>NC_064618.1:198258297-199592047 GCF_023898315.1 Schistocerca nitens
GTTCTTATTTTTAAACCAATGTTTTCCCGTTTCTTTAAAGAATCAAATTCTCTTGTATGAAACAGCTGCAAATGTGTGATTACTTTACAAGTGAGTTAATGTGTTAAACATTTAGGTTTCAATATCTAAGCGAGAAAAATTTGGGAAAAGGCTTGAAATAAAGTTTGTTGGAAGTCTCTAAGTGTTCTCATTATCAAGAACTAGATGGGGGCAGTGTGCATATATTGCGTTGCATTTTAAGTAAAAGCTACTTTTTCACGCAACTCCATTTTTATGACGTCATATGTCCTGACCTATGTATCGGACAAGTTTATATTTTTGGATGTGCATTGAGTAGTATCTGTGGATACAGTCTGCAAACTGTGCTGCGAACAGAGTTAGTATTTAACAAGCAATAAAATAAGACGTAATGCCTGATGCTGCCGTTTTACTGCATAGACAGCGAAAATGTAGTAAGCGATAATTTTTTTTCTTTTCTTCACTTTACACAGGTGACAGCGAGAAAAGTTTCCAAAAGGTTTGGCTTTACGTTTCAAGTTTGTAGGAAGTTGCCAAGTGCTCTCATTTCGACACAATGGACGAATAATCAATATATATTATAAAAGTTAGTGCACAATGTGCGTGCAGCTAAAACTCAGAAAAGAGTCCCGGTACGATCAACGGAGTTACATGGCCTAGTAGCTACTATCCCCCATCCACGAAGAAGGTTCCCATTTTTACCTGAAGGGCGTACTTTTGAAGATATAAGGGCTGGGAATTTTCGCTCTGAAGAAAATATTAGAACATTCCAGAACATTCTACGGTATTCGAGAATATTCCAGAAAAATTGAAGAGCATTCGAGAGGATTCCACAATATTACAGAATGTTCCGGAATCTTACACAATGATTCGCGATGTTCTCGAATGTTCGGGAGTAGTCTGTAACATTCTGGAACGTTCCGGAGTGTTAAGGAACATCCCGGAACATCCCAGATCATTGTGGAACATTCAGCAACACTCTTGAATTTTGTGGACCATTCGAAGCCTTTTTGGTATGTTGTGGGGTTCGCCACTGGTGGGGCTATCCGATGTTGAAGACCTGTCGTTGACTCGAACGTCAGTTTCTTATCGGTGACAAAGGAAGAAACCGATAAAATCGTGCAGTGAGAGAATAAAGAAAAGAATAAAGTGTGAATAGTCAAAATGATATAGCGACTGAATGTAAATCGAAAATAAAGTGAGAAAAGTGTGTAAAGTGTACTTAGTGTATTCATTAATAAAAAGTTGATTTGGTTTTTATGTTAGACAATGCTCAACGTAGAAGAAGAGGCGATCTTGCAAGTTCTGAAGCAACACGGTGAAAACAAACAAAACAGCGAGGAAACGAAACAGACGAGAATGAGCACATCGAGAAGCAGAGAAATCAGACAACATAACATACCGTGGGACTAGTATTTTCCACTACCAATAGGGGTGTGGGTGAGAAGGGGTGACGAAAAATGGTCGAAAATGACCTGTTGGCATTCATTTCCTGTATTTATTTAGTTGCACTGGAAGACTTCTAAAACTGTGAAATACAATTTGCCTCTAATTTTGCTGCCCATTGTGTCAACCAGGTCGCGAGAAACAGCACTGCAGCGAGCCAGTAAATTTAGTATATTCTCTAGAGTAGTAAAGTGTAAAACAGCAGAGAATCAGAGACATACGAGCACAATTTAAGTCATATACGTCCAAAATCTTGTCCTAAGCAGCTGGATCGATTTCAACCAAACTTGGTGTATTGATTTCTTACTATTCGTAAAGAAATACTATGTGGGTAAAAACCGCCAAGTCCAATTGGGATGGGGGTGGGAGTGATATTGGGGCGATGGACAGAGAAGGGTGAGAAGAATGTGTACAGAGAGGGGCAGGAGGAGATGGACAGATATAGGGAGGGGAGGAAGGAATGGGGGAGGAGAAGATGAAGTAATATCCGCTCGATGTAATCTGACACGAGACTCGTCCGACCAGGTAACACATTTCCAGCCATCAACGGTCCAGTGTCGGTGTTAACGGGCGCAGGAGGGGCGTAAAGCTTTCTGTCGTGCAGTCGTAAAGTGTACACGAATGGGCCTTGGGCTCCGAAAGCCCATATCGATGATGTTTCGTTGAATGATTTAAATGCTCACACTCGTTGATGGCCCAGCATTGAGATCAGCGAAAGGGTTGCACTTCTGTCATGTTGCACGATTCTCTTCAGTCGTTGTTGGTCCAGTTCTTGCTGGATATTTTTCCGGAGATGTCGGTGATTTGATGTTTTACCAGATTCCTGATATTCACGGTACACTTGTGAAATGCTCGTACGAGAAAATCTCCACTTCATCGTTACCTCGGAGATGCTGCGTCCCGTCACGAGCAGACTATAAAACCACGTCCAAACTCACTTAAATTTTGATAACCTGCCATTGTAGCAGCAGTAACCGATCTAACAATTGATCCAGACACCTGTTGTCTCATATAGGCGTTGCCGACCGCAGCGCCGTATTTTGTCTCTTTACACATCTCTATTTGAATAAGCGTGCCTATATCAGTATTTTTGGCGCTTAAGTGTATTCGTCTTACTGTGTTAAAATTTAAACATTTGATTATACCTCTTAACGAGTAGAGTATGGCAGCATTTTAAATTTTTAAAATCGGTGAATAACAATGTGATATACCGAAAATCAAAATTTTGATTGCTCCTGAAATCTGTTAAATAAGCAGCCTGCTGCTGGTATTTGGTTGCGGACTCCGGGATCCAGGTTGCGGGATTTGAGTTCCGAAATAATCGCTTTGTAGTATAGGTGTAGGGTTGTTGTAACTTAGTTACTAAAAGTTTGACGCCCCTTTCGAGAAAATTGATCATGTTCTGGGTGTAATACCTCCTTTAGCATCTTTTCATTCCTGTATTCTTCTCTTAATTTCAAGCATTGCCTGGCCAGCATCTTGTTACCATCTTCTTGTTTATACACAGTGCTAAAGTTAATGAAAGAAATGCTTTGTCTGCATTGTTTAGCTACAGTTACGACAGCGGCCATTACCAAAATAGGCGTCTCAAGGTGATCTCACAGTCTTAGAGCGTTGCCAGTAAGTAATAATTTCCAGTGTTGGTAAAAATACCGAAAAATACTAAATATCTCTGTTTGTGGTCTGGAATATAATGGATTACTTCCCAAAAGAGAATTCTTACCTGCTGCTACGACTGAAAGTAAAAACTAACGTTACAAAAAATTTTGAAGGAAAATGCTTTTTCATTTCATCCTGTGGGAAAAAAAGAACCACTGACATATTTGGACTGAAAATAATGTTTGAACATTCTCAAATTCATAGATGTATGTGTTATATATTTCGTTGTGAAAATATAAAAGTATTCCTAAATAAAAAATAAAATACCGTAAGAGTGTGAAACTCTTCAGCCTGTGAAATGATAAATGTCTTCGCTGATGAATCTGCGTTTCTTTGGACTTTGTAGAAACTAGCAGCAAAAAAGTTGTTAAGGAGACGGTGAAATTAATTTTGGTAACATCTGAGACATCATTAGTGTACCGTGTAGCGTATGAACACAATTTACTTACAAGAGACACTGTCAGCGACAGCGTGAGTGTACTTGTATTCCATCGCCAGGATTTTAGATCCGACCCTTCGCCTTAGTATGACCGAGAATATTCCCTACGTCCCGAAATCTTTTTAATAGCAGCCCTTACTTACCCTTCGTCTCATCACCCAGCTCGCCGGTACGCGGTAAAATGTTACTTTAACCTTTAGGCTAATATTTCCTTTGGAGTCGAGCCAAATGTATTTTTACATGTGCTTTTCTGACAGCCAATTTTTATCACTATACTGAAACGCTATAGCCCTCAGCACACAGAAAAGCATTTCAAATTAAAGTTCATTCTCGTTTTTTTGTATTTGCTCCTGCAATGGCTCTGCATAGCATTATGAAACCGTTGTAAATTATTACGCTTTCTGAACCAAAAATCAAGTGAGATGAGAAGACAAAGAATGGACGGACGTCACTGAGCCAGAATAACAAATTTTTTCACGGAGATCGCTATGTATTTTTCTAGCAGTCGAGTATCCTCGCCTGTTGAAGTTTCTACGTACAGTTCTACGCACTAAGTTTTTGTCAAAATCGTCTAATACCCAAATGTCAGTTTTCACTGAGATCCCGTTCTTCAAGAATCACATCACGTGCTCACCTCTAGAGATTCTGCCAATGTTACGTCACTGTCAATACGGAATACTGTCGGTTACGAAGTATCTCAAGGTTGGGTTGTCGTTTTATGAAATTGCGCTCAATTCATATTATTCCTGGCTTTTCCACTGTTGTCCAGATCAGTACACTCAATACGACAATTTTAGATTGTTTTAGAATGTCTTTTCGCCCTTACACTACACTGACCAGTGTAACTCTACACGTAACCCCTCACTGCAGCATTTCGCTCACACCCAAGCACAGCTCAGTGCATCGTACCACGGAAGACTGAAATCACACGTCAACCAACGGAAACAGAGAATATTAAATGTATTAGCAACTGCGAATATAAACAACCATCAGTTGTACACTACTTGTCATTAAAATTGGTACACCACGAAGATGACGTGCTACAGATTCGAAATTTAACCGACAGGATGAAGATGATGTGATATGCAAATGATTAGCTATTTAGAGCATTCGCACAAGGTTGGCACCGGTGGCGACACCTACAACGTGCTGACATGAGGAAACTTTCCTACCGATTTCTCGTACACAAACAGCAGTTGACCGGCGTTGCCTGGTGAGACGTTGTTGTGATGCCTCGTCTAAGGAGGAGAAATGCGCACCATCACGCTTCCGACTTTGATAAAGGTCGGATTGTAGCCTATCGCGAATGCAGTTTATAGTATCGCGACATTTCTGCTCGCGTTGGTCGAGATGCAATGACTGTTAGCAGAATATGGAATCGGTGGGTTCAGGAGGGTAATACGGAACGCCGTGTTGGATCCCAACGGCCTCGTATCACTAGCAGTCGAGATGACAGGCATCTTATCCGCATGGCTGTAAAGGATCGTGCAGCCATGTCTCGATCCCTGAGTCAGCAGATGGGGACGTTTGAAAGAGAACAACCATCTGCACGAACAGTTCGACGACGTTTGCAGCAGCATGGACTATCAGCTCGGAGACCATGGCTGCGGTTACCCTTGATGCTACACCACAGACAGGAGCGCCTGCGATGGTGTACTCAATGACGAACCTGGGTGCACGAATGGCAAAATGTCATTTTTTCGGACGAATCCAGGTTCTGTTTACAGCATCATGATGGTCGCATCCGTGTCTGGCGACATCGCGGTGAACGCACATTGGAAGAGTGTATTTGTCATCGCCATACTGGCGTTTCACCCGGCGTGATGCTATGGGGTACCATTGGTTACACGTCTCGGTCACCTCTTGTTCGCATTGACGGCACTTTGAGAACAGTTGACGTTACGTTACAGATGTGTTACCACCCGTGGCTCTTCCCCTTATTCGATTCCTGCGAAACCCTACATTTCAGCAGGATAATGCAAGACCGCATGTTGCAGGTCCTGTACGGGCCTTTCTGGATACAGAAAATGTTCAACTGCTGCCGTGGCCAGCACATTCTCCAGATCTCTCACCAATCGAGAACGTCTGGTCAATGGTGGCCGAGCAACTGGCTCGTCACAATACGCCAGTCACTACTCTTGATGAACTTTGGTATCGTGTTGAAGTTGCATGGGCAGCTGTACCTGTACACGCAATCCAAGCTATGATTGACTCAATGCCCAGGCGTATCAAGGCCGTTATTACGGCCAGAGGTGGTTGTTCTGGGTACTGATTTCTCAGGATCTATGCACCCAAATTGCGTGAAAATGTAATCACATGTCCAATGATTACACGTTTATCACCTGCATTTCTTCTTGGTGTAGCAATTTTAATGGCTAGTAGTGTAGAATGGAATGACGATAATGATTATCTGTGCCGAACTGGGTCTCGAATCTGAATTTCCACTTATCGCGAGCGGCCGTGAACGATTCGCGGCCAGAGCCAAGCTTTCATATGTATCGACAACTTGTAGTTGTGCACCCTTTACGTATATTCCCGTACAGGTAAGACGTTTTACTTGACATGCGCTTTTCCGGTGTCGGCAAATGAGTGCATGCGTGTATACATGCATGCATGCATGTCCAAAGGAACTTTGTATGATAATTCAGAATAACGCAGGCACGGCAGTATCGTAGAAACACAGAATCTTCAGCTGATACTGACTGAAATGGAATAACGTCGTTGGCACATACGTGTACCGGCTGGATGGACAATCTGTGTATAGAAAGGAGCAAATTTGACAAACAAGAATGGTCGTGAGCGGCGAGTCACACGAGATGTCCGCAGCAGAGCGCTGGAAACTGTGCAAGCGCCTCCGCCGTTGTCGACAGGACCTGGGACGAAGCGAACTAGCAGTCAAGGTACGCCAATGAATGTGTCTGGACCAGGAAAACTGCCATGATGGACACAGAGAGACATCGTGGAGAGCGGCTCGGGTTGGGATGGGGAGTGAGGGGGTGGAAGGGGCAGCAGGTAGTCGGATTGCGAGCAGTCCACCTGAAATGCGACTTGCTGTACCGCGAGACATCTTTGGGCTCCAGTAGCAGGCGGGTTTACCTCTGTATATCTGTAAGATATTGCAGTTGGAAGCCAAGGAGGAATCACAGAAGAGAGATTTCTTGAAAGTGAAATTTAAAACTTCGGTTTTCGTTTTGGTGTCTTCCACTGCCATACCAGACTGGTCAAAAAGCCTTAGACCCTCTTACCGATTTTACTTTGCACCAGAACTTTCTCGATTTCTCTGCCAGATCTTTTGCTAAGGTACCACGGTGGTAGAAGTTGTGCGCTTCGCGCATAGATCTTTTCACAGACGCACGATCTCTGCTAAGCTTTGTTTATTGTCATTTGCGCGTTCTCTTTTGAACCAAGAGTGAAACAGCCTCTGCTTCCTCAGCATTTCCGTAACCATAGTTGCTATAGTGACATCCCCGCTTCTATACTGACGTTTTCGATAATGTCCGGCCTCCTTGCAGCTACAAGGTTCTAAGATATATCCATTGCGAGTGGGCTGTCGTACTAGCTGCTCAAGACGGTTATCAGAAAATGTGTTCAAAAGTACTTCGCATTACTGTCTATCTGAACCCCTTCAGTGAAGCCATTGACGTCCCAGTCTATACTCGATAGGTTAAAGTCGCCTCCAACTAGTAATGCATGATCTTGGTATTTACACGCTATTGACCAAAGACATTCTTTGAATTACTCTATAATTGTAACAGCAGAATCTGATGCCCGGTAAAAACATTTAACGATTAGTTTGGTTTTACTTAGACCTGTTATACGCCACCAGATACCTTCAGCGTCACACTTAACTTTGACCTCAGTAGAGATAATAATTTTTGTCAATTGCAATGAACACTTCCTCACCTATAGCCTGTAATCCGTCTTTCCGATATATGTTCCATGACTCGCTATATAATCTCAGATCTTTCCAGATCGGGATTCAGCCAGCTCTCGGACCCGAAAATAATATGAGAGCTAGAACTCTGCTGGAGGGCAGTAAATTCCGAAACTTTGTTACGAGAAGTTCGACTATTTAGTGATAAAGTTTTGACTGTCGAAGAGTCTGGACGCTGTCTCACTTTTCTTGCCGTGCATGGATTGGCGAGTGTTCATCAGAGTATCTCAAAGTATCGCCTAGCCTCCGAAGTACTCTGCTACCCCAAGCAACTTCCTTTGTCTAGGGCACCCTTGACCTATTAAGGGAAGTCCTACGAATGCCCATCTGATAACGCAGATCTAGAAGGCTGTAGCCAAGACTGTCACAAAGTCGACGAGTCCTTTGGTTGAGACCTTCCACTCAGCTCCAAACCAGAGGATCCCGATCAACTCTGGAAACAATGCAGCAAACTGCGAGATCTGCTCGCACCTCACGCGTGAGGCCAGCAGCCTCCACCACTTCCGCCAGCCACTTGTATGAACTGAGATGTCCTCAGAACCCAGGCGTGAGGGGTCTTTGGAGTCGATGTGAGACATAACTTGCAGATGACTGCACCCTGAATGCTCAATTACGATGGGCTACAAATAGTCCTGCCAAAGAGTTATTTGGTAAATGGAGAGTTATGGTTGTTGGGCGACAGAAACATCTGACAGCTATTTACTATGAGGCAAATGGAGAGTTTTAGAATAGGCGACAGAAAAATTGGTCAATTATTTACATAGAGAGAGATAGGAGAAGTACGGTTATTAGCCGACAGGAACATCGGCCAATCATATACACTCCTGGAAATTGAAATAAGAACACCGTGAATTCATTGTCCCAGGAAGGGGAAACTTTATTGACACATTCCTGGGGTCAGATACATCACATGATCACACTGACAGAACCACAGGCACATAGACACAGGCAACAGAGCATGCACAATGTCGGCACTAGTACAATGTATATCCACCTTTCGCAGCAATGCAGGCTGCTATTCTCCCATGGAGACGATCGTAGAGATGCTGGATGTAGTCCTGTGGAACGGCTTGCCATGCCATTTCCACCTGGCGCCTCAGTTGGACCAGCGTTCGTGCTGGACGTGCAGACCGCGTGAGACGACGCTTCATCCAGTCCCAAACATGCTCAATGGGGGACAGATCCGGAGATCTTGCTGGCCAGGGTAGTTGACTTACACCTTCTAGAGCACGTTGGGTGGCACGGGATACATGCGGACGTGCATTGTCTTGTTCGAACAGCAAGTTCCCTTGCCGGTCTAGGAATGGTAGAACGATGGGTTCGATGACGGTTTGGATGTACCGTGCACTATTCAGTGTCCTCTCGACGATCACCAGTGGTGTACGGCCAGTGTAGGAGATCGCTCCCCACACCATGATGCCGGGTGTTGGCCCTGTGTGCCTCGGTCGTATGCAGTCCTGATTGTGGCGCTCACCTGCACGGCGCCAAACACGCATACGACCATCATTGGCACCAAGGCAGAAGCGACTCTCATCGCTGAAGACGACACGTCTCCATTCGTCCCTCCATTCACGCCTGTCGCGACACCACTGGAGGCGGGCTGCACGATGTTGGGGCGTGAGCGGAAGACGGCCTAAGGGTGTGCGGGACCGTAGCCCAGCTTCATGGAGACGGTTGCGAATGGTCCTCGCCGATACCGCAGGAGCAACAGTGTCCCCAATTTGCTGGGAAGTGGCGGTGCGGTCCCCTACGGCACTGCGTAGGATCCTACGGTCTTGGCGTGCATCCGTGCGTCGCTGCGGTCCGGTCCCAAGTCGACGGGCACGTGCACCTTCCGCCGACCACTGGCGACAACATCGATGTACTGTGGAGACCTCACGCCCCACGTGTTGAGCAATTCGGCGGTACGTCCACCCGGCCTCCCGCATGCCCACTATACGCCCTCGCTCAAAGTCCGTCAGCTGCACATACGGTTCACGTCCACGCTGTCGCGGCATGCTACCAGTGTTAAAGACTGCGATGGAGCTCCGTATGCCACGCAAACTGGCTGACACTGACGGCGGCGGTGCACAAATGCTGCGCAGCTAGCGCCATTCGATGGCCAACACCGCGGTTCTTGGTGTGTCCGCTGTGCCGTGCGTGTGATCATTGCTTGTACAGCCCTCTCGCAGTGTCCGAAGCAAGTATGGTGGGTCTGACACACCGGTGTCAATGTGTTCTTTTTTCCATTTCCAGGAGTGTATAAAGAATGAGGGAAAAAGGCAAATGGTGACCTGCATGTCGGCCATTAAATGGTATTCATGGGCAAGCGACCTGGAAATGTCATAAAAGACAAAAATTTAGTAAATAAAGTTTAGGGAGACGGCCAAATAATATGAAGTACAGTAATGGCGCACAGTGGTTTTAAATATGAAAGGCATATAGAATAAAGGCCCAGCTCAGCATGACGTAATTAGGCCCTATGTATTACAAAGTCATAAAATGCGCGTTTGTGAAATTCAGTAGAAAATACAGTCATTACATGAATACAGTTCCAAACTTCCAGTAGCACGGTGTGTAGCAACAATGACACTCAAATATAGATGGAATAATATCTAATCCTGTGGAATGATGCAATGATTTGGTAAATGAAATTTTTGTGCACTATGCTTGAAGCAAGGTTCTAAAAAGTTCTCTCAATGTATCTATGAATCGCAATTGTAAACAGGAGACGCCGGATACCGGCGTGAGTCATTAACGAAGCGGCTCAATAGTAACAGATGGTTCGAGCAAGCACCGAGCTATTAAGAATGTGAGGGCAATGCTCCAGCTGTACGTAAACAGTGTTTATAGCTGTGACCAAAAACAAAAACAATGATGAACCACTCTCGTGGTAGAATGTAAACAGTGGCATTGTTTATAAAGAGCCAAAATCTAAACAAAACATTCCTTATAATATATTCACATTATAATAGCATATGAAAATATGTTTATTTAAAATTTGTTTGAACTTACTAGGAAACTAATTTATAATATTTCGTATTGTCACATGGAACTGTACTATAGCTGTAAACTGTACTAGAGCTGTACCCTGAGGTTGGAGATGGGACAGTGGATTGACTATTGTTGAACTCAACACCAGTTGGGAAAGTCTGGAGTTTCATAATGCAAGACCACATCATGGACAACAGAATCGTCAATATGGGTTGCAATTGTGGACTGATTGCGTATGTTCTGCTAAAAGGTGTGCGTCCAATGATCTTCCGTCTCCACATATTTGTAAAATGTATGGGTGTGGTGTTTGTTTTATTTGTAACCATGTGTCGTCTTTGTGACGCGCTCAAATATGCAGATATTTTGTTGAACGGCAATGTGCCGATAGAAGTAGTATAGTCGTTTAATTTCTCATGTGAAATATTGTGTTGAATTCAGTGGATGGAAATGCTCCTATAGTAGCATAGCAGCAGTATCAAACTTTATGATTTTAAACTTGACCAGGTGGTAGTGGACTGCTATAAAGTATTCTAGCAGAAATCATAGAGAGTAAGTTAATAAAAGACTACTAACAACATAAAGGTGCAGAATAATGCTACTTTGTAAATCTTTAGTACTGAAACATTAATGTACTTAGTATAGAAAGAGTAACTAAAGATTAATGATTTTGGGACAGAATGTTACACACGAATGTATGGAAGGTAGGAATTTTTTTTCCTGATCACAGAATAATTAAGTATGATTACACTAATTAATTACATTAATTAATATTTTCAGAATGAAAAAGTGTAAAGCAGATTCAAATTTTGAAAAATAATGACGAATCATAAATAAAGTGACACTTAAGGGATGATAACTGAAAAATTTATGAAAATCTTACTAAAAATTTACTTATTCCATTAATTGATTGTTGTTTGCGAGAACATTCCGGTTGTTGAACATCTTAGAATGAAGTGGATGTGTAATATTTCCGGCTTTACAGCTATCATATTCAGCTAAAAGATGCTCTTCTTAGAGCAGTTGAGAAGGAAGCTGTGGGAAGATGACATAACAGATTTTTATTAATTAAGTATATCGTGAGAGAGACCATCTAAACAGCGGTCCTTCTACACAATAGGCTGCTGTGTTCGGAAGCAGCGCGCCAGAATTATAAAATCGTATTATTAAAATTAGAAATACTAAACAGTGAATTTACTTGTATTGTAATGTTGTTGCATTAATTTGTTATGAAAGAGGTGCTGATAGACAATAAAAGCGAGTTGAAAGCTGTGAGCTGTCTGCGGAAGTTAACTTTGCATTACTGCACAACTGTTTCACCAGGTATCCAGTCTAGCTTACCAAATTCCCAACCAGACTAACATTAATTATAATCTTTTAATAGTCATACGACAACCGGTGATAGATATATATAAAAAAGAGAATTTAAATAAAAAGAAATAAATCAGTTTATATTTGGAAATTTATTTTAACATTGATCATTGAAATTTCAGCATCTTAAACTTGATTCATGACTAAACTGCGGCCTTATTTAGGATTGTGAAAATGTGAGATTGTAATCTTACGGAACACATCAAATATGGAGCCAAGATTGGGAGACTGCATACAACACTACATTCATAAAATAACACGAAGAACGTTGAAAGATATGCAAGAGGAAATTAACCACAACCAACCGATTCAATTTTCACCCAAAGAAGTTACGTTCGTAGCACAATCCTGCCCGTCATGTAATTACCACACATTGGTATACTAAATTCATACTAAGTCTCTGTGAAATCTTCCCGAAAAGAATAGCTGAGGGCTACTTTGATGATTACACCACATGCTTCACGTGGTCAACTTGGTTTACACAAAGAGTGTAACTCCACAATAATTTTGATAAAATAAATTAGATCGAAAAGCAATTTACAAAAGAAAAACCTCGAACTGGTTACTATCGTCTTACTATTAACCTGATGGGTCAAACAATTGTATAAGCACGTGGTACTGGTCTCACAAAGTACATCCCACGTGGGTTGAACATAAAGAAAAGTTGCTATATTGAAAAATATTGTCAAGACGAGACGTTATAATCTCACGCTCATTCGCATTTAAGATTGATGATCTTAGAGTTACTGATCAACACGTGGTTCCACTTTACTCACAAAGTAGTGACAAAGCAACTACTGGAATATATTCTGAACTTCACACTCGAATTACACTGCGTTGCAATTTAAGATAACATTAGATATTTTAGAGCTAAACCTGAAATAAAGTTGATTAAATTTTCAATTAGGCTGATCTTAAGAAATCCATTGTCCTATGGACTTAGCAGACACGCGCTTAGCCGGAGATCTTACCACTTCAGACGCTCGCCGCGGACAGACTGCCGTGGTTCCTTCCTGAGGGTGGCTCACAAATACAAACGGAAGTGACCAGAGAGGCAGCTTCCTATACCAACATGACAAGGGACGGACAGGACCATACTAAGAATAGAAACCTCTCTGCTTTCAGAAAGCGTAGCTACCTGTTCCGACGATGGTCCTACTGTTCTCTAGCAGACAGGCTTGTCTGCTACCCTCAAGCATGCAACTAGAAATACATTTGCTCATTCATCCTCTCACACAGAAGGGAAGAGGGATGACAGTATCTTATCATATACAGTATATAAAAGAAAGCGGATGTAGGTTTCGTATGAGACTGTGTGACATGAATTACGTATAAACTGTGTTTTAAAGTGTAGTAGTGTGACAGATCGTTCTTGTTTATGTGTAAAAGTAACACGTTCCACTACTCAGTCTCCTCCCAGATAGTCAGAAACGCCACAGTAAATTTAGAAGAGGAATTTATGCCGTAAATGACAACAGATTTAAGAAATTAACATGAAAGGAATCCAACAGAGACCTTTCAGTATTTCATATAACAGCATCCCTCAGTAACAAGTTATCATTCCATAATTTCATAAGTGTTAATTACCAGCAGAATTATGAACAACAGCTAAACGAAAAGGCAGAGGAAGCACTTCGGTTATCTTCGGATCGCGACTAACTTGGATGGTGAGCTAAGTGGTTCCGCTGTAAGATCAGGGGTCTATCGGCAGCCTCAGAGAACAGCGATGTTGTCCGTCGTGGTCGATATCAATTGAGACTTAAACAGCAATGTCTGCTTTGTAAATATGGGAGCTCGGACGGTAGGCTCGGAGGACAAACATGTTGCCTGCCGCGACAGGTATCAGTTAAGAAGGTAATCAGCAATCTCTGGGTTTCGGACATGTAACTGAGAACAAGTTTGATAGTAATCATGCAAACACGCTGTCAGTACTGTGTTTATTCACTGTGAAAGCGTGAAGAATGGAAATTACATATCCGCCTACAGGAATATCCGTCAACTCTAGATGTTTTTTTGTTATTATTATTGGGCACAGTCGGAATCTTTGTAAGCAGAAAAATGACTGGGAAGGAGTCGAAAAAAGACGAAAATAATGAGAAGTAGCGGAAATGAGAACAGCGAGAAACTTAACATCAGAATTGGTAATCATGAAGTAGATGAAATTAAGCAGATCATTATTAATGAAGCAGGCGCAACACAGTATTTATTATTTGTTACACGAAACGGTTTTTGGACTCTTACGCCATCATCAGATAAAAAGATAAGTATGTCGTGCAGCGAAATTTTTTCGGTCAAATATTTTAAACCAGTGAATCTACAGAGTATCTCTATTCCCAGAGATGAAAAATTGTAATGATAGACTTAGGAATAAAACAAGAGGAACTATTCCAGTATAAATGTGATGTAAGTTTATTTAACTAAGGTAAAATATGTGACACATTAACTAATGAACTGTAGATAAATTGCAACATTTGTACACAGAAGAAAATAGTTGAACAATAAACTGTGGTGACATACTCCAATGATGTGGCTGAACAAAATAATCTTGTCTTCAATAGGTCCTAAATCAGAAGCAAAAAAGATATAATAGTGACGTTAAGCAGGTGAGTGAAGCATCTGTGATTACACGAAGTAAATTTTTTAACACAAAGAGAGAAAATATAATGTCTGAAATAAAGGAAACTGGGGCATGTCCGTAAGAGCGGTAATTTACAACATGACCAGGATGGGATTATGACCAGCATCTGCAGTCAGAAGTGGTGAGTAAGGAAACTGTGTTTGGTCATTTAGTACTAAGCTTGGTTTGATGGACATGTTTTTATCAATTTACATTTTTTCTAGATGTTTCGTCTTTCTTCCATTAAAAATGTGATGTAATACTTCATGTTACATCTTTTAACAATGGCCTTCTTTAAGCAGGTGGTCTTCTGTGGTGTTACTTCAAGTGGGTACATATTGCCCTGCCAGACTGATGCATGTAGAATTTGTCACAATTACAAATAATTTTGTATATTTCACTCTTTTCCAGATTTGTTGATCTGCCTTTCCTATTTGGCAAAAAGTGTCTAACAATGTTGTGCACAAAAGATGATATTTTTACACTCCTTGAGTTAAGCTTTCTGTCTATGCCCAGAGAGACTTTTCCTATGTAGGGAACCGTGCACCATTTATTGCTTTCCTAAGGTGGCGGGTCAAGGACTGGATAAAGAAGAAAGGATACTTGTTGTTTCTGCTTTTGTGCATTATGGAGTCCACTAAGTCAGAAGTATAGCCATTGTGTGATGCTATTTGTTTGATTGCATTTAATTCCACTGCAGTTGTCTTCACTCATGGGGATGGAGGCTAGGTGATGTAGATGTATATTTGAATGAAAGGCAGCATGTTTATGGGTCATGGGGTGTTGAACCTTGGCCGCTATTACAATATCTGTGATGGTAGGTATCCTACAATTCTTGAAAGTATGAATACAGTCACTGAAGTCTATGGTTGGATCTAAATTATGTATGCAGTTGTGCTCAAAATCCACAGTGAATTTTAAATTGTTGTATTTATTAATGCTTGAGGGAGTTTTGAAATTGTCTGGTCGTAACTGTCCAAAAGCACAATAAATCACCAATATACCTAGGCCAGTATGCAACCCTAGAAGTAAGTGGAGGACTTATGCTTCTAAAAAGGCAGTAGACATTAACAAGAAAAACATGGATCAAAGAAGAAATGAAAGGGTGATCAGCATTCGCAATGATTTGCGTACACACATAAAATTAACACACATGCGACTTCTGACCCTTTTACACACAGTGGAGTTCGATATATTGGACAGATAAGTGAGACAGGAAGTTAATGGCGTCATGTTTACCACGTGTGAAAAATAGAATGCCAAAATTAATAAACTATTCATTGGTAACGATCATTCGAAATCATTTCAAAAGCTGAAGCTTGCAGGTCATTCAACTAATCTTTCACACTTAAAAATGATCAACGAAGAGCTCAGTGTACTAGGAAAAGATTTAAAATAGACTCCATCACAAAAAGTCTCAGGAAAACAATTAGAACAATCATCAGGTGAGGACATCCCCACTAAACATCTCGTAGCACATGAACTGGGAATATCTAACGCTGTTTCTAGTTCCCCATCAGCTGAAGAACAACAAGTATTAAACAATTTCATTAAGGAAATGAATAACAATAATGTTATAGCAGTCCTGTCAGACAAGGGAAATACTGCTGTCTTAATGAAGAAATGAGACTATGTTAACAATGTGGAAGATTTCCTTAATGTCTCCAACTTCCAACAGATTCAGAAAGACCCCACGCAATCCTACAATGATAAAATTAAGAGTGTTATCAGACTGTGTAAGGGTATGATATTAGATACTGATGCCTACTTCCTCACCAACATGCCCTATAGCTCTCAGAGTTTATGTCTTCCCTAAACCTTATTAAAATAATATCCCAACCCATCCTGAGGTGTATTTATTCTCATCTCCAGGTTACAATCAGCCAGAGAGTTAAATGATCTGATCAAGACCAAAACCAAGTTCAACCTAGTCATGGTATCCTTAATTCACTTGACGTAGTGAACAATTTAAAAGACATGCAAATTTCCCCCTAGTGCGATGCTGGTTTATTTTGATTTTATAAACTGTTTTGTTGACATACTGGCTCAGGAGAACGAAACATTCACACAGACTTACTAAATAAATCATTAGCCTAGTTATCACAGATGATGTAATGTTCGCTAAAGAGAGTTGCATGACACAAAATTATCTCTGTTCCAATGGGAGGATATTCAAATAGTTGGATGGTCTAGCTATAGGATCCCCACTCAGTCCAGTCCTTCGTGAAATTTTCATGAACAATTTTGAAACACACTTTTAGGAAAATAATTCACTTTCTTCCGAGGTTGGATACTGGTTTAGACATGTTGATGATATGTTATACTCCCAGATAGATACTACCAGATAACTTCAAAACTTCATCAGACAATAACTTATAAATACAGCAAGTAAAAGTCACAATGGAGTTTGAGTTTTACTTTATACATTATCTAAATCTAAGCATAGACATTAGTGGCCGTATTCATACTTCCAACAGTTGTAGGAAGCCTACCATCACAGATATGGTAAAGCGGCCAATGCTCGACACCACGTGATCCATAAACATGTTGCTTTTAATTCAATGATACAACTAATATTCGTCAATATGTCAAAGACCCCGCCTCAGTTGCGAAATGTTACTGGTGTTTACCCAGGTTTCAGCTAGATTAATCTAGCGCACTTCAGAAGCTTAAAGTAAACTAACACATGCCAGAATAAGGCATGGTCAAACATAAAAAGCTTGGTGGTTTTGGAAATCAGCCTTATGCAAGCATAATTAGTTTATTTTTTATATTTACCCAGACATGTTTCGACACCATTGTGTAATCTTCTGTGGCTCAAATTTTATTACTGTAAAGTAAAATATGACATTTGTAATAATTTAACTGCTATAGGCCTAGGAAATACAATATTTGTAATTTGCTTCGTTTTGTTTGGACACTCACTTTCAAATTACGTCGCAAACTGAATTGTATTATTATACTTCGATTATAGTGCTCGTTTTCGTCGAATTTTCGACAGCATGTCATCTGAAAACTAGACAAGAAGAAAATTGTTACTTATTTGTAGAGAGTTGTTTCGAGGGTAGTGGTTATGTAAGTTTCTGTACTTACATTTTCCGTCCTGTTTCGTGTCCCTGGTTGGTGTCTCAATCAGCTGCTGTTTAGTGCATTGCTTTCACTACGTTTGTCACAAATTTCCGCTCACTGCTTCACTTAACATGCACTTACACAAAATATGGCGAAATGTGATCTGCACAGACACTTCTAACAACAACACTGAATGAGAGGTGTTATGTTATTGTCATTGCTCACTTATTCATCGTTGGTCTTGTGTTTGTTAAGGCGCTGATTTTGAATGTGTCTGTGTGTGTGAGAGAGAAAGAGGGGGATAGAGAGAGAGAGAGAGAGAGAGAGAGAGATGGAAAGATAGGTGGGTTGACAACCCAGAAAACAGAAGTTCTTTTTTATGCTTTTTGTGGGGAGTCATTCTCGTATAGTTCATTGAATGTTCCAAACAGTGTTATGTTGCACAGTGTTGTATTTTCATTCAGGACTCTCTTTCCCTGTAGTATTGCTTTTGTATGTGGTAGTTCCCCTCTACTGTGAGTTTTTGATAGAGACTGTTTCTTTCTCTGAGGATCTTCAGATCAGTCTCCATATCTTATGAGTAGTGGTTTTCCTGTATTAGATGGTCTGCAAAATTGGAGTTTGTATTATCACTTCTTAGGGCTCTGAGGTTTTTGGATTATGTATTGTTGTGGCAGATCTCATGATGTCATTCAGTTTCTTATTTCCTGTTTCTTTCTTTTTGTTCAGTAATGTTTCTATGTAAGACCTGATTTCTTAAATTATGTCATCGAAATGGGTTGCTGTTTCTATGGGATTGGCTAATTCAAGGTGTGTTTTGCACAGTTGAAGATTAAGCTAGTGTTTTTTCGCATATTGGAAACGAAATTCATCTTGTAAGCAAAAGATTTCTGCTTTTCTTTTGTCTACTTGTGCTGCGGGTGACTTGCTGTTTACATTGACTTTTACAAAACCAGGGGCTATGTTATTACTTTGACAGATTTAGTTAAACCCGATGTTGGGGATACTTTTCTGTAGTTGTTCTGTTGTTTTCTGTATTTTGTTGTAGAGCTTCGTGGGAAATGCTTGGCTTGGCTTTGAAATACTGATTTTACGAAGTTTTGAAGCACCTCTTTTCTTTCTTCTGTGTTTGCACTAAACAGCACTAGGTTCAGACACCAACTAGGGACAAAAAACAGGATGCAAAAAGGAAGTACAGAATCGTACATTACCCCTACCGCCGAAAAAAATAACTGTCCAATATGGCCCGTAATCAGTTTCAAAAATGCAGCTTCGTACCACCTAGCTAGACACTTACGTACATTACTACAGAAATTATACGCTTTCACAGACAACAGAAACGTAAAAAATACCAGTGAACTGATAAAAAGATAAAAGATATAAACATACCATCAACAGCAACCCTGGTATCTTTTGACATCACATCCATGTACGCAAATGTTCCAGTAGAAGAAACAATTAGCATTGTTAAAAACAGCTGCAGTGTCAAGGGGGAATAACAGGTACATACATAGAAGAAATAGAATCCACCCTAAAGATTATAACAGAACAGAACTACTTTACTTTTAAGAAAGAGTTCTATCTGAAAAAAGGTGGCCAATCATTGGGCTCAAACATCAGTGGTCTACTTGCAAACATATTTCTAAACCACACTGAATACAAAAAATTCATTGAAATCATGCATCCGAAACAGTAGAAGATTATATACTGGTACTAATATGTAGATGACATCTTTGCTTGATTGATGGAACAGATACCCAAATAAAACTATTGCACAGTGACATAACTGCAGATAACCCACAAATAAAAATCACCGTTGAGACAGAACAGAAAGTGAAGCTTCATTTCTTAGACATTACCAACACAGAATCAACAACACAGATAATTTTGGAATTTTCAGGAAACCTCCAGCCACAAGTACAACCATTCACATCAACTCCAACCACCCACTGACACAAACTCTCAAGTTTCAGACACATGCTACACAGGCTCAAGAGAACTCCAATTGACAAACTCAGCTACATACAGGAACTAAATACAGTACACCAAATACCCAGAGAGAATAAAGAGAACAAACCAGCAACAACCCACCAGTCACAACAGAGAACCTAGAACACAAGCTCCAGACAAACACAGGGTACCAGGAAGACTCAAAAAAGAGTACAGAATGGCACTCTGGCACACACTAACATACAGCAACAAAAACGTACGCAGGGTGGCAAACATACTGAAGAAACAAGGGCTACAAATATTTTTTCGCACAAGTAACACGGTATAGAAGAATCTAAAACCTAAGAACACCTCTGCAGACAAATTGTCCAAATCTGGACTACATCACTTAACCTGCAGCTCATGCCAGTCAGTCTACATAGGCCAAAGAGGCAGAAATTTTAAAACGAGGTACTCCAAACACCTCAGAGCCCTAAGAAGTGATAGGACACACTCCACATTTGCAGACCATGTAATACAGGAAAACCACCACCCATAAGACATGGAGACGGATCTGATGATCCTCAGAGAAGGAAACAGTCTCTATCAATAACTTACAAGAGAGGGGAACTACCATATACAAAAGCAATAGTACAGCGCCATAACAAACACAAGACCAACGATGAATAAGTGAACAATGACAATAACAAGACACTTGTCATCAGTGTGTTGTTAGAAGTGTCTGTGCAGATCACATTTCGCCATATTTTGTGTAAGTGCATGTTAAGTGAAGCAGTGAGCGGAAATTTGTGACAAACTTAGTGAAAGCAATGTACTAAACAGCAGCTGATTGAGACACCGACAAGGAACACGAAACAGGACGGAAAATGTAAGTACAGAAACGTACATAACCACTACCTTCGAAACAACTCTCTACAAATAAGTAACAATTTTCTTCTTGTCTACCTTTCAGATGACATACTGTCAAAAATTCGACGAAAACGAGAACTATAATCGAAGTATAATAATACAATTCAGTTTGCGACGTAATTTGAAAGTGAGTGTCCAAACAAAACGAAGCAAATTGCAAATATTGTATTTCCTAGGCCTATAGCAGTTAAATTATTACAAATGTCATATTTTACTTTACAGTAATAAAATTTGAGCCACAGAAGATTACACAATGGTGTTGAAACATTTCTGGGTAAATATAAAAAATAAACTAATTATGTAACTCTTCAGGCTTTCCCGGCGATCTAATGACATCTTGGGGTGTCGGGTGTTCTGCCGGATATCTGCGTCGTACTTGCACGATATTTCGGTCACGTAGCTCGTAACCCTCATCAGGTGCGACCTGAGACTGCTCCTCGAGTGGACCTGGTCCAGTATTTATGCCTATGGCCTTCCCCCTCCACCAACGGCTGCAGGCGCTTCCTCTGTGCTCCGCGCCCATTCCCTGCGACCTGCTGGAGCATTGCTGCTCCGTTTTCCGTCCGCTGCGGTTCTAGGTGTTCCCTCTGCGGTCCGCGCCCACCAAACACGTTCCTGGGGGTTTCATCTACGGTCTGGGGTACCAAGCGTTCCCCCCTGCAGTACGCGCCCGCTCACCAGGACCTGTTGGAGCGTTGCCGCTCCGTTTTTCGTCCGCTGCGGCTTTGGATGTTCCCTCTGCGGTCCGCACCCACCAGTCCCACTTCTGGGTGTTCCATCTTCGGTCTGTTGCGCCTGGCAGTCCGTCAGGGGCTCGTTTTCCATCTCCATGTCTCTGGTTCTTCTGTTTGTGTAGTGTTGCAGCTGGCCCCGTTGCTCCTTTAACAATTCCTGAGCCGGATCCCAGGCTCTGCTTAGCTGGTACCCAGTGTCACGGCTCATAAGATCGTCAGCCATTTTAATTTCTATCGATTCTCTTATAACACTGTCCCAAAATCTGGGTGTTTGTGCTAGAATCTTGGTATCCTCATACTTCATGGCATGATCTAGTTCTAGACAGTGTTCAGCAATGGCTGACTTAGTCACATGTCTTAATCTAGTGTGCCTCTGATGTCCTTTGCACCTGATCTCCACAGTTCTTGTCGTCTGGCCAATGTAGGACATGCCACATTGACAAGGTATATTGTAAATCCCTGGTTTTCGGAACCCCAGGTCGTCTTTGACACTCCCCCGCAGTCCCCCGATCTTGTTGGACGGACAGAAAACACACTTGATATTGTGTTTACGGAGGATCCTACTGATTCTGGCAGAAGTAGAGCCAGCATAGGGCAGATATGCCACCTTCTTTGCTTCATCTTGGTGTTCTTCAGGAAACTGTGGTATAGTGGCTGGTTGGAGTGCCCTCTAAATTTGTCTGTCCGTGTATCCATTCTTGGAGAAAACTGGCTATTCTTCTCCAGTTCCATGGTGAACTTGATATTAGGGTGGCATGAGTTAAGATGTTCAAGAAACTCATTGAGCCTATCCATCCCATGTGGCCAGATCACGAAGGTGTCATCCACATACCTAAAGAAACATGTGGGTTTAAATGTGGCTGCCTCCAATGCCCTCTCCTCAAAACTCTCCATAAACATGTTGGCAACCACAGGGGACAGTGGGCTGAACATAGCCACACTTTCAGTTTGCTCGTAATATTGGTTTCTGTACAGGAAATACGTGGATGTCAGTGTATGACTGAACAGGTCCAACAGAGCACCGTCAAATTTCTCTGCAATCAGTTCTAGTGAGTCCTTCAGTGGGACCCTGGTGAACAGCGATACCACATCAAAACTAACCATGATGTCCGAATCTGTGATGTGCAGTTGCTTTAGGCGGTACAGGGAGGAGATGTATCAGAATATCAAGAAGCTGGACAAGCTTCGGCAGAAGAAAGGGAAGATGCTGAGTTCTCTCAGTTTTTTGCTGAGGTGTCGAGATGGAGAAGTGGTACCAATATTTGCCAGAATTAAACATCACATCAACTCCAGAGCGGCGAACAAGATAAAACGCAGAGCCAGCATGGCACTGCTGAGAGAGAGGATTCGAGATATGCGCCACAGGTTAGATGTTGTGGCCAGGGAGCTGTTACACATTCATCTGTACATGGCAGCCTCCTTAACAAGAGAAGATTGGGATTGGGTAGACCGTGCCTCCTGGTCTTTAGCTACATCTACATCTACATCTACATTTATACTCCGCAAGCCACCCAACGGTGTGTGGCGGAGGGCACTTTACGTGCCACTGTCATTACCTCCATTTCCTGTTCCAGTCGCGTAGCGTTCGCGGGAAGAACGACTGTCTGAAAGCCTCCGTGCGCGCTCGAATCTCTCTAATTTTACATTCGTGATCTCCTCGGGAGGTATAAGTAGGGGGAAGCAATATATTCGATACCTCATCCAGAAACGCACCCTCTCGAAACCTGGCGAGCAAGCTACACCGCGATGCAGAGCGCCTCTCTTGCAGAGTCTGCCACTTGAGTTTGTTAAACATCTCCGTAACGCTATCACGGTTACCAAATAACCCTGTGATGAAACGCGCCGCTCTTCTTTGGATCTTCTCTATCTCCTCCGTCAACCCGATCTGGTACGGATCCCACACTGATGAGCAATACTCAAGTATAGGTCGAACGAGCGTTTTGTAAGCCACCTCCTTTGTTGATGGACTACATTTTCTAAGCACTCTCCCAATGAATCTCGACCTGGTACCCGCCTTACCAACAATTAATTTTCTATGATCATTCCACTTCAAATCGTTCCGCACGCATACTCCCAGATATTTTACAGAAGTAACTGCTACCAGTGTTTGTTCCGCTATCATATAATCATACAATAAAGGATCCTTCTTTCTATGTATTCGCAATACATTACATTTGTCTATGGTAAGGGTCAGTTGCCACTCCCTGCACCAAGTGCCTATCCGCTGCAGATCTTCCTGCATTTCGCTACAATTTTCTAATGCTGCAACTTCTCTGTATACTACAGCATCATCCGCGAAAAGCCGCATGGAACTTCCGACACTATCTACTAGGTCATTTGTATATATTGTGAAAAGCAATGGTCCCATAACACTCCCCTGTGGCACGCCAGAGGTTACTTTAACGTCTGTAGACGTCTCTCCATTGATAACAACATGCTGTGTTCTGTTTGCTAAAAACTCTTCAATCCAGCCACACAGCTGGTCTGATATTCCGTAGGCTCTTACTTTGTTTATCAGGCGACAGTGCGGAACTGTATCGAACGTCTTCCGGAAGTCAAGAAAAATAGCATCTACCTGGGAGCCTGTATCTAATATTTTCTGGGTCTCATGAACAAATAACGCGAGTTGGGTCTCACACGATCGCTGTTTCCGGAATCCATGTTGATTCCTACATAGTAGATACTGGGTTTCCAAAAACGACATGATACGCGAGCAAACAACATGTTCTAAAATTCTACAACAGATCGACGTCAGAGATATAGGTCTGTAGTTTTGCGCATCTGCTCGACGACCCTTCTTGAAGACTGGGACTACCTGTGCTCTTTTCCAATCATTTGGAACCCTCCGTTCCTCTAGAGACTTGCGGTACACGGCTGTTAGAAGGGGGGCAAGTTCTTTCGCGTACTCTGTGTAGAATCGAATTGGTATCCCGTCAGGTCCAGTGGACTTTCCTCTGTTGAGTGATTCCAGATTCTTTAGCTGAGTGTGCTAGAAGGAATGCCTCATCTTGCCAATCTGCAAAGTTTGACCGCATGAGTAAGAAAGCACAGCAGATGGAAGAGACACGCACTGTGACGAATCTGAGTGGCATACAGTTTGATGATACAGCCTTAAAGGTACTCAGCAAGGGTCTTAACTTTGCTACGACCCCTAGAAACGTACCCAATTCATGTTTCGTCAGTGCAGTAGAGCAAGTTGCAGCGACACTTCCACCTATTGTGGCAGAGGAAGTCCGCCGAGATACCTGCAGGGCCCTCACCAAGGCCAAGCCGCCGAAATCTAACATCACAACCGAGGAGAGGCTTGCACTCAAGAAACTCCGGGAAGACAACAGCATTGTGGTACTGCCAGCAGACAAAGGGAACTCCACTGTCATCTTGCAGCGGGTGGATTATGATGAGAAAGTACGCCAACTTCTGGAGGACCCTGCATACAGAATTCTGGAGTGTGATCCCACGGACAAGGTGGGCAAGAAGACTAGTGCTCTCTTGAAGGAAACAGGAATGCCCGATAAGATCATCAGACAACTACGGGAAAAAGTTCCAGTGCCACCTAGAGTGCATGGTCTGCCTAAAATACACAAGGAGGGCGTGCCCCTACGTCCAATTGTCAGTAATTTTGGGGCACCTAGGTACACAACAGCCAAGTACTTGAAAGGTCTCCTGTCTCCATATGTGGGGAAATGTATTCACCACATCCGCTACTCAGAAGATTTCCTGTACCGCCTCAAGCAACTGCACATCACAGATTCGGACATCATGGTTTGTTTTGATGTGGTATCGCTGTTCACCAGGGTCCCACTGAAGGACTCACTAGAACTGATTGCAGAGAAATTTGACGGTGCTCTGTTGGACCTGTTCAGTCATACACTGACATCCACGTATTTCCTGTACAGAAACCAATATTACGAGCAAACTGAAAGTGTAGCTATGTTCAGCATACTGTCCCCTGTGGTTGCCAACATGTTTATGGAGAGTTTTGAGGAGAGGGCATTGGAGACAGCCACATTTAAACCCACATGTTTCTTTAGGTATGTGGATGACACCTTCGTGATCTGGCCACATGGGATGGATAGGCTCAATGAGTTTCTTGAACATCTTAACTCATGCCACCCTAATATCAAGTTCACCATGGAACTGGAGAAGAATAGCCAGCTGCCATTTCTGGATGTACTAGTCCAGAGGAAAGCAGATGGATCAATTGGCCACAGTGTGTACCGATAACCAACACACACTGATTTATATCTGCAGGCCAGCAGCTGTCACCACCCTGCACAGAAGAATGGGGTTCTGAATACTTTGGTCCACAGAGCACCTTCCCTGTCAGACCAAGAGAATCTACCTATAGAGATAGAACGTCTCAAAACAGTTTTCTCCAAGAATGGATACACGGACAGACAAATTTAGAGGGCACTCCAACCAGCCACTATACCACAGTTTCCTGAAGAACACCAAGATGAAGCAAAGAAGGTGGCATATCTGCCCTATGCTGGCTCTACTTCTGCCAGAATCAGTAGGATCCTCCGTAAACACAATATCAAGTGTGTTTTCTGTCCGTCCAACAAGATCGGGGGACTGCGGGGGAGTGTCAAAGACGACCTGGGGTTCCGAAAACCAGGGATTTACAATATACCTTGTCAATGTGGCATGTCCTACATTGGCCAGACGACAAGAACTGTGGAGATCAGGTGCAAAGGACATCAGAGGCACACTAGATTAAGACATGTGACTAAGTCAGCCATTGCTGAACACTGTCTAGAACTAGATCATGCCATGAAGTATGAGGATACCAAGATTCTAGCACAAACACCCAGATTTTGGGACAGTGTTATAAGAGAATCGATAGAAATTAAAATGGCTGACGATCTTATGAACCGTGACACTGGGTACCAGCTAAGCAGAGCCTGGGATCCGGCTCAGGAATTGTTAAAGGAGCAACGGGGCCAGCTGCAACACTACACAAACAGAAGAACCAGAGACATGGAGATGGAAAACGAGCCCCTGACGGACTGCCAGGCGCAACAGACCGAAGATGGAACACCCAGAAGTGGGACTGGTGGGCGCGGACCGCAGAGGGAACATCCAAAGCCGCAGCGGACGAAAAACGGAGCGGCAACGCTCCAACAGGTCCTGGTGAGCGGGCGCGTACTGCAGGGGGGAACGCTTGGTACCCCAGACCGTAGATGAAACCCCCAGGAACGTGTTTGGTGGGCGCGGACCGCAGAGGGAACACCTAGAACCGCAGCGGACGGAAAACGGAGCAGCAATGCTCCAGCAGGTCGCAGGGAATGGGCGCGGAGCACAGAGGAAGCGCCTGCAGCCGTTGGTGGAGGGGGAAGGCCATAGGCATAAATACTGGACCAGGTCCACTCGAGGAGTAGTCTCAGGTCGCACCTGATGAAGGTTACGAGCTACGTGACCGAAATATCGTGCAAGTACGACGCTGATATCCGGCAGAACACCCGGCAACCCAAGATAAACTAATTATGTTTGCATAAGGCTGATTTCTAAAACCACATAGTTTTTAAATCGCAAACATGGAAGGATGAAATAGGAGCTTCAAACCTTAGTAGAATGTGTATAAAAAACTAAAGTACCAAGGTACCATGTCAGGCTACGTTTATTAGCTGATGAACAGCCCCGGCCCCACTTCATGGAAAGTAGTTGGTTAGCTGCGGACGCTACGTGGTGCTGTGGTAATAAGTTATCTATACAAAGTTTCCTCGTCCATCAGTCTGCTAGTGAAAACCGTATTAAAATCCCAACAGCACTTCCTGTGATTAGCCTTCACTTGTAGAAAGAAAAAAAAGGCTAGGGACGTCTATTTATAATATGTACAGATTGTGACATTTTTCTTTTAGTGAGGAAAAAGACTGTACAGCGTACAGTGCAATAAATAATGTAAAATTAATGAAAAGCAATAAACCTAATTGTAACAAAATTCATAATAAGGTCATGATCTGATTGCCAAGAAAACGTAAGTGTGTATATGGAAAACCTGAAGGACTCATTTTGGACATTATTTGACGCTATTGGTCTGTGCAATCGTTAAATAAATCAGTATTAAAGATATTAATGTCAAAATTAATAGTAAAATATCTGGACCAACACATACTGCTATCATGGTAAGTCCCACAAAGGCTCTTTTAAATCTTTAATTTAGCGCTTTTGTTACCATCACTGGCACAAGGTGCTGTGTGATAGCCCACAAACCCTAAAACTAAACACACCAGCTTGTTGCACTGATGTCATAATCTCCGAAATACTTAAAGGTGTCAGAAGGATGGCGACATTATCCTCCAAACACTAAGGACTCTAACTAAAAGAAAAAAAAAATGATCCCAACTCAACCCTACCAGATATAACTCAGATGCTGATATCTCCTTCATAGCTTTAACAGTGAGCTACCCATCTAATCTTCAGCATTCCTCTGTAGCACCACATTTCAAAAGTTCTATTCTCTTCTTGTCTAAACTAGTTATCGTTCACGTTTCACTTCCATAAATGGCTACACTCCATACAAATAGTTTCAGAAAAGACTTCCTGACATTTAATTCTATACTCAATGTTAACAAGTTTCTCATCTTCAAAACCGCTTGCCTTGCCATTCCCAGTCTACATGTTGTATCCTCTGTAATTCGACCATCATCAGATATTTCGCTTCCCAAATCGCAAAAGTCATCTAGTGTAGGCGCCCCGATGGTCCCGGTCTCCTACGGTGGACTGGATGGCCGAGCGGTGACCTCTCCAGTTATCAGGATGCTAGGAGATGGTTTCCCCGAGTCGCTGACTTGTAGCGATGACACCAGAACCGGGCCGCGCAGTCTTGCTAGCGCAGCGCCGCGTGCTGTGACGTAGCGGAGGAATGCCCTTACTTCGGCCGCGTGTGGCTGGAGGCGCCCGGCTGCCCTGCCGGCTCGCGGCGGACAGCAGGCTGCTGCGCGTAGGGGCTCCGGGTTGGAGTCCCCAGCGCTGTCGCCACCAGAAGATTTCTCGTAGTGCTGAGTGTACTCTATCCCAACCCGTCTTCTTCCCTGCTCCTTCTGGTGGCTCGTCCGCGGTGGGCGGGCGGAACAGGCTGCAATCCCCCAACATCGTCGGCTCACCCGGTTGTGACGGCGGATGCACAGGCCTAGACCCCACACGATCTCGACGACGGCTCACTGATGTGGTCATCATTGGCTGCGAGCCTCTCGCGATGTCTGCTAATCCTGGGTTGTTGATTGACAGCGGCAGCAGAGAGGACCAGAGCTGGTACTGTCCCCTCACGTCTGCTGCTGGATGGGCCGCCCTTACTGCAACATCTCCTTAATAAAGATTAACATGTCGATCACGGAGCAGAGCGCTACGCAGCGACCCAGTACACATCTAACTGCAAGGCTAACTGCGAGTGCGAGTTCGAGTGCGAGTGCCTTGTTGCTATCAAAGCTGGCGTATTTAAAGGAAGCACGAGCGACGTCCTGACGTCATGCTCGTTTGTAATGAACGCATTCGTTGCACTTATACTGCTGATTCATCTGTCGTACTCGCCCCTTAGGCGTTCTTGCGACAGACCTACATGTTGTTACGGCAGACTTAGGCGAAGTTGTGAAATGCAATACAGCTGACGCGATACCTCTGTCTTGCAATCTACGAAAGTCTCCATCTAACACAAACCCGCGTGCTAAGCAATTCTCTCCCGCCTGTTGTGTGTAACCAGGCAATTGCCCCTGCGTGACGACACATTCCGATATATGTGCAATCCTCCTACCTCTTGGCTAACGTACTGTGTCTAGCTCTCAGCATAGGTTACGAAACTTTGACAATATTCCACGATTCCAACTCTTTACTATTCCGCGACACAACACTACTACTTTGTCTCATTTCCTAATCTAATTCCCTCAGCAGCACCTGATTTAATTAGACTACATTTCATTATCCTCGTTTTGCTTTTGTTGATACTCATCTTATATCCTACTTTCAAGAAACTGTCCATTCCGTTCAACTGCTCTTCCAGGAACTTTGCTGTCTCTCACAGAATTACAATGTCATCGGCAAACCTTAATGTTTTTATTTCTTCACCATGGATTTTAATTCCTACTCCGAATTTTTCTATTGTTCCCTTTACTGCTTTCTCAATATACAGATTGAATAACATCGGGGATAGGCTACAAACCTGTCTCACTCCCTTCCCAATCACAGGTTCCCTTTCATGTCCCTCGACTCTTATAATTTCCATCTGGTTTCAGTACAAATTGTAAATATCCTTTAGCTCCCTGTATTTGGTTCCTGCCACCTTCAGAATTTGAAAGAGGGTATTCAAATCAACATTGTCAAATCTACAAACGCTAGAAACGTAGATCTTTCAGTGCTCTGTCAAATTCTTCATGCAGTATCATATCTCCCATTTCATCTTCTTCTCCGTCCTGTTCCATTTCCATAATATCGGCCTCAACTACATCGCCCTTCTATAGACCCTCTATATACTCCTTCCACGTTTCTGCTTTCCCTGCTTTGTTTAGAACTGGTTCTCCATCTTGATATTCATATAGGTGGTTCTCTTTTCCCCAAAGGAGTTTTTAATTTCCCTGTAGGCTGTATCTATCTTACCCCTAGTGATATATTGCTCTACATTCTTACATTTGTCCTCTAGCCATCCCTGTTTAGCCATTTTGCACTTCCTGTCGATCTCATTTTTGAGACGTTTGTATTCCTTTTGGTCTACTTCATTTACTGCATTTTTTATATTTTCTCCTTTCATCAGTTAAGCTCAATACCTCTTCTGTTACCCAAGGATTTCTACTAGCCCTCGTCTTTTTACCTATTTGATCCTCTGCTGCTTTTACAATTTCATCTTTCAAAGCTACCCATTCTTCTACTGTATTTCTTTCCCCTGTTCTTGTCAATCGTTCCCCACTGTTCTCTCTGAAATTTTCTACAACCTGTAGTTCTTTGAGTTTATCCAGATCCCATCTCCTTAAATTCCTACCTTTTCGCAGTTTCTTCATTTATGATCTGCAGTTCATAACAAATACATTGTGGTCAGAGTCCACACTGCCCCTGGAAATGTGTGGTTCCTAAATCTCTGTCTTACCATTACATAATCTATCTGAAAGCTTCCAGTGTCTCCAGGCCTCTTCCACGTATACAACCTTCTTTCATGATTTTTAAACCAAGTGTTTGCTATGATTAAGTTATACTCTGTGCAAAATTCTAGCAGGCGGCTTCCTCTTTCATTTCTTATCCCCATTCCATATTCGCCTACAGCTTTTCTTTCTCTTTCTTTTCCTACTATCGATTTCCAGTCCTCCATGAGTATTAAATTTTCGTCTCACTTCACGATCTGAATAATTTCATTTATCTCATCATACATTTCTTCAATCTCTTCGTCGTCTGCGGAGCTAGTTTGTATATAAATTTGTACTACTGTGGTAGGCGTGGGCTTTGTGTCTGTCTTGGCTACAGTAATGCGTCCACTACGCTGTTTGTAGTAGCTTACCCGCGCTCCTATCTTTTTATTCATTATAAGCTTACTCCAGCATTACCCCTATTTGATTTTGTATTTTTAACCCTGTATTCACCTGACCGGGAGTCTTGCTCCTCCTTCCACCGAACTTCACTAATTCTCTCTATATCTAACATCAATCTATCCATTTCCCTTTTTTCTAACCTGTCTACCCGATTAAGGGATCTGACATTCCTCGCTCCGATCCGTAGAACACCAGTTTTCTTTCTCATGGTAACGATGTCCTCCTGAGTAGTCACCGACCGGAGATCCGAATGGGGGACTATTTCACTTCCGGAATGTTTTTTCCGAGAGGACTCCATCGTCATTTAACCATACAGTAAAGCTGCATGCCCTCGGGAAAAACTACAGCTGTAGTTTTCCCTTGCTTTCAGCCGTTCGCAGTACCAGCACAGCAAGGCCGTTTTGGTTAATGTTTCAAGGCCAGATCAGTCAGTCATCCAGACTATTGCCCCTGCAACTACTGAAAAGGCTGCTGCCCCTCTTCAGGAACCACATGTTTGTCTGACCTCTCAACAGATACCCCTCCGCTGTGGTTGCACCTACGGTACGGCTATCTGTATCGCTGAGGCACACAAACCTCTCCACCTGCGGCAAGGTCCATGGTTCATGAGGGGTATAAAAAATTAATGTATCAAATCACATACCCATGAGTGAACAAAGTTATTGTTTGCCATCTTATGGAGTCTATAAAGTGCTCAGATATGTCTCTACGAGAACCTTTCTCATCTTCCTTGGCTAAAGAAGATGCTATTACATGGCTTGATGCTACGATTTACTACCTCAGATTGGATGGTGTGTTCGACCGTGTGAAACACTGTTTAAATTGATTAAATGGCATCAGACAGTATTTCCTATATGCTCCTCTGTACTCTGTGCCAACTGCTTCTGTGTGATATAAGCTAAGGAACAGTTGCTGTGTTGTGCTTAACAGTGTTCTACAATTTGCATACTGGGTCAATAACAATCGCCAACAGGTGACTGGTGTACAAGTAAACCTTCCAGACAATCAACATACAAAAGCTTATAAACCTTGTTCTACACGAAATATCTTCGCAGATTCAAACTATGTGCTGGACCCGACTCGAACTCAGGACCTTTGCCTTTTCCAGGCAAGTGCCCTTCTAAATGATATAAGCACACACACTCATGACCTGTCCTCACAGCTTTAGTTCCACCGTTACATCTTCTCCTACCTTCGTATGTGCTACCTACATTGAGTTTTAACTATTTTTCCTGTAGACTGTGCACCCATGGTCTAGGGGTGCGTCTTTGATTAGTAATCAAGTGTGCTCGGACCCAGGTATGAATTCCACCACTGCTTAAATTCTGAATATAATCAGCATTGGTGGCCGAAGACTGCCGGCATGAGAAGTCACCCTCATTCTGTCAAAGGCCTTGTCAAAGATAGTGGAGGAGCGGACAGAGGTTCAGGACACTCTCTTGTCCTAGGAGTGGGAATTTGCTCCTAAAGGCGGAAGAATCAGCAAAGATCAACTGCATGAGGATGCAGAAGGCAATGGAAACCACTACATTAAAGACTGACGAAAGGTTGGTTGGTTTTGGGGAAGGAGACCAGACAGCGTGGTCATCGGTCTCATCGGATTAGGGAAGGATGGGGAAGGAAGTCGGCCGTGCCCTTTCAGAGGAACCATCCCGGCATTTGCCTGGAGTGATTTAGGGAAATCACGGAAAACCTAAATCAGGATGGCCGGACGCGGGATTGAACCGTCGTCCTCCCGAATGCGAGTCCAGTGTCTTACCACTGCGCCACCTCGCTCGGTACTGACGAAAGATTCCGGAATATTCCCCTACTCGGATCTCCGGGAGGGACCACAAAGGAGCGTTGACCATTAGAAAAAGATTGAATAAACAACGAAAGGATACCGTTCTACTTGTCGGGGCGTGAAATGTCAGAATTTTGAACGAGGTGGGGAAGCTAGAAAATCAGAGCAGGAAAACGCTAAAGCCCAATCTACATACAGCGGGGGTCAGTGAAGTGAAATGGAAACAACACAAATATTTTTGGGCGTACGACTGTAGGATAATATCAACAGCAGCAAAAATGGTATAACGGGCGTAGGATTCGTTGTGAATAAGAAAGTAGGGCAGAAAGTATGTTACTGCGATCAATTCACTGATTCATGACAATCGACAGCGAACGAACACCGGCAACAATAATTACGGTATACATACCGACGTCGCAAGCAGCAATGAGTATATATATATGAGCATATTGAAAGGGTAATACAATGCATAATGCATAAAGTCATGGGGGACTGGAATGCAGTTGCAGGAGAAGAAGTAGAAGAAAAGATTACGGGAGAATTTGGGCTTAGGACAAGGAATGAAAGAGGAGAAAGACTAATAGCGAGTACTATGTCCAAGAATCACAAGAGGAGGAGGCATACTTGGAAAAGGCCGCGTGAAACGGGAAGATTAGAGTTCGATTACATCATGGACAGACAGAGATTCCGACATCAGATACTGGACTGTAAGGCGTACCCAGTAGCAGATATAGTCTCAGATCACAATATAGTAGTGATGAAGAGTAGGCTGAAGTTTAAGATGTTAGTCAGGAAGAATCAATAAGCAAAGAAGTGGGGTACGGAAGTACGAAGGAATGACGAGATACGCATGAAGTTCTCTAAGGCTATAGATAGAGCAATAAAGAATAATTCAGTATGCAGTACAGTTGAAGAGTAATGGACATCTCTAAAAAGGGCTATCACAGAAGTTGGAAAGAAAAACATAGGTATAAAGACGGTAACTGCGAAGAAACCATGAGTAACAGAAGAAATAATTCAGTTTATCGATTAAAGGAGGAAGTACAAAAATGTTGCAGGAACCTTAGGATGTCGCTGAAGAATGAAATAAATAGGAAGAGCAGGGAAGCTAAGATGAAATGGCTACACGAAAAATGTGAAGAAATCGAAAAAGAAACGATTGCCGAAAGGGCAGACTCAGCATACAGGAAAGTGAAAACAACTTTCGGTGACATTAAAACCAGGGGTGGTAACATTAAGAGTGGAACGGGAATTCCACTCTTAAATGCAGAGAAGAAATGGCTCTGAGCACTATGGGACTCAACTGCTGAGGTCATTAGTCCCCTAGAACTTAGAACTAGTTAAACCTAACTAACCTAAGGACATCACAAACATCCATGCCCGAGGCAGGATTCGAACCTGCGACCGTAGCGGTCTTGCGGTTCCAGACTGCAGCGCCTTTAACCGCACGGCCACTTCGGCCGGCTGCAGAGAAGAGAGCGGATAAGTGGAAAGAGTACATTGAAAACCTCTATGAGGGGAAAGATTTGTCTGATGAGATAGAAGAAGAAACAGGAATCGATTTAGAAGAGATAGGGGATCCAGTATTAGAATCAGAATTTAAAATAGCTTTGGAGGAGTTAAGATCAAATAATGCAGACGCGATGGATAACATTTCATCAGAACGACTATTGACGTTAGTGTGTAGTATGTGTGAGTCTGGCGATGTACCATCTAACTTTCGGAAAAGTATCATCTACACAATTCCGAAGACTGCAAGAGCTGACAAGTGCGAGAATTATAGCACAATCAACTTGACAGCTCATGCATCCAAGTTGCTGACAGGAAAAATATACATAAGAATGGAAAAGAAAATTGAGGATGTGCTAGATGACGATCAGTCTGGCTTTAGGAAAGTTAAAGGGAAGAGAGAGGCAATTCTGATGTTGCGGTTGATAATGGAAGCAAGACTAAAGAAAAAACAAGACACGTTTGTAGGATTTATAGACGTGGAAAGGAGTTCGAAAATGTTAAACGGTGCAAGATGTTAGTAATTTTGAGAAAAATAGGGGTAAGCTACAGAGAGAAACGGGTAATTTACAATATGTGCTCGGATTAAAAAGCTTGTAAGACAGGGATGTAGTCGTTCGCCCATAGTGTTCAATCTATAGATACAAGAAGCAATGATGGAAGTAAAGGAAAGGATATCAATGATACGATTCGCTGATGACATTACTATCCTGAGTGGCGGTGGTGAGTTCCTATGGGACCAAACTGCTGAGGTCATTGGTCCCCAGACTTACAGACTATTTACTGTTACTTAAACTAAATGTAAATGTAGGCTTGCAAGACGCCTTCCTCAGGGCGTATAGCTACCTGAAATACAGCCTGATGAAGGCGTCTTGCAATAGTCACCGTAACGTCGGAATGTTATAGTTGACAATGTGGTCTCTAACTCATAAGAATTTTATTGGCTAACTTAAACTAACTTACACTAAGGACAATACTCACACCCAGGCCAGAGGGAGGAATCAAACCTCCGACAGGGAGAGTCGCGCGTACCCTGGCAAGGCGCCTGAGATCGGACGGCTGCCCCGTGCGGCTATCCTGATTGAAAGCGAAGAAGAATTACGTAATCTGTTGAATGAAATGAACAATCTAATGATTACAGAATATGGATTGAGAGAAAATCAGAGAAAGAGAAAAGTAATGAGAAGTAGCAGAAATGAGAACAGCGAGAAACTTAACATCAGGAATGATGGTCACGAAGTAGATTAAGTTAAGGAATTCTGTTACCTAGGCAGTAAAATAACCAATGACGGACGGAGCAAGGAGGACATCAAAAGCAGACTAGTAATTGCAAAAATGACATTCCTGACCAAGAGAAGTCTATTAGTATCAAACATAGGCCTTAATTTGAGGAAGAAATTTCTGAGAATGTACCTCTCGAATACAGCATGGTGGAACATGGACTGTGGGAAAACCGGAACAGAAGAGAATCGAAGCATTTGAGATGTAGTGCTACAGACGAGTGTTGACTGATAAGGTAAGTAATGAGGAGGTTCTGCACAGAATCGAAGAGGAAAGGAATATGTGGAAAACACTGATAAGGAGAAGCGACTTGATGAGAGGACATCTGTTAAGACATTAGGGAATGATTTCCATCGCACTAGGGGGAGATTTATAAGGTAAAAACTGTAGAGGAAGACAGAGATTGGAATACATCCCGCAAATAATAGAGGACGTAGGTTGCATGTGCTACTCTGAGATGAAGAGATTGGCACAGGAGAGGAATTCATGGGGGACCGCACCAAACCAGTCAGAAGACTAATGACCTAAAAAAAAGAGACTGTACGGTGGTCTTTAAAATAGACTCCCTCCGACAAAAGTGACGTAAGTGCTAAACGTAAGTGTTATATCAGAGGTGGCGGAACAGTTTTTCTTTTTAGTCATCAGTTCTCTGACTGTTGTGTGGCCCATCTCGAATTCCTCTCCCCCGCCAGCCATTTCATCTCAGAGAAGCCCTTTCACCCCACATTGTCAGTTATTTGTTGAATGTGTTCTAATGACTTCTTTCCCTAGATTTTTTACCATCTACAGCTCGCTCTAGTACCATGTAGGTTATTCCCTGGTGTCTTATACTTTCATCCTGTCCCCTCATCTCTTCTATATTTGCCTTTCTTCACCGACTCTCCAGAGAACCTCCTCACTCCTCATCTTACAAGCGCACCTAACTTTCAAGTTCCTTCTATAGCACCACATCTCAAACGCATCAATTATCTTCATTTCGCACTTTACATACAGTGCTGTACTCCAAATGTAGGTGACAATAATTTTCTTCTTAAATGAAGACTACTAGAGTACTCATGGCCAGGTATGCCACCCTCTTTACCTGTATTAGTGTGCATTTTATATCCTTGATACGTCCATCAAGGGTTATTTGGTTCCAGGGTAGAAGAAATTCTTAATGTCGTGTATTTCGTCATCAGTAATTTTGATGTTACGGTTTTCGCTGTTCTCAATCCTGCTCCTCGAAGTCAGGCTGCATGCCGAGTGGTACGCAGGTTGGCATCCCACCGCTGTCCGAGGCATCTCCAGACACTTCTTCGGCCTAGAATCTCATTAACTGAAGTAAAGTTGTCATCAGTGATGAGCCTCGCTTCGAAATGGGCTCCGATGACCAGTGAAGATGTGTCTGGAGATTTCTCGGACAGCTCTTACCAAGCTGACTGTTCCATGCCATAGGTCTGACAGCTAGGAGTGATGGTTTGGGTTACCATTTCTCTACATAGCCCGACATTTTTCAATCTGCGGCACCAGCACAGCACAACAGTAAATGGAAAATATTCTACCTCCCGTCTTATTGCACTTCATGACGAGCCATCCTGGGTTTACATTTCAGATTATCTCCACCCGCACACAGTGGAAGTTTTATTGAATGACTTCATGCTTGCCAAACCCTAACATAGCCAGCAGAGACGCCGAATCATTACCCAATTGAGAACGTTTAGGTGCGGTGAATTATTAATGCCGAGTATAGTATAAACTGCCTGCGAGAATTGGACGTTACGTGCTACGGACGCATCTCTCTGAAATAAGTAACCAAAGATGTATATTTGAGGACTCGGGGTGAAGCGATTACAGAGATCAGACATGTTTTATGTTGGAGAGATTTTGCTATTGTTGTGCGACGCTATCAAGCTCCATTGTAAATGTTTAGCTATTCGATGCCACAATAAAGCAGTTCAAGAAAATAATACGCATTCAAGGTGTTTATTTATCAGTTTATAAAAGATTTGACAAATATTTTTCAGATATCACGTGACGTAGATCGATCGGAGGTGCAGTGTAGAATGATAGTGCGAGCCTGCATCCTTTGACGGTCAATATTCTTCGAGAGAATATCTCAGAAGCAATAAACTTTTCGTTGATAAAAAAAGTTAGACCATCAATCCATACGCATCATACAAAATAGCATCTAGTTGCGCCAAACAATCTTCGTAGCGAAATAAACATTTTTGAGATTTCAGGTGGAGCAGTTCCGACTAGGAGTATCAGCGAGATCGACGTTGTGGGACATATATCTAGCTCTCCTGTGGTATTTAAAACCAAAGACTCTTTAGCTCTTAAAAGACTGAGGTAAAACCTAAATAAAACCACTGTAAATACCAAAAATAAATAAGAAGCAGAGAATTTTCTTAAGGGGCTCCGGAACGCCCTATACTTGCAATGTTAAAATAACGCTTATAAATTACATCTTTCCTTACAAAGTATTTGAGATAGGAAGTTGAACTTTTTACAGATTATTTATTGGAATATGGGCTACAACTTAACACAGGGATTTTACAAAATTTTAGTTCAGTTATTAAAGATGATTTTTTTTCAATTGTAATGAAAATTCACAACATTTTTTTGCAATTTTTTATTTATATATTCAAAAATATACAGTTTTTTGGAAAAAGGCTGTGTTAAATTATGCAGAAGGTACTGTGTAACATTTACTGAAAGTTTGAAACAAATATGTTTGGAAGATCCTTAGAAAACATGTAATTAGTATGAGAAAATAAAAGTTTTGGGAATCGAGCGACAAAGATTGGATTAACTTTTTAGTGCATTCCAGGTCCATAGGATGGATTATCTTCATCCTCTGCAAACTCCTCCTCCAGCTTCCTCTTGTTCCTCCTCCTGTTTACTCTTGCTTGTATTTCTAGACTCTTTACAGCCCTGTCTGCAGCCCGAAGGCGATCCTTGTCTAAAGCAAGCATCGCTCGTACCATGTTAGAACCTATCTGCATTCCCATATTTCTAAATACCTTGCACCTTACAATGTTGCCATCATTGAAAGTCGCAACAGCATCATACACACCAAAGTGAAGTGTTTCTATTCCAACAAATACGGTCTTGGGGATTCTCGACCATATAACACTATTTACACTTTCATTGGGGTTTTGAGTTTTTCCGTGAATACACTTTTTCAACAGTTCAGGTGCTGCTAAGTCTCTGAAAATAGGTTTTATCACCTCCATTATTGCATGAGGCAGACTATGCTTATGAGTGTACACTTCACCAGTTAGCAATCCTTTGTTATATTTACACCAACTGTCTTCTTCTTTGGGACACAAGCTATATTGGGGATTTTCATTGTCTTTATTGTTTACAGTAATAACACATACCTTTGGCTTTCCAACATTTCTCCTTTTCTTAAAAGCCTTCAGAGGATTTCTAATAACTTTACTTTTACTCATTATTATACTTCAACAAAACAGAGACTCAAGAAACAGAATTAATTACGAATATTTTCGAGATAACGACAGAGTAAATAAACATGAAACAATCGACAATCACACCAGCGATATATATTGAACCATCACAGGTTAGCCACAACACATACTTTATCTCACATCACTAAAATGTACCTGATGAACACGGACGTTAATAATAACACCATTTGACAGCAGTTTAACAGCGCCACAGTGGGTCACGCCCATGTAGAACACATTTCAAAAAAAAATTTAAAAATAGTTGTAGTCTTCGGAATTGAATAAATTATATATCTATTAAAAGGTAATAGTCTGCAGATTCAGAAAACGCAAAAAAGTAAAAATTGAACTTTTCATGATTTCGAGGCTTTCCGGAGCCCCTTAAACAAAATTTCTTAAATAAATACATAATTTAAAATATAATAAAGATGTTTTCGGAATTTTGTGAGTGATATTTTTCTAAAAGTCTGAATGTATGTCGCCAGTCTCACAGATCCTACACACCAGCTGGAGTAACATTTGGTTTCTACCTCCCCCAATGACTTTAGAAATTTAGGTACAGTATTGTCTGTGCTACTCGTTGGTCTAGAGGCGGCGTCTTTGAACAGTGATCAAAATTTTATCGGTTCCGGATTTGGACCCCGCTGCTGCTTAAGTTTTGTATATAAATCATCAGCAGTCATGGCCGAAGACTTGCGGCATACTGTAGGCTCCCCGGTGGTCCCGGTCGCCTACGGTGGACTGGAAGCCGAGCGGTGACCTCTCCAGTTGTCAGGATGCTAGGAAATGACTGTGGATGCGTCAGAAACGCCAAAGAAACATTATCAATCCATGACACCTTTATTTCTGCCGTGTACATTGTGGCCCGCTAACACAGGCTGGCTGAGCTTGGTGATATCCACGACCTTCCCCGAGTCCTCGCTGACTCGGAGCGATGATACCAGATCCGGGCCACACCAGTCTTGTTAGCGCAGCGCCGCGTGCTGTGACGTAGCGGTGGAATGCCCTTACTTCGGCCGCGCGTGGCTGGCGGCGACCAGCTGGCCGGCTGGCCTTGCGGTGGACAGCAGGCCGCTACACGTAGGAAGCTCCGGGTTGGAGTCCCGACGCTGTCGACACGAGAGGCGTTCTCGTAGTGCGGAGTGTACTCTATCCCACCCCGTCTTCTTCCCTGCTCCTCCTGGTGGCTCGTCTGCGGTGGACGTGCGGAACGAGCTGCAGTCCCACAGTGTCATCAGCCCACCCGGTTGTGACGGCGGATGCACAGGGCCTAGGCCCCGTACGATCTCGACGACAGCTCACTGATGTGGTCAGCATTGGCGGCGAGCGAGTCTTCCGCGATGTCTGCTAATCCTGGGTTGATGATTGACAGCGGCAGCAGAGAGGACCAGAGCTAGTAATGTCCCCTCACATCTGCTGCTGGATAGGCTGCCCATACTGCAACATCTCCTTAATAAAGATCAACATGTCGATCACCGAGCAGAGCGCTACGCAGCGTCCCAGTACACATCTAACTGCAAGTCTAACTGCGAGTGACTTGTTGCTATCAAAGCTGGCGTATTTAAAGGAAGCACGAGTGACGTCGTGACGACATGCTCGTTTTTATGTGTTGTTACGGCAGACTTACGCGAAGTTATACCTCTGTCTTACCTCTGTCTTACAGTCTCCGTCTAACACAAACCTGCGTGCTAAGCAATTCTCTCTCGCCTGTTGTGTGTAACCAGGCCACTGCCCCTGCGTGACAACACATTCCGATACATGTGAAATCCTCTTACCTCTTGGCTAACCTACTGCCTCTGGCTCTCAGCATAGGGAACGAAACTTTGACAATATTCCACGTTTCCAACTCTTTACTATTCTGCGACACTACGCATCCCCCTCCTTTAAGAAAATTCGTCCCGAATATTCTGGACTTACCGGTTGTGCACGCCATTTTTTCTTCTACTCTACAGATATCTTACCACTACTCCTTCAACACTGTCAAACTTTTCTTATCCACTAATAATCTATTTACACTTAATACTGATTCCAATCTTATCATTTGTTATCTATTTATATTACGTTCCACTATTCCCAATCCATCCCATAGGTATTTGATGTATGGTTCTTATTTCAGAATGGGACATCTTTTTCCATATACAAAAGTAAGTTGCACAAATAAACAATAGTCATTGACACACCAAATATAATTGTGTTTTGCTTACGTTTCTCCCGATATTGCTGCACGTGCTGCAGTAGTTGATTAACTGAGATCTGCTCTTTTTCTGAGATAATCCGGCTATCTGAAGTTTGTAGCAATGTGGGATCCAAGGACTCGTTAATAATCGTTACGTTCTGGCGAGGCAATATGTGTGGTGGTTCCTCTGGATAATACAAGATAGGCTGTGTCACGTTAATCATTGTTGTATCCATGAAAGTAGCTGGTAAGTGAAAATGCTTCCCCACTATTTCACATCCGTGGCATTAATCAATAACCCACTGCCCTGCAATTCAAGCTTTGATATATCTGTCAATTTACCATTTCTGTAACAAGTGGCAACTACGGTCTCTAGTTCGAACACGGAGTAAATCCAATGTTCCCCAACTTTCTGAAATTTCGGTCTCAGAAGTATCACCTTCTTTTCGCATTCTAAGGCTCCCATATTCCCCAAGAACAACTGCATCTCACATGAATGATTGTGGGTTGCCACCTCCTTTGCTGGACAAATAAAAACACTTCCCCTGAAACAGTCTGTCAAATCTTCCGTCTTGACGGTAACAACACTTCCCAAGTTTGCACTTGCACCCACTTCCCAAGTGCACCCCATCTAACTGGATACAGGTGTACTGTATATCACTGGTACCACGAATTGATACCCATCACTGGTATTTGCACTTCTACGTGTATACTCGCCTGATCCGTAATTACTCTCACTTTAGACATGCGATAGAATAACGGTAAATTCCGCTTCGCCGGAGGCACGACATGATGCACTCCTTCCGAGAATTCTTTCTGCACTTTCAGCAACGCCTTCAGCATCTGATCTGGACCTTACAAAGTGGCACTCAATTGCCCATGCACTGCGTGATGCATAGCTCCATATAACGCTTCCAATTCGACACGCGTATCATCAACCCTGTCTGCTAATGCCCTCAATAAAGCTGCTACTTGTATTTTCCCGACTATTCGGCTCAATCTCGCCTGTATAGCCTCTATATCCCCATTTAACACTTTCCTGGTATTTGCCATTCCAGGTCTGACGTCAACTCCCGCACTGTTCTAGTGATATTTAATATCCCCTGCTCCATGTTACCTATAAATGTCGTGTACCAATCCACTTTCGACTTTGTCTCCTCCGCCAAGTCCTGCACCTCCCCCACCGTACTACTTAAGCTCCTTATATCTTCCTCGTCTGCAGTTCCAAACACTGTTTTCAGCAATTTTTCCCCTGCATCCAACCACCCTCGTTTCCTGTGAACGAGCGTTTGCGGGACCACTTCCGTTACTTGTTGCAGCTGCCTTCTCAGCTTTTCGTATGAGAGCTTCAGTTCCTGATACTCGTTCCGTATGTCTTGAAACAACCCCTCCTTCTCCTTGGTCGTCTGTAGCGCCGTAAACCTACCCTGCAGTGTCCGTACATCATTCCTCACCACGTCTAAAAGACACAAATTACAAGTAAAAACTACGCATACCCTATTAACTAATAACAATAAATACGACATGTTCATCCCCAAGGACACTTAGTCTACTTATCCCTAGACCTAAGTGCGTAAGGAACGTTCCTCTGCTGCTCTTTTATCTTCGGTACCCTCACACCCTTTGTTACTGCTGGAGGAATCTGCGGTAACGCATCCACTGCGCCCTTAAATGGCTTAATCCTACTCACATGAACTACTGACGACTTGGTTGGTAACTGCAACTTTACGTTCACCGAAGACACTATTTCATTAACCTGATACGGTTCATAATATTTCGTCAAAAACGTCTTCGTTTTACTCTTCGGAACATGAGGATTAGCCAACAATACCAACTGACCAATTCTGTATTGCAGCAGTTTACCTGTTCTTTGCCCAATACTCTCTTGTTTCTCCAAAGCTTTAATATTAGCACGCCGTACCCTTTGACAAATCTCTCTCAATTTCTTGGCGAAATTCTTCACTGACTCATCCTGTGAACCTACCTGAGGTTTGAGCACATCAAATGGTGATGGCATTTTCCGACCATAAATTACCTCATACGGAGAGAGCCCCGTTCCTGTATGAACTTTCGCGTTATATGCGCTTGTCAACAGATTTAAATACACGTCCCAATCCGTGTGTTCTGAATTTACGTAATGACTAATCATCTTAACTAACGTCCTGTGAACCCGTTCTGTTCGTCCATTCGACTGAGGGTGAAATGGGCTTGTCCACAATTTCTTAACTTTCAATAAACGGTATAACTGCTTCATCATTCCGACATAAAGTTACTACCTTGATCTGTAGTTACAGTATCAGGCACACCATACTTCAGCAACCAGTTATTTACTAAGCCTTGCGCAACAGTGCTTGCCTTCTGATCTGGAATAGCTACCATTACCAGGTATCGGGAAAAATGATCTAATATTGTTAATACATATCGATTACAAGCTTGGGTCTTGTTAAATGCTCCAATTACGTCTAATCCGATGAACGCGAACAGACGATCCGCTTCAGGTAGTCTCTGTAACTGAATTTTCTGCTCTCTGCGCACACGGTATACAATTTTGCACATACTGCTCTACATCATTGCGACGTGTCTTCCACCGAAACCTTTCAGCTACCCGTCTATCAGTCGTTCTTTTACCACAATGACCGTCAATACATGGTCGTGCGCTTGTTTAAACACTTCTTCCCTCAGCGACTCCGGTACTACGACGCGTAGTCCGCACTTCGTCTTCCTGCAAAGCAACCCATCCTGCATTTCAAACTGCGGTTGCGTTCGGAACAATTGACACTCTCTGTCAGTGGCTTGCGCCTTTATCCACTCCTCCTCACTTATGCCCACAACTTGTACAGCTGCTATTTTTCTACTAAGCGCATCTGCATTCGTATGTTTTACCCCTGGTTAGTGAATTACCTCGTAGTCAAATTCACTTAGTTTCAGTGCCCATCTCGTTAAACGACTCGAAGGATCTTTCAACTCCAACAACCATTTCAATGCTGCGTGATCTGTAATCACCTTGAACTTACGCCCACATAAATAACAGCGAAAATACGAGATACCGTAAATCACTGCTAACATTTCTTTCTCTGTAGTTGAATAATTCTTCTCTGCCTTATTCAGTTGCCTGGAAGCATAAGCCACTGAATGTTCCTGTCCATTAACCCTCTGAGAAAGAATACAACCTACAGCAATATTACTAGCATCACAAGATAGTATGAACTCTTGTTCGAAATCAGGAAGTATCAACACTGGGTCTGATGTTAGTATCTGTTTCAGCTTCTCGAATGCCTCCTGACACTGTGCTGTCCAATCAAACTTAACACCTTTCTTTAACAATCTCGTTAATGGATGTGCAATTTCCGCGAACCCCTTTACATATCGTCTGTAGTAATTACATAAACCGACATATTGCTGAACTTGAACTTGTTTAGTGGTCTCTGGTACTGGAAAACCACGCACAGGCGACGTTAGGCGAGGATCCATTCTTACCTCATCCTGACTGATAATATGCCCAAGATAAGTCACTTGTGTTTGAGCAAACTGACATTTCTGGACATTAAGCGTAAGATTTGCCGCTCTTAGCCTACTAAATACTTCGTTCAGTCGTTCCACATGCTCTTCTATATTATGCGAAAAAGGAACAATATCATCGAGGTATACCATAGCAATCTTCGGTTTAAGTCCCCAAAGCACACCATCTAACAGACGCTGGAAAGTAGCAGGAGCGTTTTTCAACCAAAATGGCATTCTGCGATATTGAAAGTGACTAAGGCTTGTTGTAAAAGCCGTCTTCGGTCTATACTCGGGACTTACTTCTATCTGATGGTACCCATTCTTTAGATCTGTGATCTAGTCAGGGGATGCGGGAAGATTTCAGATAGATTACATCATGGTCAGGCATCGATTCCGAAACCAGATACTGGATTGTAAGAAATACACATAGATACAATCTGGCAGTGATGATGAGCAGGCTGAAGTTGAAGAGACTACACAGGAAGAATCGTTACGGAAAGAAGTGGAATACAGAAGTAGTAAGGAAGGAGAGATACCTTTGAAATTTTGTAAGGCTGTAGGTACGGCGATAAGGAATGTCTAGTAGGCAGATCAGTTGAAAAGGAAAGGACATCTCAAAAAAGGGCAATCAAAGAAATTGGAGAGAAAACATAGGTACAAAGAAGGTAACTGAGAAGAAACCATGGGTAACAGAAAACAATACTTCAGTTGATCGGTACAAGGAAGTACAAAAATGAACAGGAAAATAAAGGATTACGTAAATGCAAATCAGATATGAAATAAATAGGAAGTGTGGGGAAGCTAAGGAGAAAGGGCTGCATCGAAAATGTGAAGAAATCGAAAAGTAAATGGCTGTCGGAAGGACTGGCTCAGCACCTTTGGTGAAATTAAAACCCAGGGTGGTTACGTTAAGATTGCAGTGGTAATCTACTGTTAAATGCGGAGGAGAGAGCGTATAGACGGAAACAGCACACTGAGGCTTCCGTGAGGCGATATATTTATCTGATGTGGTGCAAGAAGAAAGAGGAGTCAATATAGAAGAGATGAGGGATCCACTTTAGAATCAGAATTTAAAATAGCTTTGGAAGATATGATGTGAACAACCCTATCGTTAAACTGGTCACATTATTCAATCTCTTCCGTATTTTCTTATTCGTAACGAATTCAACCCAGTTTCAAAAATGGTTCAAATGGCTCTGAGTACTATGGGACTCAACTGCTGTGGTCATTAGTCCCCTAGAACTTAGAACTACTTAAACCTAACTAACCTAAGGACATCACACACATCCATGCCCCAGGCAGGATTCGAACCTGCGACCGTAGCAGTCACACGGTTCCGGACTGCGCGCCTAGAACCGCGAGACCACCGCGGCCGGCAATCAACCCAGTTTATATCATGTTGATATTAACCTATATTTGTCTGAGCACAAATCGTTTCCTTTCCATTTTTCTACACTGACACCCACTATAACTAGATTAAGCATTTGCAGTTCCGTTTCCAGATTTTCTAGCTCTCCTAGTGTAGTCAAATTTCTGACATTACATGCTCTGTCTTATGGAATGCTATCCCATTGTTGGTTATTGTATCTTTTAATGTCAGTTCCCCCGTGACAGTCACCTCCAGGAGATCTGAATGGGGGACTAATTGAGAATCTTTTGTTAATTAAGAGATCATCATGACACTTATATTCCAGTTACGGAGCACATGTCCTGTTGATACACTTCATGTGTCTGTAGTGCAGTTGTTGATCATAGTTGATTCTTCCACATTTTATTGTCAGTTACCAACACCAACAGCATGAGAATGCCCTGAACATCCGTGCGCTCCTCTGTCCTCTTTGACAACGCAGTTTGCAGAACGAGGGTGACTTCTTACGCTACAAGTGTTCAGCCGCCATTGCTGATGATTTTAATTCAAAATTTAAGGACTGTTTAGGTTCTAACTGGGACCGAGGATGTTTCGATTACTAACCAGAGACGCTATCCTAAGAAAATTGTGTCTGGCAGAGAATTCTTTTTCCCTCAATGTATCACATTGTTCTCCAGAATACCAGCAAATACATGTATTGCTGAGTTACGTGAAGTCCCCACAGATAATGTTATTTCTTAGGTCTTAAAAAGAAGAACCAAGGTATTCAACAGACTTTAAAGAAATTACCCGTTGAACTGCAGTTAATACGTTATGTGTATGAAAAATAAAATTGTGAATGGAAGAGGTTGAAGTAAAACAAGAACGGAATCACGAATAATTGTCAGAAAAAAACGTCATATCAGAAGAATATAAACTCCTACTGGGAAAAAAGGGCACACCGTTCTTTTGGACGTTGTCAGCTTTCTTGATCTTGGAACCATTACTACTTAGTCGAGTAGCTACTTATTTGGCCTCACGGGCTGATTATGTCCCATACCACTGATTTTATGTGGATAAAAAGACAAGACAAAGTGTAAATCTACATCTACATCTATACTCCGCGAGCCACCTTACGGTGTGTGGCGGAGGGTACTTATTGTACCACTATCTGATCCCCCCTTCCCTGTTCCATTCACGAATTGTGCGTGGGAAGAATGACTGCTTGTAAGTCTCCGTATTTGCTCTAATTTCTCGGATCTTTTCGTTGTGATCATTACGCGAGATATATGTGGGCGGTAGTAATATGTTGCCCATCTCTTCCCGGAATGTGCTCTCTCGTAATTTCGATAATAAACCTCTCCGTATTGCGTTACGCCTTTCTTGAAGTGTCCGCCACTGGAGCTTGTTCAGCATCTCCGTAACGCTCTCGCGCTGACTAAATGTCCCCATGACGAATCGCGCTGCTTTTCGCTGGATCATGTCTATCTCTTCTATTAATCCAACCTGGTAAGGGTCCCATACTGATGAGCAATACTCAAGAATCGGACGAACAAGCGTTTTGTAAGCTACTTCTTTCGTCGATGAGTCACATTTTCTTAGAATTCTTCCTATGAATCTCAACCTGGCGCCTGCTTTTCCCACTATTTGTTTTATGTGATCATTCCACTTCAGATCGCTCCGGATAGTAACTCCTAAGTATTTTACGGTCGTTACCGCTTCCAATGATTTACCACCTATGGCATAATCGTACTGGAATGGATTTCTGCCCCTATGTATGCGCATTATATTACATTTATCTACGTTTAGGGAAAGCTGCCAGCTGTCGCACCATTCATTAATCCTCTGCAGGTCTTCCTGGAGTACGTACGAGTCTTCTGATGTTGCTACTTTCTTGTAGACAACCGTGTCATCTGCAAATAGCCTCACGGAGCTACCGATGTTGTCAACTAAGTCATTTATGTATATTGTAAACAATAAAGGTCCTATCACGCTTCCTTGCGGTACTCCCGAAATTACCTCTACATCTGCAGATTTTGAACCGTTAAGAATGACATGTTGTGTTCTTTCTTCTAGGAAATCCTGAATCCAATCACAAACCTGGTCCGATATTCCGTAAGCTCGCATTTTTTTTTCACTAAACGTAAGTGCGGAACCGTATCAAATGCCTTCCTGAAGTCCAGGAATACGGCATCAATCTGCTCGCCAGTGTCTACGGCACTGTGAATTTCTTGGACAAATAGGGCGAGCTGAGTTTCACATGATCTCTGTTTGCGGAATCCATGTTGGTTATGATGAAGGAGATTTGTATTATCTAAGAACGTCATAATACGAGAACATAAAACATGTTCCATTATTCTACAACAGATTGACGTAAGCGAAATAGGCCTATAATTATTCGCATCTGATTTATGACCCTTCTTGAAAATGGGAACGACCTGCGCTTTCTTCCAGTCGCTAGGTACTTTCCGTTCTTCCAGAGATCTACGATAAATTGCTGATAGAAAGGGGGCAAGTTCTTTAGCATAATCACTGTAGAATCTTACGGGTATCTCGTCTGGTCCGGATGCTTTTCCGCTACTAAGTGATAGCAGTTGTTTTTCAATTCCGATATCGTTTATTTCAATATTTTCCATTTTGGCGTCCGTGCGACGGCTGAAGTCAGGGACCGTGTTACGATTTTCCGCAGTGAAACAGTTTCGGAACACTGAATTCAGTATTTCTGCCTTTCTTCGGTCGTCCTCTGTTTCGGTGCCATCGTGGTCAACGAGTGACTGAATAGGGGATTTAGATCCGCTTACCGATTTTACATATGACCAAAACTTTTTAGGGTTCTTGTTTAGATTGTTTGCCAATGTTTTATGTTCGAATTCGTTGAATGCTTCTCTCATTGCTCTCTTTACGCTCTTTTTCGCTTCGTTCAGCTTTTCCTTATCAGCTATGATTCGACTACTCTTAAACCTATGATGAAGCTTTCTTTGTTTCCGTAGTACCTTTCGTACATGATTGTTATACCACGGTGGATCTTTCCCCTCGCTTTGGACCTTAGTCGGTACGAACTTATCTAAGGCGTACTGGACGATGTTTCTGAATTTTTTCCATTTTTGTTCCACATCCTCTTCCTCAGAAATGAACGTTTGATGGTGGTCACTCAGATATTCTGCGATTTGTGCCCTATCACTCTTGTTAAGCAAATATATTTTCCTTTCTTTCTTGGCATTTCTTATTACACTTGTAGTCATTGATGCAACCACTGACTTATGATCACTGATACCCTCTTCTACATTCACGGAGTCGAAAAGTTCCGGTCTATTTGTTGCTATGAGGTCTAAAACGTTAGCTTCACGAGTTGGTTCTCTAACTATCTGCTCGAAGTAATTCTCGGACAAGGCAGTCAGGATAATGTCACAAGAGTCTCTGTCCCTGGCTCCAGTTCTGATTGTGTGACTATCCCATTCTATACCTGGTAGATTGAAGTCTCCCCCTATTACAATAATATGATCACGAAACTTCTTCACGACGTTCTGCAGGTTCTCTCTGAGGCGCTCAACTACTACGGTTGCTGATGCAGGTGGTCTATAGAAGCATCCGACTATCATATCTGACCCACCTTTGATACTTAACTTAACCCAGATTATTTCACATTCGCATTCGCTAATAACATCACTGGATATTATTGAATTCTTTACTGCTATAAATACTCCTCCACCATTGGCGTTTATCCTATCCTTGCGGTATATATTCCATTCTGTGTCTAGGATTTTGTTACTGTTCACTTCCGGTTTTAACCAACTTTCCGTTCCTAATACTATATGCGCACTATTTCCTTCAATAAGCGATACTAATTCAGGAACCTTGCCCTGGATACTCCTGCAGTTTACCAATATTACGTTAACTTTTCCTGTTTTTGGTCTCTGAGGACGGACGTTCTTTATCAACGATGCTGATGTTCTCTCTGGTAAGCCGTCAGGTATTTTATCGTTTCGCCCAAGGGGGGGTCCCTCTAACCTAAAAAAACCCCGTGTGCACGCCACACGTACTCTGCTACCCTAGTAGCTGCTTCCGGTGTCTAGTGCACGCCTGACCTGTCTAGGGGGGCCCTACAGTTCTCCACCCAATAACGGAGGTCGATGAATTTGCAACCATTATAGTCGCAGAGTCGTCTGAGCCTCTGGTTTAGACCCTCCACACGGCTCCAAACCAGAGGACCGCGATCGACTCTGGGCACTATGCTGCAGATATTAAGCTCAGCTTGCACTCCGCGTGCGATGCTGGTTGTCTTCACCAAATCAGCCAGCCGCCGGAAGGAACCAAGGATGGCCTCAGAACCCAAGCGGCAGGCGTCATTCGTTCCGACATGTGCTACTATCTGCAGCCGGTCACACCCAGTGCGTTCAATAGCTGCCGGAAGGGCCTCCTCCACATTACGGACGAGACCCCCCGGCAAGCACACCGAGTGCACACTGGCATTCTTCCCCGACCTACCCGCTATTTTCCTGAGGGGCTCCATAACCCGCCTAACGTTGGAGCTCCCTATAACTAATAGGCCCGCCCTCTGTGACTGTCGGGACCTTGCCGGAGAATCGGCCACTGGCCCAACAGGCGAGGCATCCTGTGGTGGCTCGGAAACGATGTCATCACCACTAGGAAGCACCCCGTACCTGCTGGAAAGGGGTAAGGCAGCTGCCACGCGGCCAGATCCCACCTTCGCCTTTCGGCCAGGCACGCGCGAGCCCACCACTGTCCGCCATTCACCCTGGAGTGATGGCTGACCGGTAAGATGCTCACTGCCGGAAGACGCAGCGACATCAGGGGTTCCATGCGATTCCAAGGCCACCGAAGTAGGCATAGGTCTCACCACAGTTGCCCCAACGCCACTACGAGCCGACGCCTGCGCCTCGAGCTCGATGAGCCTAACAGACAAAGCCTCCACCTGCCCCCGAAGAGTGGCCAATTCTCCTTGCGTCCGCTCACAACAACCACAGTCCCTACACATGACTATGTTTACCCTACTCTATACGGTGACAAATTCCCAAGATAATCTTCTGATGAGCTACTCTGATAATCAAGAAACACTCACTGAAATACGAGACGCGAAAACTACGCTAGGTTTTCCCAGAAAAACTATTTAAAAGCTAAGCGCAGCAAATAAGTACAAAATAAATTTCTCTCCTAACGATCAAGAACTGTTAGTTTCTATGCAGAGCAGATAAACACAAATAGAATCCCTTCCTTAGTGGAAGGTCGTAAACAAAATGCAAAATAAACGCTTTATACAAACAGTACTCGCTGCTGCTGGTGCTCTCGCTCTGGCTGTCACAAGACAACTGCTGATTCAAGTGACTAGTGGCTAACGGCCGCGAAACAAACAAAAGACGGTTTTAGGGCGCTTTCTGTTCTAAACGATCAAGAAAACACTAAGAAATCTAACACGAAAACTACGTAAAGTTTTATCAAGAACTGTTAGTTACTATGCAGAGCAGATAAACACTAATAGAATCCCTTCCTTAGTGGAAGGTCGTAAACAAAATGCAAAATAAACGCTTTATACAAACAGTACTCGCTGCTGCTGGTGCTCTCGCTCAGGCTGTCACAAGACAGCAAATATTGCTGTGACCAGTCATTCGGAAGAAAACGATTGTGTAGACGTCGAATTTGATACTTACATAATAGCAGAGAGAGATTTAGAAATTGATGGATTACGGCTTTCGTTGTGATATTATCAGTATTACCTTTTGTTCTTTCTGATTCAGCGAAAGTTGGCCTTTTTCCGTTGATAGCTCGTCGTTCACGTTGAGGAACGTTCGTCCCGACACGCAGGACCCGTTTCGCTCGTTGAGTTTGCCTGTTTGCACATGTGCTTAGCAGGTCGTATCGAACGGCTGGCCACATACGATGAACTTCGGCGTGATATGGTGAGGTTTCGCCTCACGTCCGATATTAGTTTGACCTTCGGCTTTTCCACTGCGCCACGAAACTGTTCATAAGCTCCTGGAGCTATACTCAATATGCGACGCGCATTTACGCTCAGGACATCGATGTGCGCTGTTGTTTGGCTACAGGACAGGGAGTGGAACGTCATTTCGCGGAAGGTGTTTCATTTCGTTTAGAGAACACATTTTCTAATAATCATCATCGTGCTGGCGCTTTTCACCCAGTATGAGTATCCACACTAAGCATTTGATTATTCTTTTTCTTGTTCCACAGAACAATTGCAACTTATCCTTTTCGCTACTAAACAACTTTTTTGATGTGTGCTACTCAAAGCTGATACCATTATATTGAATGTTTCAGCCGCATACAGTATGCTGCGTCTTACAGATTGGCTCATAAAAATTTGACCACAGTTGGAATCAACGTAAAGTGTAGCGGAAGCGCAGTTTTTGGGAAGTTTTAACTGCAAGATATGCTGTCATATTTCAATTTTGTAAGGCTTTTTTTAAGTTACACGTTCGACATTCAGAATTAACAAAGCAACGCTTCCGATGTACTTTGAGGTAGCAAAAGTCATAAGATAAGAATATCGTGTAGGACCTCCTTTTACCCGCTATCGTACGGCATTTCGACGTGTCATTGTCTCATCACGTCATTGGAAATTCCCTGCAGAAATACTGAGCCATGCTGCCTCCCATTATTGCGGAAGTGTTGTCGGTGCAGGAATTTTTGCACGAACTGGCTTATAGGTTATGTTCCATAAACGTTCCAGGCGATTCATCTCAGGGAACCGGGTGGCCAAATCATTCTCTCGAATTGTGCAGAATATTCTTCAAACCAATCACGAACAATCACGGCCCGATGATGTGACGCGTTGTCAACTACAAGAATTCCATCGTTGTTTGGAAACGTGAAAACAATGAATGGCTGCAAACGATATACAAGTACCCTAACATGACGTTTTGCCTTCAATAACCGGCTAACTTGGACCACAGGACCCAGTCAAAATGGCTCTGAGCACTATGTGACTTAACTTCTAAGGTCATCAGTCCCATAGAACTTAGAACCACTTAAACCTAACTAACCTAAGGACATCACATACATCCATGCCCAAGGCAGGATTCGAACCTGCGACCGTAGCGGTCGCGTGGTTCCAGACTGTAGCGCCTAGAACCGCTCGGCTACCCCGGCCGACACAGTCCATTCGATGTAAACAAGGCCCATGCAATTATGGAGCCGCCACCAGCTTGCACAGTGCCTTATTGACATCTCTGCGCCACAGTCGAACCCTACCATCAGCTCTTACAATCTGAAATCGGGATTCATCTGACCACGCCACGGTTTTCCAGTCGTCTAGGGTCCAAACGAGCGCAAGAGAGGCGGTGCAGGTGAGATCGTGCTGCTAGCATAGACACTCGCTTCCGTCGTCCACTACCCTAGGCCATTAACGCCATATTTCGCCGCACTATCCTAGCGGATATGTTATTCGTACGTCCCACATTGAGTTCTGCTGTTACTTCACGCAGTGTTGCTTGTCTGTTAGAACTCACAATTCTACGCAAACGTCGTTGCTATCGATCGTTAAGTGAACGCCGTCGGCCATTGTGTTGTCTGTGGTGAGAGGTATTCTCGGTGCACTGTTGACACTGTGGATATCGGAATATTGAATTCCCTACGATGTCGGATATGGAATGCTCAATGTGTACAGCTCCAACTAGCATACCGCGTTCAACGTGTGTTAATTTCCGTTGTGCGGCCATAATCACGCCGAAACCTCTTCACATGAATCACACGAGTAGAAATGACTGCTCCGCCGATGCACTGCCCTTGTATATTTCGTGTGAGCGATACTACCTCCATCTGTATATCTGCATATCGCTATCCCATGACTTCTGTCACCTCAGTTTATGTTGTCTGTTCCATTCGGTCTAGGTTCTATTCACTGGAATATGTGATTCAGCGGGAACAAATTTTTCTGTGGCCTCTCTCAGATGCAAAGGTTACAGTGGACGCTACACTGACGTCTGTGTCTTAGGGGAAAAAAAAAAGCTTTAGGGACGGACTCCTCACGCGCACACACAGACAATAACGGAGGAATGGTAGTATTATGAAATTGATGAGAATCCTTCGTTTAAGATTTATTAATGGAACTAACCATGTTATCGCCAGTAAGGTACGAACAATTTCTCTATTTGATATCTAAGTACCAGACAAATAACTCCTTCCGACACTATTGCGAATAAATATAGTTTCCCGTCAATGGGTTTCTACAAAAAAGGATTAGTGTGCTATAATTCCTTAAACATGACGGTGAACGAGGAAGATAGTATTATATTTACAGTATGTACATCCGTACGAATAGTCACTGATACGAGGCTAGACGCTGAAAATAGAAACCACATTAATGCGTGTTTCACGGTTAATTCATGTATCCTTATCACCTTCAAAATGTGAAGCAGGGTTCACTTGTCCATCAACACCAGTGGGAAGCTTGTCAGTTGTTTGTACTACAAACTGTCAATATGTTGTTTCTATCTTCAGCCTTGTTATGAGCTGGAAATAGTTCAGTTTTATTGTATAGCACATTTTCACATACAGAATTTCCTGGCGCAGAAAATCTGCATACGCCAGTCAGCAGTTTAAGGTTAACGCGTATGCTGGAATTATAGGTGACTCATTAGTCCATTTATTCTTAAGTCTCATTTTACAGACATCTACAAGGAACTTATTCACAAAACACTTCTTAACTTTCTACAGCATCAGTCGTGATAAATAAGAAGAATTTTATGCTTTATGCATGGTGGATTGCAAGCAACATTCAGTCACTGTGTAAGCATGTGTAAAGCATACGAAACATGCTTCTGTTAATTGTTATGAATTTCTAACTTGATACCTTTGTAAAGTATTCAAGCATTAGTAATTAAAAAATGAAGGCTTTTTAGATATATGTTTACGCCGGATTATTTCTTATTTCATTGTGAAACACTGCCCCTAATGCTTGTAAAGTATTTTGTCGGAAATAGAATCGCATGGTGTAGCCGGGGATAAAGCACTGGAAGTCATCGTCTAGGGCAAGTCAAGTCACCACACAGTTCGATCAGCACTGCGCGGTCAGGAAGGAGAACCGTTATAAACCGGCATTTCCCGACATCGGGTTAAAACCTCCCTCGGACCATCCGCGTTAGCGTTTCCAACGGTTTCACTGTATCAGTACATCCGAATATTTTTAAAAGAACGCCACAGCTAATCTTGGATCTAAATCTTCCCGAGCTAGATCTTTATCCATGAACGACATACACCTGTAGCTTTCCTCGCTCCCTCTCTCATCACAGTGTCAATGAACTCTGATGACCTGTTATGGGTGAAATATATAAATAACGACTGAATGATATTTTTACCTATATTAAAACTGGTATTTTATTGGCATATAATATTTCATTCTGTAGAGCGTAAAACTACAGCTACAGATGTAAATTAACATTGTAGTTCTATACGTTTCTCAATAACTGACCTGTGTGCAACATTTCTCACACTTTTCTATTATTTCTTTCGTGAATAATATTTTTGTATGTAATTCATAATTAATTGCGTGGAATAAGCTGTTTGTATTACTGTCATAAATGTCAATAATCTGAACTGTAACGAAAATGAAAACTTTCTATGACTGTATATCATCTGTGTAAGTGGTCAATTATTACCGTTTTGGTTAGAACTAGGGGACCAGTGTCATGACGACGGAGATGTAAGTGTGTGGGAAATGTTCAAATCGCTCTACAGGCTGCCTGGGTTTTAATTTTATCATTGTAGCGGTCCTGTAAAGTTGTTCCTGGGAAAGGTATAGGAGCTGAATCGTAAATTTCGCCAGATATTTATAAAAACAAGAGACAATATCAGCAAGGTCAATTTAAAAATGTAAAACTTGCGTTATAACACAGTGTAGTATCCACTGATATATATATATATATATATATATATATATATATATATATATATATATATATATATATATATCCCGTGTGGGGTTGTTGGTACCCCCATCGGGCGCCTCCCCGGGTGGCGGATAGGGGAAAGCTTCCTAGATATAGGTGGTACCGGGGAAATGAAATACCCAGGGCGGACCAAAAACCAATAAACCCAGTGGTGTCTGTTCAGCATCTGGCGGCCAGTGGTCAGCGTCTGTTCCTCTAGTTGAGGCGGCTGCACAAAATCTTCTCGAACTCAAAAATCGAGTCGTATACCTGTGGTCTCAACAGAACGCATGATGGAAAAAACGACCACAGAGTCACTACCCCACGCACTAGTCGACAGACTGGATTCACCTGATCATCGGATTCTGGGGGATCAGGGACACCATGCGGAGAAGAATCGGAGCTTCTCAAAAACTCGTCACACTCTCAAAACGAAACGTAAAAATTTTATTGGTACAATTAATGTGAACACCCTCACTAAAACAGGCAAATTAAAGCAACTCACCAACGCAATGAGAAAATTTAACCTGAAAATCACTGCACTGCAAGAGACAAGATTCATAGATGAAGGACACTTTAACACAGAGAATTACAGGATCTACAAGGGCAAACCTGCCATAAAAGTAAGAGACAAACTACCACTTTTCGGAACAGGATTCGCTGTATACACTTCCGTACTCGACTCAGTTATTGACTTCACGTCTCCCAATGAAAGAGTCTCCCTGTTATCAGTAAAATCAGCTAATAAAGCATACACTCTGATCAATGTGCACGCCCCCACAAATCACCACAATAAAATCTACCCTGAAACAGTGGACAATTTCTGGGAAACACTAGAAGAAACAACAAATAAAGTACCTAAGCACCATGTGAAAATCTTAGTAGGCGATTTTAATGCACAATTAGGGAAGGAAAAAAAATTCAGAGATACCACTGGACCCCACACCAAACACAAACGTACCAACAAGAATGGTGAAAAACTAATCGACTTCTGCAGAAACTTTGGACTTAAAATAATGAGTACCCAGTTTCAAAAACCTGCACATAAATTAACCACATGGAGATCACCCAGTCTTAGACAGGGTGAATACCAAATAGACCATGTCGCAATTTCCAAAGAAAACATAAAAGAAATTCAAAACATCAGAACCCGCAAAGGTGTCTTTGAATCAGATCATCATCTTCTCCAAATAAAAACAAAATTCCAACCCAACAGAATGCTAAAAAGGCCACCCAAAAGTACCAAACCTGATCCGGAATATCTGCAACTGAACAAAGAAAAAATCATCATGCAAATTAATCAGGAAAAATCAACATACTGGAAGAAACTAACAGAGAAAATTCAGGAAGCCCTCAAATTAGGACAACCTCCTCGCAACAGGAAACATCGCTGGTGGAATGCAACCTGTGATGAGGCAGTTGACAACCGAATAACTGCATGTAAAAAATTTAGCAGTCACAAAACTGAAGAAAACTGGGAGAACTTTCTTAAAACCCAAAAACAGACCTCAAAAATAATTAGAAAAGAAAAACGGGGATATGACAACAACAGACTCTCTGAAATCCAGCAGGATTTCATCAAAAATAATACAAGAAATTTTTATATGAGTTTCAGAGAAAACTTACAGGGATACCAAGCGCCTAGCTTGTGCTTCAAGAAACCCGATGGTTCTTTGGAAACCAACACGAAAAATAACTGCAAAATCTTAGCCCAATATTTCAGTTCCCTCCTCAACTGCGAAACACCCCAAGAAAAACTTGTCTTCTCTTCTCCAGTATTCACACACCCAGACTCACATGCCCGGGATCTTGAAGAAATTATGGAGATAGTCAAGCAGTTGAAAAATAACAAAGCACCATGAGAAGATGGGATCATTGCTGAGTTCTGGAAACTAAACGATCCTATACTTATGCAGAAATTACACCGTATAATATCAGACATATGGATAACGGAGCAGATACCAGAGGACTGGAAATGCGCTCTAATTCACCCGTTACACAAAAAGGGCGACAAGACAGTCATGAACAATTACAGAGGAATTTCCCTGCTCCCAGTCGCTTACAAAATCCTTTCCAAAGCGCTTTTAAACAGGATAGAATCCCAAGCAGATACACTAATTGGTGAATACCAGGCCGGATTCAGAAAAGGACGGTCATGTGCGGAACAGATCTGGTGCTTAAAGACAATATTACAAATAAGGAAATGCAGAAACACAGTAGTTACATTCATCGACTTCAGGAAAGCATATGATTCAGTGGACCGTGGAACCCTGTTTAAAATCATGGAAGAATTTGGGATCGACCGAAAGACACGAAAAATCACAGAACAGACACTTACAGGAACAACGGCCAAAGTGAAATTCATGGGCGAAGTATCAGAACCCTTCGAAATCAAATCTGTAGTCCGACAGGGGGACGGACGATCCCCAATCCTTTTCAATATTGTTCTAGAAAAGATAATCAGGGAATGGGAACCTCACGAAAAGGGTATCCAAATTGGTATCAAGAAAGAGAACCGAATTAAAGTCAAGTGCCTTGCTTTCGCTGATGATATTGCAATTATCACCAATAACAGAACAGAAGCGATTCACGCAGTGGAAAAACTACATGAAATTTCACAAAAAACCGCACTACAGATATCTTATGAAAAAACCCAATATATGGAAAGGCAGCCAGAAAATAAATCCCCTTTAATAACAAAATATGGTAAAATTGCACAAGTCTGCCATTTTAAATACCTCGGTGAAACTATACAGTCCTCAGGATTAAACCGAATTGCCAATGAACAAAGAATCACCAAGCTCCAGAAAGCCTACAAGCTAACATGAACGCATTACAACAAGAAGTGCATTTCGACAGACGCAAAATTAAGGCACTATACAACAGTGATTCTTCCAGAAGCAATCTATGCAGCTGAAACAATGGTGATTGATGGTCATTCTAAAATTAAGGAAATAGAAAAGCAGGAAAGAAAAATTCTCAGGAAGATTTACGGTCCAATCAACAAAAATGGCATTTGGATGAAGAGACCACAAAACGAGCTCTATAGAAAGATCAACATAGTAACAGATGAAATTAGAAAGCGCCGAGCCAAATTTTATACACAAATCTACAGGATGGAAGACTCCAGAACAGCAAAGAAATTATTCAATATTATAACAAGGAGTAAATGTGGCACGGAATGGCTGTAAGAAGTCCAGAGGGATCTACAGCAGATCAACATTAAAAATCTCGAAGATCGCACCGAGTGCCGGCATAAAATCACAAGTGTGAAGTTTGGGGAAAGAACATCGCGTCAGCCTGGTAAAAAATGGACAGAGGAACGGAAGAAGGAGCATTCTGAGAGGATGAGGAGGTTTTGGGAAGCAAAGAAGAAAAACATCCGAAGATGAAATTATGAATTCAAGTTCAATCGCTCTCCTAAAGGGGAACAATCGTTATAATATATATATATATATATATATATATATATATATATATATATATATATATATATATAGTTCTTCTAAGTGATCAATATTATCAAAATAAAAAAAACTGCTAGTGAAACGTCTCTGATTATTAAATTCATTCGTAAAATTTATAATAATGAAAAATGTATAACTTCTTTATTTTCGCACTACCGGTTCCGAACTGCTATAAGCCCATCTTCAGTGCTGTGGTCCCTGTGCGCCGCGTGTTGCCTATGAGCGCAGAACAGGGAGTGTTTTCAACCTCTGCTATAATGTTCAGTTGGGGATGTTCTCCCAACCGGACTGTCTGTAGTCTGAAAACGAGTGAGAAAGGTTTGTAGTCTTCCCCTATGTTGTTCATCCTGTACTTTCAGCATCATGTAATGGAAACCAAGGGGAAATTTGTAAAAGGAACTAGAATTCAGGGAGAAGAAATAATATCTTTGAGGTTCAATGAAGACATTGTAATCGTGCCAGAAACAACAAAGGACCTGGAAGAGCAACTGGACGGAGTGGATGTTGTCTTGAAACGAGGTTGTAGGACAACGTCAACCAAAGTAAAACAAGCATAACAGAATGTAGTCGAATAAAACTGTGCGACGCTCAAGGAAACAGAGTAGAAATTGAGAGACTAAAACCAGAAGATGTGTTTTGCTATTTAGACTGGAAAATAGCTGACGCTGGGCAAAGCAGAGAAGAATATTTTAACATATAAAATAAATTTAAACACTGGAGAGTCTATTCTGAAGGCATTTAGGTGGAGTTCAGCCTTGTACGGAAGTGAAACGTGGGCGACAAGCAGTTCAGACTAGAAGAAAGTAAGAGCTTTTGAAGTGTGGTACTACAGAAGAAAGCTGAAGGTTAGATGCGTAGATCGAACAACGAATGAGAAGCAGTGAATTGGATTGTGGTAAAAAAGAAACCTGCAGCCCAATTTGAGCAAAATAAGAGATCGGTTGATAGGATACATCATGAGGCATAAAGGAATCGTGCATTTGATAATCGAGGGAAGTGTGGAAGGTATCAATTGTAGAGGGGTACCAAAGTGTCAATATAGGTAGCAGGGTCGAATGGATGTAGGCTACACAGCATGGACTAACATGAAGAGCTGCGCGAAATTACTTTTCTGATTGAAGACAGCAGCAATACGTAATAAGTATCTCCTTCAGTTTATTTACTTAATCCTTGCCATAACAGTCCCTTTGCCAATCGTAATAAAATATAGACCGCTAGAGCTGTAGGACTGGCCTTAAATTATGCTACTGTTCCGCAAAAAAGTTTTACTTTTACGCACACATTGTGACATCTTCTTTTGCATACAACGAAATATTATTTTTATTTTTTTCAAAATCGTTTTGTAGTATGGACCAGAATGATATGTTCTAGAGCTCCGATAAATATGTTGATAGATCTATGAGTAATTTCAAGTTTTCATATTTGTCACGAACGGGGCTGAGTATCCAATTACATTAAATTTTGCGGTTATCTATTTAGATGACTCTTGCAGATTAGAACGCAATTGAGACAGGTAATCTATTAAATTGACAAAGTAGTGTATCAAAGATAATATTCATACAAAATCAAACCTAAACGTAAATTGCGACTATTGTCGATTATTTTTTTTGTGAAAACGGATCCACTGAAATGACTTGTTAAAGATTGATACGTGGTACTCACGGGAATTATGGAAAACGTGGAAGGGAAGACCCACCAATATAACTTTGTTTTCACACAACCTATTTATTTAACAAAATATAATCATAAACTGTTTTTTAACAACATGAAAAAATTTACAAAATGAATAAGCTTTTGCAAGAGAAATCAAAACAGCAAAGAATATGATAATAATTACAAGACGGCCGGACCTGCAGCCCGCCCGTTATCGGGTGAAACAGCGGTGTTTACTACCGTCCTGCACACAGTCCATCTTATTAAAAGCCCTTCTGCAACACACGAAAACTATATAAGCACCATTGATGACAAGACTGATTCAGTTATTCAATACAAATAACGTAAATTCTAATTTAAAAGCTGTGTGTCGAGAGAGTCTGGGTTAAGATGCGCACCTGTGCTTGAAGGTTAAACAGATTAGGAAACAATATAATAATGACAAGGCTTAATTCAAAGCAACCAACCGGTTAATTTCAATCGACAACCAACGTGCGACTGGATCCCAAACCGTCCCTTTTAAGTAAACTTTTGACTAAAGCCTTGATGACAGTTGGCTGTTAATATCTTCAAAGTTAAACTGACTGTCAGTTATTAAGACCGCTCTGAAGAAACGTCTTAAAACATCACTTTTGAACACTTATTACAAGAGAACTCACTCGGCGGAACCACAAGATCTAACTAAATTACACCAGTAATGACTCGGTCTTTCAAAGGCAGCAACGTACAGCTTAGTGCAACAGGTTGTTCGGATTATAACTAATGCAGTTACCACCAAAGAATTGAACCGGTTAACATCTAAAGCTAACCACAAGGCTACGCCGGAAGAACAAAGTGAGTGTCCACTACAAAACATTTTAGTGCAAACATCAGTCCAGCTTCCAAAGTGACATCGCCTCTTACTAAGTTTTCTCTTCTTCCACAGGATGCCCAGCATTTATAAAAAGACTATGTAACGTAAGTATGACCTTACTGTAACGTTGTTTTTGTAATGCCATTTAGTTTGAAGATGAGGTATTTCCTCGAAACATGTCGCTAAACAAATAAGTAATACAATAGTTGACAAAGTTTGTGACTGGTAGCGGTAATTTTATAAAAAAAGAAAAAAAAGAAACCTTACGTATTTCTTGAGACAGTCACGGTCGAAAAATAGTCAAAATGGCTTCACATTCTTTTAACCACAAGGCCCCTGTCTTTTTTGAACAGCAACCTGTGCCTTAGTACAATGGTTCCGGCTGTATTTAAGACGGGGAGCTGATTCATTTGAACATTAATGATCGGGTATAAACCAGAAAGGAAAGGCAGTATAATAGCGGATCAAATTTTCAAATAACTAGTATGACGGGGTGGAGATCTCTTCTGAACGGCACCTTGCAAGGAATCCCAGATATACTCAATAATGTTCATATCTGGGGAGTCTAGTGGCCAAAGGAAGTGTTTAAACTCAAAAGAGTGTTCCCGGATCCACTCTGCAGCAATTCTATTCGTCTTGGGTGTCATATTGTCCTGGCGGAATTCCCCAAGTCAGCCGAACTGCACAATGGACATGAATGAATGGACGTGAGGTGATCAGACAGGATGGTCAAGAACGAGTCAACTGTCAGAGTCGTATCTAGAGGTATCAGTGGTCCAATTTCACTCCAACAGCACACGCCGCACACCATCACTGAGCCTCCAACAGCTCGAACAGTCCCCCTGCTAACATGCAGGGTCCATGGATTTATGAGGTTGTCTCCATACGCGTTAACGTCCATCCGCTCGATACAATTTAACACGAGACTCGTCCGACCAGCAACAGATTTCCAGTCATCAACAGTCCATTCTCGGTGTTGACGGGCCCAGGCGGGGCGTAAATCTTTGAGTCGTGCGGTTATCGAAGGTACTCGAATGGGCGTTCGGCTCCGAAAGGTCATATCGGTGATGTTTCGTTGAATGGTTCGCACGCTGACACTTGTTGATGGCCCAGCATTGAAATCTGCAGCAGTTTGCAAAAGGGTTGCATTTCTATCACGTTGAACGACTCTCTTCAGTCGTCGTTGGTCCCGTTGTTGCAAGGTCTTTTTCTGGTCGCAGCGATGTCGGAGATTCGATGTTGTACCTGTTTCCTGATATTCACGGCACATTAGTGACATGGTCGTACGGGAAAATCTCCACTTCGTCGCTACCTCGGCGATGCTCGTGCGCCGATTATAACACCACGTACAAACTGACTTACATCTTGATAACCTGCCATTGTAGCAGCAGTAATCGATCTAACAACTGCGCCAGACACTTGTTCTTTTATATTGGTGTTGCAGACCGCTGCGCTGTATTGTGCCTGTTTACATATCTCTGAATTTTATTACGGATGCCTATACCAGTTTCTTTGGTCCTTCAGTGCAAATCACATAGTTAGAACAGCTTAACTGCTGTTAAAAGGGCATGGAAGAGTTTCTACTTTATAGAAGGTCATTACAAGAACATCTGTGTCAGGCATCACTCAGGTGACTGGACAATGGAAATCACGGTGAAACCTGATGGAAGACAGGATTGGGTTACGATTGTGGACGGGGCCGTAATCAGTTACTATTGGTTGCCTTTTACAATTATACACAATTTATTTTAAATCAGCAATTCCAGACTGAACAATAAATAAAAAATACCACACGTTGTTAATGAAGGAATAAACAACAGTGTAAATAATAGTGTTTTCAGTGAGTTACAATTTACCAAAACACCATTAAATACAGATACAACAGCTAATGTTTTAAAAGCAAGCCACTGCGATCTGGGCAGAAGGTCTTACACGACAGGAATGGCAATAAATTAAGAATTGTTTAAAACTCGCTGCAACTTACCAATTACAGGAATTGAAATATTAAAGGCAAGTCGCCACAAACACAGTGGACGGCATCAGACGCCAGGAACGGCAGTAAATAAGGTTTTAAGGCTTAATGCTAAAATGCAAATACCACATTAGAATTTTAAAGCAAATGACTGCAATCACGTCTGAAGGCCTTACACACCAGGAACAGCAATAATATAAGAAGAATTTTGATACCTGCTGCAAAATATCAAATACAATAGCAAACGTTCATTTAAAAAAACAAGCAACTGGTCCAGACGGTGCTCCAGGAGTCGACCTCTGAGAAGGTCCAGCAGCAAACACTTTCGCGAGTGATGAGATAGGCAGCCCAGACTTGCATTCACTTCACAAAATGGTAACTCAGACTAGTAGTAGTCTAACGAACGACTAATGATAATCTTGATGAAACTACCCGACTTCTGATAAACTAAATGCAACGATGGAACACTACTGCAAAGCCGGAACCACTGGTCTGTACTACATCCAGATTACTGTGTTTAGAGCGCCCAAAACGAGAAGGAGTCATTATTACCAGAGTAGAAAAATCACCAACCGGCCTACAATCAACCTACAATCAAGAAAGCTGTCAAAACTTCACACCTTACCGGACAGCAGCGGCAAATCGAGGAAATGTTCACTGCTGTTACATACACTAACCCCAGGGCAGGTAACTGGGGCGTTAGCGGCCACCAGGTGGTTGAACTTATCAAATTGTAACAAGTTGGACGCAGTAAATAGTAGTAAGAAGTCGAGGAAATCTAATCAGATCCGCCTTCCCCAAGCACTCCACTCACTGCTCTTTGCCTCAGTGACACTACGAGCAGCAACACGAACCCAGGTCATTGGAGAATCGCGAGATATCACAATGGTGGACGTTTCTCTACTTGGATTGAAATGCACTCACCCTAAAGCTTGCTGGATCCGGTTTACGACGAGGTCGTGCACCCTCGTGGCCACAACCCTTCCATCCTACAGTCTATGTGTGCCGCCAGCAGTCCCAGCGTGTTTCTCGTACAGCGCGGACCTGATTTCTCCTCAGCCGCAACCGAACTCGCACACTCACACGACCCGGCAAAACAATGACGTCGCTCCAAAGACAAAGCAACAGTTACTACATATCGACAAGCACCGCTGCTGCCACTAGCGGACAGGCAACGCTTGCGAAACAGAGTAGCGCCAGTCAACACGAGTAGAAGACAAACAACCGCAACCATGCCAACCAAACGATACCGTCTGGCCTCCAAGAGAGGGCGGAAACCTACAAACAGCACTAACGCGAGCCGCAGCATGGCTCAAATGGGTAAAAAAGAATCTTAGATATGTAGGTTTAACGTGCATGGAAGAGTGCCATCATTATACGTCAGTATGTCAGATACTGCTTGGGTAATTGTATAATGGAAATAACCGTTAATAGAAAGCACAGATAAGGAGACAACGAGGAAGAGATGCCATAGCAGAGATGTTACTGCCATTGGCAACAGAACGTTTAGCGTTATCTATGCTGCAGTAAGGACAATTTCTTAACTCGGCACAGAGTGTAAATTAGTGCTACCCAATGGTGCTCTGTACACTGACGAAAAAAGAGAAGAACCAAAAAGACATGGACGGATGTTAATGTAGCCTATTTCGAGTAAGTACCATCGGCGTTTAGTAAATGATGAAAACTTTATCTGTATCAGGCAGAGGGGCCACCAGAGTGCACTAGTGTTGCACTGGTAGGGTATATAATGGGCGTGCAGGGCGACAGATGTTCAGTGATCACGGTGAAGGACACGGAGACGACGTAGTACCTGCGTGAGACAGCGTTATCAGTGCCTGAGAGGGTTTGAAAGGGGCTTTATTCTGAGTCTCCATTGGGTTAGCTGGTGAAATTGTGCAATATCCTTATTTGTGGAGCATTGGGATGTGACAACGGTCGTCCGCAGCTCGTGGTCGTGCGGTAGCGTTCTCGCTTCCCACGCCCGGGTTCCCGGGTTCGATTCCCGGCGGGGTCAGGGATTTTCTCTGCCTCGTGATGACTGGGTGTTGTGTGATGCCCATAGGTTAGTTAGGTTTAAGTAGTTCTAAGTTCTAGGGGACTGATGACCATAGATGTTAAGTCCCATAGTGCTCAGAGCCATTTGAACCATTTGACAACGGTCCTGTGTTGCACTACTGGCAACGTGAGCGCAGGTATACCTGTCGTCAAGGTTTCATGTGACTAATGATCACGAAAAGAGAGGATCCTCGCACTGGAGGGCAAGAGCATAGTGACACCTTCACATTTGTGCCTTCTATCCGAGAACAAGTACTCGACTCCCTGCAAAGTTTTGAATCGTCCCTTACCGTCAGACGGAGACTAGCATTAATCGGACTAGGGAATAACCAGTCCATTCGCAGGCTACCGGTAACACGACAAAACAAACGGCTGATTTTCAAGTGATGCCATGACCGGGAATGTACAGCGATGAACCACGGTTCTGCACTACCCGGAAGACCATCGTCAGCTAGTTTGGTGATACCCGTAGCGTCATGCTATGGGAAGTTATCGGGTGTGGCTTCAGGTCACAGCCAGGATGCCTGAGAGATCTCTGACGGCACGATGTTACATCATAGATACCGTATGTCTTCATGTGTTAGTCTCATGCGACAGTATCGTGGTGCAATTTTCGGACAGAATGATACACCTCCACACATGACACATGTATCAATGGACTGTTTGCATGATACTGAGGAACTGCTGTGACGAGCAAGATTTCCAGATTTCCCCCGATAGAACACGAGTGCGACCATCTCGGGCGTCAACGCCAGTATCGTTATCAGATGACCAGATACAGCATATGTGGTCAGTTTGCCTCAGGAGAGGATACAACGGCTGTATGGTACCCTACCCAAACGAATTAGTGGATGCATCCAGGTCAGAGTGCGTTCCTCTAAATTCCACACGATTTAATAATAACCGAAATAATATCACGTAGGGTTCACTTACTAAATCTGTGAATTTTCACTTTGTTTCCGACTCCCCTATTGGCAGCTTCGAATTATTGCTAGGCAGAGTAGTCAGCGCAACTAGCACTACTGCAATAAAGATTAATGCTCGATAACGGTTATCTTCCGTAAGCTTCAGAGGCTCCGGCACTCACATAAACATCTATTAGATAGTGCCTCATATGGCTGCTCATATGGCCTGCTGCCTAACTGCATCGAGCGAGGAAGCGCATATTTCTCCTTCGGAGTCTAGTTTAAAAGTTCTCGCAGCAGTCCCTCCTTGATTCTTTTTTAGAAGCTCATGCGCAGAGGAAAAGAATCTACTGACAAGAGTGGCGTTAATTTTTAGGACCGCTGTGTGTCTTTTGAGTAAGCTCGAGAAGAGGCAGGTTCTGATGCTCGTTGAACTCGTGTTACGTAAGACTGTAGAATGTACTGTTACACTATCGCAAGTCAGAATCCGCAAATGGGGCTCGATAGACTTGGATACAGACATGGAGTAAACATGGCACACACACACTCAAGAAATACGTTGACACGCTGTTGGAAATCGGCGATTGCCGTCACGATGTCAACGAGGCAGCCACGGCTTATGCCGTGGATTCCTGCTCGAAGAGCCCATTATAACAACAGTAGGTTGCTTTCTGTGGTGATATCTAAACAATCGTTTTTATATCAGCGTACCCACAACTCCAGGCGAATTCAAACAGCGCACCGAGAAAACTTGTCCCTCTATGGACATGCAAAATTTCAGCTCGTCCACAGGTCGTTTAGAAGGGGCAATGACTTGTGCAGTGGACACTCGATTCAACATCTCACCTAAATGGATATTTTGGCACCAGAACTTCCATCCCAAGACAGCCTATTATGTACAGCACGTTGTATCCACACCTGAAACTTTGAATGCCTGTAACACCCTAACTAAAATTTATTTTAATTTGATACGGATTGATTTGTCCACAGTTGGTTTAACTACACCAGCTATAAGATATAAAAAAACTGTATTTGAAACTATAACTTGTTGCTGTAACTTTCTGGAAATAAGTAAAAGAACTACGTACTTAGCTCCGCAGGAATAGAAGCGCTTATTACATTTACTTCTCTAAATAAATTTTCATTTCATTCATTGTTTTGTGGGTTACAGAGAGAAACACTTTATATAAAACATATACGTATGTGTTGTTTGTATATGTGTATCTGTCTCTACTCCCCCTATGATCTCCAGTCCGCAGCTGACCGTTAGATTCCTCGTCATTGATAAACTCTCGTTGTAGATGATGCTGACAGTTTTACATGCAGCAATTTTTAGTGTAGTTCCATTGCTACTACCAGACACGGGCATTGTTTTTTATGGATTTACGGTACAGCCATAGAAACAACAGGAATTAGACTCTTAAAATTCACTCATACAATAACATTATCAGACCCCAGTGTCTCCCGGTGCATATAATGTTCAAATAAATTACGGGAATGCAGCCGGCTGACGTCGTCAACGATGGCCGATGTTTAGACTGGTAGCAGCCTAGTCACTTTCAAGGAAAAACTGATGCAGCTTACTAACAGGGAATTTGAAAACCTCGGTTTGTAGAGCAATCACGGAAACGTAACACGCACACACTGTGAACACTAAAACCACCACACAACCAAAGATGTCCGAACCTAGAAGTTATCGACAGTTAAAATTACTGAAGAAGAGGTGAGGTAGCATTAAGTTAGTCCCTCTACTTTTTTGACTAGGGAGAGTAGGATTCCACGAAGAATTTAAGGAAAAACTTCCATCCCAATTTACGAGGGTAGTTGATAATTTATGAAGACCTGAATTCAGTCCACCCGAATATTTGTTTCACGATGAAGGTGGAAATGGATGGCTGCCTTCCTTTCCCTGATCTGTTGGTTAGGAGTAAGGCTGATGGTAATGGTGCGTTGGAACATGCTGTTTATAGGAAGCCTACTCACAGAGACTTATATCTACAGGACGATATCTGTCAGCATCCGCCTCGGCGTGAGGATGTACGTCGGACGTTGATCCACAGAGCACACTTCATTTCAGACCCGAGAATTTGTGGTCCATTTAACCCATCTTGACATCATCTTTCGTTACAAGTGATGTAGTGAGACGCAGATGAGACGCATGTTGTGGTATCGTCCAACCGGGCACCGGGTGTGTGAGGATAATACCGAGTTGGAATCAAGACCTACCTCCTTTCTGTCTAACACATGGAGTATCTCCAACAGAATTGGGCGTATTTTGCTGAAACATGACGTGAAATGTGTTATCTGGATTACATCTAGCATGATGGTCATTTTTGGTCCCGTTAAAGATAATCAGGGTTACGTAAAGCCTATTCCTTACATTTGTGGCATCTCATACACTCCTGGAAATGGAAAAAAGAACACATTGACACCGGTGTGTCAGACCCACCATACTTGCTCCGGACACTGCGAGAGGGCTGTACAAGCAATGATCACACGCACGGCACAGCGGACACACCAGGAACCGCGGTGTTGGCCGTCGAATGGCGCTAGCTGCGCAGCATTTGTGCACCGCCGCCGTCAGTGTCAGCCAGTTTGCCGTGGCATACGGAGCTCCATCGCAGTCTTTAACACTGGTAGCATGCCGCGACAGCGTGGACGTGAACCGTATGTGCAGTTGACGGACTTTGAGCGAGGGCGTATAGTGGGCATGCGGGAGGCCGGGTGGACGTACCGCCGAATTGCTCAACACGTGGGGCGTGAGGTCTCCACAGTACATCGATGTTGTCGCCAGTGGTCGGCGGAAGGTGCACGTGCCCGTCGACCTGGGACCGGACCGCAGCGACGCACGGATGCACGCCAAGACCGTAGGATCCTACGCAGTGCCGTAGGGGACCGCACCGCCACTTCCCAGCAAATTAGGGACACTGTTGCTCCTGGGGTATCGGCGAGGACCATTCGCAACCGTCTCCATGAAGCTGGGCTACGGTCCCGCACACCGTTAGGCCGTCTTCCGCTCACGCCCCAACATCGTGCAGCCCGCCTCCAGTGGTGTCGCGACAGGCGTGAATGGAGGGACGAATGGAGACGTGTCGTCTTCAGCGATGAGAGTCGCTTCTGCCTTGGTGCCAATGATGGTCGTATGCGTGTTTGGCGCCGTGCAGGTGAGCGCCACAATCAGGACTGCATACGACCGAGGCACACAGGGCCAACACCCGGCATCATGGTGTGGGGAGCGATCTCCTACACTGGCCGTACACCACTGGTGATCGTCGAGGGGACACTGAATAGTGCACGGTACATCCAAACCGTCATCGAACCCATCGTTCTACCATTCCTATACCGGCAAGGGAACTTGCTGTTCCAACAGGACAATGCACGTCCGCATGTATCCCGTGCCACCCAACGTGCTCTAGAAGGTGTAAGTCAACTACCCTGGCCAGCAAGATCTCCAGATCTGTCCCCCATTGAGCATGTTTGGGACTGGGTGAAGCGTCGTCTCACGCGGTCTGCACGTCCGGCACGAACGCTGGTCCAACTGAGGCGCCAGGTGGAAATGGCATGGCAAGCCGTTCCACAGGACTACATCCAGCATCTCTACGATCGTCTCCATGGGAGAATAGCAGCCTGCATTGCTGCGAAAGGTGGATATACACTGTACTAGTGCCGACATTGTGCATGCTCTGTTGCCTGTGTCTATGTGCCTGTGGTTCTGTCAGTGTGATCATGTGATGTATCTGACCCCAGGAATGTGTCAATAAAGTTTCCCCTTCCTGGGACAATGAATTCACGGTGTTCTTATTTCAATTTCCAGGAGTGTATGTTGGTCAGACTGTGAAGACAGTGGAGGGCCGGTGCACTGAACGTAAGTGTCACGCACAATTACAAGAGCCGAGCAAATCGTCAGCCGCAGAACACTGTTTTGGCATCGGTCATCTTATGGAATATAACTCGGAGACGGTGGCATCCCATTCTAGCTATTGCGGTAGGGTTGTCAAGAAAACTGCAGAAATTATATTAACAAGCAACCTTGTAAAAAGAGATACGGTTTTTGCTTAAATTTTGTGTGGAATCCTGCTGTCTGCCTTGTCGAAAAACAGAGGGACAGAGTAATGCCATCTCACCTGGTGTTTAATAACTTTTCCTAGCGATAGCTTGGTCGTTCGTGGCTGTGTGGTGTATGAACGTGTGTGTCATCATTTCTGAATTCCTCTGCAAACCCAGACTATAAATTCTCTCGTACAGCGCTTACTTGCTGCAGTTTCGGCTAAGAAATGACTGGTGGTCAACAGTTGAAATATCGGTGGTTATCGACGACGTCACGCACAGCATACCCGTTATTTGAACAATAACACTATAACTTTGTGAAATAAATGGAGTAGTAAAAATATAAAACACAGGAGGAGAGTCACTGAAGAAAATCAAAAGGGAGAACAAATTGTTCTGAAGAAGGAACATATAGAATAAAAGCAAATAAAAACCTTCATAGTATATCAGCTATTACAAAAATTAGGTGAAAATTATGTGGGAATATTAAAAAAATAGAAACACCACGATTAATTAAAAAATTGTTGGTCTATGAAGCTAAAATTGAAACGATTAAATGGACGGCAGAACTAAAAATGACCTGAAAGATGCAGGAATAACAACTTGTTACACCACTCTGAAATATTTTTGAAACAGTGTCATGACCGGACATTTAGACTCACAGAAGAACCCAAAAGGGACTGAAAAGACGGCCATTCTGTGGGAATGAAACTAATATGAGCACAAAGAAAAGCTAAAACAGAACTCAACATATCGTGTTGAAGCAAGGTCCAAACGAGAATAGTACGATTAGTAATGATACAAATAATAATAATTTTATGCCTTCCATAACTTGTTGCAATGCGCTGGAATCGTAATAACGCTATGCATGTTTCCCGCTGGTCTCTTCTGATAGCATGAATGAGCGTACTTGAATGTATGTGTGTGTGTGTGTGTGTGTGTGTGTGTGTGTTTGTGCGTGAACACTGTGTCATGTACGGAGGTCTGCAGCGATATGAAATAGTACACAATGCATCTCACCCTAAAGCTGTTATGACGTAAGTTCATAATTTTCAGTTTCACATGATTTTATATGCTATGTTCTTCGTTTTAATGATGTGAAGGGCCAGTGGAAATAATAAGTTCAGTCACATTTTTTTCGAAAGTGAGTTATTGCTACTGCTATATTCAGATTGATCATACGTATTTGTTGGGTGAAGAAAAAAGGAAAAAAAAGGAAACGAGGCCAGAGATATTAGCTTTCTAAGTTTTGTTGTTAGGCGAAATAACCAAGGAAGTCAGTTTTTTAGGAGAAAGAATCACCCAAGTCACCAGTGACTCATCCGGCCACGAAAGGACAGAGCAAACAGAATTCTGATGCAATTGTTCCCTCCAGTAAACTGAAAAAAAGAAAAGTAGCTATATGCACAGATTTTGCAGAAAAATATACCTGTGCTAAACATAGTAACCAATGACGTTTACTTTATGGGGCAACTTTCGATGGATTCGTTGAATATCCATGTTCTTGCAAAAGACGAATATTTCCTAATGTTTATCCTGAATTCATAGCGAAATGGCGCAAATGAAGTGACATCTTTCCTGTTTCATTTCATTAGCCACGTCTTGGATAAGAACAATGATGAGCTCTGTACAAGGTGTCCCAGGAATATATGTCCTAGGGCAATATGCGGGGAGGTGCAAGAAACGGTGATATGGAGTAAAACCTCTAGTAAACGTGGGCTACGAAGATAATACTTTAAGCGCTATTAGCACGTCTTCGATACTGCAAAACAAGTCTCTTCAGCTGCAAGCTATTTGCTTTCCATAGTTTGGGAGGAAATGCTATGGACCAAGATTATAAAAAAAATTGCCTTATAAACAAACATGCGTTCTAAAATGCATACCGGTATTTTAAAAGATATTTATGAGCACTTGTTCAGTAGAAGAAATGGATTTCATAGTAATGAAAATGAACAAATGCTCCTAGCTCGCCGGCCGTTGTGGCAGAGTGGTTCTAGTCAGTCTGTAACCGCGCTGCTGCTACGGTCGCAGGTTCGAATCCTGCCTCGGGCATGGATGTGTGTTCTGTCCTTAGGTTAGTTAGATTTAAGTAGTTCTAAGTCTAGGGGACTGATGACCTCAGATGTTAAGTCCCATAGTGCTCAGAGCCATTTGAACCACTTTTTTGCTCCTAGCTCTTAAAGCATACGCTTTAGGTCCATATATACCGGACGTTTTTACTTCTAATAGCCCATTCCTATCATATCCACGAACGTAAGCCACTCCCCTTGGGACACCCTACACATTTTGCGATTATGCTGGTGGTCAGAATAAAAACATCACAGTTATCCCCTTCATTCATTATGTACTTCTCAATCAAGTTAGTGGCCTGAACAACATTAAAATTACATTCATTTTGCACTGCCATTCGAACTTAGAGTGCGACAAATATATTGGATTATGTAACGCGAGGCACTGATAAAAACACCATAATATTTAACGGAAATGATCGAAGTATCCAGATGTGAACAATCTCCTTTTCTTTTTACAATCTCCTTTTACTGTGGTCAGGGTTAATCAAGAGCTGGAAAATACTGTTCGACTAAAAGTGCACAACAAAGTGCCCTTTGAAAAATCAGTCTATTAAGATAATATCATCTGAATCCAGCAAATGCCATAAGCTAAACAGTCCAACAAAGTATCGAAGAAGAATGAAAACTGAAATCGTTAAGAGATCATGACAATGCCAACCAATGGATCGGCTATTCGTACTGCCCTATACCTGCTTATATTGGTATGTTTAACTCCAGAATTCCCTACTCGTATAGTGCACAACAGCTTCGCAGTTATCGACTGTTACTGTAATCTAACTTGAAAAATTCCGTTGTTTACTCTAGATTTCTTTCGAATTTACAGGCTAAAATATAAATATTTACAAAGTCTGATTAAGTTTCTTCGTCCTAATGCTATGATGTTCTTCAGTCATATAAATATACATGAAAAGAGTACTGTCGTTGTATTATCATAACTAGAAGCTCGTTTAGTCGTGATTCTAATTGGTTTATTGCTTGTGTTTAGCTCGATTTACCTGTTTCTTTACGCTTGTAGAGTGACGTTTGACTATCTTTTGGAAAATTACTTCATTCTGAGAACACTCTGGACGCCAACAACGAAATTTCGGCACTAGATGCATCCAAGTCGTTTAATTTATCAAATAAAAAGCATTGATGTTCTTTTACAATCATGTAGTCACAGTTCAAACCCAAGACTTTTAATTTATAAAATAAAAGGTATTGTATGTACTTTTATGTCCATTTTGTCACAGTTCAAATACTGAAATCGCTTTTGTTCGAGCTGCATAAAATTTGACTTTCCAGGTTTTTTCCCCTGACCCTTCACGTGTAGATAAAATTTGATAAAACCATAGCAACGTCTATCCACGACTGAGTCTCGGCTTCTTCTTTTCAGCATTCAACTCGACTCTTTGCGAAATAAAGCGAACAGCAAGATATACAACGAAGAACGTATGAAATCTGGTGGCAATAAGACGAAAGAGAGAGAAATTTCCAGACCTGGAAGAAACACGTCTAGGAAATAACTGCAAGTTCCGCTGCAGCTAATTAATTAATCTCACTGTCTCTTGACGGCTACAGGATAAAACTCCCTCAGCCATACACAAAAGAGCATTGTTGGCAGGGTGAAAGATGCACCGTGGTATTAAATTCCACGTTATTCACTAGATGAAACGCAAAGAGACGTCAAAACACGTGCAGGTCAAGTTATTCCAACGAGAATATTGTTCCTCGGTTTTGTACAGCCAATCGGGAACAAATACTTGGGTGTCACTTAGCATGTTGTAAATATTCTGTCCGTAGATTGTTTTCTACTAAATTAAATACTTCAGAATTAATAGTCATTACTGCAAAGATATTTAGACGCTACCTGTTTCACCATCCGCTGTTATCCACATATTGTATACAAACTTGAAAAATGTTGACGATATCAGGGATCACATCTTACATAGGAAAAATAGAGAGACATGGATACACCAGGCTGAAGCAAACCAAGAAGACGACGAGCTCAGCAAAATTTTCCATATGTTCATAGGTCGGAAATGTTACGTTTTGGATTTACGGCCAAGAAACTGCAGATAATCTGCGACGAGTGCGTCGAAGAGCGTGCATATAAACAATCTTTCCGCAGCTAATACCTAGGTTGTGTTAATTTTGCGTGTTATAAGACATATCCGTGAAATTTGCCATTAGCATGCGACGTGTACTTTATATTTTTTTAAAAATATTGTTGAGTTTAAATATGATATGACTGTAGAAAGGAAACGATACAACTTATTTCATACGTGGTTCGTCATTTTGCGGCAGTTTGCCTTGTGTCAATTAGACTTCGTGAAGATTAAGTTTAAACAACTACTGTGCTGTTACAGCCGTTAATCTGGACTATATTCCGATAACACTTCCTTCCCTACTTCGGCAGGATTTAGTGATGGAAAGAGTGCCTTTTTGTGACCACGGTGTTCTGAAAGCATTTGGAAATTGGTCGTTACCTTGTTGAGACCCACAGAATGAGATGTGAACGTTATCAACATATTGCCTGTACGTACAAAATGGTTCAAATGGCTCTGAGCACTATGGGACTAAACTGATGAGCTCATCAGTCCCCTAGAACTTAGAACTACTTAAACCTAACCAACCTAATGACATCACACACATCCATGCTCAATGCAGGATTCGACTTGCGACCGTAGTGGTCGCGCGGTTCCAGACTGTAGCGCCTAGAACCATTCGACCACCCCGGCCGGCCTGTAAATACACATGCTTAAGTTCGAGGTGGTGTATGAAAAATCTGTTTTTCAACCGATTGCCGAAAATATCTGCAAGTGAACCCGCCAATGGAGATCTCAAGGCTAATCTGTCATTTTGATGGTAGTTATTGTTCTGTAAACTAAAAGTTGTTCTTCCTCCGTATTATTTCAATAGATTATCTTAGTAAAAGTGTTTTGTGCATTGACAAATTGCTTCTAATTGTTGTTGTCGTTTCGTAGGTGGGAATAGTAGTACACTTATCTGCTATGGCCACTTTTGTGTCTAATCACTTTTGGTGGTTTGCAATTGATTTGAAAGGTATAATGTTCTATTAGTAGTTTAAAGGGGTTTCTCTGAAGTAAATAGTTACATCTATCTACAACGTTAATTACTGGTATATAAGTCTTAGAGTTGTGTGTCATAAAATGTAGACATAGACACGTTCTGGAAATAGTTAATATCAAGCTGTCTTCATCTTTTTTATCACTAAATAAAACTTATTTATTATGTATAGATTTCCTTACTACTATCTGAAGTTTATTTTTTGCATTATCACTTATTTAACTCCAAGAAGAAATTTTTGGCTTTCTGATTATGCTAACTGAAGCGTTACAGCCGTTAATCTGGACTATATTCCGATAACACTTCCTTCCCTACTTCGGCAGGATGTACTGATGGAAAGAGTGCCTTTTTGTGACCAGGGTGTTATGAAAGCATTTGGATTTTGGTCGTTACCTTCTTGAGAGCCACAGAGTGAGATTCATATGTAACAACCATGATGTTTTAGTTTCTGGTTAATGTAGCGACATAGAGCAAGCCCATGTACGTTAGTAGTAGATTAATTTGCTCGTCACTTAGAATTTTGTGGCCTCTTTCGGATGGTCTCGTTTGTTCTGTTTTCTTAGCTTTTATAGAATCTACGGGCATTTTGACGTGAGCTAATACGTTTCTGATTACATTGTTACCCAATTCGAATTGAGGGTGGAATTACATGCTTTTATTTAAGAGAGCTTGTTCGTTTGGTCATAGTTACTGAGTATCGTAAGATTTAAATTTTTGTTTCATTTCACCATTCCTCATCCTTTCAGCCTGGTCTTGAGAAGTAATAAGTTTATAAGAGTATCTAGTTTATTTTCATGCTTAGAGGTTAGCTCACTTTGTTGCCAAAGCACGCACAGTTATAAGTGAAGGTTTAAAAGTTGAAAATTAAATACTCCTTTTTCTTATTAAAAAAAATTTGTTTCAAAAATATTCCACGCTTTCGCCTGGTTAGATGTTCCTTGCTAGCTTTCCAGAAAGTCTCACTACGTCCAGTTACCGGCCTATCTGGAGACCTTTTGCCCTGATCGCCTGTCGACGAAGAATTACGCGCTACTTACGATTACACTGTGTCTAAAAACACGCACTAATAAAATCAAAATACGAATTTTCAAGCAACATTCCGTAAGTTCGTAGCGGTCACTTTGGTGATGTTGGAGGAGTGAGCGTTGAGTCGGCAACAGCTCTGGTTCGGTCAGCCGATTCCGTCGCCCCTACCCCGGCCGCAGCCGCTGGTGCTGGCGTTATGAATATTAAAGTCTGCGGCCGCAAGCCCGCCTAATCACTTCCCTCGCCGGCGAGCAGTCCACAGCTTTAAGCACCCGTCATTATGGCAGCACTCCCCTAAAATCCGAGCGCGTGGAGGCCGCCCGGCTCTCACCGATCGGCAGTAGATGCTGTCTCTCTCTCTCTCCCTCCCTTTCTGTCCGTCTCTCTCCATATCTCCATCTCCCCATGAGTTCGTGTGTGCGCGTATGTTGTTGTTGTTGTTGTGGTCTTCAGTCCTGAGACTGGTTTGATGCAGCTCTCCATGCTACTCTATCCTGTGCAAGCTTCTTCATCTCCCAGTACCTACTGCAACCTACATCCTTCTGAATCTGCTTAGTGTATTCGTCTCTTGGTCTCCCTCTACGATTTTTACCCTCCACGCTGCCCTCCAATGCTAAATTTGTGATCCTTTGATGCCTCAAAACATGTCCTACCAACCGATCCCTTCTTCTAGTCAAGTTGTGCCACAAACTTCTCTTCTCCCCAATCCTATTCAATACCTCCTCATTAGTTACGTGATCTACCCACCTTATCTTCAGCATTCTTCTGTAGCACCACATTTCGAAAGTTTCTATTCTCTTCCTGTCCAAACTATTTATCGTCCATGTTTCACTTCCATACATGGCTACACTCCATACAAATACTTTCAGAAACGACTTCCTGACACTTAAACCTATACTCGATGTTAACAAATTTCTCTTCTTCAGAAACGATTTCCTTGCCATTGACAGTCTACATTTTATATCCTCTCTACTTCGACCATCATCAGTAATTTTACTCCCTAAATAGCAAAACTCCTTTACTACTTTAAGTGTCTCATTTCCTGATCTAATTTCCTCAGCATCACCCGATTTAATTTGACTACATTCCATTATCCTCGTTTTGCTTTTGTTGATGTTTATCTTATATCCTCCTTTCAAGACACTGTCCATTCCGTTCAACTGCTCCTCCAAGTCCTTTGCTGTCTCTGACAGAATTACAATGTCATCGGCGAACCTCAAACTTTTTACTTCTTCTCCATGAATTTTAATACCTACTCCGAATTTTTCTTTTGTTTCCTTTACTGCTTGCTCAATATACAGATTGAATAACATCGGGGAGAGGCCACAACCCTGTCTCACTCCCTTCCCAACCACTGCTTCCCCTTCATGCACCTCGACTCTTATAACTGCCATCTGGTTTCTGTACAAATTGTAAATAGCCTTTCGCTCCCTGTATTTTACCCCTGCCACCTTTAGAATGTGAAAGAGAGTATTGCAGTCAACATTGTCAAAAGCTTTCTCTAAGTCTACAAATGCTAGAAACGTAGGTTTGCCTTTTCTTAATCTTTCTTCTAAGATAAGTCGTAAGGTTAGTATTGCCTCACGTGTTCCAACATTTCTACGGAATCCAAACTGATCTTCCCCGAGGTCCGCTTCTACCAGTTTTTCCATTCTTCTGTAAAGAATTCGCGTTAGTATTTTGCAGCTGTGACTTATTAAACTGATAGTTCGGTAATTTTCACATCTGTCAACACCTGCTTTCTTTGGGATTGGAATTATTATATTCTTCTTGAAGTCTGAGGGTATTTCACCTGTCTCATACATCTTGCTCACCAGATGGTAGAGTTTTGTCAGGACTGGCTCTCCCAAGGCCGTCAGTAGGTCTAATGGAATGTTGTCTACTCCCAGGGCCTTGTTTCGACTCAGGTCTTTCAGTGCTCTGTCAAACTCTTCACGCAGTATCATATATCCCGTTTCATCTTCATTTACATCCTCTTCCATTTCCATAATATTGTCCTCAAGTACATCGCCCATGTATAAACCCTCTATATACTCCTTCCATCTTTCTGCTTTCGCTTCTTTGCTTAGAACTGGGTTTCCATCAGAGCTCTTGATATTCTTTCATTTGGTTCTCTTTTCTCCAAAGGTCTCTTTAATTCTCCTGTAGGCGGTATCTATCTTACCCCTAGTGAGACACGCTTCTAGATCCTTACATTTGTCCTTTAGCCATCCCTGCTTAGCCATTTTGCACTTCCTGTCGATATTATTTTTGAGACGTTTGTATTCCTTTTTACCTGCTTTATTTACTGCATTTTTATATTTTCTCCTTTCATCAATTAAATTCAATATTTCTTCTGTTACCCAAGGATTTCTACTATACCTCGTCTTTTTACCTACTTGATCGTCTGCTGCTTTCACTACTTCATCCCTCAGAGCTACCCATTCTTCTTCTACTGTATTTCTTTCCCCCATTCCTGTCAATTATTCCCTTATGCTCTCCCTGAAACTCTCTACAACCTCAGGTTCTTTCAGTTTATTCAGGTCCCATCTCCTTAAATTACCACCTTTTTGCAGTTTCTTCAGTTTCAATCTGCAGTTCATAACCAAGAGATTGTGGTCAGAATCCATATCTGCCTCTGGAAATGTCTTACAATTTAAAACCTGGTTGCTAAATCTCTGTCTTACCATTATATAATCTATCTGATACCTTTTAGTATCTCCAGGATTCTTCCAGGTATACAACCTTCTTTTATGATTCTTGAACCAAGTGTTAGCTATGATTAATTTATGCTCTGTGCAAAATTCTACAAGGCGGCTTCCCCCCAATCCATATTCACCTACTATGTTTCCTTCTCTCCCTTTTCCTACTGAAGAATTCCAGCCACCCATGACTATTAAATTTTCGTCTCCCTTCACTACCTGAATAATTTCTTATATCTTGTCATACATTTCTTCAATTTCTTCGTCATCTGCAGAGCTAGTTGGCATATAAACTTGTACTAGTGTAGTAGGCATGGGCTTCGTGTCTATCTTGGCCACAATAATGCGTTCACTATGCTGTTTGCAGTAGCTAACCCGCACTCCTATTTTTTTATTCATTATTAAACATACTCCTGCATTACCTCTATTTGATTTTGTATTTATAACCCTGTAATCACCTGACCAAAAGTCTTGTTCCTCCTGCCACCGAACTTCACTAATTCCCACTATATCTAACTTTAACCTATCCATTTCCCTTTTTAAATTTTCTAACCTACCTGCCCGATTAAGGGATCTGACATTCCACGCTCCGATCAGTAGAACGCCAGTTTTCTTTCTCCTGATACCGACGTCCTCTTGAGTAGTCCCCGCCCAGAGATCCGAATGGGGGACTATTATACCTCCGGAATATTTTACCCAAGAGGACGCCATCATCATTTAATCACACAGTAAAGCTGCATGTCCTCGGGAAAAATTACGGCTGTAGTTTCCCCTTGCTTTCAGCCGTTCGCAGTACCAGCACAGCAAGGCCGTTTTGGTTATTGTTACAAGGCCAGATCAGTCAATCATCCAGACTGTTGCCCCTGCAACTACTGAAAAGGCTGCTGCCCCTCTTCAGGAACCACATGTTTGTCTGGCCTGTCAACAGATACCCCTCCGTTGTGGTTGCACCTACGGTACAGCTATCTGTATCGCTGAGGCCCGCAAGCCTCCCCACCAACGGCAAGGTGCATGGTTCACTGGGGGGGGGGGGGGGGGGGATGCACTTATGTATCCACAGAAATTGCCCCCATGCGGTCCAGCTGGAGACACACCACCGAGCACTAACGACTGACCGACGTCCCAAATCTCAACGAGAGCTATGCGGGAGCTGGAGCGCAGTTAGTGCATCTTCATACTCAAATATCTTCACACAACGCCGATTCCCCTTGAAGTGCCTTTTTCCTTCGTTTTTGGTATCAAGTGTAAATGGTTTATGTAAATTTTTAAGCAGTTACGAGTGACGTTCAGAAAGTAATTCAACACATTTCTTTTCTCAGCCAGTTTCGGTTGAGAAAATGAGGAGCTTGTTGTGGGACACCGTGGAACATTCCCGCTTTAGCCCCTGCAGTTTCATGAAATTCCGTTGGCGGCGCTATTCATAGGCAAACTATGGTGTGCGTACTGTAAGACCTTCGATACACACACCATCAGATTATTTGACTTGTCGCTCTAACGAAGTAGGCGAGTGTCAGCAATATGTCTCGTGGTCTTTTCGTGGCGTGCTTATCTTCTGTCGTTAGGTCAGACGATAGAAATGCCACTTGCACACTTAGAGCAGCAGATTGATGGTGACCAGCTTTAAACAGAACTTGACTAATTTTCACACACATTTATTAAAATAATACCCCCCACAAACATTACTTAACTTAGTTCTGGATGTTATTTACAATTGACAATCTGAAGTTCCTTTGGTCTTGGTACGTTAATCTTATTCTCACATATCTCTGATACTTGGCAAGGTGTCTATACATTTATCTTCATGGGTATGGACAGGAATATGATAATCTTATTAGGTGCAGACTGAAACTTGACTATAGACTGTTACAGACAAATACATAATAATGCAGACTAACTAATCGGAGGTCTGTACACTCGTTATAATACCTCGAGCGTTCACGTATCACTGCGCGAGTGTGATCCGTGAGGAGAAAAGGTTCTACGTTAGCAGCAATCTCAGTGGCTGCGTTACATATTAATACGCGTATCGGCGGAAGCAGAATTTGGTCCGTCTCTAAGACAGCGCCATCTCGTAGTGCGGAGACGGACGAGCGCTGCGCCTGCGCTGTTCTGCTTAGCGGGGCGCGCTCTAGTGGGAAAGTTGTGTGCGCGCTGACTACGCGGAACTATGTACACAACACAAACAAAATGGCATGTGTAACGGAGGTGCAAAAAAATGGGTCTGAGCACTATGCGACATAACAGCTGAGGTCATCAGTCCCCTAGAACTTAGAACTACTTAAACCTAACTAACCTAAGGACATCACACACATCCATGCACGAGGCAGGGTTCGAACCTGCGACCGTAACGGTCGCGCGGTTCCAGACTGAAGCGTCTAGAACCGCTCGGCCACTCCGGCCGGCAACGGAGGTGCATTTGAAGGACAGAGCTGTCAGTGTGGTTCTTTTGGTGGAAAACCAGAGCATCGCAGATATTCATAGGCGCTTGTAGAGTGTCTACGGAGACCTGCTAACGAACAAAAGCGCGGCGAGTCTTTGGGCGAGGCGAATGTTGTCATCACAACAAGGTCGCGCAAACTTTCCGCTCTCCCTCGTGCGCACCAGCGGCACACAGCTGTGACCCAGAAATGTTCTAACGTGCCAGAAAAATGGATGACAACAAAAGGCCTCACCCAAGTCTGCACACCCGAAAGAAGTTTACAAAACTTCATTGGACTATTCATCCTCATCCACCCTACAGCTCAGATCTCGAACTTTCAGACCTCCACCTGTTTGGCCCAATGACGAATGCTCTCCACGGTAAGCGATACGTGGATGCTTGGGAGGTTATTGATGCTGCAAGACGTTCGATCCGACGACGACCACTAGACTGAAACCATACAGGCTATGCAAGGTGGCGTAAGGTTGTAGCATCTCCTGAACAAAACCAACCTGCATTGAGTTAAAAAAGAAATTGATGCGTTACTTGCTGAAGGTCCCTCGCATTTATCTATTCTAAATATTATGAGATGTGTGACTTGTTACATTGCCCTGCTGATAGATGAGATTGTGCCGGCCGCGGTGGTCTAGCGGTTCTGGCGCTGCAGTCCGGAACCGCGGGACTGCTACGGTCGCAGGTTCGAATCCTGCCTCGGGCATGGGTGTGTGTGATGTCCTTAGGTTAGTTAGGTTTAAGTAGTTCTAAGTTCTAGGGGACTTATGACCTAAGATGTTGAGTCCCATAGTGCTCAGAGCCATTTGAACCATTTTTGAGATTGTGCCGAGGATAAACAGACTGCATATGAGCATCATCTTCTAAGATAAATGCTGATCCACAGTCCCTTCCAGAATGACTCGATCACCCAGGGAATGCCACTAAAACATTCCCAGACCATAATGCACGCAGAGTGTTCGCTTTCAAGCTTTTCACACCTTACACATCAATGGCTTTCAGTCCGATGAAGCATAAAACATGAATCATATGAAGAGCCCACCTCTAGCTTCTCAGTGGACGTCCAGCAGCGGTACCAAACTGCGATGGACAGCAGCGAGCATGGGTGCACGAACCAGGCACCTGCTGTAGAGGACCAAACGCAGCAACGTACACTGAACGGTCGTCAAGGAGACAAAACGTGTTCTGGACCTCCTTCATTTCTTCATTCTAGTATGTCTGTCTGAGCTTGAGTCGCTTAATCCTGTGAGAAAAGGTCCGTGTCTTTCCAGGAGCTGAACAATATCCCGACTGCGATTGGCTGAGTGCAATTGAAATTTTTCCTGGATGTTCGAGAATAGAGCGTAAACTCGTCGGTTCTCGTTAACTCTGCCATGTACATTCTTTCTTTTTTTTATTTAGGAAGTTGATGACCCTTCAGAACAGTCGTTTTTTGCGCATTTTATAGATTTCATTTCGATGAGCAGTAAGCATCTTCCTTGTACCTAATAGCGATATACGAGGGGGGACCCAAAAGAAACCAGACTCCGAGGGCGCTGCCACTCGTAGTCGTAGTGCAGGGTTCTCACGCTAGATGGTGATAGTAGAGACCTTCATGAAACAGTTGTGCAGACGGCGTCAGTGTAGAGCTAAACGTGCAAGTGCGGTATTGTGTTTCTCTGACTGTTGGCGGGTTACCTCTGCGAATTCGTTATGGCAACTTTAAAAGAAATTTTGTTTCCTGCTTAAAAAACTGCAACAGAGACACACCAAATGCTTCAGGAAGCTTTCCAGGAGGACGCTATGAGTCGCACACAAATTTTCGAGTGGTTTGGGCGCTTTAAGCGTGGTGAAATGTGTGTTGAAGACCAAGCTCGTTCTGGACGCCCTTCAACATCGCGAAATGAGGAGAACATTGAAAGGTCCGCGAAAAGCTCAACGAGGATCGTCGCCAAACGATCGACCAAATTTCAGCAGAGACAGGAATCAGTTGGAGCTCGTGCCAGCGGATTTTGAGTGACGATTTGCACATGAGACGTGTTGCTGCTAAATTTGTTCCGCGCCATCTCACACAGGAGCAAATAACCATCCGCATGAACGTGTGTCAGGACTTGAAAACAGAGGTTGCACGTGATTGAACAAAGTGATTACGGGGGATAACAGTTGGTGTTACGGGTATGACCCAGAAACCGAGCAAGCGTCAAGCCAGTGGAGGACTCCCAACTCTCCCAGACCAAAAGAAGTAAGGCAAGTGAGGTCAAATGTGAAGACGATGATCACTGTCTTTTTTGATGTTCGTGGAATTGTGCATCGGGAATTCATACCCCCTGGCCAGACTGTTAACCAGCACTTTTACTTGGATGTTTTAAGGCGTCTGGGAGAGGATGTGAGTAGGAAACGCCGGGAACTTTGGCGAACAGGTGACTGGTTTCTGGGCATCACGTCAACGCTCCAGCACACACGGCCTTACGAGTGACCCACTATTTGGCATCTCAGAGGTGGTCTGTCGTTCCCCACGCTCCGTATTAACCGGACCTCGCCCCGTGCGAATTTTTCCTATTTCCACGAATGAAAAAAACGCTAAAAGGGGAGCGTTATGACGATGTGGAGACGGTAAAAACAGCTTCGCAAAGGGCACTGGACAATATCAATCTTGAAGAGTTCCAAACATGCTTCCAACAGTGGGAAAAGAGACTTCACAAGTACATCGCATATAATGGAGAGTATTTTGAAAGTGACTGAAGTAATTTTGCAAAAAGGTTCATCAATAAATTTTTTATGACAACAATTCGGTGTCTTTTGGGTCCCCCCTCGTATGTTAGGTATATTCCTAAAGACACATATAGTATCTCCACTGCGCTGGTTGTGAATGCTCCTAATAGCCTTAGAAACAGTCCACGGCATATAGATGTTCTGTCCCTAGACGCAGAGTCAGTGTTACGTTACACTGGTTTGAAAATTTATCATTGCTATTCATGTGACAATGTGGTATGATTAAAAGACATGCAACAGTAGCATGATATTTGCAGTATCTGTACTTTTCTATACTATGCAGTGTCTTACATAACTTATCCATTACAGCTAGTATGCGTCATAGTAACTGAATCTTCAATCAGTTTTCCCTTAAGACAGATGCAGGTTGTTCTTCGATCTATAGGGGTAGGATCAAATTTAAATTTTATCTTACTAGTTACCATTAATGTCCCTTAAAGAAGAATTTAGATTAGGAAGCGGCAATTCTTAACATGCTGCTGCTCCATCAGAAGAGCGTCAGTGTACGTTATGACCTCAGAATCTTTACTAATTCTCTCGTAAGATCATTACATAAAACTACTACGAAGCATCTGCATTAATTTGAACATGAAATTTTCTGAGAACAGACGTCTAAAACACAGCTTTGTGTGGATGTGAATTATGGACTATTAGAATATCGGAGAAGAAGAGAATCGAAGTGTTTGTGATGTACTACTATAAGAGGTAGTTGAAAATTAGGTGGCCTGATAAGGAATGTGGACGTTCTGTGCAGAATCGCGAAGGAGAAGAATGTGTGGAAAACAATGACAAGTAGAAAAGACACGGTAAGGAGACATGAGTTTAGTGTGATGTTATTAACCCTAATACGTAATATGAAATCGCCGATACTAGTTGGTATTGATTACTTATGTGTAAATAAAACAGAAACTCTGTAAAAATTCGATTTTTATAGCTTGGAAATAACCATTTTATCGAATACAAATTCAACATATATATAGTGAAATTAATTTATAGATAAATATGCCGATTTTTATAAAGTAGTTGTTATAAAAGTACACAAACTTATGTAATAGTTACTTGTCAGTTTATATAAATTTGAAAATTTTGATGAATATCTGTGTAAATGATTGAAAACTTTAGGCTACGTGAACATTATTTCCCTCCTTCTTGGTCGCAGTTGGGGAGACCAGTGCTAGAAAGTAGTCATGCTTGAATTACAGTAACAAGCAATTAAGTTGTAGACGTCATGGAAAGCAGCCTGACTTAGGCACTGGAAGTAGTCGGATATGTTTCGTAATGACGTAGCAGTCGAAAGTTTACAGCTCATGTGAGCAAATATAACAATATTAATATGGAAGCAGTATGACTGTTGTTATCAGTCATCCGAGTTATTAGGAATACAGACAATCAGATGAAGAAATTGGTTTTATTTCTTAATTAGTGAACTGCACAACTTAGTAGATCCGGAAATAGTACAGTTCCTTCGTTACAAGCAAGAAACGCAGACATTTACGTGCCCCCGAGAAGAGACAACCAAGCCGACATCAAGATAATCAGCTAAGTACAAATTTAATAGTTAGTACAGCGTGGATAGTTTTTTCAGTTTCATTCAGAATAACTAACAGGCATGTCGTGGATAAGGCACTCTACAGACATATATAAAAGAGGCATGGTACACAAGACAGCAAGAAATAACTTCCTTGCTAACTGAGGGAAGTGCTGAGGGCAAAAAGTAAGGGGAGAGATAGAAAGTGGATTACACATAACACGTATTTGACAAATTTTTGTGGAAGAGCTACATTGAGATGAAGAGAGTGGCACAGGTGAGAAATTCATGATAAGGCGCATAGCCAGAACACTGTTGATACGAAAATAGGTCAGAACTCAGAGGAGTGACAAAAAAAAATCAGTTTAGGTATGTCCACACCAACTTCGAACTTATTTGATTCTATCCTAGAAATAGGGTGTAGTTATACTCTCACCTAACAGCATAACGGAAGTGAATATGCTGTTTTGATGCTGATTCCATTGTGATGTGTAGCCCATAATTGGTAATGAATTCTAGATCAGGTTTTGTGAATTGTAGCTTACAATTCAAGAACGATGAGATTAAAACTCGGCAGAAGAAGCGGATTCATTGAACTGTTCCTCTGTAGAAATCTCCTAAAATAATGTGCAAGAATGAGATTATATTAAGCACGAGATGCGTGTGCAATCGCCCTCAAGTGGACGGTAATAGGAGGGGAACGGCCCGTCACGCGACCTTTGTTATTCTCTTGTGGCCTCCATGGCTATGCCGAGTTAACAAGGTACGGAGCTTTAGACCACGTTATTCAAGATATGTAATACATTCTTTACTGTGTAGTATTGTCCAGAAAGTATTAATAGAACACCAACATCCAGAATTACATCCTTACGTGTTGATGTCGACTCATAAATCTGTCTTTGTTAAGTGAGGAACGCTCACAGCCCTTTTTTGTAATTAGGGGGGTTTATCAGTAACTACATAGTTATTACTGGTTAATTTTTTAGAATATTACAAGTGTAAAGCAACTGTGAAAACCTTGTAAATTTTTTGTGTAACAGAATACGTCCCAACACAGTGCGATCGGATAACACTACATTACGGAATGGTGTGGAAATTAGTTATATACCTAATGTCAGTCTCCCTTTAACTTAACAGGTCATGTCATGTCAGTCAAAGCTCAAATCTTCAATCTGCTCTTATCGCCAAGATAGTAGTGTAAGGCTAAATGGTCAGTGCGACAATGTATGCTGTCAGTCACCCGAGTCATTAGAGAAATTCAGGAGTTTAACACAAAAATGAAAGAGTGTGCAAGATAATTTTATGAACAGTAGATAATGAAGTTTCATTAATTGGAAGCAATAATGGTTAGTAGTGTCAGTATGCTCACAATGGCACCTCTCACCTCACTTAGTAAGTTATTGTTCTTTATCTCTCTCCCTCTATCACTCCGTCCCATTCTTTCTCTTCATGTGTGTGTGTATGTATGTGTGTGTGTGTGTGTGTGTGTGTGTGTGTGTGTGTGTGTAAGAGAGAGAGAGATTATTTATTTACGGGTTGATGTGCTTGTTTTTACATATGGCGCGAAAGAAACGCGACTGATATTGCAACTTTATGTACTTATAGAATATGTTGAGATTGTTGTCGCCGTCTTTCACTCCACACAAGACTACGTTCGTTCCATTCTTCATAATATCTATGGCCGTCGTTTTTCTCTGTTTCTACACAGGAAATAGTTCAGTTTTTCCTTCACTTATTGTTTCGTCTGAAATTCAGCGTCTAACACGGATTTGATTTCCAGAAAGAGCAATAATTCGCACATGGCAAATCAAATGTGTAACTTGGATGTTACGGAACTGTGATGACTGTTGTAAGTGAGAGCATTACTTATACTCAGGCGTTCATTCTATTTTTCATGGCTTATTACTTCCTTCTGAATAATTCATACCTGTCTTCTTCATTCGTAAGACGGATGGTGATTTCTAACGTACAGATTACTGTTTGCTCAATGCGCTGTGTGTTAATATCCTTATTTCGTCAGTCATAATGCATTCTTCAAGAAACTGGGCTCCTTTGGATTCAAAGGTCTCGAGTTCGTTCCCTGGTCGCTCTTGGATTTTTGTGTGCCACTCATTTCATCTCTACCATTGTGTGTTAATGTCAATATGCCGAGTTGCATCTTAGTTTGCAATCCATGTTAAACTACACGTCTCTCTGAAGCTGGCTGGATAATTCGGTTCAGAGGTCAGAGAAATGCAATGGCTTATCACCTCTTACACGAATAAGCTTCTGGTCGATCACAGCCTGATCTCTTCCTTACCAGTTGGTTATCCCAGTACTACTTCCTGTTTTCGTTCAGTTCGTAAAAAAATTATTCGGAGCTTCATGCGCACACGCTGCATTTATGTTCACCTCCTGAACTGAAATGCGTCGAACGTCTTACCTGTCGAAAAGCAGCTGCTTGTTTCTAAATTTCTGCCGGAAAAAGGCCAGCCGCGAACGTGAACTGATTGGTTCCGGAAAGGGCTTCGCAATGGAGGAGTAAGCGATTGTTATAGAGAGAACAAGCTATGCACGGCAATCATCAGTTAATCAAAGCAGATAATTAGCTATGATCAAGTGTTTGCGGAAATTAAACGCAAACTATGCAAATGTTTCGTGACGAGTCAGTTGGCACGAATAATAGCGGAATGAAATAGCTGGAAGAAGCCGAAATAACACTCCATAGTTTGTGTACAAACTAATTTTGCTGTAAAACACGAGAACACTATTCTCTGCATTTCTCACATACAGTGTGAGTCAAGATTAGCTCCAGGAATTGAGCGTAATAACATTTAGGGAAACACAATCATTTTGAGAAAACTGGGCACGGCCATTTCCTGCTGCTGAAAGACAGTAAAAACCTTCTGCTGGCCAAAATGTACGCTGCTGTACACCCCAGACTCACTCCATACCTGACAGAAATCAAATAACTTACAATTTCTAGGAAGAGTACGAAGCTCATACAACAGATTATCTAGCAATGGTAACAGGGCTGAAACAAAAATCGTGAACTAAAATATGACAATCATATTACACTGTACGTGTGAAACATTTCACAATATGTGTATAGAAGACTAGATGGGCTGATAAGACCGAAGTGGTGCTGTAATGGAACTTTGGGAGCTTGGCAGGTGCAGGTCGGCGACGTTAGGAAGTGGGGAACCCAGGGAGCATTTAGTACCTTACTGAATTTTCAGGAAGGTTGATGAGGACCATGCCGAGAATGGGAGAGTGGCTCACTGCGAAGATGTCATCTTCGAGCGACGAAATTTACTCACAAGTATTATGCAGAAAAATACTAAAATTGCAAAGGACCTGCATAATAAATTAATATATTAAACTGTGCAGCATTCCACAATGCTCCAAACTCTAGTTCTTAATTAACGTAAGAAGTAGGTACAAGAACACTAAGTTATCAAATGAAATTATGAGTCGAGAGACCTTAACTGACAAACATCTGTGATGTATATATGCAGACTGAAGCTAAGAATGAAAATTTATACCATGACGGGTATTTCACGCTCGTCTGCTGCTCACTAGACAGATAAGATAACCACTGTGCCACCCTCGTACAGGGGCTTTACACAAATGCACAGACTACCGTAGGACGCCTCCCTTCTAAATCCTAATTCCCGTTTACTCCTCAGCACACTTGGTATTTCCCCTAAACTCGAACAGCACTACGAAAGTTTCCATCTGAACTGGAATAGCACCTTAGCATTGGATCCTGCCAGATACGCAGCCACAGCTGCTTTAATCAAACGAAACTAGACATCTAGACATCTAGAAGGTATGTATGTTCACTCACCAAGGCAGCTATTTGAACCCAGATCTCTTGCCGACTTGGCAACCGCTCTAAACACTACGCCACCCTGGAACACTGTCTTTGAACAACTACACAGATTACCCTAGCATTCCTCGCTCCACAATCCAACTCCAAATGAGGAGAGGTGTAAATGGGGTTTGGACTAAGGATGGAGGTGTGCTAGGGTGCAGTTGTGCAAAGCCACTATGCCAGAGTGGTGTAGTGGTTTGTGCATCTGCTTAGTGAGCAGGGAATCCAGGTTCGAAATCTGGCCTTGGTACAAATTATCATTCATCCCTTCATTCTGAATATATACTTTAAACTACGCTACTAATAAACCAAAACTTCTACTGTCATGCATTTTTAGTAAATGGTGTATACAGCAGTCGGTTACATAAAGTTTATGCTACCAACTGGCTGTGTACATCACTTACTGAAAGTGTATCTATGGTTACTAATGTCAGCTATGTTTAACACTGACAGTCGTGAATAATTTTTCAACCAGCAATGAACAGACACTGATGCAAAGTGATTGTAACTGAAATGGATCTGTGATATTGGCGTTTCGTTTGAAACATCTCAATGAAGCTAACCAGAACTAATGTATTCCACCCTTCCAAGTATTGTGAAACAACCATGTGGTATCATACACCCTTACACATTTCCTATGTGTGTTAATGTTAGACATGTAAGGTTTTTCTGTGATAAATGAGGTATTATAGAGTCTGACAGAAACTAGTCTTCAATTAAACAGAAGGCAATTTGAATCTGGTGAATAATACATAAAATTAAACAGCAGCAAACAAATGAGAAGAAAATACTCTTTGATTTCATGTACACCACTTAGATTCACATAAATACTTCTTTGCATTCCTTATTTCTAAATGTTGTACCTAATGGCAACATGGCATGTTTTTATTAAGACTTATATTAATTTATGCATGATAACGTTTTATTTGGTTAGAAAGTGAGCCTCATTCAAATACTCATGGTCTGGTGAAAAGTAATGCCTCAGATTTTTTTATGTGAAATGTCTTACAACTCTTTAAGTAAAACAGACGTTATCAGCATTCTGCTTCTTTACTCTTCATGGTTACATATTTATTTCTCAATACAGACGCCCTGGCGACAAACACATTTCTCCCAACGAGAGACCAGTTTGTGAATAGCGTCTCTGAGGAGTGTTTTTCTCAAAGTATTTATACAACTTGACTGATTTCAGAAGGTGCTATCATCATTATATGTAATGGGGAAGCGAAAAATCTGATTAAAGTTAATATTAGTGGCAACTGTGATTTTATCTTCGATACCAAATAACCTAATAAATTGTAGAACAGAGGATATTAAGGAACTACTTTAAGTTTCTACTGAATATCTGTGGATTTTTAGTTTCCTATCAGATGTGTCTGACTGCCATAATAAATAATTGCGTGGGCATGGTAGTCATCTCACGTCTTTTTGTCATCTTGTTGCTGTTGTTGTTATTGTGGTCTTGAGTCCGAGGGCTGCATTGATGAATCTCCCCATGTTAATCTTTCCTGTTCAAACTTCATCATCCCCGAAAAACTACTGGATCCTACATCCAGCTGAATCTGTTTACTGTATTCATCCATTGATCACCCCCTAGTAACTTTACTCCTCACATTTCCCTCTATTACCAACTGACAATTTCTTCATGCTTCAGGATCTGTCTCATCAACAAATCGATTCTTTTAGCTAGGTATGCAACAATTTATTTCTGGTTAGAGCCAGTATCTTCTTATTAGTTACTAGATCTGTCTTTCTTCTCGCCAGCATTTTTATTTATATTTATTTTTGTAGCGTAAGATTTCAAAAGCTTCTATTGTTTATCAGGCTGAACTACTTATCGTCCACGTTTGACTTTCGTAAAAAGGTACAGTCCATGCAGATATCACCAGAAAAAACTACCTAGCACGAAAATTTATATTAGATGTTTAAATATTCCTCATTTCCAGGAATACGTTTTGTTCTATAGTCAGCAGTTTACATCCTCTCTGCTTTGGCCACCATCAGTTATTTCGCAGTCAGATTAGAAAAAGTCCTCTAATATCTTCAGCGTCTGATTTCCTAATCTAATTCCATCAGCAACCACATGATTTAATTCGGTTGCATACTATTATATTTGCTTTACTTCTGTTGTCATTCATCTTATAAGTTCTTTTCATGATATTACTCATTCCATTCAACAACACTACCAAATTTTTTGCTGTCACTGACAGAATTAGAGTTTCAACGGCAAAGCAAAAATACATTTCTCCTCCCTAAACTTTCATTCCCTTTTCTAATTGCTTCTTGGCGTCCTTTGCAGCTTGCTCGATGTGCCGACGGAATAACACCATGTATAGACTACTGCTCTGCTTCACTCCATTCTCAACCATTGCTTCTCTTTCATGTACTTCGATTGTTATGAACTAAAGTCTATACTTAGGAGAGACAGCATTGGTCGTATTTTTTTGTTTTATTAACCGCAACTGAGAACTCAGTTTATGTGATCGCTCTAAGCTTGTTGACACCAGTGCCTACCAATTTAAATTGTATATTACAGCACTGAGGATGGTCACTAAGTGACCGAAAATCGATTTTGCGGTTAATAAAACAAAAAAATACGACCAATGCTGTCTCTCCTAAGTATATCCATTATCTGGTCGTGGTGCACAGGACACCATATGAAGTCGCCAATCAACTAAAGTCTAGTTTCCATACAAGTTGTAAATAAACTTCGCTCTCTGCTGCCTTCAAATCATGTATTTTAGTCAACCCTCCCAAACGGTGTCTTTGAACCTATTTTCTAACATACGGCGTAGGGTCGGTATTGCATCGTATGTATCTATTTTTCTCCTGAGACCAAACTAATCTTCCAGGAAGTCTGCGTCAACGAGTGTTTCCATTCTTTTGTAAATAATTCTTGTCAGTATTTTGCATCCATGACTTCTTAAAATGATAGTTTGGTAATATTCGCATATGTCAAAACCTGCCTTCTTTGTGATATAAATTATTTCATTCTTCGTGGAGTCCAAGAGTATTTCGCCTGTCTCATTTGTGCTGCAGGCGAGGTAGATTAGTTCTGTCACTAATCCCTCTTCGAACGACCTCAATAATGCTGTGGGAATTTCATGTATTCCTGGAGACTTGCTTCGAATTACATCTTTCAGTGCTCTCTCCTCTCGCAGTAACATATCTCTCTAATCATTTTCATCTACATCCTCACCATTTTGTGTAATATTATCTTTAAGTCCACTTCACACCTAGAGGCCCTCTTCAGATTTCTTACACATTTTAGCTTTCCCTTCTTTGCTTAGTATTGGCGTTCCATCTGAGCTCTCGATAGTAATACAGCTACTTCTCTTTTCTCCAAAGGTCTCTCTAATTTCGTCATAACACGTACTTTTGGGTCCATCACATTCACCGTGATAATTATCTTACGCCATTAAGACACAATTTTACGCCTGTTCAGTGTTTTACCAACAGGTTCTCCATAGATATAATCATTTTAGTACAATGTCGGCACCAGTCGGAGCTATGGATTACCAGAGCCTCGAACTGGTAACACTGTTCTAGGTACATAAACACTGCGTAGGCGAAAGCTGCAGAGGGTTCTGCTATATGCTTCCCTGACAATCACACCTTTCACATATTTAATGCACAATATTCCCCAGCTGATGGTAGCTTATCGAATGGATACCAGTCAGATTTCCAGCACTGTTATTTGCACTGAGAAAGAGAAAGCCGGAAATCGATACCGGACACGTTCGTATAGTTGTGCAGGTGGATCATCAATACTTGCTTCTCATGCAAACGTGACTGAAGTACGTTTTCAAACTATTTCGCACCTGACGATGGCGACATGTCTGATAGCCGAAATATTGTGCCCATTGGGCACTATGGACCAGCAGCACACCCGTGGACTGTTCCCTATGTACTATTTCCAAAATGTCGGAAACAATTATCAGCATTGCTGTGAACTTGCAAAGATTTTTTTCGGCCTTGGAGAAGGTAATATTTTTCCATTATGATGATCGATGCGTCGTTTCAGTGTTATAACCGTAAACCGAAGAATTTTGGACTCTCTCGACCTCTCTGTTGCACTTCAGCACACGTCTGAATCCTGAGGTTCAGCTGACCGATTCTGAGAAGGCGAGAGACAAACATTGCTCCAATTCGTCTCATGTCCAGTTCATCAGCTCGAATTCATTGACATGTATTGTAAGACAAAACGACAGCCAAAGTCTGGTACAAACCTTGTGTCTGCTTTCGGCCTTCTTGAAGCACACCATGCATTTCCATTATCGTTTCTGGTGTTCTGTTCGTTAAAATCGACCGGAGTGTTTGTCGTCTTCCACACACTCTCGGACTTCCTTGAGAAGCTTGAACCACTTCAATGTTTTTGCTTGGCTGAGTTCTCTCTCATCAAGTATCTCTGTCAGCTTGTGATGGGATTCAGCTCCAGTTTTCTTCAACTTGAAACAGAATTGATGCAAATCCTTTGACCCTTCACGTTATCCATTTCAGAATTCTTAGAATCGCTGAAACACGTCCAGATACACATCACTACAACTCACGATTTCAGGCGGCAAAGATCACGCAACTTTGTGCCGCAGTATCTACGACGTGTACCTCGACAAATCTGGCGTCGGAATGTCGTACTGCTACTGGTTTGACTGGTTCAATGCAATTCTCGCATTTTTTGGGTAGCACCTCGTATGTGAGGTGTGTTTTCTTATTGGAGTCACATTTTGCTGTTCGGGGTCCACTGCTGCTGCAGACGTGTTTACCTTCCCACAGGCTGAAAATCTGGGCAAAAGTGGCAGCCCGGTCTCAGAGTATTGGTGCTGAGTACCTATGTGGATCTGAGTCCCTCGATCATTAGACGGATGGGAACCTATCGTGAAATGTCTTCTCGTCTGAAAATTGCAAGAATATTTATGGTGAGCACCTGCCTCCAGCATTGGGCAGCAAGTTGAACTTGATAAACAGGTATCCCGATCCCCAGTCATCCTGATTACGTCGCACGCCTTTCAAGTGTGTCTTCTGTGCCATGCATACTATCGGATTTGAGTGGGTTTGTCAGTCAAATGTATTAGGCGGTTTATGTCCGTTTTGAGCATACGTTGTGAATCGATACGTGTCTGTGTGTGTGTGTTTGTGTGTGTGTGTGTGTGTGTGTGTGTGCCATCTTTTAAATATTCTTACTAACTGCACCAAGCTAGTGGTTGACATACGCACTGAAGGTGCGTAGCTTGCTAATACCCACACAATATTCCTGTGTTACGCTAGTATTCTTCTAGTGAACTGTCCTCTTAAGAGATTTTATTTAGAGATTCTTGTGTATGCTGTCATGTTGATTTGTGTGTAGGTGCCTGTGTTTGTGGGAACTTTATTAATATATCCAGAATGAGATTTTCACTCTGCAGCGGAGTGTGCGCTGATAAACTGATTAAAACTGTGTGCAGATTAAAACTGTGTGCCGGACCGAGACTCGAACTCGGGACCTTTGCCTTTCGCGGGCCAGTGCTCTACCAACTGAGCTACCCAAGCACGACTCACGCCCCGTCCTAACAGCTTTACTTCTGCCAGTACCTCGTCTCCTACTTTCCAAACTTTACAGAAGCTCTCCTGCGAACCTTGCAGAACTAGTACTCCTGAAAGGAAGGATATTGCGGAGACATGGCTTAGCCACAGCCTGGGGGATGTTTCCAGAATGAGCACATGCACGCGAAAGGCAAAATTCCCGAGTTCGAGTCTCGGTCGGCACACAGTTGTAATCTGCCAGGAAGTTTCATATCAGCGCACACACCGCTGCAGAGTGAAAATCTCATTCTGGAAACATTCCCCAGGCTATGGCTAAGCCATGTGTCCGCAATATCCTTTCTTTCAGGAATGCTAGTTCTGCAAGGTTCGCAGGAGAGCTTCTGTAAAGTTTGGAAAGTAGGAGACGTGGCACTGGCAGAAGAAAAGCTGTGAGGACGGGGCGTGAGTCGTGCTTGGGTAGCCCAGTTGGTAGAGCACTTTCCCGCGAAAGGCAAAGGTTCCGAGTTGGAGTTTCGGTCCGACACACAGTTTTAATCTGCCAGGAAGTTTTATTAATATAATTACGGACGATGGAAGAGAGCATAGGATTATTACTATTGTTAATGTATGTACATTGCAAAGAAGCCTGGAAGGGGGCCTCGTTGTACAGTCCTGTGTGCCTGCTATTAGGCACCTCAATAGACAACCAGTCCAAAACAGCGAGCCACTGTGATGTACTACCTGATTTCTGAATGCAGTTGAAAGGTACCTGTCTCCTTTTATTAAAGCAACTGGCCAGGTAGTTAAATTTGCATGTTGTATTTTTAGAATACTACAGCCACGTTTTGAGTGAACTTGACCCTTCTTGATATTGCCAACATTGCCAACATTCTTTGTTTTTAACTGTTCTGCCTCACTCTGCTGCCCCAGTGGACGGAAGCTGGTTTAAGCATTTTGTATTTACTGTTTCTGGCCGTTCAACGGTGTCTATTAATTATCTATAAACCGATTATCAGTATATTCTTTTATGTTTAAAGGTTTTAATCAACATTTTGGTGCAAGGCGTTTTACCTAAGTTATTAATTTGTTGCCAGAGGGCGTATTGCTGAAATATCTAGGTTGTAAGACCTCTTTAGAGGCATATATTTATTTTTCTTATCGTCAGTGGCCTTCGCCTATATTCCATTCTGGCGTTGTGTGTCAGTTATGTGCAATTTCGAGGTGCCCCACCTACTATAAACTGATAATTTGCCGTTGGCTTATCGATTGCTTTTTTTCTGTTTACTCATTTGCCAGAAGGCCTCGATCATTTTTAGAATTTTGGGATTCTACTTTTTTTTTCTCTTTAATATTATCTGAGGCGTTCACGCTGTTATTAAGCTTTTATTTGTCCGTGGTGCTAAAAGACCACTAACCAACCGTCTTTTTCAGTGTCTTTCTCCGTGGAGAACTGTAATATTTATTTATTCTGCCTTGAAAGGCGTGCTCTTCAGAACCATGAGAGCTTCTACTTTACGTGTTTCCTATTTGTTTGTTTGGTGAGTCTTGATGTTAATAAATTGTTATTAAAATTTTACACGCTTTTATTGGCCCAGCGTCCTACCACACACAATACCAGCTCTCTACCACATCAATGATAATAATGATTATTCCCATGCCAATGTGCCCTCCAATATGACTTTGAAGATGTGACAAGAAAGAAACACCATCACTCGTTTTTATGATAAGACGTGATTGCTTTTCGTTTTTGTCTTTTTTATTTTGTAGGGGTTACATGTTGCTATATCAGTGATCGGTGTCCTAAACGAAAATCATTGTGTTCGTTCAGAAATTTCAGTGTTTTACAGGTGGATATCCTACGTAAATTAAATTTCTTGTTAAAATTAAAATGGCAAAATATATATCGGCCAACTCTCCAATAGCAAACCAATCCATAGTACTGCTGTGTATCACTGTAACCGTACAACAAACAAATCCGTAAAACAAAATCCTAGACAGAACCGTGTACTACTGAATGCAGGTTTCAGGGTAACGAGGTAAGGAGGCCATTATTGGAGTCAACAACAGGTACCGTGAGCGAATAGAAATAATACACAGCACGTACCGTTGAACTTGCCTTCCGCTGTAAACATGGCCTCGTCTGGGAACAACTCGAAAGCACTAAAATTTGGTTTTCCAGTACATTGCTGTAGGGAAAAATTTTTTAAACGTCACGCGATATGGGAAGCCCGCTGGTAGAAATAACTGCACCTCCTGTGAATGACACAGGTGCAGCTTTTGTTCATGTAAAGCTTTCAGAGCAGTTGACTGGACTGTGTTCAGTGTTTCCGCAGTACGCTAACTACCAGAGGCAGCACGACGTTGGTCACTTGTTATCTATTATCTTCCATATTGAGTGTTCTAGCATACCTCACCCAGTCAGTTTCTTGTACTCTAACAGGGAAGAATCAAATTTCAAGTAGGTCTCTATGTACAAATGCGAAAGTACTGTGATGTTTGCAACTGTTTGGTCCCAGGTGTTCTGCCAAGTTGTTGTTTCAGTTTTACCTGCCTTACTGAGGCGCTGCGATTTTTGCTGTTACGTCTGCTGACTGGCTGGCCTACAATCAGATTGTGAACTATTGTGGGTCTGAGCTCGTATGTAGATGCATCAGTATTACTAACTACGAGTCTTGAAGCGATAATTTCGTTGTGTACCTTGGGAGGGCCACATAATCCTCGTAGATCTGCTGGTCCCGTTTTGAGGTCTTTAGTGATGTTACGTGTCAAGCCTGACTCATTGAGTAGAGTCACTTGAAATGACACATTTTGACATAGGTTATTCGTATTTGTCTCTGGCGTGTTAAAATGATGTGGTTCCCGTCGGTTTGGGAACATGCAAGTCTGGCTCTAGTGCGAGAGAGAGAATTCATGACATCTGAAGCACACTACTAATGCTAGATGCCACTGCATTTCAGACCCATATACACCACATGTATGGGCCCACTGACTGCGTTGGCACAATGACGCTACTCTGAGCTGTTCCCTGCGTATAAGACGTATCGTTTTCTAAAATATTGTCGGAGTTTCTTATTAATTTAATAGAAGTATGATCTCTAGATAGAAAGGGCAATGTCCCAACTGACTGACTCACTCACAGACACACCATTGCCCAGCCGAAACCGCTAAGGATAGAAACTTGAAATTTTGAGTGGGTGTACATCTTACACTTCCGGCATAGTTTAAGAAAGGATTGATCAAAATTTCACACCTAAGGAGTGAAAAAGTGGATGAATGATTTTAAAAAATATGTAGTTATTGACTTAATTTTGAAAGCTGGGACTATGAAAACTGGTAGTTGCTTTCTCCATCAGAAAGAAAGAATACGTATTTCAGAATTTTAGGAAATTCAGTCACTAAGAGGATAAAGTAGTGGGTGACAATAAATCATTGGTAAATAAACTATTAAGGTATTTTAATGTTACACCTATAAAAATTGGTATTTGATTTCTCAGACGGAAATCAAAAAAATATGTGTTTCAGTGTTTTTAGAAATTCATCCTCCTATGGGTGTGAAATAGGGAATGAAAAGTTTTACGAAATTATTTCATTATGAACGCATTTTCAAAGCTGCATGTATGAAAATTTGTATTTGGCTTCTCTGAAAGAAATAAAAAACGAAAATAAAAAAAGGCATGTTTCACTGCTTTTGGAAATTCATGCCCTATGTGGGTGAATTAGGGAAAGAAAAGTTTTAAGAAAATATTTATTAGTATTCAAGAAAATTAAAGCTAAGTCAATGAGAACTGGTGTTTCACTTCTAGTTAGATGTAAAGAAATAAGTGTTAGGCGATGAAAGTCTCTATGGAAATATCTCTACAAGAACCCAAAAGGTATGATGAACTAGATTCCAGCTACTAAAATCGCCTTTCGGAGAAGACCATGCTTCAATGCCCTTAATCAATGTGAGATGTTTAGAACGTGTTGCAATTTGTGAACAACATAAAAATTCTATTAAAGGGAAAAAAGTCTGTGCAGACCACACAGTCTACGCGAGCGAAGCAGGGGGCGTTAAGCTAGTTAAAAATAAGAGCGCTTTCCTTGCAAGACAGGGTTAGTTCCATCATGTCTTCGTCCACTTCATCCACTGGTTCCCTCGCTGTCGGGTACAGTTTATACCACAAAAAGAGGAACGTCGCTAGCAAGAGGTCCTGGTAATTAATGGATGTGTTAATAGAATCAATCGAGGAAGAGCACTGCTTATGTTAACAGCAAGAGTTACCACAATAATTTTTGTCAAGGTGAGTTGTTCTCCTGCGTGTTTGACAAAGTAATGTACAGGATTTGGCCTATGGGCAGGCGGTGGGCGTTATGAATTGAATCGGGTGATTTTTAGAAAAAGGCCATTTATTGGCGAAAGCATGTTGAAAGGGGTTACATAGGCCTAGGGAGGTGTGGGTGAGTCAGAGCGTAGAGTTTGGCGAAACATAGTTCGCGAAGCTACCGAAAGTTGTTGTCTGCCAGAACTAAGTCCACAGTGCCGCAGCACCGGGAGAAGCGGGAGATGTTCAATGCTACAGAGCGCGCATCCGACTCGCGGGTGAGCAAGAATACAAGAGAGCGGGCCCGGCGAAGGGCGGCCGGGTATATTCGACGCACCCTGATTGGTCAGGACCGAGCAAACCGTGCGGGCGGCATGGAACTTTCCATAGCGTTGCCTGCTAAGCGACGCCTGGGGCGGCGTTACCTCGTAAGCACATGAGAGAAGCGCGTGATCAAGGTGCCCTTCCTCGGTGCTGACTTACTGTTACCAGACCATGGGACGAAAGAATTTACAGGCAGCTAATACTGCCGGCCGTGGCTTGGCCGTAATAGAAAAATGAAGTTACAGTTTGAAAGCTCATATAATAAAATAAAATCACCTAGTGTCTGGCTCATCCTTTACAGTAAAATGTGTCTCCATTTCAAAGGAACCGAAAACAAAAATTTTGAGAAAAATACGAGATGGCAGTAGACATACAGCTGAACCAAATGAGGTAAGTATTTTATTATCAATAGCGTATTTCATAATATAATTCTGCCAAATGGATTTGTGGTACATTCTGTTTGCCATTATACTGGATGAATTTTTCCACCGTGTACAAACTCTAGGGGCTGATCGCTAAGAGGATACGAACCGAAAGGTCTAATGATCTTATGCCCAGAAATGCATGGTTTCTGTGCTAGAGACCAATTATTCAATCACACTTTGTTACAGAGACTTCGTCGGTCTAATACGCGCTGTACCATGCAGCCACAGTTACTGTATACATTGTTCCCTCCTAGAGGGTGGTAGTATTCCCCATATGTCACGCCCTAGCGCCCTCTTCTGCCATAGTAATAGACTTCTCATTGACTTCTCCTGCTGGCTCACCTTGTTGTGGATGTGATACAGCGTTGTATACAATGGATCCGTATTCGAATCGAGACCTTGCCGACATGGTGTTTACTTACGGAAAGGCAAATGGCAACGGGCGGCGAACAGCAAGGTTGTATCCGGAGACCTATCCCCGCCGACAACAAAGACAGCATTCAATGTTTGCAACAGTGTTCCGCCGTTTGTCTGAGACAGGATCGTTTCAGTAAGCAGGAAATCATGTTCGGACACAGGAACTGGAGGGAAATGTGATGCCGGCCGCTGTGGCTGAGCGGTTCTAGGCGCTTCAGTCTGGAAGCGCGCGACCGCTGCGGTCGCAGGTTCGAATCCTGCCTCGGGCATGGATGTGTGTGATGTCCTTAGGTTAGTTGGGTTTAAGTAGTTCTATGTTAGGGACTTATGACCTCAGATGTTAAGTCCCATAGTGCTCAGAGCCATTTTTTGGAAATGTGATTAACAGTGTGGAAGGCGACTGCCGTGTCAGTACCAGACAGTTGGCCTGCCAGTACTGGGTAAGCAAGACGACCGTGTGAAACGTTCTCCAGAGACAACTGTTATTATCCTTATCACTTACAGCGTGTGCAGAGGTTACTAGCGACAGCCTTTCCACTGCAGGAGCAGTTTCGTTACGGTTTCTTCACCAGGCATCCACGATTCGGAGGATTTGTGTCATCACAGATGAGGCTGCCTTTACGTGTAGTGGTATCTTCAACTTTCATAACAGTCATCTTTGGGATCGTATGCAGAACCACCATGGTATGGTGACAGTGAATCATCAGCATCGGTGCAGCCGGGATGTGTCACCCGGGGTAATTTTCGGCTGTATTTTGGGACGTGGCCTAAAATGCCAAAACTATCGGCTTTTCTTGAGGGTAACTTTGCTTACTCTGCTGAATAAGTGCCATTGATGATTCGAAGAGTTATGTGGCTGCTACTTGATGGCACTCCAACCCATTTCGTCGTTAACGTCCGGACGCATCTCAATCGTGTCTTCCCTGGTCGATGGGTCTGGCGAGGGGGTTCAGTTGCATTACCTGCTCGTTCACCGGATCTCAAACCGTGTGATTTCTGGTTATGGGGGCATCTCAAATGTATCGTATATGTGGAACCCATTTCAGATGTGAAGACACTGGAGCAGCGTGTTCATGTTGCCTTTGGAACTATTCGTATGCAGCCTGACCGATGTGAACATGTGAGATGGAACACGCTACGGCGCGTTCACGCATGAGTTAAGGCACATGAAAACCATTTTCATCACATATTATAACTTTGGCTGCATGGTACAGCGCGTATTAGACAGCTTTCTCTGTAACTATGACTGAATAATTGGTCTCTATGTAAGGATACCATGCATTTCCGGACATAAGTTCATTGCCGGCCGGTGTAGCCGAGCGGTTCTAGGCGCTTTAGTTCGAAACCGCGCGACAGCTACGGTCGCAGGTTCGAATCCTGCCTCCGGCATTGATGTGTGTAATGTCCTTAGGTTAGTTACGTTTAAGTAGTTCTAAGTTATAGGGGACTGATGACCTCAGATGTTAGTTCTTAGGTCTTTTTTGTTCCGTATCCGTACCCTCCCATTGACCAACCCCTAGACCTTGTACTCGGTGGAAAAAAATCACCCTGTGCTGTGGTGACTGTTCTTTTGGACACAATTTCGATCCAGCAGCCATTATGAATCAACCGAGATTCTGTGCCAGAAGGCCATTCGAACGCTGGTCTCCTGCTTAGAGGCGCTGTGCCATCCAGACGCAGTGCACAGTGGTCACTGAAACTGCACGGATTGCCCTCTCACGCCTCGAGATCTCAGTCGACGCCCCAGCATACAACAACCTAACGGGCGGGAGGAAGGTGCAGGCTGAGTTTACGGAAGGCCAAGTGTTGCTTCACAGTAGTTGGTAACCCTTTATTTAACAAGATAAAAACATCAATATAAATCAATGGTAACTCTCAGATTTATTTCATCATGGCGAACCTGTAACATCCACGGTATAAATTTTAGCTACAGTGCGACGAGAGGAAATTATGCCTCAACACTTATACACATTATCTATCCGACGTATGAAAAAATTGTGAAATAAAACGATGATAAATATTAATTATTTATACAAAATTTTATGATATAATTGGACATATCGATGTGTATCATACAAAGACAATGATAGTTGTAGATTCCTTTTATGATCTGCGTTTGTCTACCTTTGTTTTTACCTTTTGTTGGTTGGCTTTTGTAGGTAGCGGACGAAAGACGCATATCACACTGAAGTCTGTTAAGAAATTGTAATTATTTGTTAATTATTACTTGAGAATAGAGTTCATTATTATTATAAATATGAGCGAATAATTATTTGTAATTTTAATTCCTCTCTCAAAAAGCATTATGTGTGTTAATTATTTCTTTCCGTTGCAAGGAGCGCAGCCATTGATGATAGCGATTTCTATCGCGTTTTTATCTGTGTTTCTTACGAAAGTATCAAAGATTTGCTTGATGAGAATTAGTATAAATAGTGCACTATATGAATGTAAAGTTTAATAAGCATTTCAAATGCTTATCCTGATAAGGGAAATTTGCTCTAACAATAGAAAGTCTCTATCAATTGTCTGCCGCCATCTTAACAATTTTCTCAGCGGCTAATTCAAATTACGCAACTCTGCAGACATAAATCCCGAAGGTAATAAAAATGTTTAAAAATAAATGTGCACCGGTGATACCGAACTCATTTTAATGAAAATAATTCGAATCAGATTGTTTCTTTAAAAAAAAGTGCTCATAGCACGATCCATATAACAAACGTTTCTTGCTTATGTATAGAGCCGAAATTAATTACGCACGAGTTGCGAAGAATATTGTTTCAGGTAACATACGTCAGTGTTGTGCGCGGCTGATATTCGGTGGTTTTAATGATCATTTTGCTGAAGATAACTGTTTCCATCATAATCAATAGTTGTATAGAATCTGTTGTATGAACAGTGATTTAGTAACACAACTTACAGACAACACTTTAACACAACGTTAACTTGGAGTTCTTTAGCAACTTGACCAAATCTTTAGCCGGGAGAAAAAATTATTTAGTAACTACTCAGTGTATTGAAATAAGATTATTATTTTCATTTACAAATACCCCTTTAAAATAAAAAGACTAACATTCATAAAAATACAGTTCGAGAGCCCCTTCGGCACACGCAAGATTTCAACGAGGCAAATCTGACTACTTTACAATTGCAGAAGGAGGATTACCATAACAATTTGAAAACCACTCATTAGATAGTAAGATTCAAAGAAGGAACGCGGCCCTTATTTGGAAAAGTTTCACAAGTTCAGGATTACCATTAAAATAACTTGAGGGCTCATCTTGTGCTAGCAGTTTAGCAAACAGGAAGGTAACGCAGCAATACAAGACAAGGCCGAGCTCCCAAAGGCAAGTTTTGGCTGAGATGTCTTAAGGTAGGTGACACCTTAATTAAACTTAAGTCCCAATGCCATATCAACATAACATATGGAGGGGTGCCTCTAAGCTGTTAACAAGACCCTCAAACAAGTTCACTTAAGTAAACTTAAAAGTAACAGAAAATACGTGAGCGCTAATCGCCAACGAGGTCATTGTGGTAATAAAATATATAACAGCAGAAAAATAAATTCTTTCTTCCTAGAAAAGTGCTGGTTCTCACCAAGACCTTCCACTGTGACTATAGAAAACGAACCGACAGTCGCCGGATCGCTGGCGTTTGCTTATCACGATCATGCCCGATGTTACAGTTCATGCACAAGCCGGACAAGCAAGAAGTTGCCACCTTAAAGGTTAGGCTCGATATTCGACCTCAGTGGATACTAATGTGTGCCCTAGAACATATTACAACCAAATTAATTTCACAATCAATAATAACGAGATCATCAAAATGCTGAACAGTTTATAATAATGGGAAAATACAGTTTGAATACACTCAAACATGGCATGCATAAGACGAATTCACACAGAGAGGTAAGGGCGAATTTAATAGCTTGAGTACGGAGTGAGGGACAACAGTGGGCAAGCCAGCCTAAAGGGAGCAAGTACAGCACTCGAGGATATGTAGCAAATCCCCAAAATCCGTACCCAAAAATAAGGTAGGACGGGCTCTAGTTGCTGACCTGCTATATTGTAGCTAAATGATAAAGGATCTTTATTTCTATGTATTCGCAGCACATTACACTTGTCTACATTGAGATTCAATTGCCATTCCCTGCACCATGCGTCAATTCGTTGCAGATCCTCCTGCATTTCAGTATAATTTTCTATTGTTACAACCTCACGATATACTACAGCATCATCCGCAAAAAGCCTCAGTGAACTTCCGATGTTATCCACAAGGTCATTTACATATACATTGTGAATAGCAACGGTCATACGACACTCCCCTGCGGCACACCTGAAATCACTCTTACTTCGGAAGACTTCTCTCCATTGAGAATGACATGCTGCGTTCTGTTATCTAGTAATTCTTCAATCCAATCACACAATAGGTCTGATAGTCCATATGCTCTTACTTTGTTCATTAAATAGCTGTGGGGAACTGTATCAAACGCCTTGCGGAAGTCAAGAAACATGGCATCTACCTCGGAACCCGTATCTACGGCCCTCTGAGTCTCGTGGACGAATAGCGCGAGCTGGGTTTCACACGACCGTGTTTTTCGAAATCCATGCTGATTCCTACAGAGTAGATTTCTAGTCTCCAGACACTTGTCGTCTTATATAGGCACTGCCGAGCGCAGCACCGTATTCTGCTTGTTAAAATATCACTGTATTTGAATGTGCATGCCTACACCACTTTCTTTGGCGCTTAAATGTCGTGTCTCTTCTTTCGGATATGTCTGAATGCACAGACACAGTTTCGATTCCGCAGCCAATATTCATGAGTCAATAAACAAAGGAATTAATGACATTAGCTGTCAGGGGGCACTGATTTAAATCACTGGGGAAAGCTGAAAATGTGTGCCGCACGGGCAGTCGAATTCAGGTGTCCTGCTTTACTTGGCAGATGCGCTGCCTACTGCACCATACGGACATAGTGGTCATTGGAACTGGTGGCGCTGTTCTCTCTCGGCTCGATGGTGACGGGCGTCCCAGTCGAGATGACGTGGAACGGCGTCCGTCGATGACGACAAAGTCAGTCTGTAACTATTGAAAAAAAAAAAAACAGATACTCATCACGTGGTTTGGATATTTTCAGATACTGTATCTCGAAAACGATATCACTGTCTCGATGGAGTAGGACGCTGGAGTTTGTGCGCCGCCCTTGCTTGTAATGAAAGCAATTGTGTTCGATGTCTGTCGATCTTCTTCACTTATAAATGCAGCGACTCCACCACTCCATAACGCGATGCCTCCATTGATCTGAAATAACCAAATGTCCCTTTCGTGTTCGTGACAGACCCTTCAGTTTACGCGAAATTGCTGACTATAGTTCTTATGCCCGGTTTGAGAATGGTTATTCAAATGTTAACAAACAGTTTCTTGAATCATCATTCCATCACCCAAGTCGAGGCCACATTATGAACTTGGCGAGGATATTAATTTGTTAATTATTATTCCGTTGTTAAGGCGTCGCTACGTCGCGCATTCAACAACTGCACGACGCTACTCCAGAGATAACATACCCTTGAGCAATGTTTACAATGCGTCGTAATTTTGGTGTAAAGTTATTGCTGTTCACATTTAAATTATCACTAATTCACTTGGCACTTTTATGTTATCAGAATAATCTATTAATTTCACGAATACACTTTAAATGTCCACGAAATGATGTAGGCGACACGGAGAATTAAAGTTGAATTAAGGTTTATTGTTCTTCGTAATTATTGTCTGTCGCTATGCTGAGCACACACACCCGTATGTCATTCAAGAAATTGCAGTGTTAACATCAGTAATTCTGACCTTGACGTTAACTTCTGACAACACGGCGAAACTGTAAATTCGTCGTGATTGCGTTTAGTCGCAGCCTACTCAAGTCTAAGAATCGAGATTATGTCGGCGATCAGTCTCTTTCTGTGTCCTTTGAGGTTCGTGACTATTAAGTATCACGAAGGCTAAGTCCCATCACAAATCGGTAATCACACGATTCACTTTTCTGCCACATACATACATCAAAATCCCGTTATTTGTCCAGACGGTAGAGATGATCCTACTTTAGTCCGACATCTGACTAATATTTCCAGGCTATATCGTAAAACGTTAACTTCAAATCAGTTTTAAAATAATCTAGCAGCGCTTAACATGCGTACTACTGTCGTCCGCGTACAAGAGAGTAATGAAGTTAACATCTCCATTGCCGAGTTACATTGTAGTCACAGCGAACTTACAGCTCGATGCGGCTACAACTCTCTCTCTTCTAGGATAAATGTTATCTTTGGTCGATTTTTTTCTTTAAAGTTTTTGTTTTGTATCGCATGGTATTCTTTCATTCAGTCCTTTCTTAATCATAATCATTAGTATTTATATAACATCCCTGTTAATCAAACTGACAAGAGTGTAAATTTTGTTGTCAATAGCTGGCCTCACTGTCAGAATGACTGATTTTGCTATTTAATTTGCAACAATAAGGGTGGTTATTATGGGTTCTATATTTGGGTTGTTACAAATTGCGCGGACTGCCTTAACACACCTCTCGTCACATCCAAATTCTCAACTTACCCACACACTACTGATGTAGTGCCGCTTGCCCATTATCCTCATTCTTACGACATTTCACCGATCGCTGAAAGATATCGTGCACGATCCACGCTGAAGTGATCACCTGTCTTTTCTTCCGGAACGATCTCTGCCGCACCTGGATTCGAACACAGGTCTCCTGCTTACTAAGCAGATGCGCTGACCACTTCTCCATCTGGACAGGTGTTCAGGCTGTCGACTAGTCCAGAATCTTCTTCGAGATTTTCTCCGGTCTTCTGCGACGATCGCTACCGTAGTTACTGCAGCTGTTTTATGCGTAGCCATGTTCGTAAAAAAAAACTCTGTATTTTAAGTGCAGTTGCAGCAGGTAACTCCCTCTTGAGAGCGCTGTGGTCACAGTTCACGGTGAGGAGCACGGTCCGTGAGAGGTAGCAGGTCACATCAGGAAGAGCAGCAACCAAGGCGGATAACACGTCTGGCGTGCTTCGCGGTAAGAAACCCAGCTCGCGCTATTCGTCCACGAGACTCAGAGAGCCATAGACACGGGTTCCCACGTAGATGCCGTGTTTCTTGACTTCCGCAAGGCGTTCGATACAGTTCCCCACAGTCGTTTAACGAACAAAGTAAGAGCATACGGACTATCAGACAAATTGTGTGATTGTATTGAAGAGTTCCTAGACAACAAAATGCAGCATGTCATTCTCAATGGAGAGAAATCTTCCGAAGTAAGAGTGATTTCAGGTGTGCCGCAGGGGAGTGTCGTAGGACCGTTGCTATTCACAATATACATAAATGACCTTGTGGATGACATCGGAAGTTCACTGAGGTTTCTTGCGGATGATGCTGTGGTATATCGAGAGGCTGTAACAATGGAAAATTGTACTGAAATGCAGGAGGATCTGCAACGAATTGACGCATGGCGCAGGGAATGGCAACTAAATCTCAATGTAGACAAGTGTAATGTGCTGCGAATACATAGAAAGAAAGATCCCTTATCATTTAGCTACAATATAGGAGGTCTGCAACGGGAAGCACTTAATTCCATAAATTATCAGGCAGTACGCGTTAGGAGTAATTTAAAATGGAATGATCATATAAAGTTGATCGTCGGTAAAACAGATGCCAGACTGAGATTCATTGGAAGAATCCTAAGGAAATGCAATCCGAAAACAAAGGAAGTAGGTTACAGTACGCTTGTTCGCCCACTGTTTGAATACTGCTTCAGCGGTGTGGGATCCGTACCAGATAGGGTTCATAGAAGAACTAGGGAAGATCCAACGGAGCGCAGCGCTCTTCGTTACAGGATCATTTAGTAATCGCGAAAGCGTTACGGAGATGATAGATAAACTCCAGTGGAAGACTCTGCAGGAGAGTCGCTCCGTAGCTCGGTACGGGCTTTTGTTGAAGTTTCGAGAACATACCTTCACCGAGGAGTCAAGCTACGTGTATCTCGCGAAGAGACCATGAGGATAAACTCAGAGAGATTAGAGCCCACACAGAGGCATTCCGACAATCCTTTTTTCCACGAACAGTCAAACTTGAAATTAAAAGGATCGGTACTTCTTCAATCTGATTGACTGGATCGCAATAGTTACAGTCAAACGTCAGGCGAGGAATACTTTATTGCACCTATGACGAGACTGGAATAGAAGGGAGAACCGATAGAGGTACTCAAGGTACCCTCCGCCACACAGCATCAGGTGGCTTGCGGAGTATGGATGTAGATGTAGATGTAGAAGAAATATCTCCAGTGTGTGCTCGTTTGCGTCATAACAGCGTGGATAGGAAATGATGGGAACGACTGCCGCTCATTCGCCACGCAGACTGAGCGCTCTAGTCACTTTCGCCTGCGAAGGCATCTTTACTGCGATTTACAACGTGCAGCACTTCTGGCTGCAATGTGGCGGTACCTTGACAGGAGGCCGAATTAGCTTTCCTGCAGCCCGGCCATCGATTCCGCTTAGTCGAGTAATACACAATGCGAACCATTTGGTAACCACTTACAAGGGAACCTCCCCATCGCACCCCCCTCAGATTTAGTTATAAGTTGGCACAGTGGATAGGCCTTGAAAAACTGAACACAGATCAATTGAGAAAACAGGAAGAAGTTGTGTCGAACTGTGAAAAAATAAGCAAAATATACAAACTGAGTAGTTCATGGGAAGATATGCAACATGAAGGAGACTAGGAACGCGGGAGCGCTATGGTCTCGTGGTAACGTGAGCAGCTGCGGAACGAAAGGTCCTTGGTTCAAATCTTCCATCGTGTGAAAAGTTTAATTTTTTATTTTCAGTTTATGTGACAAAGTCTTATGTTTTCATCACTTTTTTGGGAGTGATTATCACATGCACAAGAAAACCTAAATCGGGCAAGGTAGAAGAATCTTTTTACCCATTCGCCAAGTGTACAAGTTAGGTGGGTCGACAACATATTCCTGTCATGTGATGCACATGCTGTCACCAGTGTATAGAATATATCAGATCTGTTTTCCTGTGGAGGAATCGGTTGACCTATGACCTTGCGATCAAATGTTTTCGGTTCCCATTGGAGAGGCACGTCCTTTCGTCTACTAATCGCACGGTTTTGCGATGCGGTCGCAAAACACAGACACTAAACTTATTACAGTGAACAGAGACGTCAATGAACGAACGGACAGATAATAACTATGCAAAAATAAAGAAAGTAAAACTTTCACTCCGGGGAAGACTTGAACCAAGGACTTCTCGTTCTGCAGCTGCTCACGCTACCACGGGACCACGGCGCTCCTGGGCTCACATTGTCCATGATATTGCTTATGTGGCCCATGGACTACTCAGTTTGTATATTTTGCTTATTTTTTTTACAGTTCCACACAACTTCTTCCTGTTTTCTCAATTGATCTGTGTTCAGTTTATCAAGGCCTATCCACTGTGCCAACTTATAACTAAATCTGAGGGGGGTGCGATGGGGAGGTTCCCTTGTTAGAACGCCAAAAACAGAACAGGAATAAGCACGTGAGTTTATTATCGAGCATCATCTCGGGCCAAATGGGAGCTGGTGGCGGCAGGAGCTGCGACCTACGTCAAGAGGTGTCGGCCCGCCTCCGACATAGCGCCGGGTAGCAGCAAGAAGCGCGTCTGTTTACATAAACACATGCTAATAAGCAGCGCCAGCGGCCTGTCAGAGCCTGCTGCAGCGGGACCAAGTGGCGCCGCGTCGATATTCAAATGACTGCAGAGAGAGCACCCAGCCAGCAGAAGCAGATTCCATATCTCGCAAATGTCTGAATTACTTTGAGTTCCAAATTTCTCCGAATGTGTTACAGTAATTTCGCTTGTATCTAGAGGGCTTTTCAATATACTACCTCAGGTTTAACACAAAGTCATAAAGTTAAAACGAGCACGTGATATGCGTGGTCGCAGTATAAGGTGTTTGTACTTTTCAGAATGAGATTTTCACTCAGCAGCGGAGTGTACGCTGATATGAAACTTCCTGGCAGATTAAAACTGTGTGCCAGACCGAGGCTCGAACTCGGTCGGGTACACAGTTTTAATCTGCCAGGAATTTTCATATCAGCGCACACTCCGCTGCAGAGTGAAAATCTCATTCTGGAAACATCCCCCAGGCTATGGCTAAGCCATGTCTCCGCAGTAACCTTTCTTTCAGGAGTGCTAGTTCTGCAAGGTTCGCAGAAGAGCTTCTGTAAAGTTTGGAAAGCAGGTGACGAGATACTGGCAGAAGTAAAGCTGTGAGTACCGGGCGTGAGTCGTGCTTCGGTAGCTCAGATGGTAGAGCACTTTCCCGCGGAAGGCAAAGGTCCCAAGTTCGAGTCTCGGTCGGGCACACAGTTTTAATCTGCCAGGAAGTTTCATGTTTCTACTTTTATTTTCTATTCGCTATGGAATAATGTACTTCTCTCTTTTTTAGGTTTCCGTGCCTCAGTCGGTAAAACGTAACTCTTATAGATCGAATTGTTCCCCGTCTGTTTGTACGACTGTTAAAAGCCTCTTTTCTCACGAAGGTGTAGACGTATCAAGTTGAAATTTACGTCAAATACTGAGGCCTCTGGTCCCTTGGGTGGTGTAAAAACTGAAATTCTAAGTCAATCCAATCAAAAGATACCGCCGTTCACGTCACATACGCTTGCAAAATCTCCCAGTAACACCTATGGTGTACTTCCCTTCGTTCTAGACTCATGAAATTTGGCAAAAAATAATGTTTCAGCCAAGGAAAAACATTCGAAAACTGCAGATTTGTAACCACAACACACGCAAAAATTGTTTTCTTCCTCTCTTATCTGACTCTCCGTTTGTTCGTCCATCCGTTATGAACGGGTAGACATATGAAGCTGAAATTTATCCCACATACTGAAGTCTATAGGCCCTTGGCGGTGTAATAAAAAGCTTCTAAGTGAATGAAATCAAAACTATGGCCATTTAGATCACATTTTTTGACTCTCGCAAGCTCGTTCGTCAAAAACTGTAGTGCCCTACCTGTTGACCTAGAGTCATGAAATTTCGAAAGAAGCAAGGTTACACTGTATAACCAAAGGAAAAAATCCGAAAACTGTAAATTTATAATTTTATCACACGAGAAGAAATTTGTCGTCATTTCTTATCTGATTTTGTCTGTTCATCCGTTGTTAAGACCACTTTTTCTCAGGAATATGTAGATGTCAAACACTAGGGTTTATAGTTCCTTGGCGTTGTAATAATGGTAAGGTTCTAAGTCAATACTACCAAAACTTACGGCCATTTAAGTCAAACATTTTCATATTCGCAAACTCTCTCATCAAAAGCTATAGGGTACTTCTCGTTGTCCTACCATCATGAAATTTGGCAAGATGCAAGTTTTCACAGTACAAACAAAGGAAAAAATCCGTAAACCGTTAATTTGTAATTTTTGTTGTTCGACAATCAAACTTGAAGCTGAAAGGATCGGTAATTCTTCATTCAGGTTGACTGGATCGCAATAGTAACAGTCAAACGTCAGGCGAGGAATACTTTATTGCACCTATGACGAGTTTTCGAATTTATCCATCACTAGATATCCAGTAGCGATTTTTGCACGTAGATGTCACATTTATATTAATGAAATTAAAAAAGCCTCGAAAATCTTGGATATCCTGTGACTGATATCTTGCTAGTATCAATGTTGATAACAGGAAAATATGCTCAAGATTCTCGATTCCCAGAATGGATGAGCTATCTGCACTGAACCGCCAAAGAAATAGGCACGCCTATTCAAATACAGAGATACGTAAACTGGTAGAATACGGCACTGCGCTCGGCAACGTCTATGTAAGACAAGTATCTGGTGAAGTTGATACATCGGTTACTGCTGCTACAATGACAGGTTATCAAGATTTAAGTAAGTTTGAACGTTGTGTTAGTCGGCGTAAGAACGGTGGGACACAGCATCTCCGAACATCAACCGACATCGCTGCGCCCGGAAAAAGATCCTGCAAGAACGGGACCAACGACGACTGAAGAAAATCGTCCAACGTGTCAGAAGTACAACGCTTCGGCAAATTGCAGCAAGTGTCATTGCTGGGCCATCAACAAGTGTCAACGTGCGAACCATTCATCGTTATGGGCTTACGAAGGCGAAGGCCCATTCGAGTACCCTTGAAGACTGCATGAGGCGAAGCTTTATGTCTCGCCTCGGCACGTCAACACCGACATTGGGCTACTGATGACTGGACACATGTTACCTGGGCGGACGAGTCTCGTTTCAAATTGTATCGAGCGGACGGACGTGTACGTGTACGAAGACAACCTCATGATTCCATGAACTCTGCATGTCGGCAGGAGACTGTTCAAGCTGGTGGAGGGTCTGTAATGGTGTGGGGCGTGTGCAGTTGGAGTGATTTGGGACCCTGATACGTCTAGATACGATACTTATGGGTGACACATACGTAAGCATTCTGTCTGATCACCTGTATCCATTCATGTCCATTTTGCATTCCGATTGGACTTGGGAAATTCCAGCAGGACAATACGGCCCCCAACACGACCAGAATTCCTACAGAGTGGCTCCAGGAACACTCTTCTGAGTTAAATACGTACTCTGGCCACGAATCTCCCGAGACATGAACATCATTGAGCATATCTGGCATGCCTCGCAACGTGCTGTTCAGAAGAGAACTCCACCCCTCGTACTCTTAGGGATTTATGGACAACCCTGCAGGATTAATGGAACCAGTTTCCTCCAGCACTACTTCAGACATTAGTCGAGTTCAAGCCACGTCATGCTGTGCCATTTCTGCATGCTCTTGGGGGCCCTTCACGATATTAGGCAGGCGTACCAGTTTCTTTGGCTCTTCAGTGTATATACGTAACTACATTTGTACAGAACCCTCAGTGCGCGAGTCCTACTCAAACCTGGCCAATTTTTCGCATTGAATAATATATTCAGATGTAGTATAGATTGCCCACAAGCATCAGATTGACAAGTAGGATATGTTTGGCGGCTAACATCCTAATTTTAAGTTCGATCTCGTTCTGGATTCTTTGGAGCCAACAGTAAATTTTTTAAAACGAAGTTAATCATGCCCTGAGACACGTGTATCTACTGATAAGTTCGGTGAAACGTGAGAAAAGACCCATGTTTCGCTTAGGTCCGACACAGGTAGTGTCTGGCAGAATCCTAACATGAAATATTTTTCATGTAGTACCAGTACATAGTGTTACACGCGCTTTGACGGTAATGACAACTTCAGTGGAGATCCAGACTATGTCCGAACTGAGGCGTGAAGAATTCGATATCTCCCGTCAGGCTTTTACACTCGTTATCTTTGGCTAGAGAAGAGAGTGCGCGATGTGGCGGGAGTGAGTCGAGAGAGTGAGAGCGACTTGGGCAGTCACTGATGTGTTTCGCGAAAGAGAGAGAGCAAGTGGTTTAACGGAGACAGTAATGGTCGAGGCGGTCTGTGTTGTGCCCGTTTGGGTCTCTTCTGTAGATCCGTAGGTTCGTTGCCTAATGTTGGCCCGAGTACGATGGGCTAGCTTCGTTGGTGGCTAGGAAGGCAACATAAACGGACTGAGTTGGCGTCGTCCGGTCAGCAAGAAGAAAAAAAAATGGTTCAAATGGCTCTGAGCACTATGGGACTTAACATCTAAGGTCATCAGTCCCCTAGAACTTAGAAATACTTAAACCTAACTAACCTAAGGACATCACACACATCCATGCCCGAGGCAGGATTCGAACCTGCGACCGTAGCAGTGTCGCGGTTCCGGACTGAAGCGCCTAGAACCGCAAGACCACCGCGGCCGGCAGCAAGAACACATCCGCCGTTAATCTTCGTGGGAGATTGTTTAGGAAAGCAATTTAATCTCGAGCAAATGGGAGCAGGTTAGGCCTCTGCAAGCTTCCTCGCATCCACCGTCGCCTTTCTGCATCAGGTCGGGTGAGCAGCTCCACGACCATTCTTTCTTGTCGATGTTCATGTTCGGCGTTAAGCCGTCTGTCGTTGTATCGTTGTGCTCACGCGCGTATCCCTTCATAAGTGGTCGTTAGCACTACCATCACCACTGAACCTTGAATTCCGTGTTACCTAGAGTTTGAGAGCTACAACAGTAACTGTCGAACTGCAATCACTTCTCTGCCTTCCTAAGTTGAAGTGGTATTGTTTTGCAGATTTACAGAGTGTTAGTTTTAGAGTTTCCTTTTTTAAAGAGGGATCTTTGATACGACATTGTATATTGAGGCCAGTTTTCTGATCTCAGGAGGTGTCTCCTGTGTAGCTTAAGTTTTTGTGTGGCAATTATACTTTGGTGACGGTTCCGTAAACATGGTTTGGTATTACTTGCGAGTTGCGTGTGGCTACTCGAGTTCTGTTCACTTGTGCCAGAGGCCAAGTTTTGTAACAGTTTGGTTGTCATGCATGCCGCCTTACGTAGGTTTGTACAAAGTTGTTTTAAGCCTTTGAGTGAACTATTTTGCTGTGTAGCCTTGTTGGCAGGCAAGCGTTTTTGTCGCCATTTAGGATTGTAAACCTTGTAAGAATTAATAACGGTTTCTGGGCTGTTGTGCAATTCTCGCGTGTTAAAAACTGCTAAGCCAACTGCTCCTTCCCCAGGCTTAAGTTAATTATTAATGCCGTGATCTCTCCTTTTGGGTGCATGTGGCGCCTTTGTGTAAAGAGTTATTTCATTTTAAAATACTTATTATTCTGTTCTGTCTTTATCATGTGCGAGTGTTATTTTCATTCTGTCTTTGTGGGGTCCCGTAATGTTCATAGTCGAAGACTTCTAGTTGTAGATATCTTTGACACATTTAATTAGGTCGGAGATAATTGTTTTTTTTTCCGTTCTGGGGTTAAGAAAACTTGCTGCCATCTGAACTTACATTGATAGTTATCATTTAAAGGTAAATGACCTCGGGACGGGTCCCGCAATGGCTGTAAATGTTTGTGTATGGGATCAGTTGGTATGTATGTTTTAGAGCATCGGAGCCCGGGTGACTGTAAGACATACCGAAAGTTTGGGCGACGTGGGGGCATGATATAACCCACTGAGTGGCATGTGAGGTACTCATTGTAAGAGAGCATTAATACACCATGAGCGACGTTCTTGTACAGTCACATCAACTTATTGCAAACATATTTATGGGCGGGAAGTGGCATTTAATGATTTCGTTAGCAGAAACATATTTGACCCACGTGACTCACAACAGTTCAGCGTACAATTTGATGAAACCCTAATTACTTCTTATTTTTCCTTTCCTTTACCCGTTTGTACGTGATCGGCCTTGTTACATTAGTTTTCGCACCAATAGTGACAGTTGATGACCGGATGGTTTTCCTGACGCCATTTAATGAACAGCTTTGTGGCATAAATAATACAAGGAAATGAAAATTTATCTCTGTGGTAAGATAAAAAAAAACCTTGTGTGTCTCCAGTGGCCGGCCGAAGTGGCCGTGCGGTTAAAGGCGCTGCAGTCTGGAACCGCATGACCGCTACGGTCGCAGGTTCGAATCCTGCCTCGGGCATGGATGTTTGTGATGTCTTTAGGTTAGTTATGTTTAACTAGTTCTAAGTTCTAGGGGACTAATGACCTCAGCAGTTGAGTCCCATAGTGCTCAGAGCCATTTGAACCATTTTTTTGTCTCCAGTGCCATAACAGGTCCTGCTGACAGTCCAAATCCTCTTTTAATTTCATTCGATAATGTAAACAGTGAAACTACAATGAGTGAGCGTTTTAAAGAACTGAAACAGTGCTTGCATTATACCTGAGCGAATTGTGCGCCATACCCTCTAACATGAGTAGCTTCCTGTGTATTAAATATCAGGAAAGACAGAAGATTTAGAAATTCGCTTGTTACGATTTGTGTTAAACAGTACAAAACGTTGGGAAGATCTGGATAATAGACGGTAGACGGAAATGAAATTGCTTTTCACTACGTACCAGTAGCAGCTTGAATAGCGTACCAAAACATAAAAGCCGGCCGAAGTGGCCGTGCGGTTAAAGGCGCTGCAGTCTGGAACCGCAAGACCGCTACGGTCGCAGGTTCGAATCCTGCCTCGGGCATGGATGTTTGTGATGTCCTTAGGTTAGTTAGGTTTAACTAGTTCTAAGTTCTAGGGGACTAATGACCTCAGCAGTTGAGTCCCATAGGGCTCAGAGCCATTTGAACCATTTGAGCCAAAACATAAAAGTAGATAATAACCATACAAATTCAACAAATGACCGTTCCTTTAGCTGTGAACTTGTCTGTATCCTTGTGTTAGCTTTATTGTTACATATTTCAAAGACAATACGATTTTTGTAGGGAAGCGTTTACTGAAACCGTCAAACTTAGCTTCACTCAGTTTGCTCAACAGATAATTTTCAATTTCTGTTCTAACTGAACAAACAAAAAGGCCCAAACTGGACGCTTGAAAGTAAGCTCGAAGTAAATTAGTTCCTTTAGGATACCAAATTTTATTCCTAATAGTCAGCAAAAGCTACTGTTTTCCTTGTAAAGAAGAGGCCCCTCATCTCATTTATCATAGTAGACGACTGGTCCGTGCCGAAGTACTCGGAAGAGTGTGTCTGAACTGTAGTGGCGTACGTCAGTATGGCAAGATTTATTTCTATTAACGCCACTACACTTCATCGAATATGTGAAGATCAGCCATTGGTATTTTTCGATTTCAGTGAATTCCATGGTACCCATTGTCTAATCCTTGGTAGAATTTCTTCAAGGAAAAACACAGTCGAATTAAAACGTACTGTTGCTTTTCCTAACATAACTCAGCTATGTCATTCGATATATTACCATTCGACATTGCTTTTGCTTTCGTTGCTATTGAAGAATATTCGCGTTTGGGCTGTTGGCTCAGGTAAAGAGAAGAAAAGCGTGAGTCTGATAGCTTCACATAAATCAAGCAACTATCTACTTAATATATAGATCTAGTGATATATATATATATATATATATATATATATATATATATATATATATATATATGAACTTGTGGGCCGGCCGGAGTGGCCGAGCGTTTCTAGCCGCTACAGTCTGGAACCGCGCGACCGCTACGGTCGCGAGTTTGAATTCTGCCTCGGGCATGGAAGTGTGTGATGTCCTTAGGTTAGTTATATTTAAGTAGTTCTAAGTTCTAGGGGACTGATGACCTCAGAAGTTAAGTCCGATTGTGCTCAGACCCATTGAAACCATTGATCGAGTGGTCTGGTGATTGGAGACTTATTAACATTAAATTTAACAAACTGCATATACCCAAAAAAGAATCAAGTTTCGCTAGTTGAGGATAATTTTCACTCTTCTGGTTGATTGGCCATTTTCTAGCAGACCTTTCCGAATTGGTTTAAGAACTGATCTCGATAATACTCCATTAAACTTTGTTAAGGATATCCGCAACTGAGCATCGTGAAATCATATACTAAACATTTTCATTTGTAAGTATATTTATTGCTTCAATAACGAATGCTTCCGGGTGACAGTTAAGTCCATCTTCAGGTGAGCAAGAACCAAGAGGCACGTGGCCGCCGCACACTGAACACCGATTGTGGGTAGGTAACAGCCACTCGTGAAGCCGAGACACGATGTGACCTTGTCTAGCCGGCCGGTGTGGCCGTGCGGTTCTAGGCGCTTCAGTCTGGAACCGCGTGACCGCTACGGTCGCAGGTTCGAATCCTTCCTCGTTCACGGATGTGTGTGATGTCCTTAGGTTAGTTAGGTTTAAGTACTTCTAAGTTCTAGGGGACTGATGACCATAGAGGTTAAGTCCCATAGTGCTCAGACCCATTTGAACCATTTGACCTTGTTTTCGCTAGTACTGTTGACATTATTTCATCTTTATATTGACTGGCAACAGAGAGGAATAATTAGATATGTAACAAATTGCTCAATTTTGTTAATGTCTTTCTTTTATTTTCGTGGATTACGATACTTGTGGCTCATCGGGTACAGTAACATGTAGGCGATTGACTAGAAGACTATTATTATTTTTTTACTTGCCTGACATATTCGTCAATGAATTGTTTACTATTGATCTGTCCAAGCTTTTCAGCTTAGTGAAGAGATGTAAAAAACTGTCTAGCCCCACGTCCGAGAGGTTCTATTGCTACTCCTAGAAGCACATAGGTTCTCCTACAACAGCATGTGTATTGTTGTAAAACTTTTATTATGTGACTCTGCTATCTTCGGATTAACACTAATCACTCTTAAGCTATAATTCAGAAATCTGAATGAAGTATAATTGGCCATTGGTGCTTATTATTTCAACAGTCATTCAGAAGAATGATTGGAATGTGTAATGGCAGTGGCACACCAAAATCACAAGAGTAATCCGTTATAGCTGCTACATATTTTATTACAATCAAAAGCATTATAAAATCACAATCACAACAATACAGGAGACTGTCTTGCAAGGCCAGATCACTTGGACTGTCTTGCAAGGCCAGATCACTTGGACAAATAACAAACAAATTTATTTCACCAGAACAAGACCCATAAAACTTGAAATTTGAATATGACTAGGTAAATATACTCAGGTAAAGCTTTACTTAAATAGTACAAATGTCCATACAATTCCCATCAGAACTCTCATTACTTCCAATCGGCTGAGAAACAGATTAACGGTAAGAACACAGATCTTTTAAGGTTTGGCTAGCTAACTTTCCTAAACAAAACTATATACAAATGACTAAAACAATTAAGGAGGTGCTTTAATTTTGAGCAAACCAGTCTTCAAATTTACTTACTCAGTTGATTAACCCACAATATTCATAGAATAATTACAACTAGAACATGACCATATGACAATACCCCTAAAATGAGTTTGCTTCAATCTCGCGTGTGAATTAGCGATAGACGCTAAGAGACCTAGGATTCAAATCAATACGAGAGATCCACGGGACAGGAAATGACACAGAAATTTACTCAACTTTGCACTGCAATTGAACTTCAGATGCTATAATTCTCCACCGCAAAAATGGAATCACACAACACTGACAAATGACCCCAGAGTAAAGGAGAGGACAGGGTCTTAAATATCTCTCTGTCCCTGTTGTGCCCTGCTCCCAGTATGCTCGCGCCGACCGCTGCCAGTTATCTGTAACACAACACACATAAACGGCAGACAGTATTCTGAGACATAAACTACACAATCTTATCTAGAGAACAGGTGATCGATACCACTGAACAGAAACAAATTAGCCTCCGTGGTTTACGTAGCCACTGCGAGCCCTTAAACTTTGATTAATAAGTTCCCGCCGAGCGGTTCTAGGCGCTAGAGTCTGGAGCCGCGCGAATTCTCCTTCGGGAATGGATGTGTGTGATGTCCTTAGGTTAGTTAGGTTTAAGTACTTCTAAGTTCTAGGGGACTGATGACCATATAAGTTAAGTTCCATAGTGCTCAGAGCCATTTTTTGAATAAGTTCCCTAAAAACATGCCCTAAAGTTAAGATGACAAGAATTTTCTCTGCGCATATTTACTCGTCAAACTACCAAATGAACTACAAGGTAGAATAGAGGACGTATCTCGGCATGTCTTGAAACGCCAGAGCCGGACTTACTCACTACTCGTTGCACTTCTAGCTATGTCTTTAACCACGCTTCATGTCAATCAGTAGCTTTAAGGATGAGGATAACAAGTAGTAGTTCCTAGACTTTGAAATATCTTTGTGAACGAAGTTTGCACAGTGACACCATATATTGTTCTAATCGAACCTTTTTTGGCTAAGAATGTTGTTTAGGACTGCACAGAGATCCACTAAAAAGCGATAATATAGAGTATTATAGAACAAAAATAAGACAATACATTAATATGTATCAGCGTAGGAAAACATTAGCATTCAGTTGCTGCATGGGATGAATTTTACGTCTTTAATACAACAACATTTATGTCCTTCTCCATACCGTTTGACAATTTTACGATTCTCACATATCTACGGACAGTTACGTATCTCAGAAGCAAAGTCCTTTGTCCACTTCTCGTTCTTTCTTCAGACAAGGCCTTGGCAAATTATTGGTAGTTTCTAACGTCGAATGTCGTCGTAAGAGACAACTCGTAATTTTATCTGAAAATATACCTGGACTCTCACGCCGAAAGCGGAATTAACGGTTTAGTAGTCAGAGATAATACCTGATTGTTATGGTGACGACATCATAGTCTCACTTTGGCCCCACTAATAAAACGCATGTTACCGATCTTTTCTACGAAGAATGAAGCTACTCCTCTTGTCAGTGCATTTAATTTGCAACATCTTTAACACAACATCTCACAAGCATCGACTGCCTTATTTACCAGCGAATAGTCCACTCCTATACAGTACTATGCTCCGGATATACGATCTCTAAAATTGTAGACAGAGTTTCATACTAGTAATTTGGGAAGGAATGCTCTTCATGCCTACGGTAATCTGCCTCTTATATCCTCCTTTCTTCTCTGACATGCGTTATTTTTTCAGAACCTTATTCCTTCTATTAGTCTAGTATGTAATTCCGAATTTTTATACTATATCAATCGCTAATATGATTTCTTTAATAGCGGTCTTTAATAGCGGTCACCAGTGTCATTCATGTAATTTTGTCCTGAAAGTTTGACTCACTCGGTACTTCTTTAAGCTTTTTCGCTCGAGGCATCTTCTAACACAGCCAATGGCCGTCAGAAGTTTTTGTGTACACTCAAAATTTCAAGGAATTGAAGTGACGTTAAAATGCACGCCGACCAATTATTCTCTGCTCGAAAGCTGCAAAACTCATAGTAGCTCGTAAAGGAAGTGATCCTTTCTCAAAAGACGAGTCCGTGTGTTTCTGCAAAAAAACTTTCGGGACGAACAGTCCTGCCAAAAAGGCACGGGTGAAAGTACTGAAGACAAACAATTTAACCCAGTCCACATATACTACGCAAAGGCACTCGGGCACAGACGACAACTGAGTAAAAAGAAGTGAAAAGAGATCCCTTTTCCCTTTTTTTCACCGACAGAAAGCTGTAAGTCTGACGGCGTTACAGCGAAATCCTTTTTTGCCCCACAGTGCGCATATTGAGTTAGGCGGAAGGCGCAGAGTGGGTAAGCCAGCCACCAGCACCGGGAGAGGGGGAGGAGGGGGAGGTGCGGGGGCGACTGTTTAAGCCGCCACGCTGCGAGCTACCTGGGCCGTGAGTAATGCCCCCTGCCGTGACGCAACCCGCGCAGCGCCACTGCCGCTCGCGAGAACCTCGCGGCCACGAATTAGCCGCGCGGCTTCGGAAAAACTGATGAAATCGTAAAGCTTTCCACCGACAGCGGCACCCGGCAGCCTCTGTGACTCATTAATTATGCCAGCGCCATGGCCAAAAACGAAACGTGAGAGCTGCTGGAAAAGACAAAAAGAAAAAAACGAAGGGAAGGCATTAGGGAGGAAAGGAGGGTTGGCAACGACCACACTGGTTCGTTATGAAGCTTCACAGATGAGTAAACGACTTCCATAAACCTTCTCTCCCTTTTCTGTTTCCACACTTGTCACGGTATGATGACTCAGATTAACTCGTTTCCCTGTCTAAACAGTTAGTAAAATGATTCGTTGTAATATAATATCACACTGTTGTCAATGCAAAAAAAAAAAAAGAAAAAAGATGTACTTCTGTACATGTAACAGCAAAAATAATGTTATTGTATTACAGATATTTCCTCTGCAGTGAACAGAATTTAAACTAAAATAGCTGACTCCATTCACATATTTGAGTATTCCGTTGGACATGGTTCAAAAACTAATAGGGACGTTGTTATGAAAAGCCACTTCATTTCTCTAATAAACACTTAAATTTTAAAAAATTTGTAGACAGTTAAGGGCTGGGCCTCCTCTGTTTCATCATGATAAGGCTAGTTTTACGAATTGTAGGACATTTCACTGTGGCTTTAACACTTGGCACGCACTGGATTGAACACAGTTCATATTCGAAATATCATCCTTGGAATGACCCAGAGCGTCAGCTGAGTTCGAGATAAATTGAACTACATATACAGCTGCAATACACCATGAACTGTGGAAAGGAACTTCATATTGAGTATCTCAGACGTTAATGGAAAGAAGTTACGAAAGATTAACTGCTACACAGCGACAAAATTAAATAGCACACATTATTAGGTAGGTTTTGTTGTCTCTTAAAGAATATTGGCTGTCCACGGTGAAATATTTGATGATGTATTATACTGTTTAGATTGTGATCGAGTAGCGTTCAACACACAAGAAATGTTGTTGCAGTAAGAAATAAATAACTCATTATGTTGTCACAACTAATAAATCAGGAAAACAATATGCAGAACCGAGGTCTTGTAGTGAAAGACTGACAATAAATTTGTGTACACTTTCTTACGCAGAAAAGTTCTGTAGTTACATTTCATAACTCTGCATAGTTGCGTTTGTTGTTAAACCAAAACAATTTGTTTTCATTGAGTTAGTAATGTGGGGTTATTCGTAAATTATACTGGAACGAAACGGTATGTCAATTTCAAAGATCCATGAATCGATTTCTAGATGTATTTTTCCTTACTATACGACATACGTAATTTTATGTCACTGTGTCCACAATCACTACCTAATTTCTTCTGTCAAATCTCCTACATCAGTCATAATTACTTGTCTTTAGTCGAGTACGTATGTATTTCATATTTATCATTCTGTGAGTCATTCTGAATTGTAAGACACATAATTAATTTCTTGAATATCCTATCCTGTGTCAGGTGTTAGTAAGAAACCTTCTGCATTAAAAATATGTTTCCCATTAAGTTTCATGATAATGCTGATAGAGCTTTCACGAAGGATCAAACTGAGAAACAAAAGGAATAACCTTTGATTTATTTTTGGAAGGTTATGTCTACAAAATCGGTCCTGTAAGACAGATTTCAAAAACAAAGTTAGTACAAATAGTTTCCTGCCAAGAAGTCCATAGCAGGAAATGTGAAGTGGTAACTCATGAAGAAGCTCAACATATTCACTGGCTTTGGAGGTAAGTATTGATACTAATATAACCAGTGTACATTAATGTTTTAGTTTTGCCGTTTGTGAGAGAAAACTCCTTGTTGAACACACCCAAAGTGAGAGTCTATGTTTTGGCAGTTATGCCATTCATTTATCGTTGCCTTTGTGGCTTAGAACCGAAGGGTCAATAATTAAATTTAATTATTTAAATTTGCCTAATGTTAGAACAGTGCTTCAGGAACAGTTGCGCCTCGTAGCTAAAATTAGTGGGGGCGCTTCTCTAGAGAATGTTTAACATTTGTTTTAAAATTATGTAAAGGGTAACAAACATGTACGATCTTTACATTATGCTAATTTATTGAAAGTGTATATGTCTCAAGATTCCTAAAAGTGACGGTGAAGCTACATCATCAACGTTTTTCTTTGACTTCTCGTGTTTTCCAGTTTTTTCTTTCATTTTTTTATTTCTAAAACCATGTTACGTCCACGGTAAATCACCTGCAAACAGCAAACACAGAGGAAAACAGTGCATTTTTTACTTCACAGCCAGAATAACAGTTTTCCAGTTAGTTTCATTCAGAATTAAAGTTACGACTATATTTTCTGTTGTTTCTTATACCAGAGTGACACTAGAACATCGGGTGTTGTGCGATCTATTTTCTTAACTCTAAGTTTGCCACGGAGAGACAGTTGTGAAAACTTTAGCTGTCGTATACGTTTATAGTCATAGAACATACCTCAAGGAGAAGCAAATCCGTGGTTATGATTTTCTGTATAATATAAGAACACAGTTAATAAAGTGTTCCGGGCTATTATGACGTGGTCCAATGGATTTCACCTTAAAACCCTACGTTTCGTTCCCATCTGCGGAGAACATTTTCAAGCGGGATCGTAGCTTTGTTGAATGTCCGAATTAGATCCTGGCTTGCTACTGACTCCCTCTTGAAAATGTCCTACGCAGATGGGGACGAAATGCCCGTGAAATCCATTCGACCATGGCATAATAGCCCGCAACATTTTATTAATTGTGACATTTCCGGCAGTGGAAGTTTACATTTTACAAAATAAAAGTACGCAAAAAGGAATCAAATATAATAGCTAGACGAGAATAATAATATAATTATAAATATTACCATATTCTAGAATATGACACACGGTTTTTAAGCAGAACAAACGCACTGTTAAAAAGATTACCATCATCAGCACCTCTGGGGTAGCGGAACTGCTCTTTCCCCTCGCAGTCTCGAGTGTAACTTCCTATGTGCGCACGCGCAAAACAGCCAAACACCAAGCTGCTGGAACTGCGAAGTGTGCAGTTCCATAAGAAGCATCTTTTTTAAACAGTGGTGGATGGCTACCGACATTAAGCTTCAGGATAAATAAATGTCGTGTGACTAGGGCCCCCCGTCGGGTAGACCGTTCGCCGGGAGCAAATCTTTCGATTTGACGCCACTTCGGCGAATGGCGCGTTGATGAGGATGAAATGATGATGATACTTTACATACTGCATATTTATTATGGTTGCTGCCGTCAGCTATGTTTAAAATTGGAGGACAACGAAGGTTTTTTCAATAAAAAGTTTCTATTAATAACAAGTATTCATAAGGAACTGAGGAAGAGGTTCGTGAATATGTCTGTAGCACATCATTGCGGCCACTGGAAATACGCAGGAGAATAAATTATAATCATTTGAAATGAGACATTATCAAAGACAGCTAGAAAATGAATAGACAGGTTCAGTACGAAATGAAGAAGCTTTACATAAAATGTGAAGATTAAGAAGTTCGTGGAAAATCTTTACAAAGAGATACAGTGCAGCGAGATGTCTACTCCGGCACCTAGGAGTCGTTGAATTGGCGTTCCATATGTTAGTAGAGTGGAAACACAATGAGGTCAGAGAAGGACTGGCATATACAAAACAAGTCGTATTGGACAATTTATGTGGCAGTAACGTGGAGATGACAAGATTATACATCTACATCTACATCCATACTCCGCAAGCCACCTGACGGTGTGTGGCGGAGGGTACTTTGAGTACTTCTATCGGTTCTCCCTTCTATTCCAGTCTCGTATTGTTCGTGGAAAGAAAGATTGTCTGTATGCCTATGTGTGGGCTCTACTCTCTTTGATTTTATCCTCATGGTCTCTTCGCGAGATATACGTAGGAGGGAGCAATATACTGCTTGACTCCTCGATGAAGGTATGTTCTCGAAACTTCAACAAAAGCCCGTACCGAGCTACTGAGTGTCTCTCTTGCAGAGTCTTCCACTGGAGTTTATCTATCATCTCCGTAACGCTCTCGCGATTACTAAATGACCTTGTAACGAAGCGCACTGCTCTCCGTTGGATCTTCTCTATCCCTTCTAACAACCCTATCTGGCACGGATCCCACACAGGTGAGCAGTATTCAAGCAGTGGGCGAACAAGTGTACTGTAATCTACTTCCTTTGCTTTCAGATTGCATTTCCTTAGGATTCTTCCAATGAATTAACGTAGAGATTGAAAGAAGGCCGGAATATACAGTGTTGAGTTATGGCATATAGAATATCGTGGTTTTCAGTCCAAAGACTGATATGAAATGGCTCTTCATGTTATTACACACTATGTAAGCGTCTTCACTTCTACGTAACTACAACAACCTAAATCTATTGGAATCTATTTACTATATTCAGTCTTTAATTTTCCTCTACAATTTTTAACCTCCTCACTTCCCTCCATGACCAAATGTCTCTAGCCTCAGGATGTGTCCTCTCAACACATAGCTTCTTTTAGTCAAGTTTTGCCACAAATTTCTTTTTTCCCAATTCCATACTTCGATTCAGTACCTCCTTCTAACTTACTGCACTATTTCGAAATATTCTGTTTTCTGCTACTTCTTACTGTTCGTGTTTCACTTTTGTAAAGTGGTATACCCCAGACAAGCCACTTTACAATAGAGTTCCTTACAATTACATTTATATTATATGTTAACAAAATGGCTTTTTTTAGTGCTTTTCGTACGTTACCCATTCTGTATTTTACTTCCTCTCTATTTTAACCGTCGTAATTTACTCTGCCTTCAAAACTACTTTATAAGTCTTATTTCCTAGTCTAATTATTTCACCATGGCTGGTGTAATTCTACATCTAGATAGATACTCCGCAAGCCAACGTGCAGTGCGTGGCGGAGATTACCCTGTATCACTACTAGACGTCTTTCCTGTCCCACTCGCAAATAGAGCGGGGGAAAACGACTTCTATATTCCTCTGCATGAGCCTTAATTTATGGTGTCTTATCTTAATGGTCCTTACACCCGTCGTATGTCGGCTTCAGTAGAATCGTTCTGTTGTCAGCTTCAAACACTGGTTCTCTAACTTTCCTCAACAGTGTTTCTCGAAAATAAAGACGTCTTCTCTCCAGGGTTTCCCATTTGAGTTACTGAAGCATCTCGGTAACACTTCCATGTTCTTCGAACGTACCACTAACAAATCTAGCAGCCTGTCTGTAAATTGTTTCGATGTCTTCCTTCAATCCGACCTGGTACGGATTCCAGACATTGGTGCAGTCTCAAGAATAGATCGCACCAGCGTCGTATATCGCTTTGCAACTTGACTGTGTCAACTATTGCACTATTAATACTGTAACCGAACGTTACAAAAAAAATGGTTCAAATGGCTCTGAGCACTATGGGACTTAACATCTGTGGTCATCAGTCCCCTAGAACGTAGAACTAATTAAACCTAACTAACCTAAGGACATCACACACATCCATGCCCGAGGCAGGATTCGAACCTGCGACCGTAGCAGTCGCGCGGTTCCCGACTGAGCACCTAGAACCGCTAGACCACCGCAGCCGGCCGAACGTTACAAGTTTGTTTTCCTACTCATCTGCATTAACTTACATTTTTCCACATTTAGAACTAGTCGTTATTTATGACACCGACTAGACATTTTGTCTAAGTCGTGTTGTATTTTCCTACAATCACTCGACTTCGACACTTTACGGTACGTAATTAGGAAACATTTAATTACCTTTCTCTTATTTCGCTGATATCCATCTATTGATCTCCTCAGAAGACGCTATCCACCCATACACCTGCTCTGCCAAGTCAATTCTTTAATTTCTTCTCCATTAACTTTAATTCCATCTCCCAATTTCGCTTTGTTTTACAGCTTGCTCAGTGTGCAGGTTCAATACCTTCGGGGATAGGCTGCCACCTAGTCTCACTTCCTTGTCAGACATGGGCCTAACTTTTACGTCCTTAAATTCTTACAAGCAGTCTGGTCTCTGCGCAAGTGGTAAATATTACGTTTGTGCGTAAGTTCGTAGCGTTTTTGTTTTGTCTGCTGGTATTCCTGTTACAGTGGGTTTATTTATCGATTGCCATTTTTTAATTTTATATTCACTGGTGCTATATGAGTTCACATGTTGTTGTTTTGCCATCTGGAGATAGTGAGCGGAGCTGTGGACACTATAAAATGGAGTGCCTAGTGGAGAAATCGGAGCGTTTCCGGCATATTGTTCAGTAGAGGGATGACAGCCTTGGAGGTAACCAGAAACGTTTGCAGGGTGTATGGGGACAATACAGTTGGACAGAGGATGGCATGAAAATTGTGTTCCCGTTTTAAGGAGGATAGTTTTGACGTTGCGCCGGCCGAAGTGGCCGTGCGGTTAAAGGCGCTGCAGTCTGGAACCGCAAGACCGCTACGGTCGCAGGTTCGAATCCTGCCTCGGGCATGGATGTGTGTGATGTCCTTAGGTTAGTTAGGTTTAACTAGTTCTAAGTTCTTGGGGACTAATGACCTCGGCAGTTGAGTCCCATAGTGCTCAGAGCCATTTGAACCATTTTTTGAACCCAGTTTTGACGTTAGTGGCTCTCCACACTCAGGAAGACCTTCGAGATTTGGTGAAGATCATTCAAACACATTAATCCACAATGACCCATGTCACTGTAATCGAGAACTGGCAAATGTGGTGAACTGTGAACATTCCACTATCGTGCAACATTTTCATGCAATGGGGTGTATGGATACTGAATGTTCTAAACCAAAATCACAAAAATCATGGCCATAAGTGGATCTCTGCTTGTTCACCGTCAGCTGGCTCGTGAACAGCATCGACCATCAGTATCTTGTGTCGTTACTGCTGACGACAAATGGTGTCTTTTTGCTAACGTAAGGAGAAGAAAAAAGTGGTTGAGCCAAAACAAAGCAGCAACTCTCCGTGCAAAGTGTTACGGCGTAAAGTCAAGTGCCGGCACGTTAGTCGGGTGTGACAGGGAAGAGAACGCTGTGAGAAGAAGTCATCCAATCCCACACTAACCGCCCCCCCCCCCCCCCCTACAGGACGACAACGCAACAGCAGCTGCCCCTATTTGAAGAGGATACAAGCGCCCCAACCGACTGGTAACGACCCATTTCAATAGCAGCTTCAAGATGACGCACTTGTATAGCCGCGTCAACGCTAGATCATTTCTCTTGTACTCTCTATGTAACGCAGACTTGGAATTGTCTATACTGAAGAAGGTTGCTTATTTCGAATGTCAGCCTTTGCTTGCGACACATCTGTGTAACTGCAAAAGTTAAATATTGTAATCTTCTAACTGTAATAATATTCAACGTGTTTGAATGATTGTCTGGCGAACCGAATACGCAGGATTTCTAGACCCCACGTATTTGGCGATGAGAGGTGAACGAATCCCATAGTGACAACCCAGAGCCTGGCTGTCAAGAATTTTGTTTCGTCATGGGCTTTTTAGTGTTTTCAGGTAGGCGTTGCAGAAATTTTCTTTGCTTCTGTGCTTATTATTTTGCTTCCATTGTCTGTTGATCGCATTCGCCTGTTCCACATTGAGCAACCCCCCTCTTTCACCCCCTGTTCAGGCACCACAGCTGCAAACAATAGATGCAACGCTGATAACACAGATGTTTCAGTTTCAGACGTAGCAGACAGCCATGCTTCTAAAAACGTTACAGCAGCTACTCGCCAACCGAGCCACAAATGCAGCGGCACAAGCAACAAATGTAGCTCTGAGTGCCATACTGCCTCTTCGCAAGATTAACGAAAAAGAAGACGAATGGCTCGAGTAGTTGCAACAGTATGAAGCCCACATCATTGCTCACAACTTACCATGTACTGTGAAACTACGTTACTTTTTGTCAATGGAAGTGCATTTTTTCACCTTATTCAGAAATTGTTTTCTAACGCCACTCCGAGTGAACTGTCCGATGATCAGGTTGTAGATACTCTACCCAACTAATATGACCAACAAGTGATTGTGGTGGCAGCTAGATACAATTCTTTCGTTTCAAGAAAAGGTCAGATCAAACTTAACGCCAGTGTGTAACAGATTTGCAATGTACACTCCTGGAAATTTAAATAAGAACACCGTGAATTCATTGTCCCAGGAAGGGGAAACTTTATTGACACATTCCTGGGGTCAGATACATCACATGATCACACTGACAGAACCACAAGCACATAGACACAGGCAACAGAGCATGCACAATGTCGGCACTAGTACAGTGTATATCCACCTTTCGCAGCAATGCAGGCTGCTATTCTCCCATGGAGACGATCGTAGAGATGCTGGATGTAGTCCTGTGGAACGGCTTGCCATGCCATTTCCACCTGGCGCCTCAGTTGGACCAGCGTTCGTGCTGGACGTGCAGACCGCGTGAGACGACGCTTCATCCAGTCCCAAACATGCTCAATGGGGGACAGATCCGGAGATCTTGCTGGCCAGGGTAGTTGACTTACACCGTCTAGAGCACGTTGGGTGGCACGGGATACATGCGGACGTGCATTGTCCTGTTGGAACAGCAAGTTCCCTTGCCGGTCTAGGAATGGTAGAACGATGGGTTCGATGACAGTTTGGATGTACCGTGCACTATTCAGTGTCCCCTCGACGATCACCAGTGGTGTACGGCCAGTGTAGGAGATCGCTCCCCACACCATGATGCCGGGTGTTGGCCCTGTGTGCCTCAGTCGTATGCAGTCCTGATTGTGGCGCTCACCTGCACGGCGCCAAACACGCATACGACCATCATTGGCACCAAGGCAGAAGCGACTCTCATCGCTGAAGACGACACGTCTCCATTCGTCCCTCCATTCACGCCTGTCGCGACACCACTGGAGGCGGGCTGCACGATGTTGGGGCGTGAGCGGAAGACGGCCTAACGGTGTGCGGGACCGTAGCCCAGCTTCATGGAGACGGTTGCGAATGGTCCTCGCCGATACCCCAGGAGCAACAGTGTCCCTAATTTGCTGGGAAGTGGCGGTGCGGTCCCCTACGGCACTGCGTAGGATCCTACGGTCTTGGCGTGCATCCGTGCGTCGCTGCGGTCCGGTCCCAGGTCGACGGGCACGTGCACCTTCCGCCGACCACTGGCGACAACATCGATGTACTGTGCAGACCTCACGCCCCACGTGTTGAGCAATTCGGCGGTACGTCCACCCGGCCTCCCGCATGCCCACTATACGCCCTCGCTCAAAGTCCGTCAACTGCACATACGGTTCACGTCCACGCTGTCGCGGCATGCTACCAGTGTTAAAGACTGCGATGGAGCTCCGTATGCCACGGCAAACTGGCTGACACTGACGGCGGCGGTGCACAAATGCTGCGCAGCTAGCGCCATTCGGCGGCCAACACTGCGGTTCCTGGTGTGTCCGCTGTGCCGTGCGTGTGATCATTGCTTGTACAGCCCTCTCGCAGTGTCCGGAGCAAGTATGGTGGGTCTGACACACCGGTGTCAATGTGTTCTTTTTTCCATTTCCAGGAGTGTATGATGAGGAAATACGAATTCAAATGTGCATTATATTCAGATGATTTATATTCAGATGCTATGTTGCGTGAATTTATTGCGCGTAGTGTAACTGATGTCAGACTTAGAGAACAGGTTTTTAAACAGTCAGTTCCATCATTTCAGCACGTAGTGCAAATTCTTGATCAGTATGATTCATGTGCCGTGCCAGCCGATAAATATGAACAGCCACCAATTTGTCCGGTTGAGTCGTCTCTTGCTTACAACTAGCCCAGTAGGCAACAGCGGCACGCGTGCGCCGTGCCACGTAAAAAGCTCTCTAAACAGGTAAACAGAATTATGTCATGCTCTTGGTGCTATTCACGGCACAGACGACGGGACTACCCGTCCAGACAATCACAGTGTTATGCTTGTGTCAAGAAACATCACTTACAATCCATATGTTTGCAATGGAACAAACATAAGAATTCCACCCACTCACTATAATCTAGGCACAAGGCCCATGTCATCAGTGCTGTGTATTCAAAGAAGGCTGCACGCAATAACAAAACTAGCAAGCGAACAGTTTCTTCAGCGTTATGCCAGTCCAACAAACTATTTATTTATTTGCATATTAGTGGAAAATGTGAGAAATTTCAGTTGAACACGGGTGCCTATATTATATTGCTGAATCGCAACACATATGAACCGTTAGGCTCCCTGCGCCTGTCTAAAACCAGCATGCGCTTGATGGCTTATAATGCAGAAGACATTCCTGTTCTTGGAAAATGTGTTTCGCCTTCGATGTATCGCTCTCATACGCGAACTTTGACTTTCATTGGGCTACGATCACGCAATTATGAGAACATATTTGGCCTTGATTCGTTGATTTGGCTGGCCTTAACATTCAGGACAATGTGTTGTCGATAACCAGTATTTGGGGTTTTCCCTGTGACGAGTTGGGAGGCCTAATCCGGATATTATGATCTGGTTGTTTTCTTGCTGCCATCGACTGTTGTTCTCTCAGTTTCTTTTATGTGGTTCCTCAGTATCCTGCTAGAACTAATTTCGATTTCGTTGTTCTCTTCATTTTGCTGTCCACTGTATTTATCGCTGTAATTGCCTCGCCTGTCTCTGTTGTCCCACAGTGGCTGGTTATTCACTCTAATTGTTGTTGTTTCCCTGCGATCGATAATTTCTCCCATTTCGTCTGTTGTCGTTCCTTCCTGACGAGCCTTGGCAACTGGAATCGCACCTTCCGATGAGGAGCTGTTGGTAGTGCAGAGGCAGTTTGACATAACAATGACTCATAAATTCCTTGGAACTGTACGCCTGGTCCAAAAACCACTTCTTCTTGTTCCATTAAGTTTCGGGTGTGCAGCCGCAAGAAATCTCCTCCTTCTTCTTCTAATATTTCGGCTGTATAACGTTCAGCCATCTTCAGAGTGAGCCGCAAGACTGCCGCTCCAGTGCTCGCTTCGTCCCTTTATACCGTTGTACCGCGCGACTGCGCATGCGGCCACAGATGCAAATGCGCCAGAGACGTTGGTCGGTGGCAGAGACGTGCATAATGCGCGAGTTGTATCTATGACTCCGCAGTTGATCTTTGTTGGCATTGTGAGCTGCACTGTGATGACGTCTTTGCGAGTTTATTACAGCTAGTGCCGGATTCCAGGATTTATCAAGATTGAAACCACTGTCTCTATTAATTAAGTTCGTCGTCAAGCGAATTTCAATTGCCTCCTTTACTATCGAGTCCCAAACGGACGATGTAGTAGCCAAAATTTCGACGTTGTCATACAACATACTGTGACCATTATCAATACAGTGCTCTGCCACTGCTGACTTGTTAGGTTGTAAAAGTCGTGTGTACCTCTGGTGTTCTGTACATCTTTCTTGGACAGTACGAGTTGTTTGTCCGATGTAAGAAAGATCACATTCACATGGAATTTTGTAAACTCCAGATTTTCGGAGCAGCAAATCATCTTTGACGGAGCCCACGAGTGCAGCTGTCTTAGGTGGAGGACGAAAAATCACTTTTACTTTGTGTCTGCCGAGAATGCGTCCTATTTTTGATGAGAGGCTACCCACATATGGCAGGAAGGCCATCGATTTAAAGGTTTCTTCATCTTCTTCTGCTTTCTTTGTGGCCTCTTTCGGTTTCATTTTCAGTGCCCTCTGTATTTGTTGTGAAGAGTACGCATTGTCTTCAAACACTCTTTGTAAGTGGGAAAGTTCATCTTGCAGACTGCTTTCGTCAGAAATAATATGCGCAACTACATCGTCCTTTTGGGACTCGATAGTAAAGGAGGCAATTGAAATTCGCTTGACGACGAACTTAATTAATAGAGACAGTGTTTTCAATCTTGATAAATCCTGGAATCCGGCACTTGCTGTAATAAACTCGCAAAGATGTCGTCACAGTGCAGCTCACAATGATATATCGATATGCCAACAAAGATCAACTGCGGAGTCATAGATACAACTCGCGCATTATGCACGTCTGCCACCGACCAACGTCTCTGGCGCATTTGCATCTGTGGCCGCATGCGCAGTCACGCGGTACAACAGTATAAAGGGACGAAGCGAGCACTGGAGCGGCAGTCTTGCGGCTCACTCTGAAGATGGCTGAACGCTATACAGCCGAAGGAGATTTCTTGCGGCTGCACACCCGAAACTTAATGGAACAGTCTTTGCGCCGCCAAAACCTGAAGATTCACACCATTTCTTCTACTTGCCTTCCGTATCCACCTTCCTTCCCCCACACGGCTCCTGTATGAACTGATCCCCTTCCCCCACCTCCTCCTGTTCCTCCAACATCTCCGCATCCTTTACATTGTTCGCAGGCTTGATCCCCCCCACCCTCTGGTTTCCTCCTTCCTCTCCACCCCCGTCCGTTGCCGCGCCTCTATCGCTGTATCCCTCCCTCTCTCCACCTCCACACCCTCCATCTCCTTCATCAGGGCAATTTCCAACGCCTCCCCCTCCCAGATGACGAACTTCGCCGTGACATCTACCCTTCCTTCCAACTATAACCTGGTCTTGTTCCCCCCCCCCCCCCCTCCCCAGGGCCCATTTTCCTCTTTCCTCCTTCTCCCAGAGCGGATTTTCCTCCGTACCACCTCCCCTGAGACCCTGCACCCCCTACTTGCCTCTCTCCTTCCCACATCCCTCCCTACCTGGCCCTCTTCCGCGCGCCCCCCGCTCACCTCCCCCCTCTCTTCCCCTCCCTCCCTCCCTTCTTCCGGTCTCCCTCATCTCCTTGCGCCTGGCAGATCCTCTGTATTGATCATCGTCAGTGTGCCACATCAGTGTTGTGTTTAGTGCTGTTTCTCGTGTGCGTCTAGAGGTGTGATTTTAATTGTGTACTGCCTTGAGGTTCGCCGTCAGTGTTACGTTATGTGCTATGCCTTCCGTCGCTACCTTTATGCTCCTGTCGTACTGTGCCTTGTGTTCTTTTAACCATCGCAGTGTGTGGCTTTTTGTGTGTGCTACTTTTAATCAGCTTTTTATCTCCATTTTACAGTCACCCCGTTTTTTGTCTATTGCCTTCCATGATGTTCCCCCTTTTATATATCTATGTTCACCTTATTCTCTCCTTTGCTGTTTTTTAAATGTCTTCTATTGTTTTGTTCTATGTCTTTCGGCTGAAGAGCAGCGCCTATGCTGCTGCCAGTCCGCCCCGATGGGGAATTGAAATACAATAAAGGAAAAAAAAAAAAACTGGAGCGGCAGTCTTGGCTCACTCTGAAGATGGCTGAACGTTATACAGCCGAAGGAGATTTCTTGCGGCTGCACACCCGAAACTTAATGGAACAGTCTTTGCGCCGCCAAAACCTGAAGATTCACACCATTTCTTCTTGATTAGCGACTCAAAGAACGTCACCAGACTATGGAATCCTGACACTTATAAATCGTGGCCCAGCATGAACTCCTGGTTGATTCTTTCCTGCTTGTCTTGCAACCAGTATGTGCTAAGGAACGCTTTCCTAATATCTTTATATGAGCGACAGCTCTCAGCAACACTGCGCATGTGTTCCACGATTGATCCCTCTCAAAATCGGCAGATATTCCAGCTTGTACTTCAGTGGCCACAATTCCTGTAGCACTTTATCGTACTAGGCTACCCGACTTTTTGGGGGTGATGTAATGTCTTGTTATTCTCTTTGTAAACTTGGAAATTTTGAATGGATAAGAAACATTTGTGGTCGAATGGTTCGACATTTACTAAACAGCTCTCAAAAGAGGTGAGCACAATAAAGTCATGCGCTTGGTGCTATTCACGGCACAGACGACGAGACTATGCGTCCAGACAATCACAATGTTATTCTAGTCCCAAGACACGTCACTTACAATCCATATTTTAGCAATGGAACAAACATAAGAATTCTGCCCACTCACAAAAATCTACTCACAAGGACCATGTAATCAGTGCAGTGTATTCGAAGCCTGATGCATGCAATAACAAAACTACCAAGCGAACAATTTCTTCAGTGCTACGCCAGTCCAACAAACTTTTTGTTCATTTCCACATTACTGGAAAACTTGTGAAACTTCAGTTCTACACGGGTGCCACTGTTACATTGCCTAATCGTAACACATATGAACCGTTAGGCTCCCTGCGCCTGTCTACGTCTAGCTCGCACCTGACGGCTTGTAATGGACAAGACATTCCCGTTCTTGGAAAATGTACTTTGCTGTCGTGTATCGCGAACATTGACTATCACTATGAAACAATCTTGCAATTGTGAGAACATATTTGCCCTTGATCATATTTGGCCTTGATTCGTTTGATTTGGTTGACTAACACTGAGGACAATGTTTTGTCAGTGACAGCATTCAATATCAAAGACAGTGTAGGTTGCTTGCTAAAGGAATTCCCTGCACTCTATTCTGAAGGTTTAGGAAAGGCTAACAATTTTTTGCACATATTACTATGAAAGACAATGCTCAGCCGAAATTTTGCCGGGCCAGAACTGTTACTATTGCCTTATGGGACTAGGTAGTTGCTGAACTTAGAGAATTGCAAGATTGCAGAGCTATTGCTAGTCAGAGGGTAAGTCCACTAGTCTTGCTCCCCAAACCTTCAGGTCGTATTCGCCCCTGTGTTGATTTCAAGTCTACAGTCAATCCACAAACTGCTATTGATACTTAACCATTGATACGCCCAGAGGATCTCATGGACGGATTAGGCTCTGGTCGCTACTTTTGAAAAATTGATTTGTGCGACACATATCTTCAAATACCTCTAGATAAAGAATCTCAAACCGTGTGTGTTGTGAAAATTCATTTGGGCTTGTTTAAATATTTGGGTTCGCCTTTTGGCAGTGCTTCCGCACCCGCCATTTTCCAACGATATTTGTAACAGCTGACTGCTCAAGTACCAAACTGATCAAACTGTCTGGACGATATTGTCACGAATTTGTTTGTTTTGTTTCTTATATTATCTAATGTAGGACTAAACTGTATGCTGGACAAGCGCGGTATTTTAAAACCTGAGCTGCAGTGTCTTGGTCGTGTCATAAACAGTCAAGGTGTACATCTTCTTCAGTCACATTTCTTAGCCATACGTGACCTGCCAGTTCCTCGCAACGTCACAGAGTTGCAGTCAGTCTTAGGGAAAATGAACTATTATATTCGGTTCATACCGAATGCTGCACAGATCGCAGCTGCATTGCATCGCTTGCGTCGCAAAAACGTACCCTTTGTTTGGACAGATCATTGAAAGAAGCTTTTCAAAAACTTAAAGGAGCGTTGCTCAGTGATCGATACTTGGTTCACTTTGATCCTGACAAATCAGTTACGTTGCAAGTTGACGCTTCTTCTTATGCAATTGGTGCAGTACTTTCTCACAGATTTGCTGATAATGATAGGGCTATTGAATTCGCATCAAAAGTATTTCCAAAGCTCAGGGTAACTATTCACAAACAGAGAAAGAGGCATTCCACCAACATTTGAACGGCAGAAAATTCTACTTAGTAACGGACCACCAGCTATTGTAGTCCTTGTTTCATCCGAAGAAGCCGGTTCCTGTACGAACTGCCCAAAAATTGCAAAGATAGGCTTTGTTGTTGTCTCAATACCAGTACGAGATTGCGTATCGTCTGACAGCTCAACATGATAATGCGAACTCACTTTCACGTCTTCTGATTGGCCCTGATAGAGACTTTGATGCTTCTGCTGCATTTTGTTGTTACATTATTGCTAAGAATTCTGAATGGCTTCAGTCCTTTCCTCTGAACTATCGGAAAATTGCACAAGCCACGGAAGCTGATTCAAATTTGAACATTTTGCAAAAACACATTCTTACATCTTGGCCTAGCTCATTGCATAGCATAAAGAACCCAGTGGTACGGCGATATTTTGCACGTCGGCATAGCCTCGGTAGACAGCAAGGTGTGATACTTGTACAAAATGACGGTGGACAGTCACGTACTTTGATCCCCAAAGCTTTGCAAAAAGAAGTGTTGCAGTAACTTCACCAAGGACACTGTTGGATTGTTCATACGAAACAATCAGTGCGTCGAAACTGTACTTGGCAGGGTATGGACACCTAAATGGAAAAGTGTCACGCGTGTGAGGAAAATCAGTCCGCTCCACCACAAAAATTCTCTGATTGGCATAAGTTGCAATCACCGTGGCAATGTGTGTACAAAGACTTTGTGGGACCTTTCTGGAACGCTCGATGGTTGATTGTGGTAGACTCTTATAGCAAGTTTCCTTTTGCTGTGCCAAAGAACTCGACAACGTCACGTAACACAGGCGATGTCCTCTATTTTTTGCCTAGAAGGTTTGCCTGAACTCATAGTATCGGACAACGGTCCTCAGTTCAAGTCAAATGAATTTGAAACATTCTGTGAACGCAATGGCATACAGCATCTAACTAGTGCACCGTTCCCTTCACAGTCAAACGTCGAAGAGGAACGTTTTTTCAGAACCTTGAAACAGTAAATGGCCGAACTTCGCACCGCACACACCAGGAATCAAGCACTGAAACTGTTTTTCGCCTCCTCTCGTTCGCATCCACAGGATGGACCATCGCCGGCGGAATTCCTTCACGGCCGCTGCCATCAGACGCATGTCCACCTCTTCCACTCTCCTCAGCATGCGGCGCCGAAGGAAGGCCACAAGTATCGCTTCGCACCGCATGATATTGTCTGTTACAGGCCTTTTAGCGGCAGCAGACGGTGGGCGCGAGGTGAGACCGTCCGTCGACTTGGCGCTTCCGTGTATCTTATTTCAGATCCAGATGGCTTGCAGCCCCGACATCGAAATCAACTTTGCCTCTATCATGTACACATGTACACGATCATCTTTCCCTGTCTCTTCTCCAGATTCACAGATCCAGAGGGCAGCGCGGCCCCGGCAATCGCCAGAGGGTGTGATCACGACACCGCGGGACGACGCCGTGGAGACGGAGACTTCGCCTCCTCTCGTCCAAGCGATTGAGCTAGACCCGCCCACGCCAGCACGCCTTCTACATTTGGGTATGGGCCTCAGGAGGTGGATGCGTATGTCCCCTCAGAGCGCAGGCCGGACAGCGGAGCACGATCGGAAGTATGAGGTCCGATGCAGCCACAGCTTCCGGTCCCTGCGGTTGTCGTAATCCATATACGACGACGGTCCATCGCTTTAGGGGGGAGGGGAGGACGAATGTTATGGTGTAAAGCGCCGGCACGCTAGTCGGGAACGACAGGGAAGAGAAGGCTGTGAGAAGAAGTCAGTCAATCGCACACTAACCGCCCCTCCCTCCAGGACGACAACGCTACAGCAGCGGCCCAATATGTGAAGAGGACATAAGCGCTGCGACCGACTGGTGACGACCCAGTTCAATAGCAGCTTCAATACAAGGCACTTGTATAGCAGCATCAACGCTAGATCACTTCATTTGTACTCTCTATATAGCACCGACTTGAAATTGTCCATACTGAAGAAGATTGCTTATTTCGTATGTTGCCCTTTGCTTGCGACACATCTGTGTAAAATTTAAGTATTTTAGTCTTCTTACGGTAGTAAAACTCATTAATCCGACTTGTTTGAATGTTTGTCTAGCGAATCGCATACGCAGGTTTCCTAGACACCACACAAATACCTACGAGCATCCACGAAAGATAATATTAAGCATCTGGTGGAACAGCGACGGTGTGGTGTACAACGAATTGCTTCTCAGACGCGTAACCGTCATTGCTGATATTTATTGTCAACGATTGAGACGTTGTGGAGACACAGTCCAAGAACAACGACTAGGGAGTGATGCTACGCCAGCCCACGTTCTGCTCGACTGAAAAAAACGCTGTACAGGATTTGGGTCGGGAAGTCATTCCGCACCCACCATATTCACCTGATCCTACGCCATCAAATTTTCAGCTTTTTCGCTCTCTGTAGATCAACCATCAAAGAACTACCTTTCCGCATGGAAATGCACTCCATACATCGTTAGACGTGTTCTTCATCTGAAATCACGTGATTTCTACATTCGCCGAATCTAAAAGTTACTCCAGCGTAGGCAGCCTGTGGTCAATAGTCAAGGAGAAAATATTATTGATGACGAAAGTCTCTTATACATGTATATGTGGTGTTTATTAAACTTACGGAAAAAAGCTGCGGACTAGTGCTCCAACACAATAACCTTTCCGTATCCCATGTTTTATTCCTGTTCCCTTCAAAATTAATTAGTGTAGTCCAATCAACGTTTCCCAAAGTTTGCTCTTAATCTAAAGATGCTATAAACGCAGATTTAGAGAATATTTCCACATAACTACACGTGAAATTAGTGTATTTACTAGTCTTACTAAGTTAATTATAATGACTTTTACGTTATTTTCATTATATGTTACGCAGTGCGAAAAGTTTGAACTTCGTGGCTTACCGCGAGATGAAAGTAAGTTTTCTTTACTAAATCACATATGCTGATTGCGAAAATGAAATCATAAATGTTCCATCATACGCCACGTATACCACTTTCGGCAAACGTGGAAACGACTCAGTAACAGTACAGGAGGAATCTGTAGTCGTCATGTAACAAAAGTAATTCTTTCTATTACAAAACACAAAATAAAATGAAAGTAGTACGAGAAAGCTGAATAAAGCTTGCAATGTAGTTACTAGTTAGACACTTTCGATGCAAACTTTCCGTTTGTGGGTGGGTGGTGAAACTTCTTGTAGGACTGTTAGAAACTTTTCCTGGAAACTTTCCATTTGTGCGTGGATGGTAAAACTTCTTGTTGGAGTAATCCGCCAAAAGGTTTCGTGACCAACTTCCGTTAAATCGTCTTTCCGTGGCAGCGATATCTTGGTGAAATCGCTGTCCATGTTCGTCACTGACATCACCAAGATTAGGTGGAAAGAAAACCAAGTGGTAATGTAGGAAATGTAATTTCAGAGACATGTTACAGACCGTAGCCTTGTAACCGTCCACCATGTATTCCGTCAGTTCCCTTTAATTCTCAAACATTACGTTCTCCAAGAAATTTCAGAATACATCGTTAAAAGCAAGCCAAGCTAACTTCTCAGTAGCTGTCAGCAACTGTTCGAAGGTAATATCTTTCACCAAGTTATGAAAATTCCTTCTTTAAGTTTTGCAGTACTAACTGCAGGAAATTTAGACAGTAAAAATTGAAAACCCTGGTTATTTTGTCCATTTCTTTCACAAAATTCCAATTTTGGATGGTATGTGGTAACAGCACACTGTCTTTTCCGTCAAGTGATTCATGTGACACTTTTTTCCACCGGGATTGAAAATTTCTCCCAAAGACCACTCTTTGACGACATAATAGTCTTTCCTTGACCTAAGATCCCAGCGACAAAAGAAACAGCAGAATTTTATATAACCAGTCTGCATTTCCAGAAGTTCGAAAACTTTGAGATCACACAGATTTTCCATTTGTGAATCGAACAACCAGTATACTTCAGAAGTAGCTCCATGTTTTCGTACGTTTTCTTTATCTGAACGCGATGTGCCACTGAGACTATTCTTTGAGGACTCTATAACCAGGCGTCGTTCTTCCGGATTGTGAATCATTCCAAATTTTGTAAGCAGACCATTTATGTCATTACAATGTACCACTCTCTGTCACTGAGAAAAAAGAGGAAAGAGCAAGCTGTCGTTTGGTTGTAATAGGTTCTTTTCTTGAAGACGATACCCAAGTAATTCTGCTTGCCTCTTTGAAAAATTTAGATGTCTTACTAGGTCGTTGAATTCGGCTTGCAACAACGGCTTTGTTCGTATACGAGCTGCAGATGGCACCTGCGCAAGATCTCCATGACCTTCGTGATGTTTCGGTTTGTCATTACCATAGTTTGTTTCATCTTCCAGTGTTTTGGTTTCTCACTACCATAGTTTGTTTCATCTTCCAGTGTATATTCCACGGGTGGTTTTGAAATTACGTGAGGGTCAGAGCTTGATGAATTGCAGATTTCAAATCTGGATAAGAAATTATGTATTTTGAATTAATGAGAATTATTTTACCGTCGTTAAACAAAAGTAGCAATCTGTAATGCGGTCTTTAGGTTCCCTCCACAACTGCGGTACGGAAAACGGCGTAGATGGATAGCTTTCATGCAATCACCCTCTTAAATGGCGACATCTGTGTCGTGCCCATGCCAAATACCTTGCCACAGTGGTAACACCGGTTCCTGTCAGATCAGCGAAGTTAAGCGCTGTCGGGCTGGGAAGCACTTGGATGGGTGACCATCCGGTCTGCCAAGCGCTGTTGGTAAGCGGGGTGGACTCATCAGCCCTTGTGAGGCAAACTAATGAGCTACGTGTTTGAGAAGTAGCGGCTCCGGTCTCGGAAACTGCCATACGACCGGGAAAGCGATGTGCTGACCACACGCGCCTCCATATCCGCATCCAGTGACGACTCAAATGACTGATCAGTATGGGACTTAACATCTGAGGTCATCAGTCCCCTAGAACTTAGAACTACTTAAACCTAAATAACCTAAGGACATCACACACATCCTTGCCCGAGGCAGGATTCAAACCTGCGTCCGTAGAGGTCGCGCGGTTCGAGACTGAAGCGCCTAGAACCGCTCGGCCACACAGGCCGGCGTCCAGTGACGCCTATGAGCTGAGGGTCACACGGCGGCCTGTCAGTACTGTTGGGCATTCATGGCCTGTTCGGGAGGAGTACAGTAGTTTATGTCGTGCCCAACGTTTACACCTATCTACCTTTAATTCAAAATACAACTCGTATGCCTTTTTGAGATGGTGAAATGAGATGACTTTGAGACTTAGTCGTAAACGCGCCACATACGTAACACAAAAAATCTGGTGAATTAACGCACTTCCTAAACATCGCTGAGCCGGCCGGAGTGGCCGTGCGGTTCTAGGCGCTACACTCTGGAACCGAGCGACCGCTACGGTAGAAGGTTCGAATCCTACCTCGGGCATGGATGTGTGTGATGTCCTTAGGTTAGTTAGGTTTAATTAGTTCTAAGTTCTAGGCGACTGATAACCTCAGAAGTTAAGTCGCATAGTGCTCAGAGCCATTTGAACCATTTTAAACATCGCTGAGTGTAAGAAACATGCGAACACGAACAAAAAATATTCTTCACGTTAGCGGATGTACACACATCGAGAATCGATACTCTGTGATCACATAGATAGTCGATCGTCGATAATCGATTGACTGATGCAACCCAAGTGGATAGCTCACCTTCCCCTCTCTACCCCCACCACTAGGCAGTATTCCTAAAATAACAGGATGTGATTAATGCCGCCAGATAATAAATAACGAAGTTCAGCAGAGATCAAATTGTGTTTCGAGAAGAAAGTTTAGGTGATAACGAACAATGTTTTTCACCATTGTTATCCGGGTACTGAACTTCATAAAGACTGCTTACAGAGATGTCGGCTGGAGACTGAGTGTATTGAATCGCGACGCAATTTGTGTGTTCCATCGTCAATACGAGGGTGCGAGGGTTACAATTAAATATCGGTTTTGCGTCGGAAACAAGAAACTTTACTCCCAGGTGAACGTCCATCCGGTGACCGTGGCTGCGTTAGTCGCTTGGAGAGAAGTCGGCTGGAGACTGATGCATTGGATCACGACGCAGTTTGTGTGTTCCATATGTTTTTGTTGTGCGGCAAATTTCACTGTCGCACTGTGGTATTAGAAATAAATCCAAATAAGGAAATATTCTCGGTACAGTGTGAAACAAAACTGGTACGGCCATACCTAGCGATCGTGAATGTCGGAGGTGAACGTACGTAGCCGTGTCCGGCACATGTACGCGCGGCACAAACACGTGCGGTATTAGCGTGGGTAGCCATGATGCAGACGCCCCGCCGCTGAAAGCGAGCCGCTGTAAACAGGCGCGTGAAAGGGCCACCCCGGCGCGACAGCCTTTGTGCGCCAGAAATTAGCGTGCCGGCCGCCACGACCAAGACTTCATTTGGCCTAATAGCGCGGCCCGCCGGCTAATTGATTAAATTGGTCGCGATCCGTGACGCGGGCAGGGCGGCCGGTAGGCTGCCCTGCGCAACACGCGCTCAACTCAAAGGAGCGGCCGAGCTGTGCGCTCCAACAGCTGCTACCTGGCGCGTACGGACACTGTGCCGCTGCGACTAAATACCGCATCGTTGCCGCCTTCCTGCCTGCAACCGAAGCACACGATAACAACAGTCGGCATTGATCAGTCGACATCTAAGAAGCAATGGAGGTAATAAAAGAAACTTTCAAGAGTGGGATTAAAACTCAGGGTGAAAGGTTGTCAATGGAAAGTTACATCATAATGATATTAGTCATAGTCAACGGACAACGTATTTTAAGTACACTATTGCCCACAAAAATTGCTACACCACGAAGAAATGCAGATGATAAACGGGTATTCATTGGATAAATATATTATACTAGAACTGACATGTGATTAAATTTTCACGCAATTTGGGTGCATAGATCCTGAGAAATCAGTAGCCAGATCAACCAACTCTGGCCGTAATAACGGCTTTGATACGCCTGGGCATTGAGTCAAAGAGTGCTTGGATGGCGTGTACAGGTACAGCTACCCGTGCGGCTTCAACACGATACCACAGTTCATCAAGAGTAGTGACTGGCGTATTGTGAGGAGCTAGTTCCTCGGCCACAACTGACCAGACGTTTTCAGTTGGTGAGAGATCTGGAGAATGTGCTGGCCAGGGCAGCAGTCGAACTTTTTCTGTATCCAGAAAGGCCCATACAGGATCTGAAACATGCGGTCGTGCATTATCCTGCTGAAATGTTGGCTTTCGCAGGGATCGAATGAAGGGTAGAGCCACGGGTCGTAACACATCTGAAATGTAACGTCCACTGTTCAAAGTGCCGTCAATGCGAACAAGAGGTGACCGAGGCGTGTAGCCAGTGACACCCCATACCATTAAGCCGGGAGATACGCCAGTATGGCGATAACGAATACACGCTTCCAATGTGCGTTCACCGCGAAGTCGCCAAACTAGGATGCTGTAAACAGAATCCGAAAAAATGACGTTTTGCATTCGTGCACTCAGGTTCGTCGTTGAGTACACCATCGCAGGCTCTCCTGTCTGTGATGCAGCGTCAAGGATAACCGCAGCCACGGTCTCCGAGCTGATAGTCCATGCTGCTGCAAACGTCGTCGAACTGTTGGTGCAGATGGTTGTTGTCTTGCAAACGTACCCATCTGTTGACTCAGGGATCGAGACGTGGTTGCACGATCCGTTACAGCCATGCGGATAAGATGCCTGTCGACTGGTTCTCGACCAACGCGAGCCGCAATGTCGCCATACGATAAACTGCAATCGCGATAGGCTACAATCCGACCTTTATGAAAGTCGGAAACGTGATTGTGCGCATTTATCCTCCTTACACGAGGCATCACAACAATGTTTCACCAGGCAACGCCGGTCAACTGCTGTTTGTGTATGAGAAATCGGTTGGAAACTTTCCTAATGTCAGCTCGTTGTAGGTGTCGCCACCGGCTTCAACCTTATGTGAATGCTCTGAAAAGCTAATCATTTGCGTATCACAGAATCTTCCTCCTGTCGGTTAAATTTCCGCGTCTGTAGCACGTCATCTTAGTGGGTTTGTAATTTTAATGGCCTGTGGTGTATTTATTACAGGAAAATCGGACTGAATTTTCACATAAATGTGAGGTGCGGATGAAACATGACAATTTATTGCGTTTAGATATAGAAGTATCTCAACAGGCTCTGAAGGGCTACAACATGAAGAGAGCACCAGGATATGGATCAATATATCCAGAGTTGCTCAACTTTGGTCCACCAAAGTTGTTAGTGATGGAAAGGAGGCTGTCTGAAACGGTGCTAAATGGAGATCCACTGGAATGCAAAATACTGTACGAGACATAAGACCGGTATGTATGGGGATTGGCAGTGATTTTTTTCATTTGAAAACTTCTAGAAGGTACTTTTTTTAAGATTTGGTAGAGGAGGAAACAAGTCACAAGCAGCAAGAAGAGTAAGCAGGATTCCGAGCTGGAAGATCGGAAATGGGCCTCTTCACAATGAAACTAATATGTGGAAAACGCACGAAGATTGGACTGGAGGCGCACGTTGACTTTTTTGACCTGGAGAAAGTGCACGATAATATACCCACCAACAAATTGTGGGAAAAGCTGAAAGGGAGATAGATCAAAGGTTGCTGAGAGTTGCTATGCAATTATGTGAAAATAGCTCAGCGAAATTAAGGATTATGAATAGTTGGACAAAAGACTTTTAGGTGAATAAGAGTCTGCAACAGGTATGTGGGTTGTCACCGATCCACTTTCAGTTGCAGACCAAGAAAATGCCAGTAGAGAACAGCAAAATATTTAGCCTATATGTTGCAGGTGACCAGACTGCACTAGCTGAAGATGAAGATGGTCTGAGCTATATGAAAGTTTAAAGAGGAATAAAATAAGGCTGGTATGAAGATGAAAAGGAAGAAGTACGAGTACTAGGCTGTTGGAACAGAAAAAGTAAATAATTCGTATGTAGATAGAGAAATATCTGTTGGTGTGGAAAAGACAAAATATCTTGGGCTATTATTTAAAAACCAGGGCACAAGCAGTGATGAAATCACTAGTAGCATTAACCCTAGGTCATTTTTTATCACATTTTGACCCAGTTGCGGTCTGACAGACCGCTACGTTTAAATAGACATAAAAATTGCGTTCAGCTGTTTCAGTGAAACTGTTCAGTTTTTATGTAAAAGGTTACATTAATACCACACAAAAAATATATTCGAACAAGTTTTAAAGCTCAATTTAACGGAAAAAAGACATTTAAGCAAAAAACTGCACAAAATGAATATTACATGGTCATATTAATGCTGTAAAAACTCGAATACCCTGCATTCTAAAATTTACTTATTGCTATATTTTTGTTGTTAATTACACTCGTAATATTAAAAAGATAAAAAATTCCATAAAACATTCAAAAAATTAAAATTACACTAGTAACTTTCAGGTTTAGTTTTCTTCTCAGAGGTTAGCTTTGCACTCGTTGGAAACTTTTCTAGAGGAGTCAAGCTAGATTGACTTCTTGCAACAATGACAATACAACACCTTTCTCTTCTTTCTTGAGTCACAGGTGGAGGATGTACTGCGTTTTTCCAATCGTTGTACAAAGACTTCTGCTCTTGGTTCTGCTGCACCCAAAACTCGGTGAATGAATACTCGAAGTTGTCGGGCTATGTGATACTTGTTGACTCGCTTTTCATCTGTGGTGTCACCAACGAGTTTGCAAGCTTCTTCAAAACATTAAAGTGGCCCACCTGAGTATTGACCTTGTAGAAATCGTAAAGGACAAAAGTATTCGCCCCATTTATGTCCAACTTCCGCAAAAATGACCCCCTTGACCATCGTTGGAGACTTAGGTGTCCAGCGATATTCGTTTCCAACTAAATATATTTCTAGCAGAAGCTTCAGCTAAACATTCAGCCTCTAAAATTCTCTCTCATCACTTTGATCACTGGTTTCATTCAAGGATTTCACAGATGACAAAACAAATTCGTCTTCAATTTCGCACTGTTCCTACTCTGACTTATACTCATTTTCAATTTCGTTGTCACTATAAACCCCCACATGACTCTCTAAACAGTCCTCTAGCCATTTTAAAACAGCATCCTCAAAGTCAGCGAGTGTGACATGAAAAGCAGATGAAGACTCGGCTACTAAACCCATAACGCAAAGTCCCAGGTGCCATCTCAGACACTGCTAGCACGAAAAGAGCAGTAGTACTTTGTAGTATAGGTTCACGTCACATTGAAGTGGCTACTAACAAAGGAAATCACTTCTGCACAACTAGATAACTCTGTAATCTCCTACCCCATCTCTATGCATTAACAACAGAGCAGCAATAAATGCTAGCAGTCTGTGGGACCGCACCCGGGACGATGAGGGTTAATAATGGACGAGTTGTAACAAGGGCAATGAACTCTATTCTATGAAATAAAAATGTGGTTTGACCTTGTGAAAAGGATAAATGAAGGCTGGATACCAAAATGGATACTATGATGGATACCATCTCAGTGGAAGAGAAGGGTTCGCCCATGACAAAACTGGCAAAATGATGCAGAGGAGGCAATGTAAACAAGGACTATGAATGACTCTAACACGCTGGAGACTGTTTATGACCTATCTTCCTACCACAGTTGCGCAAAGACGCTCTGTGAGTGTTTTAGGAAATTGTTGTTGAACCTATAGCCTGTGAAGTAGGAAGATACCATTAGACGCATGTGAAGTTCAGAAGAGTGCAGCAGAACAGACACTGATTTAATCAGACTTTGATCCCAATATCAGTTCCACTACACTCCCTGTAAAGGAAACGTTATCGCTAACAGAAATTAGTGCATGGGTTCAGCTGTAACTACATGTCAGCAAAAATGAAAATCTTTGATTATGGTCATTAAGGTTTATTTTGATTCTAAGTATGACTTAGCAAAGTTAGCAAAATTGCGTCCAGGATGTAAAATATTGATACTGGGTGTTTACAACTGTGAAGCTAAATTCCTGTCATAAGGATCTTTAATGGTAAGATGGTTGATGACCATGTCTGAGGGGGGGGGGGGGTTCGATAAAAATACAAGCAAATTATATACAATTGGTGCCAGAGGTATCAATTATGCTAAAGTGCACAATGAAAATACTCAAAACTTAATGGTGGTTGGTAAAGAGCAATCAAAAAGAAATACACAATTAAAATAATTCATAGCTCTAAAGTGGCTGATCAGTCCTTTTTGTTAGATCGGACATCTCACGTTTTTGCTTCAGTTAAGCCCTACAATCATGAATACGTTTAACTGTAATCCATGGTTGAATGTACGGAAATTAGGAGCGACAGAGATGACCACAGCTCTGAGTGTCAATTGAATATCACTTGCTGATGTGGCGTGAGTGTGTGTGATTACCTTGAGTCGGAATTGGCAGTGGCGGCTGTTTGCGCGAGCTGTGAATCTGAGAACCTATTCTAAATTTATCTTGAGTGTTAAACATCAGTCTGATATATTTCCTATATCTTCGGTGAAGCCGAGATCCCTATTTATTCCCTAAATACATTAATTAGCATGGTACACGCTATTTGGCTGGAATAGCGCGGATGTTGTTGCCCTCAAATCACTCACAAGCGTTAACTGTCAATGCTCAGTACGATTCCCGATACTAGAAGACTTTGCAGTTTAACTCCTTACGAGTTAAGACGAACCTGTGAACAAGTGTTCACATAATTACTCTCAAAATCGTCTCAGTGTGGGCTAAGTCAGCTTGTTCAGACACGCTACTATCTTCTGCAAGAGAAGAAGCCAAGTACTATGCAATTTGCCAGTTTCAAAGCTGTTGGTCATGCGTTTTCTTTCTGACCAATCAGGACATTTGTACTTGTTATCCATCCACCCACTACAGTTTTTGTAGCCTATCACAGGTGTCGTTTCTTTTGTAGGGCAGACCTTAACTTCTCCTACGTAATACTGAGATAAACAGTTTTCCTTTCCCGCGAGTTTTAACGCAGGTGGCTACAGTGAGGCACCAGTGCTTTAAGTTGGGTTTCTCCAGACGTTTATCTGTAATCTCCTGCCGTGTTCCTGTAGAAAGGCTTTCCGAAGGGTCGTCGCTAAAAGCAGGGACAAGGGCTGCTTTTGCTGGAAGGGTATACAGTGGCTGCAGCGTCTCATACGAGCGAATTGTGCAATGGCCATCCTAATCATTACCAAATGGAAAATAAGATTTATGGAATACTGCTACATTTGCCGGCCGAAGTGGCCGAGCGGTTCTAGGCGCTTCAGCCCGGAACCGCGCTGCTGCTGCGGTCGCAGGTTCGAATCCTGCCCCGGGCATGGATGTGTGTGATATCATTAGGTTAGTTAGGTTTAAGTAGTTCTAAGTTCTAGGGGACTGATGACCTCAGATATTAAGTCCCATAGTGCTCAGAACCAATACTGCTGAATTTAAAACTGACAGCGAATGTGTAGTCATCATAGGTGTATATGCACCTGAAGAAGCGAAGAAAATAGAAACAAAATTGTTCTATGGTGAACTGCAAACGGTCCTAAATAAAGGAAATGACAGATCAGGTTCTCATTTGTGAGAGTTAAATGCTAGAGTAGGTAACATACCTATTTCAAGAGTTGTGGGTACGTTTATATACTAGCACATCAGCAGTAATGGTGAAGAACGTAGACAGTTTTCAATCTTCAACAGGCTTAAGATCACTAACGATTGGTTTAGGAATAAAGAGATACATGAGTTTGGATACATAAGATTAAATGGAATTCTAGAGGTTACAGATTTTTTTAGCTTTCATAATCGCAAAGTATAGGATATATAATCTGGTTCAAGATGTACGTATGCACCCGAGGAAGTGATATCTGACCCGATCGCTATTTAGTCAACACAGTAGTTACTAAGGTACGTGGAAGAATCTCAGGCCAAGAAGACAAACTAAGCTTGAAATACCTTTAATCTGTACCTTATAGAACAAGGAAGTATTAGAACATTTTTTTCTAAGCTGGCTGCAAAAGTATTTGCTTGACACTCCAACTGTTCGAAATGCATCGAAAAAATGGCAAAGTATGAAAAAAATAGATATAATTCAGGCACTAGAAGAAAAGAAGCAGCTAAGAAAAAATGAATGATTACGGTTTTGGAATGAAAATATCACGAAAGATGTTGAAGAAAGAGGTAGAACTCATAAGAAAGTCCAGTAGAAGGAATCACCTGAAGGGGAAGAGGAGTATAAGCAAAAACCGAACAATGCAGAGAAATAATTAGGCTAGCTCACAAAAGTCCAGGGATTATTTTACAACTAAAGTAAAATAAGATACACATTGATGGCAACATTTTGTCAGTGAATTAGTGAAAGACTGAAATAAACCATGAGTGAAGATCAGTGGAAAATTTTTTATAAAAAATGTGGTAAATAGATTTAGAGTAGAAGGAGGAGGATATGCCATTATTTAATACTGTGTTTTCAATCACAATATAGGTGTTATGAGCAGTTTTAAAAAGTATGAAAACAGAAAAGCACGTGTAGCACATGCTGTTATTATGGAACTTTCGAAATATGGTGGTCCCTTATCTGATTTTAGATTATTACATTTGTTTAATGAATGTGGGCACTGTTGTAGAATACTGAAATATTGGAAAATATCAGTAGTGATATCATTTTTGATAAGAAGGTAAAAAAAGACTGTGAATATTATAAAGGAATTAGTCTCCTAAACTCAGCCTATAAAATATCTGCAAAAATAATTAATAACCGTATGAAAACCTAAAATAGAGACACTCGTCTTACAAGAACAAAGTGCATTTTGAAAAGAAGTTCAGTCAGTGATAATACATTTAGTATGAGAAAAATTTCAAAGAACAGAGGAGAAATCAATATAGAAACACAAATAGCTTTCACTGACTTCGAAACATCCTCTGACAGTTGAACAGAATGAAACTATGGGACATAATGACGAAAGGTGCAATTCTATACATTTTACTGAAGCTATAAAAAGTTTATACAAGGACACAAAAATAATAATAATAAAAATGAAGAAATCACTACCAATAAGTGTAGACTATCACGAATGTCAGATTTCGTTAAGAACTGGAGACAGGAAGTAAATCCGGGTATACAAATTATAAGAAAAAATATGTTGGTATCCATACATATCCAGATGATGTAACAATTTTCGAAGAAAGTGCGCTACAAAAGGCAGTGTATGAAGAACATCAATTAGGTAAAAGTCAATATAAGCCACGAGTACTAATAAAGAAAACTAAAATCTCATAATGGGAAATACCCACCTGATGATAAGAGATAATATCCTACTGGGGCAAGTCTTCAGGTTTAGTTCTTTAGGGTGCGATATAAGTTATGATAAGGTCAACAACACAGAAAAAAAGATGAACAAATATCAGTTAACGAGTGAACGATAAAAAAACATGGCAGCACAAAATACAGAAGGAAATTGTTATATGGAAGTGTCTCATTGATGTATTGAAACACGGTCATAGTAAACTGGAAGAAGCAGAAAGGAGATTTTTCACGATAGTAAGGGGTGTTACTATAGAAAACCATGTAAGAAATGAGGATATTAGGAACCAACTAGGTATTTATAATATCAATGATAAGGCTCCATGAAATAAAAAGACACGGAAACATCACCTACTGAGAATAATTACAAAGAGAATCCCACGTCAGTCCATGCTGTAACAGAGAAGAGGAAGGCGGAACATAAGAAGACAAACACAAGGTGGCAGTGAGATGTGAAGATGGAAGAGGCACAATCTTCGATGTGTAAAAAAAGAGGAGGAAGAAGAAGACTAACTTCGAAAAGTGATGGCAATATGGGCAGATCTAGCAGTCCCTCTCCTATGTGATCGTACAGATGTGTATTGCGTCAGTCGCATGCAATGAAATGGTAATCCACCCCTGCTACCATTCAATATGCCTCCACAGATCTGGACCTAGGCATGAGCCTGGGCCTGTGAAGCCGAGAGGAAGTGGTGGACAAGATAACTTGATTGTCATTTGCGAACGTGCTCAAAAAACCCTTATACACTCTAAGAAAAAGAAAAGACGACGCACCACGAACGAATACTCCGAATGGGACAGAAGTCGGTAGATGTGATGTACATGTACAGACAAACAAATTATTATAATTTCAGACAGATTTGTTGGTTTATTCAAGAGAAACAGCTTCACAAATTAAACATGTCAGTAACACGTTGGTCCACCTGTGGCCCTTATGCAAGTAGTTATTCGACTTTCCATTAACTGATAGAGTTGTTCGATGTCCTCCATTTGCCGCGTTAGATCGTCAAAATACCGAAGTCGTTGGAGGGTCCTGCCCACAATGCTCCAAGTACTCTCGTTTCTTATTGGTTAAGGTAAGATTTGACAAGCACAAACACAAGCAGTAGAAACTCTGACCGTATGTGGGCAGGCATTACCCTGTTAACCTGTAAACCCAGAATGGCTCGACATGAAGAGCAACGAAACGGGGTGTAGAGTGTCGTCGACGTACCTCTGTGCCAGAAGCGAGCCGTGGATGCCAAAGAGGTGCTGCTATGAAACGAAACGGCACTACAGACCTTCATTCCTGGTTGTCGGGCCGTATGGCGGTCGACAGTGGGGTTGGCATCCCAGGAGTGGCCGAGCGGTTCTAGGAGCTACAGTCTAGAATCGCGCGACCGCTACGGTCGCAGGTTGGAATCCTACTTCGGGCATGGATGTGTGTGATGTCCTTAGGGAGTATCAGACACGTCTTCCTCGTCATCGGAGGTCAGTTCTATTAAGGGCTGATCACTGAGGAGAATTCTACTTCAGTAAATGGAAATGCCGTGTGGCTAGGGCCTCCCGTTGGGTAGACCGTTCGCCTAGTGCAAGTCTTTCGAGTTGACGCCACTTCGGCGACTTGCGTGTCGATGGGGATGAAATGATGATGAAAGACACACAACACGAGGCAGAGAAAATCCCTGGCCCCGCCGGGAATCGAACCCGGGACCCCGTGCGCGGGAAGCGAGAACGCTACCGCAAGACCACGAGATGCGGACACTTCAGTAAATGAGACCGCAGGCCTAATGTGCTCGACAACACTGCAAACGTGCTTGTTGCTGTACAGAGGTCGATGTCAGCACGACTGGTTCCCGGCATATTACTCGCTTGTGGATAGCAAAACGCTCATCTAGCATCTTCCTGGTCACTGGGATAGGACGTGAAGGCTTTATTAGTTGACCTGCACGCTCGCTCACCTGATTTGACGCCGTTGGAATTTTGGTCTGAGGTAAAACCAAAGAATAAATAAGAGCCAATGGTTGTAGCTTCGTCATGACTTGCATTGAGAAGTATCTATTTATTATTTCTTGATGGTGATTAGTGTCGGATATCTCTGTCTATTTCCAAATCATCCGTATCCGAAACTAGTCACCATCAAGAAATAAAAAACAGATGCAACAAATGACGAAGCTGCAAACAATTATTTCAGTTACAAGACAAGTTGATCGTCTCAGGATAAACCAAGTGGATTTAAAATATCGCAGTGTAGCAAAATGTGTAACGATAATGAAGCAAACTCTTCAGTCTATCTGAAAATCTTTACACAACTGACAGAAAACGTGTATTGCTATACTTGGAATTTGAAAGAAGTATTTATGACCACACCCTTTTGCGAATTCCTTTTTTGGCAGGTTGTAATTTTGCAATCTACAGTGAGTGGACAAAAATACGAAAAAATACGAAATACGAAATACAATACATTACCATGCCTATTGTGGCGTAGGAAAACTGTTGGCATGAAAAACATCTTCCAGCAGTCTCGGAACGGATAATCTAGGTCCTGCGTGGTTGTCAAAGAAATCCAACATTATTCTTCCTCCAAAAGACTGGTAAGTTCAGGTAACGATAACAGAGTTAGATAGCGATCATGCACAGTTCTCTCCAGAGTAGATCAGAAGAAAACAAACGAACAAACACCGTCCGAACAGATCATGTAGGCCCAACGTTACCGACCTGCCGCCGTCTCATCCTCAGCCCTTAGGCGTCATCGGATACAGATGGGCATGGCGTCAGCACACAGCTCTCACGGCTGTTGTCAGTTTTCGTGACCGGTGTCGTTACTTCTCAGTCAAGTAGCTCCTCAATTGGCTCATAAGGGCTGAGTGCATCCAACTTGCCAACAGCACTCGGGAAACCCATCGGTGACCCATCCAAGTGCTAGCCAAGCCCGACAGCGCTTAACCTCGGTGATTTGAGGGGAACCGATGTTACAACTGTGGAAAGGCTGTTGGCAAAGTAGGTCACAAAGGCTCAATAATATTCAGCTCTGATGAATGTGGTGCCAAGGGAGAAGTGAAAATTCACCCTCGTGTTCACAAAATGAGCCCTGCGCGATGTCAGCAGTGTGAAAAGGGACACATCACGATAGTGGAACAAACATTGTACCATAGTATCAGCCAAAATCCTAACATAGTTCTTGGCAGTAATGTAACCTTGCAGACTAACCATGGGGCCCATGGAATATCGTGATACAGCTGACTGTGTTTCACCCTTGGGTCGTAAATTCGGCCAGAATTTTTGAACAGTATGGATCAAGTCTCATTCGGCCAAATTACTTCCTTCCAGTGCTCCATATCCCAGGTTTTATGGCTTCGGCATGACGTTTACCCCTTACGGGCATTTACATCAGTGATGTGTGGTTTGTAATTATAGCTCGTCCTGCAATTCTCCGCTTTTGGAGCTCCCTTCTTGTTGTTTGAAGCGGACAGGGTTCGCGAATGCAATACTCAATTCTGCAATGACTTTTGCAGTTGTGGTCCTCTTGTTTTTGTCACAATCCTCTTCAATGAACGCCCGTCACGATCATTCATCACCCACAATCATCCGCGTTGTGACTCAGCGGATAATGTTCTTTTTCGCTTCGATTCGGTGCCACTTGAACTACCAAACACTTGGGCCATCTCGGTTACGAAAGCACCTACCATACTACTGCCATCAATTTGCCTCTGTGCGAATTTACTTGGCACTCACAACCACGAAGAACATTGTACTGTCGACAGCTGACACTTGCAACCTCTTGAAGACATTCCGCATGTGCCGCAAGTGATCAAATAAAACTCGGTAACCTGAAGGCTTAGCCAGCATCGGAATTTATTTTCAAGTACGCATATCTCGCGGTTTTCCATATTTTTGTCTAACCCCTGTAATTTTGCATGTGGAAGATTAGCCTATGATACGGATTTATTATACTTTCTATCTCTAAGCTCAATTTTAGAAATCAGTCCGATTTTTGGGGTGTACCTTTCCTTCGATGTTCTGCTAAGGAAAAGCAGAATTACTAAAGTAGTTAACTGCTAAATCATCCTTAGAGACGTCCACTACCTTCCTGTTGGTGTGTCGGAGCAATCGCTTGCAGCCAGTCGTTATAAGTACCTGTCTTAAGGGCACCTGGACGTGAACGGGCTGCATTTTTATACTTCGCTCTCAGTGCACATTAGTCTTGATCTGCAATGTGGAGTAAGTTGTGGTTTTTTACCAACAATGAATAACATTCTCTCAAGCTGTAAAAGACAATTTATTGAAATATCTGTTACAGCTTAATAATTACAGTATTTTGCCTAATAGATGCTGTTATAACACACGTTCCCATTCTGGTACCATTTTCTGGTCCATAATCAGTCTAATAGTATTCAGATTGTGGTAGGCTGCTGTCAACATTCATAGGAACACATTATGCCTCTAGTTTTGTAGTTTTGAGTATATCTGAGGAAATAGAAAAACCCTTATTATACCACATTACTATTTTATCTAAAAAGTACCCCTAAATTATATACTCAATTACAAACATAGATCATTTTTGCGCTGTATTAGGCATGATACAAAGATACTATCCCAGTCTTCTCTTGAGAGAAATTTGGTGGACATAGTTAAACCATTGTGGAGTTATAAGTACCTAATGTTCTAAAAATGTAGTTTCGAGAAAATGAGAAAAGAATGTTCACAGTGTTTTTGACTTACTGTATGCCTCTTTCAGAACATTCCAGCAGCATAGTCTTGCTGACCAGCTGCTTCTTTATACTCTGTGGACTTCCTTAGCAGCGTGTTCTTTAGGATTCTTTTCCTTGCTCTGGACTCCTTAGTGGTGGCTTCCACAGCCCTTTCAGCTTCAAATAGTCGCTGACGATCTATGGCAGTCAGAGCAGCTATCATATTATTTCCTGGCTGGATGCCTAATTTGTCCATTACTTTTGTCCTGCTGATTACACCAGCACTGAAACAGATGACAGCATCCATCACACCCATATTGAATACTGTCCATCCAACAAACACTGTTTTTCGTACTCGTTGCCACACGCAGCTGTGAAAACTCTCATTAGGGTTTTGTTTACATCCATGTATACATTTGCTATGTAATTTTTTATCTGCAAGGTCCCTCTATATTGGCTTTATTGTTTCCATGACTGTGGCAGGCACGGAATATTTATGGTTATATTCCTTGCCTGAAGCCAGTGTGCAGACAATTGTTCAACGAGCGTTTGAGACTATAATAACAATTTAAAAGTTAATAAACCATACATTATTTCAAACGGCTGAAATTTGTCTTTCAGATAGTGGCCACAATTGTTTTTCGTTTATTCAGTTATTTTGACGTCCAGGTCCTCTTAAATTAAACTTTTGGAAAGTGTTCTAATGTTACACGTAGAAACCCTTAGCTGCGTCACACTGGCGTGTCCCATCTGGCTGAGGCTGTGGTGTCACCGCCAGACACCACACTTGCTAGGTGGTAGCGTTTAAATCGGCCGCGGTCCGTTAGTATACGTCGGATCCGCGTGTCGCCACTATCAGAGATTGCAGACCGAGCGCCGCCACACGGCAGGTCTAGAAAGACTTCCTAGCACTCGCCCCAGTTGTACAGCCGACTTTGCTAGCGATGGTTCACTGACAAAATACGCTCTCATTTTCCGAGACGATAGTTAGCATAGCCTTCAGCTACGTCATTTCCTACGACATAGCAAGGCGCCATGATCAGTTACTATTGATATTGTAAATAATGTACAGACAAGAGCTACGTTCAACATTAATAGATTAAAGTTAAGTACTCCACCAGTTACCTCCTTTTTTTCTGAATTCCTTGTCCTGTTCCAGACCTCACGCAATCCTGCGTGAGCATAAATGCGTGCCTTTCGGCTTCCTCTAAAATTCGTGGACTGGCTCTCCTGCCAATCCACAACATTTTGGCGATGAGGTAACACTGTGTTCTTAACTATACTGCCCTGATTTACTCGTGTAATGGCCTCGCCACCATCTCCAGATGTACTGTCCGAATTTTATCACTTACAGAATCAGCAGACGCAGGCCTTGCTGGATGCCCTTGGACAGCTCGTCCAGGGTCAACGTGGAATGCGAAACGATGCGGCAGCCGCCGCTCCACCGCTGACGCAGCCACAACACGCAGTTGCACTGACTTTTCGTCCTTTTGATGCTGCACTGGAAAGCTGGACGGAGTGGTCACGCCAATTTGGATTCCATCTCGCCGCCTACAAAATTCAAGGTAACGAGCGGCAGCCATTTTTGTTGCCCTCCATCGGCGTCCAAACGTACCATGTGATAGTCAAATTATTTCCCCGACGCGACGTAGCAACTCTGGCCTACGACGAAATTTTGTCTGCATTAGATGCATATTTCAAAGAAACAGTCAATGTAGTTTCCAAACGGTATACCTTCTTTCGTACAAAACGTACGGCAGGTCAGACTAATAGGGAGTGGGTTGCAACCTTGCAAGGCCCTACTAGGGATTGTGCTTTTGAGTGTCAATGTGGTCTCCCTTATTCATATACTAAGGTACGTGATGCAATTGCACAGAACGTTTCTGATGTTCGTATAAGGGAACAGATTTTGGAACTAGTCAATCCCTCCCTTCAACAAGTGATGGACATATTGGATCGGCAGGACACACTTGACTTTGCTCAGGAATCATTTGAAACTTCACCAGCCGTGTGTCACGTTAACTGGCCCTCTGGGCGAGCTGCACGGAGCAGTATACAGCCCTCGTGCCCGGACGTGCAGCTGCCGCCAGGCTCTCAGCCACGTGTGCCGTGCAGGCAAGCAAATGCAGTGCTAAAATCATGCCCGCAGTGTGCTACTAGACATTCGCGTGAGAATTGCCCGTCACGCCAAGCTATTTGCTTTTTCTGTAATAAAAAAGGACATTTTCAGAGTGATTGCAAGAAAAAGCTCAGATCGGACACTCACAATCATTCCAGGCCCTTTGCTTCGCGCCGGAATCGGAATCGAACCAAGGGTACTCAGGCTAATGAAACTTCGCCCATGGAAATTCATATAGTTCATTCCACTCCGTCCAGTGCCACTCTCTCTAACAGTGACTGGGTTCGTCCCACAAATAGTGTGCGTCGACACCGCCGGAAATCCCGTCAAGTCGCAAGTGATTTTGTACCAGTGTCAGTTCACGTTGCACGAGACAGTCGCTCTTATCGTCAGCAGGACTTGTAGACTTGGACATTAACGGCAAAGTGATACCATTCCAGCTCGATACCGGAGCTGCAGTTTCACTGATCAATCAAGACACGTACAAACAGCTGGGCCCACCTCCGTTGCGTGCCGCAAACGTTAATCTCAGTAGCTATTCCGGTCAGCATATCCCTGTGTTAGGACAGTGCAGCCTTCTTGCAACATACAAGGGACAAACAAAACTTGTGTCATTTTACGTACTTCGTTCTTCTTCTGCAGTGAACTTGTTTGGTTTGGATTTATTTCAGTTGTTTAACTTGTCTATAGTAAATCAGGTCCTATCAGTGAACCAGACTGTGCCTTCAGACAGTGTTTCTCGTCTATGTGAAGAATTTGCAGACATTTTTGCACCGGGCCTTGGTTGCGCTAAGAACTATAAAGCACATTTGGAACTGCAAGTAGACGTGCAACCGAAATTTTTCAGAGCGCGCAATGTTGACCCACGCATTGCGTGATGAGGTCGCAAAAACATTATACGATTTGGAATCACAAGGTGTAATTGAACGTGTGCAGGCTTCTCTCCGGGCATCACCCTTAGTCATTTTGACAAAACCTTCCGGAAAATTGAGACTTTGTGTGGACTTCAAGGCAACAGTGAATCCACAACTAGTGATTGCAACTTTTCCTTTACCCCGCCCGGAAGATCTATTTGACAAGCTGTGCCCGGGTAAATATTTTTCGAAGTTGGCTAGCACATGCATACTTGCAAATACCGGTGGATGAAGACTCCCAGCGCGTTTTAGTGGTTAACACGCATCTTGGTTTGTATCGATTCAAACGACTGCCATTCGGGTGTGCATCCGCCCCTGCATTGTTTCAGCAATATCTGTAAACTGTTTGTGCGTCGGTCCCTACTGCAGCAAACTATCTGGACGATATTGTGATCTCCAGAAAGACGGAAGAAGAACATTTAGCCAATCTCAGAACATTATTTCAGGTCTTGCGACAAAATGGTCTTCGCTTGCGGAAGGACAAACGTGTGTTTTTTGCTCGTGACTTACCCTGCCTGGGACATGTACTCAATGCCCAAGGCATACATCCCAGTCCCGAGCACCTCCGTGCCATACAAGACTTGCCTTCGTCGCAGAATTTGAAGCAGCTACAGAGTGTGCTGGGAAAAATCAACTATTACCATAAATATGTGCGCCACGCCTCTTCCATTTCAGCTCCGCTTCATCGCTTACGACGTAAAGGTGTTCCGTTCGTCTGGACGACGGAATGCGAACGCGCCTTTAGCCAGTTGAAATCGGCGTTGCTTTCCAATACTTGCCTTACGCCATTCGATCCGCAGAAGCCCCTTTTGTTGATGGTGGATGAATCGGATTTCGGGATCGGTGCTGTGCTTGCGCACAAAGATGGATCGCACGATCGCCCTATTGCCTTTGCGTCCAAATTACTCTCGTCTGCGCAAAGAAATTATTCACAGATCGAGAAAGAAGCATTGGCTCTCGTATTTGGTGTTACTAAGTTTCATGATTTCTTGTATGGTCGTCACTTTACCATCATCACAGACCACAAACTTTTGACATCGCTTTTTCATCCGAACAAGCCTGTACCTCCACATACAGCGCAGAAATTCAATCGCTGGTCTATTTTCTCTCGCTGTACCGCTACGATATCTTGTATCGGTCCACTGCTAAGCACGCAAACGCCGATGCGTTGTCCCGTTTGCCTGTTGCAGAGGATAGAGCATTCGATTCCTCCGAACTTACTTGCATGTTCATTGATCCGGAAACCGATGACGTGGTCGAATCGTTTCCGATTGATTTTCGTCGTGTAGCTACAGCCACAGCTGCAGACCCTGTCCTTGCTACCGTTCTGCGTTTTATTGCTACGCAGTGGCCCTTGTCAAAGTCACGGATCGGGGATCCGTTGGTTCGCCGATTTTTTGCTCACAAGGAGAGACATTTTGTTCGACGTGGTGTTTTGCTGTTGCGTTCGGATAATGATCAGTCCAGGGTCGTGGTCCCACGTTCGTTACAGTCCTCTGTCTTACGGCTTCTCCACCAAGGACATTGGGGTATAGTGAGAACGAAACAACTTGCTCGTCAGCACTGTACTTGGTTCGGAATCGATGCTGCGATTACGAATAAGTGCTCTTCTTGCATGGCGTGTGCCGAACAACAATCCGCACCACCGCGGAAATTCTTTGCATGGCCAAAAGCCACTACCCCTTGGCAACGCTTACACATCGATTTTGCTGGTCCATTCTCGAATGCTCGATGGTTGGTTCTGGTCAATTCATTCAGTAATTTTCCTTTTGTTGTCCGTATGTCTTCCACGACGTCATCAGCCACCATCCAAGCGTTATCTGCTATATTTTGCATTGAAGGTCTGCCACAGGCTATTGTTTCCGACAATGGCCCACAATTCATGTCGGCAGAATTTCAGTCATTCTGCAAGGCCAATGGTTTTCAACATCTGTCGTCCACGCCGTTTTCGCCACAATCAAACGGTGCCACTGAACGATAGGTCAGGACTTTCAAGTCACAGATGTCGAAGTTGAAAGAGTCGCATTCTCGGGAGGACGCGTTGTTGCTCTTTTTGTCCTCGTATCGCTCCCAGCCCCAAGATGGTCGCTCGCCGGCTGAGTTGCTCCACGGTCGTCTTCATCGAACCTTGATGTCTTTGCTCCATCCGCCGCATCAGGTTCCTGTGCAGCGGCAGAAACCTGCTTTTGCCCCAGGCGACGTTGTCTACTATCGTCACTACCGAGGTTCACGGCGTTGGCTCGAAGGGCGCATTCTTCGCTGCCTCGGACGCGCTATGTATCTGGTTTTGGGGGCCTCTGGTGAGGTGCGTCGGCATCTCAATCAGCTGCGCCTCTGTCGTCGCACGGGATCTGCCGCTCGCCGTCTGCTTTCAGCGACGGTGCCGTCCGGTCAGCGCCCGGGGGACCCATCTACTGGCTCGCCTCAGCCACAGGTGTTACCGACGCTACCTTCCATTTTGCCCCATGTCGACGCGCCGCCGCCACCGCCGCCGCCGCCGCCTATTCTCCCGCCGGCGACGCCCGCAGTGGACGCGTCGCTGCAACCACCGGGCGCCTCCCTGGGTCACGCGCCGCCGATCGCTTCCCGTGACCAGTTGTCCTCCGACATGGAACTCTTGCCCGCTCCGGACCAGATGTCGTCTTCGCCCGTCGGGTGCCCCAGCCCGATGGAGGTCGACCCTTCGGCCCCTCCTGTCTCTCTACGGGCGCATACACCGCATGTTGGCGTGCTCCCTGGAGCAGGTTTTCAGGCGTTTCCTAGCTCCCCGCAGTCCGAATGGCAGGGTGCGGGTGGCACAGTCTCGCCTGTTGTTAGGCTCCCCATCTCATTGCATACGTCAACAAGGGGTCCTCCCCACGGCGGGCGGAAGCCTTGTGCCACAACCGTCCGTCGATTTGCGGGGGAGGAATGTGGTGTCACCGCCAGACACCACACTTGCTAGGTGGTAGCCTTTAAATCGGCCGCGGTCCGTTAGTATACGTCGGACCCGCGTGTCGCCACTATCAGAGAGTGCAGACCGAGCGCCGCCACACGGCAGGTCTAGAAAGACTTCCTAGCACTCGCCCCAGTTGTACAGCCGACTTTGCTAGCGATGGTTCACTGACAAAATACGCTCTCATTTGCCGAGACGATAGTTAGCATAGCCTTCAGCTACGTCATTTCCTACGACCTAGCAAGGCGCCATGATCAGTTACTATTGATATTGTAAATAATGTACAGACAAGAGCTACGTTCAACATTAATGGATTAAAGTTAAGTACTCCACCAGTTACCTCCTTTTTTTCTGAAGTCTAAATTCCTTGTCCTGTTACAGACCTCACGCAATCCTGCGTGAGCTTAAACGCATGCCTTTCGGCTTCCTCTAAAATTCGTGGGTTGGCTCTCCCGCCAATCCACAACAGATGCCACAGAATTACGAATTTCCACAAAACGCAGCTGTCGTTTTCATATTTAAAATCTATGCATCATAAGCTCTGAATATTATAGTTTTACCAAAACCATTTATGAGATTTTGAATGAAACGCCATCGAATCCGTCTCTAACCGAACAACGATATTTGTAGCGCAAATACTAAAATTCTATATGAAAAAGCAAAATTGATACAGATATCTCAGTAATTAGTACACCTATGAAAAGATGTTATACATCTTTTAGTCAGCATCTTTCCTTAATTCATTTAGGTGAAAATAGAATTACGGTATCTTATACTGTTTAGGAAATACGTGATGAGAACATCTTAGCTAAATCACTCTCTACACTCCAATAACTGCCTACATATATAAAAACAGTCCATGAACGTTATATGCTCATGTACTGTACTCGTACCAAATATAGCACAATTATATACAGCTGTAAGATATACAAGCGAATTCATATGCAGTGTGATTCAGCTACCCCTTTCGCTTGGTTTCCTGAAACGAACAACACCTTCATATACCATGCACAAGATTTTCATGTTACCTCGCTTGCTACACACAGATTACTAGTCCTACACAAAAAAAATTGAATACAACGTTTATGTAGGGAGTTTAAAGCAGTTAAAGTTAGTCCTGGGATGAGTTTTTTCTAGATTCCGTAGTTTTCGAATTATTCAAGAAAAGCATACTGCTGTGTACATAGTTCCGCGTAGTCAGTGCGTACACAACTTTCCCACTAGAGCGCGCCCCGCTAAGCACAACAGCGCAGGCGTAGCGCTCGTCTGTCTCCGCACTACGAGATGGCGCTGCCTTAGAGACGGACCAAATTCTGCTTCCGCCGATCCGCGTATTAATATGTAACACAGCCAATGAGATTGCTGCTAACGTCGAACCTTTTCTTCTTGCGGATCACACCTGAACACACGAGGTATTATAACGAGTGTAGAGAGCTCCGATTAGTTGGTCTGCATTAGTCTGCATTTGTCTGCACTAGTCTGTACCAGTCTACATTAGTCTGTACCAGTCTATAGTCAAGTTTCAGTCTGCGCCTAATAAGATTATCATATTCCTGTACATAGCTATGAAGAGAAATGAATAGACACTTTGTCAAGTATCAGAGATATGTGAGAATAAGATTAACGTACCAAGACCAAAGGAACTTCAGATTGTCAATTGTAAACAGCGTCCAGAATCAAGTTACATAATGTCTATGCTTTTTATTATTTTAATAAATGTGTGCGAAAATTAATCAAGTTCTGTTTAAATTGGTCACCATCAAACTCCTACTCTAAGCGTGCAAGTGGCATTTCTATCGTCTGACCTAATGGCAGAAGATAAACACGCCATGATAAGACCACGAGACATATAACTGACACTCGCCTACTTTGTTAGAGCGATAAGTCAAATAATCTGATGGTGTGTGTACGAAGGTCTTACAGTACGCACACCACACATACAGAAGTTAACTTTTTGTTGAATAATTTGAAAACTATTGCCTTCAGCGAAAACCTATTATTCCAGTACAAATTTCAACTACATTAAATTTTCTCCACATTTTTCCGTAGGACTAATAGTCCGCACATAGCGAGTGAGAGACTATGAATATCTTCGGGTGTATTTGAAAATGTTACAGACAGCATAAAATCCAACAGTAATGGCAGCGGGATCAATCATTATGTGTGGTACTCTCCTAAGAAACGTCAGGCACAATTTCTCTGGCGTTTCGACAGGTCTCTGTAATTTAGTTTTTACAAAGTGTAGCTGGAGTCAGCCCAAACAAATTTTGATAACTACGTCTTACGTGCGACGCCAAGGGTCAATGAAAAGCATCGGATTATTTCGCATTACAAACAAAATGATTTTTCAAGGGGAATTCTACGTGGTGTTTGAGAGGGTAGCCCCAAATTAGTCTAGCGTGACATTACTTTTATCGATGTGTATTAACAGGGGCAGTAAATCACGAAGGGCAAGTAGTATACAAGGAAGACATGACTGCCCTGTCGTACGATGACCGCTACTGCTATGCAGAAGCGCTGCTCAGTCGGTGCTGGAGTACTGTTTGTTCTTCGCGTTTTCCTGTTACTTGCTAATTCATATCGATAAAATTAAAAACGCACTAGGCTAATTTGGGACGGCTCTATCAAATGGGCACGCAAAATTCTGATTTAGAAACCATTTTGTTCGTAATGGGAGACAAACCGACGCTTTTCTTCGAGGTTGGGCTTCGCATGAATGACGTTATGAGCAGAATTCTTTTTGACTGACTCCAACTATACGTTGCAAAAACGAAATTGCTAAAATCTGCCGAAACACCACAGAAAATGGGCCTGTCAACCGATTGGAGAAAATTTTTTTGGAAATTTGTGGATCTTTGGGACCAAGTTACTTAATCTGACTTAAACTAACTTACGCTATGGACAACACAAACACCCATGCCCGAGGGAGGACGCGAACCTCCGACGAGGTGAGCCGCAGGGACCGTGACAAGGCACCAGAGACCGCGCGTCTACCCCTCGCGGCCCCATTGGAGACACACATGCTATAAATACGGGGTAGTCTTAAACAGTCTGAAAAGCTTGTATGGTTGTTGCAGAATAGGTCGCGCTGAGAGACAATTGTTAGGAAATACATCCGTTTGCGACTTTATGAGCACTGAAGTTAGTCAATAAGGTCTTTGCGCATGCAAATTTCAGCATCCTGCCAGAGATGGCACTGCCAGATATGTTCTTCGTTTGTGTCCTAAAACTCGACAGGGAAGCGATACAAATACCATCATGTTCACTGCATTGAAAAGTGTGCGACAAGCCTACCTCCGTCACTATCATATCACATCCTTCTGCGTAAATTCACAGCTAAACGAACACTTCCGATTAAGATCGAGTGGATAAATAAGATTTCCGAAGATGAACAAATGACTTTTTTTTTTGGTCATCAGTCTACTGACTAGTTTGATGCGGCCCGCCACGAATTCCTTTCCTGTGCTAACCTCTTCATCTCAGAGTAGCACTTGCAACCTACGTCCACAATTATTTGCTTGACGTATTCCAATCTCTGTCTTCCTCTACAGTTTTTGCCCTCTACAGCTCCCCCTAGTACCATGGAAGTCATTCCCTCATGTCTTAGCAGATGTCCTATCATCCTGTCCCTTCTCCTTATCAGTGTTTTCCACATATTCCTTTCCTCTCCGATTCTGCGTAGAACCTCCTCATTCCTTACCTTATCAGTCCACCTAATTTTCAACATTCGTCTATAGCACCACATCTCAAATGCTTCGATTCTCTTCTGTTCCGGTTTTCCCACAGTCCATGTTTCACTTCCATACAATTCTGTACTCCGGATGTACATCCTCAGAAATTTCTTCCTCCAATTAAGGCCGGTATTTGATATTAGTAGACTTCTCTTGGCCAGAAATGCCTTTTTTGCCATAGCGAGTCTGCTTTTGATGTCCTCCTTGCTCCGTCCGTCATTGGTTATTTTACTGCCTAGGTAGCAGAACTCCTTAACTTCATTGACTTAGTGACCATCAATCCTGATGTTAAGTTTCTCGCTGTTCTCATTTCTACTACTTCTCATTACCTTCGTCTTTCTCCGATTTACTCTCAAACCATACTGTGTACTCATTAGACTGTTCATTCCGTTCAGCAGGTCATTTAATTCTTCTTCACTTTCACTCAGGATAGCAATGTCATCAGCGAATCGTATCATTGATATCCTTTCACCTTGTATTTTAATTCCACTCCTGAACCTTTCTTTTATTTCCATCATTGCTTCTTCGATGTACAGATTGAAGAGTAGGGGCGAAAGGCTACAGCCTTGTCTTACACCCTTCTTAATACGATCACTTCGTTCTTGATCGTCCACTCTTATTATTCCCTCTTGGTTGTTGTACATATTGTATATGACCCGTCTCTCCCTATAGCTTACCCCTACTTTTTTCAGAATCTCGAACAGCTTGCACCATTTTATATTGTCGAACGCTTTTTCCAGGTCGACAAATCCTATGAAAGTGTCTTGATTTTTCTTTAGCCTTGCTTCCATTATTAGCCGTAACGTTAGAATTGCTTCTCTCGTCCCTTTACTTTTCCTAAAGCAAAACTGATCGTCACCTAGCGCATTCTCAATTTTCTTTTCCATTCTTCTGCATATTATTCTTGTAAGCAGCTTCGATGCATGAGCTGTTAAGCTGATTGTGCGATAATTCTCGCACTTGTCAGCTCTTGCCTTCTTCGGAATTGTGTGGATGATGCTTTTCCGAAAGTCAGATGGTATGTCGCCAGATTCATATATTCTACACACCAACGTGAATAGTCGTTTTGTTGCCACTTCCCCCAATGATTTTAGAAAATCTGATGGAATGTTATCTATCCCTTCTGCCTTATTTGACTGTAAGTCCTCCAAAGCTCTTTTAAATTCCGATTCTAATACTGGATCCCCTATCTCTTCTAAATCGACTCCTTTCTATCACATCAGACAAATCTTCACCCTCATAGAGGCTTTCAATGTATTCTTTCCACCTATCTGCTCTCTCCTCTGCATTTAACAGTGGAATTCCCGTTGCACTCTTAATGTTACCACCGTTGCTTTTAATGTCATCAAAGGTTGTTTTGACTTTCCTGTATTCCGAATCTGTCCTTCCGACAATCATATCTTTTTCGATGTCTTCACATTTTTCCTGCAGCCATTTCGTCTTAGCTTCCCTGCACTTCCTATTTATTTCATTCCTCAGCCACTTGTATTTCTGTATTCCTGATATTCCCGGAACATATTTGTACTTCCTCCTTTCATCAATCAACTGAAGTATTTCTTCTGTTACCCATGGTTTCTTCGCAGCTACCTTCTTTGTACCTATGTTTGCCTTCCCAACTTCTGTGATGGCCCTTTTTAGAGATGTCCATTCCTCTTCAACTGTACTGCCTACTGCGCTATTCCTTATTGCTGTATCTATGGCGTTAGAGAACTTCAAACGTGTCTCGTCATTCCTTAGTACTTCCGTATCCCACTTCTTTGCGTATTGATTCTTCCTGACTAATGTCTTGAACTTCAGCCTACTCTTCATCACTACTATATTTTGATCTGAGTCTATATCTGCTCCTGGGTACGCCTTACAATCCAGTATCTGATTTCGGAATCTCTGTCTGACCATGATGTAATCTAATTGAAATCTTCCCGTATCTCCCGGCCTTTTCCAAGTATACCTCCTCCTCTTGTGATTCTTGAACAGGGTATTCGCTATTACTAGCTGAAACTTGTTACAGAACTCAATTAGTCTTTCTCCTCTTTCATTCCTCGTCCAAAGCCCATATTCTCCTGTAACCTTTTCTTCTACTCCTTCCCCTACAACTGCATTACAGTCGCCCATGACTATTAGATTTTCGTCCCCCTTTACATACTACATTACCCTTTCAATATCCTCATACACTTTCTCTATCTGTTCATCTTCAGCTTGCGACGTCGGCATGTATACCTGAACTATCGTTGTCGGTGTTGGTCTGCTGTCGATTCTGATTAGAACCACCCGGTCACTGAACTGTTCACAGTAACACACCCTCTGCCCTACCTTCCTATTCATAACGAATCCTACACCTCTTATACCATTCTCTGCTGCTGTTGGTATTACCCGATACTCATCTGACCAGAAATACTTGTCTTCCTTCCACTTCACATGACTAGCAGATAAAATGGTTACACAAACTGATACAACTAATGTAAGTTGTTCTCATAGCGTAGATGGTAACACACGAAACAGCTGAGCCACTGGCCCGGGTACAGTCCTTCCTACCAGCCAAAGTCAAATATTTGTATCTCTCTCCTGTTCAAAATAAATTACATGGTTCTAGAGGCTTTTTCAAGTCTCGAACGTCTACCATGTATATACGCATACTGAAATAACAAAAAAAAAAAAAAAAAAAAAAAACAAAAACATGTACCAATGTCAGTTATTGAACCCAGGTCTGGTGCTCACTAGGTAGATGTGCTAATCACTACACCACCCTGGTACAGACTACCCTAGCCCGCCTCCCACCTTAATCCAAATCCCCATTCACTGCTCACCTCACTTGGCATTCCCCTGGCCTAAACTCAAAGAGCATTTGCAGAGGCTTTCCAACTGCATTGGAACAACACCTCGGCCCAAATACAAACTCCCTTGTTCCGTTCGAGGAAACGAAACGAATAACACGCTTGGTAACACTGTCGCTGACAGTCTGCTTGAATTTGCGTGTGCAACGCCTAACTGCCTAACTTCAATGCTAATTAAATCGGAAACTGCGCTACCTATCGAACTTTTTCCTTAACAGTTATTTCTAAGAACACTCTATTCTCCAACATTCTTACAACCTTTACTGGATGCTTTTGACCGCCCTGCATCATCCATGCACACACTAAAAATTATCTGTTTTCAGATAATGCTTACTTCGAGCTAAACATTTCGATAATGCAAAGTCTCCAAAGGCAGTGGATACACAGGGATGGTTCAGAGGGAACACTATGTCACTGCATTGCAGGTGAGTCCTACACTGCTTTCAGAAAGAAGGCATTGTCCGTCCCCAGTAGCCGAGTGGCGCTGGTTGGCCTCTGTAATAAAAAGCTGAGTGGAAGGATCAACAAACGAACTTCAACGGATGTCATGTGACGTCCGCAACGACCAGACACAACGATCAACTACGAACAAAATGCAAAAAAGTCGCCAGCATGACAGACTGTCAATCGTAAGGGCCCGGGTTCGATTCCCGGCTGAGTCAGAGATTTTCTCCGTTGAGGCACTGGGTGTTGTCTTGTCCTAATGATCATCATTTTTCCACCGACGCGACGCACAAGTCGCCGAAGTGGCGTCAAATCGAAAGACTTGCACCCAGTGAACGGTCTACCCAACGGGTTTAATAAGACATTTTAATCATTGTGGACGAATTACCTTACCCAGAAATCTGCAGCGATTTGTTGTCAAACGCCACTGCCCGTGTTTGCTCCGTAGTGAGCGGTGTAGTGGGATCTCGTTTCGTTAAACTTACGTGCTTGTCATATTGAGAGCATAGTGTAGGTAACGTGATAAACGGAGGCAATCAAGCGGTAAGGAGAAAGTGCAAGCCGACAGCGTGTGCCCGCACGAAACCTCAGCTCGAGCATCAGCGGCGAGAGTGCCCGGCCCGGACGTAATGGCCAGGCAGACGAGGTTACTGCCAATTCCTGAATTTGGCGAAGCTATCGGCCCGGGGTCGGGGCCGAAAAGGCTGGGCGGCACCGCAGAACTAAACGCGTTGGCCTGCGGTAAGGGCAGGATATGGGCAGGGCCTCGTTTAATGCCGGAATTATGCGAGCGAGCCCCGCTCGCTACCTGTCGGAGCCGCGGAACTCGATAACCGCTGCGGCCGCCGCTGCAACGCGTCGTGGCGCGGCAGTGCGCAGCGCGCGAGTAGGGCACAGCGACTGCATCTGCAGCCCGCGCTGCAGCTTACAGAGCAAACGTTCGAGCGGACCAGCCCTACTCGACGGATTCTAAGCTGTGCACCTCTCCCCGTCCACTAATACGACGTGGTTATCCCTTTCGCTGCTGCAGACGTGCTCTCTGCATTCCGTACTGAGACGGCTTTTGTTGTCGCTGAACAGCTCGCCAAATGCTGGTTGCCATGCCGAGAGGTGGCTTTCCTGCCGATATGAAAGACCTGTCATCCCAGTTTTCGAAAACTACTGGACGAAAAAAACTGATTTTTGCACAATTTACAGTCTCATATCTTCACTCAATACGTAACTGAATTTCTTTCCTTTATCTGTCATACTAACTACGCAGCATCAAATTAAGTAAGACATTGCACGAAATCTTAGAGAGTTCACGGTCGTAATAACACACTGCGTAAGCTTTGCGTATGGATGATTTTAGCTGATACGTTGCCGTGAATGAAACTTAAATAATACCCACATCAAATGGTTCAAATGGCTCTGTGCACTATGGGACTTAACATCTAAAGTCATCAGTCCCCTATAACTAAGAACTACTTAAACCTAGCTAACCTAAGGACATCACAAACATCCATGCCCGAAGCAGGATTCGAACCTGTGACCGTAGCGGTCGCGCGGTTCCAGACTGTAGCGCCTAGAACCGCTCAGCCATTTGACTGTTCAGAGATGTCACTAAACCTGCCCAAAGATGCAAAGAACCATGCATGAGCAGCGCCTATTAGACGATGGGGGTCCGACAGCCGATCAGTTCCAGTCATTCCAGCAGGAAGGAGATACACGGCTCGTGTTGTCTGTCCTTCAACCAGGCCAAGACGGTCGATAGCGCGGTTCGATAGCGTCCGCATTGTTACTTCGTCCCCGGGAGGGCTCTCAACAAGATAAGTGTCCAGGAGTCTCGGAGTGAACCAAAGCCATGTTATTCGGACATGGAGGAGATACAGAGAGACAGGAACTGTCGATGACATGCCTCGCCCAGGCCGCCCAAGGGCTACTACTTCAGTGGATGACCGCTACCTACGGATTATGGCTCGAAGGAACACCGACAGCAACGCCACCATGTTGAATAATGCTTTTAGTGCAGCCACAGGACGTCGTGTTACGACTCAAACTGTGCGCAGTAGGCTGCATGATGTGCATCATCACTCCCGAAGTACACGGCGAGGTCCATCTTTGCAACCACGACACCATGGAGCGCAATACAGATGGGCCCATCAACATGCCGAATGGACCGCTCATGATTGGCATCACGTTCTCTTCACCGATGAGTGTCAGTGTCGCATATGCCTTCCACCAAACAATCTTAGGAGACGTGTTTGGAGTCCACCCGGTCAGGCTGAACGCCTTAGACACACTGCTCAGCGAGTGCAGCAAGGTGGAGGTCCCCTTCTTTTTGGGGTGGCATTATGTGGGGCCGACATACACCGCTGGTGGCCATGGAAGGCGCCGTGACGGCTGTACGATACGTTAATGTCAACATCCGACCGATAGCGTTACCATATCGTCGGGATACTGGCGAGGTATTCGTCTTCATAGAAGACTCTTTGCGACCCCATCATTCAAATCTTGTGAATGACTTCCTTCAGGATAACGACGTCGCTCGACTAGAGTGGCCAGCATGAAGCCTATCGAACATGCCTGGGATAGATTTTTTCATGTTCATGTTCATGTTCATGGACGACGACAACGTGACTCACCTATCACAGTAAGGGATCTACGCCGAATCGCCGCTGAGGATTAGGACAATCTGGACAAGCAGTACCTTGTTGAACTTGTGGATGTTATGTCACGACGAATACAGGCATGCATCAAAAAAAAGGACGTGATACTGGGTATTAGAGGTATGGTGGTACAACATGCAATGTGTGGTTTTCAAGAGCAATGAGCGAAAATGATGTTTATGTTGATCTCTGTTCCAGTTTTCTGTACAGGTTCCAGAACTCTAGGAACCGAGGTGATGCAAAACGTTTTTTGATGTAGGCCTATGTATATCGAGAGACACCCCATTTCGTTTTCGTGTCACAGGATTTTATATCCGACGGATGGTCGAGCGCAAGGGGCGCAGTTCTGCCCGTTCGGACTTGCTGACTACTATCAAATCCTTATTACCGGATTTCATAAAACCGTTAGATGAAAAATTTAATTTTGGGACAGCTTACTGTCCGATAACTTTTCTCACTAAAGAACTGAATTTCTTTTCGGTGTCCATGAGATTAAGTGTAACATTACGTGAAATCTTACGGATATTGCGGAGGTAACAACACATTGCTTAAACTTTTCGAATGGATGATTTTAGTCAATACAGTGCAATACGTAAGATAACGAAATTTTGTTTAAAATTGAAAGCAACATGATATCTCATTTCGTTGTCGAGTTATTGGGTTTTATATCCGAAAGAAGGTCGCTCAGGGCACGCTCATTCATACCTTTGCGCATCGCGAATCATGCGGTCATAATAATCATCATATGTCATAGAAAATTCGAGATACAGAAAGGAGATTTTTTTGCAAATGATAGCACGCAATGAGGCCATAATGTTGTATGATAAATACGCCAAAGTTGTTTATTCGCCGAGCTATGGAAGTATCTCGTCCGCAGCAGTGAGCGATCGATGGCTCAGGACCAATACAGAGGTACAAAGCACTTTACGGAAATCCAAGTGGCGTGCATATACACGTCTACAGCACCTCGGAAACGCTGCAGTATACACACCCACAACAGCGAAAGAGGTTTTACACAGACCTCATATTTTCGTCCAGTACAGTGCTGTGCCCTGTACCAATAGACCAGGAGTTCTAAACCTCTTCCTGACCAGGGCCCACTTTGATTTGTTTGTTGTTAACAGGGGCAACAATGATCAAGTAAAATAAACTGTTTCACCAACTGCGACATGGTCTGTTTAAAAGTAAACTTTGTTCAAGGTTTCAATATAATCGTCAAATAAAAATTAACATGCATGAACAGTACTATTATGCTAGAGAACACAACACTTTTAGTGAAAAATTAAATTGGGGTTGCACCAACGACATTCTTGACCTTGCATTTTCTTGCAGGTTTGGAAATACTGGGGCTAATATTATTGCTCAGAGCTACACACATATCATCACTTACTTTCAGTCTATTGCTGCACTTACGTTTCATTACCAGCAAAGTAGAAAAAACTCTTCTTTGTATAAATAAGTAATGCAGAAAAGTACAAGATATTGAAAGATGTTTTCTAAAATTTAGTGTAGGAAATTTCTTCTTCAGCTTGTGCAATATTAGTGGTAAATGGGCTGCCAATCAATCACTTTTTGGTCAACTTCAGAGTCAGTTTTGTTATAATATGTGCAGTAATTATTGAATTCATCAGCCAAAATTTGCAGATGACTCTTGATGTTGTCTTGCATGTTTTCGCTACTTGTTTCAGGCTTTTTATTATCACAGTCTGTTTTAATGTCGCTGCAAGTTTTGCAAGTTTTGCAAGTTTTGCCTATCCATAACAGAAGTTTGCAAATAAAGACAAAAAACTTACCTTCAACATCTTCTAATGCCAGTTTCTGGAATCTTACAATTGAGGTTCCATTTGGACAAATGAGTGAAAATATACAGAAGATAATGCCAATGCGTGAGATATCAGACCAGAATACTGCTCTCGCAAGTCTTTCATATTTTATCACCTAGAAACAGTTTCAACATCTCCTCTTAATTTTCATAATCCTTTAAAAATTTTACCTTTCGACAGCCTGAGTGAAGGTGAAGAGCCCCATGGTTGGCGTCCGTTTCAGTGCAGATTTCTTGTAAAGATATGTGTTTAAGGCACTGCTTTTAATAACATTTCGATGTATTATTGAGGCATTCCGGAGGAGGGGAAGTTAACGCTGGCGATGTTGGTACAAAGCGTTGTAAACATTGAAGTATTGTTCTGTTTTATTAACGACGCTAGATGGGAACGTAGCTAGAGCGCCAACAGTACAGAAACTGACGAGTCCCCCCCCCCCCCCCCCTAAAGTTGTTGTTGTCGTTGTTATTATCTTCAACCCGAAGACTTTAAAATAACTTCCGGGAATTCAGCCAGGTAACACTTTCAGCCACCGCCGATATTTCGGCGGGAGAACACCCCGCCATTTTCAAGGCAAACTGCAACGGACAGGCGGCGTACATGCAAATTTAAAACCTCGGTTCTCGGACTGAAGCAGGAAAGATAACACACACACTGAATACTAGTGCCACCAAAGATGACCAAAGTCAGAGCTATCGATAGTGAGACTATGAATTCGCAGGTGAGGGGGACCGCGGGTGAATGACTCTGATATTTTAGTGAGTTTCGATTTGGTCTCTCCCTTCACTCGTGTTCCTCTGTCTGATTCATTGCGGTTAATTGAGGCCAGGCTTGGTGCTGAATTAACTAATCTCTTTCGGCATGTGTTGACATCCACTTACTTTTTATTTAACGACCAGTATTACGAGCAGAGAGATGGAGTTGCGATGGGTAGTCCGTTGTCTCCTGTGATCCCAAAATTGTTTATGGAAGACCTCGAGAAGCGTGCATTGGAGTCGCCGCCTTTGAAACCCGCCTGTTTCTTTAGATACGTTGACGATACCTTCGTTGTTTGGCCTCATGGTAGGGAGAATCTGAATGTCTTTCTAGAACGTCTGAACTCGATCCACCCGAACATTCGTTTTACGATGAAGGTGGAAGAGGATGGTTGCCTTCCCTTTCTTGACGTGTTGGTTAGGAGGAAGGATGATGGATCATTGGGACATGCAGTCTACAGGAAACGTACTCACACCGACTTGTACTTACAGGCTAATAGTTGTCACCACCCGGCTCAGCGTGAAGGGGTACTTCGTGCCTTGGTACACAGGGCACATGTCGTTTCTGACGCTGAGACTTTGCCAGCAGAGCTGTCCCATCTTGAAGTTACATTTCGTCAAAATGGTTATAGTGATAGACAGATTGAACGTGCGTTGCGCTATCGACCAACTGAACATCGGGTGATTGATGATAATTCTGAGTCAACACCTAAGTCTACTGCCTTTTTGCCTTACGTAGGAAACACGTCCAACAGGATCGGTCGTATTATACGGAAATACAGTGTCCAATGTGTTTTCCGACCTCCATCTAAAGTTAGAGCACTTTTGAAATCCGTTAAGGATGATCTTGGACTGCGTAAGGCGGGTGTATTCGCATTCCTTGTAGCTGCGGCATGGCATATATTGGTCAAACTATCAGGACCGTGGAGGACCGATGTACTGAGCATAAACGGCACACACGATTACAGCAGCCAAGTAGATTTGCTATTGCCGAACATGGCTTGGATACTGGTCACCCCACGTTATATAATAACACCGAGATATTGGCATGCATGTCCAGCTATTGGGACAGTGTTATTAGTGAGGCAGTTGAGATTAAATCAGCGAGCAACCCCGTTAACAGGGGTGGAGGTTTCTGTTTAAACTCTGTTTGGAATCCGGCTCTCTCCCTTGTCAGACAGAGTCAATGCTACCTCACCTGCGAATTCATAGTCTCACTATCGATAGCTCTGACTTTGGTCATCTTTGATGGCACTAGTGTTCAGTGTGTGTGTTATCTTTCCTGCTCCAGTCCGAGAACCGAGGTATTAAATTTGCATGTACGCCACCTGTCCGTTGCAGTTTGCCTTGAAAATGGCGGGGTGTTCTCCCGCCGAAATATCGGCGGTCGCTGAAAGTGTTACCTGGCTGAACTTATTTGAAAGTTGTATACGCCAGGAGAAACTCAGGTCTCGCAATCCGAAGACTGGTTTGATGCAGCTGTACAAGAAACTCTATCCTGTGCAGGCATCTTCACCTTTTTTTACTTATTCTTTGTCTTACGTGTTTTACATAATTCGTAAATTGATGAGAATGGTGAGGACTATGTGCCAGTTAAACCACCGACATGACCGAGTAAGACTATGACTTACCAGCTCTTGCCATGCTGTTCAAATATTCAAATGTGTGTGAGTTCCTAAGGGACCAAACTGCTTAGGTCCTCGGTCCCTAGACTTACACACTACTTAAACTAACTTATGCTAAGAACAATATACATGCCCATGCCCGAGGGAGGACTCGAACCTCCGGCGGGATGGGCCGCGGAGTGACATGGCGCCTCTAACTGCGCGGCCATTTCGCGTCCCATGCTGTGATGCTGACCACTCGCCCCTCCTCCCGACCACTCGCGCTCACCATACTCACCTGTAGCGCGGTGCTACACAGCCTGCTCAACAAGGCAGTAATAATTTAAAACGAATCAAAGTTCGAATTTGTAAATCTTTTGCGGACTATGTTGGGAACCTATGAATTAGACACATCCTTCGTGTCAGCTGCACCCCGACGCTAAGGGAAAAGTTTGTAGTGGTCGAAGTTTTTGCATTTGACTGCGGCATTTGCAAATTACCAGGCCTGTTTGAAAAGTTCTTGGCCTTATATTGACAACGACAACGTATGCTTTCAGAGATGTTTTATTTTTCAATAGAATCTCCTCTAATATCAATACATTTCACCCATCTGTGTTACAATGCCGTTGGCCCCTCTCCGTATTGTTCCTCCGGGAGTGCTGAAAAGTACTCTTCTATAGCCGCTATGGCTTCTTGATTCAACGAAAAGCGCTGACTAGTGAGGAATTTCTTCAGTTTTGGTAATGGAACCGAAGGAGCCAAATCTCGGGAACTAGGTGGTTGTTCCAGCATTTCATATTGCAAATCCCTCAATTTCCCCATTGCCAAGATACTTATGTGGACACGTGCATTGTCCTGATGGAAGATGATTCTTTTTTCTTCATTAAGCTGGGTTTGTTTTCACCAGTGCCTCCGTCTAGTTTCATTAGATGTTGATTGTACTATTCTCCGTTTATGCTTTTATCTCTTTCAAGACAATCAACAAATTTCTTTCGCATAACACGATACCGGCGCCACGATCTTTCCCACTGATGGTATCGCCCTTGCCCATCTTTGAAGCTGAACAACCGGCTGCATCGATTCAACAGACTTAGACTGCTGTTTGGATTCGTGTGTGCAGTGGGGAAACCATGTTTCAGCCACTGTAACGTATCGACGCAAAAGTCACTTTTGCTATTCTTAAAACGCACCAGGCACTTCTCGTAAAGTGTCTTGCGAAAGCGTCTGTGATGCGCTGGGAGCACCAGTGGCACTCATTTTGAGCAAAGCTATCTCATGTTCATTTCCTCGTGCAAGACGCCGACCTTCCAAAATCATATCATGCACTCTGTTGATGGTTTTCGGTGTCCTTGCACATTTTGGATGTCATTCGCGAGTATTGCCATGACGTTTTCATTGCCACGTTTAAACTCGGCTACGAATGAGTTGCAGTGCAGTGCACCCATGCTCTACAGGTAGTGACTTTAATTAGAAATCAAAACATCTTCGGCCCCGGCTCGAAACCCGCCACCGCTTGAATTTTTTTTAATAATCAGCATTGCAGGATAAAGACTTCCGGAGTAAGAAGTCACACTCATTAAGCCAACGGCCTTGTCAGAGCGCGGAGGAGCGGACAAATTTCCAGGGCTCTCTCTTGTCCTAGGGGTGGGAAATTTCCCCTAAAAGATGGAAGAATAAGTAATGATCAACGGCATGAGGATGCGGAAGGCAATGGAAACCACAGCATTACAGAAATGTAACATGTATCTATAGGAGGTGTGGCCTGTAACTGAAAAAGTGGCACGATGATCTCTCCATTGGCAAAAGATTCCGGAATAGTCCCCCATTCGGATCTCCGGGAGGGGAATGCCAAGGGGGAGGTGACCAAGAGAAAAAGACTGAATAATCAACGAAATGATAACGCTCTACGAGTTGGGGCGTGGAATGTCAGAAGCTTCAATGCGGTAGGGAAGGTAGAACATGTGAAAAGGAAATGCAAAGGTTCAATCTCGATGTAGTAGGGGTCAGAAATTACAAAAAAGAACATTCCTGGGCAAGATAAGTCGGCTAATATCAAACATACGCCTTAATTTGAGGAACGAATTTCTCAGAGTGTACTTCTGGAACACAGCATTATATGATAGCGAAACATGGGCTGTGGGAACAGAAGAGAATCGAAGCATTTGAGATCTGCTACAGGCGAATGTTGAAAATTAGGTAGCCCGATAGCGTAAGGAATGAGGAGGTTCTGCGCAGAAACGGAAAGAAGTAAGTCGAAAACACTGTCAAGTAGAAGGCACCTGTTAAGACATCATGGAGTTACTTGCATGGAAGCTGTAGAGGGCAAAAACTGTAGAGGAAGACAGAGATTGGAATACATCTAGCAAATAACTGAGGACGTAGGTTGTAAGTGCTACTCTGAGATGAAGAGGTCGGCACTGGAGAGACAGGAGAGTAATTCGTGGTGGGCCGCATCAAACCAGAACCAGAACATTTCTTCATTGTGGCAACTGAAGGTGAAGAGCCGCCACACACATTAATAATACGCAAATGTTTCGAATAATTTCATCACTGCACCATACTCGGTTCTTTTGTTTTCGAAAACTGCTTCAAACGATGGCCAACAGTCACCTGCTGTCTGAATTGTCTTGAAATTTTGCCTGGCGTCTAGTACCACGTGTGCGAAAGTAAGGGGAAATATCGCGCTAGTAATGCTGCGATCTCTGGGCGAGACCTCGTAATAGAGCGGAATCACAATATCTTTTCATAGTACAGGAGAGGAACTTCAATGCCTGGGGCATTTGCATATTATACAGAAGGACCAGGAGCGCCGGCCGTGAGAACGTAAAGAAGGCTTGTTACAAACACGTATTTCAGTGCACAAAAGAGACTTTGAACTTCGGCTTCACAAATCCAACTTACAAATTACTTTTACTGGTGAAAAGGAAATAGTCATTAGCTCATTATCAATAGCAAGATTCTCAGATTTACTTGGCTGCTGTGACACAGACGGAAATGGCAGGAAAAATTTGATGACAGAACTATAGGTCATTTTAGTGGTAAATGATCGTTCTGATGGTGTCACGGAAGAAGACGTGGTGCAGCGCGTCTGATCACATCAGGTGGGGGCGGCTCTGGAGTCGGTGCGGCACGTTGCGTGTGATTGGCAGCGGCCGGAGCGGAATCTCAGATGCTGGCGGGTAGGCGGACGACCCTCAGAAGCGAAGTGTGTTGTCTGGACTCTAGGCAGCACATGTGACCTTAGTCGGCTCCACGAAAAATGTCTTCTTTTACACTGAAACGCCAAAGAAACGAGCATAGGCAAATACAGAGATGTGTAAACAGGAAGAATACGGCACAGCGGTCAGCAATGTCCATATGAGACGACAAGTGTCTGCTGCAGTTATGAGATCGATTACTGCTGCTACAATGGCAGGTTATCAAGACTTAATGGAGTTTGAAGACGGTGTTACAGTGGACGCATGAGTGATGGGACACAGCATCTACGAGGTAGCGATGGAGTAGGGATTTTCCCGTACGATCATTTCAAGAGTGTACCGTGAATATCAGTAATCCGGTAAACCATCAGATCACCGACATCGCTGTGGCCGGAAAAAGATCCCGCAAGGACGGGACCAACGGCGACTGAAGAAAAAATGGTTCAAATGGTTCTGAGCACTATGCGACTTAACTTCTGAGGTCATCAGTGCACTGGAACGTAGAACTACTTAAACCTAAGTAACCTAAGGACATCACACACATCCATGCCCGAGGCAGGATTCGAACCTACGGCCGTAGCGGTCGCGCGGTTCCAGACTGTAGCGCGTAGAACCGCTCGGCCACCCTGACCGACACGACTGAAGAGAATCGTTGAACGTGACAGACATGTAACACTTCCGAAAGGCGCTGCAGATTTTAATGCTGGGCCATCAATTGTCAGCGTGGCAATCATTCTAGGAAACATCATCGATACAGGCTTTAGAAACCGAAGGCCCACTCGTGTACCCTTGATGACTGCACGACACAAAGCTTCAAAGCTTCACTCCACGCCTCGCCCCGACGGCTTCGACATTGGACTGTTGATGACTGGAATCATGCTGCCTGGTCGGAAGAGTCACGTTTCATATTGTGGACGGACTTGTGCGGGTATGGAGACAACCTCATCATTCCATGGTCCCTGCATCATGTCAGCAAGGAACTGTTTCAGCTGGTGGAGGCTCTAATGGTGTGCAGCGTGTGCAGCTCAAGTGATATTGTACCCCTGATACGTCCAGATACGACTCTGACAGGTGACACGTACGTAAGCATCCTGTCTGATCACGTGCATCCATTCATGTCGGGAAAGGGGGGGGGGAGGTTGGGTATTCCGACGGACTTGGCTAATTCCAGCAGGACAATGCGACACCCCACACGTCCAGAATTGCTACAGAGTGGCTCCAGGAACACTCTTCCGAGTTTAAACAGTTCGGCTGGTCACCAAATTCCCCAGACATGAACATTAATGAGCTTATCTGTGGTGCCTTGCAATGTGCTGTTCAGAAAAGGTTTTCACCCCTTTGTACTCTTACGGATTTATGGGCAGCCCTGCAGCATTCATGGCATGTTCCCTCCAGTACTACTTCAGATATTGGCCGAGTCCATACCACGTTGTGTTTCGGCAGTCTGCGTGCTCGCGGGGGCCCTACAAGATATTGGACAGGTGTACCAGTTTCTTTAGCTCTTCAGTGTACATCTTGACGAGAAATATGCTTTGCGGACAATCTCTTGGCGTTCTCCTGAACTATATCCTCAAGAGTGGCCACACGTCCGACTGGCTAGCTTACGTTCCTCATCTGGCCAATGTGGCGAGTGTGTGTGTGTGTGTGTCGGATCCATGGAAATGGATGTTCAAGTCTGGTTGACACAGGTCGGCGTCCGTCGGTCGCGACAACTCCGAACTCCAACTGTTAAAACGAACTCCTCGCTTTGTTTCGTTAGTTTCAGATACTATATCCCTTTAACAGATATCCGCGTATCGATGGAGTATCATGCCGAAATGTGTACGCAGCCCTCGCTTATAATTGAAGCAATGGTGTTCGAAGGATGTCTGTCTTCTTTGTTGCTACACACAGAAACTGCACCATTCAGTACCGCAACAACTCCCTTTATCTGAAACAATAAACCAAATATCCTTCGCGTGTTCGCGATGAGCTTATAAGCTTACGCGAAACTTGATAACAGTACTTTGTATGCCCGGTTTGCAAATGAATGTTCAAACTCAAGTATTGTAGCGTCGTTAATGCGTCGATACGGTGCTAATTCAACAACTCCTACGTCGTAAATCCAGAGATAATGTATTCTCTAGATAACGTACAGAAAGCGTCGTAATAAAATATTCAATTACTGTACACAGTTAATAATGTCACTCAATCATCTTTAGCTACGGCCTTCCATCAAGAAAATAATTACACTCCTGGAAATGGAAAAAAGAACACATTGACACCGGTGTGTCAGACCCACCATACTTGCTCCGGACACTGCGAGAGGTCTGTACAAGCAATGATCACACGCACGGCACAGCGGACACACCAGGAACCGCGGTGTTGGCCGTCGAATGGCGCTAGCTGCGCAGCATTTGTGCACCGCCGCCGTCAGTGTCAGCCAGTTTGCCGTGGCATACGGAGCTCCATCGCAGTCTTTAACACTGGTAGCATGCCGCGACAGCGTGGACGTGAACCGTATGTGCAGTTGACGGACTTTGAGCGAGGGCGTATAGTGGGCATGCGGCAGGCCGGGTGGACGTACCGCCGAATTGCTCAACACGTGGGGCATGAGGTATCCACAGTACATCGATGTTGTCGCCAGTGGTCGGCGGAAGGTGCACGTGCCCGTCGACCTGGGACCGGACCGCAGCGACGCACGGATGCACGCCAAGACCGTAGGATCCTACGCAGTGCCGTAGGGGACCGCACCGCCACTTCCCAGCAAATTAGGGACACTGCTGCTCCTTGGGTATCGGCGAGGACCAATCGCAACCGTCTCCATGAAGCTGGGCTACGGTCCCGCACACCGTTAGGCCGTCTTCCGCTCACGCCCCAACATCGTGCAGCCCGCCTCCAGTGGTGTCGCGACAGGCGTGAATGGAGGGACGAATGGAGACGTGTCGTCTTCAGCGATGAGAGTCGCTTCTGCCTTGGTGCCAATGATGGTCGTATGCGTGTTTGGCGCCGTGCAGGTGAGCGCCACAATCAGGACTGCATACGACCGAGGCACACAGGGCCAACACCCGGCATCATGGTGTGGGGAGCGATCTCCTACACTGGCCGTACACCACTGGTGATCGTCGAGGGGACACTGAATAGTGCACGGTACATCCAAACCGTCATCGAACCCATCGTTCTACCATTCCTAGACCGGCAAGGGAACTTGCTGTTCCAACAGGACAATGCACGTCCGCATGTATCCCGTGCCACCCAACGTGCTCTAGAAGGTGTAAGTCAACTACCCTGGCCAGCAAGATCTCCGGATCTGTCCCCCATTGAGCATGTTTGGGACTGGATGAAGCGTCGTCTCACGCGGTCTGCACGTCCAGCACGAACGCTGGTCCAACTGAGGCGCCAGGTGGAAATGGCATGGCAAGCCGTTCCACAGGACTACATCCAGCATCTCTACGATCGTCTCCATGGGAGAATAGCAGCCTGCATTGCTGCGAAAGGTGGATATACACTGTACTAGTGCCGACATTGTGCATGCTCTGTTGCCTGTGTCTATGTGCCTGTGGTTCTGTCAGTGTAATCATGTGATGTATCTGACCCCAGGAATGTGTCAATAAAGTTTCTCCTTCCTGGGACAATGAATTCACGGTGTTCTTATTTCAATTTCCAGGAGTGTATTTCACAGTTTCACAATAAAGTTCAATTAAATGATGTAGGCGACACGAAGTATTAAAGTTATAACTGAGTTTATTGAACTTCTGAATTATCTAACCAGTGCACTAGAAAGCACTCCGATCTGTCATTCAAGGAATTCAAAATGTTCAAATGTGTGTGAATTCCTAAAGGACCAAACTGCTGAGGTCATCGGTCCCTAGACTTACACACTACTTAAACCAACCTATGTGCTAAGGACAACACACCCACCCATGCCCGAGGGAGTTTCGAACGTCCGGCGAGAATGGCCTTGCAGTCCGTGACAGGGCGCCTCAAACCTCGCGGTCACTCCTCGCGGCTTCAAGGAATTGAAGCTACTATTTACATCAGCAATTCTTAGTTGACTGCAGCTTCTGACAGCACGGCGTACCTGTGAATTCTTCATGAGTGCGTGTATATGTTTCCTACTCAAGTCTATTTGTAGAGTATATGTCGGCGTTTGGTATATTGCTCTGCCGTGACGAACACAGATCACGACGACTAAGTCCCAGTATTGATTAAGTGTACCACGAGTTACTTTTCCTTCGCGTATAATATCTGTTCCGTTGTCTGGCTAAACGGTAAATGTTCTATCGCTTTTCTTCCAACTTTGACTAATACGTCAAGAAGATACTAGAAAAACTTTAAAATTCCAGATCGGTCTGAAAGATCTAGTATCCGTCTATAAGCGTGCTTCTATCGCGACGTCTACAAGAGAGTGAATTAACATTTCTATTGAAGTTTTTCATTGTAGTCTTAGCGAACTTACAGCTCGATGCGGCTACAACTCTTTTCTTGGATAAATGTTATCTCTGATCACTTTATCTCCTCTTGGTTTTAACCTTCGTAAAGCAGATATTTTGAATTCATTATTTAGTGTTTCATGCTTCGTAGATTAAATGATCATCTGATAGTCTATCATTTAGTTCTTTCCATGGAATAGATGTCGTTAGTTCCCTAGTATTTCTGTTGGTCAAACTTTCAATAGTGTTAATACATTGTTGCCAGTAGCTACCGTCAAGGTCAGGGTAACTACACTACTGGCCATTAAAATTGCTACACCACGAAGATGTGCTACAGACGCGAAATTTAAGCGACAGGAAGAAGATGCTGTGATATGCAAATGATTAGCTTTTCAGAGCATTCACACAAGGTTGGCGCCGTTGGCGACACCTACAACGTGCTGACATGCGGAAAGTTTCCAACCGATTTCTCATACACAAACAGCAGTTGACCGGCTTTGCCTGGTGAAACGTTGTTGTGATGCCTTGTGTACGGAGGAGAAATGCGTACCATCACGTTTGCGACTTTGATAAAGGTTGGATTGTAGCCTATCGCGATTGCCGTTTATCGTATCGCGACGTTGCTGCTCGCGTTGGTCGAGATCCAATGACTGTTAGCAGAATATGTAATCGGTGGGTTCTGGAGGGTAATACGGAACGCCGTGCTGGATCCCAACGGCCTCGTATCACTAGCAATCGAGATGACAGGCATCTTATCTGCATGGCTGTAATGGATTGTGCAGCCACGTCTCGATCCCCGAGTCAACAGATGGGGACGTTTGCAAGTTAACAACCATCTGCGCGAACAGTTCGACGTCGTTTGCAGCAGCATGGACTATCAACTCGGAGACCATGGCTGCGGTTCTCCTTGACGCTGCATCACAGACAGAAGCGCCTGCGATGGTGTACTCAACGAGGAACCTGGGTGCACGAATGGCAAAACGTCATGTTTTCGGATGAATCCGGGTTCTCTTGACAGCATCATGCTGGTCGCATCCGTGTTTGGCGTCATCGTGGTAACGCACATTGGAAGCGTGCATTCGTCATCGCTATTCTGGCGTATAACCCGGCGTGATGGTATGGGGTGCCATTGGTTACACGTCTCGGTCACCTCTTCTTCGCATGACGGCACTTTGAACAGTGTACGTTACATTTCATATGTGTTACGACCTGTGGCTCTACCCTTCATTCGATCCCTGCGAAACCCTACATTTCAGCAGGATAATGCACGACCCCGTGTTTCAGGTCCAGTACGGGCCTCTCTGGATACAGAAAATGTTCGACTGCTGCCCTGGCCAGCACATTCTCCATCTCGAGAGAGAATTGAAAACGTCTGGTCGATGGGGCCGAGCAACTGTCTCGTCACAATACGCCAGTCACTACTCTTGATGAACTGTGGTATCGTGTTGAAGCGGCATGGGCAGCTGTACCTGTACACGCCATCCAAGCTCTGTTTGACTCAATGCCCAGGGTATCAAGGCCGTTATTTCGGCCAGAGGTGGTTGTTCTGGGTACTGATTTCTCAGGATCTATGCACCCAAATTGCGTGAAAATGTAATCACATGTCAGTTCTAGTATAATTTACTTGTCCAATGGATACCCGTATATCATCCGCATTTCTTCCTGGAGTGGCAATTTTAATGGCCAGTAGTGTAATGTTTATATCTTTGCTGTCAAAAGGGATGTCATTAGGGACTCTATATTTGGGGTGTTATACCAAGCAAATTATTGTCTACCATCCTTCGGAAGTACCTTGTACCACCCACATTACCCACGTTAGGAAAGGAAGACCCCATGTGGAATTGTTTCACTTGCTGAACTGAATATTGCTAATTAAGGATGGATTTCCTGTGTCCCGATGACACATCCGTCATTCAGGCCCTGCACCCGTTAACATCTCATTCCACTCCATCTTCAAAACATCTTTAATGCCTAACCGCTCCCACAAATATTTCAAAAGGACTCCACATTAGAGTTTACATGGCTATTTCTAACAAGCACCCCCTCAGCAGACAAAATACGAGAGGTTTTCAATAAGGAATGCCACACATTTTTATCGGCGAATTTCGAATGAAAAAATGCAGAACATGTTGTTTAACAATCCCATATTGTTTGGTGAAGTCTCGATAGGTGGCGGCGCTGTTCTTAGACTTCAAAATGGCGTCTGTAACGAAGGTGCATTCTGAGCAAAGAGCTGCCATTGAGTTTCTTTTTTTGGTGCAAGGCCGGAGCATTGCATATGTTCACTGGCGCTTGAAAAATATTTACGGAGACCGGGGAGTGAACAAAAACATGGTGAGTCGTGGGGCGTGGGTGCTGCCACTACGGCAAACCTGTCCGATCTCCCGCGTGCCATCCGGCCGAACACAGCTGTATTTCCGTCACTAAATTGAAGATACGACTTCAACGTGTTCGTCGCCACTAAACTGTAACGAACGTCTCCTTCTCCATGAGAAGGCCTCACACAAGTCTGCGTATGTGAGAGGAGCTCACAACACTGAACTGTTCTCCCTCTTCCACTCTACAGGCCGAACCTCGCACCTTCCGACTTTCATCTATTTTCTCTAATGAAGGATACGCTCCGCGGGAACAAGTGAGTGAGTGATGGGTACGTTATTGATGCAGCAAGATGTTGACTCCGACGTCGCATGGGAGGGCATACAGGTCCTCATAGTACCGTGGCGTAAGGCTGTCGCATTGAACTGAAATACAGGTTGAGAAATAGGATTTTGTAGGATGAAAGAGTGGGTGTACTGAATTCCTGAATAAAACCAACCTATTTTCAGAAAAAAAGTGTTGTAATGAGTATTGAACCCCCATCGTACATGTCGTCCAATTAACATTGGATTCCTACGTCCTGTGGAGACATCCAATTGTCAGTTCCGCCCCTCCATCTGATAACATCTCTTTTTCTGCGGTTCACAATGTGAGTCCGCGTCCCTTTGATATTTCTCAACAGCAGATAACCCACTCGGCAGGCGTCAAGAACTTTTACTCTCGTAGCACACTGCAGCAGCATTTTGGTTGCATGCCCCGGAGGCCCTCCTCCCGACGGTAACAAGAGCGTAACATCGAGTGCATTACAAGCTAAAGTACGTACAGTGAGATACGAGGGTTATTCGGAAAGTAAGAAACGATCGGTCGCGAAATGGAAACCACAGTGAAACTCCGATGAAGTTTTGCACAGGTGTGTTGGGCAGTGTCCCTAGTATGCCCGTCGATCGCGTTACGTCGTTCTTTTTAGTTCTGAGGACACAGGGAGCACATAAAGTTGCATAGAACAATAGTGTCTCCCGCCAAATAGGAGAGTCTAGTGAGAAATTTCGCCTGAAGCTATGCAGACCAAATAGCATAACTGTCGCGTGTTGTCTTCTTCAAGACAATTCTCAGCCGCATTCTGCAGGGGCAATGAAGATGAGCCTGCATCGTTCTCAATTGGAAATGTTCGATTACTCACAATACAGCCCGTAATTGTCTCCCTCTGAGTTTCATCTCTGCTCACATGAACCGCTGGCTATGAAGACAACATATTGGCACAGACAACGAGCTGTAGGCCAGCGTAGAGAATTGGCGGAAAGCACTGGTGGCTGCCTTCCATAACGGTACTGGAAAGTTGATACAACGCTACGACAAACGTCTAAGTCTGATCGGCGGCTATGGAGACAAGCAGCTGGAAGTTGTAGCTAACTGTGGCAAATAAAACAGTTGTGATTTTCACTGTGGTTTCCATTTCGCGACCTATTGTTCCTTTCCGAATAGCCCTCGTACTGTCTGAATTTCTCATCTTTTATGACACCTGTAACATTTCCAATACACCACCTACTGTAGCTATGCGTAGATGAGGATATTTGCTGAAATTCGCAATAATATAAGGGTTGAGGATAAAAGTGCACGCAGATGAGGATATCCGCGGAAACGAGACCTCACTGGAGAAGAAGACATTCCTTCAGAATCCTTGGGATAACCAGACGTGACAAAGCTATATCGCAATGTGTGCAAGATATATGAGACAGGCTGTTATGCTTATGTTTTCTTATTGGCAACGTTACGTAGCGCTCTGTATGAAAATCACTGGCTGTGCTGTGTGCAGTCTGTGGCTGGTTGGCATTGTTGTAATACTCGCCATTGTAGTGTTGGGCAGCTGGATGTTAACAGCGCGTAGCGTTGCGCAGTTGGAGGTGAGCCGCCAGCAGTGGTGGATGTGGGGAGAGAAATGGCGGAGTTTTGATATTTGTAAGAATGGATGTTATGAACTCCTATATATATTATGACTTTTGATTACTATTAAGGTAAATACATTGTTTGTTCTCTATCAAAATCTTTCATTTGCTAACTATGCCTATCAGTAGTTACTGCTTTCCGTAGTTTGAATCTTTTATTTAGCTGGCAGTAGTGGCGCTCGCTATATTGCAGTAGTTCGAGTAACGAAGATTTTTGTGAGGTAAGAAATTTGTGAAAGGTATAGGTTAATATTAGTCAGGGCCATTCTTTTGTAGGGATTTTTGAAAGTCAGATTGCGTTGCGCTAAAAATATGGTGTGTCAGGTTAAGCACAGTCTTATGTATAATTGTTCAAAAGGGGACGTTTCAGCAATTACACATAAACAAGAAGAATGATTTCCTGTCCCAAAAAAACCGAAATGTTAGTTTAAATATACGAGAGTGCAAGATACTGACACGAATTATTTAAAGAAGAATGCAAAACTGGATTGAGGCCGACCTAGGGGAATATCTATTTAGCTTTCGGCGTAATGTGGGAACACACCAGTCAAAACTATCCCTACAACTTGTCTCAGAAAATACGTTGAAAGGAGGTAAACCTACATTTATAGCATTTGCAAATGTAAAGCCTTGACAATGTTGACCGGAGTAAACTCTTTGAAAGTCAGAATCTAACAGCACGTAGTTGGCCACGAGGAGTTGCCGCGCGGTTTGAGGCGTCACGTCATGGACTGCGCGGCCCTTCCCGCCGGAGGTTCGAGCCCTCCCTCGGGCATGGGTGTGTGTGTTGATCTTAGCATAAGTTAGGCTTGGTTCAAATGGCTCTGAGCACTATGGGACTCAACTGCTGAGGTCATTAGTCCCCTAGAACTTAGAACTAGTTAAACCTAACGAACCTAAGGACGTCACAAACAGCCATGCCCGAGGCAGGATTCGAACCTGCGACCGTAGCGGTCTTGCGGTTCCAGACTGCAGCGCCTTTAACCGCACGGCCACTTCGGCCGGCTTAGCATAAGTTAGTTTAAGTTAGTTTAAGTAGTATGGAAATCTAGGTACCGATGACCAATGCAATTTGGTCCCTTAGGAATTCACACACATAGAAGGTTGTTGAACGGAATACATAATGTCTTTGAAAGAAGATAACACATGCACATCAACAATTATAAAACAAGTGTAATAGACAGTAGTTGAATTATACTGGTGCGCAAAACTTAAAGACGAAGAAGGTAACTTTCTCATGATGTGGTACTGCCAAGTAACCTAACTCGGAAAACTTAGACGATACGTAGAAAGAACTGCTACAGTACAATACAGTATTGAAGATAACTGAAAGAAATACGCAATGATGCGAACATAAATACATTTATTCAAGTATAATAATTCCAATGAAGTCACTGCGATTTGTTATTGTTACCTGGACACTACAAAAAACGGGTCATGGTTGTTAATACGATGTGCGTTCACCACGGACGGGAATGCGTTCTCTGCAACTTGTTCTCCTGATATCCATAAATTTCGTATTTCTAGATTTCTGGTTTAGGTGACAATCGGAGCAACCATCTTAAGTTCTCTGAAGATGACGCTGTCATGTATCGTCTAGTGAAGTCATCAGAAGATCAAAACAAACTGTAAAACTATTTGGAAAAGATGTCTGAATAGTGTAAAAGTGTGTAATTGACCCTAAATAACGAAATATATGATGACATCCACATGAATGCTGAAAGGAATCACTTAAACCTCGGTTGCACGTCAAAGCAGACAAATCTAATGGCCGTAAATTCAACTAAAAACCGAGGAATAACAATTACGAACAACTTAATTTGGAAAGAAAATATAGAAAATATTGTGGGGAAGGCAAACCAAGAATGCGTTATATTGACAGAATACTAAGAAAATGTAGTAGTTCTACTAAAGAGACTGTCTACACTACGCTTGTCCGTCCTCTTTTAGAATAATGCTGCTCAGTGTGGGATCCTTACCATATAGAACTGACGGAGTACATCACATTTTGTATCATCGCGAAATGGGGGAGAGAGTGTCACTCAAGTGATACATAGTTTGGGGTGGACATCATTAAATCACATGGTTTGGGGTGGACATCCTTAAAAAGCAGGCGTTTTTCGTTGCGGTGGAATCTTTTCACGAAATTTCAATCATCAATTTTCTCCTCCGTATGAGACAATACACAAATCAAAAAAGTTTTGCATCCCCCGGTTCCCTGAACTCTTGAAGATAGACGTTGACTGTGGATACTGTATCACAGAAACAGTCCCTTTAACTGTTCAGAGATGTCACTAAACCCGCCCAAAGATGTAAAAAATCGTGCATGAGCAGCGCCTATTAGACGGAGGGGGTCCGACAGCCGATCAGTTCCAGTCATTCCACCAGGAAGGAGGTACACGGCTCGTGTCGGCTGTAGTACAACCATGCCTAGACGGTCAATACAGCGGTACGATGGCGTACGCATTGTTACTTTGTGCCAGGAAGGGCTTTCGACAAGCGAAGTGTCCAGGCGTCTCGGAGTGAACCAAAGCGGTGTTGTTCGGACATGGAGGAGACAAAGAGACAGAAACTGTCGATGACATGCCTCACTCAGGCCGCCCAAGGGCTACTACTGGAGTGGGTGACCGCTACCTACAGAATATGGGTCGGAGGAACCCTGACAGCAAAGCCACCATGTTTAATGCTTTTCGTGCAGCCACAGAACGTCGTGTTACGACTCAAACTGTGCGCAATAGGCTGTATCATGCGCAAATTCACTCCAGACGACCATGGCGAGATCCATTTTTGCAACCACGACACGATGCAGTGCGGTACAAATGGGCCCAACAACAAGCCGAATGGACCGCTCAGGACTGGAATCACGTTCTTTTCACCGATGAGTGTCGCATATGCCTTCAGCAAGACAATCGTCGGAGACGTGTTTGGAGGTAACCCGGTCAGACTGAACGCCTTAGACGCACTGTCCAGTGACTGCAGCAAGGTGAACGTTCCTTGGTGTTTTGGGGTGGCGTTACGTGGGACCGACGTACGCCGCTGCTGGTCATGGAAGACGCCGTAACGGCTGTAAGATACGTGGATGCCATACTCCCACCGATAGTGCAACCATATCGACAGCGTATAGGCGAGGCATTCGTCTTCATGGACGACAATTCGCGCCCCTATATCGCATATTTTGTGAATGCCTTCCTCCAGGATAACGACATCGCTCGACTAGAATGGTCAGCATATTCTCCGGACTTGAACCCTACTGAAATGCCTGGCATAGACTGAGAAGGGCTGTTTATGGACGACGTGACCCACCAACCACTCTGAAGGAGCTACAACTAATCGCCGTTGAGGAGTGGTACAATCTGGACCAACAGTAACTTCATGAAGTTGTGGATAGTATGCCACAACGAATACAGGCATGCATCAACGCAAAAGGACGTGCTACTGGATATTAGATGTACCGATGTGTACAGCAATCTGGGCCACCACCTCTGAAGGTTTCGCTGTATGGTGGTACAACATGCAATGTGTGGTTTTTATGAGCAATAAAAAGGGCGGAAATGATGTTTACGCCGATCTCTATTCCAATTTTCTGTACAGGTTCCGGAACTCTCGGAACTGAGGTGATGCAAAACATTTTTTGAAGTGTGTATTTTGTTGACGCCGACCTAGACAGGAAGAAAAGATCGTCGTAATAAAATAAGAGAAATCAGGGCTGGCTCAGGAAGACACAGGTAGGGGGTCCTTTCCATCACTAGTGGTGTTGACAACTGCTGGGTGGCCGTTAGTGCATAGGACGTGCTGCAGTACTTCTCCACAACGCATCCCACACTTGCTCTATGGGGTTTGAGTCGGAGAAACGGGCGGGCCAGCCATTTTGCCACTCATCTCCTCGTTCCAAGAGCGTCGCCACCTGGGCTGTTCGGTATGGTACTGCATTGTCATCCATATATATGAAGTCATAGCCCAGTGCACGCCTGAGAAGACGCCGTCTACGATAAACAGTTCACGTAAGGAGGCTATAGAAACTTTCGGAATTTGTTTCTGCACAAGGATGCTGAAGTGTAAATAGGTAGATCGAAAACTAAGGAGATACGTAATCGAATTCGGGAATTGCTCAGACAACTTGGCTAAAATAAGGGAACGGTTGACTGGATATATCTTCAAGCATCAAGAAATGGTCTAGTTAGTAACAGAGGCAAGAGAGTAAGCTGAAAATTACATCTGGAGATCAAGCCTTGATTATAGTTGTCAGGTGCATGTGGATGTGGACTGCTGTAGTTACGTAGACATGAAAAGGAATGCACAGGATAGTCCTGCGTCGGAGATGCAGCAAGTCTACCTGTAGACGGGAAACCATAACAATAACAATCTGAGAATATGCGTAACAAGGATTAAGTTTCTACTAAAACTTAAAGAACGGCGTCAGTTTTACAGTTTACATCTTTGCATTAATGGGCTTTTGATTAACCAAGGGAAAACAGAATATATGGAAATACGTCGAGTCATAAACGAAAATCCTTACTTTGAAATTGACCAAAATTCTAAATTCAGAAAGTTTCTTCAGTTTAAATACCTTGGATCACGTTTCAACAATAAAAATATCATAACAATGGATATAAACGAAAGAATAGCCTCAGGTTCAAGATGGCTGTACTCCCTAAGCAACCCATTCAAAAGTAAAGCTTTGTCAATCACCACAAAGATGAAGATATAGAACACTATCATCTGCCCCATAGCACTGTACGATTCAAAAAGCTGGACACTTAGAAAGAATGAAAGAGAAAAACTAAATGTTTTCGAAAAAAAAGTAATGAGAAAAATCTTGGGACCTGTGTTGGAGAATTGCGTATGGAGAATTCGAAAGAACAATGAAATTTGTCAGCTAATGAAACAACCCACCATCATCCAGAAATTAAAAAGTAGGATACTGCAATGGGCTAAACATGTGGCTAGAATGGAAAACAACAGAATCACCAAAAAATCATTTGAAGGAACTCTCCAGGCAACAAGACCATCGAGCCGACCTCGTACAAGGTGGAAAAATGACATAGAGAAGGACATCGCAGCATTAGGAATTTCCGCAGGGTGGAGAGAGACTGCGAGAGGTACAAGGCGGTGGAAGCAGATAGTTGATGCATCGCCTGGTCTACAGGGCCCGTTATCGCTGAGGAGAAGGAGAAGATGAAGAATCTTTGTATTAAGATCGATCGATAATAATGATTATTATTGTTCCAGTCATTATTATCGCCTGTTAAGGACTACTGCCGATAACTTCTTGTTATGAGTGAATCCAATTAAGGTGATCACCGTCAATGTGCAAAACCACTGACCACTCTCGCAGTCTCTCTCCACCCTGCGGAAATTCATAATGCTGCGATATCTTTCTCTATGTCATCTTTCCACCTTGTACGAGGTCGGCCCAATAGTCTTGTTGCCTGGTAGTGCTAGCAATGTAGGGTATTTAAGAGCGACAGCTGCTGAGATATCTACGGGTGAATACAGGTGCAACTGAGCAACAGACAGCCCAGATGAACCTAGGGGCTACCAGAAGTGTCTCCTGAACTATCGTTTAGCGAACTTTGCTGCGTTTGGTCCTCTACACGAGGCGCCTGCTTCTTGCACCCACGCTGACTACTATTCATTGACGACGGAGGCTGAAATTTGTACGCGAATACAGCAACTGGACATCCACAGAGTGGCGATAGATAGGCTTTTCAGATGCATCACGTTTTGTGCTCCATCTGGCAAATGTTCGTTGCCGCGTGCGGCGTGATACGCCTGAAGGGAAAGCATCCAAGCCGGAGGAGGGAGCATTATGTTCTGGGGAATGTTTTTGTGGCATTTCGTGGGAGATCTCGTCATCCAGGAAGGCACGGCGGATCAACACCAGTATGCATCTGTCTTTGGGAGCCCTGTCCACCTATGCACACAGTTTTTCCTTGGCACGACGGTATCTTCTAGCAGGACAATGCAACTTGTCACACACTACGCGGATTTAACTCCAATCGAGAGTGTGTGGGGAAACCTCGGTCAGGGTGTTCGAATCATGATTCCTCAAACGAGAAACCTAGAGCATCTGGCCTCGGCATTGGAGTCGACATCGCCCCCCATCCCTGTTAGTAACTTCAAGAGCCTCAGTCCCTCTCTTCTTGCACGTATCGCAGCAGAGCATGCTGCAAAAGCTCGTTATTCAGGGTTTTGAGAGGTGGTCATTTTAATATGACTGGACTGTATAGTTCTGTGTATGCCATGACGCGTTTAATCGTTTCGTCTACCTTAATTTGGCTAAATGTACTCATAATTATCTTCATATAGATGAGGTTATAAATTCATTATGCCAGCTGAAGATGGATGTAAGAGCCAATCGTGCTTTGGTATAAATGCAGCAGTATAAAACGATTCTGATTCTTGTATTTTTCAAGAAATTAACGCAACTGCCGCGGAGGTCAATAGGAAAAGGATGTGGTGGGAAATCTGCCACTTTATTTCTAATGAACATTCCTGAAATTTTTCATAAAAACCTTAGTGGAATCATGGGAAGCTGAAGTTAGGAATGTTGATGGACGACAAGAACATTCGTCCTACCATGGTAGCCACTGCGCCTCGACGCTGGGTAGGAGTACCCCATTACCTGAAGAACAGTAATATGGGGTAACAAGTTTCCAGTTCCAGATTTGCGGTGACTTCTGTGACACTTGACAGGCTTTGTCTCCACAGATATGATCTATTCCCACAGTTTTTAACAATCTTGGAACTTTAGGTCCACACACTACGATTGGTTTGAGCTATAATGATACGCTCACACTTGTGCAGGTAAATAGTAGCGTAGTCGATATATCTATAGTCGACCACAATATTATTGCACCTGGGGGTGAGGGCGCTTCCGTCGACTTGTTAGTTTTTATCGTACTATTCCACGAAGACGAGCTGAACTACTTGATACTATTAGCATAACTGTCGTGAAATCATTCACAAGGCTGTACGTTTTCCTTAATCATCATTGTAGTTTGTAACACCATAGCTCTTACGCTGTACAGATTTATTTTGCCTTTTGTTTTATTTAATGTTACTTCGGTGAGCTTCTGTAAATGTGTTTGATTGAATAGCTAACACAAAATTGTATACTCCTTTCTTTGTACAAACTTTGATGTCATAGTTTGGTTCTATGCAAAGTAGTATATCTGTCATTTAAATTCTTTGTCCCATTTGGGGGGAACAAAACTTACTGTATATAATTGTAATTTCTGTGTGAATAATTTTTTGTAGAAATGTCAATATGTGCAAATGTTCTGTTTTATTTAATGTATTTGGTTACTGTTATGTGAACTGCTGATCCTCACTTAGGGTTCTTAGTTAGTTTGTATGTAAAAGTTGTAGTGGTTCCCTTCGGGAACGGAACTGTGTAGTGCGCGCAAATTGTGGTTGGCCTAGGTAGAAAAGGTGGAACCAAGAGTCAGTCGGGGACGAGCTACCAAACTGTGCACTGCCATGTAAATGTTGTATATTGTGATGGTTCCCAGAGAGGCTTTTCCTGCCGCTTTCCAATGCCTCGGATGGATGGATAAATAGCTGGAACTATTCTGGAATTTTTATCTATCATCGCCACCAAGAAATGACAGAGTCCTGCAATTCCACCTACCAACATGCAATCGCCACCTCAATGCGCAATCACTGTAATGGAGCACTATAGTGATGTACAGTGAAGGATCAGCTTAATGGATGTGTTAGTGTGCTCAAATATAAGGTAATTTATAACTGAATTTATGTACCTACCTTGATTTTGCTCCTTATCATAACACCTCTCAGGTTCCTCTCCGTTTGAACTAAAGTGATTTCCGAGTGTCCTTACTGAAAGAACATTAAAGCCCAGTGTTTTGCTAATTGATGCCTCTTGAACATAGTAAAAAGAAAGTTAAAGTAAATGTGGCAAGAGAGTGAGTTAAAGTTAATGATGCTTGCTGAAAATAATTTTCCTAGTAAAACTGCTTATTAATGTGTTGTTGCCAACTTCAAATTAAAAGTTCTTAAGACTGAGGCTTATAAAGTTTTGCTTAGTAAATGATCACATTACTGCCTGTTGTAAATCGCAAAAGGTGAGTCAGTATCTTACATATATGTTAATTTTGTCACTCACTGTAGTAAAAGTGGAAAACTGCAGTTGTGAAACGTTATAAACTCATGTTTGCTAAGTGTTTGTCTCTCTTGTGTATTAGAAGTGCATATTAATAGTATAACAGGATCCACAGTTTGTCTATTGTGTTAATGCTCGGTAACAAGTAACGGAAAGACCACTAATTATGAAAACCATAATTTCTTTATTCAAATGATAGTGAGAAGCAACCTGTTAGTGGATTCCAATTAACTTTCATTTTAAATAGTAAAGTATTTAACTGAGAGAGACTCAACCTATATCCAATTAATGATTCTGCAGTGAATAGTAATAATAACGTTATAAAGACCATTCAGTTTGTGTAAGCCCTGAAAGTAATAGTGTGTTTCGGTATCTGTTATAATTTTGCAAATAGTTTGTGCTGCTCTAACTGTTAGTTTCAATCTTACCGTAAACATATGTATGTGTCAGAGTTCACTGCACTCGTGTGTGACAAAGTATAGGTTGTGTTTATGCATTAAAGTTACTAATAACTATTTTCTTGAACGAGAATGTTAATCATTCTCTTGCCTAGTTAGGCTGGCGACCGTTTTCTTTATCCGTTAAACAGTGCAGATAGGCAAAATTTTGTTTGCTACTGTTCAAATATTTACGTAATTCTGACTTTCATTTCCGATAAGCCACCTCCGTTAGGTACAACACGGTCAACATAACAAAATTGCTCTCAGAGGGTAACACTGCTCTGTTGCTTTATACCATAATTGCTTTAACAAGATAGTTTTAATTCACGACCTGCCCACAACTTTAAGGTTATGGTACAGCAGTAGCAGACAGAAGTGTTATAAGTTGTTTACTGTAACATCAGCGTGTGTCTCCTATAAAGGCATTGTGACGCCAAGAGCAGCAGTATCGTGGTCGGGTAATACTTGCATCTACTTTTTTATTTATTGCATGTAAGTGCTTTACGAGATTGTGAGCCGGCCGCTGGTGGCCGAGCGGTTCTGGCGCTACAGTCTGGAACCGCGCGACCGCTACGGTCGCAGGTTCGAATTCTGCCTCGGGCATGGATGTGTGTGTGTTGTCCTTAGGTTAGTTAGGTTTAAGTAGTTCTAAGTTCTAGGGGACTTATGACCTCAGCAGTTGAGTCCCATAGTGCTCAGAGCCATTTGAACCATTTTTGAACCAGATTGTGAGCTGGCCGCCAGTCCACCCGCTGGTCCTGCGCGTTCGTTTCTGCCGAAACGTCTCTCAAGTCTAAGAATCGAGTCGGCGCCTCCGTGCCCTTAGCGTCCTCTTACCTGAAAGAAAACTGTTACCCGAACTTGGCTGCGTGCCGAGATTTCTGCTCGAGCGCGTCGGCTCGGCGTATGCCTCTAACGACCTCTCGTCGGGGCGTAACAACCCGCCTTTGTGCGCCGCTACTAGGTCTAATTAAATCTGGCTAATCAAATTAACGCTGATTACGGCACCCACGGGTCGAGCACCTGCCGACCTGTCAGCGACGCCGAAGCCACACACTGCCAGCCACCAGACAGGGCTACCACTCCGTGGGATCTCCAGAGACTACTTCTTACTTGTCGAGTTACCCTTCAATACAGACGTATGACCGCTTTGTAGTTTTCTTAACTCGCTTTTTGAACATACGTATTTTTATCTCTGCTCCAACTCTTCCATTACACCAGTCAACACTACCATCTACTATCTACATACGGCGTATGGCAGAGAGAAGCTCAAACACTGAGGTGACAAAAGCCACAGGATACCTCTCAACATCGTGTCGCACCTCCCACTGGCCGGCGAAGTGCAGCAACTCGCTGTGGCGTGGAGGTCCCCTGCAGAAGTATTGAGCAATCTTGCCTTTATAGCAGTCCATAATTGAGAAAGTGTTGCCTGTGCAGGGTTTCTCGCACTAACTGACCTTTCGATTTATGACCCATAAATGTTCTACGGTATTCATATCTCGCGATCCGTGAACCATGGTACTACCCAGTTCCTCAGATAATCACACTTACAATCTCATCACACTTATTTAAAGGAAATAGGTAGACCGGGATCACTGGTGATGGACAAGATTGTGATTGTTTTACAATTTTAATTTGACTCAAAATAGACTTTATTATAAACTTCTATTCCAACATTTGCCCTCTTACTGATGCAATATACAAATCTTCACTTTGACTGAATTACATAAACACGAATAAGAATCATATTATTTAGCGTCGGCAACCAAAATCACTGATAGTAGGCACGATGCATAATCAATCACAAACAATCGTTCTTGTTTAACCATGTCTCAAGAGACAAATAACACTATACACTTCCAACCAAAGTTACACAGCCACATAATACAACAACTTCATAAAGAACAAAGAGATCTTAAAGCTTAATAAAACTGAACTGCCCACATAAGGGTCAACAGTGAAACATGCTTATACTAAAAATACAAAGTGGGCCAACCAAGGTCGCAAAACTTGCACACAAGGATAAAAACAAGTCGCACGTGAATAAAAGTACACAAATGATTAACATACGTGTTAAATAAGAAGAGCTAGTAATAACTCAATCAATAAACTGACTTACAGAAACGCCAATATTAACAAGGTGGCCTCACTTAATTAACGGACATAATGAATCAGAATGATTACCAAACTGCACTTAACTTTAGAGAACAGCACTAAGGCCCATAGCAGGGTTTGGAAGCAATAACATTACGGCCGGCGGGCAATACGAGCGTTCAGTCCCCACGGCTTGTGCACAGGGTCACATAGCTGGCGGTTTATATATTTATATATAATCCGACCGGCCCCACAATGAGCGGTCCTGACAAGAATCCATCACCGCGCCGACGCCAGGAAACGAGCAGTCTTAACAAATGGCCTGCAGCACAAATAGATTTCAATGAAAACAAGGTCAAATCATAGCCACACCGAAAAATATTATAAGCACGCCCCCAAATTCTTAAAGAGCAATACTATAACATTATTCGTAAAGAAATTAGCAGGAAACTTCACTTCCAGTTGCCTTAAGGCACTTTCAACATTGAATAAACATACCAAATATTGCCGTGACAAGTGGTTGAACCATTAACTCTACGGCTACCGGGCACGTGCACAACCGCAACCAGTCACAAAGCGGACAATATGTCCTAAAACAAGTTAAAATTTGCATGAAAACGACTTAAAACACACATTCCACGGATGATCAAAAACGGGATGAGGAACATCAACCTCCTTAAAATAGCCACTGTGGAACGAAGTTCAGTATCATCTCCGGCAGCTACCCATGCCACAATAAGTTTTAACAATCTTCTTGGTTAAACACAGAATAAAAGTCATACGTAACTTCGAGCTTACAAATTACGAGCTGGGAAGCCGTTCAGCGTAAGACGGCGAACCTACCACAGTTTTGCACGTCAAGGCGCCCAGTGATCGGCACCATACATCCGGCGTGCACCAAAAGACAAGGGCGGCGAGCACGGCGAGGCCCATGTACCGCGATTAGGGACGCGGGCTTGTTTTCAACACAAGATGACTCATTGAACGCCGACTGGGGACTCAGTCGTCACCCGTTCACCCTGAAAACCCGCCGGGGTATCAGTCAAAGATAGCAGGACAACCAAATATCCATATCAGCGATGCAAGTCGAACACCCTAGCGCCAGCTGCCATGGCTCAATCCGGTTGGCAAAACCAATCACTCACACTGTTTAGAACGCTCTTCAAACCAATCGCGAACAACCAGGGCCCGCTGACATGGATCATTGTCATCCATAAACATTCCATCTTTGTTTGGGAACATAAAGCCCATGTATGACTTCAAAGGGTCTCCAAATAGCCGAAAATAACAGTTTCCAGTCAATGATCGGCTCAGTGGACCAGAGCATCCGTCCATTCCATGTAAACACAGAACGCAACATTATGGAGCCACCACCAGCTTGCGTAGTGCCTTGTTGAGAAAGTGAGTCCATGAGTCCATGGCTTCTTGGGATCTGAGCCACGCTCGAGGCCTAACATCGGCTCTTACCGACTGAAGTCGGTACTCATCTGACCAGACCACAGTTCTGCAGTCGGCTAGGGTTCAACCGATATGGTCACGAGCCCAAGAGAGGCGCTAAAGGCGATGTCGCGCTTTTAGCAAAGACACTCGCATCGGTCGTCTACTGCCACTGCCCATTAACGCCAAATTTTGCAGCACTGTCCTAAGGGATATCTTCGTCGTACGTCGCACGTTGATTTCTGTGGTTATTTCACTGACAAATCTACTCAAACATCGTTGTTCTAGATCGTTGAGTGAAGTTCTGTCGACCACTGCATTGTCCGTGGTGAGAGGTAATGCTTCAAATTTGGCATTCTCAAGAGACTCTTGATACTGTGTATCTCGGAATATTGAATTCCCTAACGCTTTCCGAAATGGAAAGTCCCGTGCGTTTACCTCTAACTAGCATTCCGCATTCAAAGTCTGTTACTTCCCGTAGCGCGGCCGTTCTCACGTCAGACACTTGTTCACATGAATCAGCCGAGTACAAATGAAAGTTCCGCTAATGCACTGCCCTTTTATATCTTGTGCTCGCGGTACTAACGCCATCTGTATTTGTGCATATCACTATCACATGACTTTTGTCACCTCATTGTACCACTGTTAGTCATTCCTTTTCCTGTTCCATTCGCAAATATAGCGGGGGAAAACAACAATCTAAACGCTTTCCTAGCAGCCCTAAATTCAAGTATTTTCTATGGGCTATGGTTACACAGATGTATGTTCGTGGCAGTAGTATCGTACTGAAGGCTGTCACAAAAATCATTTCTTTAAACCGTCTCAATTGTATTTCGTGAAAAAAAACCTTCTTCTTCCCTCCTGGGATACACATTTGAGTTCACGGAGCACTTCGGTAATACTCGCACTGTGGTCGAACCTTCCGCCAACAAATCTAGCAGTGCACAATCTGAATCACTTCACTGTCTTCCTTTATTCCGACCTGGTGGAGATCCCAAACACACGAGCAGTCTCCTTTAAAGATGGGCTACACTTTCCTAGAATCGTCCCAATAAACCAGTCAACCACTCGCCTTCCCGACAACCGACTTATGTCCTCGTTCCATTTCATATCGCCTGCATATTTAATCGACATAACCGTGTCAGGCAGCACACCACTACAACTGCATTCCAACATTAAATGACTAATTTTCCTACTCATCTCCATTAACTTACATTGGCTCACTTTTAGAGCAGGGTGCTGTTCATAAAACCCATTAGAAATTTTATCCAGTTCACCCCGTATCCTCGTGCAGGCACTCAAAGATGACACCACAGTGTTGTCATTAAACAGACTGCTGGTCATCCTACCTGTGAGACCGTTTACGTGTTTACATAGAGAAGAAGGGATACCCTGTCGCCGGCCGAAGTGGCCGTGCGGTTAAAGGCGCTGCAGTCTGGAACCGCAAGACCGCTACGGTCGCAGGTTCGAATCCTGCCTCGGGCATGGATGTTCGTGATGTCCTTAGGTTAGTTAGGTTTAACTAGTTCTAAGTTCTAGGGGACTAATAACCTCAGCAGTTGAGTCCCATAGTGCTCAGAGCCATTTGATACCCTGTCACATTTCCCTGGGACACTGATTAACACTCGATGTCCAAGACAACGTACTGAGTTTCATTACTATTCTTGTAACTCGTCCTTATTCATTGCGCACTAAATTGAAAAGAAAAATTAGAGGTATTGTGATTGCCATCTCCTACTACGTTCAGGCCATTTCCTTTTTTTGTGTTGATGGTACTACTTTCATCAAAGCCTGACTCGTTTGAGTTGTAAACTTTCCTTCCAGTCTAGAAGGCTGAATGGCGTGTTCCCATAGCTGGACAATGTTAATTAGAAAGTTAACTTTGCTTATCTTTAATCCGTTACTAAGACAGTTGACCTCGATAAACATTAAAGCGTTACTTCGCAGGAGATTTATCAGAAGGTAATCGTTAACTCGTAAGAGTAAACTTTCTGTTGTGGCTGTAGTTAAATGAGCAAGTGAATCAAACGTATTACTAACGCTTAAACAAAAATTTTGATTCAATAAGTTTAGGTAAGACACCGATGATAGATAAAAAAATTAATTATTTGTAAGAAAATGAAACACCTACAGTCGTCCTTCTGATGTAATTTATTTTGTAGCTACCAGTTCCGGCGCTTCAGTGCACTATATTCAGGCCTTAGTTGATGCTGAAGGGGTTATCACGGTCCATATACGCGATGCATTAGTGGCCAACAACTGGTTTACGCAGACTACCTGTAACTGTGATATCGTCTCTCCAGGAGAGACGCCACTGATTCATCATCTATACTCATTTATTTTTGCAATCATTTAGTTCTCAATGTTAAATCACGGAAGAACCAAACTACAGGAAAATCAGATAGTATCTGATATAAGGTCGATATTTCCCTTGATGAACATGATAAAGTTTTCCACCAAGAGCGAAGCTCGTTTAAGTGACAAAATATCTCTGCCCACAGAAAAGGGTCGTTTGACTTCATCACTAGAGGGTATAGGAGTATCATATTTTAATAAATACTCGCTCCCCAAGAAATAATGCATCATTGTATGACTGTTTTCATTTTATGTCCAGACATATTTCGGCTAGATTCTGGGCTTTTCTTTGTACAGATGTTTTACTGCTAGGCTACTTCTATGGTTTAGTTTCCACACTTACTTGACGCAAAATCAATAAACAAACAAGAGCAAACAGCCTCTAAGTTAGTTTAAGTTAGATTGAGGGGGGACCGATGACCTCAGCAGTTTGCAGTTTGGTCCCATAGGAGGTTCCCACAAATTCTCAAATTTCCTCGTTATTGTCTACTTAATTTTATTGTGTTTGTAACAATAGTGTTGTGTATATTTTAGAACCAGTTAATTTGGGATACTTGGCAGTGTTCGTGTGGCGTGTTACAGGTTGTACCTCCCAGTGCGAACCGCTTGCAATACCAGAAGGTTGCTCAGATAATTTGGAAAAGTTGTTGTATACGCCTTTTCTTAAAACGGTCTGTAAACTGATTTAAATGTCACTGGATGTACTCGAATTACGTTCTATTGGGTGCAACTGTGAGTTGCTGTACATTACTTCAGGCACTGCTAAAAGTCTTTAAAAATTGTTTGATTTTATTTAAAGCCAATTAACGTTAATATTATGTAGTTTTACTCGAAAATGCTCAAATGTTCATCTGATAAATTTCATCATACTTTACGTACCAACCCTGTATCAGGCAGCTGGCAGCATTCTGTCATAATTGAAAGCCCTCATTCACTTTGTGTTCCTTGCTGGAATATCAACAAGCGCGACACGAAACGACTGCGTTTCATCAGGGTAGCAGGCCAGGCGGAAAGCAGGGCATCAGCGCTTTGCGCGAACTGGCAGCTGCATCAGCAGGAGCTTAGTAAAGCAATACAACTGAGAAGTATCACATCACCTTGTTACTGAAGTAAGAAGCCGCGTCGCTAACGCAAGAAGGCGTACTGAATATTATTACAGACCAGTCAGTTGTACAACAAATGTGTTAAGCAAAGAAGGCGCGATACGAATTGCTGAAACATTCGTATTAGGAAAGCCTATGAGTCCATTACGAGTGACTTAGGGTCAACACCAGCCAATATACGAGGTGTGGCTAGAAAAAAACCGGACTGGTACTGGTGAAACAATAAAACGAATGCAATAAGGCTGAAAGTCGCGTGGCCTGTCACGTGACTCTCGCTCCGCCTACTGCTCGAGTTTCATCTGCCTCCTGCACTCAGTCTGCCCGTGGCGTCTGTTTTAAGTAGTTGACGTTTTGTCTGTGCGTCGGAAAATGTTGAGTGTACAGAAAGAACAGCGTGTTAACATCAAATTTTGTTTCAAACTAGGAAAATCTGCAAGTGAAACGTTTGTAATGTTACAACAAGTGTACGGCGATGATTGTTTATCGCGAACACAAGTGTTTGAGTGGTTTAAACGATTTAAAGATGGCCGCGAAGACACCAGTGATGACACTCGCACTGGCAGACCATTGTCAGCAAAAACTGATGCAAACATTGAAAAAATCGGTAAACTTGTTCGACAAGATCGCCGTTTAACAATCAGAGCAGTGTCTGAGTTAACAGGAGTTGACAAGGAAAGTGTTAGGCAGATTCTTCATGAAAGTTTCAACATGAACAAAGTGTGTTCAAAAATGGTTCCAAAGTGTCTCACAGTTGAACAGAAGGAACGCCGAAGAATGATTTGTTCTGACATCCTGGAAAACATTGAAAGTGATCCCACCTTCTTACAAAATGTTATTACTTGCGATGAATCGTGGTTTTTTACTTACGATCCCGAAACTAAACGCCAATCGATGCATTGGAAAACTCCTGGTTCTCCACGACAAAAAAAAGCACGAATGTCAAAATCGAAATTCAAGGCAATGATGATTTTTTTTTTTTTTGACATCAAAGGGATTGTGCACATTGATTGGGTACCAGAGGGACAAACAGTGAATCAGCATTACTACATTAGCGTCCTGGCTACCCTACGTGAGCGAGTACGGAGAAAACGGAACGATTTGTGGAGAAAAAAGTCATGGATCCTTCACCAAGACAATGCCCCAGCTCACAGTGCGTTGTCAGTGAAGACGTTTTTGGCAAAACACAACATTCCCATCTTAGATCATCCACTCTACTCACCTGATTTGGCCCCCTGTGACTTTTTTCTTTTCCCTAAAGTCAAGTCAGCTTTGAAAGGAACTAGATTTGAGACTGTTGAAGCAGTAAAAGAAAAAGCGACGGAAGTAATGTATGGACTTACCGAAAATGATCTGCAGCATTGCTATGAACAGTGGAAAATTCATATGGAGCGGTGTAGAGACCGAGGAAGAGAGTACATTGAAGGAGATAACATGAAATTGTAAATAATTGTAAATAAATGTTTTTTCCAGCATCAGTCCGGTTTTTTAAAGCCGCACCTCGTATGACACTAGAAATACTCCAGCATTTGAGTTCAGAGGAGAGTGGGCCAGACGATCGATGGTGTACAGGACGCGAGTACTCTATTTCCTGACGCGGTATTCACTCTGGGTATTAGTCTGTTGTAAATTTCCTGTTCGTACTCAACACCGCCAACAGCTGCCAGAGAGATGTCTTCCTCTCCGTAAGCACCAGTCACGAGATCAGCGCGGCTGACAGCTTCCAAAGCAGATGGGAAGGCCTGTGGGTCTTCCGTGTCGACTTGGGCGAGGACACCAGCGTTTCTGACACTTCAGTAGATCCACGAGGTCTACCTGCACTGTAATCCAGGGTCGGAGCACTTCTCGACCACACGGCAACCGTCACAGCGTTTCAGAGAGCAGAGATCAGCCACATTTACGGGAGGATCAAGGACCTTCTAGGCTGGCGTGTGTAAGCCACGTATGCACGTGCCACCTTCTTCGAGTGCGGAGGTGGATACGCAGCATCCACTTCGTTAGTAGCTGCCGCGGAAAAGCAGCGGTAGAGGTTCGCCGTAGCATCGCTAAAGGAGACATGTATTTTCAGAAATAAATGGTTAAAAGTAATTCTTCTTTTACTGCGCCCACCTGCGTACACAATTTACAATCGCCTCCTCTTCCCTGAGGAACCGGCAAGTGGCGAACTGAGAGAGCGCCTCCTGACACGCAATCCATCTGCCATGCCTCCCAATAGTCACCACCTGCAAAAGTGGTGTCCAGAAGTTTTCTTCTGACGCCTACCACACCAGAGTCTGGAGCCTGTACGATTGTATCGTACCAGAGCCACGCAGCAGTAGTAGCATTTGTGGGGTGAGCTGCTCAACAACTTTCTTGCTCACACAAATATTTGATTAATTGTGATCATATCCTGATTAGGACGCAGTAATTTGAAAGTAACTTTGGTGAACCATAGTGAACGGCTAACTTGTCTGAGTTTAAGGGGGATTGTGGGGAACTGTACGTAGTGTCGGTAGTGTGTAAAATGTCTAACTTGTCTGACCATAGTGTGCCTTGTGATACATATGTTCCTGTTGTGTGCTCCATGTGCGGGAGTTACGATCATGCGAAAGAGGACTAATAACTGTCGTTGGTTGGCTATGAGACGGAGTAATAAGTAATTTTTTTGTTTGTTTTGTATGGTCGTGTGTAGCAAGTAGAGCTTATTTTGAGAAGAAAATGTGGCGCAAAAGCAACCAGCTTCTACCACAGATACAATTTCCGCTCTAATGGAGCAGATTAAGTTACTGTAGGAGCAGAATGAGCAGATGGCTCAATTATTGCGTAATTTAACGATGGATTCGATACAGTCGAGGCGTGATATGTGTAAAGCAGTACTACCCGTTCCATCAGTGGATCCTATAGCCGCTGTACTTATTCCCACTTTTTCTGGCAAAAAAACGGAGGATGTTATCCACAGCTAGATTGTGCAACTGGTCTAAAAAAATGGTTCAAATGGCTCTGAGCACTATGGGACTTAACAAAAAATGGTTCAAATGGCTCTGACCACTATGGGAATCAACATCTTAGGTCATAAGTCCCCTAGAACTTAGAACTACTTAAACCTAACTAACCTAAGGACAGCACACACATCCATGCCCGAGGCAGGATTCGAACCTGCGACCGTAGCAGTCGCGCGGGTCCGGACTGAGCGCCTAGAACCGCTAGACCACCGTGGCCGGCGCAACTGGTCTGAGCACACATCATTGCAGATGGCCAAACTGCGCTTGTGGGGTGAGGCTAAGACGTACGTTATGTACCACGAGGTTTTAGATAGGGTTACTACGTTTACGGAATTGGCAGACGGGTTAAAGCATCGGTACGGAAAACAGAATAGTGCGCGGTTCTTTCGTGAAAAATTTGGTAATTTAAGGCAGGTGTCAAATGAGACAGTGGAAGCGTTTCCGGATGGAATACGCAAGTTCAACGGGCAAACTTACGAGTTGACGGCAAAGAAAGAAGCGGGGATGTGTTCCTAAGGGGGATTTCTCCAGAATTTTCAAATAGGGTAACGATGCAGAATCCATAGGATGTAGCTGGGTCATTGAGTATAGCTACGCATCTGCAAGAGGTAGACAGTGCTAGCAGGCCTCGAAATGAGCAGAGACTGTTTACGCCAAATATAGTATGCCACCGCTGTGGGCGGAAGGGTCACGTAAAAACTCAAGTGTCGTCAACCACAATGTTTTAATTGTCAAAGGTTCGGGCATAAAGTGTGTGAGTGTGGGTGGAAGAAGCGAAATGACTATGAAGGGGAAAAGAAACCGTTAAACGGCAACGGCAGTCTTCCGACCTTCGGGACGCTTTCCCAATAAAGAGAAGTGCAAGTAAATCACACGCAGAGATGGATTGTTCGTTAGTGGCTTGGGTAAAAGGGAAAGAGTGTGGACACAGGGACACATACAGGTACATCGGTTGTGGGTTTGGATCTCGTGGTTAAGAGTGGACTACAGGAACGAAGGTATACATTGCTCGTAGTGGGCGGCAATGCAGTACATGCAATTGGGACAACACGGCTTTTTTTATGGGAAACGTAAGGTTTCATGAGCAAGTGGAGGTGTTGCCTATTATGGAACAAGGTTTTGTTGAGATACTGGGATTAGATTTCCTGGTGAGGCATCGTGCTGGAATCGATCTTGGGTAACGAACGGCTGAACTCGATGGTAAGCTATTTCCGTTGAGGACTTCAGTTGCAAATGTTTGTTATTACAAGATGCGCCTATTAAAGGTAGCGTCAAATAAAATCTGTATACGTGCATTAAAGATTGATTTGCATGACAGAGCACCAGCAGGTACGAGAAAAATAATCCGGGTACCAGTTGATATTGACGTTCCGTAAGATGTAGTGTGTTTGGTAGATCCACCAGTGAGTAAGGATGTGTTGGATGAGCAACATTGTTTTGTACGTAGGTGTATTAAGGCGTACAAGGGACATTAGAGGTCAGGTTATGGTGCTAATAAGCCTGGATAATTTTGGGGAATACGAAGTTACTTTCGCCAAGGGATTGCTTGTAGCCATGTTAGAGGTACATGAGGATGAGGATATGGAGCATTGTGGGTTTCAGAGTGAGACAGAACGAACCGTCGATTTGTTTGCATTGTGAGAGAAGATGAAGCACCTGAAAGGTAAGGAATGAAGTGAGGAATTTATAGGTTATGTTTTGAATATATTGGGCGAAGCAGAACGGGATAAGATATTAAAGGATATTCAGGGCGAGTATCTGGCACTCAAGTTTTCGTATGATAAATTGATGGAGCAGTCACATGAAATGGATAGTATGATTCCGTATTTGTTGGTACAAAGGAAGACAGGATGGTTAAATGTAAGAGGTAAACTGCTCGAAACTGTGTTCGGGACAGCAACAGCAAATAGCGATGATATTTTGAGTCTGAATAGCACTATAAATGAGGGGCAGGACATGAAAAGACAAACAGCTACAATAGTTAACTGGCGTACAATTACAATTGCTGGTACGGAAAAGGGATTGCTAAATATAACTAAGGTTATGCGCAGAGTAACAGCTGAGTAGCAGTAGTATGGCAGTGAACTCATGATTACCGTGAATAAGGATTTGGGTATCATGTAAAATCATCTGAACACACTAGACAGTAGGATACTTGTAGCTAGGTTAACGCGAGAGGCAGCGAACAACTTGAATGACGCGGGGGTAGAAGTGGAAAGGATTCAGGAAGCTGTCCACCACGCTACGCATAGACAATTAAGCACTACGCTACTAGCACCAGGAGCATTTTTGCTGGGCTTACGACAAGCAGAAAGAGAATTTCTAGTAGGTCTTCAGAGTATTGTTCCAGTAACAAAGAATAATATAGCATTTTATTATCATGTTTCCATTGTAAAAGTTTATTCCGACGAAGCACGTGTGTTTATCAATGTACAATTTCCGTCAACTAGTCTTAAGTCACGATTTAATTGTTATACTGTTCATGCATACCCTGTTAGATGAAGACTTATTGATAAATGAGTTAAATTTTCTGTGAAACAAGTATTACTAATATCGGAACAGCGGGAGAGACACGTGGTTATGGCAGTAAAAGATCCTGAAGAATGTGTAAGTGAGGCGATTGCTATTGGCGGTACATGGGTGGTGCAGACGGCAACCAATCATTTGTCGTGTGAATTAAAACTGTTTCTGGGGAACAGGAATACAGCAGATTGTAAAAAGGTTATTATGAAGCCACAAACGTATTTTCAACGAGTTGGGAATCATCGGGTTTATTCCATGCATACACCGCAAACGGTAGTGATGAGCTGTTATGAGAACAAAATTTTCCCAGGAATGTCGAAACTAAAATTACAGCTTAGCGGGTTATTGGTTAACGGAACGAACTGTGACATAGCACGGGAAAGCTTTCATCTGCCAGCAACCAACACGGGTCCTACGGTAATGAATAGTGATCAACCAATGTTGTACTGGCCGGCGAATTCAACTAGCATTTTACCTAGTCACAATATCTCTTTCCTAAATTATACTCTAGACACGGCAGTACTGCATAGTTTAGATAGATCTACGGTCGCAGGTTCGAATCCTGCCTCGGGCTTGGATGTGTGTGATGTCCTTAGGTTAGTCAGGTTTAAGTAGTTCTAAGTTCTAGGGGACTGATGACCACAGATGTTAAGTCCCATAGTGCTCAGAGCCATTTAGATAGATCCATTGACGAGGCGAATGGACAAATTGCCATACATGAAATGTTATGATATATACAGGAGTTTCATCGTAAACGGAAGCAAAGTACAATTACCATTAGTGTAACGACCACTAGTATAATCGCAATACAACCAATCATTTGTCAGTTTATTTTTTCCTGAGGTGTAGAACGACGCAAGCAGTATGGAAACCTACACACGAGATTCCTCTGGATTGGGTTACACCAGACGGGATTGACCATAAGTGAAGTATAATGGTAAAATTAGTAAAGATTTTGTAACTACCATAATTTATAAGAGCGAGAATTCTTGGGTGATTCTTAAAATTCGGGTCGAATTTTTCCAAACTGGGGGTGTATGTTACGTACCACCCTGTATCAGGCAGCTGGCAGCAGAATTTCATAACTGCGAGATCTCGTTCTCTTTGTGTTTCTCGCGGGAGTGTCAAGCGCGACACGAAACGACAGTGTTTCATCACGTTAGGAGGTCAGGCGGAAATCAGGGTATCAGCGCTTACAAGGGAACCTCCCAATCGCACCCCCCTCAGATTTAGTTATAAGTTGGCACAGTGGATAGGCGTTGAAAAACTGAACACAGATTAATCGAGAAAACAGGAAGAAGTTGTGTGAAACTATGAAAAAAATTAATAAAATATACAAACTGAGTAGTCCACGTGTAACATATGCAACATCAAGGAGCTTGTGAAGTCAGTAGCGCCGTGGTCTCGTGGTTAGCGTGAGTAGCTGCGGAGAGAAAGGTCCTTGGTTCAAGTCTTCCCTCGACTGAAAATTTTATTTTCGCAAAGTTATGATCTGTCTGTCCTTACATTGACGTCTCTGTTCACTGTAATAAGTTTAGTGTCTGTGTTTTGCGACCGCACCGCAAAACCGTGCGATTAGTAGATGAAAGGACGTGCCTCTCCAATGGGAACCGAAAACATTTGTTCGCAAGGTCATAGGTTAACCGATTCCTCCACAGAAAAACACGTCTGATATATTCTATACGACACTGGTGACGGCATGTGCGTCACATGACAGGAATATGTTGTCGACCCACCTAACTTGTACACTTGGCGAATGGGTAAAAAGATTCTTCTACCTTGCCCGATTTAGGTTTTCTTGTGGATGTGATAATCACTCCCAAAAAAGTGATGAAAACATAACAGTTTGTCACATAAACTGAAAATAAAAAATTAAACTTTTCACTTGACGCAAGACTTGAACCTAGGACCTCTCATTCCGTAGTTGCTCTCGCTAACCACGGAACCACGATGCTGCTTGTCTCCAATTGTCCTTGATGTTGCCTATCTTCGCATGGACTACTCAGTTTGTATATTTTACTAATTTTTTTCATAGTGCCACACAACTTCTTCCTGTTTTCTCGATTGATCTGTGTTCAGTTTTTCAAGGCCTATCCACTGCGCCAACTTATAACTAAATCTGAGGGGGGTGCGATGGGGAGGTTCCCTTGTTAGTAAAGCAATACGACTGAGAAGTATCGCATCACCTTGTTAGGTGAAGTAAGAAGCCGCGTCGCTAACGCAAGAAGGCGTACTGAATATTGTTACATACCAGTCAGTTGTATAACAAATGCGCTAAGCAAATATGGCGCGATATGAATCGCTGATACATTCATATTAGGAAAGCCAATGCGGTCATTACGAGTCAACACCAGCCACTATAAATAGTCCAGCACTTGAGTTCAGAAGAGGGTTGGTCAGAGGATCGAAGGTGTACAGGATGCGGGTACTGGATTCCCTGACTCGGTATTAAAGCTGTATAAAGGTCTTTTATAGATTTCCTGCTCATGCTCAACACTGCCAGCAGCCGCCAGAGAGACGTCTTCCTCTCCGTAAGCACCAGTCACGAGTTCGGCGCTGCTGACAGCTTCTAACGCAGATGGAAGGCCTGGTGGTCTTGCGTGTCAACTTGCGCCAGGACACCAGCGTTCCTGACACTTCAGCGGAGCCACGGGGCCTACCTGCGCGGCAGGCCGGGGCCGGAGCACGTCTCGACCACACGACAACCGTCATCGCGTTTCAGAGTGCAATGATGAGCCACAGTTATGGGAGGGGATCGAGGACCTCCTAGGCCGGCGTGTGTAGGCCACATATGCACGCGCCACCTACTTCGAGTGCGGAGGGTGGACAAGCAGCGGCAGAGGACCGCCGTGGCATCGCTAAAGGAGACATGTATTTTCAGAAATAAATGGTTAAAAGTAATTCTTCCTTTATTGCGCCCACCTGCGTAAGCAGGCTACAACCACCTTCTCTTCCATGAGATGAAAACTGGGAAAGTGCCTCCTGACACACCATCCATCTGCCACACGTCCCAGTACCCAGTATTCGCCACGTGCGATACCTAGATCTTTACCTTGTAGTGCTCCCAATTTAGATTTTTTTGGGTGGGGTGTGAGGGGTGGGGGGGATGGACGGAGCATTATGCATTAACGAATGATGTTCAGCCCCCATTTACCGAGCGAGGTGGCGCAGTGGTTAGACACTGGACTCGCATTCGGGAGGACGACGGTTCAATCCCGCGTCCGGCCATCCTGATTTAGGTTTTGCGTGATTTCCCTAAATCGCTCCAGGCAAATGCCGGGATGGTTCCTTTGAAAGGGCACGGCCGACTTCCTTCCCCATCCTTCCCTAATCCGATGAGACTGATGACCACGCTGTCTGGTCTCCTTCCCCAAAACAACCCAGCCCAACCCTCAGCCCCCATTTGCCCAGAGCTTCCTTGTTGTTCCTAGTAGGGGCGTATTGATGCATCTCAGTAATTATACTGAAGGCACCCTAGATGAAGTTCTGGACGTCATTGCTGCACAGACGTCCTGCAGGATCATCCTATTGTAAGTGCAGAAAAAAGTGGCATTGAGCACTATGGGACTTAACTTCTGAGGTCATCAGTCCCCTAGAACTTAGAACTACTTAAACCTAACTAACCTAAGGACATCACACACATCCATGTCCGAGGCAGGATTCGAACCTGCGACCGTAGCGGTCGCGCGGTTCCAGACTGCAGCGCCTAGAACCGCTCGGCCACTCCGGCCTGCTGTAAGTCCAGCAGCTATCACTCCACAGAAAATAGGCCTTATGAGGGCCTTATGAGCATAGATGTGGCAACACGAATTGTTGCGAACCTATTATTTGCAGGGGGGCTGCGGGCATGCACACATCTAGCCCGTCTTCCACTCAGAAAGGGCGTCAACGTGCATGACTCGATTGGTACCGTCAGAAGATCACTTGGAAGATGGAATGGCGCGCCATGGTCTTCAACGATGAAAGCAGATTGTACCTGCATGCAAGTGATGGTCGTTTGCGCTCACGACATACATCTGCTGAGCGCTGCCTCGTAGAGCGCATTCGTCCAAGACACAATGGCCTCAGTCCACGCATTATGGTCTGGGGTACGACAAGCTACAACTCCCGTTCACGTTTGGTGTTTCTGGAGGAGACGCTAACCGGAGCTCATTACGTTCAGAATGTTTGTAGACCCATTCTTTTGTCATTCTTACATAACGACGGTGATGAGATTTCCACGAGGATAATGCTCACCCACACACTGAAAATGAAACCCAGCGCGCTGTGCAAGACGTGCAGTAACTTCCCCGGCCAGCATTATCTCTGGGCTTGTCTCTAATCGAGCTCACGTGGCATGTGATGGGGCAAGTAGTGACTCGTGCAAGTCGTCAACGAACAACTCTTACAGAACTACTTGTATAGCTCGAACAGGAGTGGCGTAACAGTATCTGTACGATAGATGCCAGGCTCAGTAGCTGCACTGCCGCCCGTGGAGACTACGCCACGCACTGTTATGGGTGATGCAGCATGGATCGATATTTAGTACCTCAGAACAGCTTGTGCTGTTGATCCGTAAATATAATCATGTCATGTACTCCACATGCACTGCTGTACACTGTTGTAACAATAAATCTTGATCTTAAGTTACGAGGATGAGTCAAATGAAAACCTTAAATTTCTAATAACAAATTGAAATTTTGCGCCGTTCCGTTATCCAGTAAGTTGGTAATCGCGCTACAAACATCGTGCAGAATGGCCTGTAGGTGGCAGCATAGTGCAGATGCACACATACCGTCGCAGTATCAGTATAAAGATGGCCGCCTCACTTGCGACTTGCACCAGGGAAGAGCAGCGTTCTGTTATTCGGTTTTTGCGTAGTGAAGGTGTGAAGTCTATTGAAATTCATCGACGAATGAAGGTTCAGTACGATGATGCATGTTTGTCACAGCAACAAGTCTACGAATGGAGTAGGAAGTTCGCAAATGGAGTGACTTCGGTGGTAGATGCTCCTGGTCCAGGTCAGGCACAACGAGTTTGACTCCACAGAACATTGCAGCAGTTGAAGCCACAGTGAAGAAAAACCGTCGAGTGACACTGAATGACATTGCAGCATGTTTACAGATTAGTCATGGGACAGCACACCACATTGTGCATGATATTCTCCAGCTGACCCCTGAAATGAGAGAACGACGTGTTGATGCTTGTGAAGAACTTCTTCGGCGCTTTGAACGAGAAGGTGATGGCTTCCTTGCAGGAATCGTTACTGAGGATGAAACCTGGGTTCACTTCCACCAACAGGAAACGAAGAGAGCGAGCAAGGAATGGCGGCATTCCTCATCACCAAAACAATAGAAGTTTCGAACAGAACCATCAGGAGGGAAGGTTATGCTGACTCTCTTTTGGGACGAAAAAGGCGTCATTCTGGAGCATTACATGCCCAGAGGGACCACTGTCACCAGTGCATCATACACAGATCTCCTAAAAATCATCTGCGGCCTACAATCAAATCAAAGCGACATGTATTGCTATCAGCAGATGTCCTTTTGCAACATGACAATGCAAGGTCCCACACTGGCCGACTGGCCGTACAACAGTTGCAACAATAACAGACCTACATTTTGAGTGTCTTACTCCTCCACCATACTCACCAGACACTGCTCCATATGTTTGGACCACTCAAAGACGCAATGGGAGGAAAGAAGTTCCGTTCTGATGAAGAAGTACGCAACACGGTGCATGAATGGTTGCGTGGACTACCAAAGAATTTTTTTCTAAAGCAATTTATGCACTTTGTAGGCGTCCGAGGACTTGTATTGAGCGTGGGGGAGATTATGTTGAAAAGTGATACAGCTTTGTATCAGTTCTGCACAATAAATAATATTTAAAAAAATATTTAAGGTTTTCATTTGACTCACCCTCTCTGAAGGGGTGTAGTAATTTTGTGTGTGCATTGAGCGTGGGGAAGATTATGTTGAAAAGTGATACAGCTTTGTATCACTTCTGCACAATAAATAATATTTAAAAAAATATTTAAGGTTTTCATTTGACTCACCCTCTCTGAAGGGGTGTAGTAATTTTGTGTGTGTGTGTGTGTGTGTGTGTGTGTGTGTGTGTGTTACGTTACATTATCTCTCCCGTCTCTGACTTTTGCAAAGCTGTCTACTTGGTCCGCCACAGATGACATGCCACGTCGAATTCGTTTCAGAACTTGTGGCCCCCGGATGGCGGTGATAGAGCAGCACTTCTGCGGCCGCTGTGCGCTGTCCCTCTCGGCAGCGCAGCGGCGTAATGGCCACTGTGTGCGGGGTGCCGCGCCTTCCAGACGCAGCAGGCGCCTGATGGCTCGACGGCTCCATAAGGCGCATTTCATTAGCGGCGGGGCGCGGCCGGCGGTTTTATTCGCCGGCGGTAATTGCGAGCGCGGCAAGGCGCAGATTGCCACCGCCGCCGACGCCACCTCCGCCTCCGTCTGCTGGCGCTGCTGCTGGCTGATGGAGCCGCCTCGCGCAGTACCACAGCACACCACAAGTGCCGACGCAACACACTGAGGGACACAATACGGGATTCTCCACACGTTCTGCTACAGTAAACCTACGGATGATCGTTACTAAAGTGCATTTACGCCCCAACTCTGTTCAACAGGTGATCAAAAAGTCAGTATAAATTTTAAAACTTGATAAACCACAGAATAATGTAGATAGAGAGGTAAAAATTGACACACATGCTTGGAATGACATGGGTTTTTTATTAGAACAAAAAAAAAGTTCACAAAATGTTCGACAGATGGCGCTGGACAGCAAAACTGCTACAGTGACGGGTGAGAGGTACGCCGATATGCGACAGAATCGCATCATCCCCAGCTTGGCTGGTAAACACCTGCTGGAACGTACGATGTTTATGGAGGATGGCGCTCCACCCGATATTGCTAGACGCGTGAAAGATCTCTTGCATGCGTCGTTTGGTGATGATCGTGTGCTCAGCCGCCACTTTCGTCATGCTTGGCCTCCCAGGTCCCCAGACCTCAGGCCGTGCGATTACTGGCTTTGGGGTTACCTGAAATCGCAAGTGTATCGTGATCGACCGACATCTCTAGGGATGCTGAAAGAAAACATCCGACGCCAATGCCTCACCATAACTCCGGACACGCTTTAGTCCAGTGAAACTGTCAGAAAAAAAGCCTGTACCTTGCAAAAGGTGGGGTAGAAGATTTTATTTTTTTAACTCGTCCATATTGTTGGAAAGGTTAGAAAACCAAGTTTTGCCAACAAAATTTCTCTTGGGAAAACTTTCTGCAGTCAAAAAACTTCGAAAATTTCGGACTTTTTTCAGTTTTTTCAAAATATCTGTTTCATTTGCTCCTATCGCTTTGACGTCTAATTTCTTTTCTAAAGAGCACAAAATTCTCTGCAAATTTGATTCTTACCATTTTTTTCTACTCCCAGTATCTAAGGCGCTACAGCGCGTCAAAAAATACCAATTTTTCAAATTTCGAACAAAGTGGCAAATTACCTAATTTTTGAACACTGTTATTTCAGTTTCTATTTGTGTAGTATAAACATATTACTCATCATGTTATTCACTGGAATTTACCATCTCACTCTGCTGCAGGGCCAGGACAAACAGCACCATATTCAGTAACTACGAACACATTCACGTCAGATTGCGTGAATTTTATTTGTGTTACAATACGTAATACGATTGCATGCAGGTGCCGTACATTTTCTACTGTTGATTGACGTTAATGATCAGTTATAAGAAAAAGTGGCCACCATTACTTACAGGATATGTTGAGACTCGAGGAAAAAATGGATTTATCAGAATATGAGAAGTTCACAACGAAAGGACATTTTACAATCCGGCGATTAGAAAAGTATTTGTCAGGGGTTCCTTCTGACATTGATGAGAACCATGAAGAGTTCTGGAGGACTTACTTCTGGCCGAGGAATTACGGATAGAGTATTAACCAGATGGACATTGGGTATGGTTCACATGCAGAACATTTGTGAAGAAATTGAGTCGTATTGTGAAGTGAGCGCAGTAACATCAGAACAGCATGTAGATGCAAGAAGTTGTCGCATCGAACGAGATGGCATAGACTTGCGTAAGCTGCGTGATTGGTTTTCAGTGCACCCTCCCTTCCCTGAAAGTGATTTTATAATGTCTATCAGCAGCGGTGTTGTCGGTACGGAGGATGTTAATTGTCATATGTGTCACGAAGAGGGGGAAAAAGAATAGTTTGTGACAATTTCCATGATGTAAAGTTCCGTAGAAAAGATAAAGTTGCGTTCAATTCTGTAAAAGCTGGGAGCACTAAAATTACTCCTGTTGATCCTTTAACTCTTTTCCAAAGGATTTGTTTAATGAAACAAAGTGAAGAAGAGTTAAAAGCCTTTCTGAAATATGAACTTTCTCCTTACCCAATGTCCCTATTCCCAGAAAAAGGCATGCGAAAAGGAAAAAAAATCTTCATTCTATAAGTCAGGTGGACCGAGTAAATTTTTTGTTATTGATGGAGGGTACCTTATCCACAGAGTGACTTGGATTCGAAATGTTTGCTTCACGTCAATAGCCCAAAGCTATGTTTCTTACCTGTAACGTCATTTTGGATCCCAATTTGCTATTGTATTTGATGGGTATCCATGTGAGGGAGACAAATGAGGATTCGTAGGTCCAAAAAACATTCTTCGGTTGACGTTGTGGTTGAATCAGAGATGGTGAACCAAGTCCCTCAGGACAAGTTCTTGTACAGCGAACGAAACAAGATGTGTTTGATCACACTTCTTAAAAAGGAATTTCTGGAGTGTAGCATTGAAGTGCACCAGGCACAAGAAGATGCTCACGTTATGATTGTATCATCTGCCATTTCAAGAACCAAAGATTTTGGAAGTGTTATCATTGTAGGAGAAGATGTTGACCTGCTTTTGCTCATGACCGGTTTGGGGCAGGGCATTGAAAACTTATTTTTATTAAAGCCAGGAAGAGGAAATACAGAAGACAAGTGGTTTTCCACTGCATCTTACAAGTTTGACAGTGAATATATTCTGTTCACTCACGCCTTTAGCGGATGTGATACAACATCCGCTTTTTTTGGTCAAGGAAAAATTAAGTGCCCGCATCTCGTGGTCGTGCGGTAGCGTTCTCGCTTCCCACGCCCGGGTTCCCGGGTTCGATTCCCGGCGGGGTCAGGGATTTTCTCTGCCTCGTGATGGCTGGGTGTTGTGTGCTGTCCTTAGGTTAGTTAGGTTTAAGTAGTTCTAAGTTCTAGGGGACTTATGACCACAGCAGTTGAGTCCCATAGTGCTCAGAGCCATTTGAACCATTTAAACCAAAAATTAAGTGCTGCAGTATTGTTGCGAAAAATGAACACCTAACCTCAGCGCTTTGCACGTTCAATAAACCACATGCTACCTGTGAAGAAATAATAACAGCAGGAGAACAGGTTACTATTGCATTGTATAGAGAAGGTGTAGCCGGCCGAAGTGGCCGTGCGGTTAATGGCGCTGCAGTCTGGAACCGCAAGACCGCTACGGTCGCAGGTTCGAATCCTGCCTCGGGCGTGGATGTTTGTGATGTCCTTAGGTTAGTTAGGTTTAACTAGTTCTAAGTTCTAGGGGACTAATGACCTCAGCAGTTGAGTCCCATAGTGCTCAGAGCCATTTGAACCATTTTTTTTTTTTTTTTTTTTTTTGAGAAGGTGTCAGCAGTACCCACACACTAGACCATTTGCGGTACCAGATATTCGCCAAATCTGCCACAAAAAGCAAGCTGAATCTTGCACGGTTGCCACCTACACAAGATGCTGCACAACATCATTCGTTGTGGACTTACCAACAAGTCCAAAGTTGAATGGGAAACCAGAAACCTCCTGAGAAATGGGGCTGGAATCACAGTGACCACGGTCCAATACCTGTTATAATGAGCCAAGATCCAGCACCTGAAGCACTTCTTCACATTGTTTCAAGCTCATGCAGGCTGAACTGTGGCGGAGCGTGCTCCTGCAGAAAAGCGGGTTTGAAATGTTCTTCAATTTGCAAGAAATGTATCGGGGTCAACTGTGAAAACATGCCAAAATTTTTATATGAAGACAGTGAAGATGATGTTATGGAGGATGTTGAGGAAACCGCTGACGAAATCAACGAACTTGCTGAGGCTGACTCGCTGTGTAAAGAAGAGGTCAATCTGGGATCAACTCTATGTACAGACCTTGAATCCGTAACTCAAGGTATTTCTGGTGACACTGAGGAACCTGGCCCATCAAAACGTTGGAAGTGATGCTCATATTTGTCTCAAATGCGCTAAAGTGCGATATTACAAGTATTACACAACCAGAACTGTCAACATTTTTAGTAACTAACAATGCATTTTAATTGTAATAAAACTACTTATTTTTAATGTCAACTGTGTGGCTTTTATACACAAGAATAATTACCTACCTAATTAGGTTGCCTATTGCAGCTAATAATAGTTCAGTTTCCTGAGACAATTTCTTTTGTGTGCGTGTATATGTGTGTGTGCGCGCGCGCGTGTGTGTCTCTTAATGATGTATTTTTAAAAAAATGGTTCAAATGGCTCTGAGCACTATGGGACTCAACTGCTGAGGTCATTAGTCCCCTAGAACTTAGAACTAGTTAAACCTAACTAACCTAAGGACATCACAAACATCCATGCCCGAGGCAGGATTCGAACCTGCGACCGTAGCGGTCTTGCGGTTCCAGACTGCAGCGCCTTTAACCGCACGGCCACTTCGGCCGGCCGATGTATTTTTATATTTATAGTTTTACAAATACCAGGGCTGAGTTGGCCCATAGTGAACTTCAGGTAGTGATGTAAGAATCACAATAGTTGGGTGCCCAGCAATCCTCATGTTGCACACAGAGAAATTGAATACCTGAAAGTGAGGTGATAAATTCCAACATATAACATGATGTATAATGTATTTATACTACACAAACAAAAACTGAAAAAATAGTGTTCAAAAATAAGGTACCTTGCCACTATGCTCAAAATTTGAAAAATTGGTATTTTTGGAGGCGCTGTAGTGCCTTAGATATTGGGAGTAGAAAAAAATGGTAAGAATCACATTTGGAGAGAATTTTGTGCTCTTTAAAAACGAAAATAGACGTTAAAGCGGTAGGAACAAAAAAACAGAGATATTTTGAAAAAACTGAAAAAAGGCCGAAAGTTTCCAAGTTTTTTTACTGCAGAAAGTGTTTCCAAGCGAAATTTTGTTGGCAAAACTAGGTTTTCTAATCTTTCCAACAATATGAACGAGTTGAAAAAATAAACTCTTCTACCCCACCTTTTGCAAGGTATATTTACTATTTGACTGGACTACTTTACAGTGCTGTTCACAACATTATTCCTCGACTACAGCTGTTGTTGAGGAATGATGGTGGACATATTGAGCATTTCCTGTAAAGAACATCATCTTTGCTTTGTCTTACTTTGTTACTCTAATTGCTGTTCTGATCAGATGAAGCGCCATCTGTCGGACATTTTTTAAACGTTTGTATGTTTTTTGGTTCTAATAAAACCCCATGTCATTCCAAGTATGTGTGTCAATTTGTACCTCCATATCTACATTATTCCGTGCTTTATTCAGTTTTCAAATTTAAACTGACTTTTTGATCACCCGGTATATACGAGGGGCGTTTGAGTGTTTGAAAAGTCCGTGCAAAGTCCGAGAGATTGCACCACCGACGCGTGTCAAGGTCATGATTAGTTAGTTGCATCTTTGGAAAGAACGCACACCAAGTTTCAGATATATTGGTCTATTTCTTTGCGTTTGGCATTCGTGTGGCTCAAGGAAGTCGAGTGATTGTCAAAAAATAGACGAAAAAGAATTTCGTGTGGTGATTAAACATTATGAATGGCAAAACGCCTCAGGTGACTAAAGAGAAGCTTGGTAAACATTACGGTGACTCTGCACCTTCGACTAAAATAGTTTGTAAGTGGTTTCAAAATTTTCGGAGTGGCCATATGGGCACAAGTGATGCTGAACGTTCTGGACGCCCTGTGGAGGTTACGACTCCAGAAATCATTGCTAAAACCCATTATATGGTGATGGATGACAGGGGAGTTAAAGTGCATGAGATTGCTAGGGCTGTAGGCATCTCGAATGAACGGGTACATAATATTTTGCATAAACATGAGAAAGCTATCCCCAAGATGGGTTCCGCGATTGCTCACGCTTGACCAAAAACGGAATCGTGTGAAGTGTTGCAAGGATCGTTTGCAGCTGTTCAGGAAGAATTCGCAGGACTTTAAGTGACGTTTCGTCACTGTGGATGAAACATGGATACATTACAATACTCCTGAGACCAAACAACAATCTAAACAATGGATTACCAAGGGAGAATCTGCACCAAAAGAGGCGAAGACCATTCCTTCGGCCGGAAAGTTTATGGTGACTGTCTTTTGGGATTCGCAAGGGATAATCCTCATCGACTATCTGGAAAAGGGTAAAACTATTCATCGTTATTGGACGGTTTGAAAACCGAGCTGCAATAAAAACGACGGCAATTGGACCGCAAAAAAGTCCTTTTCCATCCCGACAATGCACCAGCACACACCTCACCAGTTCTGGTCGCAAAATTAATGGAAATAGGATTCCAACTCGTTTCACATCCCCCACCCCTTCTCCAGGCGTCGCTCACTCGGACTACTATTTGTTCCCCAATTTGAAGAAATGGCTGGTGGGACAAATATTTTGTTCAAACGTGGAGGTGCCTGTAGCAACTAATAGCTATTTTGCAGACTTGGACAATTCCTATTATTCGATAGGGATCGACAAATTAGAAGAACGTTGTACGAAGTGTGTAAGTGTATAAGTCTAAAAGGAGAAAAATAAAAAAGGTTTACGCCAAACACGTAAGCAGTTTTTATTTTTGCATGGACATTTCAAACGCCCCTCATAGAGAGAGAGAGAAAGAAAGAGAAAGAAAGACAATGCACCACGATGGAATTATCCGAATGGAACGGAAATCGGTGTATATGTTGTAAATGCACAGAAAAACGAATGATTAGAGCTGAATGATTTATTCAAGAGAAAGACCTCCACAAATTGAGGTAGGCAAGCAATTATTTGGCTCGGCATTGATTGATAAGAGTTGTTAGATGTCCTCCTGAAGGATATCGTGCCAAAGTCTGTCCAATTGACGCTTACATCGTCAAAAACTAGAGATGATTGGAGGGCCCTGTCGACAATGCTCCAAACGTTATCAGTTGGCGAGAGGACCTGCGACTTTGCTGTCCAAGAAGTGATTTGGCATCACGAAGAGAAGTAATAGAAACCCTCTTCGTGTGCGGGCAGGCGTTCTTCGTGAAATGTAAGACAAAAAACGAAGGACGAGAAAACAGGACATAGAAAATCGTCAACGTACCGCTGTGCTCTGGTAGTGCCATGGATGACAACCAAGAGTGATGCTCTGGGGTGCCATTTCTTTTCATAGCACGACTTTTTTACTGTCATCCACGCCACTCTTACAGCACAGCGGTATGTCGACGATATTCTACGCCTTATATTCTTAACGTTCATGACAGGGCATCCCGAGCTTACATGAGAAAACCATCACTCCTGGTTGCCGGGCTGAATGGTGGGCGAGAGACAGGTTGGTTCCCCACTGCTGTATGGGGCGTCTGCAGACGTGGCTTTGCTGGGCTCAGCTTGCAACAGGACTCATCACTGAAGACAATTGTGCTTCAGCTAATGAGATTCCAGGGTGAAGACGTGTCTGAAGACCCTCCAGGCAGCCATGAGACACCAACCTGACTGTCACTTGCCACATGGCCCGACAACCAGTCCGTGCTAATTCACTTCATAGGACGACCCCTTGATTTGTCATCCGCGGCATCCTTACAGCACTCTCTGTTTTGTTGTCCTCCATGACAAGCCATCCTAGACTTCCATCTCAGCAACTAATGCCCGATAGCACACGGCGATAGGCTCTACTTGTTGCCGTACCTTACATTGACCAGCACGTTCACCGGACTGCTCACCAATTGAGAGCATTTGGAGGATTACGGCCAGGGACCTCCGACCAGATCGGAATTTTGAAGATCCAATGCGTCTATTGGACAGACGTTCGTGCCGTATCCGTAAGGACAACATCCAGCAACTCTGTCAATCAAAGCCAAGCCTAATAACTTCTTGCATTAGAGCTAGCGGTGGACCACCGTATTATTGACTTGCTCAGTTCGTGAATCTCTTTCTCTTGAATAAATCAGTGATTCTGAAACTGTAAACATTTATTTTTTCTGTACAAGTACAACACATCTATCGATTTCCGACCATTCGGATGATCCCCCCGTAGTGCGTCGGTCTTCTTTTTATAATTATTAGAGTGCATTTTCAGGAGGTACACCTACAGCTTGTAAGTATTTGAAAAATATTAGGAGTAATTCGTCGAGCTGCTGATGAAATTCTTTTTTTAACAACCAGTTTCGGTAGACAGACCATGAGTAGATTCGTGTATACCAACGTCAAATAGTATATAAGTAGCCTTACAAGATTAAACTATTACAAATATGTTAAGTGGTGCAAATGCAAACGACAGTACACACGTAATGAAATGTCGAACCCACTCATAAACGCATGTACAGCATCGTATTAGGCGAATACAAATTCAGTGACGTCGGATAATCAAACTATGAATTTGTCACCGAAAATAAAAACATGGCACATAAATTGGTTTAACGAATTATATGAAATGTAGATTAAAACTGAAGAAACTGCAAAAAGGTGGGAATTTGAGGACATGGGACCTGGATAAACTGAAAGAACCAGAAGTTGTAGAGAGCTTCAGAGAGCATTAGGGAACGATTGACAAGAATCGGGGAAAGAAATACAGTAGAAGAAGAATGGGTAGCTTTGAGAGGCGAAATAGCGAAGGTAGCAGAGGATGAAGCAGGTAAAAAGACGAGCGCTAATAGAAATCCTTAGGTAACAGAAGAAATATTGAATTTAACTGATGAAAGGAGAAAATATAAAAATGCAGTAAATGAAGCTGGCAAAAATGAATACAAACGTCTCAAAAAAAATGGTTCAAATGGCTCTGAGCACTATGGGCTCAACTGCTGAGGTCATTAGTCCCCTAGAACTTAGAACTAGTTAAACCTAACTAACCTAAGGACATCACACACATCCATGCCCGAGGCAGGATTCGAACCTGCCACCGTAGCGGTCTCGCGGTTCCAGACTGCAGCGCCAGAGCCGCGCGGCCACTTCGGCCGGCGTCTCAAAAATGAGAGCAACAGGAAGTGCAAAATGGCTAATCAGGGATGACCAGAGGACAAATGTAAGGATGTACAGGCTTATCTCACTAGGGGTACCATAGATACTGCCTTTGGAGAAAAGAGAACCACTTGCATGAATATCAAGAGCTCAGATGGAAACCCAGTTCTAAGCAAAGAAGGGAAGGCAGAAAGGTAGAAGGAGTATATAGAGGGTCCATAAAAGAGCGATCTTCTCAAGGACAATATTATAGAAATGGAATAGAATGTAGATGAAGATGAAATGGGAGATACGATACTGCGTGAAGAGTTTGACAGAGCACTGAAAGACCTAAGTCGAAACAAGGCCCCGGGAGTAGACAACATTCCATCAGAACCTCTGACAGCCTTGGGAGAGTCAGTCCTGACAAAACTCTACTATCTGGTGAGCAAGATGTATCAGACAGGCGAAATTCCCTCAGACTTCTCGAAGAATATAATAATTCCAATCCCAAAGCAAGCAGGTGTTGACAGATGTGAAAATTACCGAACTATCAGTTTAATAAACCACTGCTGCAAAATACTAACACGAATTCTTTACAGACGAATGGAAAAACTGGTAGAAGCCGCCCTCGGGGAAGATCATTTTGGATTCCGTAGAAATGTTGGAACACGTGAAGCAATACTGACTCCACGACGTATCTTAGAAAATAGATTAAGGAAAGGCAAACCTACGTTTCTAGCATTTGTAGATTTAGAGAAAGCTTTTGACAATGTTGACTGAAATACTCTCTTTCAAATTCTGAAGGTGGCAGGGTTAAAATACAGGGAGCGAAAGGCTATTTAAAATTTGTACAGAAACCAGATGGCAGTTATAAGAGTCGAGGGACATGAAAGGGAAGCAGTGGTTGGGAAGGGAGTAAGACAGGGTTGTAGCCTCTCCTCGATGTTATTCAATCTGTATATTGAGCAGGCAGTAAAGGAAACAAAAGAAAAATTCGGAGTAGGAATTAAATTCACGAGAAGAAATAAAAGCTTTGAGATTCGCCGATGACATTGTATTTCCGGCAGACAGCAAAGGACTTGGAAGAGCAGTTGAGCGGAATAAACAGTGTCTTGAAAGGAGGATATAAGATGAACATCAAAAAAGCAAAACGAGGATAATGGAATGTAGTTGAATTAAGTCGGGTGATGTTGAGGGTATTAGATTGGGAAATGAGACATTTAAAGTAGTAAAGGAGTTTTGCTATTTGTGGAGCAAAGTAACTGATGATTGTCGAAGTAGAGAGAATATAAAATGTAGACTGGCAATGGCAAGGAAAGCGTTTCTGAGGAAGAGAAATTTGTTAACATCGAGTATAGATTTGAGTGTCAGGAAGTCGTTTCTGAAAGTATTTGAATGGAGTGTAGCCAAGTACGGAAGTGAAACGTGGACGATAAACAGTTTGGACAAGAAGAGAATAGAAGCTTTCGAAATGTGGTGCTACAGAAGAACGCTGAAGATTAGATGGGTAGATCACATAACTAATGAGGAGGTATTGAATAGAATTGGGGAGGAGTTTGTGGCACAAGTTGACAAGAAGAAGGAATCGGTTAGTAGGACTTGTTATGAGGCATCAAGGGATCACCAATTTAGTACTGGAGGGCAGCGTGGAGGGTAAATATCGTAGAGGGAGACCAAGAGATGAATACACTGAGCAGATTCAGAAGGATGTAGGCTGCAGTAGGTACTGTGAGATGAAGAAGCTTGCACAGGATAGAGTAGCATGTAGAGCTGCATCAAACCAGTCTCTGGACTGAAGACCACAACAGCAACAACAACAACAACGAATTATAAACAAATCACTTAATAAGAAATAAATGTTTCGTACTTATTCATAGTTACTTGTTGTCACTTCCTAGTTTCAATTACACCGTCAGTATACAAACTGCCCTAGGCAGCGCACATTTTCATGTTATATGAGCAGCTGGTGTTACCTCTATCAACTGATTCATACCACATACAGCAGATTGCACAGCTGATCATTTGCTTGTATAACCAAAGATGGTCACACATGTCTTAGTACATCGATATGATTACGTTCTTAAGAAAACAGAAACTTTGTGTCGTAAGGTACGATAAGTTGTCATGACAGGTATTCTGTATGTGGCACCTAACAACAACTTACATCTCTTACAATCACGGTAGTGGTTACAGAAACAAAATTCGTAAAAGTAACAACTTACGTACAGACATGGACGCTAGTGCGAAACAAGCTAGCCGGCGGCGGTGGACGAGCGCTTCTAGGCGCTACAGTCTGGAACCGCGCGGCCGCTACGGTCGCAGGTTCGAATCCTGCCTCGGGCATGGATGTGTGTGGTGTCCTTAGGTTAGTTACGTTTAAGTAGTTCTAAGTTCTAGGGGACTGATGACATCAGACGTTAAGTCCCATAGTGCTCAGAGCCATTTGAACCATTTTTTTGAAACAAGCTAAAGCCACATTACACATTTGTACTGGTTCCGTTGTACAATGCCTTTTAAGGAACAGGCCGTACAGATACGTAGATTGTATGCCTAACCGAATTGTCCAAATACAGTACAGTATAAAAGATGTAACATGCTCTATGTCATAGAAAGCAGTTCGATCAACGTCTCAAATTGCACACTAAAGCTGCAGTTCAGTCTAATGTGATCAATTACACTGTCCAGTCACATTACTGTGAACATCTTTTCAGCACGGACGTGCAGGAAGAGAGTCAGTGAGCTTCTGGAAGGTACCGACAGGGGTCTGGAGCCATACCGGCTCCTACGGCGTGGCCAGCTGCGCTAGGATTGTCTGTCGAGGATACTTGGCACGTGGCACGAACAGCCCAGTTGAGGGGATCCCACAGATTCTCGATTTATTTTAAATATCGCGAGTTTGGTTGGCAGGTGACCACGGTAAATTCATCCCGGTGCTCTTCGAATCGCTCACGTACGCTGCAAGCGGTGTGACATGTTACATTGTCCTGCTGATAAATGCCATTGTGCGGAGGAAAAACAGACTGCATGTAGGGTTGGACATGGTCCCCGAGGATAGGTCCATTCTTGTAATGGAATTCCACGAAAACATTCTCCAAACCCTGATCTTCCCTTCCCCGGTATGGACACTTCCGACGATTTGTGTGTTGGCTTTCAGTCGTTCCACACCTTGCACACCAACGGCCATCTGTCATCTAGAAAGGCCATCTGTCGCCACATAATTGATGCCCACTTGCTGTATTTGTGTGCAAATTCCAGCCTTCGTCGCCGTTGAGCAGCATTCACTATGGGTACATAAATCAGACACCTGCTGTGGAGGCCCATACGCAGCTACATTCACTGGACGCTCTTTGAGGATACACTGTTGGAACGCCCTTAGGTTCAACGCCGTAGCCGTCATTCACCCCTGACATCTTTGGCTCGTAGTGAAGCACAGTCGCCCTGGCGATAGTTTTCGATAGCGCCTTTTTGTTGTGCACGGTAGACTTGAACCACGGCGGCACGCAAACAGTTTACAAACTGTTTACAAAATGGTTCGAATCGCTCTGAGCACTATGGGACTTAACTTCTGAGGTCATCAGTCCCCTAGAACTTAGAACTACTTAAACGTAACTAACCTAATGACATCACAAACATCCATACCCCAGGCAGCATTCGAACCTGCGACCGTAGCGGTCGCTCGGTTCCAGACTGTAGCGCCTAGAACCGCTCGGCCACCCTGACGGCCAACGGTTTACAAACTTATCCGTTTGGAAAATGCTTCCACCCTTGGTCCGAAAGGCAATGATCATGCCCTTTGGAGGCCATATATATCGCTCCCATTTCCGCATTACGACAACGCCTGCATTGAAACTTCCTGGCAGATTAAAATTGCGTGCCGGACCGAGACTCGCCCGCGATAGGCAAAGGCCCCGAGTTCAAGTGCTCTACCATCTGAGCTACCCAAGCACGACTCACGACCCGTCCTCACAGCTTAATACCGCTATCACCTCATCTCCTACCTTCCAAACTTCACAGAAGCTCTCTGCTAACCATGTAGAACTAGCACTCCTGCAAGAAAGGATATTGTTGAGACGTGGCTTAGCCACAGCCGGGGGGATATTTCCAGAATGAGATTTTCACTCTGCTGCGGAGTGTGTGCTGATATGAAACTTCCTGTCAGATGAAAACTGTGTGCCGGACCGAGACTATAACTCAGGACCTTTGCCTTTCGCGGGAAAGTGCTCCACCAACCCCCGCGCTGTTTCCCGCGTACTCCCCCCATCCCCCCCCCCCCTCCCTGACACGCTTTATGTACACTCCACTGCTAGCACTGCACTCTGTGTAATTATTGCACGTAGACGTCGAACGTAGGAGGAGGTCACATTGATCCAACTCGACCGCGTGAAGTATTACAGGATAACGGAGACTTATGCAGTATTAAAAGCCATATTGTATAAAGTAGGCCTATATAGCTAAATGCTGTATATTACGACACATTTAACTTGAACCTTATGTAGACATCTTTAGCATGAGATTGAGTCCTATGAACAGAACGTCAGATACCATGGCGACATATCCCTGCTCTTCCTGCAGTTGGTTTCAAATGATTAAAAACAATACGGCAGCTATTTTACAGATGTTTTAAATTAAATAAAAAGAAAGATGTAATATGCTTGAAACATCTCTCTGAATATACAGTGTGGGAGAAATAGTTGCGTAATGTGATATTAACGTAAAATTAAGATCAGGCTTATTGATATTGTATTGGAACAATTAGATGGTTATGCTCTGAAATATTAAATGAAGAACCTATTTTCCAGACCAGTCGGAATTTTTCCCCAGATGTGTGCAAATTTCCAGTACTTCCAAAATATCCACATGGGGGGCCTTTGTCAGCTCGCTTCAACAATTGTAAACAGTCCAATACATTACCGCGTTGGTATTGTATTACCTTATCCAACTGAGCGAAAATAGACACTCCACTTTAGATGTTAGCAAAACATAAAAAAATTTTCACGGAACAGATAAAGGAGAAACAATTGATATGGTTGGTTGGTTGGTTGGTTTGTGGGATTAAAGGGACCAGACTGCTACGGTCATCGGTCCCAAACAATTGATATGTTGGAAGTTGTTAAGATATACGAACATATGATAAAGCACCTAACATATATATTAAATTATCAGACAGGCTTCTGAAATAGGTGGTTTTTCGACAATTTTAGTCGTATTTTCAGTTCTATGTGAATTGTTTTCATCGTCACGAAGCCTGACGGTGTTTCCTGTGCACTAGTGTGTTTCCGTGTTTACTGTTTGCCAATATTGTAAACACTTTTAACACTACACAACTTTGTATGGCATAGAATTTTTAGCCAAAGATATAGAATGTTTCTTACTGAGGCAGCGAGGAACAGATGTTGTTCCACTTTATGGTCTGTGTAGTGGTAACACGTAGAAACCACTTTTAAGAACGGCATATAACAAAAAAAATTAAAAATGATTTAATAATCATCAAAGTATTTACACAACAGCAACTAAAAACTGGTTCTAGTAGTGATGATTACAAGTACACTCAAGTTCAGAAAAGAAACAGAACACCTTGAACGACTGTAGACAGGACGTTCATATTCATGTACGTTAGTATGTTCTGTACAAATGATTACAATATCGCGGCGCAACAGCACCTGGCGGTAAAATGTGCCTGCTGCTCTCGTTATCACCATAAACCGATGGTAATGGATCAGTGTGACTTGAGTAGACGTGCAGGAGCGGCATCACAATGACTTCATTCGCACGAGACATACAGTATCAACTCAAGGCTTTATGGAAGGTGGTGCTAATGGGTACAACCACAAACCACAGTTGTTGCGTGTTCAGGGCACTCCGACCAATATGACCTTCGTGAATGGCATCCTGCGACCCATACCCTTTCTGCACAATAATCCAGACGCCACTTTTCAGCAAGACAATGCACGACCACATGTTTCTGTGCCTTCTTGGCGTCACAGGATGTCAGCCTTTTGCCCTGGCCCACCATATCACCAGGCTTGCTGCCAATCGAAAATGTGTGGAATATGGTGAAATAACGGGTACAGCGCGGTGATCCATTACCAGCCACCACAATGAAATTTGGAACCAGGAAATTGCAGCATAGATAGCTATGCCACAAGTAGCCATTCACTCCTTAAATGCGTCGATGCCATCACGCATGGAACTAGTTATCCATGACGCACCCTGTTTCTACTAGGCAGCAGGACACATGCTGAACCGAGGCGACTAAATTGCTAATCATATCTGCAGAATATACTTAACTGCATGTCCTGTGAATATGTGAAGAGCCTATGTCTTGCTGTCTAAGGTGTACTGTTATTTTCCAAATATAAGTGCTTCTATAACACGTAGATTCTTGTTTGAAAATGCATATACCATGATCTATATTTCTTCAGCAACAATTACCTTACATCAGGCAACTTCAGGAAAGCTAAGTAAATATAAAATGTTCAAGAACTTTCGCCTGCGATAATTCTTCTAAATTGATTTGGTTTGTGTACCAAAATATGGGACGGATACCTCTAAACAGTATGGTTCAAATGGTTCAAATGGCTGTGAGCACTATGGGACTTAACATCGGAGGTCACAAGTCCCCTAGAACTTAGAACTACTTAAACCTAACTAACCTAAGGACATCACACACATCCATGCCCGAGGCAGGATTCGAACCTGCGACCGTAGCAGTCGCGCGATTCCGGACTGAAGCGCCTAGAACCACTCGGCAACCGCGGCCGGCCTAAACAGTATGTATGTTGCTGTTGTGTCCGTGGGACTCTATTTTGTTCACCTTTGCTGTCAATAGCAATACGGGGTGCGATGACAGTTACAAGTTGCTAGGCCTGGTGGAAGGGACTGAGTACATAATATTTTGAATAGGATTCCGTGTCCGGAAACTCATCCAACGGCGCTATACAGCGTAAAATTGTAGGCGCCAGCGCCTGCAGATGTATGTATATACAGGCTGATTCCGTGATGATATTACAGATCTTCTGGGATGACGGAGAAGGGCAACTGTATCAATTTTAGGTTTGGGTCCCAGTACCGGAAACGAAAGAATCGAAAGCTAAAAGCGAAACCCGTTTTGATACCTCTGACACTGGAATACTGTTACTGTTGTTGCGAAGATTCTAAGCTAGGCAACTTTGGGTGGTAGTATGGACAAAAACAAGAAATAATGCCCAGCAAACGTGGGGTGTAAAATGCATACCTTAAAAATTATGAGCAATTGTTAAATAGAGCGAAGATAAGCAAATGCTCATAGCTCCTCGGTAAGCCTTTTAGAGCCCGTGTTTACTGAAAATGATTTCCTTGTTGTGGTCGATGCTACCACCTCTAAAAAGTGCTTGCTCTACAAGCTTAGCAACAACAGTACCAGTACGTGTATTCCACTATCAGAGTATCAGAACGGTTTTGACTGATAACTTTCGACACTTTCGTTTTCGGTACAGTAGCCCTTATCGTCGAAAAAAGTCTGTAACATCACTACGGAATCGCCCTGTATACACAGGGTGGTCGGAAATTCCCGTTATAAATTTCTAGGACACGTAGAGGGTAGTGAGTACATAACATTTTGAATAGAAACCTATATCTGGAAACGTATCGTTTACGTTCTACGACAGTTTCAATGCAGATGATTATCTAATTCACACCCACGTGAGGAATGTACTTGGGCGTGTCCCGGTACAATTGTTGCAATCCATTTTAAAAGAATACAGACTCGTTCCGTTATTACTTACGCATTTGCATTACAACATTCACCTTATGGTTTACATTAGTCAAAACAAGAACCCAGCATCTACGGGACCACCGCAACGTACCGATGCATTACAACAGCAGATCGATGTGGCGACCAACAACGTTGTAACATTGCCCCTCTGACGCATGTTCTGGTACACCCTTTCCATCCCACCTGGTGTCTCTTCAATGTCTTGTGCAGCGACCAGAACTCGTGCCAGCAGATCTTCCTCTGTCTCTACCGGTGTCCCATAAATTAGGCTCTCCATACGACCCCCACAAGAAGAAGTCCATAGGGGTTAAATCCGGCGATCGTGTCGGCTACGTGGTTGGACCACCACGGCCTATCCATCTTTCACCATGCCGTCTATTGAGATGTCTCCGGAGAGCCAGTGAAAAGTGAGGTGCTGCTCCAGCATACTGAAACCACATTTTATGACGGGTATTCAATGGCACAGCTTCCCAGAACGGGTCCAGTACGTGTCGTAGGAAGTCTAAGTATGCGGGACCCGTGATCGTGGATGGAAGGAGGTATGGTCCAATCACATGACCGTCCAGAATACCTCCCCACACCCTTAATTCCAAACCTGTCTTGAAATCCCTGAACATGCTTGGCATGAGGGTTTTCGTCAGCCCAGACATGGCTATTTCGAGCATTCAGAACACAATCCCTTGTAAACCTACATTCATGTGTCAAGAGAACTCGACGTGGAAACAGGGGTGCGTCGATGCAACGGTGCAGGAACCATGTGCAGAAGGCGACGCGTTGTGGAAAGTCTGCTGGACTCATAGCGTGTACCCTCTATAAGTGGTACGGATGTAATCGTTGCTCATGCGGGACGTCAAAGACGGTACTGTGACTAGCAGCCATGGCACGAGCAATTGTTAGCGAACTCGTCGACGGTTTATCTTAAATGCTACGCCGTATACCTTCTTCATATTCGGGAGTGCGGCGACGCCATGGAGCACCACAGTCCTGCCTCCTCACGGTGGAGGTATCCGTTTCTCGTAGCAGTTGTGTAACTTGGGCAAACAGTTTGTGCGAAGGAGTGTGACGGTGTGGAAAGTGTTCGTGATACAGCCGACTAGCAGCTCTTCCGTTACCTCCGGCTTCGCCATACACAAGGAGCATGTCGGTGTATTCCGCAAATGTGTACTGCACCATGTTTCCTCTATCGGAGATGCACAGGGATTGACTCGGTCTCACAGCAAAACGGACAATAAGTGACATCTGGGGATCGTTTGACGTAGTACACGTCATCGTGTCTACCCTGTTGCATACCAGGACAGGGAACTCTGAGACGTTTCTCTTGCCCTAAGCAGACGTTGAATTGAAGCTGTCGTAGAACGGAAACAATACGATTCCGGACATGGGATCCTATTCAAAATGTTCTGTACTCACTACCCTCTACATTCCTAGAAGTTTGTAACGGGAATTTACGACCACCCTGTATATACATTTACAGGCGCTGGCACCTATAATGTGACGCTCTGTAGCGGCGTTGGATGACGTTTCTAGACATTGACTCCTCTTCAAACTATTATGTACTCAGTCCCCTTTACAGGTCCTAAAAATCCGTAATGCGAATTTCGAACACCCTGTATAACGTGAGTAATGTGACGCTGCGCGGGCTTCTTGAAGCAGTTTAAATTATACATTCACCGTGTGTTGTCAGGCATTCACCGAAAATTCTTTTTGTATTTAATTATTTTTGACTGCATATGATTAATTATCTAATGGTATGCAGGTTCGGAAAAATATTTTTCGTCGTAATCTTTACCGGAAGTCATCGTAACATACGCTCTGAAAGCCAAGTTAAAACAAATGACAATCGCCGCGGGAGTTGCGAAGGCTTCAAGCTTCATTTTTCAGTGGCCGGCCATCGACCAAATGAATATTTTATCCGATGACGTGAAAAATCCCGAGTCGCGCGAAGAACAGTCTTTAGCGCTGTTGAGATTTCTGCGACGTAAGTGCAATAAAAGATAAACGTATAGTTAGTCGTTTTTCAAAAACAAATTTTACAATAAGAAAGTAATCCAATTTGTTGTATAACATACCATATATCGTACTCTACTAGTCATCGTCTAGGCGGGAAAGTTCTTGGCGGCACAATACAAACTTTGTATCACTACACAGTGTCTCCCACTGCCCAAAGTCATTTACTAGGGAACCGCTGTGAGAAGAAGGCGACTGCTGCTGCCATCTCTGTATTCGCTGATTTTGCAATGACGATGTGCGAGTTTCTTGATTTTACGCGAATACACACTAAAATGATTACATATCCACTTGGACGACAAACTGAATCGTGAAGTTTTTTCCTAACAAGTACGAATAAACTCTGAGCAGCATATGAAGCTATGTCCAGGTGGGATTGATATTTTCAGCTTTCCACTACCGCCAGTGTTCACTCATATTTGTTCGCAACGCTTTTTAGAAAAGGAACTGCAGAAACGAATCTACACGACGTCCCACGCCGAGACCACGGCACAATAATAGTTGCGGATTGTCAGTTCCTTCTTTCCCGTCGACAAGAGTTCCGTAGCTGCACGGATAACACGTGCATCACAGTTTGCAAGCGAAATGACGCAGTGACTGGAAATGTATTCCAGAGTTAAAGTACGTGGGATAATGCGATTCCTGTCGACAAAGTATTTAAATTGAGTAGAGATTCACCGTGGAATTCTGGCGATATATGCATCAAACACAAAGTCGGCTCCTGCTGTAGTGAAATAGTGTCAACAATTCGACCAGGGCTGCACAGACGTGTGTCCAGATCTTGCTTCATGCCATTTCCATCTTTCTGGCAGTCTGAAGAAACGTCTGGGGGGAAAGAAGTTTACCATATTCACGCAGCGGTTCCTGAATGACTCTCACACCTGCCTCCGGTCATCCAGATTAATTTTTTCCTTGATATACCTAAGTCGCTCCAGAAAAATCCTGGGATGGTTCCTTTGAAACGGCATAGCCATTTTCATCCACATCTTTGACACAATCCGAGCTTGTGCTCCATCTGTAATGACCTCGATGTCGACGGGACTTAAACCCAGTCTTCTTTTCTTCCTTCCGAATGACTCCGTGACCAAGGAGAGGATTTCTGTAGTCAATGAACTGAAAGAAAAACGTTCTGCTAGTTGTTTACAGCGACCGGGTGTCGTGTACGAGGTGACTTCAAAAGTATGTTACGCATTATTAATATTACGGCAGGTAAAGTAACTTTTCTTCGCTGCTGTACTATACTTCGAAATCACAGACATACATGACACTATGTGTCATCACAGTCGCAAATTCTCTGTAAACAGAAATCAGAACGTTCTACCACTTGTTCAGTTCCTTGACTATAGATCTTCTGTCTTTGGTCATGGAGACATTCGAGAAACGTTGTGAGAACGTAATCATCGATGGAAAATCTGTGACTGCTGCGAATCAGTAGTTCGATTGCCTGGACATTGTCCTCTCTGGTCAACGCCGATGGCCTCCCTAAATGTAAAGCAGCAAGAGCATAAGTCTGCTGGCCTTGGTGGACACGACGCGCCATTGAAACGAGGCATGGCGAGTCAACGAAATATGCTCTTCAAAATTGCCGTGGATGCATTTATAGTGTACTGTGCCACACCGTTATTTTCAAAATAAACACTCTCCATATTTACCCTTCATCTTATAAAAACTGCATTGACATTGTCAGTGCTGGACCAGCCTGCACAAAAAAAGAAAAATAGTTCCATGGCCGAGGCAGGATTCGAAGCTGCGACCGTAGCAGCCGCGTGGTTCCGGACTGAAGCCCTTTTTTTTAATATCATTTTGTTCGCTTTTGTTCGTTGCATCTGCTCGGGGCGGACGTCGTAAGACATCCGTTTAAGTTCGTTGTTGATCGATTAGCTCATTTTTTTTTTTATTACAGAGGCCTGCTAACCCTCTGACCGAACACGCTGAGCTACCGTGCCTTTTTTTTTTTTTAATGCGAACCGCCAGGCGACGGGCGCGCATCGCACGTTTAAGGAGACGCGGCCGGCCACACAGGCGGCCACGACACTACCAGGTCTCCGAAGCGGGACAAACGCCGCGCGCTCCAGTATACGTAGCCGACCCTCAGCCAGACGTGGCCCGGGAACGGAATCCATGGACCGCAGTGTGCGTTCGAAACGTCGATGTTCATGTGTCCTGCAGTTCACATGTCGACGCGCGACTTGCTGCGTTCTTCATCGACCCACGAGCCGAGTGATCCACCGTCCTGGGTGAAGCGCCTAGAATCGCTCGGCCACAGCGGCGGGCTGCACAAAAAACTTACATTTTCACCTGCCGTAGCTATGTCACACCACCCAGTCACGTGTGCAAAGCGAAGAGCTGTTTCATGAACCAAGCAAGTCTTTTCAGAGGCCCAAACTCGATTGATCTCTCATAAACGGTACTCCAGTTGATCGTCTTCAAAGATTAATTGTATAGCCGACACCGAATTTTTTCCGTAGTCACAAGCTTTTATCATCGATCTACTGCACCACCAGGATTTTATACAGGTCGAATTGAAAATCCGAATGTACCATGTCGATCACTGTGTCACGGTGCATCAGTAGGTAGTATGCGTGTTGACCTGCTTATCGTCTCGTACCCCTGATGATTGTCTCTCGCACGATGGCGATGTTTTTAGGTATTCTCACTTCTTACAGTTCTTCGTAAGGATATACCTTGATGTTCTGACTGTTGTAGCCCTTCATAAGATCCTGTTATGACAGTGCAACTAAAATAGCGACTGTGTTGCTACGACAGATCCACCATTTAGGAAAAGGGTGTCGTACTCGAACATACGATTCTCTATCGCCCATTGTTCCATTGCTACTGAAATAGCGCAGGTCACAGAGCGAATGGTGTATACTCAGACTACTTTCCCCAATAGACAGCAGTATCTTTTTTTCTTTTTTTTTCATTACTCTTCGGACTAGTCTGATGCGGTCAGCCACGAATTTGTCTGCTCTGGCTAAAGTCTTCATCTCACAGCAGAACCTCCACCCCACTTCTTTAATCAATTTGTTGGATGTAGTCAAATCTCTGTCTACCCCTAAAACACCTTTTACCGTTCTCGTGGCCAGAAATGACCTCTTTGCCTGTTAAGCACAATTTACGTGTCCTTCTTGTTTCGTCCGCCGGCCGCAGTGGTCGTGCGGTTCTAGGCGCTGCAGTCCGGAACCGCGGGACTGCTACGGTCGCAGGTTCGAATCCTGCCTCGGGCATGGATGTGTGTGATGTCCTTAGGTAAGTTAGGTGTAAGTAGTTCTAAGTTCTAGGGGACTGATGACCTATGATGTTAAGTCCCATAGTGCTCAGAGCCATTTGTTTCGTCCACCATGGACCATTTTGCTTTCTAGGTAGCAGAATTTCTTATCTTCGTCTACTTCTTGATCCCCACTTTTGACGTTAGGTTTCTCGAAGTTCTCATTTCTGTTGCATTTCATACCTTTGTCTTTCCCGATTTAATCTCAGATTGGGAAAGTTTTACAAAGTTGGAAATATAGCGCGTACTTCAATGCGAGATTCTTTTAATACTTTCTGTAACGAAATTCTGTCTCGAAATCTGGCAGAAAACTAAAGAGATTCTGGTCATACATAAAGGACACCAGTCGCAAGAAGCAATCAATACCTTCACTGCGCGATAACAACGGTGAAGTCACGGATGACAGTGCCATTAAAGCAGAGTTATTAAACACGGTTTTCCGAAACTCCTTCATCAAAGAAGACGAAGTAAATATTCCTGAATTCCAATCAAGAACAACTGCCAACATGAGAAACATAGAAGTAGATATCCTCGGTGTAACAAAGCAGCTTAAATCACTTAATAAAGGCAAGGCCTCCGGTCCAGATTGTATACCAGTCAGGTTCCTCTCAGAGTATGGTGATAAAATAGCTCCATATTTAGCAGTTATATACAACCACTCGCTCACAGAGAGATCTGCACCTAAAGACTGGATAATTGATCAAGTCACACCAATACCCAAAAATGGAAGTAAGGGTAATCCGTTGAATTACACGCCAATATCACTAACGTTGATTTGCAGTAGGGTTTTAGAACGTATAGCGCATTCGAAAATTATGAAGTACCTCGAAGAAAACGATTTAGGGTCACATAGTCAGCACGGATTCAGAAAATATCGTTCTTGTGAAACACAACTAGCTCTTTATACTCATGAAGCAATAAGTGACAGGGGATGTCAAATTGATTCCATATTTTTATATTTTTAGACTTCGAGAAGACTTTCTATACCGTTCTTCACAAGCGTATTCTAACCAAGCTGCGTGCCTACGGAGTATCGCCTCAGTTGTGCGAATGGATTCGTGATTTCCTTTCAGAAAGGTCACAGTTCATAGGAATAGACGGAAAGTCATCGAGTAAAACGGAAGTAATATCCAGCGTTCACCAAGGAAGTGATATAGGCCCTTTATTGTTCCTGATCTATATTAAAGACATAGGAGACAATCTGAGTAGCCATCTTAGATTGTTTGCAGATGATGGTGTCATTTACCGTCTTGTAAAGTCATCAGATGACCAAAACTAAGGAAGTGTTATAGGCCCTTTATTGTTCCGGATCTATATTAAAGACATAGGAGACAATCTGGAGACCCGTCTTGTAAAGTCATCAGATGACCAAAACTAATTGAAAAATGATTTAGATAAGACTCTGTATGGTGCGAAAAGTGGCAACTGACCCTGAATAAAGAAATGTGTGAAGTTATTCACATGAGCACTAAAAGAAATCCGCTAAATTTTTATTTCGTGATAAGTAGCAGACATCTAAAGGCTATAAACTCAGCTAAGTACTTAGGGATTACAATTACAAATAGCCTAAATTGGGACGATCACATGGATAATGTTGTGGGTAGAGCAAACCAAAGACTGCAATTCATTGGCAGTACACTTAGAAGGTTCAACAGGTCTACTGAAGAGACTTCTTACACCACCCCTGTCCGACCTATTCTGGAGTATTGCTGTGCGGTGTGGGATCCGCATCAGGTGGGACTGACGGATGACATCGAAAAAGTACAAAGAAGGGCAGCTCGTTTTGTATTATCGCGAAATAGGGGAGCTAGTGTTACAGACATGATATATGAATTGGAGTGGCAATCATTAAAACAAAGGTGTTTTTCGTTGCGACGGTATCTTCTCATGAAATTTTAATCACCAGTTTCTCCTCCGATTGCGCAAACATTCTGTTGGCACCCACCTACTGTGGTGTGCGTACTGTACGCCCTTCGGTACACACACCATCAGATTGCCTTGTCGCTCTAACGAAGTAGGCGAGTGTCAGCAATATGTCTCGTGGTCTTATCGTGGCGTGTTTATCTTCTGCCGTTAGGTCAGACAATAGAAATGCCACTTGCACGCTTAGAGTAGCAGATTGACGGTGACCAACTTTAAACAGAACTTGATTAATTTTCACACACATTTATTAAAATAATAAAAAGCATAGACATTACGTAACTTGATTCTGGATGCTATTTACAATTGACAATCTGAAGTTCCTTTGGTCTTGGTACGTTAATCTTATTCTCACATATCTCTGAAACTTGACAAAGTGTCTATACATTTATCTTCATGGCTATGCACAGGAATATGATAATCTTATTAGGTGCAGACTGAAACAGGACTATAGACTGGTACAGACTAATGTAGACTGGTACAGACTGGTGCAGACAAATGCAGACGTACAGACTGGTGCAGACAAATGCAGACTGACTAATCGGAGGTCTGTACACTCGTTATAATACTTCGCGCGTTCAGGTATCACTGCGCGAGTGTGATCCGCAAGGAGGAAAGGTTCTACTTTAGCAGCAATCTCATTGGCTGCTTTACATATTAATACTCGGATCATCGGAAGCAGAATTTGGTCCGTCTCTAAGTCAGCGCCGGCCGAAGTGGCCGTGCGGTTAAAGGCGCTGCAGTCTGGAACCGCATGACTGCTGCGGTCGCAGGTTCGAATCCTGCCTCGGGAATGGATGTTTGTGATGTCCTTAGGTTAGTTAGGTTTAACTAGTTCTAAGTTCTAGGGGACTAATGACCTCAGCAGTTGAGTCCCATAGTGCTCAGAGCCATTTTTTCTAAGTCAGCGCCATCTCGTAGTGCAGAGACGGACGAGCGCGGCGCCTGTGCTGTTGTGCTTAGGGGGGCGCTCTCTAGTGGGAAAGTTGTGTACACGCTGACTATGCGGAACTATGTACACAACACCTACATAGGAAGAAATAACCATCACGATAAAATAAGAGAAATCAGGGCTAGCACAGAAAAATGTAAGTGCTCGATTTTCCCACGTGCCGTTCGAGAGTGGAATGGTAGAGAGACAACATGAAGGTGGTTCATTGAACCGTCTGCAGGCACTTTATTGTGAATAGCAGAGTAATCACGTAGATGTAGATGTGATGTTCTGTACTCATTAGACTGTTCACTCAATCCAACAGATCCTGTGAATCTTCCTCGCATTCACTGAGGATAGCAATATCATCAGCGAATCTTATCGCTTCTATCCAGTCACCCAGAATTTTAATCCCACACTTGAATATTTCTTTTCTTTCAGTCGTTGCTTCCTCGATGTATAGATTGCACAGTAGTGGCGAAAGCTACATCCCTGACTTACGCCGTTTTTAAACTGGCCACTTCGTTATTTGTCGTTAATTCTTATTATTCCTTCTTCGTTCATTTTATATTGTCGACCACTTTTTCTAGTCCGAAGATTGCAATGAGTGTGTCTTGAGTTTTCTTCAACGCTGCCTCCGTTACCAAGCGCTATGTGAGCACTTCCTCTCTGGTGCCTTTACTTTCCTACAGCTAAGCTGATCGTCATGAAACTGATCCTCTATTTTTCTCTCCATTCTTCTGTATATTATTCTTGTCAGCAGCTTGGATGCACGAACTACCAAGCTGCTACGGTACTGCAATGCTGTATTCCGAAGTACGATGCAAAGTTCCTTCGGACCTGTATTTGTGTCTGAAGGAACAGCCACTGCGTCGAGTACGGAAGTTATGAAATACATGAAAGGTATTCGCGTTTGCGAATATGGATGATGAACAGCTGTATAATGGAATGACGACAAAGAAATGTTCTGCCGAACCGGGACTCGAACCCGGACTTTATCCTTATCTCGAGCGGTCGCCTTCCCTTTTTTTATCACATTTTGTTCGTGATAATTCGTTCTATTTGTTCGGGGCGGATGCTTGTTCAAGTTCATCGTCGTTCCACGAACACAGTTTTTTTTATTGTCTGATCCTTCTGTCATCTACGCGTGTCCGAAGGAACACTTCTAAACAACATGGTCACCGCAATATCGTATTTATCAGCCGACATCGGCCAAGAGACTTTCTATTAAAATATTTCCCTCGTACAGGAATGTACATAATGAATGTATGAGTACAGGTTGCACTACATATGGTTGACGAAATATGAAAATTTGTTTCTGGCAGAGAGTTATGCACCGATAGCCTAATGGTGCAGTCTGCCTTCGGCAGTGTTGAGGCGAACGCGTCTTGTTTGCGTCTCGCCTGTTTTGCTGCTTGCGAGCGAGAGCCCGTTTGTTTACTTCCGCGTAACAGCTTGTCTTCGTATCCCTATTCATCGACCATCAAGGGCCGACCGGAGTGGCCGAGCGGTTCTAGGCGCTACAGTCTGGAACCGCGCGACCGCTACGGTCGCAGTTTCGAATCCTGCCTCGGGCATGGATGTGTGTGATGTCGTTAGGTTCGTTAGGTTTAAGTAGTTCTAAGTTCTAGGGGACTGATGACCTCAGAAGTTAAGTCCCATAGTGCTCAGAGCCATTTGTACCATTTGACCATCAAGGCGTTTCCTTATCGCCAAGAGACGATTAAGCTATGTTTTCCTTTGGGTCATGCAAAGCCAGAAGTCGATGAAGTCGAACGGTTTATACGAGGCGAAATGCGTCTCTCACAGATAAATCGTTTCGGAATTCATTTTTCGATCATTAGTTGCATCAAGATGGAGAATGAAGAGCTCAGGACGTCAAGTTCCGCTTTCATAAGACGGCTGTCGTGGTTGCTCATACTGGTTTTCGCCTCCAGCCGTTGAGGTTTTTCGAACTCTCGTTTGGTTTGCCGTTGGGCGGTGTGGCAGCTGCCTTTCAGCCATACGAAATGTTGTCAATCACGTTTCTGAAACGTGGAAGACGTTCGAAACCTACACTGTCCGTCAGACTAAAACTGAAATGAGGAAATACGCGCCTTCTTACTTGTGAGACGCCCGCTAAACCCTCTGGGCAGAACAGGTGATTAGGATTGTGGAAAGGGCCAGATAAGATGTCGGTCAGTTTCACTTCAAAACTGTAATTTATTGTAATTTAATAGCACCCTTAAACCAAAATGGCACATAGCCGAACCTTTGCAACTACGAGTTTCAAAATCCAATTCTTTGACTGCTGAAGGCCTCCAAACAAGTAATCTTAAAAAGCAACAAGATAAATTTCAAGTGACCGAAGACAAGCAGTTAAAATTGCACATAAAATACTCCAGGCGGAAAGCCTCAAGGCAAAAGTGGATAGAACAAACATATACAAGGAGAAATACAAACGGCTGAAGGCCACAATTAAATTTCAAAATTTTAAAAAATATTACCATAATCTTTTAAGGCAGAAGGCCGCAATGTTTTCGCTTAAGGGGGAAATTTGAGAATAAGGCTTTAAGTGGCTGAAGGCCCACAGTTGATTTTCCAAAAATTCAAAACTACCTTAATCTTTAAGTTTTCAATGGCCGAACCCACACTAAATGAAAAAGCAACGCAACGACAGTAACTACATTTAAGAACAATGATTTAAGGGGCTGAAGGCCTACAATTGATTTACATAAACTGATTAACATAAAACACAACAATTTTTTTTTCTTTTAAAGCATTGGCTATAATAGATTACCAACAGACCATTAAACACCAATGAAAAGGACAGTATAGACAACGGCACCCAGTCGCCTCCAGGGGAGGGGGGGGGGGGGCTGCCCTCGAAACATTAACGTTCACGTAGGTGAAACAGGTGGTGGGCCCAACTACACTCGATCCGTCGGTAACCCAACCAAGAGACAGTCACGGACCGACCGATCAAACGACTTGCTTGCCACCAATCGGTACATAAAAACTGAACGACCAAACTGTTATTGATGTGATTATCCACAATAAAATATGTATTAAGCTGTCAAAATTACACACCATGTTGGACAGCGACAACAGGTGAGGAAGGAACGCTGCCTGAAATTACGTTAGTGATGGAACACTAACAGCTACAAGGCAGAAAATTCCGCTGGAATACTTGAATTTGAAATAAGATAATATAGTTAACTTCATCAAAAGGAACACTGCCTGAATTTACATCAGTGGCCGGGGCAGGTAACCAGAACACTAACGGCCACAAGGCAGAAAATTCCGCTGGTGCACTTTAATTGTAGTGAACCAATATATTTAATTCCACCGCACGGCGGCTCGATTTCACATTACAAATACTCGGTGTTGCTCACAGGAAAAGCTGCTCGTAGCGATCAGACAGCTCCAACACTGTGCAGGGACCGCCACTGGACCCAGCCGACTGCACCGCACGGAAATGTCTTCCCTGGTCCGCACCAACCGACCAACTGCCCTCAAATACTGGCAACATGTAAAATAGTGGTCAGTGAAAATAACGCTAATTACACACACAACCTGACAAACACTTGTACGAAGACCTGAACGATACCCAACAGTAACCAGCACGCACGAGGACAAATCGGGAGTCGATGCACACACACATACACACACACGGCCGACTCATGAACGATAGGAGAGCCAAAACGCGTTGTCCTGTAGGACGACCGACCGACGATCTACCAAGATCGTGGCCAGACTCAAGTGATGCGTGGCGGCAATGGTCGGGCGAGCTATGTCGACACAGACATCACTGCTCGAACACGACTGCACTAGTGCCGCATTGCAACTCCCCGACTGGCAGATCTGGACTGCGCTCCAGAGGCGTTCCAACTGACTGGCAGCCCGAACCCTCAACCCGAATTCGTTTACGACAGACAACGAACGGGAAGTACTATCAGTCGAGCAAAGATACTGCGAGAGGCGATATATTGACACGCGCTGCTAGCGGCGCTCACGGTCAGTCAAAGCAGCTACTCAGTGACACCAGTAATTTAAATTAACGTAGTGAGGTGGAAGTACGTTAAAGACAGGGTGTAAAATACATGATGGCGGGAACATGAGCCACGCACGGCTCAACTTGGTTACTGGCGGCTGTCATCATGTACAACGGCCACCTGCGCACTTGCTCAGATTGTGTTGAGGAATGACATGTCCATTTAGAATGTCTCCGACTCAAACTGGCATAGATGCCGATCGGAGACGTCTCTCTCCCTGCGGCACCCTTGTGTTATCTCTGTTGTAATCGTCCGCAGTGGGGCTGCCTGCTGCGCCTACTCTGAAGAGTCATCACTGGCGTCGACTTCTCTCGACGACGTGATGGATGTTCTGCCTGTCTCTCCTACACTGCCGCAGATAGCACAACAAGCCGTCTGTCCCGATCCCATGGCTGTTGATTACCGATCTCTACAACTGAGAAGACAGTCGTCCGTCATCCAACACAGAACAGTAAGATAGGAAGCGAAAGTCGCTGAGGGACTGGAAGTGTCATGACCCATTTGATGACTACCTCCATTGGATATGTGCACGGGACGACGACCCTCTTTCTGATGATGTGCTGTCTGCGATGCTCTGACGCTGCACGACACGACGTCTGTGCCAACCACTGCCTCTGGCCAGCATCCACATGTGGACGCCGACCTTCTGCCGCTTGAATCTGGTGCCGTTGGTCCCCTTTCTGTGTCTGACGCACTGCATGTGAGTGCCTCTGAAAGTGTTCCACTGAACTGGCTCTCTCAGGATCGAGTCTCCTGGGCGGACGACGTCGATGCTGAGATGGACGTTCTGGATGTTTACAGTGCGATAGAACCCCCTTGGTGGAGTCGACTCCCTCCCTGTCACAGTGATGTTCCCTTCCCTGGGGAGCTAGCGGGAGCTCTTCGTGCTTCCTCCATCTTTTCATTGTCCACTCAACTTCCGATGGCAGCTTTTCAAACTTATCTTATATCTGCGGTGAATGTCAATAAAATTTGCGTGTGCAGCAAACTGGCAGTACACCATCAAACTCTATAAACTGTGGACGTTGATGTTGCCCTGCTTCAGTAGGTGCTTCTCGTTAACTTCTCTACTCCTCGTGGCTCTACAGCACACGTTTCCCGTACTTCCCCTACTGGCAGTGGTGAGGCGATCCAGTTACGCGACGTGATGGAGTCGCCTGTCTCTATTTGCATATCATCAGTTTCTATTTACACATGGCCCTTGAATGCCATTCAGCGGATTTCACAAGACTACATCTTGCAGATGGAGTGAATTTTCAGTTGTGCATCGAAACGAAATTTTACCAAAGTGCCAGTTGCAATTTACGGTCAACGTGATATTTCTTAGGGGTCTCCAAGTTCGCTGGCTCCTTCATTGACCAATGCGCGTCGAGTTGATGTGATGAAAACGCAGCAACAACAGCCACTTTGCATCCTGCATTTCAATTGGTTCATTTTCAAATGAATTTTCACTGTGCAACGATTTTAAACTCTTTCGCAAATTGTAAGTGTGTGCCGACCAGTTCTCGAAACGTGGACCTCTGCCTTCCACGCACAAGTGCTCTACGGTCTGACCTAGTTAAGCACGACTCACGATCCGTCTTCACAACTTTCTTCCACCGGTACCTCACCTCCCTGCTTCCAAACTTCACAGTAGTTCTCTTGCATACCTTACGGCTGGAAGAAACGATATTGCGGAGGCTTAGCCTAGCCACAACCTTGGGAATTTTCACTCTGCAGCAGAGTCTCCGCTGATTTCTAACTCGCTGCATGATTAAAATTGTGTACCGGATAGACAGATGTCATTCTAGCAGTATTAAGCTGTGAAGGCGGTTCGTGAATCGTGCTTAAGCAGCTCAGTCCGTACAGCATTTACCTACGAAAGAACAGGCCACAGGTCCGGGTCTCGGTCCGGTACGAAACTTCGATCACTCAGTAAGTTACAGGTTCGTTTCAGTTGGAATTCTGCAGCATAATTTTCGACGCGATTTCTTTTTTCGTTTGGGTTAAAACTTTATTGTGAAACTAATTACCCGACAACTTGTAATTCAAAACTGTGTGACGTTTAAATTCCGATTAGTCTCACCCATGTACTCCGCTGTTCTCCTGAACATGAACATTAATTATGTAAATTACTTTCGATGTGTGTTGTGCCAGTCAGTCTAAATTGAATCTGACTATCTGTAAATGGAACTTAATACAAAGAATCGCTATAAACAGTACAATACCATGTCAAATAATCACAACACAACGTCTAATTGCGCGTATTGAAACTGTGCCCTGTAGAAATGGCATCTACTGAATTATATGAAAATTTTACAAATGAATACAGGTCGGAACTTCTTCTTACGTACTTTGTTTAGGCCCAACAGCTGTTTCCCACCTGCAGCAAATGACCCAGCACTGCTCTGTTTACTTACTGCATAGCATATTGAACTGCGTGTACCTGAAATAAATCTTTGTGCTGCTAATTGTCTTATCATTTACTTTTATCTGTTTTGCCAAATGAGACTTCTGCTATCTTCCCAAAAATGCAGCTAGTTGTTCACGCGTTACTGCAAGGCGCGACCGGTGGCGGACTACTCCCGTCGAAGGCCCGGAGAGGCAAAACTAAATGAGGCCCACGATCTGCTTACAAACTGATGTATTTGTACGTAAAACAAATTCTAAAATATATCTAATAACGATGTAACGGCTAACAAAAAGCAAGTATTTTTAATGTCTGTACCCTGCGCTCTAGTAATTGTATTACGACTCATTATACAACACAGCAACCAACGGGTGGAATGCAAAGAAAGAATAAAGAATAGAAAAGAAAATCATCTTTTATTTTATGTGTCTGGAAATAAAGCTTGTACAGTTACGATATTAGCTGGTATCATACCTAGTATGAGGTAGTAGTTATTACTGATATTATCGTAGTATATGACTGCGAGTCTTTATTTTACTGAAATTTATAATAACCTCTTTAATTTGAAACTTCTCTTTGTGTTGATAAAAGTGACTGGTTAGTCGTTCTTGAGTCATCATGGAGCTTAGATAATTTTTAATAGTTTCAGCGTACAAAAACTCCTCTCGCACGATGCGACTGACATAAATGGTCAAGAAATATTGGATTAAGAGTAATGTTATGGATAATTATTCACTGAAGCCACATTTAACTATAAATTGAAGGATTACTTGGGTTGTCCATCTAGTAGCAACGTCCACACTCGTATCGGTTGCACGCAGATGTCTACGATACGTTTTTATTTCTTGCAACACCTGTTCCTTATTAAATTCATCGTAAATTCCTACCTGTCTCACCAATGCTACAGCCAGAGCGTCGGAAGCTTCAAGCATAAAATTTTTTCAACAATTCCGAAAATTTTCGTTATTTACTCCATGGCCTTGAATCATTGGCACACTTCTTGTATAAATTCGTCTGTGCATCCAGACTTTGATCGACGAGCGTCTTCTTCAATAGATAAACCGGCGTCATGAACTGGTTCACCCGACATTGTTCTACTAACCGTCCTTATTCCTCGTCGGTGAATGTCAATGCCCATATCACTGCATTTCTTAGTGCCAAAAATAACACCATTGCCCATAATTGTATTTTTTCCGTCACTAAAAACTCATTTAGGGATATTAATTTTTCTAATTCTTTACCAAAGATATTTTTGAAGTCTGTAGATACTGTTACACTAAATGTAAATCCTCCAGAATACTATAGCGTGCGAAAACCTGATACAAGTAGGTCAAAAATATGAAGTCATATATAGCTGTAAGAAGCAAGCTTGCTGCAGTAGTATTAATGTTTGTCTTGGATGAATCTTCCTCATCGTCCATAAGTGCTCAGTATTGTTTCGAAGTCTTCTTTTATGGCTTTAACTGAATTTCAATGAGCACTCCATCCCATACCAGACAATAGTTTGAAACTCTTCCCTGTTCTTTTTTTTCCGTGGAAGTAATTCCCATCTACATGTAGCACACAAGAAGAACAAATAATTACAACTTCTCTAGATTGCTAAAATGGTGATAGTAGAGGGAACACATGAGAATGCATGAACTCCACAAAGATTTAACAAATGATTAGCACAGGGACTGAACAGACCTTTTGAACTGACTTATCGAATGTTGCGTTGTACTCATCCGTATACACCTGACACTCACGCAGAAAAAAAAGTTCAAATGTCTCTAACCACTATGGGACTTTCCCGTAGACTTAGAACTACTTATACCTAACTAACCTAAGGACATCACACACATCCATGCCCTAGGCAGGATTCGAACCTACAACCGTAGCAGCATCTCGGTTCCGGACTGAAACGCCTAGAACCGCTCGGCCACAGCGGCCGTCTTTAAGACTTTGACTATAGTTTCCTTCACCATCTTTGTTTGCTCCACGAGCGGAAAGGTATTTGGATAAATATCGAGCATGTGGTTTAGCATATTCAGTCTTTCCTTTTCTTATCTTTCTTTTCATAGAACCAGATGTGTGAATTATTTTCACAAAACGAAGAGAAAAAAATTCGCAGGTCTCGTAGTAGATAGTGAACAGGTACCATCATGATCATTAACGCGTGGTCGTTTTCAAAAAAAAAATTGTATGTATCTTTTACACTACGGCAGACAATAAAGCTTTTTTTTCCGTGGATAAAAAGATTATTTTTACTTTGTTATTTGATAAACCATTCATTGGTTGTTAAACAGCATGATTCAAATAATTATAACACGTTTCAATTTCACATAAAAGTTTTATTTGCTATAAAACAGTGTAAAGAAGGAATAATGTTTGGAAGGGATTCAGCCGGCCCGTGTGACCGAGCGGTTCTAGGCGCTTCAGTCTGGAACCGCGCGACCGCTACGGTCGCAGGTTCTAAACTTGCCTCGGGCATGGATGTGTGTCATGTCTTTAGGTTAGTTAGGTTTAAGTAGTTCTAAGTTCTAGGTAAGACACCACAACAAAAATTAAAAATACATTTATTACCTGCACTCCTAATAGAGTTTTATGAGGAATAAAACGAAATGAACACGAAATTCAAAGTATTCTAGAGTGCAAGCGCGAGCAGACCGTTTGCGTTTTGCCCATTATGATGGGTATTCCCCGAGAGTATCAAATGGTAGTCCCGCAGCGGCTACCATCTTAATTGGTCTCGTAACAGGTTACAAGTTATACCGTAATTTGATTGCCTCTGTGCTACTATCTAATACGCATATTGCTCCTCTTACAAAAGATATCGTCTGCTAATTTCTCTGTTGTTCAGATCTATTACGCATGTATGTTTCGCGCGGAACTGTGTACAGCGAGCGGGGTTCGTTACCTCAAGGCGCTGACTATAGCTAGGTAAATATTTATGGGATATAGGTTGTGTGCAGCAGAAAAACACGTTAAAAAACGTTTTTCTACAGTCAGCTCCGGCGTATAAAGTCTAGACGACTCTAGAGTTAGTTTTGATGTCTACAGTTGGTAAAAATATTTGCTTAAATCAAATGACTAGTTCATCTAGTAGGATTTTCATCTTCATAAAATAAATTATATAATAATTATGTGTAACATTTCAAAACGTTATTTTTGGAATGTATTTCTTCGGTTAAAAAATTAATAAATCACTGGTAATATCTTCTCTGCACTTGTGTTGTTGCTGTGGTCTTCAGTCCTGAGATTGGTTTGATGCAGCTCTCCATGCTACCCTCTCCTGTGCAAGTTTCTTCATCTCCCAGTACCTACAGCAACCTACATCCTTCTGAATCTGTTTAGTGTATTCATCTCTTGGTATCCCTCTACAATATTTACCCTCCACGCTGCCCTCCAATAGTAAATTTGTGATCCCTTGATGCCTCCGAACATGCCCTACCAACCGGTCCCTTCTTCTTGCCACGTTGTGCCACAAACTCCTCTTCTCCCCAATTCTGTTCAATACCTCCTCATTAGTTATGTGATCTACCCATCTAATTTTCAGCATTCTTATGTAGCACCACATTTCGAAAGCTTCTATTCTCTTCCTGTCCAAACTAGTTATTGTCCATGTTTCACTTCCATACATAGCTACACTCCATACAAATACTTTCAGAAACGACTTCCTGACACTTAAATCTATACTCGATGTTAACAAATTTCTCTTCTTCAGAAGCGCTTTCCTTGCCATTGCCAGTCTTCATTTTATATCTTCTCTACTTCGACCATCATCAGTTATTTTGCTCCCAAGATATCAAAACTCCTTTACTACTTTAAGTGTCTCATTTCCTAATCTAATTCCCTCAGCATCACCGGACTTAATTCGACTACATTCCATTATCCGCGTTTTGCTTTTGTTAATGTTCATCTTATATCCTCCTTTCAAGACACTGTCCATTCCATTCAATTGCTCTTCTAAGTCCTTTGCTGTATCTGACAGAATTACAATGTCATCGGCGAACCTCAAAGTTTTTATTTCTTCTCCATGGATTTTAATACCTACTCCGAATTTTTCTTTTGTTTCCTTTACTGCTTGCTCAATATACAGATTGAATAACATTGGGAAGAGGCTACAACCCTGATCACTCCCTTCCCAACCACTGCTTCCCTTTAATGCCCCTCGACTCTTATAACTGCCATCTGGTTTCTGTACAAATTGTAAATAGCCTTTCGCTCCCTGTGTTTTAACCCTGCCACCTTTAGAATTTGAAAGAGAGTACTCCAGTCAATATTGTCAAAAGCTTTCTCTAAGTCTACAAATGCTAGAAACGTAGGTTTGCCTTTCCTTAATCTTTCTTCTAAGATAAGTCGTAAGGTCAGTATTGCCTCACGTGTTCCAATATTTCTACGGAATCCAAACTGATCTTCCCCGAGGTCGGCTCCTACCAGTTTTTCCATTCGTCTGTAAAGAATACGCGTTAGTATTTGGCAGCTGTGACTTATTAAACTGATAGTTCGGTAATTTTCACATCTGTCAACACCTGCTTTCTTTGGGATTGGAATTATTATATTCTTCTTGAAGTCTCCCTTTTCCTACACTCTAATTCCAGTCACCCATGACTATTAATTTTCGTCTCCCTTCACTATCTGCATAATTTCTTTGATTTCATCATACATTTCTTCAATTTCTTCGTCATCTGCAGAGCTAGTTGGCATATAAACTTGTACTACTGTAGTAGGCGTGGGCTTCGTGTCTATCTTGGCCACAATAATGCGTTCACTATGCTGTTTGTAGTAGCGTACCCGCACTCCTATTTTTTATTCATTATTAAACCTACTCCTGCATTACCCCTATTTGATTTTGTATTTATAACCATGTATTCACCTGACCAAAAGTCATGTTCCTCTTGCCACCGAACTTCACTAATTCCCGCTATATCTAACTTTAACCTATCCATTTCCCTTTTTAAATTTTCTAACCTACCTGCTCGATTAAGGGATCTGACATTCCATTCTCCGATCCGTAGAACGCCAGTTTTCTTTCTCCTGATAACAACGTCCTCCTGAGTAGTCCCCGCCCTGAGATCCGAATGGGGGACTATTTTACGTCCGGAATATTTTACCCAAGAGGACGCCATCATCATTTAATCATACAGTAAAGCTGCATGCCCTCGGGAAAAATTACGGCTGTAGTTTCCCCTTGCTTTCAGCCGTTCGCAGTACCAGCACAGCAAGGCCGTTTTGGTTATTGTTACAAGGCCAGATCAGTCAATCATCCAGACTGTTGCCCCTGCAACTACTGAAAAGGCTGCTGCCCCTCTTCAGGAATCACACGTTTGTCTGGCCTCTCAACAGATACCCCTCCGTTGCGGTTGCACCTACGGTACGACCATCTGTATCGCTGAGGCACGCAAGCCTCCCCACCAGCGGCAAGGTCGATGGTTCATGTATTTTTAAACAGTAGTTACATTACCCTGTTTATATGTCATAGGTCTCCGCTAGCAGACGACTGGTTATCGTTCTACAGCCTCCCCACCAGCGGCAAGGTCCATGGTTCATGTATTTTTAAACAGTAGTTACATTACCCTGTTTATATGTCATAGGTCTCCTCTAGCAGACGACTGGTTATCGTTCTACAGTTTTTAAGCTTCACGCAACGTTTTGCAAAAACTCTAAAAAATCTGAAAACACATACTGACAACTGCCACGGTCTGATTGTAGGTAAGTATGTACTTATGTTTATATTTTGCGTACATTTGGGGCCTCAAACTACAAACTGCAAATACTTATTGGACATATTTTGGCCTTATTTGGGATTTTACTAAAAATGATCTGGCCCTGGGAGGCCTCCAAATCTTGCGGCTCCTCAGATTTCGAGGTCCCTGCACGAGACCCCCGGGACGGGCCGTCTGTTCCACTAGCGATGGCGGTTACCGTTGAAACAACCAATATTCCGTTAATACGGTTCTTTTCGTCTCCGGTTTAACCTGACTGTTAATACCCCTCAAAAATAACCTGTTTCTGAAGTAATAGATTTTAGGTTTGTCATTGCTATTACTTCGAATAATAATCCCAGACTTCGAACACAGATTGAAAAATTCTAATGAATATGAAGAAGTAGGAAATCGCGATCAATATGGGATTGGACCTGCGGCAGGAATCGGTCACATTGTCTCCAGCAAAGATTGTGAAGGTGAAGAAGACGGGTACGGTGACGGCGAGAACGAAAGTCACAAACTGAAGACTTCCCTGCATCTTCAGTCTTGCATGATATCAGTTTTTCACCCTGAAGCAACCACAGTATTTAGGGTTCAGTTATTATCCGAAGTGTATTGTACGTAAATAAAGTTATACAAATATCAATCAAATTTAGATTCTCCTCCCACATCTACATCTATATGGTTACTCTGCAATTCACACTTAAGTGCCTGGCAGAAGGTTCATCGAACCATTTTCATACTACTACTCTACCATTCCACTATCGAATGGCGCGTGGGAAAAAAGAACACCTAAATCTTTCCGTTCGAGCTCTGATTTCTCTTATTTTATTATGATGATCATTTCTCCCTACGTAGGTGGGTGTCAACAAAATATTTTCGCATTCAGAAGAGAAAGATGGTGATTGAAATTTCGTAAATAGATCTTGCTGCAAAGAAGACCGCCTTTGTTTCAGTAACTGCCACTCCAACTCGCGTATCATATCAGTGACACTCTCACCCCTATTGTGCGATAACACGCTTTGCACTTTTTCGATGTCCTCCGTCAATCCTACCTGGTAAGGATCCCACACCGCCCAGCAATATTCCAGCTGAGGATGGACAAATGGCGGTCACCTTAGTGAGTTTATCGCATCTTCTAAGTGTTCTGGCAACAAAGTTCAGTCTTTGTTTCGCCTTCTCCACAATATTATCTATGTGGTCTTTCCAATTTAAGTTGCTCGTAATTGTAATTCCTAGGTATTTACTCGAATTGACAGCTCTTAGATTTGGGTGATTTACCATGTGTCCAAAATTTATCGGATTTCTTTTAGTATCCATTGTAGTGGGACGCGAAATTGAAGCGTCACCCATCCACCAGTGTCAGCCCAGTTTGCAGGTGAATATAAGTTTAATTTAGTTTTGTTTATGTATTTTTGTAATATTTGTAATGGTTGTGAATTGTCTAAAGTTTTTGTATTTATTTTTTATGTTTCATGTACGGAGAGGGCGGCGCAACGAACGGAGACAGCATCTTCGCTGCCGGGACCCGAGAGAAAATTGCTGGCCACTATACGTCGCGGGTCGACAGCCAAAGAGCGACAGAAGATCCTGAAACCGAGTTGTTGCGTCGTGCTTCTAAAAATAAAATAATTGAGAATTTGTAATGTTTTGTACAACAATGATATCTTAGGAAGTTTAATCTTATTGAAAATGTTAGTTTTGTCTCGTCAAGGCTCAGGTTCACGTCTGTATGTAGGAAGATAATAAACTAGTGGATGCTATTAAAGTTGAAATACGTGTTCCGAGGATTTATTTATGAAGAATTATGTGGATGAATTAATAATATATTTGACAAGATTATTGAATTTTGACAGCGTTCATCGCGACTTTGAATCTCAAAAAGTTTATTCAATGTGGTCCTAATATCGATTAAATCAGACAACGTGTATCAATATCATTTCTGAGGAGAAAAAAACATCTAAAATTGAAAAAGTTTACGCAAACCAATTGGTCCGAGTGACGTAATTCTGCGCATACGACTCAAATGATGATGTTTTAATTACAGTTTCGTTCAAGAACCATTCAGAGACAATTTAAAAAGAGTTTAAATAATTTTGAAGTGTGTTGTAACTGACGTAGGTGACGAAGTCTGCACATGGTCATATGTCAAATGAAAATCATTTATAAGAAACTTACGTCGTTACACTACACCATGTGGATGTTTAGTGCCAATTGCCACTTTTCGCACCATACAGGAATTCGGTCTAGATCATTTTGTAATTGGAATTGATGGTTTGATGATTTTACTAGATGGCAAATTACAGCGTCATCTGCAAACAATCTAAGGGGGCTGCTCAGATTATCGCCTAGATCATTTATGTAAATCAGGATGAGCAGAGGGCCTACGACACTACCATGCGGGACGACAGAGATCACTTCTGTTCTACTCGATGATTTACCGTCTATCACTTCGAACTGTGACCTGTCTGAGAGGAAATCACAAGTCCAGTCACACAACTCAGACGATACTCCACATGCACGCAATTTCATTAATAGTCGCTTGTGAGGAACGGTATCAAAAACCTTCCGGAAATCTAGGAATATGGGATCTATCTGAGATCCCTTGCCGGCAGCACTCATTACTTCATGGGAATAAAGGTTCAAATGGCTCTGAGCACTATGCGACTCAACTGCTGAGGTCATCAGTCGCCTAGAACTTAGAACTAATTAAACCTAACTAACCTAAGGACATCACACACATCCATGCCCGAGGCAGGATTCGAACCTGCGACCGTAGCGGTCACGCGGTTCCAGACTGAAGCGCCTTTAACCGCACGGCCACACCGGCCGGCTGGGAATAAAGAGCTAGCTGTGTTGCACAAGAACGATATTTTCTGAATCGGTGTTGGTTATGTATCAATAAGTCATTTTCTTCAAGGTGATTCCTAGAAACACAGTGGAAGTTTTCTCCTTGTATGATGTCGGAAGTTGGTTGTACCTGCTAAGGTTTCTAATCTCTTAATGGAACATTGTACTTCATGGATACCTCACTACGTAAAACCCTGCAAAATCATCGATCGTACGATTGTGCATTACAACTGACGTTCCAGGAGGACAGCGAAATACTACCGTACAGCCAAGTTGGGGGCAAGACTTGCACACTGCCACGTCACATAGCGACAGATGCATTATCGTCTCAGCAGTGCTGTACCAATTCTTACGTGACATGTTTTTAACTGAAGGTGGTGTTATTTAAAATAGCACTGATCACTTTTACTATCAATTAAGTGACTCACAATTGAGGTGGGGGTTCGGTAAAATCTCACCAAATCTCATGTAAAAGGAGAGGGGGGGGGGCGATGAAAATCTCATGTCAACTACACTCCTGGAAATGGAAAAAAGAACACATTGACACCGGTGTGTCAGACCCACCATACTTGCTCCGGACACTGCGAGAGGGCTGTACAAGCAATGATCACACGCACGGCACAGTGGACACACCAGGAACCGCGGTGTTGGCCGTCGAATGGCGCTAGCTGCGCAGCATTTGTGCACTGCCGCCGTCAGTGTCAGCCAGTTTGCCGTGGCATACGGAGCTCCATCGCGGTCTTTAACACTGGTAACATGCCGCGACAGCGTGGACGTGAACCGTATGTGCAGTTGACGGACTTTGAGCGAGGGCGTATAGTGGGCATGCGGGAGGCCGGGTGGACGTACCGCCGAATTGCTCAACACGTGGGGCGTGAGGTCTCCACAGTACATCGATGTTGTCGCCAGTGGTCGGCGGAAGGTGCACGTGCCCGTCGACCTGGGACCGGACCGCAGCGACGCACGGATGCACGCCAAGACCGTAGGATCCTACGCAGTGCCGTAGGGGACCGCACCGCCACTTCCCAGCAAATTAGGGACACTGTTGCTCCTGGGGTATCGGCGAGGACCATTCGCAACCGTCTCCATGAAGCTGGGCTACGGTCCCGCACACCGTTAGGCCGTCTTCCGCTCACGCCCCAACATCGTGCAGCCCGCCTCCAGTGGTGTCGCGACAGGCGTGAATGGAGGGACGAATGGAGACGTGTCGTCTTCAGCGATGAGAGTCGCTTCTGCCTTGGTGCCAATGATGATCGTATGCGTGTTTGGCGCCGTGCAGGTGAGCGCCACAATCAGGACTGCATACGACCGAGGCACACAGGGCCAACACCCGGCATCATGGTGTGGGGAGCGATCTCCTACACTGGCCGTACACCACTGGTGATCGTCGAGGGGACACTGAATAGTGCACGGTACATCCAAACCGTCATCGAACCCATCGTTCTACCATTCCTAGACCGGCAAGGGAACTTGCTGTTCCAACAGGACAATGCACGTCCGCATGTATCCCGTGCCACCCAACGTGCTCTAGAAGGTGTAAGTCAACTACCCTGGCCAGCAAGATCTCCGGATCTGTCCCCCATTGAGCATGTTTGGGACTGGATGAAGCGTCGTCTCACGCGGTCTGCACGTCCAGCACGAACGCTGGTCCAACTGAGGCGCCAGGTGGAAATGGCATGGCAAGCCGTTCCACAGGACTACATCCAGCATCTCTACGATCGTCTCCATGGGAGAATAGCAGCCTGCATTGCTGCGAAAGGTGGATATACACTGTACTAGTGCCGACATTGTGCATGCTCTGTTGCCTGTGTCTATGTGCCTGTGGTTCTGTCAGTGTGATCATGTGATGTATCTGACCCCAGGAATGTGTCAATAAAGTTTCCCCTTCCTGGGACAATGAATTCACGGTGTTCTTATTTCAATTTCCAGGAGTGTATTTAATTCCAAGAATATACGAAGGTTGGAACTTTAATAGTGTCAACTATTTATTTACAGGCGGCTGGAGTGGCCGAGCGGTTTTAGGAGCTACAGTCTGGAACCGCGCGACCGCTACGGTCGCAGGTTCGAATCCTGCCTCGGGCATGGATGTGTGTGATGTCCTTAGGTTAGTTAGTTTTAAGTAGTTCTACGTTCTACGGGACTGATGACCTCAGAGGTTAAGTCCCATAGTGCTCAGAGCCACTATTTATTTACAGCTCGTACAAAATAGATACGTGTTTCAAAATTTTACTGACCTTCAAAGTAGTCACCAGCATTGTGTATAACCCGTTGCCAGCGATGTGAAAGTCGTAGGATACACTTAGCAGTGCCAGTTGTGTTGACAGTTCGAGCGGCGCGGTCTATTGGCCAACGAATTTGTAGCAGCTCTGAAGCGAATGCCGTGAAGTGTTTCCTTCAGCTTAGAAATTGAGTTGAATTTGTTGTTGTTGTTGTCTTCAGTCCTGAGACTGGTTTGATGCAGCTCTCCATGCTACTCTATCCTGTGCAAGCTCCTTCATCTCCCAGTACCGACTGCAACCTACATCCTTCTGAATCTGCTTAGTGTATTCATCTCTTGGTCTCCCTCTACGATTTTTACCCTCCACGGTGCCCTCAAATGCTAAATTTGTGATCCGTTGATGCCTCAAAACATGTCCTACCAACCGATCCCTTCTTCTATTCAAGTTGTGCCACAAACTTCTCTTCTCCCCAATTCTATTCAATACCTCCTCATTAGTTACGTGATCTACCCACCTTATCTTCAGCATTCTTCTGTAGCACCACATTTCGAAAGCTTCTATTCTCTTCTTGTCCAAACTAGTTATCGTCCATGTTTCACTTCCATACATGGCTACACTCCATACAAATACCTTCAGAAACGACTTCCTGACGCTTAAATCTATACTCGATGTTAACAAATTTCTCTTCTTCAGAAGCGCTTTCCTTCCCATTGCCAGTCTACATTTTATATCCTCTCTACTTCGACCATCATCAGTTATTTTGCTCCCTAAATAGCAAAACTCCTTTCCTACTTTAAGTGTCTCATTTCCTAATCTAATTCCCTCAGCATCACCTGATTTAATTTGACTACATTCCATTATCCTCGTTTTGCTTTTGCTGATGTTCATCTTATATCCTCCTTTCAAGACACTGTCCATTCCGTTCAACTGCTCTTCCAAGTCCTTTGCTGTCTCTGACAGAATTACAATGTCATCGGCGAACCTCAAAGTTTTTACTTCTTCTCCATGAATTTTAATACCTACTCCGAATTTTTCTTTTATTTCCTTTACTGCTTGCTCCATATACAGATTGAATAGCATCGGGGAGAGGCTACAACCCTGTCTCACTCCTTTCCCAACCACTGCTTCCCTTTCTGGTCCCTCGACTCTTATAACTGCCATCTGGTTTCTGTAGGAATTGTAAATAGCCTTTCGCTCCCTGTATTTTACCCCTGCCACCTTCAGAATTTGAAAGAGAGTATTCCAGTTAACATTGTCAAAAGCTTTCTCTAAGTCTACAAATGCTAGAAACGTAGGTTTGCCTTTTCTTAAGATAAGTCGTAAGGTTAGTATTGCCTCACGTGTTCCAACATTTCTACGGAATCCAAACTGATCTTCCCCGAGTTGAATTTACGAGGGCTTAAATCAGGGGAGCGCAGTAGGTGGTATAGCACTTAACAGGCCCATCAGTCAAACAAATCAGTAACAGCTTGCACTGTACGTGCTTGAGCATTGTCCTGAAAAATGATGGTCGGGTCCTACAGAAAGTGTCATCACTTCTGTCTCTAAGCTGTTCATTTTTGAAACGCAACCTACGACCAGCTTCACGGCTTCGTGCAGTCTGTGCCACACTCGAACCCTCCCATGAGCTCTTACAAACTGAAACCAGGACTCATCTGACCAGGACATTGTTTTCCAGTCGTCTAGGTTTGGGGTTGTTCGGGGGAGGAGACCAGACAGCGAGGTCATCGGTCTCTTCGGATTAGGGAAGGACGGGGAAGGAAGTCGGCCGTGCCCTTTCAAAGGAACCATCCCGGCATTTGCCTGGAGCGACTTAGGGAAATCACGGAAAACCTAAATCAGGATGGCCGGACGCGGGATTGAACCGTCGTCCTCCGGAATGCGAGTCCAGTGTGCTAGCCACTACGCCACCTCGCTCGGTCCCAGCCGTCTAGGTTCCAAGTGATATGGTTACGAACCCAGGAGAGGGCCAGCAGGCGATGTCGCGCTGTTAGTTAAGAAAATCATGTTGGTCGTCTGCTGCCATAGCCCATTAACGTCAAATTTCACCGCACTGTGCTAACGGATACGTTCGTCGTACGTCTCATACAGATTTCTGCGGTTACTGCACGTAGTGGTGCTGTATGTTAGCACTGAAACTACGCAAATGTGGCGCAGTGGTTGCACACTGGACTCGCATTCGGGAGGACGACGGTTCAATCCCGCATCCGGCCATCGTGATTTAGGTTTTCCGTGATTTCCCTAAATCGCTTTAGGCAAATGCTGGGATGGTTCCTTTGACAGGGCACGGCCGACTTCCTTAACCATCCTTCTCTCATCCAATCAGACCGATGACCTTGTTGTTTTGCCGGACGGGGTTGCCGAGCGGTTCTAGGCGCTACAGTCTGGAGCCGCGCGACCGCTACAGTCGCGGGTTCGAATCCCGCCTCGAACATGGATGTGTGTGATGTCCTTAGGTTAGTTAGGTTCAAGTAGTTCTAAATTATAGGGGACTGATAACCTCAGAAGTTAAGTCGTATAGTGCTCGGAGCCATTTGAACCATTTTGAACCTTGCTGTTTGGTCTCTTCCCTCAAATCAACCCAACTCTACGCAAACGCTGCTGCTGTCGGTAGTTAAGTGAAGGACGTCGGCCAGTGTGTTGTCTGTGGTCAGAGGTAATATCTGAAATTTGATATTTTCGGCACACTCTTGACACAGTGGATCTCGGAATTTTGATTTTCCTAAACTGATTTTCCCACACGTCTAACTTCACCTACCATTCCGTGTTCAAAGTCTTTTAATTCCGGTCGTGCGGCTGTAATCACATTGGAGACCTTTCCACATAATCACCTGAGTACAAATGACACCGTCAGCGCACTGCCTTTTTATACCTTGTGTAAGCGATGTTAACGCCATATGTATGTGGCACATCGTTATCCCATGTCTTTTGTCACGTCAGTGTACACCTCAAAGCCTTCAATACAACCGCGAAGCTGGTCCATCAGTCCGCAAATGCTTATTCTCTTCATTAAGTGGTGATACAGAACTATGCCAAAGACCCTTCGTGTGTCTAGGAATTCGACAGTTGTTCACAGACTGTCCCAATCTGTCAAGGCCTTTAACAAACATGGAATGCGAAGTGATCAGTGGCAGTGAACTGGCTTCACAAAGGAACCATATCCGAATTTGATTGAAGTATTTTAGGGTATTCGTGAATAACTTATACCGGGAGGGCGCCACTGAGATTTGAATCCTACTGTTCCCGAATGCGAATCTAGTACTTTCACCACTACGCTGTTTTGTTCAGTTACTCCAACGAACGTCCGCAGTTCGTGGTCTTGCGGTAGCGTTCTCGCTTCTGGCTCACGGGGTCTCGGGTTCGATTCCCGGCAGGGTCAGGGATTTTCTCTGCCTCGTGATGACTGGGTGTTGTGTGTTCTTCATCATCATTTCATTATCACTGACTCGCAAGTTGCCGAAGTGGCGTCAACTAAAAAGGATTTGCAATACGGCGGCCGAAATTCCCCGCATGGAGCCTCCCGGCCAACAATGCCACACGATCATTTCATTTTTCGCTCCAGTTAATGCCAAGAAAATACTGATTAAGTGCTCTTGGTATTTTAATACGTCCACTGATTCCAGTTAACCCAGTGATAGCTTGGAAAGGAAAAATAGAGGCCTATTGAATGACTTTTCGTATTCAGCTGCCAGTGAATATAGAAGCACCTGCTGCAAGAACAATAACTAATTCTGGCACAGTGTCTAGAAGCTTACTGAAGTGCCTTTTTAATTTCAAATGCTCCTTTGTTTGTTCTGCACGAGTAATTATTTCTTGTGTGCATACACTCACGTGCCAAGGCGCCTCGGGCAGACGCTGCTACATGTAAGAAGCGCAGGAGCTGTATGTGACAGCTTTCATTCCGTTGACGAGGCGCACACTCGGTTTACAATTACTGTTTGGCTTAATAACACAATAAGGCTTACCTCTCATACAAGTCTGCAGAAATTGTTGCTTTAAATGTCTTTGCCCTTGGCTTATACTGCAGGCACGTTTCTGTTGACATTTCCTGAGTTGCATTACATGTCGTAAGTGTTGGCATACGTAACGTGAAATAGTTGAAAGGAGTGTAATTTAGTACAGAGTTGTTAGCCAGATCGCCAGAAAGACCCCCATGATTTCAGCATGGTGAACTATTGCAATGTTGCTTGTTTTTCAAAATACTGAGAGGTAAGCAGTCGCCTTGAATTCATCATCAGATTTCGGTGATCCCAGGCTGAGTTCTTTTATTGTTGCCTTTAAGTTTTTGTTTCCATTACATTCAAGTAGAGGTTTTAGGATTCGCATCCTTAGACAATGTCTGGTTTATTCCTCATACACCGCTGACAATTAAAACTGCAACGTAAATAACGGTTTTAAAAAATTGAAATTATACTTACTGTGGTTTTTTTTATTCGTGTCAGAAGCACCATGGATACAGGAATATAAAAAATGAATAGCACACAGAAAAAAAATTAATTACAGGCATATGAAAATATATATAAATATATATACAAATATGTGTGCACAGATACAAAATGTTATAGGCATTTGGCCCATAAGCGGGCTACGTCGACAGCATTTGGGGTTGCCAACATCAGATCCTCTAAAGTGCAGTGTGAAGGAAATTCAGGGCAGTTATACATGTGCTGGGTCGTCTGCACCTCTCCACAGTCGCAGAGATTAGATGTAGTGGAATATCCCCACTTCAGAAGGTTATCTCTTGACCGTGCAGTGTTGGTGCGTAGCCTGTTTAGTGATCTCCAGACCACCCAGTCCTCATCGTAACCTGGTGCCAATTCTTCCTTTGGTTCCATCCAGTGCCCTTCTCCCGACCGCTTCCATCTCTCCACCCTAGATCCAGGTTGGTCACTAAAATCTTCGGTTGCTCTGAGAAAACTGCGTCTAGATTTCAAGCGTTTGGTGGCTGGCTGAGTTTTGTGGAGGAGGTGGCTCTCTGCCATCTCAGCCCTCGCTCTTTCACTATAGGCTGCCGCTTCTCTTCGCACTGCAGGAGGTGCAATCCCAGCAAGATGGTAGAGCTTGCCTGTTGGCGTCGGTTTCAGACATCCAGTGACGAGGCTGCAGGTCTCGTTCAGAGCAATGTCGACCTGTTTAGCGTGGGTAGAGTTGTACCAGACACTGCTTGCATATTCGCCTGCTGGGAAGCAAACTGCTAGTGCTGTGGTCCTCACTACCTCTGGCTTTGCGCCCCAGGAGGACTTCGTTATTTTCCGAAGAATATTATTTCTGCCGCTCACCTTCATTTTGGTGTTAATACAGTGCTGTTTATACGTCAGAGCCCTGTCTAGGGTTACTCCTAGGTATTTGGGGTTAACGCAGTGTTCGAGGAGTGTGTCTTTCCAGAAGACACGCAGCTTACGGGATGCCTGCTTGTTACGGAGTTGGAAGGCGCAAACTTGTGTTTTGCTAGGGTTCGGCTTGATTGTCGGCGTAGTACTGACAGAGCATGTCTAGCGCATCCGTGAGCTTTGTCTCAACATCCTCAAAGGAGTCACCCTGTACGGCCATAGCACGGTCATCGGCGTAGATATAGTTTTCCGTACCAGCTGGCAGTGGTTGATCGTTGGTGTATATGTTAAAAAGTAAGGGTGTCAGTACGCTGCCCTGAGGGAGACCATTTTTCTGGGCCCGCCACCTGCTATGCATCCCTTGGAATTCCACAGAGAACCTACGGTTCTCTAACAGACTTCTAACTGTGGATGTGAATTTAAAGTCCCTGGTAATGGCATACAGCTTCTTCATTAGCAGACGTAAGTTGACGGTGTAATATGCGGCTGTCAAGTCTATAAAGGCGACACCGGTTATTTTCCGTTCTCATAGCCGTCTTCAATCAGCTGCGTGAGGTTAATTACCTGAGATGTAGTGCTTTTCCCTGGGCGGAAACCTGCTTGTTGGGGGATTAGGTAGGATTCTATGGCACTGGAGAGGCGATCCTGGAGTATTCTTTCAAAGATTTTAAAGATATGGCAGAGAAGTGATACGGGTCGGAAATTTCTGGGGTCATCAGTATTTCTGCCTGGTTTTAAAATGGCAATAACTTTAGCCTTCCTCCAGATTGTGGGAATCTGACCTGTTTCCATGCAATTGTTAAACAGTGTCAGTACCCATTGTTTAACGTTGGGACCAAAGAGTTTGATCTGTTCAACAAAAATCCCGTCCAGGCCCGGGGCCTTCCTTAGCTTGCATTTCGCTATGGCTTTGTCCAGATCTGCCATTGTGAGAGGGGTGGTCAGAGTTGAATTTTCTTGGTGTTCAATCCTGTCTATTTTGGTCTCCGACTTCCTGATTTTGGTGTCGGGTTTCCCATTCTTGAGAAGCTGGTGGGCTATTTGGTCGGCTGTGACGGGAGCATGTCCTGGAGAGAAAGTCGGGTCATTGTTGAGACGTTTAAGGAGTGTCCAGGCTTTCTGACTGCTCCTTTTCATGTCCAATTCCTCTATTGTCCTCAGCCATTTCTCTCTCCTGGTTTTAGCTGGTGACTCGGTTAGCTGCTCACCCGCAGTGATAGTTTCCGTGGATAGAAGGTTTGCGTCAAACAGTGTCAGGTATTGCTGCAACTGGTCCTCTAATTCTGGCGTAAGGCCTTCAATATAATTGCTTCTGCATCCTCTAGGGATCGATTGCTTGGAACACCACTGCACAGCCTTCACGAAATTGTCATAGAATCTTGGTTCAGGTGATAGGTTGTTTACAGAATCTTCCATGAGGTTTTGAAAGGTTGACCATTCTGCTTTCTTAAAATTGTACCTACGGCGAAAAGGTACGCTATGGGGTTTAACAACAGATGTGATCTGGCACATTATTGGACGGTGCTGGGTGTTTGGTATTGGTGAGCAAACTCCTTTTGAGCATTGGGACGTTACTTGATGGCTAACGAAGATGAGGTCCGGGTTATAACCTCTCCCCCATCTGCCACTGTTGTAGGAAGCAGGCAGTTTATTGTCATGTATCAATTTTAGGTTGTTTAGCTCGGCCCAGCAGATCACAGCCGTGCCACTGTCGTCGTCTTCTTGGTAGCCCCACTGCGTACTGTGGCTAGTGAAATCACCCATTACAAAATTAATTCTGTCTTTATTAAAATTGTTTACGTTGGAGCTGGAAAAGTCCACAGTTGGTGGTTTGTACACTGATGTAACAGTGCAGTCACTAAGTTCAATGGTTAGCACTTCAGTATCATTGGTGTCGTTTATACTGCTTGAAAGGATCTGTATGTTTGGCCTGGTAAAGATTGCACTGCCATACTGTCGGTGTGGCCTGTGAGCTAATAGTCGCATGCCGTTTATCTTGGGTCTTTTGAGTGTGCTATCTCTGTGAGTTTCTTGTAGACACAGGACGTCACATTTCTCTTTCTGACGGAGGTCTTGTAGTAGACGTTCTTTGCATGCAGACAGGCCTTCAATAATTACAGAGATAATCGTCAGTGCTGGGCCTGATAAGGTCCTTTTTTGTAGGATTGTCATGTTGCTTCTTACTGTGGTAATATGGTACAGCGTGAAGAATAGATGATTAAATAACGAGTGGTCATAGATAATGTGCAGCAACTCCACAGGTCCAGTGTGGGTCATAATAATCGTATGGCAGCGAAACTTCGTAGATACTCTAATGCGTTAATGCGGAACCAATTTACACTGGAAAAGAAATTTGTTCTACTTTTTGGACACCAGGGGCAAATCTGGGCCTGTGAATGCAACAAAGACGTATAGACATGTGTCCATACGCAATGAGTTACGAGCCGGCCGCTGTGGCCGAGAGGTTCTAGGCGCTGCAGTTTGGAACCGCGAGACCGCTACGGTCGCAGGTTCGAATCCTGCCTCGGGCATGGATGTGTGTGATGTCCTTAGGTTGGTTAGGTTTATGTAGTTCTAAGTTCTAGGGGACTGATGACCTCAGATGTTAAGTCCCATAGTGCTCAGAGCCATTTTTTTGAATGATTTACGAACGGGACATGGGTAAGGAAGGGAAAACAATTGAGAAAGATGATTTTGGAAACATTATTAACCGACGCTTGCACAGTTTCTTCGATAAAAGCATCGGAGACTCGATGAGATGCTGCGTCTGTAAAACTGGTCAGCAACTGGAAGCAGTTAATTCCATAGATTATCTGGGAGTAGGCATTAGGAGTGATTTAAAATGGAATGACCATATAAAATTAATCGTCGGTAAAGCAGATGCCAGACTGAGATTCATTGGAAGAATCCTAAGGAAATGCAAACCGAAAACAAAGGAAGTAGGTTACAGTACACTTGTTCGCCCACTGCTTAAATACTGCTCACCGGTGTGGGATCCGTACCAGATAGGGTTGATAGAAGGGATAGAGAAGATCCAACGGAGAGCGGCGCGCTCCGTTACAGGATCATTTGTTGAAGTTTCGAGAACATACCTTCACCGAGGAGTCAAGCAGTATATTGCTCCCTCCTACGTATATCTCGTGAAGAGACCATGAGGATAAAATCAGAGAGATTAGAGCCCACACAGAAGCATACCGACAATCCTTCTTTCCACGAACAATACGAGACTGGAATAGAAGGGAGAACCGATAGAGGTACTCAAAGTACCCGCCACACATCGCTAGGTAGCTTGCGGAGTATGGATGTAGATGTAGATGTAGATAATCAGTTGCTCGCAGCAGTTCCGACGGAATCTGAGCATCGTTTTCTGTATATAGGCCTTCAGATCAGGTACAAACCAAAAGCGTGACTGGTAAACGTGATCTTTTAGCTATCCTCACAGTAGCAGGGTTTCAGATTAGGTGATCTTGCATGTGTAATAACAAAAAATCTTGCCTTTTTACAAGTATTTCCTCCGCTGTTTATCGAAATAGTGAAGTAAGCTGATTCGCCGTTTGGTACCTGAAAATATGTAAGTATTACATACCAGGTAATTTTTATGTAATTTACGTAATCATAAAATACATTTTAATTATCGGTCGCGGACGCTGAATAGAATACGAAAAGAACCAGAAGTTCAGAGTGCAGAAAAGATTTGAAACGGATCTAGAACAGGAGTGCGAAGCGAACGAAACGAACAATAACTCGATACTGAACTAACTATGAGCAGTCGGCAGTGGAACCCGAAGAAGGAAGAGTCCTGCCGAGCGAGAACGAGACAGATGGGAACGGGACCGAGGCTGGAACGAGACCGACAGACGTACCGTTCGGGAACGATACCGTCCGTTTCCCGTTTCCGGGAACTATAAGTAGAGAGCTGCGACCGAAGTGAACTATGAACGATCGCTCCTTAGAATTCGTTCCTCGCTCGTTCCGTTCATCTTGGTGAACCGTTCTTTTGGACTCGTTAGTACGCGAACGACACATCTCTAGTGCAGACCACAAGACTTCCGCCAGCTGACGCTAGTGGATTCGGGTTATAAGCTGTTCGCAAGCATACTTCGTCTTCAACGCTTCACTACCTTCAAGGATGTCGTTCGTGCCAACCAAAATTTCTGGAACGTGGTAATAATATACACATGACATTAAGCTTTTATATATATGTGGTGTTGCTCACGTCGGCGAGCTATTTTGAAGGTGTAGTTGTTGCGGCCGACCTAGATCATGCATTAGACCCATTGAGTACGGTCTCTTTCGGGCCATCTTCGGGATGAGGGGTCCATCCGGTTTCGGCTGGAGTGGTTCTCCGCCTCATCAGTGGGTCCACTTCCACCTGGTAAACGGCTAACTCTTGCCACCATTCACTATTGATTGTTCGGTAGACAAGGCTGCTCTGTCAGCCTTTCTCCTTGTCGTCGCCGTCAAGCCTGCACTTCATGGTTTACACCAGTGCTTGGAGGGCGTTGACCTCAACAGTGAGCGTCTCAAGTGTTGTACCTGTGCGGACGATGTAATTTTGTTGGCGAGGTCAATGGAAGATAAACTAACGGCGATAAAGTTGCTCCTGCGCTACGACGAGATAAGCTTTTCAACAGCCGTGTAAAGCACATTGGTTGGTCACACCTCTTTTTTACTTCTTCTTAGGAAAAAATGTGTGAGGCTGTGTTGTTATACATCGATCGTGGCCCCCTTCACGATGGCAAACATGACACACGTTACCGCATATTTGTCTCAGAACGTTTATTCCTAATACAATCTACTACATAAAATTGCGATGTGCAGGTAGACTGTGCTGCTGTTATCCTCAGAAGTATCGGGCTCTTGTTTTACCTGATCATGTTTCGTCATCGACGACATTGTGTTGTCAGAGCTCTAACGATATGTGAGGGGGAGATTCGTAACAGAATATTAACGTCTAGCACCTGCTGATTTTATTATAACCGATACCATATGGACTGTTTTTGCTACTGTCTGTATGCAGAAGCTCACAAACTTGCAACATAAATTAATTTTAGAACGTTTCTTATTCTGAAGTCTCTGCTGTCTGCTTTGCGTTCGACAGGCGGTACCCACGTAGCTTTATCAAGCAGGTCTTTGGGTAATACCGGCCACGTGTGTGCGATCCTCAGCTCATCTGCCACATTACGGTCAATTCGGTGCTAGTTATCAGAAAAAAAGCTCTTAGGAAAGGATTCTGGACCATTACACCTCAGGGGTTCCCCTCCATTTATCAGCTTTGCGTGGACAGCTTCCCGTGAATACTCGGGGTTAATGACCCGGCGCTTCCCCGCGACAGGTGGGCACATATGTGGGATTGTGTTGCAAGGATGAAGTATGACCATTATTCCCAAGTCTGCCTGCAGCCTCGCAGGTGCGATATCAGCTCTCGTGGTTCCTGGATCTGTAGCGCCCACAGATACAAGAAGCAGCTCGTCGTAAATATGGTTCTCTTTGCACAGCACCAAGCATGTACAACTCGCTTTTGCGGTGATCACTGTGCATGTTGTTGCGACTGTAGTACAGAGGGATACAGTACTGTTCGTACAAACCTGCATCACATTAACTGAAGATGGGCTTAGTTGTGAGAGTCATACCATTGCTACAAAGTTGCACCACATTAACTGAAAACTGGCGTGCATGATGTTATTCGCCATAGAATCCAGTGGCGTTTCTGACGATAAACATCTCTGTGACAGGGGAGATAAGAGCGGCAGCTAGTACCCTGTCAAATGCTGAGCCCTGCTCGCCCCGTCTTTTGCGTTGGTTTAAACCTTGATTGTTACTCTGCGTTTGGTTTCCCGCGGTTATTGCGGTTATGCCGTGGTTCTTCTTCTTTCTACGTGTGTCAGCAATGGTGTGTATCGATATTCGCACCTTTCACTGTCCTTGGTCTGGTGCTTACAGTTTCCGGCTAGCCGGTGTGCGGCAGTCGGTCGGTTGGTGTGGATCAGCCAGAAAATCGCGCGGCGCTGTGAGCCGCGCCAGCTGGCGGTCTCTACGCAGTGTCGGAGTGTGTGGGAGCTGTTCCGATTCCTACGAGGTTTGTGGCTCACCGACCCAGGACATCAAAGTTGAGTGGTGATTTAATTACCAAAGCCAGTCTGTTCACTTTGTGCCGCTGGTTTCACGGTTGTTGTTGCGTTATTCCCGTGAGCAGCAGCGAGTGTTCGAGTTGGCGAAAGTTTGGTCACCATCCGGTGGACTTTAACTGTGTTTTGGTTATCTGAAGCCCAAGTGCACCAGCGGAATTTTCTGCCTTGTGTCCGTTAGCGTTCCGCTTACCTGCCCTGGCCTCTGACATAAAATTCAGGCAGTGTCCTTTCCTCACCGTGTTGTCGTTGTCCAACAAGTGTGTGTAGTTTTGACAGCTTATGAATACTTGGTTGTGGGCGGCTACGCCTTTTACGTTTTGGCTTTGGAGTTCCTTATGTACTGGTCGGGTGGAAAGCAAGTCGTCTTGTCGATGGGTCTGTTGACTGTCTCTTGGTTGGGTTGCCAGCGGATCGGATATAGTGGGGCCGACTACCTTTCTCCTCTAAGCGAACGTTAATACTTTAAGTCCAGACCGACCCCCGGAAACTTCTGAGCGCCGCTGGCTGTACTGCCTTTTGTTATTGGTGTTTTATTGTGTACTATAATGGCTCATAGCCGATGTTTTGAATTTGTATGCTTTAAGTTGAGTTTTAAGTAATGGGCCTTCAGCTGTTCTAAAATTGAAAGTCTTGTATTGTTCGGGCCTTCAGCCTCATTTAAAATATTCTTTTGGATAAAGTTTTGGACCTTCTGCCTTTTGAAAATTTATTGTAGTTTCGTTTTTCAATCATGGGCTTTCAGCCGTCTTAGACGTAAACGCGTGCGACAGGGTGCTCCAGAGAATTTCCTCAACGAGCAGCTTCCGACAGAGTCTCTCTGACACTCGGCTTCAGGGTCGTGATTTAGAATTCGGGCAGGATCTTGCCTGAGAGAACAATTGCAGAAGGTTATACTCCTTTCAGATGTGCCCCAGTAGAGCCTTCGCTATGCATTTTCAGGCATCGGAGTGTTTATTTAACCTTTCTACAAACCTGCCTTCTCACCACGTTCCCTAGCCTACATAAGCTTTCAGCTCCCAGATTCATCAGACAGCTTCGAGCGACCTGCCGAACGGACTCGACAACCACTTGCTCATTTAGGTTTGCTGTCAAATTACAACTGTCCATCTTAGCTCCCTCTCCACGACCTGACAGCGTGTTGTTCAAATTTGTGAATCAAGTTGGTAATTCGTCTTTGAACAATCGGTTTATCGTTATATGAGGCTCGATCTCTAAGTAACATTAGGAATGGAGCTATGGCTTAGCAGTTATTCATAAATCAGGACCATGCTAAAGGCATCATGACGTAGACGCTGTGATGACTTCAGCCGTAAATAGAAATATTAAAAAAGGTAGGAAGATTTTTCTGTTTAGCAAAAGTGACAAAAAGCAGATTACAGAGTACCTGACGGCTCAACACAAAAGTTTTGTCTCAAGTACAGATAGTGTTGAAGATCAGTGGACAAAGTTCATCGTACAATATGCGTTAGATGAGTATGTGCCAAGCAAGATCGCAAGAGATGGAAAAGAGCCACCGTGGTACAACAACCGAGTTAGAAAACTGCTGCGGAAGCAAAGGGAACTTCACATCAAACATAAACATAGCCAAAGCCTTGCAGACAAACAAAAATTACGCGAAGCGAAATGTAGTGTGAGGAGGGCTATGCGAGAGGCGTTTAATGAATTCGAAAGTAAAGTTCTATGTACTGACTTGGCAGAAAATCCTAAGAAATTTTTGTCTTATGTCAAAGCGGTAGGTGGATCAAAACAAAATGTCCAGACACTCTGTGACCAAAATGGTACTGAAACAGAGGATGACAGACTAAAGGCCGAAATACTAAATGTCTTTTCCAAAGCTGTTTCATAGAGGAAGACTGCACTGTAGTTCCTTCTCTAGATTGTCGCACAGATGACAAAATGGTAGATATCGAAATAGACGACAGAGGGATAGAGAAACAATTAAAATCGCTCAAAAGAGGAAAGGCCGCTGGACCTGATGGGATACCAGTTCGATTTTACACAGAGTACGCGAAGGAACTTCTTGCAGCGGTGTACCGTAGGTCTCTAGAAGAGCGTAGCGTTCCAAAGGATTGAAAAAGGGCACAGGTCATCCCAGTTTTCAAGAAGGGACGTCGAACAGATGTGCAGAACTAGAGACCTATATCTATAACGTCGATCAGTTGTAGAATTTTGGAACACGTATTATGTTCGAGTATAATGACTTTTCTGGAGACTAGAAATCTACTCCGTAGGAATCAGCATGGGTTTCGAAAAAGACGGTCGTGTGAAACCCAGCTCGCGCTATTCGTCCACGAGACTCAGAGGCCATAGAGACCGGTTCACAGGTAGATGCCGTGTTTCTTGACTTCCGCAAGGCGTTCGATACAGTTCCCCACAGTTGTTTAATGAACAAAGTAAGAGCATATGGACTGTCAGACCAATTGTGTGATTGGATTGAGGAGTTCCTAGATAACAGAACGCAGCATGTCATTCTCAATGGAGAGAAGTCTTCCGAAGTAAGAGTGATTTCAGGTGTGCCGCAGCGGAGTGCTATTCACAATATACATAAATGACTTGGTGGATGACATCGGAAGTTCACTGAAGCTTTTTGCAGATGATGCTGTGGTGTATCGAGAGGTTGTAACAATGGAAAAATGGACTGAAATGCAGGAGGATCTGCAGCGAATTGACGCATGGTGCAGGGAATGGCAATTGAATCTCAATGTAGACAAGTGTAATGTGCTGCGAATACATAGAAAGATAGATCCCTTATCATTTAGCTACAAAATAGCAGGTCAGCAACAGGAAGCAGTTAATTCCATAAATTGTCTGGGAGTACGCATTAGGAGTGATTTAAAATGGAATGATCATATAAAGTTGATCGTCGGTAAAGCAGATGCCAGACTGATATTCGTTGGAAGAATCCTAAGGAAGTGCAATCCGAAAACAAAGGAAGTAGGTTACAGTACGCCTGTTCGCCCACTGCTTCAATACTGCTCAGCAGTGTGGGATCTGTACCAGATAGGGTTGATAGAAGAGATAGAGAAGATCCAACGAAGAGCAGCGCGCTTCGTTACAGGATCATTTAGTAATCGCGAAAGCGTTACGGAGATGATAGATAAACTCCAGTGGAAGATTCTGCGGGAGAGACGCTCAGTAGCTCGGTACGGGCTTTTGTTAAAGTTTCGAGAACATTCCTTCACTGAAGAGTCAAGCAGTATATTGCTCCCTCCTACGTATATCTCGCGAAGAGACCATGAGGATAAAATTAGAGAGATTAGAGCCCACACAGATGCATACCGACAATCCTTCTTTCCACGAACAATACGAGACTGGAATAGAAGCGAGAACCGATAGAGGTACTCTGGATACCGTCCGCCACGCACCGTCAGGTGGCTTGCGGAGTATGGATGTAGATGTAGATGTAGATGACGTACGCCACGGGACAAATTGTAGAAAATGTGTACAACTGAGGCTACCCCCATATCTGCCTGGGTGAGGCCAGTGCTCGTATCTATGAAATATTAAACGAACAGATCTCAAGTGAAGTTATTTATTATTAACAGACCCTGCTTATCCCTAAGGCGCACAGCTCCAGGGTGCCCCAGCTTTTTTTAAGGATGCAGTTGAGGAAGTAGCCTCAACTGAGGAGGTAGCCTCAACTGAGGAGGTAGCCTCAGTGTCAGTGATTGACCCGTGGCGCGGCTGTCGGGCGCAAGACGCGATCGATTACTCCTCTGGTTGAGGTTGGCACTATGTGCGATCGCGAGCGCCTCCTGTCGTAACGGGTCCTAACGGGGGAGTGAGTACGAGTAAAGTGGAGTCTGGGGCGGACAGGAGGAGAGAACGGACATTGCGGCCGCACTCTGAGGCGACAAGAGAAGAGTTGTTGTGCACGGCCGAGAAGGGGCGTTGAGCACGGCGGTAGTCAGCATCGCTTTCCGGGGAACAGAGAGTTGCGGCAGTCCAGCGAGCAGACACCAGCTCCGGGAGCAGTGCTCCGGGTTGTGGACGTGACGTGGGTCGTATTTTGGCGCCGTATAGTTTGCTTGGTACGCATCTACTGCTCCCTTATGCCCACGTGCGTTGTTCTGTCCGTATGTGCAATGAAAAGGTTACGCTCCGGCTGTAACAGTGGCTTGTGCTTTACGTTCATGCACCCTGACTCATTTGTTTTGCTGCAGGCAGCTGTCATTTCAAAGATTTTTTTTTGTGTGTGAACAAGACGGCTAGCATGTGACCTGTTTTGGGTTTTGGAGTCCTATTTGGGCAACCTAGTTATCATGCACACAAATGTATTGCTGCCGAGTGAGGTTAGCCTAATCTTGTGAAACTGAGCTTTCAGTGACTGGCTCGTCTGCAAATTAATTAATTTAACCTTGTGGTGTGTTTTGCTTTCAATGGTGAATCTCTTGTCATTCATTGCTGTATGTTTCGCCGTTAATGATAACTGTAAGATAGCAAGGTCTTGAAGGGCTTCCGTATCGTGACTGTATTTTGGCTCTGAGCACTATGGGACTCAACTGCTGAGGTCATTAGTCCCCTAGATCTTAGAACTAGTTAAACCTAACTAACCTAAGGACATCACAAACACCCATGCCCGAGGCAGGATTCGAACCTGCGACCGTAGCGGTCCTGCGGTTCCAGACTGCAGCGCCTTTAACCGCACGGCCACTTCGGCCGGCGACTGTATTTTGGCTACTGTTTAATTTGATTTCTTGTTTATCGGTCTGGTGAAGACTTATGCCAAGTTTACTAATTTCCGCCTGTGGTTCGTAAGTTGGTTTGAAGGTATATCCGTGGGTAAATCTTTACTGCACCTAACTGTTAACTGATCTTGCGTTGAACTAATGCCATTATTAAATCGTTTCTTGTGTGCTATAAATTGCATTTCACTAGACAAGGAGACAGGGCACATTCTGTGGTCGAGGGGTAGGAACGGTTGCTGCTTTGCGCGTGGCGTCTTGTCGCTCGCTATCATATCCCGCGTTAGTACTGGCGGCGTGAGATTTGTTTGCTCGCGGTTGTATGGCCGCTAGTCAGCTGTGCCTGCTCCCGCTTCAGGGTGTGCCGTGTATCGTAAGGCGTACGCCGACTTTGTCACTGCACTCCTGTGTTGTGTCGGTCGCTTACCGAAACGTTAGTCTGTTTTAGCACGGCGGCCACTGGGCCGTGACGATGTCGGTTGATGACCAGCGTTGGGGCGGTCGTCCGCTCCGAGTAGCTTCGGTCGCTTGGACTTGGCAGTTACCTTCTGATTAAAGAGATCAAATTTGTTTATTTGTAGTAAATTCCTAAGTAGTTTGTGAGAAAGGTTGTAACTGAGCTTTCCATGATTTTACACAATTCAAGCATTTTGGTAAGGCATTTTCCTATTTATGTTTTATTTAAATGAGAATTATTTATTGAGGTTATTTACCTGTTGAAGTTTAACATAAAAAAATTGTAACTTAGCTTTCATGATTTTATTTAATTTAAGCATCCTTTATCTACGTTTTATTGATTGGTAATTCTTTATTGGTGTTATTCGCTGGTTGAAGGTTAACATATGTTTGTAACCAAGTTCATGTCCTTGCTTAATTGGGATTTGTTAAGAGCCTTTATTGCTGGAAGATCATTAAAGCTTAGGTGCTTGTAATTGTGAATACTGTTTATGTTGTGGGCTACCCTTCCACTTCCACAGCCAAGCTGTGCTACCAACCAGTACAGTGATGTCTAATTCTGCACTGCGGTTACCTCGGAGCGTCACGATGTCGACGCGACGTCGGGAACGGTATTGCGTAATTGGACATAATACACAAAATTGCGGGAGAACCGGTAGTAAAATTATGTAGAATTGAGGAAAATATGAGAAATACGTAAAACTGAGGGTGAGGTCTCTGCTGGTGCGACGTAACATTGTTAGTAACAAATAGAAATGTGAATTAATGTAATTTGTTATTAAGAAATAGACACAGCCTAATCTTCTCTCTATGCTGTCCAGCTTCAGGGTAACCTCTCCCAGACAAATGGTCCATAGGAGAGGAGATTGCCGTCTTTTTTGTGTGTCATGACTTTGAATATAAGTAGCACTATTGCCTGGGTGATTCCTCCGGGTGACATTGATCAACTCCCGATGGTTCCTTGGGGGTCAGAGAGTCGGGGAGGCAAAGAACCCAGTGTGTAACCCGACACCGGATGCGTAGCATGACACTGGATGCTATAAGATTGTTGTCTCGTCCAGAAGCCGCCCTTAATAACTGCGCTTGATATGTAGGTTATGGACGTCCGACACACACTAAAAAGAAAGGAGGGCCGACGGATTTTCCCGCACACGCGAAGAGAGGGGACATTTTGCTGGCTGCCCTGCCTTATAAGCAACCTCCTGTGAGTATTTCCAGTGTAATAGCGTAGTACTACAGGCAGGACTCACTGCACCACGACTGTTACGACACTTGCCTCTCACACCTCCGCAGCGCCGCGCCCGACTCGTGTGTACGCAACCCACTAACCACCCTTCCTCCCAACAGACGTCTGTGGACTCCCCACCACACATCCCACCGACTGGTGTGACGGTATGAGGAGCGGTATTCAGTGAGGTTCACTCAAATGAAACCTGGTCAGTGCGTCTACCTTTGACTTACACGTAAGGTAAGACTGACGCGGGCGCACCTCGTCGAAGAGAAGGTGGTCGCACAAGTTATCGTCCACTACCGAACATGCAAGCAAGTAAGCGGGAACAACAAGGAGTTATTCGATTTTTAGCGGCGGAGGGAGTTGGATGCCATGAAATGTATCGACAGATGAAGGCTGTGTACAGTGAGTAGAATCTGAGTCGTTCAAGTATTGTGGAATGGCGCAAACGATTCCTTGACGGACGCGTGTCACTGGAAGACGACGCTCGTTCTGGACAGGCTCATTGTGTCATCACACCGAATATGGTTGCGGAAGTGAATGTTTTAGTCTTGGACAACCGCAAAATCACCGAGGACGAGATCTATCGGTTATTTGGTATTAGCGTAACCACTGCCCACAGCATAATTCATCACTTGACCTTTCGAAAAACCTGTGCACAGTGGGTTCCCCACCAATTAACCGCCGAACAGCGAAATACTCGAATGGCGCTGGCTTTGAGTCATCTGCAACGTTAAAAGACTGCAACGAGAAATACGACTTTCTGACGCGTATTGTCACAGGTGACGAAACATGGTGTCACCATTTCGAGCCGGAAAGCACACATCAGCGAAAGCGGTTGAAACATGCGACTTCACAACCTCCAAAGAAATCAAAGGCCGTGCAGACCAGTTCTGGTAAGGTCGTGATGTCCTCCTTTTTGGACAACAAGGACCCATTGCTTGTCGAGCTTCCGGATCGGGGAACCACCATCAATGCCCAGCGTTTTCAAGCCACTTTACAGGACCTCAGACGAGCAATGAAGTCGAAACTCCGAGGCATGTTGTCCAATGGCGTTATCCTCCTGCATCATAATGCCGGCCCACACACGGTCAATGCGGTGAAGAAGTCATTGCAGCAGTTTTGGGGGGCAACGCTGGAACATCCACCGTACAGTGACGACCTTTCACAGCGTGACTTTCTTGTGTTTGGACCTCTAAAACAAGCTCTTCGCAGACATCGATTCGCAACGGACGACGAGGTGTCTGACTGGGTCCAGGCCTGGATCCGACAGCAGCCTACTAGCTTCTTCAAGGATGGAATCGACCGGCTAGTATCGCAATGGGATAAATGTGTGAACAGTTTTGGCGACTATTTTGAGTATTTGTACTGTGTATAACTACATTTTTGAGTTAATAAAATCGTTACTGTTACTTTACACTGGTGACCTGGTTTCATTTGAATGCCCCTTATACGTTCTATGGATGCTTGTTCACCTTTAATGTTCCTAGTGCGCTCCGTGACCACTGCACGGCAGTCCTGCAACGGCGCCCCTTTCGTTCCTGAACCTCACACCCATGCCATGGTTCAATAGGACAACTCTCGTCCTCATACTGGCACCACCTCCAGGTCATCCAGCTGTGGGTTCTGTGGGAAGACCGACTGCATCGCCCTCTCCCTGATTAAGAATATGTGGGATTCCATGGAGCCCCACCAGTCTGAGGGAACAGATCACGCTGGTGCAAGCGGTGTGGGATTGAGAATCAAAGGACGACATCTGAGATCTTTACAGCTCCATGTCACGACGTCTGCGAGCTTGTATTCACAACCACTCTATCTTAACATGTATGTGTTGTGGCCCTGCAGCGCAATAAATATTGGTCTATCGAAGTTGAGTGTCATCATTCCGTAGGTGAGGCACCACCTTTCAGAAGGTTATGGAATTTCTCAGTGTTTTCTTTGCTGAACCCAAGAGCAATGTTATAACATGTTCCTATAAACTCTGACAGATTGCTTTTGTAGCGTTTAAAAAAAGATAAAATATCTTCCACTTCTTTTGGCCGTCTAGTACAGCAACCTTATTGGAATCCGTTCCTTTATTAACAACACGTTTGGCCTTTGTACTGCATCTTCAGACTATCTTAGGCAAACAAGAATTGTACACCATTCTGGTCTCATGGTAAAACTTCGTTAAGGTCTCTGCAGGTTCATCTGAATCGATGCGTGCATCAGTTTGGCACGAAGCCGTTTTAAAGTTTTCAAAATGTTGTAAAAGGAAAATTTTAATATAACCTGAAGATGCCCCACGAATTAAAAAAAATACGAAGCCAGTTTTTATCAAAGATTTCGTCTTTCAGAGAGTGCTGAGTGTTATTTCTCTCTGTGAACTGTACAGCACTCCTTCAGAAGCCCAAAGAAAGCAACTTTCTCAACAAGACAATAGTAAACCATTTCTTACTCAGTATCTGTGCCCAAAATTGTAGGTCTGCCTATTTTTGTTTTTGCTACTTCTTCAGGTGTACTTCATGTTGAAGTATCGCATAAGTGTTGCTTTTGGAACATTAAACTGTTTACCAGCGATCTTCCAAGCCATCATCTTTTTGTGAACTGCATCAGGCAACTAGGCATTTTGAAAAGAGTTTGGTCACTCTTTCCCATTATTCTCTTGGTACCTGCAAGACAATAAGAACGTGTACTAATACAAACAGTCTTAAAACACGAAAAAGTAAATGGTCTAGTTGCGCTACCACGCCTAAACTGAATGCCGCAGTTTCCGTATCCCAGGCGGCCTGTATCAAAAGAGCTTGCTACAGTTAGCGGGTGAAATAAATACTGGTAGGGCGTCGGGATAGACAGTGGGAAGACATGGTAAACGACCCTACATACACTGAGTCACTGATTTGAATAAATACTGGGGGAAGGAGATAGAAATCGCATCACAAATAAAAGACTTCGAAATTTGCTCAAAGAGATATATTCTGAAATTAGCATGGAACAACGTACTCTCGACCAATGGCACCATCCACTGACTTAGACACGTTCACAGAATGACATATAGAGATAGACATGTAGAGAAAGCATTCGCCTACAGCTATGTAAGTTGAACTGAGAACACTTCGGAGTGAAAATCCTGAACCATGAGAACTGTTTCGGCAACAAAAGGGGGTGGTGGGAAGGGGGGGAGGGGCTGGCACAATTCGGTGAACCTTACCACATCGCTAGCACTGCTACTCTCACATAGTATCGCGAAATACAGCGATCGAATTCCACTATCATTATTAGACTTTACTCGAAATCACGAACCGTTATGCTTTACCGTCGCACAAAGAACATTGTTGTTGTTATTGCTGTGGTCTTCAGTCCTGAGACTGGTTTGATGCAGCTCTCCATGCTACTCTATCCTGTGCAAGCTTCTTCATCTCCCAGTACCTACTGCAGCCTACATCCTTCTGAATCTGCTCAGTGTATTCATCTCTTGGTCTCCCTCTACGATTTTTACCCTCCACGCTGCCTTCCAATACTAAATTGGTGATCCCTCGATGTCTCAGAACATGTCCTACCAACCGATCCCTTCTTCTAGTCAAGTTGTGCCACAAGCTCCTCTTCTCCCCAATTCTATTCAATACCTCCTCATTAGTTGTGTGATCTACCCATCTAATCTGCTGCATTCTTCTGTAGCACCACATTCCGAAAGCTTCTATTCTCTTCCTGTCCAAACTATTTATCGTCCACGTTTCACTTCTATACATGGCTACACTCCATACAAATATTTTCAGAAACGATTCCTGACACTTAAATCTATACTCGATGTTAACAAATTTTTCTTCTTCAGAAACGCTTTCCTTGCCATTGCCAGTCTACGTTTTATATCCTTTCTACTTCGACCATAATCAGTTCTTTTGCTCACCAAATAGCAAAACTCCTTTCCTACTTTAAGTATCTCATTTCCTAATCTAATTCCCTCAGCATCACCCGACTTAATTCGACTACATTTCATTATCCTCGTTTTACTTTTGTTGATGTTCAACTTATACTCTCCTTTCAAGACACTGTCCATTTCGCTCAACTCCTCTTCCAAGTCCTTTGCTGTCTCTGACAGAATTACAATGTCATCGGCGAATCTCAAAGTTTTTATTTGTTGTCCATTGATTTTAATACCTACTCCGAACTTTTCTTTTGTTTCCTTTATTGCTTGCTCAATATACAGATTGAATAACATCGGGGAGAGGCTACAACCCTGTCTCACTCCTTTCCCAACCACTGCTTCCCTTTAATACCCCTTGACTCTTATAACTGCCATTTGGTTTCTATACAAATTGTAAATAGCTTTTCGCTCCCTATATTTTACCCCTGCCACCTTCAGAATTTGAAAGAGAGTATTCCAATCAACATTGTCAAAAGCTTTCTCTAAGTCTACAAATGCTAGAAACGTAGGTTTCCCTTTCCTTAATCTTTCTTCTAAGGTAAGTCGTAGGGTCAGAATTGCCTCACGTGTTCCAACATTTCTACGGAATCCATACTGATCTTCCCGAGGTCGGCTTCTATCAGTTTTTCCATTCGTCTGTAAAGAATTCGCGTTAGTATTTTGCAGCTGTGACTTATTAAACTGATAGTTCGGTAATTTTCACATCTGTCAACACCTGCTTTCTTTGGGATTGGAATTATTATATTCTTCTTGAAGTCTGAGGGTATTTCGCCTGTATCATACATCTTGCTCACCAGATGGTAGAGTTTTGTCACGACTGGCCCTCCCAAGGCTGTCAGTAGTTCTAATGGAATGTTGTCTACTCCGGGGGCCTTGTTTCGACTCAGGTCTTTCAGTGCTCTGTCAAACTCTTCACACAGTATCGTATCTCCCATTTCATCTTCCTCTACATTCTGTTCCATTTCCATAATATTGTCCTCAAGTACATCGCCCTTGTATTGACCCTCTATATACTCCTTCCACCTTTCTGCTTTCCCTTCTTTGGCTAGGACTGGGTTCCATCTGAGCTCTTGATATTCATACAAGTGGTTCTCCTTTCCGTAAAGGTCTCTTTGATTTTCCTGTAAGTATCTATCTTACCCCTAGTGAGATAAGCCTCTACATCCTTACATTTGTCCTCTAGCCATGCCTGCTTAGCCATTTTGCACTTCGTGTCGATCTCATTTTTGAGACATTTATATTCCTTTTTGCCTGCTTCACTTACTGCATTTTTGTATTTTCTCCTTTCATCAATTAAATTTAGTATCTCTTCTGTTACCCAAAGATTTCTACTAGCCCTTGTCTTTTTACCTACTTGATCCTCTGCTGCCTTCACTATTTCATTCCTCAAAGCTGCACATTCTTCTTCTACTGTATTTCTTTCCCCCATTCCTGTCAATTGTTGCCTTATGCTCTCCCTGAAACTCTGCACAACCTCTGGTTTAGTCAGTTTATCCAGGTCCCATCTCCTTAAATTCCCACCTTTTTGCAGTTTCTTCAATTTTAATTTGCAGTTTATAGCCAATAGATTGTGGTCAGAGTCCACATCTGCCCCTGGAAATGTCTTACAATTTAAAACCGGGTTCCTAAATCTCTGTCTTACCATTATATGATCTATCTGATACCTTTTAGTATCTCCAGGGTTCTTCCATGAATACGACCTTCTTTCATGATTCTTGTACCAGGTGTTAGCTATGATTAAATTATGCTCTGCGCAAAATTCTACCAGGCGGCTTCTTCTTTCATTTCTTAGCTCCAATCCATATTCACCTACTATGTTTCCTTCTCTCCCTTTTCCTACTCTCGAATTCCAGTCACCCATGACTATTGAATTTTCGTCTCCCTTCACTGCCTGAATAACTTCTTTTATCTCATCACACATTTCATCAATTTCTTCATCATCGGCAGAGCTTGTTGGCATATAAACTTGTACTACTGTAGTAGACGTAGGTTTTGTGTCTATCTTGGCCACAATAATGCGTTCACTATGCTGTTTGTAGTAGCTTACACGTACTCCTATTTTTTTGTTCATTATTAAACTTACTCCTGCATTACCCCTATTTCATTTTGTATTTATAACCCTGTATTCACCTGACCAAAAGTCTTGTTCCTCCTGCCACCGAACTTCACTAATTCCCACTATATCTAACTTTAACCTATCCATTTCCCTTTTTAAATTTTCTAACCTACCTGCCCGATTACGGGATCTGACATTCCACGCTCCGATCCGTAGAACGCCAGTTTTCTTTCTCTTGATAACGACGTCCTCTTACGTCCACTTGACTAGTCCCCGCCCGGAGATCCGAATGGGGGACTATTTTACCTCCGGAATATTTTATCCAAGAGGACGCCATCATCATTTAATCATACAGTAAAGCTGCATGCCCTCGGGAAAAATCACGGACGTTGTTTCCCCTTGCTTTCAGCCGTTCGCAGTACCATAACAGCAAGGCCGTTTTGGTTACTGTTACAGGGCCAGTTCAGTCAATCATCCAGTCTGTTGCCCCTGCAACTACTGAAAAGGCTGCTGCCCCTCTTCAGGAACCACACGTTTGTCTGGCCTCTCAACAGATACCTCTCCGTTGTGGTTGCACCTACGGTACGGCTAACTGTATCGTTGAGGCATGCAAGCCTCTCCACCAACGGCAAGGTCCATGGTTGATAGGGGGGACGCAGAGCGTACGAATGGGCAATAGGTGGTCGCAGGCGAGACCTTACAAGACCATGTTGCGGAATGTAGCTGGAGCGGCGAAGATCAAGTCGTTTGTTACCTGGTCGGCACCTCACGCTAGTGTGTCTATGGCTGAAAGTAGCTCCGGTTCCAACAACCTGGGTGCTCGAGCGGCTAGCTGTCGCCTGTTGGTCCACAGACCTGGCCGCTTCTATTTACCCAAGAAGTTTCCTAACCTGGGGCAGCCTCCGCCGTTGGGAGGCGGGATGTTGTGTTCGTGCGAGCCTTAAGACGAAGAAGAAGCTCGGTTTGACACTGAATCGTTTAACGGCCGCCACCATTTTGAACAATTTATTAATTCCTCTCAAAACGACATCAGGAGAGATCTATCTACAATTTTCGATTCCTCTGTGTGCAGGAAATAATTATTACAAGGTGGTTTCGTTGCCGCAATTATTTAGATGCTTCTTCGCTGTTGAATACTTAGATAGGTCCAAATAAAATTGATATGCAAATTACGGATAGAGCAACAATTTGTTCTTCGTTAAAAGGTACCGAATCTGTCACCTGATTTCATATTCAATAATTCTCTTGACTGATCCTTTGTTTCCGACATTGCGCTGCCGCCCACGCGCTTGACACTGCACATGGCGTTCTTGGGGGAGTTCGTAACACGATGTGTTATGTTACATGGTTTAAGCGCCGAAGAGAGTCCAGTATACGCGACTAGAGTCTAGTTTCTACAATTTTGTTAACGGAGTACATTTCAACCAAACATGTAAACGAAGCAGTTTAATCATAAATATTAAGCTTATGTCTCACCGCTCAAAAACACTTACCGGTTTTGAGGATCACTAGGCAATTTGTTGTAGAAATAACGAAAAATATAGTACAATTTGTAACTTCCACTATTAGCAAAACATGTAATGGCGAAATGGCGATCAACAAGTGAAGCAGTGAAGCGGCCGACTTGTGCATCCCTCTTCAGACTAGACACTTGATCCAGTTTAGGTCACTTTGCACTAACATTGCACTTTAGAGTGCCACATGGCTATCTTACAGCAAAGCTGTTTCTGTAACGTAGCATATTATCTTAACAAATTATTGATACCAGAGTACTCATTGTAACTAATTTAATAGTCAAATTTTTCCCAGAAAGTCACAGAAAATTTGCGCATAGGCGTAGACAACCGTGGATAGGAATTTAGTAGCCTCACTGACTTTTCAACTGAAACCATTATCCGCAGCTAATATAGTTGGTAACTGCGCTCTGTAGCATAACAGGAATTAGTTGGGTTAACTTTAAATGCTCACACTTCCTCGCGGTCCTCGCTGACGGCTGTCTTTTACCGCTGTGGATCTATGGTTCATTTACTTCCTAAAAGCATTTAGAAAATTTTCCTTTAAATATGTACACAAATAACATCGACAGCAATACCGTTTATTTCGACGGTTTCTGTCAGTTTTTGACCATTCTCATACCGTCATACGATTATGATGTCCGCCCCGATAGCTGAGTGGTCAGCGTGACTCATTGCCGTCATACGGGCCGGGGTTCGATTCCCGGCTGGGTCGGGGATTTTCTCCGCTCAGGGACTGGGTGTTGTCTTCATCATCATTTCATCCCCATCCGCGCACAGGTCGCCCAATGTGGCGTCGAACGTAATAAAACCTGCACCAAGGCGGCCGGATCCGCCCCTTAAGAGGCCTCCCTGCCAATGGTGCTAAACGCTCATTTCCATACCATTATAATAGGCGATAGCGACGAATGGAGGGGTGTTTTAATTCCACGAACGTCGTAAACATGATGGTAGTCGGTGGCGGTGAATGGAGTGGTTGTTGTAACTTCACGAAAGTCAAAGTTTACTATCATGGAGTTACAACACCCGCTACATTCACTGCCACCTCCTACCATCATGGCATGTGGGTCTGAGAATCGATTGGCAATCATCGAAATTAATGTCAAGTCAGTTTGTGTCCATTTCTAAAGTTTTATATAATGTTGTTTTCTCCACCCTGTAAGGTAGCATTCTTCTAAGTGAAGGTCACGACTGTATAGTCCGTGAACTTAGAAGTGTTTAATACCTGTATATCGAGCTCTTATTAATAAATGAACACGACTGTTCCTACGATAGGACGGCATTGCAGCATTTGGATCCCGCAATACACTGTTCTTGTTTTTGTACCTCGGGAGTTGCGGAAACGCAGAGAACATTATCGGCGACCGAGAGATTTCCTCGTTTGTACTCGGTATCGGATCGCTGGAAGGGAAACTGAGTAGGAATCTTTAGAGGTTGGCAGCAAAAACAGCGCAGCCGAAGAGACGTGCCGTAACTTCGCTAATTAGTTGGCCCTGGGGGGGATCAGGAGGCATTAGCGCGGGCGGCGGTTTCAAAGACTCTTTAGGGACAAATGAAGACAGAAGTAAACCAAAGACCTCATCACGCCGAGTCTGAGACTTTCAAAGCCGCGCCGTGCCATTCACAAGTTTCCCTCCTTTGATTAAAGCGCGCCGGCCCAACAAGCCACTTTGGCCCATTGCTCGCCCTGCGGCAGGTGCAAGAATTGCAAATGGCGGAGACAGACAGGGTGGCGGGGACAATGCGCAAAGTGAAGCGCTTTCTCCGCCGCAGCTGGGGGTGGGTGAGTGATAGCGTGGCCGCCTTTCTGCGCCGGCGCAGGTGGTAATTGGCACGAGGTGCTTAAAAGCTCACAGTATCTCCGTAATGTAAGCAGATTTCTACCGAGTGCACGGCGTCTGCAACACCTGTATCTTGTGGCGACGCCTATCCCGCTTTAAAGACGGCACAGTGCAGACTTTAGATTGAACTTGGGGTTATGGCGTAAAACACATTTAAATAAAGTTTGTCACAGTTGTCATTGATGATAAAATGTTCTGGGCCGTTATGCCGCATCATGTTCTCTTTCAAATTCCTTCACTGCTCGATGTTTCAATCCCTCCACTGGGATCTTCATCAGAATTCCATTGGTGCATCTGGGTGGCTAGACTCTATCGAAAGACAGTGTTTTGTTCACTTATAAAAGGCTATTTATTCTACCCATTTCCGGAGGAATCTTGAAGCTACTATTGGAGAGCCGCCGGCGTTTGATAAACGCTGACGGTAGATACTGGAAGAGAAAGGTAGTCAAAAATACAGCAAAACCTCGCTAATTCGTCCCCTAAGGAACCGGGAGCACGGTCGGAAGGCAGAACAGGTCGGATTATCACAGGAACATTTTTTGATCTGCATCACATTACAGTGCGGTACAACTTTAATTTTCGACTGGAAATACTGTCTGAAATATATTTACGTTACAACAGCAGCAAAACGAAAAGATGATGTCGACACACTAAAAAAAAACTTACACAAAAGTATAACGTACAATAGTGCCTGTACTGTAAAATACGTCTCTATTGTACAGTACGATATTGCTATTGTGAGTGAAATTTTAACAACTGTACATACTCTATTATAGTACTCCATTGACACACAACTGACTCACTTCGTGCAGCAAAAGTTCTTGTAGGGAGCATTTTGTAGTTGAAGTCAGACTGATGAATGTTATACACTTGATGAGCGAACAGCTTAAGCTCTTGAACTAAGTTTTCGAATTTCGAAACAAATTCATTGGCAGCTGTTTCGTCACCAGACAGCTTCTCATTGGAATTAATAACATTTCCAATGCCACCGATATAGCCAACCGTTACTTACTGTAAACTTTTAGTTTTCATTGTGTCCATCTAATTTTTCATAGAAAATCAGTGCCCCTTCTTTTATGATTGGTCCAGATGACGAAGTTCTTTTTCTTCTCTCATGCTCAAACCTCGCCCAAAAACTATTGCCTTAAATTTCTCTTTTGGTTCTTCTTGAATATTTTCAGATCTTTCCTATCAACAGTCATCATTGTAAGAATTTCAAGTGTTCTCCTAATTTTTCTCCAGTCTTTAACAGTTGTTATACCAACTCCTATCTCACCTGCAATGTTTTCAACACAATTACCTTTGCCTAAACTTACAAGAACTTTCGGTTTCTTCGCTGATGGCAGCGTCACATGTTTACGTTTAGCTGATGTCACAGTTTAGTTTTAATTAAATGAATATGTAAGAAGAACAATTACATTAATTTACAAAACGTAAGTGTGGAAAATAACACTTACTGATTCAGTTAGGTACAAATTATTTCATACTAAAACTGATCTAACTACCGCACCCATGATCGACAAGTACAGTCTGATCTGTATCACAGACGATGAGTCATTGACAAGTCCACACACACCACAAATTAGATGGGCCGACTAAACAGGAAGTCGGACCATCTGAGGTCGGATTAGTGAGGTTCTACTCTACTATTGTTGTTTTGACGCCCCTGTTCTTTCGTGGCACTTGTTTTTGTTACCGCTCGCCGTGGTTGGGTGTTTACTTCCGCGATTGCATGTAGCCACAATTACGAAAGCCTGTGGCGATCGTCTCTATTGAAATTGAGGCCATACTTCGATATTTCAACCGTCTGAATGACTTTACTTCTATAAACACTTATTTCTCTGTCTATCACTCACATGTTCTTAAAGTCCACTACCCGATCACATTGTTATTGGTGTTTCGCTACTGCCGATTTAACATTTTGCCTTCATCGCGTGTGGCGTTCGTGCTTTTTGACGTTCTTTTATCGTCCATCCAATTTTGCTAATATGTACTTCGCCACGTCACTTCATATTCTCCAGCGGTGTGGTAACAGTCAGACTAATTCATTGTACGTCGGTAGAAGTCTCTTATATTTTACTGATTGAAAAATGTAGCCCCTATACCAGTCTTCCAAAGGATTCATACTGTGTAAGAAAATAAAATGCCTACAGCCGTCCTTATGATCTTACTTATTGTGTAGCTATCAGTTTCGCCGCTTCGGTGCGTCATCTTCAGGCCTCAGTTGATTCTGAAGGGGTTATCACGATCCGTATATATGCTGCATCAGTGGTCAACATAACTGATTTGCGCAGGCTACCTGTAACTGTGACGTCAGTACTCCAACCATTAACTGCCAGCTGACTGGATTGTAGTAACAAACGGTATCCTTATAGATGGATTTAAAAGTCGGTCACTGAAGAAGTTTGAAAGAGAATATGGGACCAACTAAGGAGCGAGATCTTACTATCAACATTTACATAATGTTAATTGATTCAGATTCGCTAAAATGAATTGAGCGGAGGATGAATATGGAATTTACGAGCAGGATGTCAGTTCAGCGAAAACCAGTCAGAAAGACTGAACCCACGGTCTAACAAATATGCCTGTAAAAGGCAAATATCTGGGTTCGAGTGCCGGTCTAGCATTTCATTGTGTTATTGCTGAGGTCTTCAGCCGAAAGACTGTCTTGATGCAGCTCTACATGCCAGTTTGTGCTGTGGAAATCTCCGCACCAGTGCAAAACTACTGCACGCTACTTACAGGCTTTAGAAGTAAAAAATATTGAAATACCGCCAGAAATTCATGCTTGAACGTAAGTGCAGATGCTAGCAAAGTACGTGGCCACGGAGGGCACCTAAGCAATGTTCTCAATACGTTGCAAGTGTCAATGGCAGTCATAACAGAGTTCTGTATAGTTGTGAGTGCATTATAACGGAGCTAAGTGAAATCGAACGTGGGCTAATGTTGGTGCACCTATGGTGGATGCTTCCATAACTAAGGGAGTTGAAGTGTTTGGGGCGTCAAGAGGCACCATATCGAAGATACATACTCCATACAGAAGAGGCGGAAAAACATCATCCCCCAAGTTTCAAAGAGGAGAAGACTGTGTGCTGAATCACAGTGACAGTCGCTCATTGAAGACAATTGTGTCGAAAAATGAGGACAAGAGCTGCAAAAGGTCAGTGCAGAACTCCGTACTCGTAAACCCTGTCAGCAAAAAAAACTCCATGACACGAAAACTTGGTGCCGAAGCCATACCAGAACTACGAAGAAAGTTGATTTGTAGGGTGAGTCTTGTTTCACACTGTATCCTATTTTCGGCCGAGAGTGAAAAACGGACTGGCGTTCGGTGATGATTTGGGCATCCATATAGTGGGATTCCATGGGCTCCACAATTACTCTGCTAGGTCGTATTGCTGCCAAGGAATTTTTTACCAGTTTCGCTGAACAGGTCCATCCCATTGTAAAATGTTTGTTCCCCAATGGTAACGCTGTGTTCCAAAATGAGAGTGCCACTGTTCACACAGATCGCATAGTGCAGGGCCGGATCTGTGAGCAAGAGGATGAATTGTTGGACGTCTCCCAGCCACCACAGCCAACGTATATAAATATTACTGAGACTTTGTGGTCTATGTTCGAGAGAATATGCGTTATCGCTCTTCATCTCCACCATCGTTAGGTAGACTTGCCCCTATTTTGCAGGAACAATGGTTCATCATTCCCTTGAACCCATACAGGATGTGTATTTATCCATTTCGAGACTTGTATTTATCCACTTCGAGATGACTGGATGCTATTTGGAATATCAAAGGGTGAATTACACCCCATGATGCATAGTAATGTGTTGCGTGTTTGATGGTTCCGTATTTCGCTCCAGCCCCTGTATATTTGAACGTGCCTACTTTATTCGAGTGTCCGTCTCCGTTCGAAACTTTTACCCCTCTGCCCCACTTCCTTCCTTTATCAAACTAGCATTTCCTCTACGCCTCGAAATAATCAGCAGCCATCTATGCAAAAGAAATCTAATTTCTTAAGCGGTTTCAGGCATTTAGTGAAATTCTTCAGAAGGTTGTCACCGATAAGATGCATGCAACATATGCTACTTCTTTATACCACTTTTGTACAGGCAGTATGAAGTACATGGAGACAGCTGCTGCATCTTATTGTTGGCAGCCGCAAATAATGCATACTTACAACTACCTGAAGAAGCACACTAAGTGCCTGAAACCGGTTAAGAAATTAAATTTCTTTTATGCATCTGGTCGCTGATAATTCCGATGTTTACAACTGCAGCTGCTGAAGATGGATAAAATACTATTTCCCTTACACCTTGTGTTGTGTCCTATCGTCCTAGCCTTTCCTTTAATCAGGCTGAATCAAACATTTTTACCACATTTGTTCAGTACCTTCTCGTTAGTTATTCGTAAATCATCTTCGGTTCTTCAGCATTCTTGTGTAGCGACGCATATGAAAACTTTCTATTCTCTTCTTTCCTGAATTTTATGATCTTATCGTTCCATTTCGCACAATGCTACACTAAAATCATTTCAGAAAAGCCCTCCTAATACTTAAATTAAATTGTTCATTTTTGGAATCCTTTTTTGTAGTTGCGTCGGCATTTTATACACTGCTTCGACCATCATAATTTATCTTGCTATTCACATTGCAAAATTTATTCAATTCTTTCGTTGTCTAATTTCCTAGCTTACTGTGTAAAATGTGTCGCAGGGTCATTATGAACTTTGGTGTTCCTATATTTTTAACCCAAAGTGATCATCCCAAAGGTCGGTCTCTACCAGTTTTTCCTTTCTTCCGCAAATAATGCGTGTCAATATTTCGCATCTACCACTTATTAGACACACAATTCGGTAACATTCAAACCTATCAGCGTCAGCTTGTTTGTTGCAATTAGGATTTTTATTCCCTTCCTTTAAAGTCCATGGGACGAATAGAAAAGTGAATCAAAAAAATGGCTCTGAGCACTATGGGACTTAACATCTATGGTCATCAGTCCCCTAGAACTACTTAAACCTAACTAACCTAAGGACAGCACACAACACCCAGCCATCACGAGGCAGAGAAAATCCCTGACCCCGCCGGGAATCGAACCCGGGAACCCGGGCGTGGGAAGCGAGAACGCTACCGCACGACCACGAGATGCGGGCGAAAGTGAATCACCCAGAAAACATATCTATGTATCTTTGTGCATGTATCGAACCTCTGAGGGTATGTAATTTATTAGAGTTGTAATTTTCTATTACAGGTGGAAAGGTAAACAGAATGCATCAATCCTGTTTCTCTTTAGTGTCTGGTCTGATTGAATGTATAACGGCATGAACAGCATCACCTGTTGAGTGATCAATGTGAAGGACAAGGATATGTTGCATACTAGTGGGAGACAGCGTTATAAACACTTGAGGGAATTGTAGATCACCTTTCGACCAGCTGATCGAATCACGCAGTATCCAGATTTGTGGAGCATTCGAAAGTGACAGTGGCCGGATGTTGTACTACATGGGATCTACATCTACAGCTACATCTTCGTAGATACTCCGCAAGCCACCGTACGATTCACGGCGGAGGGTATCCTGTACCACTACTTGTCATTTCCCCTCCTGTTCCACTCGCAAATAGAGCGAGGGGAAAAAGACTGTACGCCTTCGTATGAGCCCTAATTTGTCGTATCTTATGTTCTTGGTCCTTACGAGCGACGTATGTTGCCGGGAGCAGAATCGTGCGGCAGTCGGCTTTAAATGCCGCTTCTCTAAATTATCTCAGGAGGTTTCCCGAAAAGAACGTCGCCTTCCCTCCAGGGGTTGCCATTTGAGTTCCCGAAGCATCCCCGTAGCACTTGAGTTTAGTTCGAACCTACGGATAACAAATCTATCAGCCCTTCTCTGTACTGCTTCGATGTCTTCCTCCAATCCGACCTGGTATACAGGGTGAGTCACCTAACATTACCGCTGCATATATTTCGTAAACCACATCAAATACTGACGAATCGATTCCACAGACCGAACGTGAGGAAAGGGGCTAGTGTAATTGGTTAAACCATAAAAAAATGCATGGAAGTATGTTTGTTAACACAAACCTACGTTTCTTTAAATGGAACCCCGTTAGTTTTGTTAGCACATCTGAACATATAAACAAATACGTAATCAATGCCGTTTGCTGCATTGATATTGTAACCTAAAGTTGACGCTTGAGTACCACTCCTCCGCTGTTCGATCGTGTGTATCGGAGAGCACCGAATAACGGGAACGATGATGGACCTTAGGTACAGATGAGACTGGAACAGCACATTACGTCCACATGCTAACACCTTTTTATTGGTCTTTTTCACTGACGCACATGTACATTACCATGAGGGGTGAGGTACACGTACACACGTGGTTTCCGTTTTCAATTACGGAGTGGAATAGAGTGTGTCCCGACATGTCAGGCCAATAGATGTTCAATGTGGTGGCCATCATTTGCTGCACACAATTGCAATCTCTGGCGTAATGAATGTCGTACACGCCGCAGTACATCTGGTGTAATGTCGCCGCAGGCTGGCACAATACGTTGTTTCATATCCTCTGATGTTGTAGGCACATCACGGTACACATTCTCCTTTAACGTACCCCACAGAAAGAAGTCCAAAGGTGTAAGATCAGGAGAACGGGCTGGCCAATTTATGCGTCTTCCACGTTCTATGAAACGCCCGTCGAACATCCTGTCAAGGGTCAGCCTAGTGTTAATTGCGGAATGTGCAGGTGCACCATCATGCTGATACCACATACGTAGACGCGTTTCCAGTGGGACATTTTCGAGCAACGTTGGCAGATCATTCTGTAGAAACGCGATGTATGTTGCAGCTGTTACAACACGCAACTGAACGTCGGAGGTCTCATGCGTCAACTTTAAGTTACTATATCTCCGGATGTAATTAACATTTTACAATACAACAAACGCCACTGATTACGTATTTGTTTATATGTTCAGATGTGCTAACAAAACTAACGTGGTTCCATTTAAAAAAACGTAGGTTTGTGTTAAAAAACATACTTCCGTGCATTTTTGTATGGTTTGTATTAAACAATTATACTAGCCCCTCTCCTCACGTTCGGTCTGTGGAATCGGTTCGTCAGTATTTTATGTGGTTTACGAAATATATCCAGCGGTAACGTTAGGTGACTCACCCTGTATATTCCAAACACTCGAGTAATACTCAAGAACAGGTAGCACAAGCGCCCTGCATGCGGTCTCCTTTACAGGTGAATCACTCTTTCCTAAAATTCTCCCAATAAACCGAAGTCGACCATCTGCCTTCCCTACCACAGGCCTCACATGCTCGTTGCACCTCATATCGCAGATATGCCCAGATATTTAAACGACATGACTGTGTCAAAAGGGTTCAAATCGCTCTGAGCGCTATGGGACTTAACATCTGAGGTCATCAGTCCCCTATAACTTACAAGTACTTAAACCTAACTAACCTAAGGACATCACACACATCCATGCCCGAGGCACGATTCGAACCTGCGATCGTAGTGGTCGCGTGGTTCCAGACTGAAGCGCTTAGAGCCGCTCAGCCACACCGGCCGGCTGACTGTGTCAAGCTGAACACCAGTAATACTGTATCCAAACATTACAAGTTTATTTTTTCTACTCATCCGGCTTAACTAACATTTTTCCACAATTAGGGACAGCTACCATTCATCACACTAACTAGAAATATTTTCTAAGTCGTCTTGTATCTTTTTGCAGTCACTCAACCTTGACACCGTACACCACGGCATCATCAGCAAACAACCGAAGACTGCTCCCGACCCTCTCCGCCAAATTATTTATATACGAACAACAGCGGTTTTACCATACTTCCCTGGGGCACTCCTGACGATACCCTTGTCTCTGATGAACACTCGTCGTCGAGGACAACATAATGGGTTCTATTATTTAAGGGGTCTTCGAGCTGCTCATGTATCTGTGAATTTATTCCATATGCTCGTGTCTTCGTCAACAGCCTGCAATGGGGCTCGGTGTCAAATGGTTTCCGGAAAGCTAGAAATATGGAATCTGCTTGTTGCCCTTCATCCATAGTTCTCAGTATATCACGTGAGAAAAGGGCAAGCTGAGCGATGCTTTCTAGAACCACACTGATTTGTGGACGTACGCTGCTTATCGTAAAGAGAGTTTATTATATTCGAACTAAGAATGTGTTCAAGGATTCCGCAGCAAACAGAAATTAGGGATATTGGTCTGTAATTTTGCGGGTCCGTTCTTTCACCGAAAGCCAAAGCATGAAAGAGGTCCAGGCCTAGGAGTATGCAAGCGCCAGGGTGGGCTACTACCAATATGGGAGCCCTGAGCGTCTTTGACGCATACCGAATCTGGTCAGGAAACGCTCCCGTGACGGAGATGAATTCGTTACTGAAACTATGGAGAGGGGTGTCAAAATTTAACAAGGGGAGTGCTCCCAGCTTCTGATACGTAGGCCAGTCGGTAATTGTAATATGAAGAACCGGTGTCAAATTGCAGGTCCACCGGTGCTTCATTAATGAAAGAAATAAGCTATTATCTTCTTGGAGGGCGTAATAATGGAATGCACAATTCAAGAGACCAAAATGGGGTCGGCAGCGTCGTCTGTCCATCCCGAATCGGGTAACCGGCACCGCATTTGAAGACTGGGAGTCTCCCGCTTTGTGACCCGACTTTCCACAGGTGATGCATTTTGTCCGCCTGTAGCAACATCGTTGGCGATGGCGGCTGACAAAACATTGGCTGCGGGAAGGAAGCTATCTGTACCGAGGCTACCCGGCGGGACCGCATCCCGCTTCTGGAAGGAGTGACGAGTAGACGGAGTACTATGTGCGAGGTGGAAGGCAAATACAAAAGGCAGATCTAGCGAGGTCGTGGAGTAGGCTGAGATTACTCAAAGCTCGAATGATAGGCAGACGCGCCTCCAGAGCGGAGCCTTTGAGTTTCAAGAGATCGTGAGGTAACATCTCGTCTGGGGATTGTACAATTATATGATACGCATGAATTAAGAGGTATAGGAGTCCTTACATTGTGTGTCGATACAGTGCAAATGGCAGTCCCTGGAGAGCTCTTGAGGGGGGGACTATCCACTCCCTGTATGACTCAGAAGACAGTAAATGGCAACTAAAAACTATGTGGCGCGCCACCGCTACGTGTATGTGGGACTCGAAGTGGTCAAGGTGACTATTACACGTCGCCTAAGGGAGGGCATATGGTTCTAGCTTGGGATGAAGTTGCAGTATCAGTTGATAAAGTGATGGACCGGCGTTGGCCAGTAGGAAAACACGTTGCCGTGTCTCCCACGTGATGTTATAGCACTTTGTCTTCAGGCCACAGGTGGCCTACCGGGACCACCCGACTGCCGTGTCATCCTCAGAGGAGGATGCGGATAGGAGGAGCGTGGGGTCAGGACACCGCTCTCCCGGACCTTATGACGGTATTCTTGATCGAAGCCGCTACTATTCGGTCGAGTAGCTCCTCAATTGGCATTACGAGGCTGAGTGCTCCCCGAAAAATGGCAACAGCGCATGGTGTCCTGGATGGTCACCCATCCAAGCGCCGACCACGCCGACAGCGCTTAACTTCGGTGATCTCACTGGAACTGGTGTATCCACTGCGGCAAGGCCATTGCCCCCACGTTATGTTATGGATCAGAAAATGTTCCATCCGTGCAATGTAGTAGGATAGAATTCGCAGACAGGCAGTGACGGCGGCCGGACATTGTTGATGGAACCGTAATGTTGAGCTGACTGTCCGCCAACCTCGGCTATGGACTGGGCGAGAGCTGCGTGTCGGTCCACCAGCAGTTCGCTGGTGTGTTGCATCTTCTGCAGCAGAATGATCACTGGCTGGATCAGGTCCACAGGTTCTGTGGCAGTTGCCGTGGTCAAAGATGTCCGAACACAGGCACTACCTGCAACTGTTGCGCAGACAGTTGGGTTAAATCCTCGTCCCCAACTGAAGTATCCTGAACTCTGAACATTTCTACAGAAACACACGCGTATATAGTTCATCCTGTATGCTTAAGAACATAATGAATTCAACAAAAATTGTCTTGGTTGACCGCCAAAGTAAACAAGTAACCAAATTTGTAACTCTTTCTTCACAGGGAAATAAGTTCACAGCTAAACCCAAGTACTTGGAACAACAAAAGCTAGGCTTTCACAGTCAGAGTTCGTTCACTACTAGTTGACTATCAACTAGTCCCCGCTCCCCTTGAATGGAGCACATTGGTCATATTAACTCTTAAGTTACAGTCTGTACGAGTTCACAGTTTCTACTGTCTTGCCAAGTGAGTCCAACAGAATATCAACAGGCCCGCGTGCCAGTTCCGAGGTCCCTTGGCGGAGGCGACAGCGGCGTGCGTTTGGCGGTGCTGGATACGGAGAAGACTTACTCTTGTGGCTGGCTTAGTCTAACTGCCGTAACGTCGTAGATGCGGTCCTTAACAGACGTACGGCGGAGGTACATTTCTTCCTGATTGGCTGCCCCTGACATAGGCTGAAGCAGCAAAAGGTTCATGGTGTGAGTAACCTCACTTGCAGATTTACACGCCCTCTGTATTGTGGTCCGATGTACGTATGTTACGCTGCAAATGACGGAGTCGGGGGCGCTGAGCCGAGCTGCCAACCAACCCGACGGCGTTGTGTTGCCGTGTGGCGTCGGCGCTTGACGGCTTTTGGGACACACCAACGTTAAAGCAGGACCGCCAAAAATGATTTCTGAAGTTGCTGATCCTGTAGGCATCTCAGGTGAATGAGTGCATGATAGCCTGCACCGAGAATTAGCAATGAAGAAGCTACATATGAGATTGGTACCTGTTGATGAAATCTGGTCCATTTATTATACACCAGAGTCAAAACGACAGTCCAAATAATGTACAAAAACTTGCGAAAGTACACCGAAGAAGGCAAAGACCATTTTATCACCTGGTAAGGTGGTGACCACTGTTTTTGGGGTCGCCAACAAATAATTCTCATAGGTTACTTGGAAAACGCCAGAACCATAGCTGGACCATATTATGCTTCATTATTGGATCATTGGAAACTTGCTTTGACTGAAAAAGACGAAGTTTGGTATGCAAAACAGTTCCACCAGGATAGTGTATCATCCCACAGAACAGCGAAAACAATGCGACACTGCATGAATTTCTGCTTTCAATTGGTTCCCCAACCACCCTATTCACCAGACTTGCCCAAATGACCTCTTCCTGGTTCGTAACTTGAAAATTTGGCTTGTTGGGAAGAAATTTTCATCAAATGAGGAAGTGATAGTTGCAGTCAACAAATATTTTACAGAATTTTAAGGAATAAATTTTTCAGATGGGATGCAAAAGCTAGATGATCTCTTTATGATGTGTATAGCCCACACCGGAATCTACGTGGAGAAGTAAGGTGAACTGTTTAGGAAACAAACATTTTTCTTGCTTTTTTACCAGACGTAGGAAACCATCTTTTTTATTATTCGCTGGTGCCGTTAAGGGAATGATGGTACGTATATTCAAGGCATACATGCGTTAAGAGAGAGTTCTAAACTAGATAATTATCGGCTGCTGCTAACTTTACATCTATTTTGACAGGGTTACGACGATCTGACGCTTTCTGCCTAGTATTGTTAGTGATTTGTGGACCAAATATACGCAGCAGGTGAACTATGGATATCGGGCATGGTATCCCAGTTCTTTCCTATTTTTACGCAATTCCAAGTAATGAGAAGCACATTACTGCTGACAGGAATTATTTGTGTTGATCGATATATTTTGCTCTTGTCGTGTTTAGTTCACATGAACCAGTGATCTTCTCGCCGCTATGGGTAAAGTTGCCTCCACCGTATCTGTTGTTATCAAGACTTTGTGGCTATTAGTGCGGCCATTGACGGGTGTCTCTGAATGCTTCTGAGGTGTCGACACAACCGTATGGACTGCTCCCTTATCCTCTCTGGGACCCTTTTCTGCTCCCACTATATTGATGAGATCTTGCACAGATAGGATGACAGCCTCTGCAGTTGTTGATAGGCAATTCACTAGTGCACTACGGATGTCTTAATGGTAAGTCTCCCCCTTCCAGATTGGCCACCGAACGTGTCGACTCCTGTTGGGATGTCGAGGTGAATACTCTTACTTACGATACTGCTATTTGGTATCTGCAGAGAACTATGGTTGCGTCTTCTGCAGAACGCTTTTGCTATGGATCTATGTGTAGCAAATCTCTGGAAATTTAGTACGTAACATTACAATTTTCTTCCTGTTTACACATATTCTTTGGTCTACAGAAAATTATCGACGACAAGGGCCAAACAGTAGGAACATAGCCTCCTATCGGAGCAGATAGGGAAAGAAAACGGCGCTCTTTACACGGGATATTAGTTTTCCGTAGATAGCACCTTGTGTGATATGTCTATTATAATCCTTTCAAAGGAGAAGCTGGAAAAAGTCATGACTGGGTACGATTATTTACATTACTCGACAACACTTATTTATAAATGAATATTTATAAAGAGTGTACATTAGTTGAACATTCACATAATGAAAGAACTGAAGGCACGGAAACTAGAGCACAAACGTTTGAATGTCGACTCAGTATTACAACGACTTTCCTTTCTGCTCAGAATGTCACATGCTCACATCAGGGTAACAGCAATTATTTAGCTATTGTACTGTTCCACAGTCTACTGTTCGGGAAATGAGACATGTAACCGAATGCAAACTTTATCATTGAAGGACCTGGAATGGAACTGGGTGCAAACATGACCACATCTAGTAACCAGCCGGACGTTGACTAATAAACACAAATTAAACAAGAATCCCTATATGGACGAAGGGTTCAGATTTAGGACTCCACCTTTAAAGGAATGAGAGAAATTAAAAAAAAAATTCGGATTTTTTAATGGTTTAAAAAAGTGCCTACTTGTGTCCTTTTTGTGCATAATTACCGTTCTTGATATTTTGGAGCAAATATCTTCACACATGCTGCATAAGGTTCGCTGTCTAGAATTTTAACGAATTGTGTACTGAAACTGAGATTTTTTTTATGACAACCATCACCCATGAGGATCACAAATTTTGCAGTCATGATTCTTAGCAGCCTTGTTTCAGAAGTCATTATTCAAAGATTTTCTTTCACTTCTGCAATCAAGCACGCTACAGGATAATCGGCCCCCAAGGCAGCGGAGGGGCTCCCACCTTTTTGTTGGCTGTGGCGGCTTGCACGTCCTTAGACTCAAGACTCCCACCTTTTTGTTGGCTGTGGTGGCTTGCACGTCCTTAGACTCAAGACACCAGCGAATCACTTTCTTTTCACTCACTGCAGTCGCTTTATACTGCTTGTTTCATACTATAGACAGTGAGTTTCGTAAGCACAACGTTCCGTTGCTTGTAGACATCGAACAACTGAATAATTTTCCCAGCTGATGGAATTTTTTATCCTGCCCTTAGTCCTACATACTGTCTTACAAAACCAGATGCCAGTGACCTGACGCATTATGAAAGTTACATTCACAAGCCACCACTTAACGACGCTGTACGCGTCTGGAACAAAACGTCTTTTGTATCACATTTTAAATGAAATACGCACCAAATTTAGAGACCCACCTCCTACTGCAACATGGCTTTTCAGTAGTATTTTGACGAGTTAATGTTTAACACATTCAAGTGCATGTAGGTCTCTATAGAATATGAGGTTATCTAGTAATTTAATTTATCAATATTTTAATTACTTTCTTTTTTACTTTCTCTTCTAGCAGATCATCAGAAGATGACCTTCTTAGAAGTCGGAACAGTTAATTATGCAATTTGCATGACCTGAGGCTGCAGAAACAAAATAAAAGAATTTTACTGTTGCTTTAAACGTCCTCAGATCGACCTAGAACTATTTATTTGGTGGTTCGCTCGATCGTCCACTAAATGAAGCGTTTATTTCTTATAATCTACGGAGTAACTAATTAACTGGTTTTCACTGAGGCTTATACTTAATTCGATTAGATCGCTTGATAAATTACGTCCTTCTTCGGGGTGCAGCAGAAATTTCGTTATGAAATTGTTCTTGATCCATCGTTTACGCATAATTTGTTAGACCTAGCAGAGTCTTCCATACTTAGCGTTGCGAACCTTTGTGTACCTCTAAATTCGTGCATAAAAGGTATTTTTCTGACTGACAAACCCCTAAGAATAGAAACTTGAAATTCGGAAAGGATGGTGATCTTATACTGTCGACATTGTTTAAGAAGAGATTTTAGAAATTCCACTCCTAAGGGAACGAAAGGCTTTTTGAAAATATGTCGCTGAAAAGGTAATTTTGAAGAGAGAATTACGAAAATTGTTATTTGGTTCCCCGGATAGAAAATAAATTCATATGTGTTTCAGTGTTTTTGGAAATTCAACTTCTAAGTGGGTGAAATAGGGGTATGAAGTGTTTTATGAAAGTATTTCATTTTAAAAGCATTTTTAAAGTTAAATCTATGAAAGTTTGAACTTGGCTTCTCGGTTAGAAATAAAAAATATGTATCAGTTTTTTTGGGAAATTTAGTGCCTAAGGGAAGATAAACGGGATGAACATTTTATGAACATATTTCATAATGTTAAAAAATTATATGAAAATTGGTATTTGACTTCGAAAGAAATATGTATTAGGGGATCAAAGCTTCTACGGAAACATCACCACAGAAACTCAAAACAACTAACAAGGGGCTCAGACTGCAGCTACCAGGATCGCTTTTTGGTCAGAAGTACTTTTGGAAAGGTCATGCTTGTATGGCCTTAATTAATGTGGAAAGTTTACATGATGATGCAGTTCGCGAACAACATAAAAGCTCGACTAATTCTAGACCACCCTCGTAAAATTTAAGATTGTAGTAGGGTATAAAACAGGACATTTTCTACTTAATTTGGTATGTAACATATCATTGGTGATCTAATATTTGTAATTAACTAGAGTGTAACCTATAAATTATGACTTCCTTTGAATAAAATGTGGAGCAATAAACTCTACAATGGCTTATTAGCAATATATCTTTTGCCGCCCTTTACTGTTTTTAAAGACACATTTGCAGGATGGGTATGGACATATTGCAAAATGTAGATATAAGTTCTGAATATAAATAAAGAATTACGTAAGATATTAATTAGTATAAGCGGTTGTATCAATTGTGGCGTGCAATCGCTGAAACGTTAGAATAATTATGCAGTTGAGTTGTCTTGTCGAGAAGACTGCACCTTTTTTGTTCTTGAAGCCGTCCAGATGGGACACACATCTGCCATCGTTGCAGATAATTATTTGACACACAGTCATTATTCTATTTTACTGAGACGCAATCTCACTAGGCGTACTCATATTTGTACACAGCAACAGAATTAATGTAAGTGTCTATGTAATTTAATTTCGTATAATATGTTGTAAATATAGTGATATTTTTTAATCCTGTGTATCATTTATGTTGCAAGCCGTTGTTCCAGTTAAACGGCGTCTTGTCAAGGCTAAAGTTTCCATGTTAGATATGGTCCAGCACGAGCCAAATCTTTGGAATTATTCAATCTACGAAGTCCGATAAAGAAATATTTTCAGAAAAATCATTCACGGTCAAACTTACAATGAACCGACCTTACGCAAAAAGCCATTGTCAAGCGCCCAAAGTTTGTATTACAAACTGATCGCATACTATGATCATTATCTATTTTTCTGTTGGCTGGTATTCACAAACCAGACCGGAAGAACCACGATAAATCAAATGTTCTAGGATTTAAATAAAACAAAAACAATATGTACAGACCATATAATCGACATCAGCGAAGCAGCAGTTGCTGGTCTTATCTCTAATAAAGCAGAAGGCTACGAAAGTTTTCGTTATTAAGGTATGTCATTATACAAATGCCTTACGGAAGCCTAATTTGCTGATTTATGGGTGATACCACTTACCGCAAATATTAGCCTTCATATAATAAACTGATATGAATTATATTAAGAAGTAGTAGGCATTCCGGAATAATCTGCCACAACTGCTACTCAATAATATTAGCACTCAGTTCGCCAATGTGTTTCGATTAACTGTGATTCAGTGCGATGGATTCGAGAATGTAATTGTCCCTAATTTGCTGCAAACCTTCGTTTAATATTGTCACCAACTGAGATACCACTTTGGTTTCTTTCCGACTTTGTACTTCATTTTCGATCGCCTGATTTATGTTTCATTATTTACAATATACGTGCAGATTCATACTTCCAGGTTTGCAATTGACAAATTCATCGGTAATGTTACATTCTTTGAATATATATGTTTGATACTATAATTACGACCCAACATTAAGGATTTATCGGTGATATTCGTTCAGCAATACAGCAGTATCTCTTACTACCATCATTGAAAATGTCAGACTCATCGCTGATTTGGCAAAATATGTCACAAACTGAGGAAAGGTACATAAATGTCAGCCCAAATAACATTCAATACGATATTCGTAGCCATATAATGAACAAAATCCATTAATGCGTTCTGTCTGTATAGCCACGTTCAGGAACGGAACTTTGGCAACCAGGACAAGTTTTTCCTCATAACAACGTAACAGATGCATTTGTTAATTATTGAGCCTTGTGTTTCATTAGTCTTTCGGTGCTGTCTTACACCATTTCCTATTTCGCGCTAATTATTTAATTTCTATGGCCAGCAGCCTTCACAATCTGTTTTGCGTAGTCTGTCAACTGTCTGTCCCTGATATATCTTCCCTCTACTGTTTATTCAATCACCATAAACTTACGAGGGGACTTCAAAAAGAAAGTTACATATTATTATGATAGGTCAAACAACTTTCATTGAAGGATGAAACACACTTCAAGGAAAGACAGATACGTGCACTATTTTTCAGCGTGTTCACGAAGTCTCTTTAAACAACGGTAGGAGTGTATGGAAGCCTTCAGATCCTCGACGATAGGAGTTCACCCCTCGGTGTTAACGTCTTCAACATTGCGAAATGTGCGATTGCTGCGAATCAGCTCGGTTCGACGTCGACATCGATGGCAGTCCTTTCCCATCAGCATCAATCACGTCACGTCTGTGCTGCCGGAGCCAAATTGTTGGCACGATTTCAGTGCGGCTGGACGCGTCATGGCATTTGATCCACATACTGTCAGAATAAAATGATGAATGTGTGTAGTTTCAACATTTTGCCCAGAATAACCGTACTCTCCAGCGTACTTCAGCTCTGGACTGTGTTTCCCGTTGCCGCGCCATTCCAATCGTACACTGTTATGCACCTGTTACCCGTATCACAGCAGATCTGTGTCTACAGGAAACCCAGAACACGCACTGCCTCTTCCCAATGTACCGCTATTTTGCAATGGTCTTAGTGTCGGACATGTGTAACTGTTCGTTGTAATTAATTCTTCATTTCGTTCTGTACCTGTCCATTTAAACTGTAACATTATTTGACAGTACTAATTTGAAGTTATTCTACTTTCTTCTTCTTTGGATTTCCGACAGCCAATATTTCTTCCAGTGGTGTGATCCAGCGTACACTTTAAGGGACTTCTTGTTCAATATCGTTACGTGATACCAGCAGACATTTTATTTTAAGAAAAAAAGCTTTCTTGACCTGTACCAGTCTATTTTTGATACGTCGTATGAACCTATTATTGTCTCTAATTTTATTTTCTACGAGGGTTGCCCAGAAAGTAATGTACCGCAGTTCTTTTCTCAGCCGAAACCAATGCTACGAATGCGAAACGTTACGTATGTAGTATTTGAAGTCTCCTGAGTGGGCGTGCCAAGTTTCTGTCACTTCTGACAGATAGCATAGCTGCAGAACACTTTCAAAATGGCGTCTGTAGGTGATGCACGTTAAAGCAATGTGCCGTCATTGAAACTCTCACTGCAGAGAAACTGTGGGGAATACTCACAAACTCTTGTACAAAGTCAAGGAGCATCTGTTCTCTACAGAAGTACAGTTGGTCGCTGGGCACAGAGGGTGAGGCCATCAGAAGGCGGTTCGGCAGAGCTCCACGATTTGCAGCGGTTGGGGAGACGATCCACGGCTGTCATACATGACACACCTGACCTAGCCCCCTCGGAGCTCCACTTGTTTGGGCCATTAAAGGATGCCATTTGTGGAAGACATTTTGAGGATGATGAGGAGGTGATTCACACAGTGTAGCACTGGCTCCGCACCAGGACAAGAATTGGCACAGACAGGGCATATACGCTATTGTTTCGCGATGGGGAAAGACCGTAGAACAGGATGGACTTTGTGTATGTAATTCTCATTATGTTTAATAAAGAACTGTTGAAGAAAAAAATGTGGTGCATTACTTTCTGGGTAACCCTTGTAAATAGAAGAATCGTTTCACTTCTCACTGAAGAGAAAGAAACTGTGTCGAATATTCACAAACGCTTGTACTAAGTCAACGGAGCATCTGCTCTCGACAGAAATACAATTAGCCGCTGTGCACTGTGTTGACACTTCTAGTTTTACTTCATAAAAAAATAATTTTTTCACTTCTTAAACTACTGTTTTGATTCTTCTAATTTTACATCATAAACAGAACTGCTTCACTTCTTCAGCTACTGTGTTTTTTGATTCATATTTTCATGTTAAGGAAGTAGGTTTTCACCCTTTTAACACTCAGTCACGTTCGTTTATGCTACGTCTAACCTTAAGTTATATTTTGTAATACATATATTGTCGATCTGTTTTATCAGATGTGCTGAGTGTCCCTTACATTCAGCCAGAAGGACCATGTCATTTGATTTTTCTTTCTCGTCCTATGTTCTCTTTCACTTTCTTCAGTGCTTCTTCGACGTACAAGTTGAAGAACAGTGGTGATAAACAGCAAATCTGCTTTACATTCTTAACACAAATTTGTATAACTTTCCACTGTTATCATTACCACTTTGGTTCTGCAGATGTTGTAGATAAGTTGCCTGTCCGTGTATATTACCTCATATCTTCCCAAGAATGTGAAATTATTACTCCACCTTTCATTTCTGATGATTTACTCTAGGTTCACAAATGCTAGGAAAACATTAAATTTTATTTCAACCTACTTTCCACAACTAAGCCCACTATCAGAAATGTTTCTCCTGTATGATCCTGCCCTCAAACCAAACACATCTACATACAGTAAGTCTTCACTTTTCTTTCTTTCTTCAACTGCACGTTATTCAGGTAAGCAGTTAACAATTATGGCTTTTCAAAGTAACAGTCTAATAGTTTTCATATATATAACCAAGAACCTCGTGTCTCAATGTGATAAAAATTCTGTTCCGGAAATATGATGGAATCTTAGCAGTTTGATGTATTTTGACATTAATTCAAATAACTCTTTAGTTCTACTCAATCAAGGATTTTGCTATCATCAACTCCTGTTGATCTGTTAGACCTCAGACCATGCAGTGCTCTGTAAAACTATGATAGGATTTATGAATCACCTATTCAACATTCACATTTTCCTTCTCGTTTGTATCACACTACAACACAGTTCCTCTCGTTTGTGTAGGTCTTTGGTGTACTTCTCCCATCTGTCTGTTCTTTTTTCCGCATTTCAAAGAAGTTTTCATTCTGCACCTTTAGTGCAACGAACTTCACATTTTACTTCTCCATACCCTCATTTAATCTTCCGGTAAGTTACGTCGACTTCCCCTGAAAACACTTTTGTCAACATGTTTGTATATTCTTTGAAATTTTTATTAATATAATCATAATGAGGGTGATCTGCAAAATACTAACATGAATTCCTTACAGACAAATGGAGAATCTGGTAGAAGCCGACCTCGGGGCAGATCAGTGGGGATTCCGTAGAATTGTTAGAACACGTAAGGCAATACTGACCCTACGACCTATCTTAGAAGATAGATTAAGGAAAATCAAACCTACTTTTCTAGCATTTGTAGACTTAGAGAAAGCTTTTTGATAATGTTGACTGGAATAATCTCTTTCAAATTCTGAATGTGGCAGGGGTAAAACACAGGGAGCAAAAGGCTATTTATAATTTTTACAGAAACCAGATGGCAGTTATAAGAGTCGACAGGCATGAAAGGGAAGCAGTGACTGGGAAGGGAGTGAGACAGGGTTATAGCCTATCCCCGATGTTATTCAATCTGTGTATTGAGCAAGCAGTAAAGAAAAAGCAAAACAAAAATTGGGATTAGGAATTAAAATGCATGGAGAAGAAATAAAAACCTTGAGGTTCACCGATGACATTATAATTCTGTCGGAGACAGCAAAGGAGGAGTGTCTTGAAAGGAGGATATAAGATGAACATCAACAAAAGAAAAATGTAATAGAGTTAAATCGGGTGATGTTGAGGGAATTAAATCAGGAAATGAGATACTTAAAGTAGTAAATGAGTTTTGCTATTTGGGAAGCAAAATAACTGATGATGGTTGGCTCAGAGTAGTATGGGACTTAACTTCTGAGGTCATCAGTCCCCTAGAACTTAGAACTACTTAAACCTAACTAACCTAAGGACATCACACACATCCATGCCCGGGGCAGGAGTCGAACCTGCAACCGTAGCGGTCGCGCGGTTCCACACTGTAGCGCCTAGAACCGCTCGGCCACTCCGGCCGGCATAACTGTCTATGGTCGAAGTAGAGAGGATATAAAACGTAGACTGGCAATGGCAAGGAAATCGTTTCTGAAGAAGAGAAATTCGTTAACATCGAGTATAGAATTAAGAGTCAGGAAGTCGTTTCTGAAAGTACAGTATTTGTATGGAAGTGAAAAGTGGACGATAAATAGATTCGACCAGAAGAGAATAGAAGCTTTCGAAATGTGTTGCTACAGAAGAATGCTGAAGATTAGATGGTTAGATCACGTAACTAATGAGGAGGTACTGATTAGAATTGGGGAGAAGAGAAATTTGTGGCACAACTTGACTAGAAGAAGGGATCGGTTGGTAGGACGTGTTCTGAGGCATCAAGGGATCACAAATTTAGTATTGGAGGGCATCGTGGAGGGTAAAAATCGTAGAGGGAGACCAAGAGATGAATAATTTAAGCAGATTCTGAAGGATGTAGGCTGCAGTAGGTACTGGGTGATGAAGAAGTTTGCACAGGATAGAGTAGCTTGGAGAGCTGCATCAAACCAGTCTCTGGACTGAAGACCACAACAACAACAATGAAGATGATGAAGGAGGATGTTAAGTAACAGGTGAATTCCGTTTTGGGAACTTGTACGCTATATACGAGTTGCTCGTTGCAAATATAATTTCCGAGACTACTTCCCGAGGAAGATTTCGTAAGACGAATGTATTAACACTAGTATGGCTATGTTAGTAAAATAAATATTCCTGAATCAAATTGAAGAGTGCAAAACTTACGAAGATACTAATACTGACTGTGACCATAACATGCTTTTAAATGAAATGCCATTTGTAATAAAGGAAATTATAGAGAAATATTGGAAAATAGGCAAATTGAAGGGAAGGCTTAGACTGCGTAACTATAATATGTAGCTGAATAATGACGCTCCATCGAGTTACTGGGGTTCAAAACAGATGAAATGACCTTAAAAAAAGAGTTGTAATTGCAGCAGAACTGCGCCTGGAAAAGAAAGAAAATATACGCTCGTCAAATACTGGAGTTACTAAGTATATTGTAGTAATTACTGATGATACTGCGAATCTCAGTTGTTTCTATTACCAGTCCAAAGCCCACGTAGAGGGGAATGGTTGGAGTAGAAAAATGATGAGGTCGACTCAGATTCATTCCCCACTATCTTCTACTTTCTTAGCAAGTGCACTAGGTTATATCTCTCATCGGATTCTGCGATGGCGAGATAATAATTCGTGAATGTATACGAGTCTCCCAAATGGCGTCACGCAAAATGCAAATATACTATTGGGACTTTGAACAACAATATGCTTCTTAGTATAATGAATTCTCTCTACTTTGTGAATGATGTAAGTATATGAATGCAGCTTGCCGCTAACTTGGTGTAATGTTTTGTCTGTACAGAGGTGTATCTGTCGCCTTTATTACTCTTTCACTCTCACACATAAATCGGTACAATAAAGTCAGGGCTTCGTGGTTTATATGTAGGCTAATCCGTGAAAAGACAGACAAACAATTATGCTAATGGAGGATTCTGAGTATTTTCTAGAATTTCATTCGCTCTCTCTCCCTCTCTGTCCTTTATCTGTGTACAGTTTAAATATATTATTTACGTGAAATCAGCCTAGTAGAATCTCTGGTGGAGCCCTTCGTCTTAATATTCAGCGGCTGGCTTGCTAGAAAAGATCTTTACATTTGTTATTATTATTAAGCGCTGCATTCAGTTGGGAAAATCGATCGTTTGAACAATTCGTTCAGTTTACGACTGATCTAAAATTTCAGATGTGGACGAAGCCTTTTTGGACGATTTATAAAAACTCAGAGATTGCAGGCTCTCTTCGTCACAGCTGAAACTTCCCAATTAATTACAGGGCCCAGACAATCATCAACGATTCAGACAGAGAACTCATTCGTCATTCACTCTAGAATAAAATGGTCACAAACCTTATTTCTGAGGAAAATTGTATATTGAATCCATTTCCGTACATGTTCCGTTTTCTGTGGATTTCAAGTCTCGTGAATTTGCTTTTACAGTTTTTTCTTTGTCTTTATCTATCACGCTAGCGGCACAAACGTTCTTAGCTCGTTTTAGCGCGAAGAAGAGTAAATAAATCTCTTTTAGCAATCCGACAATCTTCCAACCGATACTTCCGAAGCTGTTCCCTTCTCCCTCTATAATAACCATGGAGAATACATCTCTGTATCTCTGTTATTCCAAAGAATAAACGTACTAGAAAAATACCTTTTTTCAAAAGTAAATAATTGTGGATGATTTGATTAACCCTTATTAATTATTACGTGGTGGAGGGTAATTTTCCGTGGGGAGAGTACAATGCCCCTCGCAGCGAGCGAAGTTTGTGAGCTCAATTTTGATTCACCGAACACACTTCGCGAGCTATCTATTAGCATAGATAACCCGGAAGTGATGATTGTCAGTCCTCCGACCGAAAGAGAATATTATGTTTGAGACAGACGAAGAAAAGAAATGTTGAAGACAGAAGAAATGAAGAGACAGGTACCGCGGCTGTATTGCTTTTACGTGCATCTAGTTGTTATGTTTACTGTGCACAACCAAGGAAGATGATCTTTCATGAACTGTTGTCAGGGTCTACCCATTCGGGAACTTTCTTAAGCAGGGAAACCTTGGAAAACCTCTTAAGCCTAGACCCCCAGCCTACGGTACATAGAAGATAGGAAAGCCTATAGAAGAACAAAAATAATTTTGAAATTCATATCTAAAGGAAAGACAGGGATCAATTTGTATCACGATTTGGAGAAGAGTGGTTTGTGCCTCTAGCAAAAAAAAAAGTTTTACAATAAATAACGTGAATTCTCGTTTTACAATCTTGCTCCTAGGACAATATCTTGCGGTGCTAAACTCCCCCGGGTCTTGCATGTCCCCGACGTCCACATTTGTAGTCGGTCTTCTACGCGGCCCCCTTTGTAATTGATCTTCTACGCGGCCCACAATGGGAAGAGTAGAAGGAACAGGGATACTCGAATTCACATGCAACATTCATTCCAAAAGAATTAGCAATGACCAAAAGGGAAACTCTTCCTGTAAGAGAACTGGTTAGGTTGCACCGTCCAAGATTCTCCTTTTTGAAAGCAAAATCCTTATGGCTTCATGGATCCTTTTTGTTACGACGTACTTCAAGGAATTCAACTCTTAACTAATGATGTTGCCAAAAGCATCATCCGATTTACTCTCGTTTGAATACTCCTTTTGACTTTGCCTCCCCACTTGTGCTTATAAGTCCAAAAGTTCTAACACATTTTCTATCACTGATTTGTTCTTCGTAATTTAAAGGATTCATGTAACTTACTTTAGATTTTGGATTCAAATCATCGAATAATTGAAAGTGTAGGTCATTTGATACAAAGACATAATTCATATTTCCTTGATAAGTCATATAATTTAGCTATACTCAAAACTTTTTATTCTAAATACATATATTTCTTCGCTTGAGTGCTGAAATGTAAAAGTTATTAGCATTGAGGAATGCGGATTCACTTCTTTCATTTACTCTCTGATTCATACGGTGTTCATCCATGCTCATATATGGAAATGGATTTTTCACACAAAATTCCCAAACGAACACGAACCATTAAATAACTCCTAATTCTATGAATATTACTTTCTTTAATCATTCATTAATAAATTAAAAACTCTTAACTTCTAATTATAACACCTATTCTTTTTAAAGTTCAACATAAATCAGTTTATCCTCGCGTTTGGTGCGAGTCTCTTACAAAGCATATCTGTATCGTCTATATCGATTTTAACTCTCGCGCCGACGTCAACTGTTTTGCGCGGGAAATTATCTTTGCGGCGTTAACCGTCACTCACTATTCACTGCCACAACACATCCCTTCACACGTTTACACATGTAAGCGTTCACATGAGATTATATATGAATATTCACTCGGAACTTCTCTTGATTATTTAGCGTCATTTGTGGGAAACATTTCATTCTTCTTGAAGGTCAGTTAGATCCTTAATCATTCTTGATGACATTAACAGTGCTAAAGTTCTATGTTCACCCAAACCACAGGTGAAGCCTATCTCCACTATCTTCTTTACAACACTCGATAATAATAGGTAGTCACTATTTCTATACTCTATGTCACTGATTAACTATTTCAATTTAAAGGTTTCTAACACTACACACACAGTTTATTGTTATGTTTTTTACGAGCGTTCATTTCTGTCACTCGGAACACCATTCCTCACTATCTTCTAATCTTCATTATATTTTTTTAAGTCGTTATGAGAAAATAACCCTTTTATTTTGTTCGATCCCGGGTATGCTTTTGGCACGACCAACAATGGGGAGCATTATGGGCTTGTGGATGGTTCGATCAAACCCCATTTCAACATGCGATCTATTTCTTTTTTAACTTGCGCCTTTAACCTCCAGGGAACAGGATAGAAAGTTCTACAATACGTTTCGTGCGGCTTAACGTAGAGATGGCATATGTATCCCTTAATAACTCCTGGCCTTTCATCAAACACGTTTTCATACACTAATAATAATTCTTTGAGCTGCTTCTTCTGATCTTCAATAATGCAGTCAGATTCATTTAACTTCTCATACACTCATTGACCGAAATCTCCTTTAACTTGGACCTCATTATTTACGTGCGGTTTAGAATTTTGTGCAGTCCTAATTACTTGCACACTGATCCCACTATTATAATTTCTGGTAAGGCTTTCTTTTTTCAACAAGTCCAACTCAATTTCTTGTTTATTTACATTTAACCAAATTTTTCCTGTTTTAAAATCTATTCGGCATCCGTATTGACGTAGGCTGTCGACTCCGATAATGCAGTCTACCACCAAATTTTTCACAACAAGGAATGTGCTTAATATTGCTACATTTCCGACTTCTACACTAAGTAGTGACTGCACTTTTACATTAGCCGATCTAGCCCCAACGGCGCCTATTATTCTACAATTTTGAACTGGAAAAATTGGTACTCGTCTTATATTTCTGATCTTGTTGAATAGAGCCTCCGAAATAACATTCGTGGTTGCAGCGGTGTCTAAAACCGCCACTATAGGTACAGTCTCCAAAATGACTTGCACTTCGGCTACTGCCACCGGTTCCTTATCCTCATCTCGGGGTTCTAAGTCCTCGGTCAATTCATCTGCCAGTAATCGTCCATCATTATACGTTAGCATGGGTACACATATCCTGTTGCCCCTCAACCAATTGTTGACCGCTCCTCCGGGGCACGAGTGGGTCCTTACAAGTTTGTTGGAATTTGATTCGCCTGGTGGTTAACATCATCCGTCACTTCGGTAATTACCGGTTGATTCGTAGATGTCCGTCCCCACTGATGTTGGTTATTTGAGTTTACTCCCCCCGGTTGATTCCACTTTCTATTACTGTTATTGTTCCAAGCTTGCGGTCTGAAATTCCTTTCGTTCCCCCATACGGGATTGTATCTTTTCCCATTCCTGTTGTTCCTTGGATAGCCCCTCGCAAGACTATTCCCGGTATTATTATTGAGATTTTGAGGGGTTTTTCCACTATTTATCGATCTCTGTGCGTTCCCTTGCCTACCATTTAGCGGAGGTTCTATCTCCCTATATTGGAATCTGTTGTTACGGGCTTTCTGGTTGTTCTCTTCTATAATGTCTATATGATCTAACGTCGTGAGGAACGACTCCAAGTCTTTATCGTTGCCGTAAATTAATTGATTCCTGATGCTAGTTGGTAGTGTGGCCTTAAGTATATTTATTATGTCTGGCAAGGGCATAGGTCTGTCCCAATATCTAGTTTTATTTATATATTTTTCAAAATACTTCCTAAGGCTTCCCTTTGAAAAAGAGCAAGGCTCTGGGTAGAGCACCTCCTGCCTTAGGCGTTCCTGTACCCCTTCTGACCAGAACTTTGCTAAAAACGCTTTCTCAAAATCGTCATAGGTCGAGCAAACAGAAGTCATGTCCGAGGCCCAGATCGCCCCCGAACCTTGTATATACCCAGTAACGAAACTGATCTTCTGCCACTCCAACCAATTTCTGGGTAGCACTCCTCTAAAACTTCGGATAAAAACAATCGGATGGACCCCCCTTTTGTCAGTATTAAAAATCTGAAATTGCCGATGCTTTATCATTTTCTCTTCGGCATGGCAAAGACTTTCGTAATCTCCGTCAGATAAAACTTCACGCGAACAACTAGCTCGTGGCAATTTAATATTTGAGTTACTTACACAAGTCGGTATTGTGTGCGAATGTGCAGTAACTGGCTCTATAGTCGCTGCCAACTTCTGCTGCTGGCCTGTATTCATTTGTTCTGAGCCTTGTTGTGAAACGCGTATCGACTCTGCTATCGTTTGTTTCCAATGCTCGAGATCAGCACCTAACTGCTGTCGCACTTCCTCAAGTCCTTTCGCAAACAAATTCTCTTCCTGTTTGCCACATAGACTCTGGAATGCTGCTATAACATTTTGCTCAACGTTTTCACACATTAGCCTTTTGTTTTCTAATGTGATTTCGGATAATTTACCCGTTAATACATTAATTTGGTGGTCTATAACGTCTTGACGTTCTGTCAGATGTTTCACACTTTCCTTTAGGTTCGTCTGCGTACGTGCCAATTCCGGAAGTTGCGCAATTGCACATGACATGGCATCTTGCTTTTGTACTAATTGCGGAACCATTTCCACCTGTTCCCGTACGGTATCTATTTTAATAGCCACATACTCCTTCATTTCTACACGTACGCGGTGAGTAGATTCCTCACATTGAGCTCTCACCAATTCTATTTGTGCAGTTAATTTTCGTTCCGTCTCTTCGGCCTGATCTTTAAGTTCCTTTGTCTTCGCCTCTATCCGCTGCTCTAATTCGGAAAAACTGTCGTGTAACTGCTGCTTAATCTCAGCTTTCAGATTTTCCTGCCCCTCAGTAACTGAGGCTAATTTCGTATTCAAATCATTTTGCCCCTCTGTAACTGAGGCTAACTTCGCATTAATGTCAATTTTCAGATTTTCTTGCCCTTCAGTAACTGAGGCTAGTTTCGCGTTAATGTCGGTTTTCATATTATTCATGCTCTCAGTTAACATCTGCATTTGTCTCATGATAATTACTAATGGATCTAATCCATGTTGCATACCTGCTGTTACATCTCCAGCCGTGTCTACAGGGCGTTCTATCGCGCTATCTGTAGCGATCGGTTCTACAACACTTCTTACTACATCATTATTCTCAGTGCTAACAGCTGAAGGCTGTTGCGTGCTGCTCTGCTCTACTTGACTCATCTTAAACATTGCCCTAGTTAACACCATATAAATGTTCTATCGTCAATATGTATATATCTCCCTTCACACAAGAATACTTCTGTGGCTACTTTCTTATAGTACTTATACAGGTAAATGCAACTAGGGCAGTTCAATCAAACTACATCTGGCATGAACACAATTAGTAAATGTTCAAATCTACGTCTGCTTCCTCAATACTAGCAAGCTTTAATAAAAAATAACAGATCTGGCCTATTTTCTCCGCCCAGCGTGCTGTTAGTTAACACCATATAAATGTTCTATCGTCAATATGTATATATATCCCTTCACACAAGAATACTTCTGTGGCTACTTTCTTATAGTGCTTATACAGGTAAATGCAACTAGGGCAGTTCAATCAAACTACATCTGGCATGAACACAATTAGTAAATGTTCAAATCTACGTCTGCTTCCTCAATACTAGCAAGCTTTAATAAAAAATAACAGATCTTCCTCAATACTAGCAAGCTTTAATAAAAAATAACAGATCTGGCCTATTTTCTCCGCCCAGCGTGCTGTTAGTTAACACCATATAAATGTTCTATCGTCAATATGTATATATCTCCCTTCACACAAGAATACTTCTGTGGCTACTTTCTTATAGTGCTTATACAGGTAAATGCAACTAGGGCAGTTCAATCAAACTACATCTGGCATGAACACAATTAGTAAATGTTCAAATCTACGTCTGCTTCCTCAATACTAGCAAGCTTTAATAAAAAATAACAGATCTGGCCTATTTTCTCCGCCCAGCGTGCTGTTAGTTAACACCATATAAATGTTCTATCGTCAATATGTATGTATCTCCCTTCACACAAGAATACTTCTGTGGCTACTTTCTTATAGTGCTTATACAGGTAAATGCAACTAGGGCAGTTCAATCAAACTACATCTGGCATGAACACAATTAGTAAATGTTCAAATCTACGTCTGCTTCCTCAATACTAGCAAGCTTTAATAAATAATAACTTTCTTATAGTGCTTATACAGGTAAATGCAACTAGGGCAGTTCAATCAAACTACATCTGGCATGAACACAATTAGTAAATGTTCAAATCTACGTCTGCTTCCTCAATACTAGCAAGCTTTAATAAATAATAACAGATCTGGCCTATTTCTGCGCCCAGCGTGCTGTTTATATCTGTAGATCCACTTAATTTGACTGCGAGTATTTCTTCTCTTTTCCAAGTCAAGTTGTCTCGTCGTAGTTCACATGAAACAGAGAACAAAATTATTTTAACAACGTCCAAAAACGTGTCCTGTCACGGATTGGCAATTATAATGAATTCTCTCTACTTTGTGAATGATGTAAGTATATGAATGCAGCTTGCCGCTAACTTGGTGTAATGTTTTGTCTGTACAGAGGTGTATCTGTCGCCTTTATTACTCTTTCACTCTCACACATAAATCGGTACAATAAAGTCAGGGCTTCGTGGTTTATATGTAGGCTAATCCGTGAAAAGACAGACAAACAATTATGCTAATGGAGGATTCTGAGTATTTTCTAGAATTTCATTCGCTCTCTCTCCCTCTCTGTCCTTTATCTGTGTACAGTTTAAATATATTATTTACGTGAAATCAGCCTAGTAGAATCTCTGGTGGAGCCCTTCGTCTTAATATTCAGCGGCTGGCTTGCTAGAAAAGATCTTTACATTTGTTATTATTATTAAGCGCTGCATTCAGTTGGGAAAATCGATCGTTTGAACAATTCGTTCAGTTTACGACTGATCTAAAATTTCAGATGTGGACGAAGCCTTTTTGGACGATTTATAAAAACTCAGAGATTGCAGGCTCTCTTCGTCACAGCTGAAACTTCCCAATTAATTACAGGGCCCAGACAATCATCAACGATTCAGACAGAGAACTCATTCGTCATTCACTCTAGAATAAAATGGTCACAAACCTTATTTCTGAGGAAAATTGTATATTGAATCCATTTCCGTACATGTTCCGTTTTCTGTGGATTTCAAGTCTCGTGAATTTGCTTTTACAGTTTTTTCTTTGTCTTTATCTATCACGCTAGCGGCACAAACGTTCTTAGCTCGTTTTAGCGCGAAGAAGAGTAAATAAATCTCTTTTAGCAATCCGACAATCTTCCAACCGATACTTCCGAAGCTGTTCCCTTCTCCCTCTATAATAACCATGGAGAATACATCTCTGTATCTCTGTTATTCCAAAGAATAAACGTACTAGAAAAATACCTTGGCGTCGACGAGCTGTCGGCGCATATATTACTAAAATATCTGATCAGATAATTTTTCAAAAGTAAATAATTGTGGATGATTTGATTAACCCTTATTAATTATTGCGTGGTGGAGGGTAATTTTCCGTGGGGAGATTACATTAGGACCGGCAGACTGAGGCAGCTAACAAAGGCATTAGACTAATTCAACATCCAGTCATCAGTGCCCATGTAAAAATAAATAATTTCAATCAAGAAACGCACAAATACTGGGGGATTTCCAATATACAAAACCACCACAGTAAAATTTTGTTGGAAATTTTCAGTACACAAATTGTCAAAGAAAATAAGTACACAACCACTGCAGTACTATACACATAAAACGAAATAATCGTCGAATATTGTGAAAGAACCTATGATACCTTTTATTTAAAACTGATGCAACCCATTTCTGGCATTTTCACACTATAGCATGTGGCTGTTTACCTAAGAAAAGAAATATTATCGTCAAATAAGGAATAATTATTTCTAATCACCAACAGTTTGGAGTCAGAGTCTTAAACCTTTTAGACTCAACCTGAGAATGAGTCGAGGCAAATAGATTCAATCATATTCTCTCAAACCAAACTCGAGCGCGGTCTTTGTGAACATCTCCAGTACCAGTCCTTCCAACAAGCTAGAAGTTAGATATCTGATACTGAATGCCTCTCAAAGCACTGATATTCTCCGAGTTACGGCAAATACAAATTATGGAACGACACAAGGATGAGCTGGAATGAAAATCAGGCTAACGGGAATTCCCCCAAGGCTACGTAAAAGTGGCATGCATTTCCAAAATGTCTTTCCGATCAAAACAGTGAGGCTGATAGCGAACAAGGTAATAAGAAAAACGGTACCTGAAACATCCACGCTACATTTAAAGACAAACTGTTACTTTGTCACTCAGACAGTAGCTCTTTCAAATGTCAAGATGTGATTCTGTCGATAATGTTATAGACAGATTCAGAGATGACACAAAAGCCACAGAACTGATCTACATCTATTTATACGTGATTGCCCTGCTACTCATAGTACACTGCCTGGCATACGGTTCAATGAACCACCTTCAAACGGACTCTAACGTTCCACTCGCTCGGGAAAAACGAGCCCTGATTCCTCTTGTTTCATCGTGATGATCATTTCTCCCTATGTAGGTGGGTGCAACAGAATGTTTTCGCAATCGGAGAAGAACACAGGTGATATAAATTTCATGAGAAGATACCGTTGCAACGAAAAACTCATTTGTTTTAATGATTGCCACTCCAATGAAGTATCATGACTGTCGCACTATCTCCCCTGTTTCGCAATAACAGAAAACGAGCAGCCCTTCTTTGAACTTTTTCGATGTCATCCGTCAGTCCCACCTGACACGATTCCCCACCGCTCAGCAATACTCCAGAATAGGGCGGACAAGCGTGGTGTAAGCAGTCTCTTTAGTAGACCTGTTGCACCTTCTAAGTGTAGTGCCAATGAATCGCTGTCTTTGGTTTGCTTTACCCACAACATTATCTATGTGATTGTTACAATTTAGGTTATTTGTAATTCTAATCCCTAAGTATTTAGTTGAATTTACAGCATTTAGATGTCTGCGACTTATCTCGTAATCAAAATTTAGCGATTTCTTTTAGTACTCATGTGAATAACTTCACACTTTTCTTTATTCAGGGTCAATAGCCACTTTTCGCACCATACAGATATCTTATCTAAATCATTTTTCAATTCGTTTTGGTCATCTGACGACTCTACAAGACGGTAAATGACAGCTTCTTCTGCAAACAATCTAAGAGGGCTACTCAGATTGTCTCCTATGTCGTTAATATAGATCAGCTACAACAGAGGGCCTATAACACTTCCTTGGGGAACGCCGGATATTACTACTGTTTTACTCGATGACTTTCCGTCCATTACTACGAACTGTGACCATTCTAACAAGAAATTATGAATCCATTCGCACAACTGAGGCGATATTCCATAGGTACGCAATTTGGTTAGAAGACGTTTGTGAGGAACGGTGTAGAAAGCCTTTTGGAAAACTAAAAATATGGAACCGATTACTTGGTGTGCACAAAACGCTAGTTGTGTTTCACAAGAACGATAGTTTCTGAATCTGGGCTGGCTATGTGTCAACAAATAATTTCCTTCGAAGTACTTCATAATGTTCGAACACAGTACATGTTCCAGAAACCTACTGCAAATCGATGTTAGTGTTATGAGACTGTAATTCAACGAATTACTCCTACTTCCCGTTTTGGGTATTGATGTGACTTGAGCAATTCTTCAGTCTTTAGGTATTAGCATACTCTGAAAGGAACCTGACTGGTACACAATCTGGACCGGAGGCCTTGACTTTATTAAGTGATTTAAGCTGCTTTGCTAAACCGAGGAGATCTGCTTCTATGTTTCTCATCTTGGTAGTTGTTCTTGATTGAAATTCAGGAATATTTACTTCGTCTTCTTTGGTGAAGGATTTTCGGAAAACTGTGTTTATTAACTCTGCTTTAGTGGCACTGTCATCAGTGACTTAGCCGTTTTTACTGCTCAGCGAAGGTTTTGATTGCGTCTTCCCATTGGTGTGTTTTATAAACGACTAGAATGTATTTGGGTTTTCTGCCAGATTCCAGACAGAGTTTCGTTTTGGAAATTATTAAAAGCATCTCGCATTGAAGTACCCGCTATGTTTCGAACTTCTCCAAACCTTTGCCAATCTTGGGATTTTGCATTCTTTTACATTTGGCATGCTTTTTTCGTTGCTTATGCAACAGCGATCTGTCCCGTTTTGTATACCATGGAGGATCAGTACCATCACTTTTTAATTTATGTGGTATGTGTCCCTCAATTTTCGTCGATACTATCTCTCTGAAATCATTCCACACCTTTCCTACGCTTACATGGTCAGGTAGGAAGAATTGAAACCTGTCTGTTTTATCAGCTTTTATAAATACTTTGCGTTTGTTTTTGATGGTTGTTGGTGTTATGGTATTCAGCGTAGCAGCAGTTGCCTTGTGGTCACTAATCCCTGTATTCACTACGATACTCCCTATATGTCTAGGATTAGTTGTTGGTAAGAGGTCAAGTATGCTTTCGCAACCATTTACGCTTCGAGTGGGCTCATGAACTAATTGTCGATAACGTTATACTCAGATTCAGAAAAGACAGAAAAACCACAGAACTGATAAAATAAATGGTAGAAACTAAGTAACACCACGTCAAAAGTTAGATTATGATACAAAATGTTTGAGTCATCTGATGTTAAAACAGTATTTTGACATGGAGGCGTACTATCCCCTCTAATGTTGTCTTATATTAGAAAAAACAATCGAGACTTGGGAGAAAGAAGAAAGAGGCCACGGGCAGTCTACGTGAAAATTTGCAGTGTTTTGTCTTCCCAAACGACATAGCTGTTTTCTCCATCACAAAAGAAGGAATCCATTCTCTATAATAATTTGGTAAAACTCAAGCCATAACTGGACTCAAAACCCTGTACGTAAAATCTCAGGAAGAAACTCCACATCGGCCGCTGTGACCGATCGATTCTAGGCGCTTCAGTACGGAACCACGCTGCTGCTACGGTCGCAGGTTCGAATGCTGCATCGGGTTTGGATGTGTGTGATGTCCTTAGGTTATTTAGGTTTAAGCAGTTCTAAGTCTAGGAGACTGCTGACCTCAGATGTTAAGTCCCATAGTGCTTAGAGCCATTTGAACCATTTGAAGAAACTCCTCGCTACCACGATAGACAACCTGCAGTAATAAATCTTTTAACAGATAACCACCTGTATTATGTAGATTATGAAGATTTACATTCTGTTAAGAAATCAGAAATATGAAGCTACTGGAAATATTGGAAATCAATAAAAGTATATATTAAATATTTTATAAAGAATGTATTAAATTTCAGAGAACGACGGTGAATAAAACTGAGGATCTCCTAGGTAGCTATCAGTTTGGGTTTAGAGAAGGCAGAGGCAGCGTAGAGGCATTAGAGGCATTGCTGATGTTCCAGGTGATAATGAAAGTAAGACTAAAGAAAAATCAAGACAAGGTTTCGACAATGTAAAACAATAAATGATTGAAATTTTCAGAAAAATGAGGTAAGCTGCAGAGAAACAGGGTAACATGCAATATGAATAAGAACCAAGAAGTAGCTGTATGAGTGAGGGACCAAGAACTAAGAGCTCGGATTAAAGAAAATGTAAGAAAGGGATGCTGTCTTTCTCTCGTACTGTATACATTGAAGGAACGATGACATAAATAAAAGATTGTTTCAAGAGGGGGATTAAATTCAGACTAAAAGGATATCCATGACAATATTCGCTGACTACACTGCTATCGTCAGCGCAAGTGAAGACGAAAAGTGATACAAATGAGATTAGAAGTGAAGGAATTCTGCTATCTTGAAAGTAAAACAACGTAAGATGTACGAAGCAAGAACGATATAATGAGCCTAGCGCGAGCAAAGGGGAGAAAAGATGTAGGTTAATGCACCGCCGGAAAACAAAGTAGTACAATACTTTTATAGGAAAATTAATTGTCGCAATAGTGCGTAAGGAGAACATGAAATAAATGATTACATTTACAGATAAACACCACAATCCGTTCTGAGGTTCCAGCTATTGCCCTACGCTGAAACACTCGCATTAGTACATGGTACGGTCTTCACAGGTGGCAATGCAGGCACTAACTCCGACATCCAGTCGTTCGTATGGATGGCGAATACTTTCCTGGGATACGTTATGGCCGGCCGTGGTGGCCAAGCGGTTAAAGGCGCTACAGTCTGGAACCGCGCGACCGCTACGGTCGCAGGTTCGAATCCTGCCTCGGGCATGGATGTGTGATAGGTTAGTTAGGTAAATAGTTCTAAGTTCTAGGGGACTGATGACCTTAGAAGTTAAGTCCCATAGTGCTCAGAGCCATTTGAACCATTTTTGATACGTTATGCAACGCCTGCTCGACCTGTTCACATGGTTATGTAAGAGCTGTTGGTTGCTGAGTCGCACGAGTCACTTCTCGTCCCATCATATCCCTTACGTGCTCGATTAGGTACAAGTCAGGAGATCATGCTGGCCAGGGAAGTTATTGTACTTCTTGTAGGGCACGTTGAGTTTCACTTAGACTGTGTGCCTGAGCATTATCCTGTTGGAACAACACATCACCTACCTGTTGCAAGAACGGCAAAAGAGCTGGTCTAACAACACTCTGCACGTATCAAGTGCTGGTTACCGCCCCGTCCAGGAACAGCAAAAGCAAACGAGAGTTTTAGCTTAGCGCACCCCAGACCATAGAAAAATGCACTCTACGAGACAGTGCCCACTACCAACACTTGTGTGCAGGCAGAACCTGCTTTCACCGCTGGCGCGCCATTCCATCTTGAAAAGTCATTCTTCCAGGGACAGGTCGAGGCGTGCACGTCGATGCTGTAACGTGAGTTGAAGACAGGCTGGAGGTGTGCATGCCCGTACCTAATAACCGGTTCCTAACAGTTCTTCTTGATACGTCTGGGCCATAGGCGCTCTTTCCTGTGCTGTATTTTCCATGTTGTAATAGCTGTACATCTGTCACTGCTGCACTTACAATACAGGGTGATTCAAAAAGAATACCACAACTTTAAAAATGTGTATTTAATGAAAGAAACATAATATAACCTTCTGTTATACATCATTACAAAGAGTATTTAAAAAGGTTTTTTTTCACTCAAAAACAAGTTCAGAGATGTTCAATACGGCCCCCTCGAGACACTCGAGCAATATCAACCCGATACTCCAACTCGTTCCACACTCTCTGTAGCATATCAGGCGTAACAGTTTGGATAGCTGCTGTTATTTCTCGTTTCAAATCATCAATGATGGCTGGGAGAGGTGGCCGAAACACCATATCCTTAACATACCCCCATAAGAAAAAATGGCAGGGGGTAAGATCAGGGCTTCTTGGAGGCCAGTGATGAAGTGCTCTGTCACGGGCTGCCTGGCGGCCGATCCATCGCCTCGGGTAGTTGACGTTCAGGTAGTTACGGACAGATAAGTGCCAATGTGGTGGCGCTCCATCCTGCTGAAATATGAATTGTTGTGCTTCTTGTTCGAGCTGAGGGAACAGCCAATTCTCTAACATCTCCAGATACTGTAGTCCAGTTACAGTAGCACCTTCGAAGAAAAAGGGACCAAAAACTTTATTGGCTGAAATGGCACAGAAAACGTTCACCTTAGGCGAGTCACGTTCATACTGAGTTGTTTCCCGCGGATTCTCAGTGCCCCATATAGAGACATTGTGACGGTTGACTTTCCCGTTAGTGCGGAAAGTTGTTTCATCACTTAGCACAATCTTTGAAACGAAAGATTCATCTGTTTCCATTTGAGCAAGGATAAAATCACAGAAATCGATTCTTTTAATCTTATCAGCTGCAGACAGTGCTTGAACCAATTTCAGACGATAAGGTTTCATAACTAACCTTTTTCGTAGGACTCTCCATACAGTTGAGTGTGGAATTTGCAGCTCTCTGCTAGCTCTGCGAGTCGATTTTCCTGGGCTGCGAACAAATGCTTGCTGGATGCGTGCTACATTTTCATCACTCGTTCTCGGCCGTCCAGAACTTTTCCCTTTGCACAAACACAGATTCTCTGTAAACTGTTTATACCAACGTTTAATACACCACCTATCAGGAGGTTTAACACCATACTTCGTTCGAAATGCACGCTGAACAACTGTCGTCGATTCACTTCTGCCGTACTCAATAACACAAAAAGCTTTCTGTTGAGCGGTCACCATCTTAGCATCAACTGACGCTGACGCCTAGTCAACAGCGCCTCAAGCGAACAAATGTACAACTAAATGAAACTTTATAGCTCCCTTAATTCGCCGACAGATAGTGCTTAGCTCTGCCTTTTGTCGTTGCAGAGTTTTAAATTCCTAAAGTTGTGGTATTCTTTTTGAATCACCCTGTACAACGATGCTGTCGGGCATCTGTGTTGCGTGGACGTCCAGAACTTCATCTACTGGTGTGACAGTGTTCGCGTGACCACTGATACCAGCATCATTGCACAACTGACGCTGCGCGTCCAATTTGTGTGGCAATTCCCCGAAAGGGGCATTCTGCCACTCCCCAAGGCCGCAGTTTGACCCCTTCCAAACTCGCTCAGTTGGCCTTAGGAATCAAGAGTGCATCTCCGTGGTATAGTTGCTTCACACGTCTGCACCAGACTGAGCCATCTGGCTGTGAATATTCCCTATTGAAGGTTAGATACAGGTGGAACTCCTGTAGCTCCACCATTACGCTGTCTGTTGGCGGACGACGTTGGATCATTATCAGTACGCCCCAAGTTGGCATATGCCGTCACCAGATCAAAATTGACGTCGTCTTTCCAGTTGTACTAATTTTTTTCCTGTAGTGCAGGGCTTCACAACGTACGTGCTCGCGGAGCAAGCTGTGAGCAGCAAGGCGCGAGCACGGAGCAGCGCGAGCACGCTACCCCCACTACCGGACCAGAGCGGAGAGTGGGGAGAGTCACGTGGGGTACACAACAGCTGCCGCCAGTCGATGTAAACCCGCGGCCACCTGCAGGGATATCACTCACGAATTATTACTGCGACAAATGAAACAAATAAAGGAGAATGTACAGTGCCTCATAATTTTATTAGCTTAGTGTATGCCTCTACCATCTGTAGACACTGAAACTAAAGAATTCCACGACAATCCTATATTTTCAACACTTTCTTCAACACTACTTAAAATATCACCTCCGGTTGTAGTGTTCATGGCTACTACATCGAGGAGCTCCTCCCTCACCTGAAGATCTCTATTAACACCTCTAATAAATATGGCAAGCTGCGCTGTTCCAGTGATATCAACTCTTTCGTCCAGAGCTAGAGAATACGCCATAAAATCTTTACAGATATTTGCAAACTGGCTCTGGACGTCGTCTGCCATGTCCCGTATGCGACGCATAATGGTCATGTTAGATAATGGCACAATCAGAATCTGTTCAACTTGAGATGGACACAAATGTTCCGCTGCAGCTACCAAACATTCTTTTATTAAATCGCCATCAGTTAAGGGCGCAGGGATTCTGCTAAAAGCAAAGCAGTTTTGTAACCCACTCTGAGAGCTGCCTCAGTTGATTTTTCTTCGTCGTCCAGATCTTCTTCGGATAGCTTCCTTTTAAGTTTAATAACTTCCTGTGCACGATCTGGTCAATCACATTTTCCACGTCCGTAGTCTTTCGCGTGGTACGACATATAATGTCGCTGCAAATTAAATATCGTAAAAGAATTCAGCGTTTTTTGACATACTAATCATTTTGCAACACCAACTTTTTCAGTAAACAGATACAATTCCTCCCAATGGGGGTTGAACTGCGAAAGCATGGTTGGGGTTACACAACGGCGACTTCACATGATTCTTAACCAGCGAAGTGACTGTTACGAGCTGATCGTAGTACTTTAAAACGTTACACAGTCGGCGCGAATTCAATAGGCACGCTGCGGCCCTATTCAAACGTGCGCGCGCATTTCCCCTCCCTCCCCTCCCTCCCTACTCCGCGACCTTGCAGCTGCTCGCGAGCAGGTGCCTGAGCAGACGCGAGTACTCGTGCTCAAAACCGGCCAGTTGTTAAGCCCTGCTGTAGTGTAATAGCATCGACAGTAGTTTCAGAAAAATGTTTCTGAGAATGTGTAGTACAGCATTCTAGTGAAGTGCATCATGGATTGTAAGTAAAGTGGAAAAGAAGATAAACGAAGATGTTGTACTGTAGAAGTATGTTGAGAGTAAAGTGGAATGGTAAGATTAGATATAGGTAGGCTCTGTGCATAATTGGCGAGGGTAGAAATATGTGTTGAACAATCACTGGAAGAGGTGACAGGATGACAGGACCTGTGTCAAGAAATCAGGGAAATCCTGCCACGGTGCTAAAGGGAGCTGTAGAGGGCGAAAAGGGTAAGGAACATAGAGATTGGAATACAGGGTGAACATTAATAAAACCGACATACTGCAGTGACGGCTTCCTGACTGAAAATGGAGGAAAAATGTCCTAGGTGCCCGGAAATCCATCATTCCCACGTTAGATGACGCTGAGGAATGAAAGTTCCTCCGACCACGTGCCGTGAGTTAATTGTGTGTTGCAAGATGTGTGATTGACGCAGCGTATTGTAAGCGGCAGAATGGTCCGGTATTCATGTCGGGAACAAGCCAATGTGGTGTTAGCGTTCGGTCAGTCATATGGAAACGAACAAGAGGCAGCGTGGCTATGACAAAACAAGCCCTTTTTGGGCGTTGTGTGATCGTGGGTCCTTTCAGACAGACTAACGTACAGGGAGATGGCGGACTGAGAGTCTACCAGGTTTGGAGGACAGGGCTCTTTTGCAGGATATTGAAACGAACCCTAGTACAAGCTCCAGGCAAGTGGATCGTCAATACGGTGAACGCAAATGTACGATTATGTGTATCCTGCAAGACAATCTGTACTATACCTGTCACAAGTGCAGCTCTTATCGGCAGCGGATTTCCCTCTACTGGAAAGATTTTGTCTATGGTTTTTGCACCAGACTATTGCAATTATGGTAATTCTGTCACCAGTCCTCTTTACTGACGAAGCAACCTTTACCGGAATGAGCATCGTCATCTGTGAGCTACAGACACGTCACGTTGTCAGAGGAACTTCAATTCGTCAGTACCATCTATCGTGGCAACGATGCATTTCCGAACACATGTTCATAGAACATTTTTCCCCCATTTCCAATCGGGAGCCGTCCTTGAATTTCGTCGGGTTTATTAATGTTCGCACTGTATATCCAAAACGTAACTGAGGACGTTGCGTGTAGCTGCTGATCTGGGATGAATAGGTCGCTACAGGAGAAAATACGTGGCGGCCGCATCAAACCTGCCAGAGGCCTGCTGATCTCCCCAAAGATGAAACATCTTTATTACTTATTCGATCTGCCCATGTAATTTTTGACTTTCATCTATAGCACTACTTTTCAGAAAGTCCGCCCCTGGTAGCTGAGTGGTCAGCGTGACGGAATGTCATACCTAACGGCCCGGGTTCGATTCCCGGCTGGGTCGGAGATTTTCTCCGCTCAGGGACTGAGTGTTGTGTTGTCCTAATCATCATCATTTCATCCCCATCGACGTTCAAGTCGCTGAAGTGGCGTCATCTCGAAAGACTTGCACCAGGCAAACGGTCTACCCGACGGGAGGCCCTAGTCACACGACATTTACATTTTACTTCTCAAAAACTTCGAGCCTCTCCTTCTCCGAAATGTTTATGTGCACGTTTCACTTCTGTACTAGGTTACATTCCTTAGAAATGCGTACCTTCAGAAAAGACATCCAATATTAACAAAATTTTCGTTCTCAGGGACGCTTATCTTGCTGTTGTCACTTTGCACTTTATATCATCTCAACTAACATTCAAATCAGTCCTTCCCAACATGTTTTGCCTTCTACAAATCTTTCAATACAATTGGAGGTATGCCCTGATGTTCCATCTTATAGTCAGTTTACACTAAGGTGGCAAAATCATGAGATAGCGATATGCACTTATACAGATGGCAGTAGTATCGCGTACACAAGTTAGAAAACGGCAGTGCATTGACGAAGCTGTCATTTGTATTCAGGTTGGTTGGTGTGGTAAGGTTTCCGACATGATTATGTTCCCTCAGTGGGAACTAAAAGACTTTGAACGCAGAGTGGTAGTAGGAGCTACACACATGGGACATTATATTTCGGAAATAGTTAGGGAATTAGCTATTCTGGGTTCCATAGAAGGAGTGCCGAGAATACTAAATTTCAGGCATTACCTCTCAGCACGGACGACAGAGTGGCCGACGGCCTTCACTTAACGAGCGAGAGCAGTAACGTTTGCATAGCGTTGTCAGTACTAAAAGAGAAGCAACACTGCGTTAAATCATTTCAGAAATCCATGCGGGATGTACGACGAAGGTGTCAGTTATGATAGTGTGGCGAAATTTGTCTTTAATGGGCCGAGCATCAGACGATCGACGTGAGTGCCTCTGCTCACAGCACAACATTGCCTGCAGCGACTCTCCTAGACTCATGACTGTATCGGTTGGACCCTAGACGACTGGAAAATCGTGGCCTGATCAGAGGAGTTCAGAATTCAGTTTGTAAGAGATGATGGTAGGGTTCGAGTGTGGCACAGACCCCACGAACCTATGTATCGAAGTAGCCAATATGGCACAGTGTAAGCTAGTGTTGGTTACATAATGGTGTTGGCCCTGTTTACTTGGAACGAACTGGGCACTCTGGTCCAACTAAACTACTTGGAGACTTTTTTCAACCGTTCTTGGACTTCATGTCCCCAAACAACAATGCAATTTTTAGGCTGACAGTGCACCATGTCACCGGGCCACAATTGTTCGCGTTTGGTTTGAAGAACATCTGAACACTTCGAGCAAATAATTGGGCCATCCAGATGGTCCGACTTGAATCCCATCAGCCATTTATGGGGTGTAATTGAGACGTCAGTTTGTACACAAACTCCTGCTGCAGCTACAGTTGCTCAATAATGAACGGCTGTACAGGCAGCATTGCTCAGGATTTCTACAGGAGGCTTGCAACGACTTGTTAAGACCATGCCACCTCGAGATGCTGCATACGTCGGGCATAAGGAGGTCCGACACGATATTAGGAGATATCCCATGACGGTTTCTAGGCGCTTCAGTCTGCAACCGCACGACCGCTACGGTCGCAGGTTCGAATCCTGCCTCGGGCATGGATGCGTGTGATGTCCTTAGGTTTAAGTAGTTCCAAGTTCTAGGGGACTGATGACCTCAGATGTTACGTCCCATAGTGCTCAGAGCCATCCCATGACGTTTGTTACCTCAGTGGATTTGCCAGGTACTTTCCTCACCAATTCTGTGAACAAGCTCTGAATTTGTTGACCAACAAATTTCAGGAGTCCTCATTTCTTAATTTTAACTGTCTCCTTACTCCAGTCCCATACCATTCTGCGCTCCAGACGAGTACTGTGAGAGATTTATCCCTCAAGACCTACGTCACCCTTCCCTCCATTATCAATTTAATTATTCTTTCATGCCTCAGGAAGTACTCGATCCACCCAACTAATCTTCAGCGTTGTTCTGTTGCTCAACCTGTCGAAAACTCCTCTTCTTGCTGAACCTTATTGTCCACGGTTCACACCCATAACAGGCTACACTCCTGACAAATAGCTTCTGAAAAATATATTTATTACACTGGATGTTATTAAAGTCCTCTTTTCGGAAAGTTTTTCGTGCTATACTCAGTCTGCATCTTATAACTCTCTGCTTCGGCCATCGTCAATTATTTTGCAGCCCAAATAGCATCTCACCTGTTAGTATCTCATTCCATAATTTAATTTTTCCAGCGCCAGCTGATTTAATGTGACTACATTCCATTACCCTTTGTAAGGCGGTTGTAAGGTAGATTTGTTGCAGCGTCATTGTGTTGTATTAACGTGCGTGTGTGTCGTGCGTGTGTACGCGTCATTGAACATCAGGTGTAAGTACACGTGTGCTGTTAATAACACATCATAGCCGGCCGATGTGGCCGAGCGGTTCTACGCGCTTCAGTCCGGAACCCCGCTGCTGCTACGGTCGCAGGTTTGAATCCTGCCTCGGGCATGGATGTGTGAGATGTTCTTAGGTTAGTTACGTTTAAGTAGTTCTAAGTCTAGGGGACTGATGACCTCAGATGTTAAGTTCCATAGTGCTTAGAGCCATTTGAACCATAACACATCATAAGATCATATTAGGCTACGCCCAACGCATTCACTACAACTTAATTCCACGGACAGATAAATTTATCTTTGATATTGGTAAGGCTTTCTGTATTAAATTTCTCGATAAATAAATGACTTTAGAGTGTCTGTATTGACATAAAAGACATAACGACTAGATCAGTGTGAAGCACCTTCATCGTTTACTTTTATAAATATCTCAGGGTCGTGGTGAAATATCTTTCAGCACGAATAATAATTTATACTTTCGTAGGTTCGTGTTGAGAAACACCTTTTGCTGGTACTCTTATTATTAAATCAAAGCTGAGCACTTTCTTAACTGTGACAAATCTCGTCACTCTAACGAAAGATAGCCGTGAAGCGGCAACCACTAGAATCTGTTTTGATATCTATACCACTCTTTGCAAAATGAATGAAATTAACTTGACATTAGTCTGTTTCTTCAAGAAATTAGTTTCAAACCAACTCCTTCTACATTTACGCCGAGTAATGTTGCAGAAATTTAAAAATGAATCTGCCGTCTTGCAAAAGGCGGCCAACAATATTAATTGCAACTCGTGCTGTACCGAGCGTTATTAATCTCTGAAATGCTCAGTTAATTTTTCGTACATGTAAGGATACTAATTCTACTGAAGTAAGTGGTCTGGTTGTCGGTAACAGCATATACTTACCAAACATGCGTTACAAGATTCAAGCGTCTTGATCCATGTATTTCTCGACGGAAGATTCAAACCATAGTAAAAAGATTATGAAAGTCTATTTCTATTGTTTTCATTGTTGCCAGTATCTTTGCTATAGAGCACTCTTTTGTACACATAATTATTTTGTAAACATTTCATGTCGACCATGAATAAATGTTTCTCGTTTCCAGAGGACCAGTACAGCTTTCATATGTTTTCTGCCACTGTAAATAATTCACATATAGTGTACTGGGACAAAGATGAATCAGTGGTCTGTAGGAGTAGTGAATATCCTTTGTGTTAAAGGTAGTCTGAGGTTCGCTTGCTCGCCAGTCAGTTGTGTAGCGCTGGGGCATTCTTATTCGAGGCCACAGGGGTGAAAGCTATATGGAAGAAGAGGCAACAAGCCATGTAGTTCCTTCGAGACCACTAGGGGCGCTAGGGGCAAACGAGGCTGGAATTTGCCAATGAGAGCTGTCCAATAGCGGTTGGTATTCTATCGTCTTGCTCTGTACTGAAGTCTACAGTTACAGTCGTCGTAATTGTTTCATACTTACATACTACTGGTCTTCATTATAAACAGGTTTTTTCCTTTAAATTTCATAAAGTTCACTGTGGAATTGAAGAGATTTCCTGCTGAGAAAATGTCCGCAATTAATCCTAAGGTAATACATTCAGTTTTCAGTAAATAATCTCGTAAACTATAAATGTAATGTATTCTCTTCTATTGTGAATTAAGCTGTGTGGTTTTCGTTTGTTATTTAAATAACATTGATATGTCAGTGATAATTTTAATTAATGAAGAATGTTATGTTTTTTCAGAATATTCAACACAATAAACTGACGTTGAAATATTCCTGTAAATTCCGGCAGTTCATCTGGATATTATGTGGGTTCAACAGAGAATATTAGCAAGAAGCTTTTCCACAGGTTTCCAAAACAACGTCAAGAACTGCTGAAGTGGAAAAGTGTTTGTAAAGTGTCACCTGATATGAACTGTGCTACTTATTTTGTTTGTGAAAATCATTTTTCGAAGAAGATTTTATGAATAAAACTAATCATAGGCTAAAATGGTGTGTGTTTCCAAAACATATGGCAGGTGTTCCTTGTTAAACTGCTATTATCATTAGTGAATCAGATGAAACTGTTGTTAATGGTGAAATTTTTATCATGTGCTTGAGAAATAAAAAGTAAATTTTGTTTTTGTTTCAATGTTTTTATCCATCTTTCCTATTTTTGGTACTTAATATTGATGTTTTCTTTTTTGTGTTGAAGCATTTACAATCGTAAGATGTAGGAAATTTTTTTTAAGAAATTAAGGGTCAGTTGAGCGAGTTTCCTGGGCAATTACACAGAAATTACAGTGCTGATGCATAGTTGTAATAATTTTTAGAATTCTTAATTCATTAACACTGTGACAAAGATTCCTTGATTGACCCTCTTTAACTGCCGATTATTCTCTTAATAATAGGTTTTTTTCCTCCATTGACCCCACAACTTGTAAGACGTCAAAGCATGCCTCTATTCAGGAATATTTGTAGTCCAATTTAGCTGTTACAATTTTTATACAGCTTGTCACAGGTACTTAGACTACAAGATTGTTTCGGCCACTTTCAGTTTCAAGTTCTTATGACGCACCAAACGTCATGGAGCTATTATATGTAGACAGAAATCAATATAAGTGTGTCAGTTTGGAAGTCTATTCTTAGCGTTTGCACCTCACAGTTGCATCTCAAGAAAACATCATAAGAGCATTGACTGTCAGACGCAAACGTCAAAAATATAATTGTAAACTGACACACCTATTTTGATTTCTATCAACATATAAAAGCTCCAGGACGTTTTGTGCGTCATAAGAACTAGACGCAACATTGAAACTGACAGTAAGGCGATACAAGCTTGTAGTTTAAATAACTGAAGCTAAATAAAATTGTAGCAGTTACATTGGACTACAAATATTCCTGGATTACAGGTTTGTCACTGCTGTATTACACTGTGCTATAGCTGTGCTTCAATTATTTTATTCTGGTGCTAGCCAAAATAATTACATAGCGCCCCAGGAAACTGAGATAAGAAAATTAAAAGCAAACAAAACCTACACTGGAGTTGCTCTTCTCTTTTCTTGTTCTGTGTTTGAGGCACATTAGAGAACAGTTGACTTTTTAGAAAAGAAATTTGATATTTGTGATTTTGAGAGAAATTATCATGAATGCTTCGCTCTCAGATAACTAATAACATTCGTAATTAGTGTTAATTTGATGTGCCTGTTTTCGTTATGTCAGAAATAAATCAACTGTCTGAAATGTCTGTAACTTTCATGTAATGGAAGTATTTCGTAATTTTTCTAGTCTTGTTATGTATTACCGTCTTTTTGTCAATCACCAGAGTTTAATTTTTCAAAAATCTCCATCATTCTTAGTAAAATTTAAAATATGTTGTCGTGTGTGGTTTGCAACTTACACCACACGAAGCCACAGATTGTTTCTTACAAGCATAAGCAAATTTTGTAGTGAGCAGTTTATTTTTCTTTAGCTGCTGTACTTGCTGAATTGTACTTGCTTTCGAGAACGTCACTACATCAGACACAAAACAGCATGCTGGGCGTGAGCTAAGTTACTTGCATTTCAGGGCAGGTAATTTGAAACATAGATTTTTGGACAACATGGTTGTGGAGAGAAGCAGTGAGTAGTATGATTAATCAATAATTCAAGAACAGTCTTAATCACATTTATTATAGTTATCATACCGCCAACCGGTTTCAACCCGACGTAGGGGTCATCTTCTGGGCGTTTACACCATTGGTCGACTGCTGATGGTGTGGTGTCACCGCCAGACACCACACTTGCTAGGTGGTAGCTTAAATCGGCCGCGGTCCATTAGTACATGTCGGACCCGCGTGTCGCCACTGTCAGGATCGCAGACCGAGCGCCACCACAAGGCAGGTCTCGAGAGACTGACTAGCACTCGCCCCAGTTGTACGATGACGTTGCTAGCGACTACACTGACGAAGACTTTCTCTCATTTGCCGAGAGACAGTTAGAATAGCCCTCAGCTAAGTTAATGGCTACGACATAGCAAGGCGCCATTTGTACCATTAGTTACTTCATGAATCTAAAGAGTCTCACTTGTATCATCAAGAATGCTGTATACCAAAGGACAATATAAAAGTTAAGTGTTCTAGCAGCTACGTTCTTTTCTTTATCACATTCATTACGAATCCTGTTCCAGACTTCGCGCCAGTCGGCGTGTGTGTACGTGTGCCCTCTCGGCTACCCGTCTCTGTGGACTGGCTGCCTTGTCAGTCCACTACAGATGGTGTCACTCCTGTCTAGTTTCCTGCCATTATGTAGACAGCAGTGACACCGCCAGCAGTCGACCAATGGTGTAAACGCCCAGAAGATGATCCCTACGTCGGGTAATGACCATAATGACGATGCTTTCTAAAAAAACAAAAGAAGAAAGGATATGCTATAAAATTCTCTTTATTCAGTTGTATCAAAGGGATCTAACGTGACAATTGTCTACATAATAAAAAAACTGAATTTTTAACTAAATACAGGTTGGCTTGCTCCAAATAAAATCTACATCTACATACGTCCCATGCAAGACATTGTATGGTCCATGGTGGACGGTATCTTGTACCACTACCGGTCATTTCCTGCCCTGTTCATTCGCAAATAGAGCGAGGGTAAAACGACAGCCCACATGGCTTCATGCGAGCCCTAATTTCTTTTATCTTATCTTCGCGGTCCTAACAGGAAATGTACACTGTCGACATAAGAATCATTATGCCGTCTGCTACAAATTTTAAATTTTTCGTTGGTAGTATGCTCCAGTGGGAAATTTCTCAAAAAAATCCTAGAATACCTTTTGCCTTGTACATGTGTATATATTAAAACAGAAAACACTTTATTAACCTCTTCCTTCCGTAAAGCATTTGTGCAATTCATGTACAGAGCTCAAGCTACACAATCGGGTACAAAATCAGTCTGACAAAAAAATAATTATTTAAATAAAAATAAATTTTGACATACCTCTGTGTTTTAAATCAGACTTTTGCGCATAAAATAATTTCTCGTATTCGAAAATATATTTGTAAACCCATATAAATAGCCCAGAAAATTTGTGATTGTGAATTTGGAGTAATTATAAAAGTACTTCTGGGATTTGAAACGAAAAAGTGAACCACATGCAATAGATAAGTCTGGAGGCCATGAATTAGTGTGGTAATAAGGAGGTGAACTATTTATGCTTAAGGTATGTATTGTACGTGCCCCAGACCTTTCGTTTTGAGTCATACAAGTATTTTAATAGCTATTAAAAATTCCAATCACAATATTCAGAAATATTTATGTAGGATCATGAGTCCTTAAGGGGCTTCGAGAAATAATATTTTACTTTGAAATCTGGTTTAGAAACATGGTATACTAAAATACATTTTATTTAAATCATTATTTTCGCGCTTCATGTCTTGTGTGTGCGGTATTCTTTAATCGATTTCGAACTTTTTGATAAGACTGCAGTAGTCATGTGACAAAATTCAGATTTATTTCAGATTGTCTTCACCTGGCTGGACCAATATGTTGCTTTCTCTATGTGTATCTCATGGAAAGATGATGAAGGCAAAAATTAGATTCGAGAGCATACAGAGGCTTAACAGCAACCGTCCTTCTCGTGAGCCATTTGCTGTTGTGTAGAGTGCAGAATTTCCGTGGACTGGCCGCAGTGCCTTTCACCAGCCTATACTGCCACGTGGTACAGCTCAGTGACAACAGGAGAGTGCACATAAAATTATATCAACAATTTTGACTCAAGATTCGGATTGTTCGTTAAATTACCTTATATTTGATATGCTGCTCCAGCTGATAAAACAGTTCTCTGTAAAACCGTTGTAATTAATGTTTAATTATACGATCTCAAATTAATTTCCATCGACCACAGGAGACCACCGTTGGCTTGCCTAACCAGCGGACTAGGGGCTTGTAGGGGCGGACGAATTTTCGGAGTGCAGATTCAATTAATTCCACAATACCGCAAGGTGGCGATTATCGACAGAGTCTAGCCAGTCGTTAACTGCAAATTCAGACCACGGCTACTCGCCGCGGAATGACATGCGTCGTCTACACCGAATTCCCATCACACTAAGTAACTTTAGTACACCATTTTCCGCCGTGGTCGTTCCGCTCGCAAGATGATAGTACGTTCTGTCAGATCATACATTCAGCGGCGTTCGCAGTTATACTGATGATCGTTCGGCACACCTAATATTTAAGATGATTATTGAATGATTGTATGACCTGCTCGCGCTTCCGTTACCTTCCTTGCAGATAATCAACGGCCTCCGTGGTTTCTCTCCTCGCATTCTCTCATAGATCAGGAGCTGGATCAAGCCAATTCAAGGCTTTACTATCGACTGAATATTTTCTGTGAAGTATTGTTGACCTGCAGCAGGAAGAGACAGGCTACCTCACCTTCCTTTGATATTACCAGAACAGACGCACTTTCTCTGGTCTGTAGCTTCCCCTGTTGTCCGGTTCATTACTTCAATTAACAATCAACTGAACTCCTGCTAGAAGAAAATAAGTTTAATCTCTGTTGATCCATCATGAACAGGGGACATCAGCTGGTTAAGTAAATGTGAATTTAAATTAAATTCACCAGGAGCCGTGTAACTGAGATGCTATTTTATTGATTATCAGTTTCGGCATTCCAAAATGCCATCTTCAGACCGCTGCATAAAAGTATACATGCAGTGTACAAAGCGAAGTTCGGTGCCAGCCGCGATCGGGACAGCACCCAACAGGTAGGTGCATGACAGATCTCACCGCTTGCGGGAAACGGAGAAGTGATCTGCTCCACTAATCACCTTAATTAAAGTTCGTCAATTATCGTGCTATAGTCTGTAGCAGACTACTAACAGCTACAACTTGAATAGAAAAAGCGGTAAAAAGCAGTGACACGCAAGATACCCACCATCATACACAAGACAAGAAAGCGAGTTAATACACTGAAGAGCCAAAGAAACTGGTACACCTGCCTAATTTCGTGTAGGGCCCCCGCTGGCACGTGTAAGTGCCGCGAAACGACGTGCCATGGACTCGACTAATGTCTTAAGTAGTGATGGAGGGAACTGACACCATGGAAACTTCAGTGCTGTCCATAAATCCGTAAGAGTACGAGTGGATGGAGATCTCTTCTGGGCAGCACGTTGGAAGGCATCTCAGGTATGCCCAATAAAGTTCATGTCACGGGAAAAAATTGGATATTTGTGGTAAGATCTTATGGGACCAAACTGCTGAGTTCATCGATCCCTAAGATTACACACAGCTTTTTTTCTTTCCTTTTCCTTCCTTCCATTTTTTAAAAAAATCTTTATTTCATACAACACAAGATAATTATACAAATGCAAACAAAGCTAATGATACAATGATACAATAATTCAAAGCAACAAACATTGATAGTCATACACAATAACCCACCACCTTATCTGATTAGTGGATCCTTTTATTATACAATAGCAAAAGCAGCTTATACTTAATTGTTTACTGGCACAAGATATGGACAAGGTTAACCTATCTTGTTAACTATACTAAGACTAATCTACCCTGCAGCGTTACAGTTGTGCCAGATGATCTACAAACCTGCTGCTTAATCTAACTTAAACTAACTTACGGCAAGGATAACGCATACACCCGAGCCCGAAGGAGGACCCGAACCTCCGACGGAGGAGCCGCGCGAACCGTGACAGGACGCCCAAGACCGCGTGGCTGCACCGCGGACCATGTCAGGGGAGTTTGGTGGTCAGCGGACGTGTCTATGAGAAGAGTGTTCCTGGAGACACTCTGTAACAATTCCGTACGTTTGGGGTGTCACATTGTCCTGCTGGAATTGCCAAGTCTGTCGGAATGCACAGACAGGTGTCACCTGTCAGTGTTGTGTCTAGACGTATCAGGGGTCCCATATTACTCCAACTGCACACGCCCCACACCATCACAGAGCCTCCACCAGCTTGACCAGTCTCCTGCTGACATGCAGGGTCATTGGATGAATGAAGTTTTCCCCATACCCGTACATGTCCATCCACTCGATACAACTTGAAAGGAGACTCGTCCGACCAGGCAACATGTTTCCAGTCATCAACAGACCAATTACGGACACAGGCGAGAAGTAAAGCTTTGTTTCGTGCTGTCATCAAGCGTATACTAGTGGGCCTTCGTCTCCGAAAGCCCATAGCGATGATGTTTCGTTGAATGGTTCGCTCGCTGACACTTGTTGATGGCCCAGCATTGAAATCTGCAGCAATTTGCAGATGGGTTGCACTCTTGTCACGTTGAACGATTCTCTTCAGTCGTCGTTGTTTCCGTTTTCAGTTGTGTCGGAGATTTAATGTTTTACCAGATTCCTGATAATGACGGTACGCTAGTGAAATGGTCGCACGGGAAAATCCCCACTTCATCGCTATCTCGTAGATGCTCTGTCCCATCGCTCGTGAGCCGACTCTAAAATGCGTTCAAACTCACTGAAATCTTGATAACCTTCCATTGTAGCAGAAGTAACCGAACTAACAACTGCGCCAGACAACTGTTGTCTTATACAGGCGTTGCCGACCGCAGAGCCGCATTACATACCTCTATATTCGAATTCACATGCCTAGACCAGTTTCCCTGAAGCTTCAGTTTAGTATATTGTCATTCAGCTCTGAGCTATGTTTAAAGTCTCAAGCCTCTAGCTTATCGGGAAATGACAGTGGTAAACAAAGTAACTTCTGCCACGCACTAGATAACAAAGTGCGTTAATGCTGAATTTTCATCCAACTCTGGGCTACGTTTAAGCTTACAAATCCGCAGCTCATCAGGAAGTTTGTTTACAATCAACTATAAAGTTTGTACCGAAGACATAGACAGAAAAGGAAAGAGCAATTACCTCCCTTTTCCTCTGTGCTCGTCATCTGAAACAAGTGATCTCTAGAGGATATCAGCACAGCGCCGGATAGAAACGTGGAGGTACAGTTAGTCTTACTGCTGGGGCCAGCGTAGCGCGATTGCCAGTGGCTGAGTTGAGAGTGAGGCCTAAGCTGCAGGGTATTGACAGTGATTAGCCCTCGGTTAATGTTTGAGCGGCCATTTGGGCCGCTAATGCACACTCGCCCTGAATTGGCGGCGAATGGGCACGCCCATTAAATATGTCGCACGGCCTGCGGTTTGGCCACCGGGGCCGAGCGCCGACATCTCGGCAGCGACGTGAGGGCCAATCAGAAGCAGGCCGCCACTCGGAACACGGAATTCCGAAACAGAAGAGCGGCAGGGCACAGCCGTGTGTCACGAATACGTCACAGACAGCGCAGTGTACAGGATGGAAAGATGGTCTTTGTCAACTTGAATAGTATCAGTGCTATTACTGGCTAAGATATGTTTATTTAGTTTATGTTGTGAGTACTCCTAGGAAATACAATTGGTGATCTACAGGAGAAACATTATTAACGTGCAAGCGAATAGATTCCTAATCATTAACTTATTACACCACATTACATCTGTTAAACCTCTGTGAATAATTACCAGTTGGGAAAAATTTCGCTCATTGTTGTATGTTAGTAAGTATACAAAGATACAGCCTAATATTATTTTGAAAGTTAGCAGTATTTCTTTGTTGGAAAAAAAAAACAGATCAAGACAAGTAAAAGTTAGTTCCATAAACAGAATACCCATATGAGACATTTATCCTTTATTTACAGCTTAACTACGATACTTCCCGAAAAAAAGCTATTTTGTCTAAAACTGACATGGTGAGACCGTGGCTGTGTACAGTTAATGTAAGTTGATTCTTACAAAGAAGAAAACAGCAACTAGCCACTATTAATACTGCTATTTATTTAGGTAAATTGCGCCGTTACCGGTTTCGAACTGGCAAGTTCGTCATCAGACAGCTGTTCACAAGATTTTCAAGCTACACTTTACATTATCGTCCGTTTTCGATTTTTATTCTTCCACTGTGGCGAAGTATTTTTGGTGTCTTGTTGCCCTACGGTAGAAAACAGTGTCAGAAGCGCCCGATGTGAAAATAACTAACCTCCAAACGATGAAATACAGCGTAAATAAATATCTAAGGTTAAGTGGTTATGGTACTTACGTCGACTGTTTTCTACCGAAGGGCAACAAGAAACCAAAAATCGAAAACGGACGATAATGTAAAGTGTAGCTTGAAAATATTGTGAACAGCCGTCTGATGATGAACTTGCCAGTTCGAAACCGGTAACGGCGCTATTTACCTAAATAAATAGCAGTATTAATAGTGGCTGGTTGCTGTTTTCTTGTCTGTAAGAATCAACCTACGTTTAAAAAAAAAGGAACATGATATGAAGTCTGCACAATTTTGAAACAATATCTAAATGGCTTGAAAATGAAGCTCTCTTAGATCAGGATGATGACAGTGAGGCAGACATTGATGGTCCCTGGGATAAAAAATCGTCATCTTCTACGATTTGACGTAAAGAATATGGTGGAGAATCAGGCGAGACAGACTACAACTGCTGATTTCTTTGTCGGTCGTGATGGAACGACCATCATTCAGCAGATTTCCAGTCAACTGTATATTTGAATTCCCGATAATCCAGTAAGAGGTACTCCAATAGGGTCACTTTATCTCTCACAAAAGATGTCACGAAGCTATCGTGTATTGTAACAGTATAGCAATTCAGTGCGTTGCTAGGACAAAGGAAAAAAAATTTCTTTGGTGTTACCTCTCAGGAAATGAATGTATTTTTGGATACCTGAGTGTTGGTGGCGTTAGAGAAAACTGGGATGTGGCAATCAGTTGCCTCACTATAGCTACCAGCCTTACTTATTAGGCTGCTGCGTAAGTACTTAGCGTTTTTGTTTTACATATCGGTATTCCGGTTGTTATGGGTTTATTTATAGATTGTAATTTTTATATGTTGTTCACTGGCTTAAGATACGGGTCTAATAGTCCGGCTACTCATGCATCCAAGGGTTAAAAACAGAGATAGTTATGGTTATGTATTCTATTCCGCTTTGAAACTCCTGTATTCAACATAGCATTAATAAAAAGTTTGTAGTAAAATAGGACAGCTAACGCAATAACAAAGATGTAGTAAATGACACTGAAGAACAAAAAAGTTAAATGTGTACATGGTGAATAGCAATAAGTTAAAGTTAAAAGTCAATCTCTGGTGACATCCGAAAGGACAGTCTTCCAGGTTACGTTTCCACCAAATAATCTTCCTCTGTGGCCATTCTGAAATAACGATTTCATAGCCGTCAGTGTAGTGTGCCAATGTTAAGGCGCAACTAGGCATGAACTGTGAGAAACGTACCACAAAAAAAAATAGTCATATTATGTTTACCTTCTTTGGGCTGCCTTTTCTAAATATGAGGTATTAATGACCTCAGACAACTTTTTACATGCGTCTTACATGTTGATATGGAGTCTTTAGGTATTTTTGAGGCAAGTATGTTTCGACACACGGTACAGCAACTATTTGCTGTCAATTCATCCGAACAGCAGTAAAGTCAGTTTTGTCACAGTCCGTGTCAATGAACCTTTGTAAGTGTTTTGCATTTAGTATGGATTATACACTGCGCTTGATTTTCTTACGTTTGGAACACTGTGTGCCATGTGTATCTTGGATACTAGTTACACACGTGTCATTGTGATTTATTCTTTCCTATGTCAGTTATATGAATTAACATTCTATGTTCGTTTCAATCAGTTTTCTTCGGTACTAATTTTCCTATTGAAAGAGATTAGCCAACTTGCAGCTGGAATCCAAAAACTTGATGCTAAAGTGCAATTTGCTTCTCTTACCTACCGCAGTTGGTGAAACCTTATGATTTTGTTACTGCAATTTATATCAAAAACAGTAGTAATGATTGTGAATACTACACATTTATTTGCATCCTTTTCAACGGAAAAGTTAAGTTTTGGTGCTGACGCAGGCGGCAAAAACGCAGTACTATGTTCTACAGGAAGTGTGTTTTTCCATGACTTACATTTGTATATCGTTATAGCAGATTGGGTCCGCATGCCCAACTGCTCCGCATATGGCTATAAGCCACACTGAACAATTTTATGCTTAGTGAGATGACCGATAATTGATGATACCTGCTTAAATTCAATTTTCCATTTCTGTGGCCATTATAAATCGTTGCGCTAACAATGTGAAGTCTTCAATGTCTAGGCAATGTTCTACAAACTCTTTGCAGCCATTTCACGTGGTTGTTGTTGTTGTCTTCAGTCCAGAGACAGGTTTCATGCAGTTCTCTATCCTGTGCAAGGTTCTTCATCTCCCAGTACCTCCTGCAATCTACATCCTTCTGAATCTGCTTAGTGTATTCATCTCTTGGCCTCCCTCTACGGTTTTTACCCTCCGCGCTTCCCTCTAATACTAAATTGTTGATCCCTTGATGCCTCAGAACGGGTTCTATCAAATGATCGCTTCGTCTAGTCAAGATGTGCCACAAACGCCTCTTCTCCCCAATTCTATTCAGTACCTCCTCGTTAGTTACGTGATCTACATTTAGAAAGCTTCCTTTCTCTTCTTGTCTAAACTATGTTTCACTTCCATACACGGCTATACTCCATACACACACTTTCAGAAAAGACTTTCTGACTTAAATCTATGCTCGATGTTAACAAATTTCTCTTCTTCAGAAACGCTTTCCTTGCCATTGCCAGTCTACATTTTATATTCTGTCTACTTCGACCATAATCAGTTATTCTGCTCCCCAAATAGCAAAATATGTCCACTACTTTAAGTGTCTCATTTCCTAATCCAATCCCCTCAGCATCACCTAATTTAATCGACTGCATTCCATTATCCTCGTTTTTCTTTGTTGATGTTCATCTCATATCCCCCTTTCGAGTCACTGTTCATTCCGTTCTACTGCTTTTCCAGGTCCTTTGCTGACTGACAGAATTACTATGTCGTCAAAGTTTTTATTCCTTCTCTATGGATTTTAATTCCTACGCCCAATTTTTCTTTTGTTTTCTTTACTGCTTGCTCAATATATAGATTGAATAACATCGGGGATTGACTACAACCCTGTCATACTCCCTTCCCAACCACTGCTTCCGTTTCATGCCCCTCGAGGCTTACAACAGACTTCAGGCTTCAGTACAAATTGTAAATAGCCTTTCGCTCCCTGTGTTGAACCTCTGCCACCTTCAGAATTTGAAGGAAAGTATGGTAGATCGTAGAATCAGTATTGTCTCATGTGCTCCAAGATTTCTGCGGAATCCAAACTGATCTTCCTCGAGGTCGGCTTCTACCAGTTTTTCCATTCGTCTGTAAAAAATTCGTTTTAGTATTTTGCATCCGTGGCTTATTAAACTGATAGTTCGGTAATTTTCACACCTGTCAGCACTTGCTGTCTTTGGGATTGGAATTACTATATTCTTCTTGAATCTGAGGGTATTTCGCCTGTCTCATACACCTTGCTCACCAGATGGTAGAGTTTTGTTAGGGCTATCAGTAGTTCTAAAGGAATATTGTCTACTCCTGGGACCTTGTTTCGACTTAGTCATTTCGCGTTACTAAACTGCTTCCTGGTCGAAATGTTTCTTAAATTAGGGCATACCTGAATTTACTGTAAATAGGTAGTCTTACATCTGGCTTACCCTGTCAGGACCTCTTAACAGCAGTTTTCTGATTGTTTCAGTAGCTTTCTGAAATCTTGTCTTACATCTGATTTATAGCATGTGAATCTCCTGATTCATATCTTCCCCCGCTAGTGTGATTAGAAACTGTGGTGCTTATAATTATCGAGCTGGTACTGTCAAAAATTCGTAATTACCTTGGTCAAGGGGCTTTGCTTTTCAATTCCCTGTTGGGGTATCTTCTGGGAGATACACTATTCAGTAAGAGCTTCAACTAACATTCTTCTATGTTGTCAGGACAGTGTAATAAACTATATGGATGCACACTTTTTATGCAGATAAAGCTCTTATGGCATCTGATATAGTTTTATACCTTTGCCTATTGTGTACTTAAATTTGTTTGTGTTACTTTATTGTTTTCAAGCTTTTTCTCTATATGTTACTCATAAAAATTTAAGATGCTGTTCCATTCGTTTGCAAATAAAAGTGGGTAACCTTAGGCACGTAGTTGAACAGTTAGAAATTCTTATGTCTATAATCCTGCTGAATGTCTGTGTTGCTATTTTGATGTTGAAAGTACATTTCGTGAGTGGTTACGGACTAGTTTAAGAGAACTGTTGCACTTTGAAAATCAAATGTCTCTGAGCACTATAGGACTTTACGTCTGAGGTCATCAGTCCCCTAGAACTTAGAACTACTTAAACCTAACTAATCCAAGGACATCACACACATCCATGCCCGAGGCAGGATTCGAAACTGCGACCGTAGCAGCCGCGTGGTTCCGGACTGGAGCACCTAGAACCGCTCGGCCACAGCGGCCGGCTTGTTGCACTTTGAGATCATACATTAATGAACAGGGACTGTATTAGTTACATATGTTTATTCTCCTTCCTTATACTTATTAAGCTTAGAGCGTATTCGTGTGATGTGCACTTGTTATACAACATGTTTCTGGACGTGTGCTATTTGCCTTTCCTACTGGCAAAAATTTATTGTTCATTTGTGGAAGTGTTTAATGAAATCAACTTGGTGGATGACGTTTTTGCAATGATTGGAGTATAATGAAAGACTACTCTGCTATTCTTGTGCTTAAATTGAAGCTGAGAATCTTCTTTGACATAATTAAAGGAATTTTATCATTTCATTTAGTGACTGAACGTTAACTGTAGGCCAGAATGAGATTTTCACTCTGCAGCAGAGTGTGCGCTGATATGAAACTTCCTGGCAGATTAAAACTGTGTGCCCGACCGAGACTCGAACTCGGGACCTTTGCCTTTCGCGGGCAAGTGCTCTACCATCTGAGCTACCGAAGCACGACTCACGCCCGGCCTCGCAGCTTTACTTCTGCCAGTATCTCGTCTCCTACCTTCCAAACTTTACAGAAGCTCTCCTGCGAACCTTGCAGAACTAGCACTCCTGAAAGAAAGGATTTGCGGAGACATGGCTTAGCCACGGCCTGGGGGATGTTTCCAGAATGAGATTTTCACTCTGCAGCGGAGTGTGCGCTGATATGAAGTTTGGAAGGTACGAGACGAATTACTGGCGGAATTAAAGCTGTGAAGATGGGTCGGGAGTAGTGCTAGGGCAGCTCAGTTGGTAGAGCACTTGCCCGCGAAAGGCAAAGGTCCCGAGTTCGAGTCTCTGTCGGGCACACTGTTTTAATCTGCCAGGAAGTTTCATATCAGCGCACACTCCGCTGCAGAGTGCAAATCTCATTCTGGAAACATCCCCCAGGCTGTGGCTAAGCCATGTCTCCGCAATATCCTTTCTTTCAGGAGTGCTAGTGCTGCAACGTTCGCAGCAGAGCTTCTGTAAAGTTTGGAAGGTAGGAGACGAGCTACTGGCAGAAGTAAAGCTGTGAGGCCGGGCGTGAGTCGTGCTTCGGTAGCTCAGATGGTAGAGCACTTGCCCGCGAAAGGCGAAGGTCCCGAGTTCGAGTCTCGGTCGGGCACACAGTTTTAATCTACCAGGAAGTTTCATATCAGCGCACACATTCAGTGCTTCAAGGCAAGATCTTTGCGGGGCGACATTGTAAATTTTCAAGAGACTATTCTCTTCTGACACTGAAAGTATATACGCCACTGATCCATTATGGAATTAACGATTTCGTTGTCGTTGACTCGTGTCAACACTTACACAGGGTGTAGCAAATAACAGTGACGCCGAGAACAAGTCCAGGTGGAGTATTCGGCCGCATGATCGACATGTATTGCCGGTCTGTTGCGACAGGCGTCGGGTTGACTTGGTAGTTAGTTTCCACAACGATCACCCACTGCTCCACTGTGAATATCATCATCCCCTTTGCACTGCCCAATTCACATTGTCACAGCCTGCACTACCCTCTGAACTAGTTTGAGTCACGTGGCGGGCGTACATGTGGTGTGCGCATCACGGGATGTGGTTATATGCCTACATTCACGTCCAGTCGTATCCAGTCGTCCAGGCTACTTTTAGTTGCCCCACCGACTAAAATTTGCGATATATACGTCATTACTACCAATTTTCGTCGGTAGACCTTGTAACCTCCCAACAGATAAATATGGTCGTAACCTCCCAATAAAAATGTGACTAACCTCCCAATTAAAATGTGACTCATATACAACCTTTCAATAATTAACTGACTTTGAATCTAAACTGGGAAATCTGGACGTCAGCAGTGCTGCGTCATGGCCCTGAAAAGTCATTCTGAATAAACTGAAAGTTCTTACCTCAAAGCTGTCGCCGGATAACGCGTATATATCTGCTCCTATAAGAAATTTTTCTGGCACAGCCCAGTGCAATGCTGGTCACTAGATTTTGTTATTATGAAAAACAACTGATTTTATTTTCAATAACTGGCATGACTATGGATGGGAAAAATAGTAAAAACTTTAAATTCAGATGAATGACCGTTAAAAGTTATCTTTATAAGAAAGATTATTATTCAAAGATTTTTTTAAACGTTTACGTAGGACTTTGATATAACAATAGTACAAAAATCAGTTGTAGCAATTGACATTTGCGCGCGGCAATAAATAATAAAAATATTTTGCTTTTACCTTATACTACATCGATCAGGCACCGCCATCGTTCTCCACGACCAGCCTTGGTAATTCCATAAATCTACTGCTCTCTGTAAGCTATACAACTTGACAACTGCTCTCTAAGAGAGACCTGACCCAACCGCCAAACTGCAAGCTACTACTGCTACTACTACCACCACTACCGCTACTGCCGACTCTGTTCTCTGGTCTGCGATTCTATTGTAACTTACATATCGCAGGCAGCGCGTGAGCAATCCATCGAAGTTACATCTGCTCGTGTGCGCTAGTAATAAATTCCTTAGTCATGGACCTCTTACAACCTTGATAGGCATTTGCCTTGGTCACTCTCCTTTTCTTCAACTTCCCGTTTTTCTTGAGTATGTCAACAACGTAGCTTTATTTGTTGCTCATGCAAATAAATACGTAGATAGTAGCTCCTTTAGTGTCATGAATACCACCTTATCTTATATTATTTTGCCTTGTCGCCAGATTTTCAGGTACAGATCCATGGCGCTTCTTCAGGCACAGGAGTTTATTTCTTTCTCATGAGGCCTACGAATAAATCAAATGAATTAGCGATTCAGGCAGACCTGAAACCCTGCCCCGTCTGGCAGTTGGTGCAAATGTTGCTGTGGCATTCCCACCACAGCATAGTGCGTCAGCATCTGCAAAACTAACAAATACAGCACCACGCCGAGACTACATTGAGATGAGAGAAATCGTGGGATAGCTCCTAGTATTGTGTCGGACATCCTTTTGCCCAGCCTACTGCGGCAACTCAATGTGGCATGAACTCAGCAAGGCATTGGGAGACCCCTGCAGAAATATTGAGCCATGCTGCCTCTGCAGCAGTCCATAATAGAGAAAGTGTCGGCGGTGCAGGATTTTGTGCATGAACTGGGCTTCATGTCGGGAAATCTGAGTGGCCGAATCATTCTCTCGAACAGTCCAGAATATTCTGACGTGGCTCATTGTTATCCATAAAAATTCCTTCGTTTATCGGGACATGAAGTTCATGAATGACTGCAAGTGGTCTCCAATTAGCCGAACATAACCATTCCCAGTCACTGATCTGTTAGTTTGACCAGAGGACGCAGTGCATTCCACGTAAACAGAGCCCACACGTTTACAGAGCCACCACCAGCTTGCACAGTCCCTTGTTGACAACTTGGATCCATGGCTTCGTGAGGTCTGAGCCAGACTCCAACTTTTTACCCCTAACTATTGCCAATTGCAATCTGGACTCATCCTATTGGGCCACGGTTTCCCAATCTTCTTTAATGCAACCGATGTGGTAACGAATCCAGGAGAGACGATGCAGGCAATGTCGTGCTGTTATCAAAGGCACTTGCGTCGCTCGTCTGCCTCTACAGCTCATTAAGGCCAAATTTCGCTTCACTGTCTTGACGGATATGTTCTTCGTACACCCCACAAGGATTTTTGCGGTTATTTCACGCAGAGTTGCTTGTCTGTTAGCACTGAAAACTCTACACAGACGCTGCTGCTCTTGCTCGTTAATGAAGGCCGTTGACCACTTCATTGTCCATGGTGAGAGGTAATGGCTAAAATTTGAGTTTGTCGGTAGACTTTTGACGAATTCCGAAATGGAATATACCCCTTGGCTAGCTCCTATTACTATTCCGCGTTCAAAGTCTGTTAACTGCCATCGTGTGACCATAATGAAAATGGAAACCCTTTCACATGAATCCCCTGAGTACAAACAGTAGCTTCGCCAGTGCAGTGCCATTTTATACCTTGTGCACGCGATACTGCCGCCATATGTTTATGTGGATATCGCTATCCCAGACGTTTCTCACCTCTGTGTAGGAGCGGCATGGAATAACAGAAGAAAGGAATCGGTCGTGGAAGAATTAAGAGGCATCAACTTAGAGCCAGCGTCAGGGGCCGTGGATAGCAGCGGCACAAGAGTTTGGTGCAGCAACGGACCGTGTTTTGATATGCCTTCCGCTTTTGAACATATCCTGGCGAGGCTGTCTCTGAGACTTGGCCAGTGGGAAGTGGCATCTGAGAGGATGAGTGGCACTTGTTTACACGCACCCGGTGATACGAGTCCCATGCCTAGGAAGGACGGAGCGCCCGCTGCCATCATGGGGAGATGAGCCCGAGCGGAGACTTCACCGTATGACGGCGGCCATGATGAAGGCACTACCGTAAGCGATGACTAATAAGGCAGGCAGCTGGACGAGACGATCAGGGAGTTCACACAGCAAATGAAGCCTGGTGGAGTCTGACGGCTCTGTTTGAAGCGGCTGGCTGTCTACACATGGCATCCTTTCCTGTCTGGTCAAACTGAAAATGCTTGGCGTCTTGGATGTAAGCACGGCGGCGCTGACAAAATACAGGCTGATACTAGCTGCGATGTGTGATAGGCCAAGATACTGTTGGAAGAGGTTGTGTCACTTGTGCGCTGTGCAAAATTTTGAACGTGTAGACGTCTGTGTCCGGATGCGTCCTTGAGTAGTGCAGGTTATTATACCGCCTCAACGGTGAGGTCGGTGCAGGGTCTAGTGTGTAGTTCTCTAAATTATCTGTATCATTACTATTATTTATCATGTGTGCTCAACCATTTTCCTGATTTGTGTTTTACTGCTGGTGTCGGTTGTATTATATGTAGATGTGCTCAGTAGTCGGTATCCCGCGTCATTTTGTCTTTATCTACACACCTTTCCTCTTGTTACTTGGTTGTATTAGTATCAGTTCCAGGATTTGGTGTGTCGGCTTCTGCTGGCGTATCTTTCGGATGTTGTCTTCCTAGCTAGTATCTGATAGTTTTCCTTTGTGCTACTTTTTTACAGCTTGCATAAGTGTTGACGGAGCGCATAGATATTTTGTGCTCTCCTTATTATTCTAAAGCGAAAGGTATTCTGAGGGGCAGAGAATAGTATTGTTTGCTATGTTGTACTAGATATTAAATTTTGACCATATTTATGTGCACTGATTGGTTACTTAATCAACATATTAAAGCTTATGAAGGATTTACACCCATACACACCCATCCACTTTCCACTCCCGCTGTTTCTTTCGCCACCGTAGTAAAAGCAAAAATTACAGTAATATTACTAAAATATAAATTGAACGGTACGTTAACATAACCTATGTAAACATTCACTTTAGGGAATATTAATCTCGAGTGAGATTTTGTGAAAGTACCGTGTTTGTGTACTAAATAGTACAATTAATTAATATCAGTAAAGAAATTGTCTTATGTATGGCAAACAGATATCCAAATACAGGTAATTTGACTGCTCCTTTGATGCAGATTGCTAAATTACATCAGTAAGCTGTTAATGAAAAGCTAGTCGGATGGTTTCATGTCATATTAACTGGTATTACCAAACGAAAACTGTCCTTCAAAAAACGTATTATCTCACCCTGAATGAAAGATAGTTAACACACTCATTAAACGTTGCCAACGTTAGGCAAAATTTCTGAAAGGAAACCAAATGCGAAGACTTAAATCACATATGCACTTAGCGTATGGAAAACGATTAGCCTGAAAAGAAACCGAAAATTTCGTACAGTCTTACATATTACTGAATTTTTTAATTTTTTTATTTTATTTATTTATTTATTTATTTTTTTTTTTTTTTTTTTTGACAGGTGTTCCTATTACCCCTACTGACAGCGCAATGGCAACAGTCAAAGTGCCGCTCTTCACCCAATAAACTATAAAATTTCCTGTGTTCATTTAAAAAATTGAAAGCAAAGTAGATAACGATGTTTATCACGAGATGACGGCTATGTTATGTACAATCTGTTTATTATTAACGCGATATGATGGCGATTCCTGGTAGCTCTTGGTAGATCCGTAAGTTACACGGAAAAAACTGTTGGATGGAAGGAAGCTAAAAATAGAGTATCACGACAGCTGGCAAGGGAAGGGAGGATAGAGACTTAATTTGGGTTGGTGTGGGAGGTGTGTGACCTGCAACCAGAAACATACCATGTTCATCTCCCCATTAGCGAAGGTTTCTGGATTATTCCACCACGCAGATCTCTGTGAGAAGACGTTTAACTGGGAGGTGACCCCGAGAAAACGATTGAATAACCAACAATACGTCTAAAAGTCAGAGCACTCAATGTCAGGAGTTTCAAAGTCGAAGGAAACATATCAGATACGGAAACGGAAAGGCTCAATCCAGATGAAGTGCGGGATCAGTGAAGTGAAATGGATAGAAAATCAATTGTTGCAGAAAACTGCATAGCAGAAGTGGGAATCGTTTTGAATCACAAGGTAGGGCAGAGTGTGAGCCACTGTGAACAATCCAGTTCAAGTATTAGCGCAATTACTGTTCAAAAATCAGAGATTCCGAAATAAGAAAAAAATGGCTCTGAGCACTATGGGACTCAACTGCTGAGGTCATTAGTCCCCTAGAACTTAGAACTAGTTAAACCTAACTAACCTAAGGACATCACAAACATCCATGCCCGAGGCAGGATTCGAACCTGCGACCATAGCCGTCTTGCGGTTCCAGACTGCAGCGCCTTTAACCGCACGGTCACTTCGGCCGGCTCCGAAATAAGATAGTGAATTTTAAGGCGCATCAGAAATAAATCCGAATCAATATTTAATAGATATGAAGAGTAGACAGTAGTTAAGAGCATTACCCGCAAGAATCAATGTGGAAATAAGTCAAATACTTAAGTACTGAGAAATTATCAGATGTATCATAAAGTTCTCAGGCGATAGATCTTGCGATAATGAATACCGTAACAGACACTTCGTTTAAAAAGTAGTCTGTATCTCCAAAGAGGGCTACCACAGAGGTTGGACAGAAAAAACATAGATACTCGTTCCACACTGGAATCAGTATCGGACAGCAGCTGAAGAAGACTGCGAGTCACGCAGTTGAAATATCGTGCAGGAAAGACGCGAATAACCGGCAGAAACTCGATTAATCAACATGACATAGACACAATGTTGGTTTTTGCGAAGAAATCTTGGGTGGGAGATGAGGCAGTTCAGTTGATCGACAAAAGAAGAATGAACAAAAATGTTCAAAGTAAGATAGGAACATATCACTATAAAACTCTCACGACTGAAATATATACGAAGTGCAGGGAAGCCAGGGCTAACCGAATACGCTAAAAATGTGGAGAAATTGATAAACGATCGCCGAAAGACCTATTCAGCGCTTAGAAAACACGAAATAAACCTCAATGAAATTAAACGCAGGAGCGTCAACATTAAGAGTACGATGGGAATTCGCGGTTAAACGCAGAGAAGAGAGCGGATAAGTTGAAAGAGATAAATCGAAGGCCTCTGCTAGTTGTAAGGCATCTTATAGAAGGAGAAATAGGAGTCGATATAGCAGATATCCACGGTCCACTATTAAGGATCAGAATTTAACAGTGACTTGGAATATTTTTAATGAAATAAGGCAGAAGAAACAGATAACATCCCTTAGGAATTTCTAAAATCACTGGGGATAGTGGTAAACAAATGACTACTCAAGGTGGTGTATAGAATGAATGAGACTGGAGATTTAATATCGAAGAATTATCGTGGAATCAGCACAACAGCTCATATATATAAGTTGCTAAAAATAATAGTATATATAAAAGAAAATTGAAGATCTTTTACATGACGATCAGTTTGGCTTCCGGAAAGTAAAAGTTGCCAGAGATGCAGTCCTGAAGTTTTGTTTAATATTGGATGCATCACTTAACAGTTATCAAGAGAAGTTTATAGCATTTTGTCGACCTAGAAAATCAAAGGGAAATGGTGCAAGACATTCTAAATCCTCAGAAAAACAGGAGTAAGCTACAGGGAATAACGGGTAATAAACAATTTGTGCAAGAACTAACAGGAAACAATAAGAGTGGAGGGAAAAAACAAAGCACTGAGTTCAAAAAGGATGCTCGAACTGAAAAAATATGTGAGACATGGATGTAGTCTTTCGCCCCTATTGTTCAGTCTACACACCGAAGAATCAATGACGGAACTAAAAGAAAGGATATCAATGATAAGATACGCTGACGACACACCTATCCTCAGTGAATGGGAAGAAGAATTACAGAATCTGTTGAATAGAATAAACAGTTTAATGAGTTCAGAATACGGACAAAGAGTAAATCGAAGGAAGACGAAACAAGGAGAAGTAGCAGAAATTAGAACAGCGCGAAAGTTAACACTAAAACTGGTGGCCACGAAGTAGACACAGTCAGGGAATTTTGTTACAGCAAAATAATAGATGACAGACTAAGCATGAAGGACATAAATGCAGATTATCACAGGAAGAAAGGCATTCCTGGTCGGAAGAAATCTGCTAGAATCTAATATACGTATTAACTTGAGAAATTTGAGGACAGGCGTCTCGATGGAGAACATTGCATGGTGGTAAATCATGAACTGTGGGAACAAACGTAAAGAAGACAACAGAAGCGTTTGAAATTTGGTGAACTCGTAACTTAAGGCATGAAAAGGTTCCCTGATGGAAAACACAAGAAAAAAGGCAAGTTGATCAAGTTGATAGGACAAGTGTTAAGACATCAGAGGCTCACTTCCTCGGTACTGGGCGGAGCTATAGAGAGTGTAAGCGATAGGGCAAGACAGATATTGAACTGCATTCAACAAATAACTGAGGGCCTAGCGCGCAGGAATTATTCTGAGATGATGATGTTGGCCACAGGGGAGGAATTATGGGTGGCCGCATCCAACTAGTCAGAATACTGATGACTAGAACAAAATGGTAGGTTATACCAGAATGAGATTTTCACTCTGCAGCGGAGTGTGCGCTGATATGAAACTTCCTGGCAGATTAAAACTGTGTTCCCGACCGAGACTCGAACTCGGGACCTTTGCCTTTCGCGGGCAAGAGCTCTACCATTTTTTTTGGGGGGGGGGGATTGAACCCGCTCCCTTAGGATTGACATTCTCTCGCTTTGACCACTTTTTTTTAATTTTTTTTTCACAAAAACTATTTTGTTTTTTTAGCAACGCGTTAGCGCGCTTTTTTTAAAAGAAAAAGTAAAATAAAAATAAAAACGCGGTTCCTTCGCTTTATGGTCCAACAACGCGACCACTTTTTTTTGGTAACAGGAAGGCAGGGTAAACAAACAATCTTTATTTGTACAATTGTGCTGTCCTAGGGGAAAGTATCGAGACAGCAAAAACAATTTGGAAACCATAAAATATAAAATCAACGTAAAGGCCGCCCTCTTTTTTTTCCTTTTTTTGTGACATGAATAAAGTAAATGACAATCCTAGTCACGGGCGGGAGTGAAAATGAAGTTATCATCTGCATCACAATCCCTGCAGCACGCGGTGTCGTATCATAAATCCCGGCAGCAAGCCATATAATCTTGACCATCTCTGCCAATGTGGGCGGCATGTATTTCTCCTGCGTCGACCATTCGAAGGACTATTATCTTAGGCGGTTCCGGTGTTTACCATCATTTTTCTTTTCACGTGAACATAATCCAGTCATAACTGGCGCCAACAGGTAGGGGCCACTTTTCTTCTCAGTGTGACATGTGCCAATTTAATTGAACCGCACAGTACTGTCTCTAGTCGTTCTGCTGCAGGAATCTTCTCAGTTTTGGGACACCCCAGCTGTCGGGCGGATTGTGAAAAACACTGCCTAAAAAATTGGAAATTTGCGTCCTGTATTTCGTATGACTCCGTATGAGCTCGTGTTGTTCTTGTAAATATATCCAATAATCCATCACGGACTTAATATCGTACGAATACAAATATTTCGTCGCATGTCCAGCGATCCAATTGACCGCATACGTCTTTTTTTTTGGGAAAAAAGGTCTTGTCCGGTAGAAAGAGTACATCCGATGTGATTTCTGTGTAGGTAGTGCGCCGAAGGAAGGCCAGTATTCGACGCGTCAGCGTCCAGACGTCCCTCGCTGCGCCACACACTAAACCATGTTCTTCCGTTGCTAACAGTCCACAGTTTGTGCAAAGAGGAGAATCGACCATATGAATTGTATGTAGTCGACTCCTGGTTACAAGTTTACGGTTTATAAGAATATACCACATCGATCTCGCTGCTGTTGACAGTAATGGAGTATGCACTGCACACCAAATGTGGTTCCACGTTCTCGACGGATATGTGAATTCCATTATGTTGCGGCCATGTTGATCCATCAAGCACCTGTAGATCTCCCGAGTCGTGGGTATTCTCGTCGAAGGTACTTTCAGACGAACATAACTGTAATCAACAAGAAATGAGGCAATGTGTGCAAGAGAAGGCGAAATATTGCCCACCGCAATAGGGGGTTCGTACGAAGGCGGAACAAGTACTTCTATTAGAGCTGACGTTATGGTATGCTTACGTTGTCGCCAATTTCGTATCATCGCTCGCATGTAAAGCGCCAGAGCTTTGTTTCACACGTTTGTGAGGTTGAGGCCACCATTCCGGAACTGTAGCGTTAACGTGTCATATTTGATCTCAAATAACATCCCAGTACTAACATAGTAACCAAAGGCAGCCATGAGGCGGTCTGCAATACCCTTCGGCATTGGTAGGATCTGCGCTAAATGGGGCAGTCGTGACGCTATGTGCACGTTAGTGTATGCCACACGTTGGATCATGTCAAAGGCTCTCAGTGAGTTGTTGCGTATCGTCAGACGAACATTCTGCAGAAGCCGCCGATAACTCGCCGCCGCTGACCGCCGTAGTGAACGGGTAAATGTGATCCCCAGACATCTCAGCGATTCCACCGTCTGAAACGGTCCCGGTATGTCTTCCAGACCCCGTCCAATGTGCATAATTTTGGAATTCGTCATGTTAACGACACTGCCTGACGCCGTCCCGTAAGAGTCTAGATGTTCAACAGCCTGACGCACTTCATGTCCTGATCTGACGAAAAGGATCAGGTCGTCCGCATATGCGCGACAAACGAAAGAGTTCTCATTAAGCGCAATCCCAGTAAGTGAGCGCCTCATAACACACATCAGCTATTGCAAACAGCATCATGGAGAGTGGGCACCCTTGTCGGACAGAGCTGTTAATAGGAATCGAGCCCGCTTCCCGCCCGTTTACAATCACCTTCGATGTAGCCCCTCGTATGAGTCTCATAACGATGGAGATGAAGACAGGTGGAATCGCCATTCGGCTCATGACTAACGACAAGAAGTCATGGTTTATCCTGTCGAACGCACGATCGAAGTCCACAGATATCATCGCTGCTCGCATTTTACACGTTTCCGCAAGGGCGATAACGTCACGGTATTCACTTAACGCCGATGAGATGTTGCTTCGCACCCCTAGGCAAGCCTGATCAGGGGATATTGTTCTGGGTATCGCCAGCTTGAGACGAGAGGCTAGTAGTCGTGCAAAGATTTTATAGTCGGTGTTTAGCATAGTGAGAGGCCGATATTGATTAACACTGCGACTCCCCGCCATCTTCGGGATGGGAAGAAGAAAGCCCGTCACAAAATCCGACGGTAGGCGCATGTCCGGACGCATCGCCTCATTGTACATCGACACCAACTGTGGCATCATCATGTCCACGAATTCTCGATAAAACTCTAGCGTAATCCCATCTGGCCCTGGTGATTTATGGGCCGCTCCTTTTGTGAGTGCCACCTTTATATCGTCTTCTGTGAGTGGCTCCATAAGCGCTGCCTTATCCGTCTCTGTCAGTGTCGTTTGCAGATGTTGCAGCATCTCTTCCCCCACCCGACGGTCTGTCGATGTACCGGCATAGAGATGGCGGAAATGCTCTAAAAATTCCTTTGCAATGTCCTGTTGTGTTGTCAGTTGACGGCCATCTAAACCGTGGAGCACTGTAACCAATGCCCGGCGGTAACGTTTGTGTCCCCACTACACATGGTGCATCGAGGTACGTTCTCCAGTGATGGTGTCGAGAGATCTTGCCCGTATTGGGATGCCACCCAGTCGTCGTCGCGTGATCGATAGGATTTCTGCCTTGACACGATAAACTTCCGCATGATGTTCTGCAGACGGCACTTGGAATGACAGCTCACGAAGTATGGTGTAATAGTAATCAAGAGTGTCTCTTTGCCATTTCGTCTTATCCCGACCATACTGTATTAGAGCTCTTCTTATTTCCGGCTTAGTACACTCTAGCCACCATTGGAGCACGGAGGTATATGTTGGTAGACGGCGTTGACATGTGGTCCATACCGCCTCGACTCTCTGACGACATTCGGGGTCCGCCAAAAGTGACGAATTGAGCTTCCATGTCCCGCGGCTTCTCCACACACTTTGCCTAGGGAGTGATATGGTACAAATGTAAGCCAGATGATCAGTAAATGCCGCAGGCCATCGTTCCGCGTCGACCACCTTATTCGATCGAGTCTGCTCGCCGAGTGACTGGTAAAAAAAGTATATCCGTCACGGTTCCTATGCATCAAGTCCCAGGTGTCGCTTAACTCCAGATCCCGGCATAGCACATGCAATTCACGACAGGTATTGTAATGTGGAGTCTGGTCTTTTTGGGCTAAAACACAATTGAAGTCACCACTTATAATGAAATGAACGAATCTGCCGGTAAATAAGGGCACAATCTCTTCCGAATAATATATCGCACGCGCCCGTCTGTTGTCTGTGCCGGAAGGGGCATAAACATTGAGAATGCGAATTCCATTAACAGTTATCGCCAGTCCTCGTGCCGAAGGTAGATAAGCCAGGTCGCGAACCGGAATCCCGTCCCGGACCAATATCGCCGTTCCACTGTCGTTGTTCGAGTGCGGTGAGGTGTAGGAGATGTATCCATGTACTTCCTGGAACTCAGGAATGTAAATTTCCTACACCATCAGTATATCCACATCCAACGCGTATATCATGTCCCTAAACAACTGCTGTTTCACAGGCGATCTAATGGTATTTACATTCACTGTCCCTATTCTGTATGCCTGGGGACGAGTAGCTGTCATCTCCACATGATGTTAAAATGGCATAGTTTCACCGTATCGATAGTCCCTTTGCACATCCGCAGAGGGTCGCCCGACGGACGTGTCCCTGCGGCATTAGGTGTCTTGAGATGCGGACGGATGCAAGTCCCCACCAATAGAATGGTCCGCATCGGTGATTTCGTCGTCCTGCTCATACCAGCTGATATTACTGGGGTGCTCCAAATTTTCCAGTGCGGCATTGATGTGTGACATCTGTTGTTCTTTCGCAGCATTAGACTCCGCCGCAGAAGGGGTATCAGGCCCCTGAGCGGATGCGTCGTCTGAACGACATGACATCTTTTCACCGTCCGAAGTCATATGGTCTGCGACATCCGAAGCTTGTGGTTCCATGTCAGACAGGTCCATAGAGTTAGACTCGTCTGGGCTCCCAAGAAGAGAAGGGAGCGTCTCCGCAGAGTTTAGTCGGCGCTTCTTGCGGCGCTTTGGCGAGCGTTGTTTGCGGGCCCTAACCTCGGCCTCTGGTGTTGGCGAATCTTGTATCTCCTGCTGTCTCGCCACCGCCACAGCGCCCTGGGGCCGTTCCACTTCAGCTTCCATGCCTACTGGGATGCTGTCATCCTCTTTCTGCACCGCCTGTAGCGTCTGAGATTGGAGGTTGGTCGGAGCCATTCCTTCTTCAGTGGGGTCCGAAGGCTCCTCAATCAACTGCGGCGTCGGTTCGATAGGGTGTTCCGACCTCGGCGTCACCTCCCCGCGAAGCGCCGTCACGTAAGTCATCGGCAGTGACGTCAGTATAGTCGGTTTCTGGAAGTCTCCGCTGGGGATTTGCACGAGTCTCCTCTGCATACACTCAGATCGCAGATGTCCTTCACCACCACAGCCGGAGCATGTCCGGGGCTGTCCATCATAGATGACAATAGCTCTACAGCCGCCGATGTTTATGTACGATGGCACATGTTTCGTAAGGGCAATTCGCACCTGTCGGACACCATTGAGCACTGGATACGTGCTGAAACTTGCCCAACGTTCGGCCGTATGACCAATAACTCTGCCATATGGCTGGAGTGGTTCAGTGACCAATGATTCGGGTACCTCGAAAGGCAGTTCTAAGACTCGAATCGTACGCACTCCCAGGCCCGAATGAGCGACTAAAACTTCGCCAATATGACCATTGGAGTGTCGGGACTGGAATCCTCGTTTGGCGGCTTCAATGATCCTATCGCATGCTGCATCGTCAATCATCTTTACGTAAAGAGTGCTGCTCACGATTGATAAATGAATTCCAATAATCTCCGTATAATTAAGATGCACTTCGTCCCTCAAGAAACGTTCGATTTCGAAAGCCTTCGGTCTTGCATACTCGTTACAGAACGTGAACTGTATCGTGGTTTTTCGGAAATTGTGTGCCATTGCGTTCGATTCAAACAGTAACACACGCGAGTAACGACGGTGTAAACACCGCTTCTTCCGCGAACGTTCGCAGCCGGGACGTAAACAAATCCGAGCTGCTCCGCGGCTAAAGGCGGACTGTGAGCTACCGAAGCACGACTCACGCCCGGTCCTCACAGCTTTACTTCTGCCAGTATCTCGTCTCCTACTTTCCAAACTTTACAGAAGCTCTCCTGCGAACCTTGCAGAACTAGCACTCCTGAAAGAAAGGATACTTCGGAGACATGGCTTAGCCACAGCCTGCGGGATGTTTTCAGAGTGAGATTTTCACTCTGCAGCGGAGTGTGCGCTGATATGAAACTTCCTGGCAGATTAAAACTATGTGCCCGACCGATACTCGAACTCGGGACCGAGTTCGAGTCTCGGTCGGGCACACAGTTTTGGTAAGTTATAGTTGGACGAAAGGGTAGACTCCAGGGATATCTGTGGTATGAGATGGGAAGGAGGCTGAAATTAGTGTGTGTAATCGGTATGGAATGTATGACGATGAATAGAAGGTGGGATGTGTTGACAGGACCCTGGAAGCAGGGCAGGGTTTCCAAGGATGGTATACAGCATGCTGAGAATTAATTTATATGCTATTCAAGGGGTGTGTAGGTGTGAAAGCTTTATGAGATCGTGCCCGATATGAGGAGGAGAAGATACTCAGATACGAAAAGCTAAGCGGAATACATGTCGTTTCAGGATCCAGACGAAGGAACAAAGCTTAGGAAGTGCATATCACATCAGAATAACTATTTTTCGTTTGAGACTGTTAGAGACTGTCATTCTGAACCATTCCCTTGCGTACAGACATTCGGTTTTGATCACAATTTTATATTAATTGCGATTAGCTGTTATTAAGATAACCTTGGTCTTGTATATAACATGTGTGAAGACTCCGGTTTTTGACACGTGTAGATTTATGTCAATATTTATAACAGTAAACCGAAGAGCCTACATTCCGAAAGAGTCCATCAGACATTAGTGATGTTTAAATTACTGGAGTGATGGATTTTTAGAATATGACGCTCTTCAGCTACTTATAATAGTGTAGGGGCTCTTTGCCTTTGTTGTCACATAGAGACCCACAGTGCAACATTTTTCCTGTTGAAACTTGCTGACAGATAAAAATTTTGTTCCGGATCGCGACTCTGAACTTTTCCTTTGGCAGACATTTGCTCACCTATCCAAGCACGACTCAGTTTTACTTTAGCCAATACCTCATCCCCTGCCTTCCAAACTTCATAGAAACTCTGTTGTATACCTCAGAGGACTAGCAGTGCTGGAAGAAAGTATTCTGCGGAGACACGGCTTAGTCACAGCCTGTAGTCACAGCCTGTCGGCTTGCTTCCTGAATGAATTTGCTCTCTGCAGTAGAGTCCACACTGATTTGAAACTTCCGGACAGATTTAAACTGTGTGTCGGACCGAGAATCGAACTTGTAAGCTTTACCTTTTGCGGGAATATACTGCGCTATCCAACCACGACTCACGACCCGAACACCTAACTTTATTTCCGCTAGTACGTTATCTCCTGCCACCCAAACTTCACGGAAATTCTCATGCATACTTCGTCCAGTTAGCGTTCCTGGAAGAAACGATATTGTGAAGACACGGCTTAGACGTAGGCTGCGGGATTACTGGAATGAATTTTCACTTGCAGAGGAGTGTGCGCTGATTTGAAACTGCCTGGCAGTTTAATATCAGTATTTCTTCCCAGAGTGTTTGTCCCACAAGTTATGAAAAGAGAATTTCTATTAAGTTTGGAAGTAGGAGATGAGATATTGGAAGAATTAACGCCATGAGGGCGGGTCAACAGTCGTGCTTGGATATCTGAGTCGGTAGAGCACATTCCCACGAAACACGAAAGTCCCAGTTTCGAGTCCCAGTGCAGCAGTTTTAACCCAACAGAACTTTTGAAATCTGCGCACACTCCAGAATGAAAGTTCGATCTGCGTTTTGTAAGTGTTTCTTTTTTAGACTGTTTACTAAGCTTCCGTTTTCTTGCACTAATCGCTAATAATTGGAATTATGCAAATTACACTCTAAGTCAAAAAAGCGCCGCACCACGAAGGAGTTACGAAGATTTGTTACAAATTGATATTCGTACAGGTGTAGAAGAGAAACGCGAAACTGTAAACTGGAGTGGTCTATGAAACTTTCTGCCAGATTAAAACTGTGTGTCGGACCGAGACTCGAACTCAGGACATTTGCTTTTCGCAGGCAAGTGCTCTACCAACTGAACTACCCAAGCACGAATCCCGACCCGTCCTCACAGCTTTAATTCCGCCAGTAATTCGTCTCCTACCTGCGAAACTTACTGCGAAACTTACTGCGAAACTTGCAGGAGAGCTTCTGTGAAGTTTGGAAGGTAGGAGACGAAATACTGGCGGAATTAAAGCTGTGAAGATGGGTCGGGAGTAGTGCTATGGCAGCTCAGTTGGTAGAGCACTTGCCCGCAAAAGGCAAAGGTCCCGAGTTCGAGTCTCGGTCCGGCACACAGTTTTAATCTGCCAGGAAGTTTCATATCAGCGTACACTCCGCTGCAGAGTGAAAATCTCATTCTGGGGTGGTCGATGGATGAATGTGTTACGCTGCAGCACAATTTCCCCGTGCAGCTCACAAAGATAGTAAACAGATGACACACCGATACCAGGGCGTAAAATCTTTGCGAATTTCTTTCCATGTACTCAGTTGGACGGTAACTATGCCTCGCCGAGAGGTGTGCGAACAACATACGCAGATGGCAGTATTTGAGAGAGGATATCTAATTGGACTCAAAGAAGCCAGTTGGAGTAATCAGCGAATCTCTCGACATTTGAATAGGCGCGATACCACTATTCGACGATGTTGATAGGAAAGGGTGACTCATGGCCGAACCCAGCGTCAAGATGGAAGCGGTCGATCTAGAGAGAGGACAGAATGAGGGGACCGAGAAATTGTCAGAGAGGCGTAATTTATCACATTCATCTATTCGGCGTATTAATGGTGTTTCATTGACCGCAAGCACTACTAACACGCGGTTCACAAAAAGGATATTGAGTTTACAACTCCCCTAGCGCCGACTACCATTGACCTCTGTACGCCAACAAGCCAGTCTGTGTCGAGCACATTCGGCCTGGAATCTCATTGGCTGGCAAGGGGAGGCCGCCAATTGTGAAATTCAGATTCGATTCATACTGCGCATAATAAAAGCTCATGGCCAGAGGTGTAATGTGGCAAAGCACCAAGATGCACTTCTCAGCCGTTGTCGAGAAAATCGACAGTTAAAAGAAACCGCTGCGGTGAAATACTCTCTACGATTAATAATTTTCTACATCGTCGTGGCGCAGCGTTAAGCGCTCGGGTTCGTAATCCGAAGGTTGCCGGATCGAATCTCGCGTCATGCAATTTTTTTTATTAATATATAAACTATTAATAAATTGCTTATGCATGTTGGTGAAGGCGGATCGCTCTCCAATAGTACCGCCTCTATTTTTCCGTTTGTTTAACAGGGTGTACCAAAGCTCTCACGTCCGCACCGATTTTCGACGATGTTATAAGTTGCGCTAGGGACCGCATCTACCTTCTTTCGAAGTTAGCAGGCAACTACGCTGTTATGCGGCGGCTCGTTTCGGCCCATTCAACATCTGTCCTTCAAGTGTAACGAGCGAGTGACGGAGTTTATATTTCATACCTGCCACAGCAAATTTGTGTTCGTGGGGTCTCTATTCTAATTCGAACGTTTGACTTACGCTATACGTATTCGTTTCGGAATATCGTTTCTACGTCTTCCGTTAACTATACGTGGTTAACATTATGAGGACAATTAATAACATTTATGAAATACAACTTTGTTTGCGGAAAACATAATGATGTTCGAAGTCGCCAGTTTTTCCACGACAAACGACTTTCAACAACTTATATGCATAATTGTTGCAACAGATTGCCGGGAATTATATATATATATACGAGGGCCGTTCAGAAAGTAACCTCCGGTTGATTTAAAAAAATACACCAAGTTAAATAAAAATATTTTAATATATACATCTTACAACTACATCTTTGCACTATTTTTCTACATAGTCTCCATAGCAATTGAGGCACTTATCGTATCTCTTCACAAGCTTTGAAATTCCTTCTGCATAAAAATCACCCGCTTGTGCCTGGAGCCAGCCTGTGACCGCATCTTTGAGCTCTTCGTCGTCATCAAACCGCTGTGACCCGAGCCATTTCTTCAAATGCATGAAGAGGTGATAATCACTTGGCGCCAGGTCTGGGCTGTAAGGTGGATGGTTGATAACGTCCCACTTGAAGGACTCAAGAAGGGCCGTTGTTCTGCGAGCAGAGTGAGGACGGGCGTTATCGTGCAAAAAAACGATACCGGAAGTCAGCATACCACGGCGTTTGTTCTGTATAGCCCGTCGTAACTTTTTTATTGTTTCACAGTACACGTCTTGATTAATGGTCGTACCACGTTCCATGAATTCAACCAACAACACCCCTTTGGCATCCCAAAACACCGTTGCCATCAGTTTTCTGGCAGAAAAATCTTGCGAGGCTTTTCTTGGTTTGGTAGGCGAATTTGAATGTGCCCACATCTTTGATTGTTCTTTTGTCTCAGGGTTCACGTACTTAATCCAGGTTTCGTCACCGGTCACGATTCTGTTTAACAATGGTTCTCCTTCGTCCTCATAATGTGACAGAAAGTCTAATGCAGAGGCCATTCTTTGAGTTTTGTGGTGGTCGGTAAGAATTTTGGGCACCCATCGTGCACAGAACTTACGGTAACGCAATCTTGCTGTCACTATCTCTTACAAGAGAGTCTTAGAAATCTGTGGAAAACCAGTAGACAACTCCGACATTGAGAAACGTCGATTTTCACGAACTTTTGCATCAACTGTCTGAACGAGTTCGTCAGTCACCAATGATGGTCTACCACTCCTCTCTTCATCATGAACGTTTTCTCGTCCACTTTTAAATAAACATACCCATTCACGGACAACTCCTTCACTCATAACTCTTGGTCCGTACACGGCACAAAGCTCACCATGAATCGCTGCTGCAGAATATCCTTTGGCTGTAAAAAACCTTATGACAGCACGCACTTCACATTTGGCGGGGTTTTCTATTGCAGCACACATTTCAAACTGCCACAAAAACTAAACTAGCGCAGGTACGACGTTCACTCGACCACAGCTTCATGCCGACTGACCTGTTGAGTGCGTGAACGCACAGATGGCGTCGCTACTCCCCCCACAACCCGCACTGTGACCAATCGGAGGTTACTTTCTGAACCGCCCTCGTATATATATATATATATATATATATATATATATATATATATATATATATATATATATATGTGTGTGTGTGTGTGTGTGTGTGTGTGTGTACACATTTGAATTACAAAAAACAAATACTAAAAAAAAAAGGTTGCATGGCGCAAGATTCGATCCGGCAACATTCGAATTACGAAGCCGAGCGCTTGCCGCTGCGCCACGACGCTGTAGAAAATTATTAATCGTAGAGAGTATTTCACCGCAGCGGTTTCTATTAACTGTCGATTTTCTCGACAACGGCTGAGAAGTGCATCTTGGTGCTTTGCCACATTACACCTCCGGCCATGAGCTTTTATTATGCGCAGTATGAATCGAATCTGAATTTCACAATTGGCGGCCTCCCCTTGTGAGTAGAATTGTAGTCAGTGATAGGTCCCGCTGCGAAATGATACCAACCAAGGATGATGGTCTGGAGTGCAATATTTCTTAGCTGGACCCATTTGGCTGTCATCCGCTCCAGCCCTACTGCGTAGCTGTATGTCGACAATATCCTACGGCCTGTTTTGTTGCCCTTCATGGCAAGCCATTCTGGGCACACACTTTAGCAATATAATGATTACCCGCACATGGCGAGAGTTTCTACTGATTTTCTTCGTGCTTGCCAGACCATACCTTGGTCAGCAAGGTCACCAGATCTCTCCCCAGTAGATAAAGTTTGGAGCATTATGGGAAGGCTCTCCAACCAGCTCGGGATTTTGACGATCTATCTCGTCAGACGGACAGAATTTCGGACGATATCCCACAGGAGGAGGCACAACCACTTTATCAATCAGTGCCAAGAAGAATTACTGCTTATACTCACATTAAAAAAAAGTTTTTCATCACACCAGTTCCTAGAACTCCTGATGATAGACGTTGACTGTGGATATTGTATCACAGTCCTTCTGACTGTTCAGAGATGTCACTAAACCCGCCCCAACAAAATGGTTCAAATGGCTCTGAGCACTATGGGACTCAACTGCTGAGGTCATTAGTCCCCTAGAACTTAGAACTAGTTAAACCTAACTAACCTAAGGACATCACAAACATCCATGCCCGAGGCAGGATTCGAACCTGCGACCGTAGCGGTCTTGCGGTTCCAGACTGCAGCGCCTTTAACCGCACGGCCACTTCGGCCGGCCCCGCCTCAACATGTAAACAACTTTGCATGAACAGCGTCTATAAGACGAAGGGGGTCCGACAGCCAATCACTTCCAGTATTTCCACCAAGGAGGAGGAACACGGTTCGTGTTGTCTGTAGTTCAACCATTCCTAGACGGTCAATACCACAGTTTGATCGCGCCCGCATTGTTACTTTGTGCCAGAAGGGCTCTCAACAAGGAAAGTGTCTTTGCGTCTCGTAGTGAACCAAAGCGATGTCGTTCGGACATGGAGGAGATAGAGAGACAAGAACTGTCGATGACATGCCTCACTCAGGCCGCCCAAGGACTACTACTGCAGTGGATGAGTCCTACTTACGAATTATGGCTCGGAGGAACCCTGACAGCAACGCCACCATGTTGAATAATGCTTCTCGTGCAGCCAGAGGACATCGTTTTCCGACTCAAACTGTGCGCAATAGCCTGCATGATACGCAACTTCGCTCCCGAAGTCCATGGTGATGTCCTCCCTTGCAACCACGACACCAAGCAGTGTGGTACAGAAGGGCCCAACAACATGCCGAATGGACCCCTCAGCTTGGCTTCACGTTTTCACCGATGCGTGCCGCATATTCCTTCAACCAGACAATCGTCGGAGACGTGTTTGGAGGCAACCTGGTCAGGCTGAGCGTCTTAGACACACTGTCCAGCGAGTGCAGCAAGGGACGTTCCCTGCTGTTTAGGGATAGCACTGTGTGGGGCCGACGTACGCCGCTGGTGTTTATGGAAGGCGCCCTAACGGCAGTACGATACGTGAATGCCATCCTCCGACTGATAATGCAACCATATCAGCAGCATATTGGCGAGGCATCCATCTTCATGGACGACAATTCGCGCCCACATCGTGCACATCTTGTGAATTACTTCCTTCAGGATAACGACATCGCTCGACTAGAGTGGCCAGCATGTTCTCCAGACATGAACCCTACCGAACATGCCTGGAACAGACTGAAAAGGGCTGTTTATGAAGGACGTGACCTACCAACCGCTCTCAGGGATGTACACCGAATCGCTGAGAGGAGTCGGACAAATATGGACCAACAGTGCCTTGATGAACTTGTGGATTGTACGCCGCGACGAATACAGGTATGCATCAATGTAAGAGGACGTAGTAGAGGTACCGGTGTGTGCAGCAGGTTCGAATCCTGCCTCGGGCATGGATGTGTGTGATGTCCTTAGGTTAGTTAGGTTTAGGTAGTTCTAAGTTCTAGGGGACTGATGACCACAGATGTTAAGTCCCATAGGCCTCAGAGCCATTTGAACCATTTTTTTTTTTGTGTACAGCAATCTGGACCACCATCTTTGAAAGTCTCGCTGTACGGTGGTACAACATGCGATGTGTAGTTTTCATGAGCAATAAAAATGGCGGAAATGATGTTTACGTTTATCTCTATTCCCATTTTCTGTACACGTTTCGGAACTCTGGGAACCGAAGTGATGCAGAACTTTTTTTGATGTGTGTGTGTGTAATGGCCAGAGAGGGACCAACGCGCTTTTGACTTCTCAATCCACGATGCTCTTTCTCTTGAATAAATCATCCGGTTTTTCTGGAATCGTAAACATTAGTTTGTCTGTACTTTACAACTACCGCTATTCGTCCCATTCGGATAATTTCTTCGAGAGTGGTCATTTCCTTTGTGTTAGTTTGCTTGTGCCCGGATCCGCAGAATACCTAATCATGGGTCTCTGAGCAACCGTTTCCGAGGAAACGCATCAACACTTATAAAATTACCTTCAAGGCAGAGGTGGATCGCTATTGAATCAAAAAGCAGCTAAGGCGGAAGGTGGGAGGGCTGAGGTAGGAGTACGCGGCGCAGAACGACGTGACACGCGGCGCCGGGTCGCGCTGCGCCGGTGACCGCTCAGGGTTAATTACAGCTGCGCAGCGCCGACACTTCATTAGGCGTCCGCCCTGCGCCACCTGCGCCGCCCCCGCCTGGGCCAGCTCTACCGACGCCGGCCCCGCCTGTTGCGCTAATGAGCGCCGCTCTCTCTCTCTCTCTCTCACTCTCTCTCTCTCTCTCATTCTCTCTCTCTCTCATTCTCTCTCTCTCTCCCCTCTCTCTCTCTCTCCTCTCATTCACTCTCTCTCACTCTCTCTCTCTCTCTCTCTCTCTCTCTCTCTCCCAACGACGGCTCTCCTTTCTCTTCTTGACGTCACACAACACCTGAAGGGATAGCGCCATTACTCTTGGGTAGTCTCTGTTATCTGTTTCAGAGACCCGCTGACGAGCAACTGTGCACTCACCGAAGTGAACCAATAAGTTTCGGTCGCGGTGTTTATGAGTGTGTGAGTGGGAACACTGGTCTGATTAAATAACTTTCCCTGCAAACTCCTATGCGACACAGAAGCATTTACGAGACTGGGCTATTTCTACTTCCTCCGCGATATCGACATATATAAAAAATTCCAAGAAGTTCTATCAGTTGCTGTCAGCGAGCTGATGAAAATACGAGGCGTCTTTTTAAGTAAGTACCGTTCTGAAATTAAAAAAAAGACATGCTAAGATATCTCAATAATTTTATTTTTACATGAAATCCTGTACCTTAATTTACGCACTGACGCCATTAGAGTCTGACTCTTCCTTGTTTACGTTGTGTACTGAGTGTTTAAGATGCCTCCGATAATAGTGAGTCCCGCCGACTGAAGTACGGGCTGTTATAAGATTTCTTAGAGCTAAAGGCCTAAAAGCGATCGATATTCATCGTGAGATCTGTGCAGTTTACGGAGAAAACATTACGAGTGTTGGAATGATAAGAAAGTGGGTGAGAGCATTTAAAGATGGCCGCACAAATGTGCATGATGCACAACGGAGTGGGCGTCCTTCGATCGTTACTGAAAGTTTGGTGCACGACTGGTCTGATTAAATAACTTTCCCTGCAAACTCCTATGCAACACAGAAGCATTTATGAGACTGGTCTATTTCTGCTTCCTCCGCGATATCGACATATATATAAAAAATTCCAAAAAGTTCTATCAGTTGCTGTCAGCGAGCTGAAGAAAATACGAGGCGTGTTTTTTAAGTAAGAACCGTTTTGAAATTAAAAGAAGACGGGCTAAGATATCTCAATAATTTTATTTTTACATGAAAGCCTGTACCTTAATCTACGCACTGACGCCATTGCAGCCTGATTCTTCCTTGTTTACGTTGTGTACTGAGTGTGTAAGATGCCTCGGATAATCGTGAGTCCCGCCGACTGTGAAGTACGGGCTGTTATAAGGTTTCTTATAGCTAAAGGCCTAAAAGTGATCGATATTCATCGTGAGATCTGTGCAGTTTACGGAGAAAACGTTATGAGTGTTGGAATGGTAAGGAAGTGGGTGAGAGCAGTTAAAGTTGGCCGCACAAATGTACATGATGGATAACGAAGTGGGCTTCCTTCGGTCGTTAATAAAAGTTTGGTGCAGGAAGTGGACAATAAGGTGAGAGTAAACTTACGCTTTACGATTTCCTCCTTGCGGGATGTCTTTCCTAATGTTTCTCGTAGTGTTTTGTATGGCATTGTGACCGAGCAGTTGAATTACCGAAAATTGTGCGCACGTTCGGTACCGAAAATGTTGACGGATGTGCACAAAACCGAACGTTTAGTCAGTGCATTGACTTTCCTCAAGCGGTACCACCACGACGGTGATGATTTCTTAAGCCAAATTCTTACGGGCGATGAAACATGGGTGGCCTACGTCACACCAGAATCAAATCAACAGCCCATGGAAGTTGAGCAAGGGCATCGTTTTGCTGCATGACAATGCCCGTCCGCATGTGAAGAATCAGACCAAAGATTTCATCATATCTTTTCGATGGGAAACTCTAGATCATCCACCGTACAGCCCCGATCTTGCGCCCAGTCACTACCATCTGTTCCTGCACTTGAAAAAACACATGGGCGGTCAGCGTCCTCAAGACGATGACGAAGTCAAAACAGTGGTGATGCAGTGGTTAACAAGTCAGGCGGCAGACTTCTATGAGGAGGCTTTTAAAAAACTGGTACAACATTATGACAAGTACCTCAATATTGACGGAAATTATGTAGAAAAGTAGATTTAAGGCACAGTCTTTCATGTAAATATTAAATTGATATATCTTAGCACGTCTTTTTTTTAATATCAAAACGGTACTTACTTAAAAAACACGCCTCGTATTATCGCGACGTTAGAGTCAAAGGTATCATCGTTTGCTGAAAGCAACTAGCCAAAGCTGGAGCTAAGATGGTGTTTATTTTTTTTTTCTTTTGTAGTAAGGTCAGTAGAGGTTGTGACATACAACCTGACCGCTGGTCTGTCGCTACAGAGGGTCTCAGAAGTTCACTTAATGTGCCAACAAAACTGACAGCCATTCAGACTTCTAAACCTTGTCATATGCATCCCTGGCAACACTGTAGACTCGGAAGTTTGTGGACAAAATACTGTCTTCCGATCGAGTTGCCTTGATGGTGAATATTCTCGCAGTCTAGCGATAAAGTAGCGGAATGTGGGAACAAAGTGTGACTGCTAAAAGTATCAGTCTCATTGGACATCAATGTTAATTTTTTTCACTCCATAACCCACCATTTATAGCAAAACCTTTCACAAATACTTCCACAAAAGAGAGTCTACCTGTATCAAGATCGGAACAGTTTGTGCTCGAAAGTTTACAGCGGCCCATTATTCACTGGCCATCTCAGGACAGCCTACGTCCACCCTGGATATTACGATGCTGCACATCTTGCTCACATTCGTGCTCTTACAAGAGAAAGCGTAAAATTGTTTATTACTGTAGTCTGATTCTTCCATGCAAAATAACATTGATAAACCAAGTGAACAAACATGCTTAGCTTACTGCGCCTTGCTCTCCTGCCTTGCGCGGATTTTAAAAGTTGCGCCATGTACCGTACGCGGCATTTCTGTCAAAGCCTACCTGAAGGCTGTTCTCGCGAACTGATGAATGCAGTTGACAGCGAGGGAATCTCCTCTCTCGTGACCTGCAGGAGTGAGGAACTGGCTAGTGGTATGGGCTGCATCTAGCGGTTGTCGTGACAGGTTTACCTCGTCACGTCAGGTATTTCGATGTGGATGTGATGAGGTTTCCATCGCATCGTTATGGGCAGTACAGTTGAGTTGCATACCGTGTGGTATTCTTCTGATTAGCTGAAGTGCTTCTGGTATTTTGATCAGTTGTTCTGTTCTGGTGCAACGAAAACCGCACCATGACAGGAGCGGCCTCTGTCCGAAGAGAATACAGGGTGAGTCACCTAACATTACCGCTGGATATATTTCGTAAACCACATCAAATACTGACGAATCGATTCCACAGACCGAACGTGAGGAGAGGGGCTAGTGTAATTGGTTAATACAAACCATAAAAAAATGCACGGAAGTATGTTTTTTAACACAAACCTACGTTTTTTTTAAATGGAACCCCGTTAGTTTTGTTAGCACATCTGGACATATAAACAAACACGTAATCAGTGCCGTTTGTTGCATTGTAGAATGTTAATTACATCCGGAGATATTGTAACCTAAAGTTGACGCTTGAGTACCACTCCTCCGCTGTTCGATCGTGTGTATCGGAGAGCACCGAATTACGGAGAGATCCAAAGGGAACGGTGATGGACCTTAGGTACAGAAGAGACTGGAACAGCACATTACGTCCACATGCTAACACCTTTTTATTGGTCTTTTTCACTGACGCACATGTACATTACCATGAGGGGTGAGGTACACGTACACACGTGGTTTCCGTTTTCAATTACGGAGTGGAATAGAGTGTGTCCCGACAGGTCAGGCCAATAGATGTTCAATGTGGTGGCCATCATTTGCTGCACACAATTGCAATCTCTGGCGTAATTAATGTCGTACACGCCGCAGTACATCTGGTGTAATGTCGCCACAGGCTGGCACAATACGTTGTTTCATATCCTCTGGGGTTGTAGGCACATCACGGTACACATTCTCCTTTAACGTACCCCACAGAAAGAAGTCCAGAGGTGTAACATCAGGAGAACGGGCTGGCCAATTTATGCGTCCTCCACGTCCTATGAAACGCCCGTCGAACATCCTGTCAAGGGTCAGCCTAGTGTTAATTGCGGAATGTGCAGGTGCACCACCATGCTGATACCACATACGTCGACGAGTTTCCAGTGGGACATTTTCGAGTAACGTTGGCAGATCATTCTGTAGAAACGCGATGTATGTTGCAGCTGTTTTTTACAACACGCAAGTGAACGTCGGAGGTTTCAAGCGTCAACTTTAGGTTACAATATCTCCGGATGTAATTAACATTTTACAATGCAACAAACGCCACTGATTACGTATTTGTTTATATGTTCAGATGTGCTAACAAAACTAACGTGGTTCCATTTAAAAAAACGTAGGTTTGTGTTAAAAAACATACTTCCGTGCATTTTTGCATGGTTTGTATTAAACAATTACACTAGCCCCTCTCTTCACGTTCGGTCTGTGGAATCGTTTCGTCAGTATTTGATGTGGTTTACGAAATATATCCAGCGGTAACGTTAGGTGACTCACCCTGTATAAGCGCCGCTCCCTCCAGCCTCGGCCGGACACTTTTTTTTTTTTTTTTTTTTTTTTCTTTTTTTTTTTCACTAGCTGCTTATATTTTATGACCCACCGTCTAATTTCTTATGGTGGGTCGTATATTGCCACTTAGCCGCTGTGACTGGGTCCGGGGTCCGCAGTGACTGAAAGTAACACCACACCGGCTCCCGTCCCCACTCACACCGTTGCCCGTGTCCCGCCACGTGGAGGCGGGCTCTGTTTAGATCCATTTGATTTTTTTTTTTTTTGTGCAGCATTAGAAAAACTTATAACTAATACAAAATCAAGTAAGATATTAATAAACAAAACGAAATTAAATATTTAGAAAGAAGGAAGGAAGAGAACTGAATAGAGAAGTTATAGGTATAATATGGCCCGTCACCTGGTTGTGGGCGGCGGCCCGGGTCTTGGAATTACCCTCAAGACGCTGGCCGTTGCTCACCATGCTTTTAACATCTACCATCCTAAAAACTACCTTAACTAGAAGAGATTAGGGTACGTTAAAGCTAGAAACTAAGACTAAGACCTCCATGTCCAGCCGGCTAAACTATTTACGATATACAATAGAGAGGTAACTGATTTTGTGCTTGGCTCAAAGTTGCTAATGAAAGGGTATTCGTGGTAAAAGTAATAAGGTAATGACGCTAACGGTTTGTGTTGAGCCTGCAAGGCTCCTAGTAGAGTACATCAGGCGCGAGCACCTCCCGGCCCCGCCGACAACACGACCTGAACGGTGGTTTTCCCCGATCTACCATAGGTATCCGTCGGGTTGGGCTCAAAAGAGAGGAACCACAATTAAGATCCTTCCATCCAGGACGTGCGCCGCCTCCTACCAGGGGGGCGTGGGTCCCTTGAAGAGGTGCCCAACTTTAAGCTTCAGATGAGAAGTTCTTAGTATAGTGGAGGTTGAGGTATAGGCTGTGTAGGTTGGTTGTACAAACAGTTCACACTGAGCCAATGAGACTTACAATGATACATGGTGTGGCAGTTAGCGCCTTCCGGCCCCGCCAGCAACACAGCCTGAGCGGACACTAGTGGTTGGTTGGTTTGGGGAAGGAGACCAGACAGCGTGGTCATCGGTCTCATCGGATTAGGGAAGGATGGGGAAGGAAGTCGGCCGTGCCCTTTCAAAGGAACCATCCCGGCATTTGCCTGGACTGATTTAGGGAAATCACGGAAAACCTAAATCAGGATGGCCGGACGCGGGATTGAACTGTCGTCCTCCCGAATGCGAGTCCAGTGTCTAACCACTGCGCCACCTCGCTCGGTGGACACTAGTGGACTCGGACTATAAAGAGTACTAAAAGATCCGTAACTTGTGATCCATATCCATTACTTGCATGGAAATTGTATATAGTGAAAGACTTTGATTATTTGCAGCCGGTCGGGGTGGCCGAGCGATTCTAGGCTCTACAGTCTGGAACCGCGCGACCGCTACTGTCGCAGGTTCGAATCCTGCCTCGGACATGGGTGTGTGTGATGTCCTTAGGTTACTTAGGTTTAAGTAGTTCTAAGTTCTAGGGGACTGATGACCTCAGAAGTTAAGCCCCATACTGCTCAGAGCCATTTGAACCATTTGATTATTTGCATGTCGCCAATTACTTGCGACACGACACTGTAAATCAAATTAAGTGAGCCATGCACGGCTCCTGTTCATTCCGTTTATTGCTTGTCATCTTGTGCTTATGGTACTGCCACCTCGTTTCTTGTTCAAATGTGTGTGAAATCTTATGGGACTTAACCGCTAAGGTCATCAGCCCCTAAGCTTACACACTACTTAACCTAAACTATCCTAAGGACGAACACACACACCTATGCCCGAGGGAGGACTCAAACCTCCGCCGGGATCTGCTGCACAGTCGATGACTGCAGCGCCTTAGACCGCTCGGCTACCTCGTTTCTTATTCCACTTACTGGCGTCACTAAATATCTGGATTGCCTGCCTGTGAGTCGCAGCAGCAGCGCTTATCAATAAGAGCACTGTCGTATTATCTTTGGAGCGACTGCGAGTATTTCCGGGTCGTCGTGTGTCGTGAGTTGAGTCGGGACGGAGCAGCAGTGAGGTCCGGACCGCCACGACTCGCCCGACCGTTGCCGACACACATGACTTAAGTGGGGACGATCTTGATTGGTCATTCGGTCGGTCGTCTCATCGGAGGATGTGTATTTGGTCGGCGACCGCTTCTGGGTTCTCTGCGTGTGTCATATTTTGTGTTGTGGCGTAACAAGCTAGTCACGCCACACTGAGGAGGAAGCCGAAAGGCACGCGTACACACACGCCGACTGGCGTCAAGTCTGGAACAGCATAAGTTATGACTGCTATAAAGACAATACGTAGCTTTGGTATATACTTAACTTTTAATGCTTCCTTTGGTACATCTCTCTTGACTATACAAATGAGACTCGTAAGATACATGCACTGATACAATTGGCGCCTTGCTAAGTCGTAGCCATTAACTTAGCTGAAGGCTATTCTGTCTCTCGGCAAATGAGAGCAAAGGCTTCGTCCGTATAGTCGCTAGAAACGTCGTCGTACAACTGGGGCGAGTTCTCGTACGTCTCTCGAGACCTGCCGTGTGGTGGCGCTCGGTCTGCGATCACACAGTGGCGACACGCGGGTCCGACATGTACTAATGGACCGCGGCCGATTTAAGCTACCACCTAGCAAGTGTGGTGTCTGGCAGTGACACCACATTTTGATTCGTGCTTGTTGTTCCACAGTCACTGGTTTTAGTATTGCCGTGTGTAGCTTCTGTAGTTTCACTGAGCAGCTATTTTAATGCTGTCTGCGTGCTGCAGGCATTCGTTCTGTTGGGACGGAGCAGCGATAAAGTCTCCGCGGAGCAGGGTCAGGACGGGACCGCTGGCGGCGTGCATGCGCAGTCGCTTTGTGAGGCGTTAGCTGCGGGAGCTGCAAAGTTCGTTCCCCACCGAACCTGGATTGAGTGATCAGTTAACCTGTTATGAAACCTCAACTACTGTGATGTCTCTTTGTTCACCGCGGGTTGTTGCTTCCTGGGCTGTTCCAGCTAGCAGCAATGTATGGTGTGTTGGCGAAATTTTGCAGCCGTCTTCCTGTATGGTCTCTAACTGTTAAATTGGTTCTGACTTTTCAGTGAAGTGCACTAGTGGTATTTTCTACCTTGTGGCTGTTAACGCCCCAGTTACCTGCCCTTGTCATTAGCGTACTTTTCCGGATGTGTGTTTTTCCTCGCCGTGCTGTACGGCCTGTAGTTCGTCAGCCTTTTAGTTGTTTGTTCATATTTTTTCTTGTAGTGGTTATTGTGCCTTGGCTGTTTTTAGAGAACAATTTTGAAGACGCAGTGCTGCTGGTATCTTCGCTCTGGGCTGATAATTTTCATTGCCGTGCCGTTGGTCGGGCAGAAGGGAATTGATTAGGTTGCTGGTCAGTCCTTCAGCCGTCCCTGGGTCGGGATGCCATCCGATCATTTAACGTTACTTTTGGCTGCCTCTCTCACCTCACTTTACATTAGAGCTACCTTCTCAGGCAGACCCTTGGAACACTTCTGAGCAGCCTGTTCTGTTGGTTATAAATTGTAATTTTAATTTTAGTCTGAAGTACTGTGCGAGGCCTTCAGCCATCTATTAATTTACTTGGTTTTTATTTTACAATAAGACCATCAGCCGTCTTAAATTAAAATTCTCAAATTGATTTGTTTAAAACTAATTTTTTTATTTAATTTCTATCTGAAATTCTTGTTATCCAGGCTCTAAGTCCTGAGTTGTTCAATGTCTTGTGTGTGCCTTCATCTAAGTATTTATTTTCTCTTTTAAACGCCTTCAGCCGTGTGTATTCTTTAAAGCAATTTTTAATGACTTGTGTTCAGGCCTTTAGCCGTTCTTCTTTTGGTGTGGTGTTGGGCCTTAGCCCAGGAGGTATCGCAAGTTTTCTTAACTAGGCCTTCAGCCATATTGTTTTAAATTGATCCTTTTCAGGCAATGTGTCATTAAGTCGTTTTTAGGAAAATAAAAGTGTGTGTGTTCATGCAACTAACAGTAACTCATTACAGCCCCTTTCCACAGCCATACCCTGACCCGCTGTATCCTGCGAAACCAGATTACATTAAGTATTGATAATTCAATTACTGTAATAAACTCCATTAATATGATCTGCTTGTATCTTGTATAGTTATCCGAGAAAACAGCTTCCTAGGCACCCTATAAGAGAGGAGTGGGCTGAACATCATATGTTCCATCTTGGATACTCAGCTATGGAATGTTGGAAGCACTGTATACAATTCTTATTTTATCCCAGCTGTGGTAAGAGTTGTTTCATGTACGGACCGGCAAGCTGACGTCTCCATAGTTTAGTGGCGTGGGTGTTGGGTGTTTTTGTGTTCCTAATCAATAGTAAATCACCTGTTCTGAAATGCGTCAGCACCACTGTGAGTAGTTTAGCAAACGATACGTCGTTAGTGATTAGGAATACAAGTTGCGTTTGAGTGTTGTACGAACTGTATGTAGGAATAGCTATTAATTTTTGTCAGTCTCACGGTTTGCACCAGTGACAGTGTGCGTTGCCAGTAGGTTTAGGCACAGCGTTAGTACAGTCTTGGATTTCTTGGATTTCTTTGCTACGAAAATAACACAGGGCAGAGCAGCAGCCACTTGCGTCACAAGATTACGCATGATATACAAGAAATGAGAGTAGCAGCAGTGTAGATAACAAAGAGCAGATGAGAGGCCATAGCATTCCATTACCAATACTTCATGTCTGGACAGAACATCAAAACTATAGAGATAGTAGAAATGCGCTACATCCAAAGGCTTATGCTTACACTTGCCCACATACAGTCATGATACATAATACACTTGTAGCAAACTATGTTGCTCTTTAAGCAGGGAGAGCGGATATAACTTTACATCTTACCACTGTTTGTCACTGAATTTAGTTTATTTCCTATTCCATTGACACAGTGTTCATTTACACATGTAACATATGTTTTGGTCTGTGGTCAGTTATTCTATTTCATATATTGTCTGCAGTGTCACACAAATTCACTCTTTTGTTTTGTTGACACAAGTTATCTTTACAAATGTAACATGTGTTTGTCTGTGGTCAATTATTCGCAATTTTCATGTTGTGTCACTGTTGTCACACAAACAACGTTTTTCTATTTTTATATTGTTGACACTACGCACCTCCACACATGTTCACCTATTTGCGTTGGTAATAATCTATTTTTATGTTCATTATTGGTCCATCACACACCTTTAATCACATCTTATTCATACCCATTTGTTCACTTGAATTTTGTTGTTTTCGTATATGTCACATTTCATTTAAGAGAAATATGGTTAGCCCTTACAGGTATACCCCCCCCCCCCCCCCCCCATGAACCATGGACCTTGCCGTTGGTGGGGAGGCTTGCGTGCCCAGCGATACAGATAGCCGTACCGTAGGTGCAACCACAACGGAGGGGTATCTGTTGAGAGGCCAGACAAACGTGTGGTTCCTGAATGGGGGCAGCAGCCTTTTCAGTAGTTGCAAGGGCAACAGTCTGGATGATTGACTGATGTGGCCTTGTAACAATAACCAAAACGGCCTTGCTGTGCTGGTACTGCGAACGGCTGAAAGCAAGGGGAAACTACAGCTGTAATTTTTCCCGAGGGCATGCAGCTTTACTGTATGATTAAATGATGATGGCGTCCTCTTGGGTAAATTATTCCGGAGGTAAAATAGTCCCCCATTCGGATCTCCGGGTGGGGACTACTCAAGAGGATGTCGTTACCAGGAGAAAGAAAACTGGCGTTCTACGGATCGGAGCGTGGAATGTCAGATCCCGTAATCGGGCAGGTAGGTTAGAAAATTTAAAAAGGGAAATGGATAGGTTGAAGTTAGATATAGTGGGAATTAGTGAAGTTCGGTGGCAGGAGGAACAAGACTTCTGGTCAGGTGACTACAGGGTTATAAACATAAAATCAAATAGGGGCAATGCAGGAGTAGGTTTAATAATGAATAGGAAAATAGGAATGCGGGTAAGCTACTACAAACAGAATAGTGAACGCATTATTGTGGCCAAGATAGATACGAAGCCCACACCTACTACAGTATTACAAATTTATATGCCAACTAGCTCTGCAGATGACGAAGAAATTGAAGAAATGTATGATGAAATAAAAGAAATTATTCAGATTGTGAAGGGAGACGAAAATTTAATAGTCATGGGTGACTGGAATTCGAGTGTAGGAAAAGGGAGAGAAGGAAACATAGTAGGTGAATATGGATTTGGGGCTAAGAAATGAAAGAGGAAGCCGCCTGGTAGAATTTTGCACAGAGCACAACATAATCATAGCTAACACTTGGTTTAAGAATCATGAAAGAAGGTTGTATACATGGAAGAACCCTGGAGATACTAAAAGGTATCAGATAGATTATATAATGGTAAGACAGAGATTTAGGAACCAGGTTTTAAATTGTAAGACATTTCCAGGGGCAGATGTGGACTCTGACCACAATCTATTGGTTATGACCTATAGATTAAAACTGAAGAAAAGGTGGGAATTTAAGGAGATGGGACCTGGATAAACTGAAAGAACCAGAGGTTTTACAGAGTTTCAGGGAGAGCATAAGGGAACAATTGACAGGAATGGGGGGAAAGAACTACAGTAGAAGAAGAATGGGTAGCTTTGAGGGATGAAGTATCGAAGGCAGCAGAGGATCAAGTAGGTAAAAAGACGAGGGCTAGTAGAAATCCTTGGGTAACAGAAGAAATATTGAATTTAATTGATGAAAGGAGAAAATATAAAAATGCAGTAAATGAAGCAGGCAAAAAGGAATACAAACGTCTCAAAAATGAGATCGACAGGAAGTGCAAAATGGCTAAGCAGAGATGGCTAGAGGACAAATGTAAGGATGTAGAGGCCTATCTCACTAGGGGTAAGATAGATACTGCCTACAGGAAAATTAAAGAGACCTTTGGAGAGAAGAGAACCACTTGTATGAATATCAATAGCTCAGATGGAAACCCAGTTCTAAGCAAAGAAGGGAAAGCAGAAAGGTGGAAGGAGTATATAGAGGGTCTATACAAGGGCGATGTACTTGAGGACAATTTTATGGAAATGGAAGAGGATGTAGATGAAGATGAAATGGGAGATATGATACTGCGTGAAGAGTTTGACAGAGCACTGAAAGACCCGAGTCGAAACAAGGCCCTCGGAGTAGACAACATTCCATTGGAACTACTGACGGCCTTGGGAGAGCCAGTCCTGACAAAACTCTACCATCTGGTGAGCAAGATGTATGAAACAGGCGAAATACCCTCAGACTTCAAGAAGAATATAATAATTCCAATCCCAAAGAAAGCAGGTGTTGACAGATGTGAAAATTACCGAACTACCAGTTTAATAAGTCACAGCTGCAAAATACTAACACGAATTCTTTACAGACGAATCGAAAAACTAGTAGAAGCCAACCTCGGGGAAGATCAGTTTGGATTCCGTAGAAACACTGGAACACGTGAGGCAATACTGACCTTACGACTTATCTTAGAAGAAAGATTAAGGAAAGGCAAACCTACGTTTCTAGCATTTGTAGACTTAGAGAAAGCTTTTGAAAATGTTGATTGGAATACTCTCTTTCGAATTCTAAAGGTGGAAGGGGTAAAATACAGGGAGCGAAAGGCTATTTACAATTTGTACAGAAACCAGATGGCAGTTATAAGAGTCGAGGGACATGAAAGGGAAGCAGTGGTTGGGAAGGGAGTAAGACAGGGTTGTAGCCTCTCCCCGATGTTGTTCAATCTGTATATTGAGCAAGCAGTAAAGGAAACAAAAGAAAAATTCGGAGTAGGTATTAAAATTCATGGAGAAGAAATAAAACCTTTGAGGTTTGCCGATGACATTGTAATTCTGTCAGAGAAAGCAAAGGACTTGGAAGAGAAGTTGAATGGAATGAATGGTGTCTTGGAGGGAGGATATAAGATGAACATCAACAAAAGAAAAACAAGGATAATGGAATGTAGTCTAATTAAGTCGGGTGATGCTGAGGGAATTAGATTAGGAAATGAGACAAAGTAGTAAAGGAGTTTTGCTATTTGGGGAGCAAAATAACTGATGATGGTCGAAGTAGAGAGGATATAAAATGTAGACTGGCAATGGCAAGGAAAGCGTTTCTGAAGAAGAGAAATTTGTTAACATCGAGTATAGATTTAAGTGTCAGGAAGTCATTTCTGAAAGTATTTGTATGGAGTGTAGCCATGTATGGAAGTGAAACATGGACGATAAATAGTTTGGACAAGAAGAGAATAGAAGCTTTCGAAATGTGGTGCTACAGAAGAATGCTGAAGATTAGATGGGTAGATCACATAACTAATGAGGAAGTATTGAATAGGATTGGGGAGAAGAGAAGTTTGTGGCACAACTTGACCAGGAAAAGGGATCGGTTGGTAGGACATGTTCTGAGGCATCAAGGGATCACCAATTTAGTATTGGAGGGCAGCGTGGAGGGTAAAAATCGTAGAGGGAGACCAAGAGATGAATACACTAAGCAGATTCAGAAGGATGTAGGTTGCAGTAGGTACTGGGAGATGAAAAAGCTTGCACAGGATAGAGTAGCATGGAGAGCTGCATCAAACCAGTCTCAGGACTGAAGACCACAACAACAACAACAACATAACAGGTATAAGTGTCAGCGGGAGTGTTCTTACAGTGATTATTGACTGTGAGAACGTTCAGTCAAACTCGACTTTTGTGCACATTTCCGCTTTTTTTTTTTTCAGTGAAAGCTTATGTTTAAAGGGTGCAGAGAGTCCATCACAGATTCTAGATTGTATCTAAATAAATTTATTTTTTCTAATTCTGACCTCAGTAAAAGAGTGTGAATATTGTGTGGTTAGACCTACTATTTTGAGCTTCTTGCCTGTCTAGATTGTGTCTGGGATGATTGCAGAAATCATGTGGTCCTATATTAAATGACTGCAACATCCAATACGGCCTTAAGCCTTGTATCAAGCAACAATGTAGCTGGCTGAGCAACTGTGTTAGTATCACTGAGAAGGTTTGTATGTCGAATGCTGATCTATGTACTACTGCTAATGTTGTGATAGTCAAGGTTGACCCCCTATTCAGCTACAAACTTTATCTTACATTATTCTATAATTTTTCCTTACTCATGTTGCACTATCTGAATTTAAACGCGGTAATGGAGGGTAATGGAGGGTAATGGAGGTCATAAAGTATTGACGGATTATCACTTTCACATTTATTATTGTTGTGACGTTCTACGAGATAGGATGACTGATTGTACACTGCATGTCTCGGCATCTTCTTGCACTGGGTATGTGGAGAGAGACATTCTGATCTAAGTCCTATCCAAGCGCCACCGTAATGTGTCGAATTCGGGGAAGGTAGACGTGACTAGCTGCAGAGGGAGTGGTGGAAAGTACGCGGGAGTTAGTGGCTGCTTCCGCGTTACGGAAGTTTGCGCAAGAGCAGGGGGAGACGTCTCGGGGAGTCGTCAACAGACCATCAGTGTCCCGCTGCTAACACAGCCAAATTTTCCCCGATTCTGGCCAGAGTGCTTTTATTACTTTCAGGTCCTCTGGCCTGACAGGTGGGCGCCCTCAAATTGTTCCCTTCTGGAAGAGTAATATTTTCGTAATCCGGCGGATGGCCGAGAACTTTTTCTCTTTTTGAGAGAAGCGTATCCTCTAACACTGTAAAACGTTTACCTTTAAATCTGAGATGGTCCCTCCCTGCTGGGCTCTGACAGTCTGTTGCTGACGCAGCTGCTGTGTTTTTTGGGAAGTTGGATTTCCTTACCAAGTGATATCATGGACACTCTAAAAATAAGCGCGTTGACTGGGAATCGAGAGTGACGTAACACATACTGCTCGTGTCAGTAACTTCTGGCAGCAAGCTTTTCTATTGGGGGAGTGTTTTTGACCAGTCACCTAGAGAGAGACAGTGTAGGTATTTTTCACTATCCGATTGGCGTAGAGGACTCTTCCCGCATGCAAATGGCAGGATAAGTTTCAGAGGAACTCCATGTGTAGTGACTATTTTTTCTTTTGGGGGGGGGGGGGGAGGGGGAGTGGGGCTTTTAGAAGGAAATTAGAAGGAAATATAGAGAGTTGTTCCCGGGACACAGGAGTGATGAGTTCTTTTGAGAACGATGTGGTGTACGCATCAGGGTTCTTTCCATAACTGCGAGGAGAAGAGATAATTCGGAGACAGTGTCATGAATGCCCACAGTTAGCGTCTTTTCCAGTATTATCAGTTTTGGTTAGGATTGGCCATGGGGTGAAGCAGACAAGCTAGAGGACAGATGTGGTGCTCGTGGAGTCTTGAAATTTGGATGAAACCCTTATGGGGGCAGTTGCGTTGGTGCACTATTGGACTTTATGGAGGTTTGATGGAAGGGGACAAGCAGAGGAATGGGGCTTCTGATTCAGACTCTAGTCTGAAGACGAAATTCTGATCTGGACTCTTGTTACGAGTGGGCTGCACTTGGGACACTCGTCGTGGCGGTGTGTTCGCACTGGCAATGGTCTTGCTTGAGGAGCTTGTGGTAAAGTCGTAGCTGTGCCGACAGTTTAGAGCTCACTCATCTTGGGCAAGTCGCTGTGCCTAGGACAATCTTATTCGTGTCAGATCTGCTGGCTTGACATTTGTTCTCTTTGTGCGCACTGCTGTATAAGTGAGTCAAATTAGTCCATGGTATGATTGGCGAACGGGAGTTTCACACGCAGTAATCTACAGAGAATCCAGGGCTCCATTAGAGAGTAACTGCGAACCGTCTAGTAGATCGCCTGCCCACGACTTTGCATACTTCGTGTCCGTGATAACGAATTACAGGCGCCACACATCGCTACTCTGCAGACGTTTGCTCCACTAGCGTCACCTGAGGCTGCTTTAAGCATCAAGAAAGGGGTACAGCATTGCTGCTCCAGCTTGTTAGGGCAAATAGAACCACAGCTTCGCCAGTTCTCATCTGCGCCAATGTAGTGTAACTTCTGTGTAGGATAATACCATCAAAGTCTGTTAAGCGTTAGATAATTTCTGATTGCGTTATCTGTGTTTTGAGTCAGGTAAATAAATTAAACACAAACTTTAGTCTTCGCTAACCAGACACCATCCAGCTGAGTTATAATTATTTGTTGCTTCAATTTGTGTTGCCAACAGTTAATGATTTATTTCTCATCTCACTTGAGTTGTTTGTCCTGCTTTATGATTAATAAACTCTCACCACTATTTTATAAAAGATGAATCCCATATTGATATATTAATCATCTATCAATAAGTAATAACAATGATGACAGGGCCACCATTTCATTAATATTTCTCAGTATTAAAGTTTTATGTAAGATTCTGAGAAAAGTAATAACCTCCAATGCTTGCTGGAAACAAGTACTGTCAGTAACCAGAATCAGTTTAGCAGATGCATGGCCGGGTAGATAAGTGGAAGGCTTTCAAATTAAATTGACTGCTGTCAGCGTGTAAACTTACAGTCGCCTGTAATCTTTCAAATCAAACCGCAAGACCGATGTATTTTTCCAGTTACTGCACTGGCGTCGCTAGTATTCCAGGAACAAATTCAGTCTTTAAACTCCTCGGATGGACAATGTATGCCTCCTTTTATCAGAAGTCATAATTTTCCCTTTTCCTTTTTATTCGTGAAACCAGTTTCCTAATTTAATCAACTTCTGCATCGAAAAATCAATTAAGGGAATAAGAAATCGGATCACAGATGAGACTAAAATTCAAGAAGAGATTACATCAATGAGAAGATTCGAATCTGAGGAAGTATTATAGGACATTCTGAATACAACAGGACGTTTACTGAGCGCAGAGTATCGATAGTGTATAAGCAAAAGGAGGATGGAAGTACTAAAGAGCGTTAGAAATACTGAACGGGTAACGTAGTATCTTAACGGAGATGAAAATCTAGTAGTCATGGGAGACTGGAATGTGGTTACACAGTTGTAGGGGAAGAAAAAGATGAAAGGGTTGTCAGCCAGGCAGTAACAATGATTTCTGGAAAAAATTTCAGACGGTAATAGCGAATACTCTGTTCAGAAATCGCAAGAGGAGGAAGCATACTTGGAAAAGACCAGGAGACACGGGAGATTCCAGCTGAATCATGGTCAGACAGAGATTCCGAAATCAGATATTGGACTGTAAGATATACCCAAGAGAAGATATAAGGCTGAAGTTTAAGAGAATAGTATGCTATAACCAGTGTGGAAGGAAGTGCGATACTGAAGTACTGATAGGGTCATGACACGCGTTTGAATTTTGCTAAGTATGTGGATGCGGTGATAAGAAATATCACAATACTCAGTGCAGAGGAAGAGGGGCGGACGTCTCTAACAAGAGCAATCACAGATGTTGAATGGTCAGACATAAGTAAATGGAAGGTAATTCCGAAGAGACCTAGGGTAAATAAGGGAAACACAAAAATATTCGGGGAGAGAGAGTTATACAGAATGATAGGGTGATTTGGTGAAGGCTGCCGGTCTTGCTTACGAGATGAAGGCAGAGCTCACCGTCTGCGACATCATTGACAGAACCGACTGCGGACCTTTGGTGCAGAGCCGGGTGGAGGGTCTGAATCAGAGGCTCAGACGGTTTTGCGACCGTGTTGGCCGCAGATTCCTTGACTTGCGCCATAGGGTGGTGGGGTTTCGGGTTCCGCTGAATAGGTCAGGAGTTCACCACACTCAGCTGGCGGCTACACGGGTAGCGGAGGCTGTGTGGCGTGGACTGGGCGGTTTTTTACGTTAGAAGGCCTCGGGAAAGTACGGGGTGGGCTGCAATCTCAAAGGTTGCATGGCAAATACAGGACGTGCTTGGATCAAGGAACAGTCGGAATTGTAGTTGAAAATTGTTGTAGTTGCAATGGGAAAGTCCCTGAGCTTCAAGCGCTAATAGAAAGCACAGAATCTGAAATCGTTATAGGTACAGAAAGCTGGCTAAAACCTAAAATAAGTTCTGCAGAAATTTTTACGAAGTCTCAGACGGTGTTCAGGAAAGATAGATTAGGCAGAATTGGTGGTGGAGTGTTTGTGTCTGTCAGTAGTGGTTTATCTTGTAGTGAAGTCGAAGTAGATACTCCGTGCGAATTGGTATGGGTGAAGGTTATACTTAACAGCCGAACTAAGTTAATAATTGGCTCCTTCTACCGACCCCCAGGCTCCGATGATATACTTGCGGAACAGTTCAGAGAAAATTTGAGTCTCGTAACAAATAAATACCCCACTCATACGGTTATAGTTGGTGGGGACTTCAACCTTCCCTCGATATGTTGGCAAAAATACTTGTTCAAAACCGGTGGTAGGCAGAAAACATCTTCCGAGATTGTCCTAAATGCTTTCTCCGAAAATTATTTCGAGCAGTTAGTCCACGAACCCACGCGAATTGTAAATGGTTGCGAAAACACATTTGACCTCTTAGCCACAAACAATCCAGAGCTGATAGCATCATGACTGATACAGGGATTAGTGATCACAAGGTCGTTGTAGCTAGGCTCAATACCGTTTCTTCCAAATCCACCAGAAACAAACGCAAAATAATTTTATTTAAAAAAGCGGATAAAGTGTCACTAGAAGCCTTCCTAAGAGACAATTTCCACTCCTTCCGAACTGACTATGCAAATGTAGACGAGATGTGGCTCAAAATTCAAAGATATAGTAGCAACAGCAGTTGAGAGATTCATACCTCATAAATTGGTAATAGATGGAACTGATCCCCCGTGGTACACAAAACAGGTCCGAACTCTGTTGCAGAGGCAACGGAAAAAGCATGCGAAGTTAAGAACGCGAAATCCCGAAGATTGGCTAAAATTTACAGACGCTCGAAATTTGGTACGGACTTCAATGTGAGATGCCTTTAATAGGTTCCACAACGAAACATTGTCTCGAAATTTGGTAGAAAATCCGAAGAAATTCTGGTCGTATGTAAAGTACACAAGCGGCAAGACGCAGTCAATACCTTCGCTGCGCAGTGCCGATGGTACTGTTACCGACGACTGTGCCGCTTTAACGGAGTTATTGAACGCAGTTTTCCGAAATTCCTTCACCAGGGAAGATGAATGGAATATTCCAGAATTTGAAACACGAACAGCTGCTAGCATGAGTTTCTTAGAAGTAGATACCTTAGGGGTTGCGAAGCAACTCAAGTCGCTTGATACGGGCAAGTCTTCAGGTCCAGATTGTATACCGATTAGGTTCCTTTCAGATTACGCTGATACAATAGCTCCCTACTTAGCACTCATATACAACCGCTCGCTCACCGATAGATCTGTACCTACAGATTGGAAAATAGCGCAGGTCGCACCAGTGTTTAAGAAGGGTAGTAGGAGTAATCCATCTAACTACAGACCTATATCATTGACGTCGGTTTGCAGTAGCGTTTTGGAGCATATACTGTATTCAAACATTATTAATCACCTCGAAGGGAACGATCTATTGATACGTAATCAGCATGGTTTCAGAAAACATCGTTCTTGTGCAACGTAGCTAGCTCTTTATTCGCACGAAGTAATGGCCGCTATCGACAGGGGGTCTCAAGTTGATTCCGTATTTCTAGATTTCCGGAAAGCTTTTGACACCGTTCCTCACAAGCGACTTCTAATCAAGCTGCGGGCCTATGGGGTATCGTCTGAGTTATGCGACTGGATTCGTGATTTCCTGTCAGGAAGGTCGCAGTTCGTAGTAATAGACGGCAAATCATGGAGTAAAACTGAAGTGATATCAGGTGTTCCCCAGGGAAGCGCCCTCGGACCTCTAATGTTCCTGATCTATATAAATGACCTGGGTGACAATCTGAGCAGTTCTCTTAGGTTGTTCGCAGATGATGCTGTAATTCACCGTCTAGTAAGGTCATCCGAAGACCGGTATCAGTTGCAAAGCGATTTAGAAAAGATTGCTGTATGGTGTGGCAGGTGGGAATTGACGCTAAATAACGAAAAGTGTGAGGTGATCCACATGAGTTCCAAAAGAAATCCGTTGGAATTCGATTACTCGATAAATAGTACAATTCTAAAGGCTGTCAATTCAACTAAGTACCTGGGTGTTAAAATTACGAGCAACTTCAGTTGGAAAGACCACATAGATAATATTGTGGGGAAGGCGAGCCAAAGGTTGCGTTTCATTGGCAGGACACTTAGAAGATGCAACAAGTCCACTAAGGAGACAGCTTACACTACGCTCGTTCGTCCTGTGTTAGAATATTGCTGCGCGGTGTGGGATCCTTACAAGGTGGGATTGATGGAGGATATCGAAAGGGTGCAAAAAAGGGCAGCTCGTTTTGTATTATCACGTAGTAGGGGAGAGAGTGTGGCAGATGTTGTTGTTGTTGTCGTCTTCAGTCCTGAGACTGGTTTGATGCAGCTCTCCATGCTACTCTATCCTGTGCAAGCTTCTTCATCTCCCAGTACCTACTACAACCTACATCCTTCTGGATCTGCTTAGTGTATTGATCTCTTGGTCTCCCTCTACGATTTTTACCCTCCACGCTGCCCTCCAATGCTAAATTTGTGATCCCTTGATGCCTCAAAACATGTCCTACCAACCGATCCCTTCTTCTAGTCAAGTTGTGCCACAAACTTCTCTTCTCCCCAATACTATTCAATACCTCCTCATTAGTTACGTGATCTACCCACCTTAACTTCAGCATTCTTCTGTAGCACCACATTTCGAAAGCTTCTATTCTCTTCTTGTCCAAACTGGTTATCGTCCATGTTTCACTTCCATACATGGCTACACTCCATACAAATACTTTCAGAAACGACTTCCTGACACTTAAATCTATACTAGATGTTAACAAATTTCTCTTCTTCAGAAACGATTTCCTTGCCATTGCCAGTCTACATTTTATATCCTCTCTACTTCGACCATCATCAGTTATTTTACTCCCTAAATAGCAAAACTCCTTTACTACTTTAAGTGTCTCATTTCCTAATCTAATCCCCTCAGCATCACCCGATTTAATTTGACTACATTCCATTATCCTCGTTTTGCTTTTGTTGATGTTCATCTTATATCCTCCTTTCAAGACACTGTCCATTCCGTTCAACTGCTCTTCCAAGTCCTTTGCTGTCTCTGGCAGATATGATACGCGAATTGGGATGGAAGTCATTACAACAAAGACGCTTTTCGTCGCGGCGAGATCTATTTACGAAATTTCAGTCACCAACTTTCTCTTCCGAATGCGAAAATATTTTGTTGAGCCCAACCTACATAGGTAGGAATGATTATCAAAATAAAATAAGAGAAATCAGAGCTCGAACAGAAAGGTTTAGGTGTTCGTTTTTCCCGCGCGCTGTTCGGGAGTGGAATAGTAGAGAGATAGTACGATTGTGGTTCGACGAACCCTCTGTCTAGCACTTAAATGTGAATTGCAGAGTAGTCATGTAGATGTAGATGTAGGAAAGTCCAGTTAGATACTTGTAGGACTTGTACAGGGGAGTTTGTGTGTTTGTTTGTTTGTAACATGCTTCATTACAACTTTCTGTAATACTACGTGTATGTATCGTGTGTGTGTGTGTGTGTGTGTGTGTGTGTGTGTGTGTGTGTGTGTGTGTAATGTAGTGTAAAGCTTGTGTTGTTGATAGAAGGGAGATAGTGAAATCCGGTGCCGGGACATAGCCTACTCCCTGTGGACAGCACCAAGGGAGCCGCCAAGCCTAAAGACCCTACCCAATGGGCGGGTCACCGTCAACAGTGTCACAAGCCCTCACTTCATGAGGCACTGCGGAGGCGTTTGGTATTTAAACTAGTACATTGGCGCCAAGTCTTGTGATTAAGAACTTTGAGCCATCACCTCCTCTTCCCTTGCCAGCCAAATACTGACAGCGGAAATTTTTTCCACTGCCAGGATTTGAATCGGCTTACCCCATGCCAAGCGTCACCGCACAAGCATGAGTTAGCAAACTTGGTCACTGAGCAGTTTTGTAGAGAGGAGTCAGCACATAAGAATCTGAATAGGAACCCACGTCCGGAAATGTACTATATCTGATCTACAGCCGATTGAAAAAATGTTTGCTAGGTAGTAAAGTAGTCACGGAAGGAGGAGGGGTGTATGTGCCTACTTCGGATTGACTCATGTCATTTGACGACTATCCTACCTCTCTGACCTGCTTCGAGCCTCATTCACGTGTCTGTGAGCATTAGACCAACATAGTTCAATACACGTTTGCGGAATACACCAACATGATCTTTCTGTATGGCGAAGCTCATGCGAATGGAAGAGATGCTCGCAGCCTTTATCACGATCGTTATTCACAACGTTCGACTCCCTCGCATGTCTTTTTCGCCACAATTGCGCAGTGACATTGAGAAAGGTTACCTTCACCCTAAGGAGGTGTAATTGTGGTGCTCCAAGGAGACACCGCACAGCCGAATTGGAAGAAGATGTACTGCATTTTGTGTTAAAGAGAATCGGTTATGGAGTACAAGAACAATTGCGCGTGAATTGGATGTTGCTTCCAGATCCATCTGGTATGTTGTGCATGACCAACAACTACATCCATACAACCTCCAACACACCATACTACTCTTCTAACACTCACGGACACGTGAACGAGGACCGAAGCAGGTTAGAGAGGTCAAATGACATCATCCAATCCGACGTAAGCACCCTCCCTTCCCCCCCCCCCCCTAACCCCGTGACTACCCTGTTGCTAACCTACCAATCAAACATGTTTACCAACGTCTGTAGCACGGAAACTGTACATTTCTGGACATGATCTCCTATTCAAAATATTACGTACTCACTTCCCTCTACGAATACTAGAAGTTTGTAACGAGAATTTCCAAACACGGCATATAAACAAGTTAGGAGTGAAACATAGGAAGTGGAGTGCAGTAAATGTGGAATGGCTGCTGGAAAAAACATTGCGAAATTGAAAACATATTATCGTTGGGATAACTGACTCTGCATAAAAAAACTTTTTATAACGCCTTACCCCTTTCCAACAGGTACGGGGTGCTTCCTAGTGGTGATGACATCGTTTCCGAGCCACCACAGGATGCCTCGCCTGTTGGGCCAGTGGCCGATTCTCCGGCAAGGTCCCGACAGTCACAGAGGGCGGGCCTATTAGTTATAGGGAGCTCCAACGTTAGGCGGGTTATGGAGCCCCTCAGGAAAATAGCGGGTAGGTCGGGGAAGAATGCCAGTGTGCACTCGGTGTGCTTGCCGGGGGGTCTCGTCCGTAATGTGGAGGAGGCCCTTCCGGCAGCTATTGAACGCACTGGGTGTGACCGGCTGCAGATAGTAGCACATGTCGGAACGAATGACGCCTGCCGCTTGGGTTCTGAGGCCATCCTTGGTTCCTTCCGGCGGCTGGCTGATTTGGTGAAGACAACCAGCATCGCACGCGGAGTGCAAGCTGAGCTTAATATCTGCAGCATAGTGCCCAGAGTCGATCGCGGTCCTCTGGTTTGGAGCCGTGTGGAGGGTCTAAACCAGAGGCTCAGACGACTCTGCGACTATAATGGTTGCAAATTCATCGACCTCCGTTATTGGGTGGAGAACTGTAGGGCCCCCCTAGACAGGTCAGGCGTGCACTACACACCGGAAGCAGCTACTAGGGTAGCAGAGTACGTGTGGCGTGCACACGGGGGTTTTTTAGCTTAGAGGGACCCCCCCTTGGGCGAAACGATAAAATACCTGACGGCTTACCAGAGAGAACATTATCATCGTTGATAAAGAACGTCCGTCCTCAGAGACCAAAAACAGGAAAAGTTAACGTAATATTGGTAAACTGCAGGAGTATCCAGGGCAAGGTTCCTGAATTAGTATCTCTTATTGAAGGAAATAGTGCGCATATAGTATTAGGAACGGAAAGTTGGTTAAAACCGGAAGTGAACAGTAACGAAATCCTAGACACAGAATGGAATATATACCGCAAGGATAGGATAAACGCCAATGGTGGAGGAGTATTTATAGCAGTAAAGAATTCAATAATATCCAGTGAAGTTATTAGCGAATGCGAATGTGAAATAATCTGGGTTAAGTTAAGTATCAAAGGTGGGTCAGATATGATAGTCGGATGCTTCTATAGACCACCTGCATCAGCAACCGTAGTAGTTGAGCGCCTCAGAGAGAACCTGCAGAACGTCGTGAAGAAGTTTCGTGATCATACTATTGTAATAGGGGGAGACTTCAATCTACCAGGTATAGAATGGGATAGTCACACAATCAGAACTGGAGCCAGGGACAGAGACTCTTGTGACATTATCCTGACTGCCTTGTCCGAGAATTACTTCGAGCAGATAGTTAGAGAACCAACTCGTGAAGCTAACGTTTTAGACCTCATAGCAACAAATAGACCGGAACTTTTCGACTCCGTGAATGTAGAAGAGGGTATCAGTGATCATAAGTCAGTGGTTGCATCAATGACTACAAGTGTAATAAGAAATGCCAAGAAAGGAAGGAAAATATATTTGCTTAACAAGAGTGATAGGGCACAAATCGCAGAATATCTGAGTGACCACCATCAAACGTTCATTTCTGAGGAAGAGGATGTGGAACAAAAATGGAAAAAATTCAGAAACATCGTCCAGTACGCCTTAGATAAGTTCGTACCGACTAAGGTCCAAAGCGAGGGGAAAGATCCACCGTGGTATAACAATCATGTACGAAAGGTACTACGGAAACAAAGAAAGCTTCATCATAGGTTTAAGAGTAGTCGAATCATAGCTGATAAGGAAAAGCTGAACGAAGCGAAAAAGAGCGTAAAGAGAGCAATGAGAGAAGCATTCAACGAATTCGAACATAAAACATTGGCAAACAATCTAAACAAGAACCCTAAAAAGTTTTGGTCATATGTAAAATCGGTAAGCGGATCTAAATCCCCTATTCAGTCACTCGTTGACCACGATGGCACCGAAACAGAGGACGACCGAAGAAAGGCAGAAATACTGAATTCAGTGTTCCGAAACTGTTTCACTGCGGAAAATCGTAACACGGTCCCTGACTTCAGCCGTCGCACGGACGCCAAAATGGAAAATATTGAAATAAACGATATCGGAATTGAAAAACAACTGCTATCACTTAGTAGCGGAAAAGCATCCGGACCAGACGAGATACCCTTAAGATTCTACAGTGATTATGCTAAAGAACTTGCCCCCTTTCTATCAGCAATTTATCGTAGATCTCTGGAAGAACGTAAAGTACCTAGCGACTGGAAGAAAGCGCAGGTCGTTCCCATTTTCAAGAAGGGTCATAAATCAGATGCGAATAATTATAGGCCTATTTCGCTTACGTCAATCTGTTGTAGAATAATGGAACATGTTTTGTGTTCTCGTATTATGACGTTCTTAGATAATACAAATCTCCTTCATCATAACCAACATGGATTCCGCAAACAGAGATCATGTGAAACTCAGCTCGCCCTATTTGCCCAAGAAATTCACAGTGCCGTAGACACTGGCGAGCAGATTGATGCCGTATTTCTGGACTTCAGGAAGGCATTTGATACGGTTCCGCACTTACGTTTAGTGAAAAAAATACGAGCTTACGGAATATCGGACCAGGTTTGTGATTGGATTCAGGATTTCCTAGAAGAAAGAACACAACATGTCATTCTTAACGGTTCAAAATCTGCAGATGTAGAGGTAATTTCGGGAGTACCGCAAGGAAGCGTGATAGGACCTTTATTGTTTACAATATACATAAATGACTTAGTTGACAACATCGGTAGCTCCGTGAGGCTATTTGCAGATGACACGGTTGTCTACAAGAAAGTAGCAACATCAGAAGACTCGTACGTACTCCAGGAAGACCTGCAGAGGATTAATGAATGGTGCGACAGCTGGCAGCTTTCCCTAAACGTAGATAAATGTAATATAATGCGCATACATAGGGGCAGAAATCCATTCCAGTACGATTATGCCATAGGTGGTAAATCATTGGAAGCGGTAACGACCGTAAAATACTTAGGAGTTACTATCCGGAGCGATCTGAAGTGGAATGATCACATAAAACAAATAGTGGGAAAAGCAGGCGCCAGGTTGAGATTCATAGGAAGAATTCTAAGAAAATGTGACTCATCGACGAAAGAAGTAGCTTACAAAACGCTTGTTCGTCCGATTCTTGAGTATTGCTCATCAGTATGGGACCCTTACCAGGTTGGATTAATAGAAGAGATAGACATGATCCAGCGAAAAGCAGCGCGATTCGTCATGAGGACATTTAGTCAGCGCGAGAGCGTTACGGAGATGCTGAACAAGCTCCAGTGGCGGACACTTCAAGAAAGGCGTTACGCAATACGGAGAGGTTTATTATCGAAATTACGAGAGAGCACATTCCGGGAAGAGATGGCAACATATTACTACCGCCCACATATATCTCGCGTAATGATCACAACGAAAAGATCCGAGAAATTAGAGCAAATACGGAGACTTACAAGCAGTCGTTCTTCCCACGCACAATTCGTGAATGGAACAGGGAAGGGGGGATCAGATAGTGGTACAATAAGTACCCTCCGCCACACACCGTAAGGTGGCTCGCGGAGTATAGATGTAGATGTAGATGTAGATAATTAAAAGAAAGGGTGGTAACGTTACGAGTGCAATTAGAATTCTACTATTAGACGCAGAGAGAGAGGACAGATGGAGGGAAAGAGTACGTTGAAGGTCTTTATAAAGCTAAGAACTTGGCTGATGACTTGACAAAAGAAGAAACTGGAGTCGATATGGAAGACAGAGGATCCAATATTGGAGTCTGAATTTAAAAGAGCTCAGGAAAACTCGAAATCAAATAAAGGTGAAGGGACAGATAGCATTCCATAGGAATTTCCAAAATTGTTAGGGGAAGTGCTAAATAAACGACTATGTCTGCAGGTTAGTGTGTAGGATCTATATGACTAGCTAAATATCATTAGATTTTCGGAAAAAATCGTACACTTTTCCGGAGATAGCAAAAGCAGATACGTGGGAAAACTGTTGCACAGTCGGCTTAATATCTTATGGACCTAAGCTTCTGACAAGAAGAACGAAAAAGAAAATTTAAGATCTGTTAGATGAAAAGCAGTTTTTCTTTAGGAAAGGGAAATGCACCAGACAGGCAGTCTGACTTTCCTCTTGATGATGGAAGCAAGACTGAAGCAAAATCAAGACAAACTTATAGCCTATGTCGACTTAGTAAAAGTGTATGACAAAGTAAAATATTGCAAGATATTCGAAATTTTGAGAATAGTAAGAATAAGCTATAGGGAGAGAAGAGTGATATACAAGACGTGCAAGAACCAAGGGGGAACAATAAAGCTGGAACACCTAGAACGATGAGCTCGGATTAAAATTGAGTAAGACAGGGATGCAATCTTTCACCTCTACTGGTAAATCTGCACATCGGAGAAGCAGTGATTGCTGTAAAGAAACTTCCAAGAGTAGGATTAAAATTAAAGGTGAAAGGATTTCAATGATAGGATTCGCTGATAAGTTGTTGTCCTCAGTAAAAGCGAAGAAGAATTACAGGATCTATTGAATGGAATGAACAGTCTAATGAGTGCAGAATGTGGATTGAGAGTACACTGAAAACAGAAGTAATGAGGCGACACATCAGGCAATCACCATCGACAGTAGCACTAAACATTTATTTGCCACATTCAAACAAGACAAGTAACAAATAAAACCATCAACGCATTTTTAAAATTACCACACATCTTGCAATTTACCATTTAGATGAGAGCAAGTTATCTCAAAATTAGACATTCATAAACCACAGCACTTATGGCCTGTTACTCATTTAGGAAAATGAGTTAACAATTATTTACTCAAAAAACTATGATCAAGCTGAAGAACAATTTACTAAAATTTAACGAGAAAATGGAGTCTTTCGTTACTGCAGTGATTGGTATTACCAAAGTAATTCAGGGTTCAGGCAACAACATATCAGATACCATGGCACACAACCATGTTACTTAAATCGCAGGCACCCTACAATGTAGGATATAAAATATAAAATTTCATGTGACCAAGCAACCTCGTGGGATTCAACAAACTACGCCCAGAAACGGACGCCCGCCCACTCATCTGTTTCCAATATAGGCTCGGCATCGACCCCCAAACGGCAGCAGCAACGGTCACGAATAGGCACGAAAAATCCCAGAACTAGTGGGTATCTACAGAAGACTGATATCTGCCTTAAGTATCTAGAAACAATAATTCATTACAGCACATCATCTGTAGAATTAACCTATTAAGGAACATCAGCTAAGCAGTACAAATCTATTATCTTATGTGCGTGCGGCCAATTATACATTTAGCCGCGAGCGAACTGGATACACGGCCAGCAGGCACGCGCGGGCAAAGGGGACGGAAAATACGCAACAGCACAATCAGTACACAACCCAGAACCCTGCACCTCAAAATGCAAGTAACTAGCGTGCAGGCTAACAGCATATCGAGTCCGAGTCCCCCCCCCCCCCCCCCCCCGACGCATAATACGAAGTGACTTACAGCAAATAGCAACAAAATTTGTTATTAAACCAGAATTAATTTCAATATCCACATACTGTCATTGAAGGAATTCTTGTACTTTCAATAACAGAATCAGTTTCAAACTATTTAAACACACAATAACAACTGGCGTCTCAGTAACTCTTAAGAATTTATGAAACTTCTCATTTAGAATTAGACGCGTGTCTCTCAGACGCTATTACTTCATATAGGAAGGTGACAGTAATTTTATTGAAATTCACTGCAAAATATATCCAGGGAAAATTTTATTCATGTATATCTATAGCAATTGGCTAGCTTAACTCCGTCGTGTGATATAAATACAATAACCAGGCGGCACTTAGACAATGACATTCGAGGATTGGAATCCCTCACTTCCTAATCGAGGACTCACGCTGCCTGGGCTACAGTCAGGGTGTATCTTCGACGTGGAAGACCCCCAACCGTGCCTGTCGTGTTGTTGCACGCCGTCACTGCTGCCCGCCGCCTGGTCGCCACCGCCGCCGCCGCTGCCGCCGCCGCCGGTGCTCGCCGCCTGGTCGCCGTCTCTGGGTGCTCGCTGCCACCGCCGCCGCCGCCGCTGCCGCCGTCTCTCGGTGTTCGCTGCTACTGCTGCTGCCGCCACCGCCGCTGCCGCCGTCTCCCAGTGCTCGCCGCGCGCCCAGTGCTCGTCGCCACCCCCCGTTTTAGTTCCTTTTGTACTTCGGTGTCTCCTGTCGCCCGTGGGGACTGCCTGCAATCATGGACACCCCAACTACCACCATCATCTACACCTCCCTTTCACCTGCCCTGCTATAACATCATGGAGTGCTTCCTCTGGGATTAACCCGCCTCATCCACCTCCCCTACACACAGTCTCCTCCCCATCATTCTTCTCCTCATCACAGTATCCCCACCTGTATGTCACTCCTGCTCCTGCTCCTGCTCCTGCCCCTGCTCCCACCCCCCCTCCCGCTCCTGTCGCCCACCGAGACGACTTTCCCCTTCTCCCCCCTGCAACTACCACTGCTTCCCCTACCCGAGTCACCGCCCGCCGCGCCACAGTCGCCGCCACAGAGCGCCCTACCCTCTCACCCGGTGCTACTGCCTCACAGGAGGGCCCTGCCTGCCAACACTTCCACATCCATCCAGTCCCTCATCCCTCCTCCCAGGCAACACCCACAAAAAATCTACCAAACGGCCCAGTGGCGACCTCTCCTCCACTCCCTCATCCAAACAGCCACTGCCCACCCCACCACCTCTGACCCCGCCATGGATACCACCCCACCTCCCTCCTCTCCAGCCCCCTCCCTGTATACATTCATCCTAGCCAACCCTGATCCGAAATTCCTGGATGCTCGCACCCTCACCCTTGAAATCTGGAAGTACATCCCCAGTGCACCCATCACCCAACTTATCCCTCACAGAGACTCTGTTCTCATCAAGTCTCCCTCTCCCTCTTTCCATACTGATCTCCTCCGGCGCCTTCCCCACATCACCTTTGGGCCCCATGCATCCCTCACCCCATTCCTTACAGCCTCCTCTCCTCGTCAGCCCCAACTGCCTCGTCATCCGCTGACCCTCACAGCCGTCATCACAAAACTCAGCCCTGTGGTCACGGAGGCTGAGGTGTTGGAGGAACTGAATGCCCACCCTGCCCTGGAAGTCCACTCGGCCCACCGTATTTATAATTCCCCTGGCCCTACTTTCCCTATGCTTATATTTACATAGTACGCCTCTTCCATCGACCACCTCCTCATGCAGGGAGCCCTGATTTTCAACCGCCACCACCCTGTTGACCTGTCCCGTTCTCCTCCTCAATCCTACTGCTGCCAGTGCTGTCTCCTGTACAACGACCACCTCACCCAAAACTGCAAGAACCCACCCACCTGCCCCCATTGTAAAGCCTCCCACTTCCTTAAACTGTGTCCCAACCTCGCCTGCCCCCTTCCTGCAACACCTGCAATGAACCTCACCCCACTTATTCCCCCAAATGCAAAGCCAAACCCCCTCCCACCAACCCTGAACTCACTGTCCCTGTTCGCCCCATAGACCCACCCATCCACACTAACAATTCCCTCTGCCCTCCCCCTACAGCAGAAGACATCATCCAGTTCCTCACCATAGTCCTGCAGAACATCCACCCCTTCCAGCGCCCCCACACACTCCAGCAGATTTCCCTTGCCACCCACTCTGTTTTCCACTTAAGCACCTATACCACCTACTCCCACAACCAGGCCCACTTTACCTTCACCCACCTCGACGCCCTCGTTTAAGCCCCTCTCTGCCCTTCCCGCATCCTTCCCACCTCCAACCTCCTGCCACGTCAACAGTATCATCTCCTCTACCTCAATATTCGCTCCCTACCTGCAAACAAATACCTCTTCATTCATACCCTCTCCCAGCACCAAGTCGACTCCTTCATCCTTAATGAAACCTTCCTCCAACCCCACCATGTTGTCTGCACCTCCCCCTATCTCCTCCACTGCACTGACAATCCCCTTCCCCTAGCCTGAGGCGGGGTCGCTATAGCCCACCTCAGGCATCTCCCTGTCCGTCCACAACCCCTCCTCAATGACTCTACCAAACAACTTCTCCTCAGCCTATTTTTTCCCTCCCTCACCATCACCTGTGCCACTATCTATATCCGCTCCACAGCTCCTCTCCTCTTTGACTTCATTTCCAATGCTGACCGTACCTTCTCCACCTATGTGATCGCCGCTGACCTCAACATCCACAGCTGTGACCCTGCCACCCTTCGGCAATGGCATCAGTTCCTTGCCACCCTCCATTGTGACCTTGTTCCTCTCCTGCAGCACACCCGTCCTGAAACTAACTCCGCCCCCGATGTTATCCTCACTTTCCCCAACCTCCTCGGTCGCATCACCATTGATGTCCTCGATGCCGTTGGTAGTGACCATCTCCCTGTCCTTCTCACCATCTCCTCTACCCATCCTGCCCCTGTAGCCACCCGCCCAGCTGCCCCTCCAAAGTCTGTCCATGACTACCACTGTGACAATTCGGATGCCTACCAGGAATCCATTTCCTTACAGGTGGAAAGCCACCCCCTCACCTTTCACCATCCTGATGACATCACCCATGCCTCTTACTTCCTTCAGAAGACCATAACTGATGCTGTGGAGGCTCATGTCCCTACTAAACTCATTCACCCTCACCGCCCTACACTTCCTCCACAGGCCATCCTTCTTCTGCGTGAATCCTGCAGGCTCTACCGCTCCTTCCTCCACACCCGTGACCAGGATACTCTCACCCACCACCGGCAATTACAGCGACACATGCGGAACCTCCTTACAGGAAAGAAACGCCGGGAGTGGAGCCAGATATGCACACGCCTCAACTCCACCCTCCCTGTCAACTCCTCCAAGTACTGGTCAGCCTTCCACTGCCTTACTTGTGGCCATCCCACCCGTATTACCCCATCCTCCATGACGATCGACCCTTTCCTGACAACCTCAGTAAGGCTAACCATTTTGCTTCCCACCTATCCGAGGTCTTCTCCATTCCTGGCGATCCCCATTTTGATTACTCCCTCTTCCCCACCGTCCTTGACTGCACTGACACCTCTGTCCCCCCACTCGCCCCTAGCTTCCAGTACTTGGATCGGTTACCCCCCTCAGACATCAGCACTCCCATCACCGCACAAGACATCACACTTGTCCTCCACTCCAAGTGCAACACCGCCCCTGGTCATGACGGCGTCACCTACCGCCACCTCAAGGAATCCCCCATCCTTCCTGTCTGTCCTTGCTACTCTGTACAATGTCCTCCTCTCCATTGCATTTTACCCCGACCTGTTGAAGACTTCCCGTGTCCTGCTGTTCCCTAAACCTAACAAACCCCCCCTCTGATACCTCTTCCTATCGTCCCATCTGCCTCACCTCCGTGTTCAGTAAGGTCTTCAAGGCCATCCTCTCTCACCATATTCACCGCCACCTTAACCAGCACCAACTCCTTCCCCTTACCCAATGTGTCTTCCGGTGTCCCTTCTCCATGGATGACCAGCTTCTTAACCTTACCAATCTTCTTTCTGCCCAACTTAACTCCCGTCACTCCGCTATCTTTGTTTCCCTTGATCTCTAGAACGCCTATTACCGTGTCTGGCATACTGGGCTCCTCTTCGCTCTCCCCATCAACTTCGTCCGTCTTGTTGCTTCCTTCCTCTCCCATCGTCCCTCCTATGTGACTATCCACAATTACAACTTTCGCACTTTCTATCCCTCTGCTGGCGTGCCCCAACGTTCTATCCTTTCCCCTCTCCTCTATCTCCTGTACACTGCTGATATGCCCAAACCTCCCCCACCTGTTCATCTTCTCCAGTTTGCTCATGACACCGCCTTCCTAGCCCTTTATCCTACCTTTCAATGGTCCCAACGTACCCTCCAAACCCACCTTGACCAATTCACCACTTGGTGCAACCAGTGGTTCCTCCGTATCAATCCCTCCAAGACCCAGGCGATCATCATAGGCCGCACCACCAGCTCCTTCCGCCTCGATGATTTCTACCTCACGATTTATTGCTATCCTATCCACCTCACTCCCACCCTCAAATACCTTGGCCTCACACTCGACCGCAACTGGACTTCCCATCTCCATACCAAAACAAAGCTCACAACTGCCTCCACCTCTTGCAACTCCTGTCTGCATCCTTCCACCATCCTTCACACCTACAAGTCCTTGATCAGCCCCATCCTCTGTTGTGCCAGCGTAGCTTGGATTTCCGCCCCTCCCCGGTTCTATAAAGCCCGCCAAATCCTCGAACGCCATGCACTCCGCCTCACCTTCCGCATCCGCCTTCCGCCCCCCACGCGCATCCTCTACGACCTCATCCCCTTCCCCCACCTTCTCCTTTTCCTTGAACACATCCGTACACTATATATTGTCCGCCGCCTTGATCCCCCTCACCCCCTCGTGTCTCCCTTCCTCTCCACCCCCAACCAGTTGCCGCGCCTTTACCGTTGTGTCCCACCCTCTCTCCATCTCCACAGCCTCCATCTCATTTCCCAACGCAGCTTCCACCATCTACCCCTCCTGGATGATGAGCTTCGCCCTGACATCTACCCTTCCTACGAACTCTGACCCCATCTTCCTGCCTCCTCCTCAGGGCTCCCTCTCCTCCCCCTCCCTCCTCCTGAGCGGCTTCCCCCTCCTACTCCCCCTCCCTCTCTTGTGCCCCCTTTCAGTGTCTCTGCACTCCCTCCTGTCCTGTCTTCCCCTTTTCATCTCCTGCCCCACGTGTCTCCTGCCTCTTCATGTACCCACTGACGCCCCTACTCTCTCCATCCCGCCACTTCCTCTGTTGTCCTTTGCTCTCTCCTCCTTTTCCATCCTCTCTGACGTTTTCCTCGGCAGGTCCCACTTGGCAGTTTTATTCTTCGTTGTGTGCGCTACAAGTGGGTTTTAAGTGTGTTGTGCAGGAGTCTTTTTAATACTGTGGCCGACTTTTAACCTGTGCATGTCCATTCAGTGTCTTCTCTGTGTTTTAAGAATCGCCAACTGTGTTTTTTAACTGTCTGGTGACTTTTTTAACTGTCCCCCATGAACGTCTCCATGTCAGTCTATTTTTACCTCCATTTTCTCTCATTACTCTGTTTTATGTTCCCCTTTTTTATCGCTTTATGTATGTAACATTTTATTCTCATCTTAGTTGTCATGTCACTCGGCTGAAGAGAACCGGATTGTGCCCCTGACAGCCCTCCCCTGCCCATATGGGGCAGGGGAATGAAATCACAATAAAGAAAACAAAAAAAATCACTTAGAGAAGGACCAGCCAAACTCTTTTCAATGACGGTTAAACACTGACAATAGAAACGTACGAACAAACAGTATCAGCACTCCAGGCCTTGGTAAATGTTAATCAATACACCACATACAGCTCTCGACAGAACATTGCGTACTAAGCAAGTTGAAATTAAACACATTCGAGGATAGACACAGTAGGAACAGCAGCGGCCGGCCAAGAAAATGATGTCAATAGCGCTGAACCCAGTAGTCGATTCCGGCCACAATTTACAGCACAAGCAAGGTCCTTACCCTCTTTCTTGTTCGACGAAACCAGTCACCACAGATCCCGGTGCCAGGAGACATTGAGGAAGCGAAATATACCAACGGTTTCCCAGTAACGTGACTGCTTCCACGCCGGCGATATTTGCTTCGGCGCCGTCACCCGGATAAACAGTCCGCTTTAGATGTGCTCCTCCTGCTGCCTCGCACGGTGCCTGTACTGTCCGCCAAACGACGTTACGGCTAGGCGTCCCAAAGCAAAATTCTCGCCACTTGCTAGAGCTTACCTCTCGCTCCCCGATCGGCTCGGCAGGTGGCGTCAACGCGCGCTCTGCGCACACCACCGGAAAGATGACCCATACCGGCGGCGGGAGTATCGCTGATCGAGCCACACGGCTCAAGGAGGTTCTTCCTAGAATCGGCGAGGAAATAAACATATGGAAAACACTGACAAGCAGAAGGTATAGTATGGTAGTGTTAAGGCATCAGGAAATAACGTCTATGGTATTAGAGGAAACCGTAAAGCGTAAGTACTGTAAGGGAAGACAGAGATTGGAATACATCCAACAAATAATTGAGGACGTAATGTAATCTGCTATCCTGCAACGAAAGGGTTGGCATAGGGGAGGAATTTATGGCGGGTAACTATCAGACCGATGACAAGACTTATGTCACAAATAAAAGAAAAGAAATTAAGTTATCATTGAACTTGACAACAAAATTTGTTACAACATCTTTGACGAATTCTGCTACGCTGTAAGAAAAATAATGCGTGACGATTGCAGAATGTAGGACATGGTTGCCGGAAACCACTGGTTTGCCTATCGACTTCACAACAACTTCAGTGGAAAGAAGCCTACTGCCACATCTTTGGAACGGCGTCCAACCTCACCATGGCAACCAGTGGCTCCAAATGGTTCACTAACAGGCCTTGAGAGGGCAACCCATGTACTGTCAAAACGAAGTTCATCTATCCTACGTGTTTAAATATTTTAACGCTTCTTAATTGACAATAGCTGTTAAACAAGCTAAGTTTAGTGTGTGTTTATTTTCCTTTCTTGACAATGTTCTTTTAAGTAAGAAATTTCACAGTGTTATTCGACCTATAACCCATCTGTTAGTAATGACATCATTCCGTCAGAAGTAGCGATTTACCACCGAAAGGAGATTCTTACTCATTGGTAATTCATCGTCTTATACCTTTATAACCTTATGTATTTTCTTTAATGTATGTAGCCCTCTAATTAAAGCTTTGTATACTACTTATAGATCTGAACAATGACCACAGTAGTGTTCGAAACCGGTCACCGTAATAAATAAATTGTTATCAAGACTGTTTTTGATAGTAAATATTGCAGATTTTCAGTTTGGCAACAAACTGTCATGAGTTGCAGAGGGCACAGTCGAAACAATGTGAGTAACTGAATTCAAATAAAAGATAACTGTACTGTGAATAATATGCCATTTTTTACATCCGAAATTACCGTGAGACTTCTTACAATCATGCAAATAAGAAGAAAATATATACATCACGTTTTTACTCTGAGAAATGGGAATATATTGTGTCTGGTACTGCAGTGTGACGTCACAACAAAGACTCTCTCTGTGCCAGTAGTATTTGAGATCTTGAGTAAATTTCGCAGATTGTAGGATGAAAGATATGGGAAGTTGTTAAATGTTAAAAAACAGTAAGTATAAATCATAATTTCACGAATAATCGCTCGCTGTTAAAAAAGTTAATTCAGTGTACGACCAGAATCAGCACTTATATTGAAGGCACATATTTAGCATATTTAACAAGCAGCTGGAGTGACATCCCATAGCAATTAAGGGAGGCGGGAGAAACAGTAAAGTAACAGCCGCGAAAACTACAGAGAACAGTTAAGTTTAACCAGAATCTGTATATAACATAAAGTCCATCGCCGCATATTTCTGTGAAAGCTAATCTCAAAGACTACTGTAGGGTTTCGGAAACAGTTTCCATTAATAATAGTAAGGTTCATGTATATAATTACATATGACACACATCAATAAAAGTGCCGGGTGTATTATTCCTTGGGAAGGAGTTTATTGTCATAAAAACTTCCTACATACACATCAAAGAAAGTTTTGTATCACAACAGTCCCCAGAACTCCTGAAGATAGACGTTGACTGTGGATATTCTGTCACGGACACAGTCCCTTTTACAGTTCAGAGATGTCACTAATCCCGCCCAAAGGTGTCCAACCAAGCAAGAGCAGACCCTATTAGACGGAGGCGGTCCGACAGCCGATCAGTTACAGTCAATCCACCAGGAACGAGGTACACGGCTCGTGTTATCTGCAGTACAGCCATGCCTAGATGGTCAATACCGCGATTCGATCACGTCCGCATTGTTACTTTGTGCCACGAAGGGCCCTCAACAAGGGAAGTGTCCAGGCGTCTCGGAGTGAACCAAAGCGATGTTGTTCGGACATGGAGGAGATACAGAGAGACAGAAACTGTCGATGACATGCCTCGCTTAGGCCGCCCAAGGGCTACTACTGCAATGGTTGGTTGGTTTTTGGGGAAGGAGACCAGACAGCGTGGTCATCGGTCTCATCGGATTGGGGAAGGATGGGGAAGGAAGTCGGCCGTGCCCTTTCAGAGGTACCATCGCGGCATTTGCCTGGAGTGATTTAGGGAAATCACGGAAAACCTAAATCAGGATGGCCGGACGCGGGATTGAACCGTCGTCCTCCCGAATGCGAGCCCAGTGTCTAACCACTGCGCCACCTCGCTCGGTCTACTGCAATGGATGACCGCTACCTACGGTTTATGGCTCGGAGGAACCGTGACAGCAACGCCATCATGTTGAATAATGCTTTTCGTGCAGCCAGAGGACGTCGTGTTCCGACTCAAACTATGCCCCATAGGCTACATAATGCGCAACTTCACTCCCGAAGTCCATGGCGAGGTCCTTTGCAACCACGACACCATGCAGTGCTGTACAGATGAACCTAATAACATGCCGAATGGACCGCTCAGGATTAGCATCACGTTCTCTTCACCTATGAGTGTCGCATATGCCTTCAACCAGACAATCGTCGGAGACGTGTTTGGAGGCAACCCGGTCAGCCTGAACGCCTTAGACACACTGTTCAACGAGTCCACCAAGGTGGCTGTTTTGGGGTGGCAGTATGTGGGGGCGGACGTACGCCGTTGGTGGTAATGGAAGGCGCCGTAACGGCTGTAAGACACACTGTCCAGCGAATGCAGCTAGGTGGAGGTTCTCTGCTGTTTTGGGGTGGCATGTGGGGGCCGACGTATGCCACTGGTGGTCATGGAAGGCGCCGTAACGGCTGTAAGACACACTGTCCAGCGAATGCAGCAAGGTGGAGGTTCTCTGCTGTTTTGGGGTGGCATGTGGGGGCCGACGTATGCCACTGGTGGTCATGGAAGGCGCCGTAACGGCTGTACTATATGTGAATGCCATCCTCCGACCGATAGTGCAACCATATCGGCAGCATATTGGCGAGGCATTCGTCTTCATGGACAATCTGGACCAACAGTGCTTTGATGTACTTGTGGATAGTATATCACGACGAATACAGGCACGTATCACTGCAAGACGACGTGTTACTAGGTATTAGAGGTATCGGTGTGTACAGCAATCTGGGCCACCACCTCTGAAGGTCTCGCTGTATGGCGGTACAACATGCAATGTGTGATTTTCATGAGCAAGAAAAAAGGTGGAAATTATGTTTATGTTGATCTGTTCCAATTTTCTGTACAGGTTCCGGAACTCTCGGAACCGAGGTGATGCAAAACCTTTTTGATTTGTGTATAACATGTCGTAGATATGCGTTGCTACTTGTGCAAAGCTAGGGCAGGTCGCTAGTAATAGTCACTATGCATTCACGTTAGTGTGGCCACTTGTCAAAAGCCTAATAAGCACCATTCGCAGTGGCGACCGCTGTGAATTGTGCAGGAAGTGAGTCAGTGATGTTCCGGGAGTTACTGACGTGAATGTGGAGCCATGCAGACTTCACTACTGTTGCAAGCTGCGCTAGGTTTCTCAGCAGAAGGTCCACGCCGCAGAAAGCTCCATCGAGATAGTCCCAAAGGTTCTCGATTAGGTTTAAATCCGGGGAGTTTGGTGACCATGGGAGTACGGTAAATTCATCTTGGTGCTGTTCGAACGACGCGCGTACACTGAAAGCTGTGTCACGTGTTGCATAGTCCTCCTAGTGGATGCCACCTTGCAGAGGAAAACAAACTGTATGTAGGGATGGACAGGGTCCCCAGGGAGAGATGCATACTTGTGCAGATCCAGTGTGCCTTCCAAAATGTCACCCAGGAAATGCCATGAAAACGTTCCCCAATCCATAAGGCTCCCTCCTCCAGCGTGTACCCTTTGCTTTCAGACGTTCCACGCCGTACACACCATCATCCATCTGTCCGATGGGCTACAAAACGTGATTCATCTGAAAAGGCGACGAGTCGTCACTCAGTGAACGTACAGTTGCAATATTGGCGTGCAAATTTCATCCTTCGTTGTCGATGAACAGCAGTCAGAATGGGTGCATGAACCAGGCACTTGTTGCGAGTGCTCATACGCAACAACGTTCGCTGAACGGTCGTTGGGACACTTTCGGTAACACCTTGGTTGATCTGGGCTCTCAGTTACTCAACAGTTGCTCATTTGCTCGCCTGTACACATCTCCGCAGCTGTAATTCAACCTTGGCATCTGCGGCCTGTGGTGAAGCACAGTTGCCTCAACGTCATTTTTGGATAGCGCCATTTTGCCGTGCATGATGTACGACTTATATTTCAAAACCGTACCAAAACTAAAGTGTTCTACCGATTATTTTCATTAGTTTAGACATGCTGAATTGGAAGGTGTGGTCAGTAGTGATAGGAGAAGAAAAACTTCTTAGCCGAGATCGCTATAAAATACTTTAACCCAGATAACCTGTTTCGTTAAAACTAAGTTACCATCTATAGATCTTCGTAAAGTTTATTACAAACATACTGTGAGAGCTACGCACACAGTAATTTTAATTCTGACGTGCCAACGCATCGATCATTTCATGCTTTATGTTCCTGGAAATTCAATGGAAAGATTTTCGGTGCCGCTGGCACAAGATGTAATAACCCTTATGAAGATCTGAATATAGTAACTTAGTTTTATCGAAGCCAGTTATCTACAATAAAGTTTTTTGTAGCGATATCGCCTACGAAGTTCTTCTAATAAACGATTATTTTCAGCTCTTCCTTCTCCGCAGTCCTGAGCCATTTACACTACTGGCCATTAAAATTGCTACACCACGAAGATGACGTGCTAAAGACGCGAAATTTAACCGACAGGAAGAAGATGTGATATGCAAACGATTAGCTTTTCAGAGCATTCACACAAGGTTGGCGCCGGTGGCGACACCTACAACGTGCTGACCTGAGGAAAGTTTCCAACCGATTTCTCATACACAAACAGCAGGTGACCAGCGTTACCTGGTGAAACGTTGTTGTGATGCCTCGTGTAAGGAGGAGAAATGCGTACCATCACGTTTCCGACTTTGATAAATGTCGGATTGTAGCCTATGGCGATTGCGGTTCATCGTATCGCGACATTGCTCATCGCGTTGGTCGCGATCCAATGACTGTTGGCAGAATATGGAATCGGTGAGTTCAGGAGGGTAATACGGAACGCCGTGCTGGATCCCAACGGCCTCGTATCACTAGCAGTCCAGATGACAGGCATCTTATCCACATGGCTGTAACGGATCGTGCAGCCACGTCTCGATCCTTGAGTCAACAGATGGGAACGTTTGCAAGACAACAACCATCTGCACGAACAGTTCGACGACGTTTGCAGCAGCATGGACTATCAGCTCGGAGACCATGGCTGCGGTTACCCTTGACGCTGCATCACAGACAGGAGCGCATGCGATGGTGTACTCAACGACGAACCTGGGTGCACCTGTACACGCCATCCCAGCTCTGTTTGACTCAATGCCCAGGCGTATCAAGGTGGTTATTAAGGCCAGAGGTGGTTGTTCTGGGTACTGATTTTACAGGATCTATGCACCCAAATTGCATGAAAATGTAATATGTTAGTTCTAGTATAATATATTTGTCCTATGAATACCCATTTATCATCTGCATTTCTTCTTGGTGTAGCAATTTTAATGGCCAGTAGAGTAGTTTGAGAGAGAACCAACGTGTCTGGTAACTGCGACTTAGCATTGTATGTGAAATATTACAATGCTGATTCCGATCCGTAGTTCTCTATGAATGAGCGGTGGAAGGTAAGCCGGTATTTACTGCAAATGCTTTGTTTGGAATACCATACTGATGCAACGTGTTCCTGTCTGTACCAGGCCATTAAGAGTAACAATGTACGACATGTAATTTCTGTTAGTGTGGGCCGAAATTCTCTCTGCAGAGCGTTTCATTCGTAACTGAGTTGTGTAAATCCACTTTTCATTCACCTAACATATCATTATGTTTCTGCTGGTTTAATGAATACAACGTATCTCAAAACGTGCGCTACAAATTCAGTGTGTTATAGCACCCACACTGATGAAGATCTCCACACTTTGTTCGACTTATATGACAGACAATTTCAACAAGTTTTGATGTGTGTATTCGAGGTTATCGTGACTGAAGCATAATGATAACAGTTCAAGAAAAGGCTCAGTATGTGGAATGGTTTACTCTGATCAAATCGGACACACAGATTCAACGGAACTTGCACCAACCCCCGCGGACATCGATACGCTGGTGGTACAGGAATGTAATGCAGACAGGAAGCGTTAATGTGAATCATCATATTGGACGACACAGAACGCGTCTCAACGTTAACGGCAGAAGTCTGTTCGCAGGGCGTCGCAGGAGCTGCAGATCCCTAGAACAAATGTGTATCAGGTGCTTCGGAAGCGTTTACAGGTGAATCCATACTGAGTGAAACTACTGCATACATCGAAACCAAACGACAAGCCACAACGTACGCAATTAGCTGTGGACGTCCTTGACTGTTTAGAGGCTGCTTAAAATGTGCTACACAACATCGCATTTTCTGACGAAGCAATCTTCCAAGTATGTGGTAAATCAATTGAAGACAATGTTCGATCTGGGGTACAACAATCCGCATACTGTGACTGAAGAAGTACGTCGCAGCCGGAAAGTGAATGTGTGATGTTGTTTGATAGTTGATCACAATGTGGCACCTTACATTTCTAAGAAAAAAAAAACAGTTGGTTCTAACAGTTAAGTCGATATGCTGAAGCACAAATGGCTGACTGCCAAACCACAGTCGTTTTCCAACAGTGGGCTCAGTCCGTGAGAGACGTTCTAGACCAAGTTTCCAGATCACAGGATTGGTACAAGTGGCCTACTTATGTCGCCCGACATAACACCGATGGACTTCTTTCTATGGTTGTATGACAAGGACAGAGTCTACCAAATGCCTGCGAATCACATTAATGGTTTAAAGAACCGAATCGTAACTGTCACTGCTACTGTTGGAGCGGATATGTTGCGCCTAGTGTGGATAGAGCTTGAATACACACTGGATATTGCACGTGCCACGAAAGCTGCACATGTTGAAATTAATTGAATGGCGTAAAAGGTTTGTGAGATACTGTGTCACATGAATCTCACACAGTGTGAATATCTTGACTAGTTTGAATGCTATAACACATTAAAATTGTACCATACTTTTTTGAAACAACCAGTATTATTTGAGCGAAGTCTTTATCTTTCTGTGATTTAACTATCATGAATTTTTTAAAAATTAATTATGTTGTTTCATGTAAAATGACTAAAACATTGGACTGCAATAATTTTCAAGTGACAGGATAGCTTTCTACATTTCTTCACATACCTTTCTATGATTGAACTAGGAATACACAGTATAAATACGAGGGCTATCCAGAAAGTAAGTTCCGATCTTCCGCGAAATGGGCACTACTGTAAAAATCAAAAATGTTTTATATGCAACAGCTAGCCACAACTCCCAGCTAATTACCTAAATAATGGCGGCTTTGACTTAGACATTTTTCGTGCCGTTGCACCAATTTTCTATACCCTTGTCATAGAAGGCAGCCGCCAGTGCTTTCCGCTAATTCTCTATGCACGTCTACAGCTCGTTGTCTGTGCCAAAATGTTGTTTTCATAGTCAGCGGTTCGTGCGAGCAGAGATGAAGCTCAGGGGGTCAATTGCGTTCTGTATTGTGGGTGATCAAACTCTTACCACGGAAAACGCTGCAGGTGGATCTTCATTGCCCTGTGGAGTGCGGCTGAGAATTGTCATGAAGGATGAACGGCGTGACAGTTGCGTTAGGTGGGCTGCATAGCTTCAGGCGAAATTTCGCACCAGGCCCTCGTACTTGGCGGGAGACACTATTTTCTAGGTACATTTAAGTGCTGACTGTGTGCTCAGAACTGAAAAGAGCGATGCGACGTGATCGACGGGCGTTCTACAGTCACTGCTCAACACATCTGTGCAAAGCTTCATCGGATTTTTACAGTGGTTTTCATTTCGTGGCCGATCTGGACTTACTTTCTGGATAGCCCTCGTATACAGGGTGAATCACCTAAAATTTGCACCCAAATATTGCGGTGCTATTGATATGCGGTTTTCAAGGAGCTGATTGGTAATCAGGGGCTCGTATTGTTAGCCAATCAAAAAATTGCAGTAGTTCTTAGAAAGTGTATTTATGTGCAAACATACATGTTTTTAAATGAAACAATATCTATTGAAATGAACAAACTGAAAGTAATATAAATTAGAATATCGGTTGTGGCAGGAGTCCAGTACGAGATGTATATGAGGTATTTTTAAAAGATCCTACATCCACATTAGTACAATACCTGTGGTAGCACACAGTAAAGAACAACAAAAGTGCATTTCACAGTTATGTGGATTCTGACCAGTAACGAGACAACTGACCATCACAGCTAGTGTTCAGAATAACCACCAGCAGTGGCAATACATGCCTCCAGTCTCGTATGCAACGACTGCTGCAAACGTGCTACCATTGCAGCGGAGATGTTCGAGCAGGCTGCAGTAATTGCATAGAATCGGGTGTAGTTAGCATGTCCTTGTAGACAGGGTCTTTCAACTCTGCCCATAGAAAGAGACTACAGGCGCCACACCCGGGGAGCAAATGGCCAAACCACAGGTGCTCAGCATCCGATCCAGCGATTTGGAAACAATTCGTGAAGACATGCTGTAGTACTTCGTGCACTATGCTCTGGACAGCCATCATGTTGGTACCGTACGTTCCTCCTAGCCTGCAGGGGAACATCTTCTAGCAGCCATGGAAGATAGTCTGTTGCGAGGCTGCGATACTTGTGTGTATTCAGAGTTCTGTCTATGAAAAACAGGTTTGTGAGCTGATGGTTCACTATCCCATATCACACGTCTACACTCCAGGGACTATGACATTCTACCTGACGAAGCCACCGGGGATTATAAACAGACCAATAGTACTTGTTTCTGTGGTTTGCCTGGGCATGACTGGAATGTGGCTTCATCAGGTGCTCAGCATCCGATCCAGCGATTTGGAAACAATTCGTGAAGACATGCTGTAGTACTTCGTGCACTATGCTCTGGACAGCCATCATGTTGGTACCGTACGTTCCTCCTAGCCTGCAGGGGAACATCTTCTAGCAGCCATGGAAGATAGTCTGTTGCGAGGCTGCGATACTTGTGTGTATTCAGAGTTCTGTCTATGAAAAACAGGTTTGTGAGCTGATGGTTCACTATCCCATATCACACGTCTACACTCCAGGGACTATGACATTCTACCTGACGAAGCCACCGGGGATTATAAACAGACCAATAGTACTTGTTTCTGTGGTTTGCCTGGGCATGACTGGAATGTGGCTTCATCAGTAAACAAGATACATGATACAACTGGAGCATGCTGTCTTAATGCCCATATGCAGAACACGATTCTCGTAATCGTTCACAAGCAGCTATTGATGGAGAAGAATGCACGCTTACCTGAATCGTTCCAATTTTTCGTGAGAATGGACAGGAGTTAAAATGCGGATCACCTGCAACAGCAGCAAAAACATTAATTTCCCCCTTTTCTGTCGTCACTTGTTTCTTGTGTTATGTTTTGTAGGTGTTGCCACCTTCACGTAACTGGTTGAAGGGGTTGATAAATAGTTGCGAAATAGTTTATGTCTATTGGGATATCTTGCCACACACACCATACAAGACCGAACTGCATTCTCCCTACACTTTCATACACCACAAGTATGTCGGCTTTTTCTGCATTGGTAAATCTCGTCGTCCACTCATTACATACTGCTTGTACTGCCACTCGTTGATTGGCTGGAAAGTAGCATTACACTCAACAGCCATCATGTTGGTACCGTAGGTTCCTCCTGGCCTGCAGGGGAACATCTTCTAGCAGCCATGGAAGATAGTCTGTTGCGAGGCTGCGATACTTGTGTGTATTCAGAGTTCTCTCCCCTGTCTTGGTCCATGTCATCCTTACCCATCTCCAGTTAACCCCTCCACACACCAGCATCCGCCCACCTCCTCCTTACTGCATTCTGCTCAACACCTTGTCCTCCCTCTTCGTCCATCTCCTCCTCTTCTGCTCTCTATCTGTCGCATCTTGCCCCCTCTCTCTGTCCATTTCAATTTCCCCCTAGCCATGGCCTCCCCCCTAGCACAGACCTCGCAGTCTGGGTCTCCTCCCCCCCCCCCAAAAAACAACCCAACTCAATTCTGTTTTGCATTAAAATGAATCAAGAATTCCCTCTGCCCAAATTAAGCATCTGTAAGCGTTTCAATGTCCAATCAGATTAAGTATGGTGCCGGTGTTAAGTTATTCATGAATTCGGATCGGATTATAATGTACTTTATGGATCAACAGTGATGAAGAAAAAAGGAAAATTATCAGTAAGTCAATTTTCTGTAAGCAGACATAATATTAAACCTAGCAACTACATAGGTTGAATGACACAAACAGACGCGCTGGGTAGCCGCGCGGTCTTAGGAGCCTTGCCGCGGTTCGCGCGGCTCCCACCGACGGAGGTTCGACAGCACAAACAAATGTCGGTGTGGAAACTTTCCAAAATACGATATTTCGTAATCGACTCCCACTAGAATCCTGCGAGAGACAGCACTAACATTCTAATTTATCCTACTTTCAGTCTGTTAGTGTCAGTATGTTTTTTTCTATTTAGAAAAGTGTATGTTTGCATAAAAATGTAGTGTTACTGTCTTTTTATTTGTTAACAATACGTGCCCCTGATTACCATTCTGTGAAAACTGCACATAAATAACACTTTCCATTTCTGCAATATTTGTCGGGAAACTCTTAGGTGATTCACCATATACATAAAACACACTAGCCCTATTCTTGCAGGTTTCTCCATGCATGTGGCTGGGATATATAATGCATACACCTCTTTCTCTCCCCTCTCTTGGTCCATGTCATCCTTACCCATCTCCAGTTAACACCTCCACACACCAGCATCCGCCCACCTCCTCCTTACTGCATTCTGCTCAACACCTTGTCCTCCCTCTTCGTCCATCTCCTCCTCTTCTGCTCTCTATCTGTGTCTCATCTTGCCCCCTCTCTCTGTCCATTTCAATTTCCCCCTAGCCATGGCCATCCACATGTGTAGCTGCTGTGAATGACGTCAGTAAAAAAGGCTGATAGTACTCCCACAAGATGCCTGTCATGGAGTGCACCCAACACGTCTGAAGCTGGAAAGCCATTTCTTGCGCCTGATATGTAGGCTGCCCTGTAAAGCAGGGGTAATGCAGAGCGTTACTGTTACTACACGTCATACATGTCAGGCAGGGCAGCTTTTAAGGCATGGCCGGACAAAAGACGCTGGCTGATTCAACAGTTTGGGAACAGGTTCCGGATACGGGTAGAGGAATACATAAAGTCTGCTTTATATAAAAGGTATTTTGAGATCTTCAGAGCAGCTCACAAAACGCCATGTTCAATGCAGTGCTCTTTGAACATAAGATATTTTCAGTTCCGTTGTAGAAAAGTATTTTGGTTCGCATTTATGATCCAAGCATGCTTCTTGAACACGTTTTGCATTCGGGAGGACGACGGTTCAATTCCGCGTCCGGCCATCATATTTTAGGTTTTCCGTGATTTCCCTAAATCACTCCAGGCAAATGTCAGGATGGTTCCTTTGAAAGGGCACGGCCGACTTCCTTCCCCGTCCTTTTCTGATCCGATGAGACCGATGACCTCGCTGTCTGGTCTTCTCCCCCCCCCCCAAAAAAAAAACAACCCAACTCAATTCTGTTTTGCATTAAAATGAATCAAGAATTCCCTCTGCCCAAATTAAGCATCGTGCGAAGAGTCTGGTGCCGGTGTTAAGTTATTCATGAATTCGGATCGGATTATAATGTACTTTATGGATCAACAGTGATGAAGAAAAAAGGAAAATTATCAGTAAGTCAATTTTCTGTAAGCGTTTCAATGTCCAATCAGATTAAAGCTCACGTCACTTACAAGCTGACGTAAGGCTAATGGCCACTTTAGTGGCAATAACTACGTACTGCTCTCATGTGGGACGGGTCCACAGCCCTCAGGTGTTTACTCATATTAAGCATTTACTTTCAAAAAATTGACAGCTGTGTGCAGAAACTACCAAATTTAACAACTACACATTGCGTTAGTTTACAGTGAGCTACTTCTTTGATAAATAAGGAAAGGACGACCGCATGTAAATAAAGCAAACAAGAAAGTGGATAGTCTCGATTCCTATATGTATTAGAACGGTTGGAAAACACTTGAAAAGAAATGCGCAAGTCTGTTTAAAAATATTGATGCTCCTATTCACACTACTATGGAGTAATGTGATATCATTTTCTAGTTTCGTCGGAGTATAATACTGAAGATCTACGTAACTTAAACTATAACCGACGGAAAGAGATAAGGACAAATCAAACTTACGAAGTACGTAGCTGATTGCAGCATGTGTAAAGTGGAGGCACAAAGGTTCTCTTGTAGTACTTAGCTTGTTATTATAAATAATTAAATAATGACCATCTATGCATAGTAAATACGGCACAACACCTCCCAAACACCATTCGCTGATTCCGTAATCTACTCGTATTTATGACTGTTACACCTCGAAGTCGCGAAACGAGCCATTGGCTGTGTACGCCACGTTGTTTCTGGAACAACTGTCGCCAGTTCTCGCGGCGCGTTTTCACTCGAGGGTAAAAAAAAAGAAAACAATTGTTTTTCCAGCTGAATGAGCGGACCAGAACATGCGGGTGGACAGCGAAACAAAAATCTCACAACGCGCGGTCCGCGCCGCTTTAATATTCATGAGCGCGCACATCCGCGGCGGGATTTTTCGCGCAGTTTTGGTTAATATGGCGGAGTGCTTTGTGGCACCGCGGGGGACGTGACGGCGCGGCAGGGCAAACCCGGCCGGCAGCGGCGTTCGCGCCGCAGGCTGCGAGGCGTGGCGTGGACTGGCACCCGTCGTGCCACGTGAGGCGGATCACACGTCATAAGAGGCGCGCAGGCTGCCGGCTGTGATGGCAGCACAGAACGCCGTCTGTCTGTCTCCCGCCTCTGGCAGACTTTTTCCGCAAGAGTTGCCTCCGTATAACGCGCTCCCAGTTCCCCGAGCTAACAACTTTCTCTCCCGTGAAACTTACCCCACTCCCTCCTTTATTTTTTCCACCCCAACTGACGCACTTAGCCCGGAACTCTCATAAATTCAGACCACTCTTTAGGCGTGAATTCCCAATTCTCGATACTGCATCGGAGATGAAACGTATATATATATATATATATATATATATATATATATATATATATATATATATATATATATGGTGTTACAAAAACGTATGGCCAAACTTTCAGGAAACATTCCTCACACACAAATAAAGAAAAGATGTTATGTTGACATGTGTCCGGAAACCCTTAATTTCCATGTCAGAGCTCATTTTAGTTTCGTCAGTATGTACTGTACTTCTTCGATTCACCGCCAGTTGACCAATTGAAGGAAGGTAATTTTGACTTCGGTGCACGTGTTGACATGCCACTCATTGCTCTACAGCACTAGCATCAAGCACATCAGTACGTACCATCAACAGGTTAGTGTTCATCACGAACGTGGTTTTGCAGTCAGTGCAATGTTTACAAATGCGGAGTTGGCAGATGCCCATTTGATGTATGGATTAGCACGGGGCAGTAGCCGTGGCGTGTTACGTTTGTATCGAGACAGATTTCCAGAACGAAGGTGTCCCGACAGGAAGACGTTCGAAGCAATTCATCAGCGTCTTAGGGAGCACGGAACATTCCAGCCTTTGACTCGCGACTGGGGAAGACCTAGAACGACGAGGACACCTGCAATGGACGAGGAAATTCTTCGTGCAGTTGACGATAACCCTAATGTCAGCGTCAGAGAAGTTGCTGCTGTACAAGGTTACGTTGCCCACGTTACTGTATGGAGAGTGCTACGGGAGAACCAATTGTTTCCGTACCATGCACAGCGTGTGCAGGCACTATCAGCAGCTGATTGGCCTCCACGGGTACACTTCCGCGAATGGTTCATCCAACAAAGTGTCAATCCTCATTTCAGGGCAAATGTTCTCTTTACGGATGAGGCATCAATCCAACGTGATCAAATTGTAAATTTTCACAATCAACATGTGTGGGCTGACGAGAATCCGCACGCAATTGTGCAATCACGTCATCAACACAGATTTTCTGTGAACGTTTGGGCAGGCATTGTTGGTGATGTCTTGATTGGGCCCCATGTTCTTCCACCTACGCTCAATGGAGCGCGTTATCATGATTTCATACGGAATACTCTACCTGTGCTGCTAGAACGTGTGCCTTTACAAGTACGACACAACATGTGGTTCATGCACGATGGAGCTCCTGCAGCTGGCCGGAGTGGCCAAGCGGTTCGAGGCGCTACAGTCCGGAACCGCGCGACCGCTACGGTCGCAGGTTCGAATCCTGCCTTGGGCATGGATGAGTGTGATGTCCTTAGGTTAGTTAGGTTTAAGTTGTTCTAAGTTCTAGGGGTGTTCAGAGCCATTTGAACCATTTAGCTCCTGCACATTTCAGTTGAAGTGTTCGTACGCTTCTCAACAACAGATTCGGTGACCGATGGATTGGTAGAGGCGGACCGATTCCATGACCTCCACGCTCTCCTGGCCTCAACCCTCTTGACTTTCATTTATGGGGGCATTTGAAAGCTCTTGTCTACGCAACCCCGGTACAAAATGTAGAGACTCTTCGTGCTCGTGTTGTGGACGGCTGTGATATAATACGCCGTGCTCCAGGGCTGCATCAGGGATTCCATGCGACGGAGGGTGGATGCATGTATCCTCGCTAACGGAGGACATTTTGAACATTTCCTGTAACAAAGCGTTTGAAGTCACGCTGGTACGTTCTGTTGCTGTGTGTTTCCATTCCATGAGTAATGTGATTTGAAGAGAAGTAACAAAATGAGCTCTAACATGGAAACGCCGGCCGCTGGTGGCCGAGCGGTTCTGGCGCTACAGTCTGGAACCGCGCGACCGCTACGATCGCAGGTTCGAATCCTGCCTCGGGCATGGATGTGTGTGTTGTCCTTAGGTTAGTTAGGTTTAAGTAGTTCTAAGTTCTAGGGGACTTATGACCTCAGCAGTTGAGTCCCATAGTGCTCAGAGACATTTTCTAACATGGAAAGTAAGCATTTCCGGACACATGTCCACATAACATACTTTCTTTCTTTGTGTGTGAGGAATGTTTCCTGAAAGTTTGGCCGTATCTTTTTGTAACACCATATATATATATATATATATATATATATATATATATATATATATATATATATATATATATATATATATATATATATATATATATATATATCAGGTGATCAAAAAGTCAGTATAAATTTGAAAAATTAATAAACCACGGAATAATGTAGAGAGTAAGGTAAAAATTGACTCACATGCTTGAAATGACATGGGGTTTTATTAGAACCACCCCATATTGCTAGACGCGTGAAAGATCTGATTTGGTGATGATCGTGTGCTCAGCCGCCACTGTCGACATGCTTGGCCTCCCAGGTCCTCAAACCTCAGTCCGTGCGATTATTGGCTTTGGGGTTACCTGCGCCGTCCGGAGTGGCCGAGCGGTTCAAGGCGCTACAGTCTGGAGCCGCGCGACCGCTACGGTCGCAGGTTCGAATCCTGCCTCGGGCATGGATGTGTGATAGGTTAGTTAGGTAAATAGTTCTAAGTTCTAGAGGACTGATGACCTCAGAAGTTAAGTCCCATAGTGCTGAGAGCCATTTGAAATTTTTTTTTTGGGGGGGGGGGGATTGCCTGAAGTCTCTAGTGTATCGTGATCGACCGACATCTCTAGGGATGCTGAATGACAACATTCGACGCTAATGCCTCACCATAACTCCGGACATGCTTTACAGCGCTGTTCACAACATTATTCCTCGACTACAGCTATTGTTGAGGAATGATGGTGGACATATTGAGCATTTCCTGTAAATCACATCATCTTTGCTTTGTCTTACTTTGTTATGCTAATTATTGCTATTCTGATTAGATGAAGCGCCATCTGTCGGACATTTTTGGAACTTTTCTATTTTTTTGGTTCTAATAAAACCCCATGTCATTCCAAACATGTGTGTCAATTTGTACCTCTCTATCTACATTATTCCGTGATTTATTCAGTTTTCAAATTTATACTGACTTTTTGATCACCCGGTATATATAGGGTGGTCCACTGATCGTGACCGGGCCAAATATCTCACGAAATAAGCGGCAAACGAAAAAAACTACAAAGAACGAAACTCGTCTAGCTTGAAGGGGGAAACCAGATGGCGCTATAGTTGGCCCGCTAGATGGCGCTGCCATAGGTCAAACGGATATCAACTGCGTTTCTTTAAATAGGAACCCTCATATATATTACATATTCGTGGCGGCAGTGTCGAGAGCACAAATTTGCAACAGTACACTGCGTGAACACAAGCAAAAGTCACTCAGGCGTGAGGGGGATGCAAGTGACGGTGGCGCCTCTACAGTGCTACGCGCACTGCTCTAGGACTACTACTGCTGGCATTAGGTCGGCGTCAGCGGACGCGTCCCACCCCACAACTGCTTTCCATTATATCGGCCTCCCTCGCCTGCGCCACACCACTCGCTTCGACCTGTTGGGCAGAAAAAACGCGCGTACATCCGATAGCGGCTGCTAAATGGCGTGATGGTCAGCGTCGATAGCATTTCCGATACGCCGAGCACGGACTGCGACCGCCGGCCGTGGTTGCATCGCTGCCGTGTTATCCGCTCCCCACCCCTTCTCCCACCTCATCCGTCGCCGGCCGTGCAAACTCGCACCGGCTTTTCCCCTGCCCCACGGACTGCGCTTCGCAGATAGAGTTTCCACACACCTCTCGTTAGCAGAACTGCTGGACGCTTTCAGTTACACTCGCTGCGTCGCTTCTCTAGGGTTTCCTTGTAGCCAACGTAGAAGAGAAGTAACCACTGAAGAAATGGCCACCTGCAGGATACCCGGTAAAGGACGACATGTGGCATATAGCATATTAATTTTAATCGTTTTTCGTAGTGATATTTGTTTAAAGCAAAACTACATACTTTTTTATGGTTTTGATTGTTGCATGACATCGCGGTATAAAGTTAAAATTTATGGCACACACTACAGTCCGTGACCCCTTCGCGATGTAACAAATTTAAGTTTCTATGTCAACGCAATCAAACGATATGACCATTTATGACACATATTTTGATATCATGCCAGTACCGATACCAAAAACAGGCCTAAATTGTCAAAATTCTCGATTCGAGGTTTGGATGAACTATCTATATACGTAACTAAGTTTGTAGAGAACTCTTGGTGCGTGAGTTCTACTCGCACTTATCAGTAATTTTTATTGTGCTTTTTGTAATGCGTTCTTTTATAATTTTTTGTAGAGTTCTGTTTTTATTTCTTTTGAGTATGGTTACTTCTTTAGTTTTTCTGCTGTAGGCCTTAAAGGAATGCAGTAACTGAAAATGAATAAAATTTAATGACAATTGCAAAACACTAGGAGAAAGGGTGATCTTCACTACTCAAGGTTAAATTTAACTTTGGCTCAGAAGGGGATAAACTATGCTGCCACAAAAGTCTTTGGTCACTTACCTAATAGCATCAAAAGTCTTACAGATAATCATATAGCATTTAAAAGGAAATTAAAAGAATTTCTTAATGGCAACTCCTTCTACTCATTAGATGAATTTTTGGATATAGTAAGTGGGTATTTCCCAACATCAAAAAAAAAAAAATGAGTGTCATGTAATATTTTGCCTAATGTAATAGCTTGTATAGGCACCTTTTATTAACCTGACACGTTCCACATCATTACGAAGTGGCGTATTCATGATCTATGGAACAAGTACTAATATAATCTAATCTAATTGATTCAATGTCAGTGATGTTACAATGAATTCTTACTATGGCCCTCATCAAGTCAACTACGAAGTCGTTACATTATTTGAAGTTTTATGTATGTGGCACGCTATTGTATTTGTTTAGTGCTAAATGAATAAACTGGAAGTTATTGCAAAGATAGAAATAATCTTTCAACCATCACCATTTCCTAAGTTTATCTTCAAACACATTTATTCTGAAATTATGGTCAACAGACTTCGTATACCAATAGAAGTATTTAAATTGTGACAAGCACAAAAAGTGAGAAACGGTTTCTCCAGTTTTAAAATAGTTCGCCGAGATATATTGCCATAACAGTGTTTGATGTTCTTTAAAAAACAGTGGGAGCTATTAAATGAACGTCAATGAAAGTTACTGAACTCCAGTTGATTGAATTTAACCACAAAATTCATAAATTGAAAAATATTTCATTTCGTATTTGAGTAGTAGCACACAAACCAGAGATTCAGAGAGTTCTGCGGAGCACATGTAAGTGTAATAAAAGGAGTTGTCCTGATGTCGCAAACTTGAAACCTACTTCAGCCATGCCAGTTACACCATCTGAGGTCATCAGTCCCCTACACATAGTATTACTTAAACCTAACTAACGTAATGACATCACACACATCCATGCCCGAGGCAGGATTCGAACCTGCGACCGTAGCAGCAGCGCGGTTCCGGACTGAAGCCCTATAACCACTCGGCCACAGCGGCCGGCACCAAAAGAAGTCTGAAAATGCTTTCCTCACACTGTGTTATTCACGGAAGCACTGAAATATTTTCTATGCGACATAAATTGGAGTGTCTTAGGTAGCGGCACCAGCTTAAAAGCAACGTATTGCCTAAATCTGTAGCGCCATTTCCCTTAATTTCACCTCCATGGCGGAGCGCATTGTCAAATATTATCGTTGGTTGTCTAAGCTACGTGGACCATCAACAACTAGATTACTTCAGGCAAAAGTTTTAAACACAACTATTAACCTTCCTCGCTCTGTTTCATCTGAAGAAAGATGGATTGTAAATGTAGACGTAGCAGTATACAGGGAAAGGAAAATTCAAATATAGTCTTTAGTCCTGACTATGTCATTTACGCTATCAAATAACACAGTGTTACACCGTCTAAGACGGAGAAACACTACTTCTTTCTATAGTAGCACTAAAATTTGTTAGTATAATACAGGCTTATTCACATCAAGCAGTGTGTATTCAGCACATTAAAATGTTTCAAGTTTTTTCACTGTAATTATCATTTCTTTCTTTTGTACGCTTGAGATACTGGTCATTTTTGTCATTTGTACGCTTGAGATACTGCATCATGACTACCAGCAATTGATGACATCTTCTTCGTCTCATATTTATGGCATGATCATTACTTACAGCGTGTTGTAAAATCTTTCCTTGTATTTGGCATATGTAGTGATTCTCCAGTGTTCGTTTTCAATCTATTATAAATAATCGCAGTACGTTGCTGCTCGATGATGTGTTATGTACGTTATAATAAGAACTGTGGCACACACTGCTCACATGATGCTAAAAAAATGTGTTAATTCCATTTCTAATGATCTTCACAATTAGACTCTTTCCTTATTTGAAGGAGAAGACAACGACAGTAAAAAAAGGATTAGTGGTATCTTAAGTTAATGTGAATGGTTGTATCTCTTACGTTCTAGGCGCTTCAGTCCGGAACCGCGCTGCTGCTACGGTCGCAGGTTCGATCCTGCCTCGGGCATGGATGTGTGTGATGTCCTTAGGTTATTTAGGGGACTGATGACCTCAGATGTTAAGTCCCATAGTGCTTAGAGCCATTTGAACCATCTTATGTAACAGGAAAATTCATTACTAAAAGCCAAATAAGGGTTACCATTTGCGATGGGTTGCTGTCTACATATCATGTGGCACGAAATGATTGTCTACATCCGCATATGTATAAAGAAAGGCCATCTTTGTTCTGTTTCGAGGAGGGTACTTTTGTTGTCATTTTGATGTATCCATTTTCCTGTTGCAATCGAGAAGGGACGCGGAAGAAATAATTTTCGGTTAGTCTCTGTGTGATCAAGTTTCCTTTCCCCTTCATGTAAGAAACAGGAGTTGTAGGGTACGTGGGGGTAAAAGAAAGCATTTTTTGTTTTACGATACGTTTAAAAAAATTGCAGAAATATTGTAACCGTTACGCACGCAACGCGTAATTTGACGTCTTGGAAACACTGTATAAGTATCATATTTGTCTAGTTGTTTTGAGAAGAGTAATGAAAGTTTTCCTGAAAATCATTCATAGTAGTCTTACCTCATGCTCTGACGTAAGCGTTCACGGCCGTGGGGCAAGATGCGTACTTTTAGCTCCAAATGAAGAAAACAAGAAGGATTAGCAATAAATACATGGAAAAAGCGATTACGAATTCTTTATTTTTCGACCAATACAGAAAGAAAAGGTTATGATCTGAGAGTAAGGACGAAATAACGTTTATCGAGGGAAATGTAATGCTGCACTATTGTTTCTTCTTCTTCTTCTTCCAATGAAAAAGTTTTTGTCAATCAGCCGAGGTGCTCACTACCTTCGTCAGTTTTAACATGTTTTCTTAACGCAGCCTCTGAAAAGCAGGTAGCTTGGGACGCTTCCTGATTGAGCTTCCATTTTATTTAAGGGCAAGACCTGGGTGGTAGAGCGGGTCTTTTAGAGGCTGTCTAGTTGGTGTTCTAGGTCATTTTCTGGGAAAAATGCCACTTTGGTTGACGTAATTATAATTGAACTATGTATGTGAGGTATGTATATCTAAAAAAAAAAAAACATTATCCAACGAAAGATAACCTATAGAACAGGAACACATAATTTACGTTCTCTAAGGTGAATAATAAGACATCTAAGGTAAACACCAACGAAAATACTTTAATATGCTATATGGGCCTACGTAAGTCAATGTAAAGGTTATGAGATAAAAGTTCGTAAATAATTTCTTGATTTGGTAAAACGCCTGCGAACTTTTTCCCCATTAGACCTGCGTACTTTTACACCATGCTGCTTTTGTTCGGCATTCTACAGATAACATACATAACTGAGGTCGTGGAGTACAAGGAGGATATTGGAAGTTAATAGCCGCCCGTTCCTGTACGGAGTTTATCTAAATCCTAGACATATTTACGTTGACTCAACAGTCAATTAAAACTGTCCAAATTATACACTGAGAACGTACGAAGTAACTTAACTAGCTGTTAGTGTCTGACTGCCACAAGGGTCCAGAATGTAACTGAGATGATGACGTATGCGCTACCTGGAGAGAAAAATGGCGAAATTCTGCTTTCGACACCTGGAAAATTGATGCTAATTCTTGCCCCCACGCGTACTTTTATCCCCATCTGCCTACTCGTGTGCAAATAATGTGTTGCCTATTCCTTCGTGGAACGTCCGAAGTAGAAATTCTGATTGTAAATATCTCTGTGCTCCACATCGCCTCTCATTCGTCCGGAACCAATTCCACAATTCAAGTCGTGGCACTCGTCACTTGGCTGTGGTGATCGCAGTACTGTTGCGACCCAATATAAAAATTTTATCTCTCAATCGAAAATTATTCTGATTATCATTTGATCCGTTTCAATGCCTAGTGAAATATACATCAGATATAAAATGCTTAGCTACGTATAGATCGTCAATGAGAAATGCAGTGGCAGAAGTAACAGCTGCTGATGTTGCATTAGACTTCCGAGCTGGTAGTATGTTCATAAAAATACTTTGTGATTGAGACATAAAAGCATTATATTACAAATCACCTCATTCTCAAAGGACATTAATTAGTCAACTTTTGCTATTAGCTGTATAATATTTTGCTTTTGGTACTCGTCACGCAGCATCAAGAATATGATAAACAACTGTATTTAAACTGCTCTTGAGGAAAATTCTTCGAACAAGTGGCACTGAATGGGAAAACGGCAAGACATTTGTGTATTTGGACAGCGCCTTCTCGTGTTCTGGTCAGACTGCAATGTTTGCGGAACATCAGTGTGTTACGGTGGGATAACATCTGCTAGCGAGCGAGATGTAGAACAAAATTTTCTTCACTTTTGTACTCAAAATAAAACTACGCTCGGACGAAGTTAACTTCACCGAATAATTTTGCAGTTTGCAGCAAAGCGCATAAAAATGTACAGAAGCAAGATTTACAGGAGACTAACATAAGATAGATCCAGTAATCAAGATATTGTATCCAAAGGCCTTGGTATCATAATTATATTGGAAGATCCTAAATTGCGTACCTTGTGGTATGTAAGTAATGGTTCGAAACGATTGTTTACTTTTTATGGACAGTAAAAAAAGTATACATTCGAGCTTGTCCCAGAGCTGTTCCACTGGTTTCAAGATTGGAGTTCGGGCAGCCCAGTTCATTTCAGGAATGTTTAAGCCTCGCTTTGCACAGACCATAGGAACAAGTGAGTTATGAGAAACTTCTCGACCGTTGTACGTAATACTCCCTACGCACAGTCATTGTGCTACAGGGACTGCCGGCAGCACTTTGGAGCTCATAAATAATTCCTTTTGCTGACTTCACGAATTTTTTTCCAAAACTGCTGCTTTATGTTTGCCCGTTACATGAGGTCTTCCTCATCTTGTTTCCATTTCGCAGCCACATCACCAAGTCTGGAAAAATTGAAATGTTCTTAACGTAGTAGTTACGCAGGTGACATCTAATGAGTAGTACATGTCTGAAGTCAGTGAGCTCTTGCGACCGATCCACTCCGCCGTTATTGCTTCTCTACTGACAAGACAATACTCTCCGCCTCCTTTTATACTGGTGAGACCGCTTCTCGTGACATCTAGTGGCCAATTCCACATAACACAGGGGTGGATGGTTACTTTTGATCAGATAGTGTAATTCATCGACAGATCTGAACTCCGCAATCTGGAAGGTCCTTTTTCGTTTTCTGATCACTTAGAAATTTATGTGGAAGATTGCAGACGATGCAGTCATGGTCTGTGCGGCTGGTCCCGGCGGAGGTCCTCCCTCGGGCATGGGTGTGTGTATTTGTCCTTAGGATAATTTAGGTTAAGTAATGTGTAAGCTTATGGACTGATGACCTTAGCAGTTAAGTCTCATAAAATTTCACACACATTTGAACATTTTTTTGCACACGATAATTACTTTAGGGGTGTTCGTTATAAGTGTGTAATTGTTGCTTCACTCTTACTCGCCTCGGAATATTCACAGACATCTTATGCATCTTATATCACATTTTGGAGCACTGTAACACTCCCGCTACATTATTAGGGACAGTGCTAAGGAAACCTTCCGCATCTTGGACAATAGTCACATGCGCAAAGCACCAACCGGCGGTCAACTGGGTCTCGTGATCCTGATGAGGACGCCTAGTTCATGGATCAGAGCGTAGCCTACTGCATGTAGAGAGAGGTCCGTTATTCACCGAAGAAGATACTACTAATGACAGATCACGTAACTAGTAAAGAGGTACTCAATAGAATTGGGGAGATAAGAAATTTGTGGTTACGACCTGACAAGAAGAAGGAAAAAATTTGGAAATTTGTGGTAAGGTATTATGGGACCAAACTGCTCAGGTCATCGGTCCCTAAGCTTACGCACTACTTAATCTAATTTAAACTAACTTTCGGTAAGAACGACACACATACCCATGCCCGATGGAGAACTCGAACCTCCGACGGGGCGACGGGGAGGGGGTGGGGCGGACCGTGTCTAGGCGCCTCAGGCCACGCGGCTACCCCGCATGGCAAAGAGGAAGGATCGGTTGGCAGGACACATTCTGAGGCGTCAAGGAATCACCAATTTATTACTGGGGGAAGCGTGGGGCGTAAAAATCGTAGAGGGAGACCAAGAGAGGAATACAGAAGCAGATTCAGAATAATATAGGTAGCAGTAGTTACTCGGAGGTGAAGAGACTTGCACAGCTGCACAACCAACATTAAAAGATAGATTATCAAATTAACTACATAGTTTCTAGAATGACATTTTCACTCTACAGCGGAGTGTGCGCTGATATGAAACTTCCTGGCAGATTAAAACGTGTGCCGGACCGAGACACGAACTCGGGACCTTTGCCTTTCGCGGGCAAGTGCTCTACCACTGAGCTACCCAAGCACGACTCACGCCCCGTCCTCACAGCGTTACTTCTGCCAGTACCTCGTCTCCTACCTTCCAAACTTTACAGAAGCTCTCCTGCGAACCTTGCAGAACTAGTACTCCTGAAAGAAAGGATATTGCGGAGACATGGCTTAGCCACAGCCTGGGGTATGTTTCTAGAATGAAATTTTCACTCTACAGCGGAGTGTGCGCTGATATGAAACTGCCAGGAAAGTTTCTCATACTAAGAGGCCGGATACTATTACTATCAGAGACGTCAATTGGGGAGCGTATTGTAGCCATTTAACACATGCAACAGTATTATTAGGCGAGGAGCGCGTTAAAAAGGTGAATCAACAATTCCAGCGACTGAACGTTTATTACGCAGAATGCACCCTCCACACAGAAAAGATTCATTACATCACGAACAAAGCTGAGGTCACTCATACTCAAGTGCCGTGCCTGCGTTGTTATGAAGGACGATGTAGTGTTTCTTCGGACATGCAGGCATGCATGTATTAGATACTACACTCGAACAAGGCGCGCAAACTTCTTTTTAACAAAGTGTTAGTAAGAAAAGAAAAGAAAGAACTTAACGTAAGCTACGAGTTGTGACTCCGTAGATAGAGAGGGACGAAAGGGCGATGGCTTGGTACGACTTACAGGCGTTTTCCTGCCCGGCAGATGGGGCGTGGGGACACAGTGGGCGGGTGTCAACGTGCAAGGCCCAGCATCGGTGCTGCCGGCACCACCACCGGGCAGAAGCGCAAGAAAGGAGGGCGGAAGCCAAGGAGCAGGGGACAGTAGAGTTGGGGGGGATGACTAGTCTGGTATAGTGCATAAAAGAACGAGGCGCCTGTCCATAGGCCAACCCCGCTTTGGGGTATGACATACAAATGTAGCGCAGGGAGTATCAACATCGCATGGGGGAGCAGGAGTGCCGACCGAGTGTGGTACCACCAGCTGAGTATGTGTGACGTGAAGATAGTGTGAAGGTAATTGGCGAAGGAGGTGTGGTAGTGTGTTCGGTGCTCGATTTCATGGTGAACGGTTTGTAAATACTGCCAGAATCCAAGGCTTGACTTGTCACTATCAGTATACCTTGACCCATACAATCACATGATTTTAAGTTGCAGGGAAATGAGTATCCTCAGGATGTATAAAACTCTGTTGGTCAATCGAGTCCGGCGGAACGCGGAGATAGTGGACAACGAACTGTCGAACCAGTTACCAGATGTCTCTGCTGTCAAAACAAGTCAGGTGGTGCGTATCGTCCTTCACGAGGTGGCAGATGGTACAAAGTGTAATCACCGACAATACGATAGCGTGAAGATGTTGATTTGTGGCGAATTTTGCACATTCTTCGTGACGTTAGAGGGAATGAAACGCTGGAGGTCATGACACCAAATCGTGGGCCACCACGACGGTGGATGTTAACGTTCAGTTTTGTTGCGGGATTTGCAACGGAGTAGTGCGGTGTAGAAATCTTTGGTTCGAGGAAGGCACGCGCTCGGTAAGTGAGTGCGAGTGTAACTGAAGTCAACGTTGAAATCAGAAATGTGCGCCAGATGCTGCGTGATGTGGCCTACTGACACTCTCAGAGATATGGTCGTGGGCGGAAGAATGTCCAGCAAGCTGCACGTATGCGAGGGGCCCCCAGTTCCACTCTTGTGCATGGTGACCATGTACAAAGAGGCCGCTAGGGAGTTTCGAACGGAGCCTTAAGAGCTGGAGGCTCCGTCCAATAGTTGTTGGAAGTGGGATCACCTGTGCGACGTGGACCCCCTTGGACGTCACATGTTGACTAAAGTATTAGACACGTTGTAAAGAATCGAGTCGGCGGAGGAGTTATAATCTCACTGGCTTGCAGATAATTTGGAGAGTCTGCCGAAAATTTATGACAACGGAGCGAAGCACGGTGGAGGCGAAAATGACACTCAAGTATAGTGGGTTGTACAAACATGGGAGGGGTGCTAAGTCGTCGTGTGAGAGGCTGAGTCCAGTGGGCATCGCTGTGTATTTAACCACAATCATGGCACTGCCTGCTACAATTCCACACGTCGATACTAAGTCGAATACCACCTGTGTTTCGGTTCACGAGTGCCCTAACAGGAGGAAGTCGCCCGCATACGCATAACAACGAAAAGTGTGCTGTCGCAATACGAGACCAGAAAGGTGGGCCGTCAGGCTCCTGATGAGTGGCTCCAGAGTTACGGCATAGAGTAGTCGAAAGTGGGGAACCTTTCCTAATGGAGCGGCTTATGTCACTGGTTCCGCCACATGGTTATTGACTGAATCGGGGATTTGATGCTGCCGTACAGTCACCGGATGGTAGCAATAAACGGGAGTGGAAATTCATTCGCTCCGTTACGGTGAATAGAAAATGATGCCATACCTTGCTGTCAAAATCAATGGCAACCACTACGGCGCGGGGCCTGCACGCCACTGCCTGTGTGATCAAATCCCGACATTCCCCTATCGCCGATTGTATATTAACTGAGCCACCCAGACTCTGTCCTGGAGACAAAATGCAATGGAGTATCTTGCAGTAATATGTCGCCAGGAATTGCGCAAAAATTTTATAGTTTGTGTTAAGCAGAATTTGGGGGAGGTAATGTGCTGTCGTCGCTCCAGATGTCCGTTAGCAGATGAGTACAATAATACCCATGACAAAGGCTGGCGGTGTACATAGTTAACAGACCAAGAAACACTGTCGTCCATCGAGACCCATTAGCGCAAGAAGGACGCGATAAAATTCCATCGGAAATCCGTCGGTACTAGGTGACTTATTCAAAGCATCTTTGTTGATTCATCGTAGACCTCGTCACATATAACCGGCTCCATCAGCTCGTCCGCCTTGTCGCCGACGAGGACGCGTGTAGCGTGTGTAACACAACATCCTCAGAACTGGTGTTGGTAGGGTCCTCTAGGTATATTGAGCGGTGGTGGGCTACAAAAGCGTTGATGATTTCGGCCTGACAAGTGAAGTGTTGAGCGCGACGGCGTAGATCTCGGTGACGAGTCACTGTCGTCGTCGTTTCCCATAGGAGGCGATATGATGTATGAAGGCGTTGCTGTGCCGCCGAATCTTGACAGTTGAAATAGCTGGTAGTGTGTCGGCATCATGCAATTACTTTCTTGCAGTAGTGAACCAAGGTATGTCGAACGGCAGGTTCTGCAGTTTCTGGCCACCAATTAAAGTTCGTGCAGTACCGAGGCAAGAGACGTTCACAGGTGGCTCACCTCTTGGTGACACGCTGAAGACATTCGGGATTGTTGAGGTGGGAGGTGTTTAACTTCCACAGTGCACGACTGCGCCAGACCACTTTATTTCTTGAGGGAGGAGAATGTTGTAGCTGTAGGCACAGTGGTCCTGAAGGGCCAAGGCCAAAGTTCAGCGCCGTGGAGAGCAGGTGTGAGTTGCCGAGAGACGTAAATCCCGTCAAGGCGGCTCGCGGAATGACCCTCTGGTAATATGTCCAAGTGTATCACCGTATCGATATTCCTAAGTGTCGCAGAGTATCAAGATCATAGACGACAAGGCCCAGTTCTTCACAGGTGTTGCAGTGGGGTGTTTGATCCTTAGGACACGATTAAAATCACCCCCAAAGAAGTAATGCTCACAGCGTCTGCGGGTGCAGCCTGATGGAATGTAAATGCTGATAACAAGCGGACAGAAGGTATATGCCTTCAGCTACTGGAACGTCCTCAATGGCGTAGATGGCTACACGACGTCCCAGTCGATCATCAAGGAAGGGTCCGGCCCCGGTAGCTGAGTGGTCAGCGTGACGGAATGTCAATCCTAAGGTCCCGGGTTCGATTCCCGGCTGGGTCGGGGATTTTCTCCGCTCAGGGACTGGGTGTTGTGTTGTCCTAATCATCATTTCATCCCCATCGACGCGCAGGTCGCCGAAGTGGCGTCAAATCGAAAGACCTGCACCAGGCGAACGGTCTACCCGACGGGAGGCACTAGCCACACGACATTTCATTTCATCAAGGAAGGAATGTTATAGCCCGTTACATCCGGAAATGTGGTCAAGTGCGATGTCCACGTAGAATTCGATTATCATCTCTGGTCGTAGTTGAATTTTCACTCGTGAGACAATTTTGTTACTGTTGACCGTTGCTATTCGATACGTTTTGAGTCGAGCCCCGCTGGGGAAGCGAACAACATCAGTGGTGGGGTGAAAAGAGGCGAGGCAGCGGCAAGCCGTACCGTACACCACCCGATGGCGTTGGTGTCGGCCGAAGTTGGTCTCCGTCTGGGGTAACTCCGTCCTCAAATTGTGGTTCGGGTCATCATCGACGCCGTCACTCCACGCCATGGAGGGCCCTGTCGCTGTGGCTTACATATGTTCCACGTCGTCTGCAGGAGCGGGGGACGTTTCGGCGGCATTACGTACCGGCGTCACGTTGTCGTCATTCTTATTGTCATGCATGTATCGGCGTCCCATTCTCATCATTCTTCTGTCGTGCAGGACGGCCACTGGAGCTTCATGGGGATGTGAGTTTTCTCGTTCAAGGACCGTACGACGTCTCCCCCTGCGCCGTTTAGATGAACTTGTTTTCGTGTTCGTTCCTCTGTGTCGGAATACGGGAGGGAATTACTGCAATCCGGAAGGAAAGCCGTCACGGGGACGATAAGCGACATGACGCCCAGGCGGGGATCGGCAGTCATCGCTGTTGGTAGTGACGCCGGAGTCGCGTCAGGTAGTGAGCTTGATGCGTCGACACCGGCGTTATCCGTGGCAGGCGGATGTGGTCTGACTAACGACGGGAGGCAGTGGGAGAGGAAAGGGCCAGTGTGAAGGTGATTGGTAAAACCACCGTCGGAGTCGGAGGCGCCACGTTAGCAGCCGGAAATTGGATGATGCGCCACTGAAGAAACTCAGACCTGAGGTGACCTTCTTTGCCGCACCATGATAAGGTCTTGGATTGGCCGTCGTATATAACGACAGCTGATTTGTAGACGGCACGTAGCAATGGAGATCTTGTAATGCATATGTGCATTCTCTTCACGTGTTTAAGCCAAGTATTACACATATTTATGCGATCGGGAATGCTCATTAGCAGCCGGGCTACATGTACATTTAATAATTAAGGGTCAGCAAGGAACATTAGTGATGAAATCGTAGGAGGCAATGTTGTACAACCTTAGTAGGGACAAGATCCGACTATTCGGGAGTAGGATTTGCAATCTGAGACACTGTTCCGAGACAAACTTCCGTCACAATGTCTGCAAACGTGACGTCAGATCTGCCTAGCAACAGCGATCTGAACGCCCATTGGCTGAAATTTTGGATATATATACATGTAGGAAACGGGAGAAGTGTCCTTATTGGCTGAGGGAGAAAGGGGTGGGGGTCTCTCTTGTCCTTCGGGAAGACAGGGCGAGTGAGTCGCGAGCAGCCATTCGAAACGCACGGTCGAGTAACCGGGGCGACTCTAAAAGAACGGTCGCGAGAACATATTTCAGCTGTTAAACAAGATATAAAGTGAAGTTGTCAGTTACCAGAATGCCACGTGTCGTGGGCAGTGTCTATCATTATGTAAAGTCAGAAAACTGTGTTAATGTGTTGTAAAGGGTCAAATATAACGGCGTAGCCCACAGCCGCCATATTGCAAATTGTGATTCTGTGACGTATGTGACAAAGCAATTTCTGTACTAAAACAAGTATAGCACAAACGTTGTTGACAATTAACAACTGGCATCCCTAAATACTCCACTTCAGCCGGATCACCACCTACATGGAACCTGGCGACTGAGCGCTACTACTGTGCGACGAGGGACTTGCCGAAGCAGCAAGACACCACGTTAGTGATGCCACGCAGAGAAGTACTTCCTTCCCACTACAATGTCAATGAGGGTGTTGTAATCTATGATGATCTTTCGTAGACCGTTAAGAACGGGGTACTTTTGGAACTACTCCCAGCGTTCAGCACATACACATACACTGCCATGGAAGCGAAAAGCACCGATAATGTCTACCCCCGGGAGCTCGAATGGTAGTTCGGAAACTCGTTTGGTGCGCATGTCCAAGCCTACGTGGTCGACAGCGACATTGCCGTCAGCGTGGCAAAAGCGTAGTCCGTGTCTGGTGTTGCGAAGTATACGTTCGCGCGACATGTCATTGCCGACTTAGACGTACACCGTACTGCTTGAGATGGCCAAATAGATGCCCAAAATGTAATATGGGGTCTTAGCGTTCCACTTCAAAAGCCTTTGGTCGTTTGAAGGTGAATCGTAGGGTGGTATACGGAAACAGTTGGTCACAGTTCTAACACAGGTAAGTGACGGCCGAATAAAGTAAACACCAGCCAGTGCGAGTGCGAGTGCGAGCGCGAGCGCTCCGCAGACGGAAACACGCAGCACGTCCGCGCTGCACGGCTTCGAAAGCCGGACTGATCCGGCTATCCCTCCACGACTCACTGCGAGACCAAAACTTCAGGATGTCGTCGGTCTTGTGTCACAACCTGAACTTGTACAGATGGTTCAAATGGCTCTATGGAACTTCTGAGGTCATCAGTCCCCTAGAACTTAGAACTACTTAAACCTAAATAACCTAAGGAAATCACACACATCCATGCCCGAGGCAGGATTCGAACCTGCGACCCTAGCGGTCGCGCGGTACATGACTGTAGCGCCTAGAACCGCACGGCCACCACGGCTGGGTGTGCTTGTACACTTACTTTTTACTTTACTTTACACGTGGCTAAGGCCTTATCGACCATACACCTGCTCTACGAGCCTCTTCCAATTATTTCTATCCAGGGAAATTGTTGTCCAATCAGAGTTGATGCCCATCCTAGCTGCATCTTCCCGGATATTCTCCATCCACCTAATTCGAGGTCTTCCTCTTCTTCTCTTTCCTTCTAATTTCTTAGTGGATGCTATTTTGGGTAGTCTGTTCTCCGGCATCCTTCCTACATGACCAGCTCAGTTCAGTCTTCTTTTCTTTAACATATCCACAATGGTACTATGTTTGTACAGCTCCCGTAGTTCTTCATTTTTCCTTATCCTCCACTCCATGACATTTTCATCGAAGATTGGTCCAAATATTTTTCTTAGTATTTTTTTTCAAATATCAACAGTTTTTCTTCATCTTTTTTCCTGAATGTAATACCTTCACATCCATATAATGCTACTGGTACAATAGTTGACTGATAAAAACGGATTTTGAATTCAGTACTAAGTGATCTCATCCTTAAAATTTTGATACAGCTGTAAAAAGTTCTATTAGCTGCTGCTAGACGGGCGTCTATTTCTATTTCTGCTCTATTGTCTCTGCTAAAAAGACTCCCTAAGTACTTGAAGTGGTCAACTGCCTTGAAAGTGAGACCATTTACGGTCAGTGGTGTATTCTTTTGGAGTTTTTTACTTATGACTAGATATTCTGTCTTTTCTTCATTCACATGAAGTCCAGCTTTCTCAGCTATTTTGTAATAATTTTGCATCATCCTGATTAATTCAGCTTTTGAAGTGCTTATTAAGGCTATATCATCTGCATAAGCAAGTCTAGTAATGTTCTGTCCCTGCAGTTGGATCCCTTGTGGATTAGTTTTGGTGAATTCTCTATCAATCTTCTCTAAGATAATATTAAATAGAATAGGTGAGATCGCATCCCCTTGTCTCAGTCCAGTGTACACCTTAAAATTTTCAGTCTCTCCTGCAGGTGTCTTAACTTTGCATATGGTTTCTTCCAAACACATTTTAACTAATTTGATTAATTTTAATGGTATTTCAAATTCTTTCATGGTGTTTAAGAGTGTCTGTCGGTGTATGCTATCATAGGCCTTCTTGAAGTCTATAAATAGAATATGGATATCTACATTAAATTCCCATGCCTTCTCATTTATTTGTCTCAATGTGAATAAGTGATCCAAAGTGGATCTGTTAGTGCGGAAACCACATTGGTAGTCCCCAATCAGTTCTTCGGTTATGGGAATCAGTCTGTGTAGTATACACATCGACAAAATCTTATACGCGACATTGAGTAGGGCAATTCCTCTGTAGTTATCACAGACAAGGGGATCATTCTTCTTAAAGATGGGGCATATAATTGCAGTTTTCCAATCGGCCGGTATGTTTTCTGTCTCCCAAATTGTTTCAATTAAGGGATGTAGTTCTATTTCCAATTGTGCTTGTACACACATCATGTAATTTCCCTTCAGGGGAAGACACTGTAATTGAATGTCGCTGCTCGGTATCGGCATGGATGTCAGAAAGAACACTGCAACGTAATCAGAATAACACAGGCATTGCAATATCGTATTTATCTGCCGATACCGGGCAAAGTATAACGTCTGACCTGTACGGAAATATACATAATGGATGTACGAATACAGGTCGTAGACGCATGGTTGACCGTATATGGAAGTATCTCAAGGCATGAAGCATCTCAAAAATTTCGTCGAGTCGTCGACGGATAGCCAAATGGTAGCGCGACCGGACGCTATAATCACGAAATCCGGGTTCGAGTCCTGGTTCGGCAGAGATTTTCATTGTCGTCATTCCATACCACAGCTGACTGTTGTTCTTATTAACACTTCATCCACTGTATGAAAGTTTAGATCTGACAATGAATTGTGCATGGATAACCAAATCAGTTAAGGCGACCGCTCCCTTAAAGCTGGAAATCTGTGTTCCAGTCCCGATCCGGCACAGATTTTCATTGTAATCATTTCCTTATGCAGATAATGGTTGTTCCTTTCCGCAACTGCGAACACACTTCATGTAAATTCGTCCAGGTAACTAACTCAATGGAATGAAACTTCCTGGCAAAATAACCTAATTCCTGGCAGATTTACGTAATTAAATGATCAGCAGGAATTTTGGGAACTGAAGCTCTGGAAGTAAGTAAAAGTAACAGTCTCGCGTAATCCCGAATAATAAACCACACAAAGACATAAGAAATGTTTTATTTCTGTTAGTCTTATATTATTATTATCGTTGCCCATCGTTTGCGGAAGGGTCGTATCGAACCAACATTAAATTGTACACTAAGGCCTAGTTACTTTGGTAATAAAGACATTAAGTTATTCAACGGATACAATGCTTGGCATTCTGTGGGTTCATATCACACCTGGGAAACCCGATTCTATCCATAAAATCTGAACCAAAGAACTACTATCACGAATATAGGGATTCGTTACATTCAGTGCAATTAGTACCACGCAGAAGGGGCCTATGGACAGAGAAAGGGAAGGATAGAGCCATTCCGCCAAATAAAACACATTAATTCCAATAAAGTAGGTTTACTGAAAATTGTAAGCATGCATGTCGGGATTCGTTACAATCAGTGACTTGTGAGATCTCTAACAGACAGCTCCTCCAACTGTGAAATCCAGATTCGAAAACACTAGGACAGTGTCACACAAAGGATGGGTTCAAACTGCCAGATCTATAATATGGTGACAAGAAATCAAAGGACCGCACCTGAATATAATGAGCCACGCGGAGTGACCACACTGTTTGAGGCGTCATGTCACGGACTGCGCGGCCCCTCCCGCTGGAGGTTCGAGTACTCCCTCGAGCATGTGTGTGTGTGTGTGTGTGTGTGTGTGTGTGTGTGTGTGTGTGTGTGTGTGTGTGTGTGTGTGTGTGTGTGTGTAGGTGTGTGTGTGTGTGTGTGTGTGTGTGTGTGTGTGTGTGTGTGTTGTTCTTAGCATAGGTTAATTTAAGTAGTGTGTGAGTCCAGAGAGCGATGACCTAAGCAGTTTGGTCCCTTAGGAATTCACATTGAATATAATGAGGGAAGATATTAATTACACTGAAACCTTGAGCCTCGTGAAAAACATCAATAATTACTCGGTCGACATGAAATCGTTGATTTACTGACCTCTCCTGTGTTCCTACCCCGCATGAAGGAACCTGGTTTGGATTGGTTGACGTTCCAGAGAAACAAGCATACTCACACCAGGTTGATGGCCACAAGAGTGCCTAAAAAACCACCCTCCAGATGTCCATTGAAGACGGACCCTCGCTTTTTTGTTGGGATGGGAATGGCACCCATCGGTTAGCCAATAGAGTGTACATGGCAAGCAACACGCGAATTTAACTAGACTGAAACCTTGAGCCTAGTGAAAAACATCAATAATTACCCTGTTGACATGAAATCGTTGATTTACTGACCTCTACTGAGTTCCTAGCCTGCATGAAGGAACCCCGTTCGAGACTGGATTAGAAGGGAGAACCGATAGAGGTACTCAAGGTACCCTCTGCCACATACCGTCAGGTGGCTTGCGGAGTATGGATGTAGATGTAGAACATGAGAAAAGTGGGATGATTCCGTATTTGAAGCACGATGTGTTAGAGGATATCTATGAAAAGCATACATTTTGGTAGGTATTGCTACACTCAGAACCAAGGAAACGTTTCTGACTTATTAACCATTTAATAAACGTTCACCTGCGCTTCCGCGTTGTACAGACATTCCAAAATCGGTTTAATGAGAATTGTAAACAAGCACACAAGGATTCCTTACACTTACTGTCACACTCACTGACGCGGAGAACACATCAAGTACAACAAATTGATTTCCCAGAAACTTTTCTCAGTGGAAGAGGTGTCAAAATAGGCAAACATGTGCCTCGGCTTATCCGTAGACACTCAACTGTTTCTAAGGAGAAAGACGCTCAGAGTTTTCTTGGGCCTTTATGTCACTTTTAGCGAGTACGTAGCGCAAATGAAGTGCTGGCGCAGTGGAGAGCGTTTTGGAATCACGATTTTGTGCTCGGTGTTTTAAGCCCAATTATTATTTTTATTTTAGTTTTTTATTTATCTACTCACGTTCGTAGAAGATTACTACTCGAATGTTCTACAACGGATATTGAAATACTGTTGTCCTGATTGGACTACTAATTATATGCTTGGTGAATACATTAAAAAGAAACTAAACTCCGCCCGAACAGGCAGTGAAGGCCCACCGCTACCGACGGCCGCCGTGTCATCCTCAGCCCACAGACGTCATTGGATGTGGATATGGAGGGGCATGTGGTCAGCACACCGCTCTCCAGGCCGTATGTCAGTTTACGAGACTGGAGCCGCTACTTCTCAATGAAGTAGCTCCTCAGTTTGCTTCACAAAGGCTGAGTGCACCCCGTTTGCCAACAGCACTCGGCAGACCGGATGATCACCATCCAAGTGCTAGCCTAGCCCGACAGCGCTTAGCTTGGGTGATCTGACAGGTACCGATGTTACCACTGCGCCAAGGCCGTTGACAAATTTTAAGAAAAGTGGAAAAAATGAATAAATGAGAAAATTATTTGAAACTGTTTTCTGTGGAACTCCGGTAATGTATCTTGATTCATAAATAACTGCAAGGGCCAGTTTTTGGTAAATTGATCCGACATGCACGCCACGACATTAATGCAAACGCATGAAATCTTCAGCAGTGTTCAAATGTTCAGAAGAATCAAATTAATAACAAAATATAAGAATTAATATAATAACTGATACAAGAATAAGAGAGTTTAAAAAGATTGAAACCCTTTAAAATACAATACATATATTCTAACGTACCTCCACTTCTTCTACTGGCTATTGATGGCGGAGACTTGAATGAGTACGTGCAAGTGATAATTTGCGCAATGGATATTTTAACGCTACTGAAGTCGCCCAGACACTTACACGTTCTCCAGGTAGAGTATGTTATTCTCATTAATTCTGAAAATTGCCGTGTGATATCCTACCAGTTCCCTATTCTTATCCTATGGATACGATAGGATGTCAGGATACGCCGACAAAATCCAGTCCCCCTTTTAACTAATAAGTTCTAAAATGTATAAAATGCACACAAGAGACAAGATTAATTGGTACAGGAAAATACTATCTACTACAGGGTAAATGTCGTGATATTAACATACCTATTCATCATAAAAAAGCAATTTAAAGACACTAAACAATAATTATAAATCCCAGGTTCTCCTTGTATTAGTACTGGCTTTTAAACTGTCTGGCTTTGCCCTATAATGTACTCGCGATCTGTGATTAGGCCTTGAGTGACTGACATCCCCTGTTGTACTAAATAGCAAGAAGGAACTACTATCTCAATGAGCAGTGTGAAACCACAGTGCAGAATGTAGTAGAACGCGTGATTCACCAACGTATATTCACTTTCCTACACGCTGGTGCATTAGCAATATCACCGTAATGTTCAGAAGCTATAACCGCAGAACTTCTCGCCTCAGCGAGATAATAGCAAAATTGTACTTCACCAAAATTACAGCCGAAGACGTCCGTCGACTGCCGTGAACTTCTAAGACGACTCTCCTGTTCCACGACCCCGCAACAATTCCTTCTCTCCTCTCCTCATTTCGCTGCTCAAAGTAATTTTTTCCCCCTTAAATTTGGATGGCGAATCTTCTTTGCGGAAGGCTCTCGTTTCTGAACGCCGACCAATCGCAGTTTAGAATCCAGATTGAAGTTTCTGGAAGTTCTTTCTATGTCCGCTGGAAAGTACACAAATACCTGTTGCCTTGTGTCTTTGGCCGACCAGGCCGCCTTCTCAAGTCTGCACGCCGGACACGCATTCCCGTTTTGGAGGTGGTCCAGCTCACGGACGGGTCCCGGAATTAGTGCCGGAAGCGGCTGTGCTGTCCTATTGTCCGAAAGAATGTGTGAGCTTCCTGAGTCCTTCCGTTCTACGACGAGTTTCACAGCTCTGCTTGTTCCCCAGTTACCCAACATGCAGACATTATACAATAAATTAAGTGTACTAGACGATATCAGTCACATACATGTTTTTACTGAACGAGGACAAACCTGTCTTTTCTATCAATGAAGGGGCTTAATGGTTCAAATGGCTCTGAGCACTATGGGACTTAAACCTAACTAACCAAAGGACATCACACACATCCATACCTGAGGCAGGATTCGAACCTGCGACCGTAGCTGTCGCGCGGTTCCAGACTGAAGCGCCTAGAACCCCTCGGCCACCCCGGACGGCGAAGGGGCTTACTTATGTCGTACTGGATATAAACGCGGTTTGTAAGTTGAAAAACAACACCATCTCACAATATTAATTAATGAATGTATGATAACTATTGTGAAACCTAGTTGTAATTTTACAATTAATATAACGTCAATGTATCCCCTTACGTGATAGGAAACATTTGTGTAGTAATCTTCTACGAAAATGTGTAGGTAAATGATAAACTAAAATAAATATAATAATCGGGTTTCGAACATGGGGTGCAAAATTGTAAACCCGTGTCACTGACCACTGTATTACCGCCTCCGTTAAACTGTGTACTATTTAAAAGGCATGAAGCGTAATCAGAATAACACAGGCACTGCAATATCGTATTTTTCTGCCGATAACGGGCAAAGTACGTCTGACATGTATAGAAATATACATAATGGATGTACGAATAGGAGTCGTAGACGCATGGTTGACAATATATGGAAGTATCTCAAGGCATGAAGCGTCTCAAAAATTTTGACCTTCGTTTTCTCATAAAGGTTCGAGTATATCTATGGATAAGTCGAGACACATATTCGCTTATTTTGGCTCCTTTTCCACTGACCACATTTTCTGAGAAAATGGGCTATGGCACTCACCGTGCGCTTCTAGTAAGTTGTGTACTCTGCAATAGACAGGACCTTTAACTGTGAAATCCAGATTAAAAAACACTAGGACAGTGCCACACAAAGGATGAGAAATCAAAGGACTGCATTTAAAATGAGGGAAGACAAGGAAATGGGGCGCCGATCTGAAACGAATTAAAGCAGAACAGCCACATTGTATTATTATATGTGTCGGTTTCCAGTGATTCACTTGCTTGAATTACGGCGTTGTGTATCAGGGTACTTGCGTTTCTCGCACTTTTCGTAGTTATTGCACGTCTGTTTCAGCCCGCTAACTCAATTCTTTCGAGTGCTGGATATAATGCGTGTCAAAATTAGCTGGATGGCAGTTTTAAAATGGTCTTATACCGCATCTAATTTGAGCAACAGCACTACCATTGCTAATTAATGCTATTAAGCCCCTCCCCCCTTTTCTTTGTTCACAGTCATTTGGAAGTTCGTATACTGTTTGCTGACCTGCAGTACACACGACTGAAGAGCCAACGGTGAACAAACATTTCTCATTATATCGCACGGTGGGGAACGCGCGGAAAATTTCAGAGTACCGGATGCGATTCGGAGCGCGAAATGGAATCACGGAGAGAGAACGAGGGGAAGCTGTTTGTGTGGTTGCGCGGAAGAGGAGGGGAGGGGGGTTGTGTGGGTGGAGGTTGTTGTTTGGGAGCGTGGTGGAAGCCAGAAGCCAGCCCCTGGCTTCGGCGGCAGAGCCCGTCGGGCGCCACACCGCCGAGTTTCGCACTGGCTCGATAACAAACACACCGGTCGTTCATTCCGGCGAACTGTTGCGCGTACAAACAGAAAACAGAGCTGTGTTTCCAGCTGACTGTTCTCCGCGCCTGTTTACACAGGATGGGGGCCCCTGCTGCGACTACCTGCGCGGCAGCTGTGTGCCGCGGCGAGCAATACTTGCCGGGTGCGGCGTGACCCCAGAGCGGCGATACGGCATCCACTCCACTGGCGTCACAGCGCGAAATATGGCGGCCGCAGACGTCGCCGTCACTGGTGCTTTCTTTCAATCTCTTTTCATTTGTTTTCTCCCAGCGTCTTTGTTCGTATGTTACAGCGAAGGAGCCGGTGAGAAATCAGACTTGACCACTGCAACGTACCTTGGACTTTGTCGTATTTCACCTCCACCTTGAGTTCACTATTACACAATCAAATTACAATGAAATGAACACCCTTAGCTGCTTACAGGCGTTGACATACGTCAACGGGGATAGATGAAAATGTGTGCCCCGACCGGGACTCGAACCCGGGATCTCCTGCTTACATTGCAGACGCTCTATCCATCTGAGCCACCGAGGACACAGAGGATAGTGTGACTGAAGGGATTTATCTCTGGCACGCCTCCCGCGAAACCCACATTCTCGACGTCCCGCACTACATTCGTTGTGCCCCGCCCATTATACTCATTACTCGCGGCGCTCTGCCGATTCCCGTAAGAGTTCGGGCACTGTTTGTGCATTCGCACAGAAGAAGAAGACGGTCAAGTGGCCGGTGAGCCTTCACTATATATTTACTAAGATGGTATCTGTTCTTTCGGACGTAAATCCCTGCAGTCGCGCTATCCTCTGTATCACGACGGCACGGTAGCTCAGCGTGTTCGGTCAGAGAGCCGCTTGGCCTCTGTTATTAAACTGAGTGGAAGGATCAACCACCGAACTTGAACAGGATGTCTTGCGACGTACACAACGATCAATAACGAACAAAACGCAAAAAAAAAATTAAAAGAATGGATACAGTGTCTGCCATGTAAGCAGGAGATCCCGGGTTCGAGTCCCGGCTGTAACCAGCTAAGGGTTTTAATTTCATTCTAACGAGCTGCTTTGTCACCGGACATGTCCGAAAGAACAGATACCATCTTAGTAAATATATTAGCCGGCCTAAGTGGCCGTGCGGTTAAAGGCGCTGCAGTCTGGAACCGCAATCCGCTACGGTCGCAGGTTCGAATCCTGCCTCGGGCATGGATGTTTGTGATGTCCTTAGGTTAGTTAGGTTTAACTAGTTCTAAGTTCTAGGGGACTAATGACCTCAGCAGTTGAGTCCCATAGTGCTCAGAGCCATTTGAACCAAGTAAATATAGTACACAATCAACATTACAAAATACTGATTTTTTTACAAACGTACAAAAAAAATGGTTCAAATGGCTCTGAGCACAATGGGACTCAACTGCTGTGGTCATTAGTCCCCTAGAACTTAGAACTACTTAAACCTAAATAACCTAAGGACATCACACACATCCATGCCCGAGGCAGGATTCGAACCTGCGACCGTAGCAGTCGCACGGCTCCGGACTGCGCGCCTAGAACCGCGAGACCACCGCGGCCGGCACAAACGTACAAAAGTGCATACTACTTAAAAATACCAAAACAATATTTCTACACTATTAGGAAGGCGGGAAGTTTATAAATGTAGAAGTAACAATTAAACATTTTTTTTTTTTTTTTTTACAAACCAGTTTATGTACAGGTTTGTACCCACGTTATTCATCGGAACACTAACAGTAACGTTCTTTAACCACTTTAATGGTGATTTTACTTCCTCTGTAAGTCTGTGGTCACATTTTAAAATGGCTGACGAAAATACACTGACGGGAAAAAATCGCAACACCAAAAAGGAATTAATGTAGTGTAATGTAATTTCGGAATACATCTGTCTAAGTTACATGTTTACGCTATTAACAGTGGAAGAACACAGGTTAATCCAAGGTGGAGATAAGCCATTGCAAATGTAACATGCTCATACGAATGCCGGACATTTGCCACGCCGGACATTTGCCACACGTGCCCCTTCGCCAGGTAGCTTGAGTAGCGATCCCCCAGGTAAGGGACACCCTTCCTCGGACTGCTTCTGTCCGCTTTCAAACCGCCATCTCCACATCTTAGTCGATACACCCAGTACGTAAGAGACCTTCTTCTTCGACATCTTGGCGAAATACAGAGCTTCTTTTCCGAAATCGAAATATGTTGGGTTGGCCGAAGAGCCAACACCGTGTTACGAGAGGAGGCCGAAATGCACGCGTTTTAGCTCACGCAGGCTGGCGTGAGCAGGGAAGCACTATACTGACGTGAGGTCTGGAACATGACAAAGAATGAGAATCCAGAAAGCGGACGTAATTAGTTTGATACTTAACTTTGAAACATCCCCTTAGAAAAATTTATACACGACTGAGCTTTTACTGACACACAATATTTTTTTAGCGCAACGCAATCTGACTTTCAAAAATCCCTACAAAAAAAAATGGCCCTGACTAACATTAACCTATGCGTTTCACAAATCGCTTACCTCACAAAAATCTTGGTTACTCCCACTACTGCAATACAGCTAGCGCCACTACTGCCAGCTAAATAAAAGATTCAAACTATGGAAGGCACTAACTACTGATAGGGATAGTTAGCAAATGAAAGATATTAATAGAGAACAAACAATGTATTTACCTTAATATATATATATATATATATATATATATATATATATATATATATATATATATATATATATATATATATATATATATATAGCAGTTCATGACAAATTTCAAAACTCTGCCATCTCTCTCCCCACATCCACCACTGCTGGCGGCTCACCTCCAACTGCACAACGCTACGCGCTGTTCACATCCAGCTGCCGCTGCCCAACACTACAATGGCAGACAACAATGCAGACCAGCCACAGACTGCACACAGCACAGCCAGTGATTCTCACACAGACCGCTACGTAACGTTGCCAATAAGAAAACATAAACAGCCTACTTACATAGCCCCCATGCTCCCCACAAAGAATTTTACAAATTGTTTTGGGCACTGGGCAATACATATTTGTTAAAATTTTTCATAATCGTAATTACAATAGCAAAGAAATCAAATGCACACACTTATTGATACAATGTTGGTCAAAAGCTAAAATTTTCTCACAGTCCATAAAGATAGTTCTGATCGTTCATCATAATAGTAATTACAGTTTTTTTCACAAAGTCTCATTAGTAAAAGAAATTGCACACAGAAGTAGTGGATTTCCATGCAGTCTTGTAGAAGTAGTGTTGTCCTTCCAACGGAAAGACAGTGCTGACTCTTGACTTGCAGACGGGTATTGGTCCACAACAGAGCAAACCCACAGCAGAGTCAGTCAAAATTTTGAAGAGTATTGGTAGGTAGGTCATCACAGAGCAGACTCACTGTAGTCCTGGTAGAGATTACGGTACTGGTGGGCCACCAGAGGTGCAGACTCACTGCAGTCCTTGTAGAAATAATGATACTGGTGAGTCAGCAAAGACGCAGACCCACTGTAGTCCTTGTAGAAATAATGGTATTGGTGGGTCATCAAAGGTGCAGACCCACTGTAGTCCTTGTAGAGACGGCCAGCAGCCATCTGTTGCAAATGTGCAGGTGCACAATCACCATCGAAGAGTCTTGCGGACAATATATCAAGTCCATAAACCACCATCTGTGCACTCACAAAGTTTTTTTAATTATCCTTAGAACCAGCAATGCTGTTATCCAGTCCCTTGCTGAATTATTAACACACGTGCAAACACTAACAGTCCCTACTTCTCACATATTGTCCATATACTATGACCAACAGAAACGTGTGCAGTCAAATGTAATTTACAAGTTAATAATATGATGAACTGGTGACAATTACAATTTTATAACATAAGAATACAATTACAAAGATACAAAATACATCATTAAAGAACATAACAATACAGAGAACATTTGGAGTACAGGCTTTACAAAAGAATCGAAATAACATATACGTCAGTGTTACAGGAATTATGACATGAGTACATACATAAAAGATCAGAATAACTTTCGAAACATCAACTTCACACATGAGCATTAAAACAAAACAGAATAAATAATGTCTAAGCATATTTACAAGGTAAATAGTATATTATTAATGCCAATTATATTTGAGGATAACAGTATTCCTCATCATAGTGAATGTAGCTTAGTATTAGAAAAATTCTACAACATAAGTCTTATCAGATAAACACATAAATACAGGAAAAACATAAATACCCAAGGGTACACAAACATATAGTGGAATAGTACAAGGAAAGGACAGGGTTTGTTTTACTGCAGTATTTTGCAAACAAAACTTTCTTTACTTCTCGGAGATCTCCCTTCGTTCTTCATTATTTCCAAAAGTCCTACCTATACCTGTTTTCTGTACTTTTCTCGTATAGCCTCTCAGTGCATTTCTTCAAATTCATCGCAACTCATTCTCTTATAGGCTACCCCCTCTTAAGATAACTTAAATCTACTGAGCTCAGATGCTAAACTAAGGGACGAGGCAATGCAGCAGCACATAAAACGATTAATACAAACAGCAATGAAAAAAAATGGAAATTGTCAAAGGAAGCTGCAGTAAATCTAAATTACCAAGCGAAGCAACATTACAACTAATATGAGCCAATGTGCAGCAACAAGAAAAATAAATCAGTAGCATAACTAGATTAACAGAGTAATGCAAAGTGAAATTTAATAGCACTATACCTGGCAAGCAGAAGCAGAAAATGAAATATCTTATACCTAAACATGACATAGCTCAAGCAGAAAAAATAGTACACTAAAGATAACAACGCAGACAAGGGAAATGTCTATTCATATCTTAATGTCTAAGTAATTAAAGTGGTGCACGACAAAAACTAATTCTACAAAAATTATCAAGTACTCGAAAAGAAAATTATATATGCAGTTACTGTTATTAGTCCCTTCTTATTGTTCTTTCCATTCCAAGAGCTCCTTTTTTTTAAAGAATGTGGATTACAAAATTATTATTTAATAGATCTGTTGACAGAAAGTGTTCACATTAGCAAATGCATTTTATTTTATAAAAGCAGTGCTGCAACACAGCTGGAAACTAGATATCAAATGAAATAAGCAACTATGAAAAGCAAAGCATAAAAATATCATTCAATAGTCATGTGGCATTTCATAAGTGAGTAGAAATTCTCTCAACTCTCGTAGAAAGACACTTGTCCCAATCAGGTGTGCAGATGTACGAATATTTCCCATCAATTCATAAGCATTTCAGTAAGTAGCACAAAATACGAGTAATCATATGTTTCCAAGTAATGAGTGTGTCGTATTTGCGATGCTTTCTACAAAGGAATGTCAATAGCGAGGTTAATGGCCTCTTTTTTTTTTATCTAATGGCTGTTTCTCCAGGTGGCTGGCACAGGTGGCCACTCAAGACGCATTACGTCAAGGTCACTTACCTTTCTTACCGAAATATTTACGACAACAGTTTCCGCTACAGTGGCTGTCTCGTATAAAAATATTTCACAGGTCAAGAATTTGTGTTACAAATCCGTAGAAACAAAATCCTATAAATATAACAGCGTCCAAAAAATTTTCGCCAGCATTGTGATACATTCACGCATTTACATACATTTCATAACTCTTAAAGTACGATTCTTGGTTTCCAACAACCTGTTTCACAAACCAGAGTGAGTCCCTAACCACTACTCATTATTCCTTACCTTATTCGTCGACACTTCTTCAATATTTTATGATAACAGATACGTAGCATACTCAAATAACTCATATAGCATCAGCTTATTGATCATAAACATACCACAACAGCATAATACACATAGTCATCGTAATAATATCATAACACCTCAGTCAACTCTCAAAATCGTCGTAGCTTCCTCAAATAATTTCAAAACCTAAGAAAAATTCTCTGCTCATTTCAAAAGTGTCATCTACCTGAAACGTACTTTAAAGATCATGCTCCCTTACCAAATACATCATTCAAAGCTCTCATAGTATCACAATGGTTCCGAAAAAATATGAGCATTTCACAAAGTACAGACAAAATACAATTTCATAAGTGTGAAGTTATCCAACTGTGTAATTACGTAAACATCTGTCACTGATGTAGTAAAAAAAATGTTTATCTCTCAGTTACATGATCAGATAGCTGTGTAATTTATGTGTTAGAGAAATATGGTACTGATGTGTAAAGTTGTATAAGCAAATACCATATTAGCTAGGGCTCCTTGTGCTTGCCAAACACATGGTACACAAAGTAAGCGTGTACCCCCCTGAGGATTAATGTAATTATACCCTCAGGTGTTACAGATTACAGCAATGGAATGAAATCTATCATGGAAAACTTTCTTTGTAATTCAAAAATTTTTTTAAAATAAATGTTTTAAGTACAAAATTAATCATTGAAATGCGTGTCCTGTAGCGCTAAACTGTGCGGCTTGTTGTAAGATAATCTCTGTGGAAGTGTCGTAGTTATCGTCCACCGAAAGCTAAGTTCCGCAAAAGTCAATGTACTTACCTCATGAAAAACAAAAGTGAAATGCTTTGCGTATAGATATCTTAGTTATTACTCTTATTACCGTGATGAAGAAAGTACTGTACTGTAACGTATTGTTATGCTACAGAAAAGGCTGTCTCCTTGTAGCTATACCACAAAAGTTACTACTAAAACATGTTTTACTTTCCAGAAGAATTCAGAAAAATTGTGCAGATATAAAACAGATACACCGCAAAAGCAACAATGTAAATTGTGTCACACATTAGTAGCGTCGTGATATAGTCGCGTAGCTGTCAAATAAACTAACCACTGTGTCATCTGGTATCTCTCAGAAAGCACTTTGAATCCATAATGTATTTTCAAGTAAACCAAAATGTTGCATTAAAAACTCATTAGCAGTACTGGTAAATGTTCTAAGTATGTGAGCCTTATAGTCGTTACGTAATCGTGCAACAAACAAGCAAGAATGCACACACACAATAACACTGTGTCGTCTGTTCACAATAACAATGCATTCGTAATTTCTGTTTAAATAAGTTCTCTTGGTTCTTGACTGGATATTTAACTTCAAACATTGTTGCATGTTAACAGTTTCTTAAGTCTGACAAAGCATACTAGAAATGTGAAGTGAAAAGTTTTATGGCAAAGACTAAGTTAAACAGCAGATTATCATTCAATAAACGGTTTTACATGTGAAAAGAGGTGTAAACCTTTACTCTTCCTAGTACGCAGACTTTCAACTGAAAAGCAATTGTCGTGTTTTATACGTCGGTAAGGAATGCTAAATCTTTTCTCAAGGTTAGCGTCTATATTATTTTTCTGTGAGCCAGCCTGCGCAGGTGGCTGCCTGCGGTGCGAGTCATTGTCTGTTCCTTTATTGGCGCGCTTCGTTATTGGGATTAGGAGACCTAGCTTCTACAAATTCACAATGTCGAAAGTGCCCTGCTCTGTTTGAATCCCGCCAGTTCTGATGAAATTCAGGTCTGTCGTTATGATTATCTCGTCTGTCGTCATGTCGGTAGATTTCATAATTTCTTTCTTGTCAGTCATGTGGTGGAGAATTTCTTCCTGAATCGTAACCGCGCGCTGAACTGTTGCGTCTGAAGTTATTCTGTCTCCCTTGATAATAATTGTTTTGGTTCCCATATTGTCTGTTTCTAAGGTAATCTCTGTCATATTCATTACTACGGAAATGCGATCTTTCTCTGTAACTATTGTTACTCTACCAGTGGTTGTCATATGGGTCATGTCTGTTTTGTTCACGATTTGCGTTGGCGTTGTAAGAATAGCCTTGTCGTGTCCAGTTATTATTTCTGTCGTCACGGAATTGTGACGGATGTGACCTATAGTGATTGTTTTCCTGTTTTCGCATCCCGCGACTGTCTGTGTCAGTTTCTAATTCTTGTAAGAGTCCCTGAAAAGCTTCAATGTCGTCTTTGCAACGTCCTGCCAGAATAATATGTCGTAAATGTTCAGGCAATTTGATTAAGCAAATGCGGATGAGTTCTGAGGGGCTGTATGGGTTTGACAGGTACTGATTCTTGTGCAACATGTCTTCAAAATTGTTGTGGCGTAACAAGACAGCTACGCCACACTGAAGTAGCCGAAAGGCACGCGTTACTGACGCAGGCTAGAGATAGGTCTGAAACAGGAGACGTAATGAATGCTATAAAGAAAAGTACGTAGCTGCTATAATACTTAACTTTAATCCATCATTTGTATACAGCATTCTTGATGATACAAGTGAGACTCTTTAGATTCATGAAGTAACTAATGTCGCCTTGCTAGGTCGTAGCCATGGAATTAGCTGAAGGCTATTCTTACTGTCTCTCGGCAAATGAGAGAAAGGCTTCGTCAGTGTAGTCGCTAGCAAAGTCGTCGTACAACTGGGGCGAGTGCTAGTCAGTCTCTCGAGACCTGCCGTGTGGTGGCGCTCGGTCTGCGATCCTGACAGTGGCGACACGCGGGTCCGACATGTACTAATGGACCGCGGCCGATTTAAAGCTACCACCTAGTAAGTGTGGTGTCTGGCGGTGACACCACAAAAATATTTCACAAGACTGGAAAATTCAGATTGTTTGAAACGTTTCATCATTATGATGCTATGTTTTACTCGGTCTTGTGTGGCTTGAGACCAATATGCTGAGAGGAAGGCATGGTAAAACTCTCCTTCACTGTGGCAATCGTGAATGACCGACCGCATTCTTACAGCTGGTTCATTCTCTAAGTAGCCACACATAAATTCTAATCTGCGCTCTAATGACCAGTTGGGAGGAAAACAATGAGAGAATTGATGTAGCCATGCTTGTGGATGAATGTCGTTGTCAGAATTCTTAAATGTTTTGAATTTGCGTGTAGTAATGAACAGCTTATAGTCAAAATCATCGTGTCGGCGAGTAGCATATAGGTCATTGTTACGTCGTTTCGGCGGTTCCATCTCAAAATTCGGTGCACCTTGCCAATTCCTTTCATAATTTCCGAAATGCCCTGTATTATTATATTGCGGCTTTTCCGTATTTCTAAGTCCCTCTTCCCGTATTGGAGCGCGAGTGGCCTCTGAAATACGTAATTCTTGTATTACCTGAGTGAGCTGATCTTGTACTCCCCGGATTTCTCTTTGGTGTTGCGTATTAATTTGATTCTGATTTTATTTGAATTTCCTAATTTGTTCGCACTCTTCTGTGTCATTAAAGACTACCGGTTTTGTGTCGTTCAGATTATCATCTACCTTCGTAGATAAGTTAGTGAACTGATCCGAAAGTTCGACTACTTTCTCCGATAGTGAACACATTTCCTCAGTGTGTTTTTCTGAACCAAGTTTCAGAGTGTCCATTTGTGTTGAAATCGAATCTACTGTGTCCTTTAAGTTTTCTTGAGTTTTTGCAAGTTGCGTAACCGAATCGGTGGATGCAACTGAGTCAATTTTAGCCGACAAGGTCTCATGATTTTCATGAACAATGGTTTGCAGTTCTTTTATGGCTGCTTCGTGATTCTGTAATGCATTTTCATGCCGCGAAAAAATAGGTTGAAAATGCTCACAAATTTGTGTTTTTACGTCATTACAGACTTTTTGACATTTCGATTCAATGTTATGTAACTCAGTAGTTAAATCTTCACGTGTTTTTTCAAGTGTGGTGTCTAACTTTTGAAGATTTTGTTCCATTTGTTTCTGATTTTGTTCAAGCGTTGTGTCTAACTTCTGAAGATTTTGTTCCATTGTGTCTAACTTTTGTAGCCTTTGTCTCATTTGTTGCATTAATTGTAATAACAATGCACTGGTTTCTGAAACATGTTCCTCAGTGCTTTTAGGCAGTGAAGTTGCACCGGCAACATTCACATTCTGACAAGCAGAAAATGTGTCTTGACTCATTTGAGAAAACGGTGAGAACCCAAAACCTGAGTCTACAGTATTTGCAATATTGTGTTCTGTCATTCCCGATTCCTGAGGCGAGCTGTTGCCGACCGATCGATCGATAATGCTTCCCTGTTCACTACCTGTTTCACTGTCTACACCATTATTTGACGCCCGCTCCATTTCCCTATGCACAGTTACTAAATTACTACTTTGAATATTAGTTAATTCATTACACGGTGGCGCTAACACACTGCTTTCGTCTTCGCTGTCATTTCTCAATTTACTTTGGAGCCTAGTGTTACGTTTTTCACACGCAATTATTGTCACAATATTTCACACGACAACACAGAAAAACACAATTTGAAGAGCAAAAATAGGGGAACACATTAACATAGCACTGAAAATAATATCTAGTTAATTGCAAGCGCAGCTGCGAAATACTTGCTGTAAATCTACATGCATGCCACAAGTGTTTTACTGTACAACAATGAAAAACTACAACTACAAAGGAAATTCTCTCTATAATTACGCGCTAGCAATAAACAAAAGCTACACTAATTACACAAACTACAAGAAAAGAAATCAGAAGATTCCAGTGAGGTATCCTCGGCTAAGGGTCGCATATGAAACATCCCCTTAGAAAATTTAGACAAGACTGAGCTTCTACTGACACACAATATTTTTTTAGCGCAAAGCAATCTGACTTTCAAAAATCCCTACAAAAAAAAAATGGCCTTGACTAACATTAACCTATGCGTTTCACAAATCGCTTACCTCACAAAAATCTTGGTTACTCCCACTACTGCAATACAGCTAGCGCCACTACTGCCAGCTAAATAAAAAACTATGGAAGGCACTAACTACTGATAGGGATAGTTAGCAAATGAAAGATATTAATAGAGAACAAACAATGTATTTACCATAATATCACATATATATATATATATATATATATATATATATATATATATATATATATATATATCAGTTCATGACAAATTTCAAAATTCCGCCATCTCTCTCCCCACATCCACCACTGCTGGCGGCTCACCTCCAACTGCGCAACGCTACGCGCTGTTCACATCCAGCTGCCGCTGCCCAACACTACAATGGCAGACAACAATGCAAACCAGCCACAGACTGCACAGAGCACAGCCAGTGATTCTCACACAGACCGCTACGTAACGTTACCAATAAGAAAACATAAACAGCCTACTTACAACTTTAATCTACTAATGATGAACGTCGCTCTTGACGGTACATGATTCACAATATTATCCAGAATACATTCCTGAAGAATATGGCGCCTTGCTAGGTCGTAGCAAATGACGTAGCTGAAGGCTATGCTAAACTGTCGTCTTTGCAAATGAGAGCGTATGTAGACAGTGAACCATCGTTAGCAAAGTCGGCTGTACAACTGGGGCGAGTGCTAGGGAGTCTCTCTAGACTAGACCTGCCGTGTGGCGGCGCTCGGTCTGCAATCACTGATAGTGGCGAGACGCGGGTACGACGTATAGTAACGGACCGCGGCCGATTTAAAGGCTACCACCTAGCAAGTGTGGTGTCTGGCGGTGACACCACAAAATACACTCCTGGAAATTGAAATAAGAACACCGTGAATTCATTGTCCCAGGAAGGGGAAACTTTATTGACACATTCCTGGGGTCAGATACATCACATGATCACACTGACAGAACCACAGGCACATAGACACAGGCAACAGAGCATGCACAATGTCGGCACTAGTACAGTGTATATCCACCTTTCGCAGCAATGCAGGCTGCTATTCTCCCATGGAGACGATCGTAGAGATGCTGGATGTAGTCCTGTGGAACGGCTTGCCATGCCATTTCCACCTGGCGCCTCAGTTGGACCAGCGTTCGTGCTGGACGTGCAGACCGCGTGAGACGACGCTTCATCCAGTCCCAAACATGCTCAATGGGGGACAGATCCGGAGATCTTGCTGGCCAAGGTAGTTGACTTACACCTTCTAGAGCACGTTGGGTGGCACGGGATACATGCGGACGTGCATTGTCCTGTTGGAACAGCAAGTTCCCTTGCCGGTCTAGGAATGGTAGAAGGATGGGTTCGATGACGGTTTGGATGTACCGTGCACTATTCAGTGTCCCCGCGACGATCACCAGTGGTGTACGGCCAGTGTAGGAGATCGCTCCCCACACCATGATGCCGGGTGTTGGCCCTGTGTGCCTCGGTCGTATGCAGTCCTGATTGTGGCGCTCACCTGCACGGCGCCAAACACGCATACGACCATCATTGGCACCAAGGCAGAAGCGACTCTCATCGCTGAAGACGACACGTCTCCATTCGTCCCTCCATTCACGCCTGTCGCGACACCACTGGAGGCGGGCTGCACGATGTTGGGGCGTGAGCGGAAGACGGCCTAACGATGTGCGGGACCGTAGCCCAGCTTCATGGAGACGGTTGCGAATGGTCCTCGCCGATACCCCAGGAGCAACAGTGTCCCTAATTTGCTGGGAAGTGGCGGTGCGGTCCCCTACGGCACTGCGTAGGATCCTACGGTCTTGGCGTGCATCCGTGCGTCGCTGCGGTCCGGTCCCAGGTCGACGGGCACGTGCACCTTCCGCCGACCACTGGCGACAACATCGATGTACTGTGGAGACCTCACGCCCCACGTGTTGAGCAATTCGGCGGTACGTCCACCCGGCCTCCCGCATGCCCACTATACGCCCTCGCTCAAAGTCCGTCAACTGCACATACGGTTCACGTCCACGCTGTCGCGGCATGCTACCAGTGTTAAAGACTGCGATGGAGCTCCGTATGCCACGGCAAACTGGCTGACACTGACGGCGGCGGTGCACAAATGCTGCGCAGCTAGCGCCATTCGACGGCCAACACCGCGGTTCCTGGTGTGTCCGCTGTGCCGTGTGTGTGATCATTGCTTGTACAGCCCTCTCGCAGTGTCCGGAGCAAGTATGGTGGGTCTGACACACCGGTGTCAATGTGTTCTTTTTTCCATTTCCAGGAGTGTATTTATAATTTTTGGGAAACGAAAGCAATACCGACGATTATAGATCCAGTTAAGGATAAAATTAAAATTAAAAAAGTTAAACCCAGCAGAAACTCTGTAATTGTGGAAGTTGCTAGTGAGGAGGATAAAGAGAAGCTTCTAAATAATCAAAAACTAAATGCAGTTGTAAAGTGTGAACCACCTAGACAGAGAAACCCACTAATAATACTGTATGATGTACCCACGGTAATGACGAATGAGGAGCTACATGAGACAATCAGATCACAAAATTTCGATGATGTGGATGAACAGGAATTCAAAAACTCTTTCAAGTTGAAATTTAAAACAGGGCCTCGAGATCGTGATGTGGTACATCACGTGGCCGAGGTCTCTGCGCAATTGTGGAAAAGAATAAGATCAATGGGCAGACTATATGTAGGCTTTCACGCCATTAACACCTCGCTGCCATAACTGTGGCGACCTGGCCCACATTCTGAGGCACTGCACCAGGGGTCGGCTTGCTCCAGGTGCGGTGAGAGTGGACACAACCGCAAGGAATGTAAAGCAACAGGGGTCTGCATTCCGTGTAAAAATCGTGGGAAGAAATCCTGTGGTGCCACGGGACGGAACTGCCCCACTTACCGGATGCTAGAACAACGTCTCATTTCCAGGATGCTTAAACACAAGTCCCCGAGTAAAAGAAGGAGGGATGCTGTGAGGGCTAACAGATTTAAGGAATTTTTAAGGTCGCTTTCGGGCACCTTAAAAATTACGACAGAGAAAGAAATTCAAACAGATCCCTTTATGGTGGACAGATGCATTCAAACTGATTTTCCGGAAAAGAACACAGCACCCCCTTCCCCAAACCGGGGAGAAAGGCCGAATAAAAATCTACAACAGCAGAAGCATCCTGTGGTGGTGGCGGCCTCCCTGGCCCCTACTCACGAACCAAAACAAACTAAACGACAACCACTCCAAGAAAGTACAGTTACTAGCACCAGCGCAAACCCAACTGTGGCAGATACCCCAGTAATCAGGCTACCGCCTGTAGATCCGATTAGGGTGTATCCCAACATTGAATTCACAATGCAACTGGCGAGATTGGAGCAGCCAGCTATCCTGACCACTGCCTTACGACATGTGGTCCGGGTAGGACATGAGGATGGAAGAAAGGTCACCTTCTAGGTAATGGAGGCTGTGGATAGAATACAATTAAAGTTAGTGAACCTTCCCACCGACTTCGGAGCCCTGCGAGACTTACTCAAGAAAGTGTTTGACAGACGTGGGGAGAAATTTGATCTAAATGACATCTACATTCAATCAGTCCTGGCTAATGGTCGAATCGCCTTTGATTGGAGCAAGACTTGGCCTGACGATAGAATGCACACTTACTTCCTATAATGACTAAATTAACTGTTGGACAACTAAACACGCATAACAGCAGACTTGTGATGCAGGAGCTCCGAAGAGAGGTGGAGGAGAGGAGGCTTGACGTACTCTGCTTGCAGGAGCCGTACTCTCAAGCTGGGAAACTTTCATTTGCAGCCGCTACATGGCAAATAGCTAGTAGTGGGGAAGCCCCCAAAGCGGCAATTGTCATCACAAACCAGTCTCTACGTGTAACAACACTCGCACAATTTTCCACCAGTCACTGCAACGTCGTGGAGGTACAGGCTCCCATGGGAATTATAACCTTTATAAATATGTATTTTACTATGGAGACAACATTGAACAACATCTGGATCACCTAACAAGAGTATCCACGGCGTTACGGGGACGCAAACTGGTTATAACAGCCGACATAAATGCAAAATCCCCCCTGTGGTACAGTGGCACAAGAGATGAAAATGGCGAAAAAGTGGAGGATATGATTATGGCTTTACAACTTGTGGTTGCAAATAGACCTGGCAACCCTCCCACTTATGCAGCGGGGGGGGGGGGGGGGGGGGGACGGCATCAATATAGATGTAACGTTAGTTACAACAAATTCTTCCAACATCATTCAGAATTGGGAAGTCAGAGAGAACGCTACAACAAGTGACCATAATCTTATAATGTTTAGCCTAGGAAATAGAGGGTGTCACTGGGCCACAGGGTGGGAGTGGCAACTGAACTTCAAGAGAGCTGACTGGGAGAGACTAGCGAGAGAGTGCGACATTCCTCCATTGCCAGAAGGTGACGCACAACAGGACCTGGACATAGACAAGCGGGCCGAAGAACAGGTGGGCGCAGTTACCAGAGCGGTTAAGGCAGCTGTTCCAACCAGGAGGAGGGCCATGGCGGCCTCCCCGTCACCATGGTCAGCTGAACTCGAGGAAATGCGTCAGTCTGTCAGAAGTCTGAGGAGGCACTACCAGCGCAGTGTCGTCTGGTGGGAAAAGCAAAGATGGTTACTGCTATACCGGGAGGCAAAAGAGAAATTTCAAAAACAACTGAAAGAAGTCAGAATACGCAGTTGGGAAAGATTTGTGCTGGACCAGCTGGCCTTGGATCCATGGGGAGTACCTTACAAACTAGTAAGGGAAAAGATCCGATCCCCAATGATGCTATCAACGGTCAGGCGCGGGGATGGGATGACGGAGTCCTGGCAGGAGACTGCCGAGGTCCTTCTCCGGTCCCTGCTGCCTGATGACGATGAGGCCTGCGACACGGAAGGCCAGTCCCAGTTACAAAATCAAGATCTGGACAGAATAGCTAACAACAGGGCAGTCTACCCCTTCTCTGAAGAGGAGGTGGCTGGCCACATCAAAGCACTAAAAACAGGAAAAGCCCCCGGCCCAGACGGCATTGTGGCGGAGGTGGTGCAGTTCCTGGCACCTCAACTGGTGGCGCCACTAACCCAGTTATACAATGAGTGCCTAAGACAGGAAAAATTCCCGAAAATCTGAAAAGAGGCAAACGTTGTGATAATCAAAAAGGGACCCGACAAGGACCCAGCGGATGTCAAGTCCTATAGGCCAATCTGCCTATTGGACATCCTTGGGAAATTATTTGAGAAACTGCTAGCTGACAGGCAGTTCGGCTTCAGGCCGGGGCGATCGGCAACTGATGCGATCGCTCTGGCGGCTGAGGTCTGCGACTCTACCCCATACAAGTACGTTGTTGGCATCATGGTTGACATCAGTGGCGCCTTTGACAACCTGTGGTGGCCTTCGCTCTTCTCCTGCTTGCGGGAGAAGGAGTGAACAGGGTCGCTATATGGTTGCCTGAGGAGCTATTGTGAAGGGCGGGAGGTCTGGCTATCATCCCCTAGCGGTAGAGTAGGAAAATCTATAACTAAGGGATGTCCCCAGGGCTCCGTCTTAGGTCCCCTGTTCTGGGACATCCATATGGAACCGCTTTTAGATAGTTTGGAGCAGAGTGAAGAAGTGCTAGAGGTGATAGCCTACGCGGATGACCTCCTTCTGCTGGTCCGCGGCCGGAGCCGTGAGGACATTGAGCCAAAAATAGACAGAGCAATGACCAAATTACAACTGTGGTGTACAAATACTAAGATGACGATCTCACCTACAAAATCGACGTACTTATTACTGAAGGGACAGCTGGTAAGGAACCCTACAGTCAGAATCTGAGGCTCACCAGTTATAAGACGACAAGAGACTCGCTACTTGGGCGTCATCATCATTACAATTATTAAACAACCTTACTTCCATAGGCCATAAACGATTTCACCTTCCACCACACCTAATCAAGCTGTACCATAATAGTATATTAACGTCAGTAGTGTGTTACGGATCGGGAGTCTGGGCACATAGGCTCACGAGGGTGGTGCCTGCCATGGCAGTGAGAAGAGTACAAAGAAACATGCTATTAAGATCTATAGGGGCGTACAGAACATCTCCAGGAAGTGCACTATTAATAATAATGGGGCTCTGTCCTTAAGATATAAAAATACGAGAACAAGCAGCATGGTATTGGGTTAAGAAGGGGAACAACGCGAAAATAGAGAATATCCTGGGAGCACTGGTGAGGGACAAGGGAGAAATACGCAGAAGGGGCGAGGACTTATGGCAGCAGTCTTGGGAAACAGAAGAAACTGGCAGAAGAACCTTTGGGTTCTTGCCAAATGTAAAAGAAAGGCTAGGGATGAAGTACTTCGAGCCAACGCGGGGTCTAATACACTTTCTCACTGGTCGTGGGCCCTACCCGACATACTTGTGTCGGTTTGGGAAAGAGGCTACACCCGAGTGTGACTGTGGTGCTTCGGAGGGCACTCCCGACCATGTGGTTTACGAGTGCCCCCTTTTCGATGATGTAGCAGCGACACTAAGACAACAGCTTCCACATAACAACACATATGACCTATTAAGACATGAAGGAACTTTTGAAACTCTAAACAGACTGGCAAATGAGGTATCACGAAAAGTACTGACGGCGTACTTGAGGGACTTACACGACTAACGACATATACCGAATGTGTCCAATTACCCTGATCCTATACTGCCTGTGCGTGGACAGGTCGTCTTTTCAGTTGCAATCCGCCACGTGCAGGACTAGGGGGACCAGGGTACACTGATTAAGACTAAAGCACCGGAAATGACGTAGGTTAGTACAGTAGTTGTAGCTTTAGATATAGATATTAAGTTAGGAACCTGCAGCGACAAACAATCTTGGCCTGCCCAGTGTCAGGGGCACGCTCATCGGGATTAGCTGTCTGTAGCTCACAATAATAAACATAGTACTAATATAATAATAATAATGAAAATAGCTGCTGAATATCTAACATTGTAGAATTGTTATGACCCACTAATCACTAAGGTGATGGGTTCCTATTGTATAAATATTATTATTGATGTTTAATAAAGAATTAAAAAAAATACCGACGATTATGTCAGTATGTAATTAGTTCTGCCAAGTATAAATATAGATCCCTCTGTCTGTAGGGTCGCTTCCTACCACGCTTACTTATTGCGATAGAAACAGTCCATCGGCATGGGAGCAACATGAAAGGAACGATGTAAAGAGAATGCGAATGTACGTTAATCATTTCTTTTTGATCACTGCATTTGTGCCTATTTTAATTACAACTGCATGACCAAAAGACAATAAGGAAAGAAGAAATGGGAGTGTGATGTTTGAAAAGAAGAACGACATACTCCATATTAATTTACTCTCTAAAATCCGATATACCTTCGGCGAAACATTAGTAATAAAGTGTAGCGGGACAATGTTCAAAACATGACTGAATATACGTTCACTAAATAGAGATAAGAACATCTATGACTGACATGTCATCTAAAGTCGACATACAATTTTAAAATGTTAGAAATAAGGAAATGAAGTATACAGAATGCTATCCTTGTAGCGTACGTTGTTGTTCTACATTGTTTAGCTCTGGTATTTACAGGGTCACAGAGAAAGCATCCTAGATTTTGCAGGGAAAAGCCGTAATTGTAACGATCTGCACTACAACAGAAACACGAAGCACAACTTAAGGAAAAGTAATGTAATATGTGTTCCAGCTCGCAAGCGACATTGAAGCAGATAGTTCCTGTGACTTGATATGGGCAGAGGTTATGTTCGATAACCGAAATAAATTAATAACTGGCTCCTTTTACCGACCCCCGGTCTCAGATGAAACAGTTGCTGAACAGTTCAAAGAAAACTTGAGTCTCATCACAAATAGGTACGCTACTCATACAATTATAGTTGGCAGTGACTTCAGCCTACCTTCCGTATGTTGACGAAAATACATTTTCAGACCCTATTGTAGATAGAAAACAACTTCCGTAAATGCTTTTTCAAAAATTATTTTGAACAATTACTTCACGAGGCCATTCAGATTGTAAACGGCTACGAAAACACACTTGACCTCTTAGCCACAAATAATCCTGAGCATCACGACAGATACAGGGATTAGTGAACACACAGTCGAGCGAGGCTCACACCAAAACTAAACGCGAAATACATCTGTTCATAAAAGCAGCTAAAAATTCGGTTGACGTCTTTCTAAGAGACAATCTCCAATCCTTCAAAACTATGTAAGTGAAGACCATATGTGGCTTAAGTTCAAAGAAATAGTATCAACAGCACTCGAGAGATTCATACCAAATAAATTAACAAGAGACGGAACTGATCCCCCATGGTACAGAAAACACGACAGAAAGCTGCTGCAGGAGCACCCAAAAAGTCACGTATAATTTAGACGAGCGCAAAATCTCCAAGATTGGCGAAGTTTTACTGAGGCCCGAAATTTGGTGCGGATTTCAATGCGAGATGAATTTAATAGTTTCCACAACGAAAGTCTCGCTAGAAATGTGATGTAAAATCCAAAGAGATTCTGGTCCTATGTTAAGTAAACCAGCGGAAAGCCTCAGTAAGTACCTTTACTGCGCGACAGCGATGAGGAGGAGGAGGGGGAGACACCTAACCCAACCCTTCGGAGCAGGTAAAATCGTGGCAAATGTCCGGCGTGGCAAATGTCCGCACACCGCTCATACAGTAACAAGCGTTGTAACCGACAGAGTGTTGAATGCAAGCATGCAAACGTGCGTGCATAGTGTTCTACTGGTGCCGGATGTCAGTGTGTGTGGGGGATGGAATTTCATGTCTGTTGTACGTGGTCGATCAATACAGGAACGGTTAACGCCGTTTGTCGATGACGCTGAAGTTGTTGTCCGATGATGTCCCAGTCTGTACTCGATTGGAGTCAAATGGCTCTGAGCACTATGGGACTCAACTGCTGAGGTCATTAGTCCCCTAGAACTTAGAACTAGTTAAACCTAACTAACCTAAGGACATCACAAACATCCATGCCCGAGGCAGGATTCGAACCTGCGACCGTAGCGGTCTTGCGGTTCCAGACTGCAGCGCCTTTAACCGCACGGCCACTTCGGCCGGCTCGATTGGAGTCACATATGATGATCGAGTAGGCCAAGTAAACATGTCGACAGTCCATAGAGCTCGTTGGGCTACAACAGCGGTACGTGGGCAAGCGTTATCCTGTTGGAGAACACCCCTTGCAATGCTGTACATGAATGGCAGCCGGCCGAAGTGGCCGTGCGGTTAAAGGCGCTGCAGTCTGGAACCGCAAGACCGCTACGGTCGCAGGTTCGAATCCTGCCTCGGGCATGGTTGTTTGTGATGTCCTTAGGTTAGTTAGGTTTAACTAGTTCTAAGTTCTAGGGGACTAATGACATCAGCAGTTGAGTCCCATAGTGCACAGAGCCATGAATGGCAGCACAACACCTCGAATCATCAAACTGACGCGCAACTCTGCAGTCAGATTTCATTGGGTAACCCGAGAGTGCTTCTGTTGTACGAAATCACACTCCAGACCTTAATTCCAGGAGTAGATCCAGTGTGTCTAGCAAAAAAAGGTTCAAATGGCTCTGAGCACTATGGGACTTAACTGCTGAGGTTATCAGTCCCCTAGAACTTAGAACTACTTAAACCTAACTAACCTAAGGACATCACACACATCCATGCCCGAGGCAGGATTCGAACCTGCGACCGAAGCGCCTAGAACCGCTCGGCCACACCGGTCGGCAGTGAGTCTAGCAGCCAGACAGGTTACCTGTAGACCCTCAACAGGTCCCCTTCTAATCAACACACGGCCATCACTTGCACCAAGGCAGAACCAGCGTCCAACAGAAAACACATACACCTCGATCCTGTGCTCCAATGAGCTCTCGCTTGACGCTTAGTCGCAATTGGCGGTGGTTGGGGGTCTGTAGAAGACACGCTAAAGGGCGTCTGGCTTGGAGCTGTCCTTGAAGTAACCGATGTGTAACAGTTCGTAGTGTCACTGTACTCCCAACTGCTGCTCAAATTGCTGCTTCAAACGCAACACGATGCGTAAGAGCCCCACTCCGAGTACGATGGTCGTCCCTCGCTGTAGTGTTACGTCACCACCCCGAATACGGTCTACTTGTGACCGTACATTCTCGTGGCCACTGCTGCCAGCAATCATGCACAGTAACTACATTCCTGCCAAGAAGGATACTGCAGAAAGAACATCCAGCTTCTATTACAAGACTTCGTCCAAAGTCAGTGATGTGTTGATAATGGCGTTTTGATCGCCGTACAGGCATAAATTCACAAAGTCCAGTCTCAAACGTAGCTAAAACTCACGACGTTACAGCATGTGTTTAAAGCAAACTATCGCCACTCTTATGGTACTGGTGCGAAATTTGAACAGATATCTTTCAGATGTAGAATAATGGTTCAAATGGCTCTGAGCACTAAGGGACTTAACATCGAAGGTCATCAGTCCCCTAGAAATTAACCGGCCGGTGTGGCCGTGCGGTTCTAGGCGCTTCAGTTTGGAACCGCGTGCCCGCTACGGTCGCAGGTTCGAATCCTACCTCGGGCATGGATGTGTGTGATGTCCTTAGGTTAGTTAGGTTTAAGTAGTTCTAAGTTCTAGGGCGTGAGGTCAGTAGCCTGACGGCGCGTTTCGGCGCGGGCCCGCCCGTTGCCGGCGCGCCGTAAGGCACGGAAGCTCGCACTGGGGCGTATCGCTTCCAGTCGGGTGTGCCGCGGCAGTCCTCACTTGGGGAAGTAATGCGTCTCTCATAGCCTCTCCTTCCCAAGTGGCTCTTTCCGCCTTCCCGTGGTGCCAGATGTTAAGCTTGGCATTCTGCCTTGCGACAAAAGGGAGAGCTGCGACCCAACCCGATGCGAAAGCGAAGGGTGCGTGGCACAGGGGGAGCTGTGTCAAGGGACCGAAGATCAGTCCCTTTCTGTTCGCAGGGCACAGACCATCAGGTGTTCTGCATGCCGGAGACCTCGTTCGTCGGCGTGGGATCGCGGCGCGATTCGGCAAGGGTGCTTCGCCGCGCCTCTGGGTAACCGGGGCGTGTTCTGCCAAACCCAGGAGGTGGTGACATCGCCTGGGCTAGGTTAGATGGGTCCAGACCGCTAAACGACTGGGTGACCGACCCACCACCTGAGTAGGAGTGGGTCCTTGGCCGAGAGGTGGAAGCTCGGGCTAGTAAGCGGCGAAGGGCGAGAGGTGCATCCGCCTCTCCGGTTGGCGAGCTGCCTTATGTCCCCCCTCCCCCCCCCCCCCATGCCAGAGGAGCCGGTCCGGGGCAAGAGACGGGCTCCCATCTCTTATCACTCGTTTACTCATCATGGCGGCAACTGAAACGAGTGATTCTTGTGCGTCCAAACGCGCTTCTATTGTGCCTGATCCCTCTCCCCAGGACGAACTGGGACAGGCAGAAGGCGAATCTGTAACACAGAGACACGCTAGAATTTCACTGCTCCTAGAGCAGAATGTCAAAAATGGTAAAATAAGCCAAGCGGCTCTGTCAATCATAAAAAATGAACTCACAGCATGGGCTATCGCCCATGCAAAACTGGAAGGCCGGGTGGAAGAGTTGGAAAAAGAAAACAGTAGATTGAGGAACCAACCGGTCAAGACCTGGTCGGCGGTGGCTGCGCAAGCGCCGACCAAGCCGCACACAACCAAAGAAACCATTGATAAAGTAGCTAAAAGAACAGACACTGCGGCCTTTCTCAGGACACTGCCTGGCCCAGACACCAGTGTAAAGAAAATCCAGGAGCTGTTCACAAAAACAATAAACCCAGCTAAAGATAAAATTAAGATAAAGAGGATTAAACCTAGCAGAAACTCAGTAATTGTGGAAGTAGCTTCGGAGGAGGATAAAGACAAATTATTAAACAATCAAAAACTAAACTCACTAGTTAAGTGTGAACCACCAAAGAAAAGAAATCCTTTAGTAATCATTTATGACGTGCCCACTATAATGACTGACGACGAACTGACGAACACAATAAAAGAACAAAATTTTGATGATCTAAGTGAGAATTTCGGAATAGCTTCAAATTGAGATTCAAGACGGGGCCTCGGGGGCGTGATGTGGTTCATCACGTTGCTGAGGTCACGGCACGAATGTGGAGGAAGGTCACAGCAATGGGCAGACTATATGTAGGATTCCATTCGGTCAACGTCAGAGACTACATCGTGGAACCTCGCTGCCACAATTGTGGTGACCTGGACCACATTCTAAGGCTCTGTACCAGGGAGTCGGCTTGTACGAAGTGTGGCACAAATGGACACAACCGCAAAGATTGCAAAGCAGCAGCGGTCTGTATTCCCTGCAAAAGCCTCGGGAAAAAGTCATGTGGAGCCACGGGACGTAATTGCCCAACATATAGAATGTTAGAACAACGATTGATCTCCAAAATCGACTATGGCTGATCACAGCCCACCAAACAGGATGCCAAAGCGGAAATCCCCGAGCAAGAGGAGGCGGGACGCTATGAGGGCAACCAGTTTTAAGAACTTCTTGATGGCGCTTTCGGGTGCCACTAAGACAGTAACAATAGATAGGGCCATCCAAACAGAGCCTTATATGATTGATATAAGTATACAAACACAAGCCTGAAGTCCACAACGCAGAACACTCCAGTGGTCAGATTGCCACCTGTGGACCCGGTAAGGGTGTACCCCAACATCGAGTACACGATGCAACTGGCCAGGCTGGAAGAGCCGATTGCACTGGCCACTGCCTTACGACATGTGGTCCGTGTAGGACACGAAGAGGGTAGAAAGATAACCTTCTCGGTAATGGAGGCTGTAGACAGAATACAGCTTAAGTCAGTGAATCTCCCCACTGATTTCGGAGCCCTGCGGGACCTACTGAAAAAAGTTTTTGAGAGTCGTGGTGAGAAGTTTGACCTTCAGGACATTTATGAACAGGCCGTACTGGCAAACGGACGAATTGCTTTTGACTGGAGTAAGACCTGGCTGGACGACCGCATGCAGACATACTTCCCATGACGACTGAAATAACAATTGGACAATTAAATACGCACAACAGCCGACTTGTTATGCAGGAGCTCCGCAAAGAGGTGGAGGAGAGGAGACTGGACGTGCTCTGCCTACAGGAGCCGTACTCCCAAGCTGGGAAAATAGCTTTTGCTGCCGCAACTTGGCAGATTGTCAGCAGAGGTGAGGACCCTAGAGCGGCAATAGTAGTTACAAACAAACTCTTGAGGGTTACCACGCTCTCGCAATTTACAACTCGTCACTGCAACGTCGTGGAGCTTCAGTCACCGATGGGAGTAATTATTCTCATAAATATGTATTTTCAATACGGAGACGATATTGAACAACACGTAGAACACCTGGCAAGAGTTACCACGGCGTTGCGGGGACGAAAGATAGTCATAACAGCTGACATCAATGCAAAATCCCCCCTGTGGTACAGCGGCACCAGAGACACAAACGGTGACAAAGTGGAAGATTTTCTCATGGCTTCGCAGCTCGTGGTGGCCAATAGGCCGGGCAATCCTCCTACCTATACAGCAGGAGGAGGACAAGGCACGAATATAGATGTAACCCTAACATCACATAATGCAGCAAACCTTATAAAGAGTTGGAAAGTCGTAAGCAATGCCACCACGAGCGACCACAATTTAATAACCTTCACTTTAGGTGAAAGAGAGTGCCGCTGGACCATTGGGTGGGAAGTACAATTTAACTACAACAAAGCGAATTGAGAACTACTAGCAAGGGAGTGCGACATTCCTGCCTTACCGGAAGGTGACGTTCATCGGGACCTAGACGTAGACGAAAGAGCTGAGGAACTGGTCGGTGCAGTACATAGAGCGGTGAGGACCACTGTACCTACCAGGAGGAAGGCCGTGGCGGCCTCGCCGTCACCATGGTCGGCCGAATTAGAGGAATTACGTCAGTCTGTCAGAAGGCTAAGGAGGAACTAACAGCGCAGTGTCGTCTGGCTGGAAAAGCAAAGATGGCAGTTGCGATATAGGGAGGCCAAGCAGAGATTCCAGAAGGAGTTACGCGAAGTAAGACTGCGTAGCTGGGAAAGCTACGTGCTGAACCAGTTGGCCTTAGATCCGTGGGGTCTCCCCTATAAATTAGTGAGGGAAAAAATCCGCTCTCCCCTGGAGCTATCAACAGTCAGGCAGGGGGACAGGATGACGGAATCTTGGCAGGAAACTGCTGAGGTCCTTCACCAATCCCTGCTGCCTGACGACAATGCGGATGGAGAAACCGAAAGCCAGAAGCAACAACAACACGGCAGTCTACCCATTCTCGGAAGAGGAGGTGGCTGCACAAATAAGATCCCTAAAAAGAGGGAAAGCTCCAGGACCAGACGGCATTGTGGCTGAGGTGGTGCAATTTCTAGCACCCCAGTTAGTCGCGCCGCTGACCCACCTATTCAACGAATGTCTTAGACAAAGGAGGTTTCCCAAGAGGTGAAAACCGCGAATGTGGTAATAATTAAAAAAGGACCAGAAAAAGATCCGGCCGAAGTTAAATCTTACAGGCCAATCTGCCTATTGGACCTGTTCGGGAAGCTTCTGGAGAAACTGCTGGCTGACAGATTGACGGCTCACCGGGTGCTGTGCGGGATGAGCAGCAGGCAGTTTGGCTTCAGGCCGGGGCGGTCGGCATCTGATGCTATCGCCCTGGCGGCTGAGGTCTGTAGCTCAACCCCGCATAAGTACGTCGTCGGCATCATGGTGGATATCAGTGGCGCCTTTGACAACCTGTGGTGGCCTTCGCTCTTCTCCTGTTTACGGGAGAAGGAGTGCCCAGGGCCACTTTATGGGTGTCTGAGGAGCTATTGTAAGGACAGAATTGGAAAAGTAATTACCAAGGGGTGTCCCCAAGGCTCTGTTCTGGGGCCCCTTTCCTGGGATATCCATATGGAACCATTACTAGACGGACTACAACAAAGTGAAGAAGTGCTAGAGGTGATAGCCTACGCAGATGACCTCCTCCTGCTGGTCGGCGGTCGTAGACGAGAGACATTGAACCAAAGATCGACAGGGCCATTGAAAAACTGCACCAGTGGTGTCTAAACACGAAGATGAAAATATCTCCGAGTAAATCCACATACTTACTGCTAAAAGGTAGCTTATCAGGAATCCCACTGTCAGAATCGATGGCTCACCAGTTCTTCGGCGACGGGAGGCGCGATATCTGGGAGTCATAATTGACGAGAGATGGAACTTTGGAAAACACATAGAAACCGTAACCCAGAGAGCCCTCCAAGTACTAAATAATCTCATTTGCATTGGACATAAACGATTTCCATCTCATCAAACTCTATCATAATAGCATCATGACCTCAGTAGTAGAGTAGAGGACAAGAGAGAAATAAGAAACAGAGGGGAGGAACTGTGGCAGAGGGATTGGGAGGAAGATGAAACTGGGAGAAGAACATTCCACTTCTTACCCGACGTTAAAGAACGCGGGGCCATGAAATATTTCGAACCTAGACGAGGACTCATCCACTTTCTCACTGGTCGTGGACCCTATCCGACATATTTATGTCGGTTTGGGAAAAGGGCAACCCCCGAGTGTGACTGTGGCGCGGCGGAAGGAACTCCTGATCATATGGTTTTCGAATGCCCTCTCTTCAACGACGTTGCGACAACAATCCGAGACAGACTTCCAAACAATGAGACATACAATCTCCTAAGACAAGAAGACACTTTCCATACTTTGAATGCTCTGTCAGATGAGGTATCGCGAAAAGTGTTAATAGAATACTTGAGGGACTAAGAATAGACACGAAATTTATAAACCAACCGCGTAAGACCTGATCCCATTCCCATACCGCCTGTGCGTGGAATGGCCGACTTCCATCAGTTGGAAACCGCCACGTACGGGATTAGGGGGGGGGGGGGGGTCAATTACACCGATTTCGATGAAAGCACCAATGATGACGTAGGTTAAGTTAGTAGTAGTAGGACTTAGTTTAGAACACTAACATAGGAAACTGCAGCGAATACTAACCTTGGCCGGCCCAGTGCCAGGGGCATGCTCCTCGGGATTAGCTCGAGGAGCCTGGCCACTCTAAGTAGGTTTGTATCTTACTGGCACACCTGTGACGCTGCAGTTAGTAGTCAATTCTCGGCTAGATAATTAACCAAAGAAAGTAGGTAAAACTAAACTGCCCATTGTTGTTGTAGTAGGAATCTAACCATACTTAGTAACTTAAACTGTAGGTCACTAATACAATTCTAATATTAAGCTGCAATAACTTAGTTCTATGTAACAATTAATGGCCCACTAATCATGTTAGGAGGTGGGCCAAATATGTATGATTAGTATTGTTGTGTCAATAAAGAATTTAAAAAAAAAAGTTCTAACTGACTGATGACCACAGATGTTAAGTCCCATAGTGCTCAGAGCCAACCCTAGAATTTAGAACTACGTAAACCTAACTAACCTAAGGACATCACAGACATCCATGCCCGAAGCAGGATTCGAACCTGCGACCGTAGCGGTCGCGCTGTTCCGGACTGAAGCGCCTACATCCGCTCGGCCACCACGTCCGGCTTCAGATGTAGAAACACAACTCCTTGGTGTTGCCAGTTGTTCATATCAGTGTAAATATTATCAGAAATCTAATAATTGCTTATCTCACTAGGGCTAAGATAGATACTGCCTACAGGAAAATTAAAGAGACCTTTGGAGAAAAGAGAACCACTTGTATGAACATCAACAGCTCAGATAGAAACCCAGTTCTAAGCAAAGAAGGGAAAGCAGAAAGGTGGAAGGAGTATATAGAGGGTCTCTACAGGGACGATGTACTTGAGGGCAATGTTATAGAAATGGAAAAGGATGTAGATGAAGATGAAATGGGAGATATGATACTGCGTGAAGAGATTGATAGAGCACTGAAAAACCTAAGTCGAAACAAGGCCCCAGGTGTAGACAACATTCCATTAGAACTACTGACAGCCGTAGGAGAGCCAGTCCTGACAAATCTCTACCATCTGGTGAGCAAAATGTATGAGACAGGCGAAATACCCTCAGACTTCAAGAAGAATATAATAATTCCAATCCCAAAGAAAGCAGGCGTTGAGAGATGTGAAAATTACCCAACCATCAGTTTAATAAGTCACGGCTGCAAAATACTAACGCGAAATCTTTACAGACGAATGGAAAACTGATAGAAGCCGACCTAGGGGAAGATCAGTTTGGATTCCGTAGAAATGTTGGAACACGTGAGGCAATACTGACCCTACGACTTACCTTAGAAGAAAGATAAAGGAAAGGCAAACCTACGTTTCTAGCATTTGTAGACTTAGAGAAAGCTTTTGACAATGTTGATTCGAGTACTCTCTTTCAAATTCTGAAGGTAGCAGGGGTAAAATACAGGGAGCGAAAGGCTATTTACAATTTGTACAGAAAGCAGATGACAGTTATAAGAGTCGAGGGGTATGGAAGGGAAGCAGTGGTTGGGAAGGGAGTGAGACTGGGTTGTAGCCTATCCCCGCTGTTAACCATCTGTATATTGAGCAAGCACTAAAGGAAACAAAAGAAAAATTTGGAGTAGGAATTAAAATCCATGGAGAAGAAATAAAAACTTGGAGGTTCGCCGATGACATTGTAATTCTGTCAGAGACAGCAAAGGACCTAGTAGAGCAGTTGAACGGAATGGACAGCGTCTAGAAAGGAGGGTATAAGATGAACATCAACAAAAGTAAAACGAAAATAATGGGATGTAGTCGAATTAAGTCGGGTGATGCTGAGGGAATTAGATTAGGAAATGAGAGACTTAAAGTAGTAAAGGAGTTTTGCTATTTGGGGAGAAAATAACTGATGATGGTCGAAGCAGAGAGGATATAAAATGTAGACTGGGAATGGCAAGGAAAGCGTTTCTGAAGAAAAAAAATTTTTAACATCAAGTATAGATTTAAACGTCAGGAGGTCGTTTCTGAAATTATTTGTATGGAGTGTAGCCATGTATGGAAGTGAAACGTGGACAATAAATAGTTTGGACAAGAAGAGAAGAGAATCTTTCGAAATGTGGTGCTACAGAAGAATGGTGAAGATTAGATGGGTAGATCACATAACTAATGAGGAGGTATTGAATAGCATTGGAGAGAAGAGAAATTTGTGGCACAACTTGACTAGAAGAAGGGATCGGTTGGTAGGGCATGTTCTGAGGCATCAAGGGATCACCAATTTAGTATTGGAGGGCAGCGTGGAGGGTAAAAATCGTAGAGGGAGACCAAGAGATGATTACACTAAGCAGATTCAGAAGGATGTAGGCTGCAGAACGTACTGGGAGATGAAGAAGCTTGCACAGGATAGAGTAGCACGAAGAGTTGCATCAAACCAGTCTCAGGACTGAAGACCACAACAACAACAACAACAATAATTGCCTCATCATTCCGTAATAAAGGACCTGTAGTATTTGAAGGGAATGGTATCTTGAGCTTTCTCAGTTCTACATGTAACTGGAACTTGGAACAAGCAAAGCTAAAATGATTAACATCTCTGGTGCCTGTTACTGGTGCAAGGTTGCCTGGGAGTGGAAGGACCGGGTGAATAAGGACTGAACACTATTCGCATTTTTATTAACAGTCCTTAGGAAAGTAACTTAACCAATAAGGTCAATGGGACCTTGACATACTAAGAAAAAAATCTACGTAATTAGATAAAAACAATTTAAAATTAGTTACTGATAAACAGTAAAACTGTTATCAAGTAATTCAGTGATATTACATACCAAAAAAATTACAAGGTTAATTGACGTATTTGCTGTCAACTCACCAAAAGTCATTCACGGGAACGTGAAATACCCAAGTTAAAATTTACAATAAATGTTATTCTCTTTACAAAAATGTACAAATTTCGTATGGCACTGGTTACAGTTCTTGAAATGTTTGTAGCCAGTTTCAGTAAAAGAAGGAAGACAATATTTCACCAATTGAAGTTACATAACAATCTCTTCAGAGATCTAAGAAAACAGTCTTCAAAACAGGCAGGGCAGAAACACCTTTAGAATGTGTTTGGTTAAGATACAACAAATAATTCAGGTTTACCTAAGGAGGAATTCATGAAATGGATACAAAAGCTGTAAAAATTGTTTGATACGAAACTACCACGCGTCGCCGAATGCGGTCCGGAAGAACGGACCCGAAATTACTTAGAGCAGGCCCAATACGCCGCTCTTAGGTTAAGTAGTGTGTAAGCTTAGGGGCTAATGATCTTAGGAGTTAAGTGCCATAAGATATCACACACATTTCAACATTTTTTAATACGCCGCTCACTGCACTCCTCCCTTTATAAGCAACCATTGGCAATGCATCCCAATGCACAAACATACAAACTGAAGTCATCAGATTACACGTTGGTAACGTAGAGACACAGTTTGAAAAGTCGCTAAAAGATAATAGGTTACTGGTCAAAGCAACCTCTCCCACCTGATTACAAAGAGGTTCAGAGGTCAACCGAGATTCAGTGCCAAATCACACCATGAGCTGGAAACGGTAAATGCTTAACCGTCGCATGCGAGGGAAAACAGGTGGAAGGAATTCTTGAACAGTTGGCTGATGAAACTCACCTATGTAAAGACAAGCTTGGTTTGGAAGTATAACCCAACAGAATATATGTAACAAGATTTGCCCCCCTTAAGGAGCATAAGCTCGCAGTCTCCAAAAACTCCAAAAAGCGACTTGGCGATTTAGTGCACAACGTAACATGCAAAAAATTATTTTGGATGTCATGAATAATCACACGCTGAACACAAAAGAAATTTACAAAACCCCAATAATTTAAAACAATCAAATCACAACTCTATAACAGTTACCAGATGGAAGCTATATGTAATCATATGACCGAATACGCTTCTCAAATCGCCTGGCCTGAGACAGTAACGCCTGCCGGAGTGGCCGAGCGGTTCTAGGCGCTACAGTCTGGAACCGCCCGACCGCTACGGCAGTAGGTTCGAACCCAGCCTCGGGCGTGGATGTGTGTGATGTTAGTTAGGTTTAAGTAGTTCTAAGATCTCGGGGACTGATAGATGTTAAGTCCCATAGTGCTCAGAGCCATTTTTTTTTGACACAGTAGCAGCGTACAACAACAACAGCAGCAGCAAGAACAACAGAAGGCTGAACCGAGTCCGATATAGATGCAACAGGCACAAACACGCGCAGGAAGCGCACCAGTCACAAATATCACGCTCACAGCAGAAAGCAAGAGTAGCCTTTACGAATGACATATCAACCCACCGTGAAAGCAATGAAGTGATAGTATCTCACCGAGCATAAAAAGCCACTGTGTGATGACAGTGGAAAAACTTGGAGCAATCAGGAGACGTGTGGATGACCCACCGTTCTCCTCTAGACCTGGTGGGCCAAAGGAATAAAGTGTTCACTCCCGTTTCCGGAGGACATTCCTCATTTCTGGAAGGGCAGACCAACTTGGAAGTCACACGCATGGTACAACAAACAGCCGGCCAGTTGCCCTGTAGACCCGCGCTGCGCGTGATGCTCCCGGAAAACGACCTCATCGGCAATCGTGCGACACGCTCTTCATGCCAAAGATTATGTTCAAGGAGACGAGGAGCGAGCCATCGACCGCGTAACCGTTCAGCCTTCCACCACTAAAAATGAACCCCGCGGGGGTCAGGGGGGGGGGGGGGGGGCGTGAGGCGGGGGCAGGACTTACAAACGGGACTGAATTAGTACTACCTCTCTTAACATGGCTAAGGTGTACCGACAACTCATTTCCACTCTCCTCGTAACGAAGCCTTAGTGTGACCAGAGTGGATATCTCCAATACCGTATACGGGCCACAAAACCTGTGACAGCTTCCCAGATGTCTTACTCACAGACCCTCTACCCCCGAAATTTTCCATAAAGAGCATATCCCCAACCAGAATGTGCACATCGGCTCTGGTAGTACCGCGCCGTTTTCCTTTTAAGAGCACTGTGAATATTTGCCCTGGCTCTATGCCAATCATCCTTGATTAACTCAGGACTAATATCAATATGTAACAAAGTATGTAGGGACTAGGTATTTTATGAAGGGCATTTAAGGGGATAGATAAACGTGAGAGAAGCTGGTATAGCTCTGTGCGCCTCGTGTCTGGCATTGTTAAAAGCTAGGTCATAGCTCCAGCCATGATAAAGAAAGATCCCACTACAGTGGAAAACAGTCAGAGAGGACTTTTAGATTACGATTAACTCACTCCAATAACGAAGGTTGAGGGAAATTAGGTGTCATGGTGATGTGTTAACCCGTGATCGGAAACAGAAGTTCTGAATCTCCTTCGAAGCGAAACAGGTCAAATTATAGCTGTCAGCGACTTTCGGAGGGCTGAACCAAGAGAAAATCTTAGTCAAATGCCTAACACTTTGTCCAGCAGTGATACAACTCCTGGGTAACAATGAGTTGAATCGAGTAAAACCATCAACAACCACAAATTGTGCTGTCCATGGAGAAGGGCCGACGTAATTGATAAAAGGATGCTCCATCAGGACCTCTGGGGAAATGAATAGAAGCTATTTCCAACGCCATTCGGAATTCGTTTTAGCTACTTAGGGTGGACTGATGGATCTTGTGACTGGCTTTATATATTCCCAGGTGACCTCCCCACAACAGAATTACGATAACATATTAAACAGCTGGAACAAGTGCAGGCAGACAGATTTTAAGCTCAGGGAATGTTCTTCCGCAATTCGTACCAGGGAACTTGCTGACCAGCTCTTAACTGTTCCCTTATGGTCCTGCTTTTGTCGTTGCACAAGATCAGGAAACAATACCGGAACCTTGCTAAGCACTGAATTAACAAGACGTTCTATCACCTAGGCGTTGTGGGGAGGAGAATCCTACTCCTTTTCGAACATACGGTTCAAGGTATCTGCTACAACGTTATCGCATCACCTAATGTGGCGCACGTAGAAGCAGAAGGCTGAAATTTGGACAGCTCACCTATCAATACGCCCAATTTTACGCAGGTGCGCCAGGACACAACAAAGGGCTTGCTAAGAACCTGGTTGTCTGTCTCCAGTATGAATTCTGAGTGTTTGAAGTAGTATTTAAATTTCTCTAGAGCAAAGAGGAGAGCCAGCACTTCCAACTCATATTTCTCCTCAGGTGGAGACAGGCACCTAGAGCCCTGTAAGGGTCTCCAATCGCCACCTTGCTCCTGAAGCAACACAGCAGTAACCCCCCAGTTAGAGGTGTCGGTTTGGACCTCAGAGTGTTGATGAAGTTAAGAACGGCCAGAACAGGGGCGTTATTCAAAGCGATCTTAAGCACATCAAATGCAGCCTGCTGGCTGTCGGTACAAACAAATGCCTCGCCCTTCTTTCACAACAGCTTTAACGGAGTGGCTAGCTCCGCACACATTGCAACGAATTTTCGGAAGAAGCTTGTCATTCCAAAAACAGGCTATGCTTTTCTTAGTCTTAGGAGGGCGGAAACTGTAAGTATCTCAGGCCCTATACTTATCAATCCTGACCACTTTGGCAGAGACTAGATGCCAGAGAAATGACATCTCAGGACGATCTCTGCTAATTTTAGAGCGTCTAGCAGCCCCGCTTGCCTGAGACCTCCAAAACCAGTCCGAAATACTCCATATGTTCGGAGAAGGTAAATAACAACATCGTCCAAGTAGTTATACACACACTTGAAATTCGGATCTCCGAGCACAGAATGAAATTACCTAGAAAGAACTACTGCCCCAGTAGAAGGGCCGAAAGAAACCCAGTGCCAGTCAGTGCAAAAGGCAGTGTCCGGCTTGGATTCTTTGGCGAGGCGAATCTGGTAATACGCCTAGTTAAGATCGAAAACGGAAAAACAGTGGTCCCCAGAAAACCATGAAAAACACCGGGTTCGATCCCCGCCTCTGTCTAAATTTTGATAAATAATCAGCATTGGCGGCCGAAGACTTCCAGCATAAGAAGTCAGCCTCATTCTGCCAACGGCCTTGTCAAAGGGGGGCGGAGGAGCGGATATAGGTTCAGGGCACTCTCTTTTCCTAGGGGTGGGAAATTGCCCCTAAAGGCGGAAGAATCGGCAATGATCAACGACATGAGGATGCAGAAGGCAATGGAAACCACTGCATTAAAGACACGTAACGTGTATCCACAGGACATGTGGCCTGTAATTGAAGAAGTGTCATGATGATCTCTCCATTGGCAAAAGATTCAGGAATAGTCCCCCACTCGGATCTCCGGGAGGGGACTGCCAAGGGGGAGGTTACCATGAGAAAAAGACTGAATAATCAACGAAAGGATAACGTTCTACGAGTCGGGGCGTGGAATGTCAGAAGCTTGAACGTCGTAGGGAAACTAGAAAATCTGAAAAGGGAAATGCAAAGGCTCAATCTAGATATAGTAGGGGTCAGTGAAGTGAAGTGGAAGGAAGACAAGGATTTCTGGTCAGATGAGTATCGGGTAATATCAACAGCAGCAGAAAATAGTATAACAGGTGTAGGATTCGTTATGAATAGGCAGGTAGGGCAGAGGGTGTGTTACTGTGAACAGTTCAGTGACCGGGTTGTTCTAATCAGAATCGACAGCAGACCAACACCGACAACGATAGTTCCGGTATACATGCCGACGTCGCAAGCTGAAGATGAACAGACAGAGAAAGTGAATGAGGATATTGAAAGGGTAATGCAGTATGTAAAGGTGGAGAAAATCTAATAGTCATGGGCGACTGGAATGCAGTTGTAGGGGAAGGAGTAGAAGAAAAGGTTACAGGAGAATATGGACTTGGGACGAGGAATGAAAGAGGAGAAAGACTAATTGAGTTCTGTAACAAGTTTCAGCTAGTAATAGCGAATACCCTGTTCAAGAATCACAAGAGGAGGAGGAATACTTGGAAAAGGCCGGGAGATATGAGAAGATTTCAATTAGATTACATCATGGTCAGACAGAGATTCCGAAATCAGATACTGGACTGTAAGGCGTACCCAGGAGCAGATATAGACTCAGATCACAATATAGTAGTAATGAAGAGTAGGCTGAAGTTCAAGACATTAGTCAGGAAGAATCAGTACGCAAAGAAGTGGGATACGGAAGTACTATGGAATGACGAGATACGTTTGAAGTTCTCTAACGCTATAGATACGGCAATAAGGAATAGCGCAGTAGGCAGTACAGTTGAAGAGGAATGGACATCTCTAAAAAGGGCCATCACAGAAGTTGGGAAGGAAAACATAGGTACAAAGAAGGTAGCTGCAAAGAAACCATGGGTAACAGAAGAAATACTTCAGTTGATTGATGAATGGAGGAAGTACAAACATGTTCCTGGAAAATCAGGAATACAGAAATACAAGTCGCTGAGGAATGAAATAAATAAGAAGTGCAGGGAAGCTAAGACGAAATGGCTGCAGGAAAAATGTGAAGACATTGAAAAGGTATGATTGTCGGAAGGACAGACTCAGCATACAGGAAAGTCAAAACAACCTTTGGTGACATTAAAAGCAACGGTGGTAACATCAAGAGTGCAACGGGAATTCCACTGTTAAATGCAGAGGAGAGAGCAGATAGGTGGAAAGGATACATTGAAAGCCTCTATGAGGGTGAAGATTTGTCTGATGTGATAGAAGAAGAAACAGGAGTCGATTTAGAAGAGATAGGGGATCCAGTATTAGAATCGGAATTTAAAAGAGCTTTGGAGGACTTACGGTCAAATAAGGCAGAAGGGATAGATAACATTCCATCAGAATTTCTAAAATCGTCGGGGGAAGTGGCAACAAAACCACTATTCACGTTGGTGTGTAGAATATATGAGTCTGGCGACATACCATCTGACTTTCGGAAAAGCATCATCCACACAATTCCGAAGACGGCAAGAGCTGACTAGCGCGAGAATTATCGCACAATCAGCTTAACAGCTCATACATCGAAGCTGCTTACAAGAATAATATACAGAAGAATGGAAAAGAAAATTGAAAATGCGCTAGGTGACGATCAGTTTGGCTTTAGGAAAAGTAAAGGGACGAGAGAGGCAATTCTGACGTTACGGCTAATAATAGAAGCAAGGCTAAAGAAAAATCAAGACACTTTCATAGGATTTGTCGACCTGGAAAAAGCGTTCGACAATATAAAATGGTGCAAGCTGTTCGAGATTCTGAAAAAAGTAGGGGTAAGCTATAGGGAGAGACGGGTCATATACAATATGTAAAACAACCAAGAGGGAATAATAAGAGTGGACGATCAAGAACGAAGTGCTCGTATTAAGAAGGGGGTAAGACAAGGCTGTAGCCTTTCGCCCCTACTCTTCAATCTGTACATCGAGGAAGCAATGATGGAAATAAAAGAAAGGTTCAGGAGTGGAATTAAAATACAAGGTGAAAGGATATCAATGACGCGATTCGCAAGTGACATTACTATCCTGAGCGAAAGTGAAGAAGAATTAAATGATCTGCTGAACGGAATGAACAGTCTAATGAGTTCACAGTATGGTTGGAGAGTAAATCGGAGAAAGACGAAGGTAATGAGAAGTAATAGAAATGAGAACAGCGAGTAACTTAACATCAGGATTGATGGTCACGAAGTCAATGAAGTTAAGGAATTCTGCTACCTAGGCAGTAAAATAACCAATGACGGACGGAGCAAGGAGGACATCAAAAGCAGACTCGCTATGGCAAAAAAGGCATTTCTGGCCAAGAGAAGTCTACTAATATCAAAAACCTGCCTTAATTTGAGGAAGAAATTTCTGAGGATGTACGTCTGGAGTACAGCATTGTATGGTAGTGAAACATGGACTGTGGGAAAACCGGAACAGAAGAGAATCGAAGCATTTGAGATGTGGTGCTATAGACGAATGTTGAAAATTAGATGGACTGATAAGGTAAGGAATGAGGAGGTTCTACGCAGAATCGGAGAGGAAAGGAATATGTGGAAAACCCTGATAAGGAGAAGGGACAGGATGATAGGACATCTCCTAAGAACATCTGCTAAGACATGAGGGAATGACTTCCATGGTACTAGAGGGAGCTGTAGAGGGCAAAAACTGCAGAGGAAGACAGAGATAGGAATACGTCAAGCAAATAATTGTGGACGTAGGTTGCAAGTGCTACTCTGAGACGAAGAGGTTAGCACAGGAAAGGAATTCGTGGCGGGCCGCATCAAACCAGTCAGTAGACTGATGAAAAAAAAAAAAACTGGTGACAGACTCCAAGATTACTTTAAGATCAAGGTAATGATAGCCGGCAGGGTGATTACCTGACTGTAAGATGGTCAGAAAGTAAAATCCAATGTCCAATACGATTAGTCACACATAACTTATCTGTCAGAACTTCCGGGAAACCTCGCAATATCTCAAGGAGGCCCTCAGGCTGATCAGGAGGTAAATGCGCAGTGTTGAACTCCGCCCCACTAACGTTAACATTACACAAACTTGCCCTTCTAGAATAACTACACAACAGAAGCCACCTCAGGCCGAAATCCACAGCAAAGTTTCTCAAGGACATAATCAAAAAACTAATCTCATTTTCGTAATTACACCCCAAGAGGATGTCAGTGATTAAGCCCTCTACCATCAACACATCCATGGGCAAAGAAAATTCACCGGCCTTCATGAAGTATTCTTGGATCCTACCAAAGGAAGAGCTTGACTTAACAGTTCTACAAGTTCTATCCATGGGCTTTAAAGTGGGCGGCTTACAAATGATCCGTTATCAGGAGCACCACCTACGACTTATTATGGAAAGATTGCTGCCGGAATGTACTAGGGCACAGAGCGGCTCGTGATTGACACATGTACACAGGAAAGTGAGAGTATTATGAGTCACACCTTTCAGTTTCTTATATACAATCAGCAACGTGAAAGAGGTGGCCACGCAGTCTCTGCCTGGGGCGTCAGCTGTCGAAATGCCTTTATTCCTTGACCTCGCACCAGCGAGAAAAATGCTACGGCTGACCATAGTGATAACCTCATCTTACTAGCTAAAACAGCGAGCTAGGTGTGTTTGGCGTAAGACTGAGATGACGCATTCTCAGAGCTCGTTAACCCGCTCCACAAGAGTGGCTAAGTTGCGACCCTGGAACCATCCTCTGGTTTAATCCCTTGCAAAATGATGACAACAATCTTGTGCTCAACCAAGTCTAGATCAACGGCCAAGGCTGTCACGCGTATTTCACGAATATACTCAACTATGTCCTCGTAATCATCTCAGACACGAAAAAAATATTGATTAACAAGGTCGCTCTTAATCCTGGAAGACAGGCGCCTCCTTAGCACACAGGCGCGCAGTTCCCTTAAACAATCGCTCCTCGCCAGAACCTCACTACCCATTCCGGCCACGGACTCTTGACACAAAGGATACATCAACTGAAAAACGGTTTGCCACAACATTTTAAAAATGTTAACTTCTTCTTTAAGGTAACAGTACACCATTAAAATTTTACCAACTCCTGTTGAGTATCGATATCAAGGCGTTCTCTCCTGCGCAGTTAGATTAGATAATTTAACAAAAACCGGTTTCATCTTCGGTAAACATCGGATTTTACAACAGCAACCCCCTGATCGCTCACCCACTTTAAGGCACTCAAATTAATTTGAAAATTCAACACTCTACTGTGTAGCTGAACCTCAAGTTTGAATTGGGAATCTGTGACTACCAAAGCCAGGTCTTCAACTCTAGACAACCAATGCGTAATTTATTCCTGCATGTGGTACAGCTGAGCGGGCGATTGCGCATTAAACCGAAAAAACTTTAAGGTCCGCTCTACTCTGAAACGAAGACAATGCTGTGCTCAGTGGCCACGCACACCTGATCAATACGCTCCGCTGTCACCTGCACGCGAAAATGCGCCGGTAGCTCTTCGACGTTCCCATCCTCTGTCAATCCTCGGATTTTAGTCTCGGATCCCAACTGATAAAGGCAGCCCTCTCCCACCACTAGTCGAGGTTTCCATAATAGCCGGCCGAAGTGGCCGTGCGGTTAAAGGCGCTGCAGCCTGGAACCGCAAGACCGCTACGGTCGCAGGTTCGAATCCTGCCTCGGGCATGGATGTTTGTGATGTCCTTAGGTTAGTTAGGTTTAACTAGTTCTAAGTTCTAGGGGACTAATGACCTCAGCAGTTGAGTCCCATAGTGCTCAGAGCCATTTGAACCATTTGTTTCCATAATGCTGCCTGGGAGTGGAACGACTGGGATAAATAAGGATAGAACATCGTTTGTATCAAGATTTTTATGAACACTCCACGGAAAAAATAACTTAATCAATTAGGTCAACAGTACTTTCACATATTAACACATAACTAAGTAATTAGATAAAACAATTTAAAAATAGTGACTGATAACGATCAACAGTTTCATCAAATATTTCAGTGAGATCAGATTTTTTAAAAAAAAAATTACAACGTTAATTCACATATTTGCTCCCAAATCTCCAAAAGTCATTCATGGGAACATGAAGTATGAAAGTTTAAATCTACCATAAATGTTATTCTCTTTCCAAAAAGATACAAATTTTGTGTGACACTCGCTACTGTTTTTGAAATATTTACTGCAAATTTCAATAAGAGGAGCAATCACTTCAAAGATTCTAAGAGAACACTATTCAAAATAGGCAGGCCACAAATATCTTTAGAATCTGTTTGAGTAATATACAACAAATAATTCATGTTTACCTGAAAAGGAATTCGTTGAATAGAAACGAAAACAATGAAAGTTGTTTGATATGAAGCCACCACGCGTCGGGTAATGTGATCCGGACGAACGCGCCCGAAATTCCTTAGAAGGGAAACTCCCCATTGCAGCTCCATTAGATTTAGTGGTAAGAGGCCCCAGTGGACAGCCCGTAAAAACTGAACACAAATTAAGCATGGAAACAGGAAGAAGGTGTACTGGACAGTAAAAAAAAGCAAAATAGAAACAGTTAACAGTCCAACACGAAGAAGGGCAATATAAAGCACCCCTGAGTGGCGTCATAGTTAAGTGGTTATGGCGTTGGAATACCACGCGGGGAATCCGTGTTTAAACGTCCTTGTTGCCAATTTTTTTTTTCGCTGTTCGCTTTATTCAAATTTGTATCTGTGCCGTGATGTAACGACCGTTTGCAACACCGGTGTAAGCTAGTTGATTCTGCCCAACTACTCTATTAGCAGCCGAAAGGAAGTGGCTTTCGAATGGGAACCGCAAACGTTTGATGACAAAGCGTCAAGTTAACCGAACCCTCGACCGGGAAACGCGTCTGGTGTGTCGTACACGGCATTAGCACGTGTGGCATATGATATGAATCTCTTACTGACGCACCTATTTTGTACGACTGGTAAGTGAGTGACATATGCCTCCTTGCCCAATGTGGATGTTCGTATGAATGTGATCACTCCCAAGGAAACGATGAAAGCCTAATAGTTTGTCACATAAGCAGCAACAAATGAACGGAACAGTTTCACAATCAATAGTTTGTGTGTGCTCTGTCAGAACATATTTTTTTAACGTTTTTGAAGTTGCGTTCCATTTTGGAAGTCTTGACACTTGAATTCCCTTGTTGTAATATAGCTCACACCCGTTTATTTGTTGTTTTCATTTCTGTGAGACGTCTGCGTGGTATCTCACCTGCTTGTGAGAGCACGTTTACTTGCGACGGTAATATATTCATTACCACATGACTCATATTCTGCAATATAACCAATGTATAGTACGACAACTGCCAAGACTACAGAAAGAGGGCAAACATTTCAATGATAGGACGGACAGCTCACAATGTTATGAAAAAAATAATAAGTAAATGACACGAGGGAACTTTTGACACTACCCGCTCGCTTCGCTAGGACCACTTACTCAGACGCAGTTGCTGTTTCATGCTGCTCTTTATTGCACTTCTTCTTCTTGGACAGTTCATTATTTCTATTTTGCTTTTTTCACAGTTCAGTACATCTTCTTCCTATTTTCACGCTTGATCTGTGTTCTGTTTTTGATGAGCTGTCCACCGGGCAATCTTACCACTAGATCTGAGGGTGATGCGACCGGTAGTTTTCCTTGTTGGAGCAGGCCCAATACCCTGCTCACTAAACTCCTTCTCTAAGCAACAGGTCTGAACACGCCCCAATGCGCAAACAAACAAACTTAACTCATCAGATCACACACTGGCAGCGTAGAGATACAGTTGTGAAAAGTCGCTAAAAGATTATTAGGTAACTGGCCAGGGCTGCCACCTCCAATTGCACCTGATTGTAAATAAGTTCAGTGGCAAACCGAGATTCAGGTTGAGATCACACCACGAGATGGAAACGGTAAAAAATTAACCGTCGCATGCGACGGATAGTGTAGGTGGAAGGAATGCGGGAACAGTTGGCAGATGAACTTCACCTACGTAAACAAAAGCTTGGCTTGCAAATATAATCTATCAAAATGCATGCAACAAGATTTGCCCCGGTAAGGTGCATAAGCTCGTGGGCTCCAAATGCCCAAAGAAAGCGACTCGGCGATTCAGTACAAATTGTACAAATATTTCGGACGTCATGAATAATGACACGTTGAGCATAATAGAAATTTACAAAATCCCAATAATTTAGAACACACAATCAAATGACAACTCTATGACAATTACCAATTGAAGCTATTATGTTTTGACATGAGCGAGACGCTCCTCAAATCACCTGGACAGACACAGGAAGGTGAAACAACAACAGGAGGTTGAACAGAGTCGGATAGTGAAGCAATTGGGCGCAAACAGGCGCAGAAAGCGCACCAATCACAATTATCACGCTCACAGCGGGGAGAGGAGCAACCTTGACGAATGCCGTGTGGTCTCGGCACCAAAGCAACGAACTGACGGTAGCTCACCGAGTGTACAAAGTTTCTGTGCGGTGACAAAAAGTGGAAAAACTTGGAGCCGCCAGGAGATGCTTGGATGGCAACGACACACCGCTCGCCTCCAGACCTGGTCGGCCAAATAATTTGTCCACTCCCGTTTCCGCATCATGTCCCTCGTGTCCGGTAGATTCTCAGCCAGACCAGGTAGGAGGTCACACAGGCGGTAGAACAAACAGCCGGCCCGTTGCCCCGCACACCTGCACGGTCCGCGCAGTTCCACCCACTGCCTCTTCCGGAGAAATGGCCTCAACGGCACTCGGGGCGAACGGGCTACGCCCCCTCCACGGCACAGATGGTGTTCCAGGAAATGTGACGCGAGCAGTCGATCGCGCAGCTGTTTACTCTCCAACGCCTGAATTATTGCTGGCACGTGTGTTCCATTTTCGTATATGTAGGAAATGCAAATGAGTAGGCAAAACACCGTTATTGAAAGCCATCCGAATGATTTGGCCCACTTTTAATATTTTCCTTCATTTACGCTTGATGTTTCCCATTCCCCTTCGCACACGGACCTGAATCCCACTTTTATTTGAAATACGAAGTCGATGAACGGTAAGTGGACGTCAAAATAGAACCTTGTTGGTCAAATGGCAGCCTTCTGCGCCAGTGAGAATGCTTTTTGAATTATAAATAATCAAATATTTTCGTTCTGAGTCAAAGAATACCTCCTGGCCTCCTTGGGGATATGTGAGAGGTGTGTCGTACGTGTATTTGTGGAGTTTACGTGAATATAATGGATGTGTTTATAGTGTAGTTTTATATTTGTATTGTATAGCCTACACCTCTCGAGCACCACAAAGTCGGCCACTGAGTTTGGCTTCCCCATTCAACGGACGGAGCACCGTCAACAGTGGCTCAACTCCCGCTACAGAGAGGTTTGGTTTAATCCAGGACTTTGGCGTGAAGACTAGTGATCAGGAACTTTACACCACCACCTGTCTCCTGCTTGCCAGCCAAATACAGGCAGCGAAAAATTCAAACCAGGCGTACATTACGGTCGAGCAGTACCGTCAGGCGTGCGTTTCCGACCTCGGCTACGGCGGCGGGTTATGAGGCTGATTATAGAAACTGTTATTGTCGATAGTGACTCGTTCCTGGAAACAGGTGAGCACACCCAGCATTAATTTCTGACTCGATTCGGTGTCAATGTATACAGGGTGTCCATGGAAGAATGGTAATCATCGATATGACAGGAACGATCATACGATCATTCGAAGCAAAAATGTCTGCTAAACGTAGACTCTAAAATACATACCTCAAGCTCTTCGCGCACTTATTCATATTCGCTACAGTGAAACACATCTTTTACTGTACAAGTGCGCATATCTCTTGTGTTATGCATTTTACAGCCCATGTTTACTAGACTTTTCTAATGATCGATCCTGCTATATCCCTGAACTCTGACATTGTTCCTGAGACACCCTACCTATGTAGAGCTTGGGTCCATATTTTACGAAGGTACACACTAGCTATTAAGCTGAAGTTTCTGCCAATATTTACACTAAACTCAATGTAGGACACTGGAGTGACAGACGTATAGAAGCGAAAAAGCCATTCGTACGTAGGAATACTCCTCGTTGTTACATTCGTATTTAGAACAATTGTGCAACTTGTTTTTTAAGACTTGCATCTAAGCTCACGCACAGTATATACTCGTATACTGTTTGCATCCACCTCATTCCTTCAACAGGTGTGATCTTCTCCCGTGTTATCCAGATCTTTTCATCTCGACATAACTGCTAGACTACGCACCCTCTGTAACCTGTCGAGCATATGTATATGTTTGTTTATTCCTACAACTTATTTTACCTCTGCATGTCCTTCCACCACCGAGTTAATGCCCGTCACGCTCGGTTTTAACGCTTTTTACGTACCACAGCAGCCTATGATTTTAAGCATAACAAAATACATAAAATTTTAATAGGAGACGAAATGCAAGTGGGCTTCAAAAATTCGATTTTTAGATTTCAGCATATTTGAAATGCCCGGTCTTTCCTGCATGAGACAGTTTTTGTTTTATATAAATACGACAATTTTTTCGTGAGATATGTTGGTTTTCCTGACGCTGTGTGCAATCTGGCATTTAAATGCCACGCCTTCCTTTTTGCGCCATGCAGAGATAATGCACAGCATTCTTTTACTCCTTGTGTATTATTTCATGCTTCTATTGTTTTATCACTTCAATGTTACCTACCTTGTATCTACTTTCGATACTCGCTTTTCCGATCGTGTTTGTTATTGTTTTCGAGTGTTAATGGTTGTACTTAGTGAAGTTTGTTGTGAGTGAAGTACGTGTTAATTTGTATTTTCTTTGGTTCCGCGTGTTTTCATGTCGCGAATAAAGAAATCTTCTAGTAAATTAAAATTCAGAGGGAATAAATACGTAAAGGTAAATGAGGTTAGTGCGTCAAAGGACCCGAGAATGTTAGACATAAAGAAAATCAGGACATCAAGAAAGAAACTGCAGTGTCTTCAAGGCATTTCCTTCCAGTCAGCTTGTGGAGATGAACATTCGTTTGAAAATATTATGGTGAACCTTAGCATTTCCAAAAATACTGTCTGCAGAATATGTTGTGGTGACGTATCTTCGGGCGAGAATCAGCGTCTTCGTAAAGGGATTGTGTCAAACCTGACATTGAGCTGTACAAAATGTGGTGTAGTTGTTACAACAATGACATCAAAAATGGCAAATAATAATTTATATGAGAACACATAGCGCTAGTTATGGTCTCTGATCTATTGGTAAAGGGATGGAGACAGGCAAACTCGTATGTGCATTACTTGACATTCCAAACCCTCCTGCAAAATTTATGACTTACAATAATGTTATTGGTACTGCTGTTGCTGAAGTTTGTAACATCTCAATGCAGGAAGCAGCTGAAGAAGGAGTGAAGGAAATTGATGACAGTGAAAGTGGTGATATTTGTGCATGTTTTGGTGTCAGCTGGCAGAAACGTGGTCACACTTCACTAAATGGTGTCGTGACAGCTACATCATTTGATACCAGCAGGGTAATTGATGTAGAGATTCGAAGCAAGTACTGTAAAACTTGTGCCAGTGGAACTGATAAAGAGCATGAACATAACTGTCAGATGAATTATACTGGTCCAAGTGGTCTGATGGAAGTAGCAGAAGTTCTCAGGATTTTTAATCGTTCAGTGGCAAACAGAGGTGTCCGATACACACATTATTTAGGGCACAGTGACAGCAAGGCTTATGTCCGGCATGTGCCGAACAACCCTATGGTTCTAATGTCACAAATAATAAATTAGAGTGCAGTGGGCAAGTCCAGAAGAGAATAGGGTCCAGATTGAGAAGATTACTGAAAGAAAAGTAAAAAAGAGTATTGGAAGATGGTAAGAAGATAGGGTCGCCTGACAAGTGTTGAAATCGATAGATTACATAATTATTATGGCTTGGCCATAAGAAGAAATGTAGGGAATTTAGAAAACATAAAAAAGCTGCATGGGCTATCTTTTTCCAGAAGCTTTCCACAAATGAAAATCCAGTGCACGGTCTTTGCCCGAATGATCCTGACACTTGGTGCAAGTACAGGAGAAGTTCCAGATATAACCACAAACATTCTTTACCTGCATCAGTAATGAATGAAATTAAACCCAAATTTAGAGACCATTGTAAAGATACCTTGTTGAAGAAATGTCTTCATGGGAAAACTCAAAATTTAAATGAATGTGTGAATTCTGTCATTTGGAACCGGTTACCGAAAACTGTATTTTTTCTGCTTACAACCCTCAAATCTGATAATTATGATGCTGTTTTATGCTTCAATGATGGTGTAATTAGAAAACTGGATGTGTTAGAATTATTGGGCATAAAATCTAGTTGAAATAAAGCAAAATCCTTGGTGCAAATAGATAAAGGGAGAATCTGCAAAGAAGATATTGTTAATTTAAAATGCACGAAAGAAGCCAGACAGAAAAGAAGAGGGACCAAGGGAAGAAAAGATCAGTATGATTCAAATGATGCTAAGTATGATGCAGGAAAATATTAGTGGTAAGTAATTCCCATCAGTAACTATCCTAGAATTGCAATATTAAACTTTAGATGGCTTTTTCTCAAAACTACATTTTTTTACTTTCAGGTACCATTATTTGATAAACTAATGGGGTTAGAAATATGAAATTTGTTCAATTTGTACTGCAGATGGCAATGAGTTATTACAAGTAAATAGAGAACCACAAACACTTGGAAACTATTTTATAATAATTAATGTACAAAAAAGTTAAATTTTACTAGTGAAAGAATAAGTTTCTTTCCTTCAAAACCATAAGAGCTATTACGTTAACTTTACTTGTAGATTGAGTCATATATATATGTATGCAGTAAAAATTTCATTGTTTTATCACTTATATTTGTTTTGAAAAGTGTACCTATTCAAAGGGTAAAATGGCATTGGTAAAACAGGGATAAAAATAGCCTTCCGTCTACCCTAAATACAATAAAAATGGTAATTAAATTAACAATGATAACAGTTTGTTTATATCAGTCTTCAGTACGTCGCTTTAGCGTAGCTACTAATAAATTGTAATAAGAGAAATGTAATGCTGAAAACTTTCTTTCCAAAAAGTGCATGTGTCATGCAACGTATTTATGAACTGCAATAACGAAAAACTCTTGTAACCTACGCAATGTCATAATGTAAATGGTATAAAATCGAAGTCTGCACTCACTTTTGTCAGAATTTCACAAAGCTTTCGACCGTGAACCGAGGTTTCTCTTTCCTCACCCTACACCCTGTGGTTGTCGGGTCTACTTGTGGACTCACGAATCGTGTCGGACTCGTCGTTGTCAGCAGGTACTGGGGGTTTGTAACTGGGCGCCTTTAACTGGCTGCCTCCAGGCCCATCCATGTGCGCAGGCCCTCATGCGAGCATCTGAATGTGTTGAACGTAGCCTTGCGATTTTCGCGACAATTCAGATTTCATCCTCCAAAGGCTAGGTGTTAAATCTGGAAATTCAAATATAAAATTATAAATACCTCTCTTTTTTATGGAAGTGGGTGGGTGGTAGCGGGGAGGGGATAATTGTGATTGTATGAGGCCCCTTGGAGTCGCGGCTGCCACTGACCTGTGTCTTCTCGTAAATATCGTGTATATACTATATTCTTAACTTATTTCTTTAGTACTTCTCCGTCCAACTGTTTTGCCCATAATGAAGTATAGACTCCAGTATTAACCAAATGTGACGGAATTTACCTCGTCAGTGAACAAATCATATTTCTGAACTGCCTTCCAAAATAAAACAGACAATTAATGCCGACAGTAGAAAACATAAGATTTTCTGATTTTCATCGTCAATCCTACAGCTGCTCTGATGCACATATCCCACCTCATCGCTTGTCAGTTATCGTCTTGAGTTGAGCATACTGCTGCACCCGACCCGTCTGTAACGACCTCGTCCTCAGTAGTAAGTGAAGCGCTAATCTTCCTTCACTCTCTCCTTCCTTGCACCATACGTCACCGAGATAATGATGTAAAGGCCGCCCACAGAAATTCTTATACACTTTCATCCCTTCAACAGCAGCTTTTAGCAACGACTTGTTTAATATGCGCTCAACCATTACATATCTTCGGTTCAGAACAGTGTTTATTAGACGAACGCTGAAGCGCCAAAGAAAGTGGTATAGGCGTACGTATTCAAATACAGAGTTACGTAAACAGGCAGAATACAAAGCTACGGTCGGCAACGCTTATATAAGACAACAAGCGTCTGTCGCAGTTGTTAGATCTGTTACTGCTGCTACAATGTCAGATTATCAAGATTTAAGTGAGTTTGAACGCGGTGTTATAGTCGGCGCATGAGCGATGGGACACAGCGTCTCCGAGGTAGCGATGAAGTGGGGATTTTAGTGTATGACCATTTCACGAGTGTATCATAAATATCAGGAGTCCGGTAAAGCATCAAATCTCCGACATCGCTGCGGCCAGAAAAAGATCCTGCAAGAAAGGGACCAACGACAACTGAAGATAATCTTTCAACCTTTCCGCAAATTGCTGCAGATTTCAATGCTGAGTGATCAACAGATGTCAGCGTGCGAACCATTCGACGATACATCATCGATATGGGCTTTTGTGCCCTTGATGACCGCACGAGAAAAAGCTTTACACCTCCCCTGGGCCCGTCAACACCAACATTGGACTTTTGATGACTGCAAACATGTTGCCTATTGGGACGAGTCTCGTTTCAAATTGTATCGAGCAGATGGACGTGTACGGGTATGGAGACCACCTAATGAATCCATGGACCCTGGACGTCATCAAGGGACTGTTCAAGCTGGTGGAGGCTCTGTAATGGTATGGGGCGTGTGCAGTTGGAGTGACATGGGACCTATGATACGTCTAGATACGACTCTGACGAGTGACACGCACGTAACCATTCTGTCTGATCACCTGCATCCATTCACGTCCATTGTACATTCCGACGGACTTGGGCAATTCCAGCAGGACAATGCGACACCTCACACGTCAAGAAGAGCTACAGAGCGGCTCCAGGAACACTCTTCAGAGTTTAAACACTACCGCTGTCCATCAAACTCGCCAGACATGAAGATTATTGAGTATATCTGGGATACCTTGCAACTTGCTGTTCAGAAGAGATCGCCACCCCCTTGCACTGTTGCAGATTATGGACAGCCCTGCAGGATTCAGGTTGCCGGTTCCTCCAGTACTTCTTCAGACATTAGTCCATGCCACGTCGAGTTGCGGCACTTCTACACGATATTTTGCAGGAATACCAATTTCTTTGGCAATTCAATGTCGTTTGTTGTTGAATCACTGCAAAATTTCTTAATTCCTTACTAGATCAACACACTAAAACTTCGACATTCTCCTGTAACACTATAATTTCAAAGTCTTCTATGTATTTCATTTATATTTACCCAGGCGCTCATTTTTCACTACCATAGTGAACTGTGCTCCAGACAGATACTTATAAACATTTTTCTGGTCACAGTATTTATGTACATAGTGTAACAGGTATAATAGAAGCTAATTTTTTGATGTCTGAGACCAGTGCATTGGACGACGTCATCTCGGTGTTTACTTCATTTGCATACTAATAATCCTATTTGGAGTAGTTCATTTTTAGATTGGTTAGTACCTCCAAGTACATGTAGTAACAGCAAACCATTAATGGTTGTTTTCCCTGACCATTAGGTGCGGTGTTAAAATGTGGACAAGTGGACGCAAAACAGTTAGTCTTTACTGACATGCTTAGTCCACTTAATACTGTAGTTGCAATGCAGGGAACAACGGGTAGTAAAGTATGCGACGTGTTTGTGGGAAGACTGTTCGATGCAGAGAAGAAACAACCAAAATGGTGATGTGTTTACATATTAAGGTATCACACATAAAAATATCCGTTCTTGTTACACCCTGCATTTGGATGTTAGAAGCTGTTCCTTTATGCACGAAGTCCGTATGTTACGGCCAATCTTTGTCACTATGCATATTTTGTATCCACCATCTTTATGCACTATGCGATCAAAAGTATCCGGACACCTGGTTGATAAGGACTTCGCGGCGCCCTCCATCGGTAATGCTTGAATTCAGTATGGTGTTGGCCCACCCTTAGCCTTGATGACAGCTTTCACTCTCACAGGTATAGGTTCAATCAGCTGCTGGAAGGTTTCTTGGGAAACGGCAGCCCATTCTTCACGGAGTGCTGCACTGACGAGAGGTATCGATGTCGGTCGGTGTTCTATAGGGTTCAGGTCAGGACTCTGTTCAGACCAGTCCATTACAGGGATGTTATTGTCATGTAACCACTCCGCCACAGTCCGTGCATTACGAACAGGTGCTCAATCGTATTGAAATATGCAATCGCTATTCCCGAATTGCTCTTCAACAGTGGGAAGCAAGAAGGTGCTTAAAATATCAATGTAGGCCTATGCTATGATAGTGCCACGCAAAACAACAAGGGGTGCGAGCCATCTCCGTGAAAAACACGACCACACCATAACACCACCGCCTCAAAATTTTACTGTTGGCGCTACACACACTGGCAGATGACGTTCACCGGGCATTCGTCATACCCACACCCCGCCATCGGACCGTCACATTGCGTACCGTGATTCACCACTCCCCACAACATTTTCCACTGTTCAATCGTCCAATGTTTACGCTTCTTACAGCAAGCCGCTGTGGCCGAGAGGTTCTAGGCGCTTCAGTCCTGAACCACGCTGCTGCTACGGTCGCAGGTTTGAATCCTGCCTCGGGCGTGGATGTGTGTTATGTCCTTAGGTTAGTTAGGTTTAAGTAGTTCTAGGTCTAGGGGACTGATGGCCTCAGGTGTTCCCATAGTGCTCAGAGCCACTTGAATCACTTGAACTTACGCTCCTTTCACCAATCGAGGCGTCGTTTGGCCTTTACCAGCGTGATGTGTGGCTTATGAGCAACCGCTCGCCCACGAATACAAGTTCTCTCACCTCCCGCCTAACTGTCATAATACTTGCAGTAGGTCCTGATCTCACCTCCCGCCTAACTGTCATAATACTTGCAGTAGGTCCTGATGCAGTTTGGAATTCCTGTGTGATGGTCTGGACAGATGTCTGCCTCCTACACATTACGGCCCTCTTCAACTGTCGGAGGTCTCTGTCAGTCAACAGACGAGATCGGCCTGTACGCCTCTTCTGCTGTACGGGTCCTTTCGTGTTTCCGCTTAACTATCACGTCGGAAACAGTGGACCTAAGGATGCTTAGGAGTGCGGAAATCTCGCGTACAGACGTATGACACAAGTGACACCCAACCACGTGAACAAGTTCGAAGTCCATGTGTTCCGCGGAGCGCCCCATTCTGCTCTCTCACCATGTCTAACGACCGCTGAAATACGGAGTACCTGGCAGTAGGTGGTAGCACAATGCACCTAATATGAAAAACATATGTTTTTGGGGGTGTCCGGTTACTTTTTATCACGTAGTGTACGTACAGGAACTTCAGAGAGAATATTATACATGTCGTCATGCATTAAGACCACTGCGCAGCAAGGGTGGCTCATTGTCAGAAGAGAGTACATGTTCCAAGTCTCCTGCAGATACAATTCTGCTGTGATACGAGTAACAGTTGCATCACACTGTGCGAGTACTATGGCGCTACCACTGAAAATGTACCCCAGAGTGGAATTACGCGTGACAGTAAGATTCTTGTGTGAAACGTCTAAACTACACTCAGATTCCCTACTAAATTTTGTCTCCATATGGACGAAACGCTATGTCACGTTCAGGCGTAGTGAAATGGAGCTAGTAATACTCCAACGCCTTCCTATGTGGGTAATGTTCATCGGGATGGAAGGCCATTGACATCAACCACGAACGAAGCAGTGAGGCAACTGAGGAACTGATTCGCAGCAATGGAAGAGTGTCTATCGCAGAAACAGTTCAGATGAAGCGGATCTCAATAGGCAGTGCTCGCGCCATCGTCCGAGATCGTCTGCAGTACAGCTAATTGAGGTCTCCATCTACAAATATATCTACATGAATACTCTGAAATTCTCAATTAAGTACCTGCAAGAGGGTTAATCGAACCATTTTTAAGTTATTTCTCTGCCGTTCTACTCTCGAACAGCGCGTTGGAAAAACGAACACTTAAATCCTTCCGTGCGAGCCCCGGTTTCTTTATTTATAGTATTCATTTCCCCATATGTAGTTGGGCGCCAACAAAATATATTTCACTTGAGAAGAAAGTTGGTGACTGGAATATCATGAGAAGGTCTTGCCGCAGCGAAAAACTCCTTTGTTTTATTTAATGACTCTCTCCCGTTCGCGTAAGATATCTGTGACACTCTCTCCCTTAATTCGAGATAATACTGAACGAGCGCCATTTCTTTGAATTTTTTCGATGTCCTCCATCAATCCTATCTGATATGGATCCACAATACAATGCAATACTCCAGCAGAGGGCGGACAAGAGTAGTGTAAGAAGTGTTTTTAGTAGACCTGTTACATTTTCTGTTCTGTCAATAAACGGCAGTCTTTGTTTTGTTTTACTCACGAAATTATCTATGTGATCATTAAAATTTAAATTATTCGTAATTACAAACCTTAGGTATTTAGTTGAGTTAAGGGCCTTTAAATTTTTGTGATTTATCGTGTAACGAAAATTTAGCGGATTACTTTTAGTACTCATGTGGATGGCTTAATACTTTTCATTATTTAGAGTCAATTGCAACTTTTTACGCACGCTAGGTTCCACGATCACTTTCTCTTGCACACAGAGGCGCTAGGTTCTGCCGTCTCTGGACTTCTTTCAGTGCGAAACTTCCTGGCAGATTAAAACTGTGTGCCGGACCGATACTCGAACTTCGCAGAAGAGCTTCTGTGAAGTTTGGAAGGTAGGAGACGAGGTAGCTCAGATGATACGGCACTTGTCTGCGAAAGGCATAGATCCCGAGTTCGAGTCTCGTCCCGGCACACAGTTTTAATCTTCCAGGAGCTTTCATATCAGCACACACTCCGCTGCAGAGTGAAAATCTCATTCTTCTTTTGGAGTGATTTTATGGGAGGCGTCATCAGTATAGGTGATGAGACATGCAACAAAGAGAGCGCCTATGGAATGGAGATATCCCTGCTCGCCTCCGCAGAAGAAATGCAAAATTGCCCTATCAGCATGAAAGGTCATGATTATTGTTTTCTTCGGCTGACAAGGAGTTGTGTACAGAGAGTTTGTGGCAAAGCTTGACAACCATTAATACAAAGACGTTCAATAAACACACATTTTTTTCTCAAGCAGGTTGTTTGTATTCACGATTCCAGTACACCGTATTAATTTCCACTTTTTTCGGCTATGAAACCCAAATTTTCAACATAATCTCCGTTCAATGCGACGCCCTTGCGCAATCTTACTGGGAGAGCCTGTAATCCTGCATGGTACCATTCCACTAGCCGACATCGGAACCAACGTCTTGCTGCATCAATTAGCTCCAGATCAGCCACGTACTGCTTCTAGCAGAGTTTCATGCTTCATTGGGCCAAACAGACAGCAGTTTGAAGTTGCGAGTTCGGGCTGTAAGATGACTGCAGAAGAACAGTCCAATGTAATTTTGTGAGCTCTTCTCGGGAGCGCAGACATGTGTGAGGCATTGCGTTGTAAAGGAGAAGGAAAAGTTGGTTTGCTTGTTTTTGGCGACAACCGCGATGAAGTCCATCACTGCAGGAGTTACAGGGGTGTGCGGCCGCCAGACAAGTGGGAGATTGGACGGCTTTGCTCGACCTCGTTGCGAAGATGACAGTGATAACAGATGCCACACCCAACGATTCACTGTACTTTTGTCCACTTCAGTGTCTCCGTAGACATTCTGCAAGCGGTTATGAATATCTGCGAGGCTCTGGTTTACCACCAGAAGAAGCTCAATGAAAGCTCTCTGTTTGGAACGCACCTCCTTTACAGATACCAAGTGGAAGCCAAGTATAGTGCTGCCACCTGAGAGAACTTTATTAAACTGTAGGGGCGGAAGCGGGAATATTTCAAGATGACTCATAGCAAATTTTTTTGACCGAAATTATCCCAGAAAAAGAATGTGTTGCATTACTTGTTGAACACTCATCGTACAGATTCGTATTTTGCAACATTGCATCACTACGCATCGCCATAAGGAACAACAGGCATAGTAAATTAAGTAAAGACATTAAAGGCATTATACTCTTGCAAGACAAAGTAACACCCTACACGGCGCGCACATGTCCGTTTTTGGTAGGAATTTCGGAAGCATCCGCCATACAGTTCAGCTCTTGCACCACCCGATTTCCATCTTTTACGTAGGCTAAAAGAATGTCTGGGGGAAAAGAGGCTGTGACATTCACTCAGAGGTTCTCGAACTACTGCTTGACCAAAGAGCAATTTCTATCGTCGAGGAATTGAATAGTTGGTAGAACTTCAGTGGATTGGAAGTAACAGACAACCAGTTGCAAAATACATGTTTGTTAAGCCTTGGCCATGGTTTCGACAGTTTTAAAAATGCCTTATTCAGAAGTTTTTTGTTTACGTAGCATCAAGTACTATCTATATCCGATGTCGGAGTGTTGACTCTGCCTAGTATATGTGCGTGTCATCCACTTAATCACCATTTAAGACACATGTTTTAAAGGTAGTAGCTCTTACTGTTTTAAGGCGAAGCTCTACAGCATAGATAATAAGTAATTCTTAGTGCAACACCTTCTGAAGAAGATAGTTTTAAGACTGTCGAAACCACGATCAAGGTTTAATAAATCCGTGTTTTGCAACTGGTTGGCTGTTATTTCCGATCCACTGGAGCTCTTACATGCAACGTTGCTGCAGCGCAACTACGTTCAAAATTTTAATTGGTAGAACATTTCGATTATTATTTACGGAGACTTGATGAAATTTTTGTAAAACAGGGTGGTCCATTGATCGTGACCGGGCCAAATATCTCACGAAATAAGCATCAAACGAAAAAACTACAAAGAACGAAACTCGTCTAGCTTGAAGGGGGAAACCAGATGGAGCTATGGTTGGCCCGCTAGATGGAGCTGCCATAGATCAAACGGATAGCAACTGTTTTTTTTTAAATAGGAACCCCCATTTTTTATTACATATTCGTGTAGTACGTAAAGTAATATGAATGTTTTAGTTGGACCACTTTTTCCGCTTTGTGATAGATGGCGCTGTAATAGTCACAAATGTATAAGTACGTGATATCACGTAACATTCCGCCACTGCGGGCGGTATTTGCTTCGTGATACATTACTGTGTTAAAATGAACCGTTTACCAATTGCGGAAAAGGTCGATATCGTGTTGATGTATGGCTATTGTGATCAAAATGCCCAACGGGGTTTGCTATGTATACTGCTCGGTATCCTGGACGACATCATCCAAGTGTCCGGAACGTTCGCTGGACAGTTACGTTATTTAAGGAAACAGGAAGCGTTCAGCCACATGTGAAACGTCAACCACGACCTGCAACAAATGATGATGCCCAAGTAGATGTTTTAGCTGCTGTCGCGGCTAATCCGCACATCGGTAGCTGACAAATTGCGTGAGAATCGGGAATCTCAAAAACGTCGGTGTTGAGAATACTACATCAACATCGATTGCACCCGTACCATATTTCTATGCACCAGGGATTGCATAGCGACGACTTTGAACGTCGTGTACAGTACTGCCACTGGGCATAAGAGAAATTACGGGACGATGACAGATTTTTTGCACGCGTTCTATTTAGCGACGAAGCGTCATTCACCAACAGCGGTAACGTAACCCGGCGTAATATTCACTATCGGGCAAAATCCACGATAGCTGCGACAAGTGGAACATCAGCGACCTTGGCGGGATGGTGCGGCGTTATGGGAAGAAGGATAAATGGCCCCCATTTTATCGATGGCATTCTAAATGGTCCAATGTATGCTGATTTCCTACGTAATGTTCTACCGATGTTACTGCAAGATGTTTCACTGCATGACAGAATGACGATGTACTTCCAACATGATGGATGTCCGGCACATAGCTCGCGTGCGGTTGCAGCGGTGTTGAATAGCATATTTTATGACAGGTGGGTTGGTCGTCGAAGCATCATACCATGGCCCGCACGTTCACCGAATCTGACGTCCCCGGATTTCTTTCTGTGGGGAAAGTTGAAGGATATTTGCTATAGTGATCCACCGACAACGCCTGACAACATGCGTCAGCGCATTGTCAATGCTTGTGCGAACATTACGGAAGGCGAACTACTCGCTGTTGATGGGAATGTCGTTACACGTATTGCCAAATGCATTGAGGTTGACGGGCATCATTTTGAGCATTTATTGCATTAATGTGGTATTTAGAGGTAATCACGCTGTAACAGCATGATAAGTTCACAAAGGAACATGCATCACATTGGAACAACCGTAATAAAATGTTGAAACGTACATACGTTCTGTATTTTAATTTAAAGAACCTACCTGTTGCCAGCTGTACGTCTCAAATTGTGAGCCATATGTTTGTGAGTATTACAGCGCCATCTATCACAAAGAGAAAAAAATGGTCCAACTAAAACATTCCTATTTCTTTACGTACTACACGAATATGTAATAAAAAATGGGGGTTCCTCTTTTAAAAAACACAGCTGATATCCGTTTGACCTATGGCAGCGCCATCTAGCGGGCCAACCATAGCGCCATCTGGTTTCCCCCTTCAAGCTGGACAAGTTTCGTTCTTTGCAGTTTTGTCGCTTGACGCTTATGTCGTGACATATTTGGCCCAGTCACGATCAATGGACGACCCTAAAAAAATGGTTCAAATGGCTGTAAGCACTATTAGACTCAACAGCTGAAGTCATCAGTCCCCTATAACTTAGAACTACTTAAACCTAACTAACCTAAGGACATCACACACATCCATGCCCGAGGCAGGATTAGAACCTGCGACCGTAGCGGTCAAGCGGTTCCAGACTGAAGCGCATAGAACCGCTCCGCTACCACGGCCGGCGTACCACCATATATATATATATATATATATATATATATATATATATATATATATATATATATATATATATGTGTGTGTGTGTGTGTGTGTGTGTGTGTGTGTCAGTTTGAAGTGTAGAAGTGTAGTATAGCATACAATAAATGTCACTTGGCCAGCCATGATAATGTTTATCTTACTTTTCGAAGTCCTATTCGATTTCTGCGAAAGTGATGTCGTCCAGTTTAATATGAATTGTCTGTTCTTCTGGAGGATAATGGGCAAGGCATCAGTAGTATGTGGATACAGCTGAGAATCTGGGCCTGACGGAATGCGTGCTAGTGTATTCCATCAGGTTGCGATGACAACTGTGTGCGAATGGCGCAGTGGTCAACGCATCTGCCTAGTAAGCTGTAGAAATGTTCAAACGTGTGTGAAATCTTATGGGACTTGACTGCTAAGGTCTTCAATCCCTAAGCTTACGCACTACTTAACCTAAATTATCTTAAGGAGAAACACACACACCCATGCCCGAGGGAGGACTCGAACCTCCGCCGGGACCAGCCGCAGTCCTAGACCGCTCGACTAATCCCTCGCGGCTAAATAGCAGACTCGTCTTCGATTCCCGGTCCAGCACAATTTTTCAACTTTCCTCATTGATTTAAATCATTGCCCTTAATTCCTTTCTGAATTGTCCAGTTTTAATGTTAGCCATCCAGTATATCTAAGTGATGCATACGTTAACTTAGTTTCCTAATAGAAAACGATAGTGCTGTCTTTTTCATTCACAGCATAACCAGAACATGAAAGTGTCCGCATGAGTCTTACTCTGTCCGTTCCTCTCCGTAGTGTGTGATGCAGCTCTCATTCCTCAACTGGCCAGAGCTGCGAGAGGTACGTGACCGATACGACACAACTCGTGCGAAATCGCGCCCGGCGGTACGTCGACAGGATTAACCCACACCGTGTTGGCGGACAAGCCCCACGACCCCTAAGCCGCAGCACGTACGCCACAACGGAGAAACGTCGTTCCTTATAAATTTGTGCGCCCCCTGATCCCCGACGCGGCGGTGAAGTGGGAGAAACGACCCGGCGGACTTAACTCGGCGCCGCCCACTACGCGCCGTTCCTCAGGTCTGCCTCAGCGCGAGGTGTGAGGTGTGAGGTGGGCGCCTGGAGTTGACTTGCGGCCTCCGGTCACGTCTGAAGGGCAGTAGGCGGGTCCCCGAGGTGAGAGACCTCAGCCGTGACCGGCGCGCGGCGGCGCAGCGCACTCCAAGAATAACAGAGGCGGCTGCAGCACGCGCCGCTGCGTTTAATTACGGCAAATGGCGCGACTCATCCACTGCCTGCAGGCGCGGCGCAGGCTGTTCCTACAGAAGCACCCGCTCCATTGTGTCTGCCCCACTTGCATAATAGAAGCACTGTACTTGGTGCGTTTATTTCTTCGGTACGATCACCTACCGCTGTACAGGGGGTGAGGGTGGACAAAAATACAGAAACACCAAACCCACATTAACATTAATACGGCCTAGGAAAACAGTTCCCATTGAGAACAGCTTCCAGTCATCTCGGAATGGAAAATACAGGTCCACTACGGTTTTCACGGATATCTTATACCAGCATTAGAAAATTGCAGCGAAATGCAGGAAGACCTGCAGCGGATAGGAACTTGGTGCAGGGAGTGGGAACTGACCCTTGTTGTTGTTGTTGTGGTCCTCAGTCCTGAGACTGGTTTGATGCAGCTCTCCATGCCACTATATCCTGTGCAAGCTTCTTCATCTCCCAGTACCTACTGCAGCCCACATCCTTCTGAATCTGCTTAGTGTACTCATCACTTGGTCTCCCTCTACGATTTTTACACTCCAAGCTGCCCTCCAATATGAAATTTGTGATCCCTCGATGCCTCAGAACATGTCCTACCAACCGATCCCTTCTTCTAATCAAGTTGTGCCTCAAGCTCCTCTTCTCCCCAATTCTATTCAATACCTCCCTGGAGGGGAGACAAATGTAATGTATTGCGAATGCATACAAAGAAGGATCTTTTATTATATATGACAGCGGAACAAACACTGGTAGCAGTTACTTCTGTAAAATATCTGGGAGTATGCGTACGGAACGATTTGAAGTGGACTGATCATATAAAATTAATTGTTGTTAAGGCGGGTGCCAGGATGAGATTCATTGGGAGAGTCCTTAGAAAATGTAGTCCATCAACAAACGAGGTGGCTTACAAAACACTCGTTCGACCTATACTTGAGTATTGCTCATCAGTGTGGGATCCGTACCAGGTCGGGTTGACAGAGGAGATAGAGAATACGCAAGGCCGGCCGAAGTGGCAGTGTGGTTCTAGGCGCTACGGTCTGGAGCCGCGTGACCGCTACGGTCGCAGGTTCGAATCCTGCCTCGGGCATGGATGAGTATGATGTCCTTAGGTTAGTTAGGTTTAAGTAGTTGTAAGTTCTAGGGGATAGGCACCCGTGGTCTAGGGGTAGCGTCTTTGATCCATAATAAAACGTCTTAGGTCCCGGGTACGATCCCCGCCACTGCCTAAATTTTGATAAGTAATCAGCATTGGCGGCCGAAGACTTCCGGCATAAGAAGTCAGCCTCATTCTGCCAACAGCCTTGTCAAAGAGGGCGGAGGAGCGAATAGAGGTTCAGGGCACTCTCTTGTCCTGGGGTGGGAAATTTCCCCTAAAGGCGGAAGAATCAGCAATGATCAACGACATGAGGATGCAGAAGGCAATGGAAACCACTGCATTAAAGACACGTAACGTGTATCCACAGGACATGTGGCCTGTAATTGAAGAAGTATCATGATGATCTCTCCATTGGCAAAAGATTCCGGAATAGTCCCCCATTCGGATCTCCGGGAGGGGACTGCCAAGGGGGAGGTTACCATGAGAAAAAGATTGAATAATCAACGAAAGGATAACGTTCTACGTGTCGGGGCGTGGAATGTCAGAAGCTTGAACGTGGTATGGAAACCAGAAAATCTGAAAAGGAAAATGCAAAGGCTCAATCTAGATATAGTAGGCGTCAGTGAAGTGAAGTGGAAGGAAGACAAGGATTTCTGGTCAGATGAGTATCGGGTAATATCAATAGCAGCAGAAAATGGTATAACAGGTGTAGGATTCGTTATGAATAGGAAGGTAGGGCAGAGGGTGTGTTACTGTGAACAGTTCAGTGACCGGGTTGTTCTAATCAGAATCGACAGCAGACCAACACCGACAACGATAGTTCAGGTATACATGTCGACGTCGCAAGCTGAAGATGAACAGATAGAGAAAGTGTATGAGGATATTGAAAGGGTAATGCAGTATGTAAAGGTGGAGAAAATCTAATAGTCATGGGCGACTGGAATGCAGTTGTAGGGGAAGGAGTAGAAGAAGAGGTTACAGGAGAATATGGGCTTGGGACAAGGAATGAAAGAGGAGAAAGACTAATTGAGTTCTGTAACAAGTTTCAGCTAGTAATAGCGAATACCCTGTTCAAGAATCACAAGAGGAGGAGGTATACTTGGAAAAGGCCGGGAGGTACGGGAAGATTTCAATTAGATTACATCGTGGTCAGACAGAGATTCCGAAATCAGATACTGGACTGTAAGGCGTACCCAGGAGCAGATATAGACTCAGATCACAATATAGTAGTGATGAAGAGCAGGCTGAAGTTCAAGACATTAGTCAGGAAGAATCAGTACTCAAAGAAGTGGGATACGGGAGTACTAAGGAATGACGAGATACGTTTGAAGTTCTCTAACGCTATAGATACGGCAATAAGGAATAGCGCAGTAGGCAGTACAGTTGAAGAGGAATGGACATCTCTAAAAAGGGCCATCACAGAAGTTGGGAAGGAAAACATAGGTACAAAGAAGGTAGCTGCGAAGAAACCATGGGTAACAGAAGAAATACTTCAGTTGATTGATGAAAGGAGGAAGTACAAACATGTTCCGGGAAAATCAGGAATCCAAACTTACAAGTCGCTGAGGAATGAAATAAATAAGAAGTGCAGGGAAGCTAAGACGAAATGGCTGCAGGAAAAATGTGAAGACATCGAAAAAGATATGATTGTCGGAAGGACAGACTCAGCATACAGAAAAGTCAAAACAACCTTTGGTGACATTAGAAGCAACGGTGGTAACATTAAGAGTGCAACGGGAATTCCACTGTTAAATGCAGAGGAGACAGCAGATAGGTGGAAAGGATACATTGAAAGCCTCTATGAGGGTGAAGATTTGTCTGATGTGATAGAAGAAGAAACAGGAGTCGATTTAGAAGAGATAGGGGATCCAGTATTAGAATCGGAATTTAAAAGAGCTTTGGAGGACTTACGGTCAAATAAGGCAGAAGGGATAGATAACATTCCATCAGAATTTCTAAAATCATTTGGGGAAGTGGCAACAAAACGACTATTCACGTTGGTGTGTAGAATATATGAGTCTGGCGACATACCATCTGACTTTCGGAAAAGCATCATCCACACAATTCCGAAGACGGCAAGAGCTGACAAGCGCGAGAATTATCGCACAATCAGCTTAACAGCTCATGCATCGAAGCTGCTTACAAGAATAATATACAGAAGAACGGAAAAGAAAATTGAGAATGCACTAGGTGACGATCAGTTTGGCTTTAGGAAAAGTAAAGGGACGAGAGAGGCAATTCTGATGGAAGCAAGGCTAAAGAAAAATCAAGACACTTTCATATGATTTGTCGACCTGGAAAAAGCGTTCGACAATATAAAATGGTGCAAGCTGTTCGAGATCCTGAAAAAAGTAGGGGTAAGCTATAGGGAGAGGCGGGTCATATACAATATGTACAACAACCAAGAGGGAATAATAAGAATGGACGATCAAGAACGAAGTGCTCGTATTAAGAAGGGTGTAAGACAAGGCTGTAGCCTTTCGCCCCTACTCTTCAATCTGTACATCGAGGAAGCAATGATGGAAATAAAAGAAAGGTTCAGGAGTGGAATTAAAATACAAGGTGAAAGGATATCAATGATACGATTCGCTGATGACATTGCTATCCTGAGTGAAAGTAAAGAAGAATTAAATGATCTGCTGAATGGAATGAACAGTCTAACGAGTACACAGTATGGTTTGAGAGTAAATCGGAGAAAGACGAAGGTAACGAGAAGTAGTAGAAATAAGAACAGCGAGAAACTTAACATCAGGATTGATGGTCACGAAGTCAATGAAGTTAAGGAATTCTGCTACCTAGGCAGTAAAATAACCAATGACGGACGGAGCAAGGAGGACATCAAAAGCAGACTCGCTATGGCAAAAAAGGCATTTCTGGCCAAGAGAAGTTTACTAATATCAAATACCGGCCTTAATTTGAGGAAGAAATTTCTGAGGATGTACGTCTGGAGTACAGCATTGTATGGTAGTGAAACATGGACTGTGGGAAAACCGGAACAGAAGAGAATCGAAGCATTTGAGATGTGGTGCTATAGACGAATGTTGAAAATTAGGTGGACTGATAAGGTAATGAATGAGGAGGTTCTACGCAGAATCGGAGAGGAAAGGAATATGTGGAAAACACTGATAAGGAGAAGGGACAGGATGATAGGACATCTGCTAAGACATGAGGGAATGACTTCCATGGTACTAGAGGGAGCTGTAGAGGGCAAAAACTGTAGAGGAAGACAGAGATTGGAATACGTCAAGCAAATAATTGAGGACGTAGGTTGCAAGTGCTACTCTGAGATGAAGAGGTTAGCACAGGAAAGGAATTCGTGGCGGGCCGCATCAAACCAGTCAGTAGACTAATGACAAAAAAAAAAAAGTTCTAGGGGACTGATGACCACAGCAGTTAAGTCCCATAGTGCTCAGAACCATTTGAACCATTTTTTTAAATATGCAATGAAGAGCGGAGCATTTCGTCACAGGGTTATTTGGTAAGCGTGGTATCGTTACGGAGACGTTTAGCAAACTCAACTGGCAGACTCTGCATGAGAGGGCTCTGCATCGTGGTGTAGCTTGCTGTCCAGGTTTCGAGAGGGTGCGTTTCAGGATGAGGTTCGAATATATTGCTTCCCCCTACTTATACCTCCGAGGAGATCACGAATGTAAAATTAGAGAGATTCGAGCGCGCACGGAGGCTTTCCGGCAGTCGTTCTTCCCGCGAACCATACGCGTCTCGAACAGGAAAGGGAGGTAATGACAGTGGCACGTAAAGTGCCCTCCGCCACACACCGTTGAGTGGCTTGCGGAGTATAAATGTAGATGTAGATATAGATGTATCATTCTGCGTGCAACATAATGGAAAGTTCAAGTAACGTGATCGATAGTAATCACGCAGCCTTCTCGCCAAAATAGGCCACATAGGCTTCGATAATATTGGGATCTGGGTCGGGGAGGAGTGAAAGTTTATTATCTTGCTCACAAAACCAGTCATGAACGACGCAAGCTGAACGAAGAGGGAGCCTGTCAGTTTGCAACACAGCGTCACCATTAGGCAACAAATGTTGTACCATTTGATGAACCTAATCAGCCAAAATGGTCACATAACCCTTGGCAGTAGTGCGACCTTGTAGAGTAACCATGGGGCCCATGTAATACCACAATAACCAGCCCAAATGATCGCCAAACCTCGCCAGGTTTCAATCTTGTGATGTAAACTCGGCCTGTAGTTGGAAACAAGACTCAATCGACAGAAGTCCGCGGTCCATGTTTTATGACTTCGCACATCGTTTTCTTTTTAGACATCTACACTACTGGCCATTAAAATTGCTACACGACGAAGATGACGTGCTACAGACGCGAAATTTAACCGACAGGAGAAGATGCTGTGATATGAAAATGATTAGCTTTTCAAAGCATTCATACAAGGCTGGCACCTGTGGAAACACCTGCAACATGCTGACATGAAGAAAGTTTCCAACCGATTTCTCATACACAAACAGCAGTTGACCGGCGTTGCCTGGTGAAACGTTGCCTCGTGTAAGGAGGATAAATGCGTACCATCACGTTTCCGACTTTGATAAAGATCGGACTGTAGCCTTTCGCGATTGTGGTTTATCGTGTCGCGACATTGCTGCTCGCGTTGGTCGAGATCCAATGACTGTTAGCAGTATATGGAATTTATGGGTTCAGGAGGGTAATACGGAACGCCGTCCTGGATCCCAACGGCCAGTCGAGATCACAGGCATCTCATCCGCATGGCTGTAATGAATCGTGCAGCCACGTCTCGATCCCTAAGTCAACAGATGGGGACGTTTGCAAGACAACAACCATGTGCACGAACAGTTCGACGACGTTTGCAGCAGCATGGACTATCAGCTCGGAGACCATGGCTGTGGTTACCCTTGACGCTGCATCACAGACAGGAGCGCCTGCGATGGTGTCAACGACGAACCTGGGTGCACGAATGGCAAAACGTTATTTTTTCTGATGAATCCAGGTTCTGTTTACAGCATCATGATGGTCGCATCCGTGTTTGGCGACATCGCAGTGAACGCACATTGGAAGTGTGTATTCGTCATCACCATACTGGCTTATGACCGGGCGTGATGGTATGGGGTGCCATTGGTTACACGTCTCAGTCACCGCATTGACGGCGCTTTGAACAGTGGACGTTACATTTCAGATGTGTTACGACCCGTGGCTCTACCCTTCATTCGATCCCTGCGAAACCCTACATTTCAGCAGGATAATCCACGAACGCATGTTGCAGGTCCTGTACGGGCCTTTCTGGTTACAGAAAATGTTCGACTGCTGCCCTGGCCAGCACATTCTCCAGATCTCTCACCAATTGACAACGTCTGGTCAATGGTAGCCGCGTAACTGGCTCCTCACAATACGTCAGTCATTACCTATGATGAACTGTGGAATCGTGTTGAAGCTGCATGGGCAGCTGTACCTGCAACACGCCACCCAAGCTCTGTTTGACTCAATGCCCAGGCGTATCAAGGCCGTTATTATGGCCAGAGGTGGTTGTTCTGGGTACTGATTTCTCAGGATCTATTCACCCACATTGCGTGAAAATGTAATCACATGTCAGTTCTAGTATAATATATTTGTCCAATGAATACCCGTTTATCATCTGCATTTCTTCTTGGTGTAGCAATTTTAATGGCCAGTAGTGTGGTTTTGGAATTCCAGGTCGTCCCACAATTCCCGCCTTCTGGATTTCCCTTCATGTTGTTTTGATTCTGATATGGTTCGCGAGTGTCATACCCAATTCTGTAGTGGCGTCTGCAGCTGTTGTCAACGGGTTTTTCTGCAAAAAAATGGCTCTGAGCACTATGGGACTTAACATCTGTGGTCATCAGTCCCCTAGAACTTAGATCTACTTAAACCTAACTAACCTAAGGACATCACACACACCCATGCCCGAGGCAGGATTCGAACCTGCGACCGTAGCAGTCGCGCGGTTCCGGACTGAGCCCCTAGAACCGCGAGACCACCGCGGCCGGCGCCGGTTTTTCTGCAAAAAGTCGACCAACAGCCATATAAATCCGTATTCTATTATTCGTCTCCCTGGTACATTGGGTTTTGAAGTTTGCTAGATGGTCTTACAAATCGTCTTGCATTATTTTTACTGAAGAGGTTGTCGCAAATCGCTTACGAGTGCGCATGTTGATAACTTAGACTTCAGAGAGCATTTGTGTGAAGAACTGAATCGAACTTCAATTAACAATGTACGTGCTCAGAGCGAAAGTTGTCACTCTTGTAATACAAATAAAACCGTGACGACATGCAACAACGTTCTTTTAAAACACATAATTCATTCGGCCAATGTAATTTTGCATGATTCCCGTAATATATTGGAATGGTCATGTCTTGTGATGCTGTCCGATGTCTCTCTTTTCCAGCAGCGTTAAGTAAGCCGTTAAGTGTAGAAATCATGCAAGAAGTCGTGAATTCCTACACACGTTTCGATGACAGAATATTATGGACACAAACATTTATTATAAAAAGGACACAACATTATTTACTGTTTAAATTGTAATTTGAATCATAGATTATACAACGCATAGGTCAGTCACAGATAATCAGTATCTTATATATTTCTGCGTTTCTGCGTGTGTATGAGTGGAGGGGGGGAGGGGGGGAGACTTCTCAGTAGCTCTACGGCGAAGTTATCAGCGGATAATCAAAATGGTTGCAGTGTCTCTAGTTAAAGATTTCAACTTGCAACAGGATTCCTCCTCTATCATTCAGACTGTATCGAATTAGCTATGAAGGAAACAAGAAATTCGTCAGTAGTGGGGTACAGAAATTCGGTGTAAAATGATATCAGTCACGCATTTCTATTTTCTCTTAAAGCAAAGATGACTGACTACTGATTAGACATGTGACAGTGGGATATCGGAACAGGTATGAGCTCTATGGGAAGAGGTACAGACAACCCGCTTGATCGGTGATATGATCGCTATAACTGATAAAAAGTAAGTTATCGGTGAGGTTTTACGCCGAGATAATAATCTCATTCAAAACTCACTGTTAAATCTTCTGGTTTCAGACTACACGCTTGTGCGCCATATAATCAGGGTCACCCAGGGTACCCTCACACATCTTAGGCAAGTGCAGTACTTTTGTTAAAGATCATGACGTAACTTGAGCTGGTCATTTGATATAAAATCGGCGGGAAACCCCTGGGCCAGTGAGAGCACAAAGAAATGGCGGGAACTGGACCAATAAGATTCGAGCTCCCTATCCTCCGTATCATCGTTTATAACCACCTCAACTCTGTAGGCCTCTTCATATGAGATCTGACTACCACGGGGGAGAGGCTTAGGTCTGTTGTAAACTAATCATTATTAACAATCATTCTATAGTGCCAGGGTTTGGAAATGGTAAGAATGATATAACAAATTAACTAATAGTTTATTATTACCAATTTCTTTTTACGGTATGTTATCTCCAATTTATTTATAATTTTATAAATCTATTTGTTATGCACGTAACGTACGTTTTTTATTTACAATCGTTTGTTTGTTAAAAAATTCTTTTTATATACAACTGTTTTCAATTTTTTTGTAGACACACACACACACACACACACATATATATATATATACACTCCTGGAAATTGAAATAAGAACACCGTGAATTCATTGTCCCAGGAAGGGGAAACTTTATTGACACATTCCTGGGGTCAGATACATCACATGATCACACTGACAGAACCACAGGCACATAGACACAGGCAACAGAGCATGCACAATGTCGGCACTAGTACAGTGTATATCCACCTTTCGCAGCAATGCAGGCTGCTATTCTCCCATGGAGACGATCGTAGAGATGCTGGATGTAGTCCTGTGGAACGGCCTGCCATGCCATTTCCACCTGGCGCCTCAGTTGGACCAGCGTTCGTGCTGGACGTGCAGACCGCGTGAGACGACGCTTCATCCAGTCCCAAACATGCTCAATGGGGGACAGATCTGGAGATCTTGCTGGCCAGGGTAGTTGACTTACACCTTGTAGAGCACGTTGGGTGGCACGGGATACATGCGGACGTGCATTGTCCTGTTGGAACAGCAAGTTCCCTTGCCGGTCTAGGAATGGTAGAACGATGGGTTCGATGACGGTTTGGATGTACCGTGCACTATTCAGTGTCCCCTCGACGATCACCAGTGGTGTACGGCCAGTGTAGGAGATCGCTCCCCACACCATGATGCCGGGTGTTGGCCCTGTGTGCCTCGGTCGTATGCAGTCCTGATTGTGGCGCTCACCTGCACGGCGCCAAACACGCATACGACCATCATTGGCACCAAGGCAGAAGCGACTCTCATCGCTGAAGGCGACACGTCTCCATTCGTCCCTCCATTCACGCCTGTCGCGACACCACTGGAGGCGGGCTGCACGATGTTGGGGCGTGAGCGGAAGACGGCCTAACGGTGTGCGGGACCGTAGCCCAGCTTCATGGAGACGGTTGCGAATGGTCCTCGCCGATACCCCAAGAGCAACAGTGTCCCTAATTTGCTGGGAAGTGGCGGTGCGGTCCCCTACGGCACTGCGTAGGATCCTACGGTCTTGGCGTGCATCCGTGCGCCGCTGCGGTCCGGTCCCAGGTCGACGGGCACGTGCACCTTCCGCCGACCACTGGCGACAACATCGATGTACTGTGGAGACCTCACGCCCCACGTGTTGAGCAATTCGGCGGTACGTCCACCTGGCCTCCCGCATGCCCACTATACGCCCTCGCTCAAAGTCCGTCAACTGCACATACGGTTCACGTCCACGCTGTCGCGGCATGCTACCAGTGTTAAAGACTGCGATGGAGCTCCGTATGCCACGGCAAACTGGCTGACACTGACGGCGGCGGTGCACAAATGCTGCGCAGCTAGCGCCATTCGACGGCCAACACCGCGGTTCCTGGTGTGTCCGCTATGCCGTGCGTGTGATCATTGCTTGTACAGCCCTCTCGCAGTGTCCGGAGCAAGTATGGTGGGTCACCGGTGTGTCAATGTGTTCTTTTTTCCATTTCCAGGAATATATATATATATATATATATATATATATATATATATATATATATATATATATATATATATACAACAATGACAAGTGGTTTACCTAACTATTCCACACACAAACGAACACTTCTACTATTTACACATCAATGCGCAGCTACACTCGGAATCGCAAGAATAGTGCGAGTGCAATAGGGTGCCAAACTCGTCCCTGCAGATTAACGATTTTTGCTCATGATGAGACAGCCTTACTTTAAGCCGCAGTTCAGTATGAACCTCACGACCTCTCGATTAAAAGTTTATCTGATGCGCATTTTGTGGATCTGCTCCAACGCCCTTGAGTCGGCACGTCTTGTAATCTTCAATCGTAAGAACCACTGAGTCCGCACAATGCACACCCTCAGTCTGTCTATGGGTAGCTCAAATGGTTCAAATGGCTCTGAGCACTATGGAACTTAAAACATCTTAGGTCATCAGTCCCCTATAACTTAGAACTACTTAAACCTAACTAACCTAAGGACATCACACACATCCATGCGGACCTCAGTTCACCATCTTCTGGCCTTAGCTGATGCTAAAGGGGTTAAAACCATCGGAATACATGATGCATCAGTGGCCAACATAACTGGTTTATGCAGACTGTAACTGTAGTGTTGTGTCTCTAGCCATCAACTGTTCTCTTTCAACCAATAACACTGCTTGAAGGAAATACCGCAGATGATACTAACAAGGTACATGCCCAACCAGAGCCATAGCTGGTGGTTTCTGTAGTGTAGTGTAGTGTAGTACGTCACTGTTTATTCCCGAGCATTGTCAACAGCTTCTGGATGGAAGCATTTCGCTGACGAGGCCCTTCAGCAACAACGGCAAGTCGCTCTGCTCATAATACAAATCGATGGGATATGCCACTTCTACCTACAGAACGTGTGCTACAATAGCATCCACAACCAATCATGGATCTCTTTCTTCACTCAGGCATTTCTCCTTTGGACACCCAGCAGAGCAATCCGAATGGTAGAATCTGTTTAATAGTGTACCTGTAGACGTTGTTTACATCGCGGTAAGGAATGTAACTTAAATCTTCAGATAATCTGTACTCCTCTTCAGTCATTCGTAGGTTATTCGCCACGGCATACCTGTGTGTTTAGTCCTCCTTGAATTTTCTGCCCGAAGAAGAGAAGACCGTCCGGAGTGGCCGTGTGGTTCTACGCGCTACAGTCTGGAGCCGAGCGACCGCTCCGGTCGCAGGTTCGAATCCTGCCTCGGTCATGGATGTGTGTGATGTCCTTAGGTTAGTTAGGTTTAATTAGTTCTAAGTTCTAGTCGACTGATGACCTCAGAAGTTAAGTCGCATAGTGCTCAGAGCCATTTGAACCAAGAAGAGAAGCTTTTTTTTAATTTTTTTTAATAAAGGATGGGGCCCCTCCACGCCCACACCAATGTGGTGACCAAACCAAAAGTTCTACTGTCACCTCCGTAAACATGTTAGTTTTTGAATCAGGCGTCACAGGATGCAGGCTGTGATGTTATCCATGCGTCTGGGTAAGATTACTCATTAACATGGTCCATCAGGAGATAGAAGTGGTCGAAAACAATTGAAGGGTAGCGGTTGTAAGGGCAGAGGAAAAAAAGTGCCAAGGCCAGCGCCAAGGGAAAAAAACCTCTGCGACAGTAGGACGGGCAGTAAGGGCAGTAGCGGCTTGCTAGTTGCGACAGAGCATGCAAGGTGAGGGAAGGTTAGCGTGAGGTATCGTGCATCGTTACCTATGTGCTGCTTGGTCGTTAGCTGGATCAGTCCGGGTGCTGCGGCTGGGCTCGCTTGTAGTCTCCTGGGCCGGCCGCAGTGGCTTCATCCCTGTAACATAAGAGTCCGGCGCGGCAACACATGCGTTGCTGTTAGGCCCTCTGCTGCGCCTTGTCGTCAGTGACTTGTAGCAGCTTCATCAGGCTGGTGCAGAACGGCGGCGATCGGCTACCGTTCAGCGTCCTCCTCTACTACACGGCGCAGGACTTCTGCATTGCAGCTTCGAGCAGCTCCGTTTGTTCAGTGAGCTGCGCCGCTTCAGCGTCGGAGAAATGTATGCCGTTCGCTCTCGCTGTTGCGATGATGGTCGTTCCCGCAGCGGTCGGCGTCGCCACCGGTTCCGCTGGGACGGCGGTTTTCTTCTTTGCACCTTTCACCTGCGGTGCTGCTGGGGCAGCCGCTGGGATAGGCGCACGAACGTCCTTCTGCGTGGTCGCAGGAGTGTTCGCAGGTGCGACTGCGCTGAGGCCTTAGGCGAAGACTGCTCGCAGTTGCCTCAAGGCCTCTTCCTTCTCTGCAGCCCCGGCGGCTGCGAAGGCAGCCCTCTCCGCCGCCATGACGGCTTTGAGGGCTGCTGTGGCCTCCTTCACGGCGGTGCCGAGTTCGAGGTCACAGCTCTTCACGGGAGAGCGAGCTGCGTCCTGACTGCCCGTTTCCGAGCGGCCGTCCCTGCCCCTGGCAGGTGGATATGCTACTGCGCCGTCCCTCAGCTGCACCGGGCTGTTCTGCGCCCTCCGCCGTTTCCGACGTCGTCTTCTCTTCTGCTGCTGCGTCGGTGCGGCCGCGGCCGCTTCGCCGCCCCCGGCACGGTTGCGGCTTGAGAAAGCTGCACAACCGCGCCAACTAGCGACGTGCGGGCCGCCACACCGGACACAAGTCGGCAGAGCGTTGCTGCCGCGGTCGCAGTGTAACAACAACAACTGTACATATAATAATTTTTTTCTTCTGATTTTCGTTAAATTAGTGTAATCGATGTTCTGATTTCATTTCTTTTTCTTTTCATGCCATGATGTTAAAGGAACTGTAACCAATTTTCGATGTGAATATTAATGTTTATGTCAAATTGCAAGCAATATTATAACAAAATCGAAATGTAAGAAATGTTGAAACTGTTGTAAAATGTTAAAGTTGTATTTATGCGCCTGGTCCATACGTAGGCAATGTATTAGGATATGTGGAATGCAAAACCTTTGGTGAATACCCTGTCTGTAGGGGAGCGGTAAAAGGTGGATGGCAGGCGAGCGCGGGAAAATGCACACGGGCGCGGCACGGCATAACGGGTTCAGCAGTAGTAGTCGGAGTTGGGCATCGGTCTGAGTAACACGTTCTGGACCGAGGAGGCTCTCCTGGAAGACGTAGTTTCATTGAGCCTCGGATGTGCCGTTTCCGACGACTATACAGCATGGCAAAATTTCATAGGCACTAAATGGAAAAATATTGCGACGCTATGAAGAAGTAAAGTGCCGATACATCAAGAGCCATAGCTGTGATTGTATGTGTGCTCTGTGCCTCGCCATCTCGCCGCCCGCCAACCGCCGCATCGATACGAAGAGGTTGAAACTTTTAGTACTGTATTCGTGTGGACCAGTGTCACTTTTGTTCCTGACTGGTTAATAACAACTTAACTTTTACCAGAACTGTCCTATCATTTAATTATCCTCATCACTAACCTAGACAGGGTCCTTTCCAGATGTTGTGCAATCCGAGTGTCCCGAGATGAAGATATAAAGTTTATGTTAATAATAATTACCTGCAGACCTATCTATGTTAGAAAATTGTTTAAAGAACTTTGTTGTTAAAGAATATATAAGCTAATAATATAGGTCTGACTAAGTTGGAAGATAATGTTGAAATTGGTTTAGTAATGAAGTTTAATTAATTTGAGACAAAAATAATGATAGTTAAATAAGCAAGAAATAAGACAAAAAGAGTAGTAACTCATGTATTGGAAATCTTGAGTGCTTAACGATTTCGATAAACTAAAATCTCAGTACAGGGCCACCCCCCCCCCTTTTTCTTTTCTATTCATTTAAATTCTGAAGTGTACTGAACTGATTTGAACAGCAAAGTTAAAGTCAATATAAAACCAAAATTTATTAGTGTTTTACCTTGTTCAAAATTGACATTGTATGTATGTTTCGAAAGTACTATTTCTAGGGTAACCTATGCCCGATTTTAATCAGATCAGTAGACAGTACGAAGTTTGTAGTAAACATTATAGTGTATTGTTGTGTATTTTTGGCTTGTCCATATTAGTGCAGAAAGTGAAATTATTAGTTCAGTAGATTTTCTGGTTCTAAAATTTACCATATTATGCAGTGCTATTACGTGTTGTTTTGTATGAACGTACATCAACTTGTACAGGGAAGGAACTCAGTTAATGCTTAATTGGGCTGGCGACCGTATTATTAACAATTTGGTAGCATCTGCTGTGTTGTTTCTTGTCCGTCATAACGTGTAGTTGCACTTCAGGCTTGCTTGGCGTATCATTGTTGTTACTGAGTGGGTGAAAGTCTGATTTTGCCTCCATTCAGGTACACGCGGTCAATATCTAGCCCCAAAATCCTTTCTTATAAGGTGAAGCCCGTCAACTTACCATAGTACAGGCTTTAATAAGTATCGTACGCAGTAGCGTAGTGTTACAGCAGGCGCGGCTGTCGTGCTCACCTGAGCACTTGACGCACCGCGCCGCGTTGCGGCAATACTTCGCAACATGGCCCTCGCCCTGGCACCTGAAGCACTGGGGCTGGGGGTCCATGGCGGTCGGGAGAGCCTCTGTCGTAACCGGGAAGCCCAGCAGCTTCCGCAAGTCGAAGATGTCGCTCCCGCCGTCGACCGTTTGCACGGTCACGGCATAGAGCGGCGCCCTCTTCCTGTTGGTCCGGTTATGCAACCTTGCGGCTGCATTTCCAAACTCGGCTCGCAGCAGCCCTTCCCAGACCGCTGCCTCATCGCAGCATCAAGGTAACCCCCTGAGGAGTGCCTTGGTCGTCTTCATCCTTCCTACGGAAGGTGCCTTCTCTCGCGCCGACGGCGCGTCGACGATGTGGTCGGCCACTGCGACCTTGATCGCCCTGTGGTCGGCCACGTTTGCGGCTCAAACGCAGATCAGCGAGTCTGTATCGACAGACTCGTAGACCATCTCGTTCCGAGCGCAGCTCGTCATGGTGTCGAACAGCGCTGTCCACCCACCTTTGCACTTGACGTACAAAGGGGGGACAGGCCGCGACTCGTCTTCTCGGGAGTTCCTTGCACGGTCGGCAGACTCAGTGAGTTGCACAACCGAAGGACCCTTCGTAGCGGCAGGTTTCCTCTGCGCACCCTTCTTTCCCATGCTGCGAGGCGCGGAACACGACAATTTGCACGCGTTGTGAAAACAACGCACGACAATTTGCTCTCCGCGGCGCCCACAGCACAGAAACCTCTTCACGAGTTCTCAACGGCCGAGTAAGCGAAGCGCGCAACGGCAGCGATGCGCTCGCCTCGCCAGCTCAGGCCGCTCTAGAAGAGAAGCGTGTCAACATCGGTCAACAGTTTGATGATGACACGGCTGTTCCTTAACATTGCCTCCAACTAAAGTCTTGACAGGGTGAAATAGGAGGCAGGATTTAGAATTTTTGTGTCCAGGCATACACTCAGAAATTTCTGGAATATGTCCATGAGCAGGTGCACATCGTTATTCAGGTATAATCTAGTCTAGCATATTCTCCTAAACCAGAAATGCCGAACTCCTGTCAAATATTCACAGAGTGATCATTATCCACATCCTTTATGGCAGTGCCTGTTAGTTTATTTGAGAATGTGGTTATGTCGGGTAATGTAGTTTCGTGAAGTTTCTCCAACGAATCCAGATATTCGTATGGAAAGACCCTCTTCTTCGTCCCTAGAAGAAACGTTGCGTCATCGGAATATCATGTGATACCATGTCCAGCTGATGCATGAGCTCTACAAATTTCTGAAGAATTGGACATATGAAGCGAAGTGAATCTATGAATTGAAACGATATTCTTGTTTATAATTCGCTTGGAAATAGATGTACGTCTCAACTCTATCAGGTTTCACACTGGCCTTATCACATTTCAAAACCAAATCATCCAAGTGCTGAACGAGAAAGTGGGCATCATACATGTACAAATTGTGAGGGGAGATAGGTGTGTCATGTGGCAGTTGGTTCTTCATGTTGTATGCAGTGTATGGTGCACAACGAAACTTACCCGTTAGATGACAATGGTCTCCATGTGTAATTCTTGCTTCTCTGCCCAACGTGATCCACATTCAATTGGATGCTCGTGCACGGTATCAATCTCCTGAGAGGTGGTTGAGTAATGTTGCTGCCATAAATTACATGAACTTCCCACTCATGATTTTCGAGCGGAGTGAGCTAAATATCTCAGTATTATCCCCAACAGGTGATTAGAATTTGTTGTGACTGGAGTCATGTGAGCATAGAAATTGATGTGATGCCGCATTCAGCCTGATCTGTGAATGTAGTATGCGAGACGGTGGGATCGTCTTTACGACGTGTCACTGGAGCTAGGAGTCAGCTTGCACCACGAACGGCATTGCTTCTGGTGGTTGGAGTTCTTAAATTTTAAGAACTTTTTTATCCCCAGCAGCCACTTCCACATATACCAGACCCAGAGACACAGCAAAAATATCTTCCACATTTTCTTGTACTCAACAGGGATGATAGTTACAAGGACATGATTTTATTCCGTACTTAATGTTGCTGTTCGCTATTGGTTAATAGCAACAAATCTATATGTCTTGGTGCTGCCTGGCTAATTTTGAAAAGTAGAGGAGTCCGACTACTTTATGCTTATCTTTGTTCTTCACAGTGTGCTCATGGGCTTCTGGCTCATCAACATGCATGGATTGAAAAGTTTAGATTCCGCCTCTCGTATTTTGGTAGGTCCCAAAGTATTACTGTGGATGAGATATCTTGGAAACCGTGATGCCTGTAGACATCAAATGTTTCTTATTTACAAGCAGCTGGACGGGTGGGACCAATGCGAAGCAGAATACATCCTATTTATCAGTATCTTTAGGACGAGGGATGATACTGGACTCCCTATTACGTGGATCAAAGAGATGCGAGTATCTATCAAGGTGGAGTACCAAGGTGAGTGCCTTACCGACCCTCTTTCCTGCATGTTGGAAAAATGACAAAAATTCCAAATCGCTCCCATGAATAGTGCGAGTGCAGCAGGGTGCCAATTCCGTCCCTGCAGATTAACGGCTTTTGCTCATGATGAGACAGCCCTACTTTGAGCCGCAGTTCAGTATGAACCTCATGACCTCTCGATTAAAAGTTTACCTGATGCACATAATGTGGAGCAGTGCCAACGTCCTTGAGGTGGCACGTCTTGTAATCTTCAATCGTAAGAACCTTTGAGTCCGCACAATGCACTCCCTCCGTCTGTCTATGGATAGCACCTGCATCTGTACGGTAGGTATACATATTTAATCTGAGCCCTACAAGTTCTATAATCTGTAACCCATTTTCTCGTCTTTCTTCAGACCGATAACACTATTGTTTTGATGTGTTATTCCAAAAGTTTTATGAGCCGCATATCCCGATGTGGCGAATGTTTTTGGGTCATACCCGATTACTTCATATGGATCACAGTCTTTCGCTCAGTAGATGAGACTCTCTGTTGTAAGAAACTGAATCACCGCTCGAAATCACACAGTTCTCCCCAAATTTGGAAGATGTGGTGGTAGGGGAGGGTGAGTCCACGGGATAGAGCTGTGTTATACTGAATGGTAGGATACTGCGGGTCACTGACAGTTTCAGGAAGCACCCTTTCCGAAACACCTTGCCAGGCATCGAAAAACTGACTCACACTCGAATTATCCATAAGGGCTTGTGAGATTGTCCCCAAAAGCGTCGTTAACCATAAAGTAGTTCAGTGCTTATTTACTTGTCGATTCGTATCAGGCTTGGCAGGGGATCTACTGCTGTTATACACAGGGTGAGGTTGAATGAGTCTCTTGCCATAATCATTATGAAACAGTCTAGGATATGACTGCGTCAGCAAACGAGCTGTTGTCATCACCCCATAACACACTGATGATGATGATATACCTTGTGATAGTGGTATTTCCGAGAGTGGCAAATACAGCACTGATGAACCAGGGTGGAGCGATGAATGCATCATAGTCGGATCATGTGGTGGAGTAGTAGTTGCAGCAAGCTCCTGTTCACATACAGCCTCCATTACATCTGAAAAGTAAGAATGACTTTATACGTTTTGTGCATTAAAAATAATGTTGACCATGGGTTGCCTGCGTTAGCAAGCGAGTTGGTGTCATCAGTCAAAAAAAAAAATGGTTCAAATGGCTCTGAGCACTATGGGACTCAACTGCTGAGGACATTAGTCCCCTAGAACTTAGAACTAGTTAAACCTAACTAACCTAAGGACATCACAAACATCCATGCCCGAGGCAGGATTCGAACCTGCGACCGTAGCGGTCTTGCGGTTCCAGACTGCAGCGCCTTTAACCGCACGGCCACTTCGGCCGGCTTGTCATCAGTCCATACCATGTTTATTATGATGGTGGACTGAATGAAGCTGTGGTGCTGATATTGGTGAATACATTGTGCATGAATTGGGTGAGTGTTAGAGCATATCAACTTGCTAGGTTGTGGAGTAATTGTTACCAGCACATCTCCGAGTCTTCACATATCCATCACATCTGCAACGGAAGCTGAAGACGAAAAAGGAGAAGAAGAAGAAAATGATCATGAAAATGGAGCTATATCGAGAAAATTCAAATATAGGGAAAAAACAAAAAATATTGTTTTCAATACTTACCTGTAGGATCACTGGAGTCAAGTGAGGGATGCTTATTAGATCCTAATGATAATCATCTCTACTGACACTGTTGGCACTGTTGATGTTGCTGCTAGGCTTGAATGTCATGTTTCAAACAATAAGAACAGAATATTCTGATCTCTAGTCAAGTGGTTTTAGACATGATGTCGGCTGCTCTAGATTCTGCCTAGGAGCCACTAATCCGCACGGCTTACTCCAATACTCTTACATAATAGATTATATTTCAGTGCAGGTGCACACATTGGTCCTTCATGCAGACGTCACTTCTGCTGTCCAAAGGGAAAAGAAGAATTTACCAACACATTTTAGACCTGCTGAAAATGGCGACTACCCACACATCGGAAGCCACTGCCAAAGCATGCAGTACATATTTTAATAACGTGCCTGTTGCAGACATTTGTTACTGTGCAAACCATCACTGTCATTACCAGGTGCCGCTCAGAGTCCACTAGCTTCCATGGTACACACTGCTTCCACAATAATAATAATAATAATAATAATAATAATAACAGTAGTAATAGTAAAGGGAGATAGTGAGAATAACTTTCCGGTGCGAGCTCATGGAGGTGTTTAAGACCATCCAGTAGTATTGGGCAGCCGCTATCGGGTGGAGCTCGACAATGACCCTTTAGGCATTATCTGGAGATACGGGCACATAGCTGTATCAAGACGCTACTAGCATCTGACGTGCTTTAGAAAATATGATAAAAATCCGAATGTTTTTACCAGTAGCAGTCTGTAAGGAGTGCTTATAAATCGTTCTCTGGTATTTCCTATGAGCACTTCCTTACGTAATCGATTTCCAAGTTAAATCAATAAAATTATAAACAGATGGATAATATTTTGCATGAGACACCCACATGTCAAACACGAAAACGGTCATACCTTCTAAGTGTGGATGTAAGTGTGTGTGTGTGTGTGTGTGTGTGTGTGTGTGTGTGTGTGTGTGCGTGCGTGCGTGCGTGCAAGCGCGAACGCTACAGCTAGGATACAGTAGATGTGATACTTTTGATGCTCGTAGTGTAACTGAAAGTGTATGCTAGTGGAAAAAAATCATTTTAACATCCTCCAGGTCCACTTTAGAGCAAGAGTGCAAATGCTTATTGAAATAACAACAATGTATCAACGTAAAATTTTAAACATAGGATTGTAAAAGGAGTTCACGGGCTGACAGATAACGATACAAGATGACCCTGAGATAGATGTATCGAGAGGTAGACCTCACATACCTGACCATGACGATGTAATATGGAATACCATTTTCAACCATCTCTCTCCCTCCCTCCCCCCCCCCCCCCCCTCTCTCTCTCTCTCTCTCTCTCACTCACTCACTCTAACTACCTCTCCAAAAAGAATTCACTCCTCTACAAGCTGTATACATCCCACAACTATACGATAAATGGTTTCAAAAATTAGACAATCGCTGAACAATAGTATTAACTGTCACTCTAAGCTACGAACATAAAATGAAAACTTCTCGTGATTTCATCTATAGTAATGTCGATTTATATGTGTATCAGTTCTGGTCTCATACCACTTTACAGTGGATCCAAACATTTCTGCGAGTCCAAATACATATGACTTATAATTTACTTGTATTGGGAAAGAATACCACAGCATTCAGAATAATAAAAATAATAATAACAAAAAATATTCTTCACGCACACAGAACTAGTGTGGGTATGACAGCTTCGTATTCCCGCTCTCGTGAATGCACCGTTATTCGCTATTAAAGTATATGAGCTGTCATTTTCTCTCTTATATCTAGTCCTTACAGCCCCTCTCCACCGATTTCCTGTGTATATAATGCGTTTCTTATTTCTAAGAATATGTGTGATGCGTGTCCCTCCATCCGTCCCTTCATATAAGTCAGAAACCCCTACATTTTTTTTTTCCAAGTGGTCTGCGAGTTCACTCATTCTTTAATGCAGATCACTCAGTCATTTTTTTGGAGCAAACGGTGTTGTGAATCTAATAGTTTTGTCTTCCTTGGTACAAACTTGTAGCTATCTAGGAAAGCAACCAAGATATCTCCAAGCGCTTTGATCTAGTACTTATCTCACAAAGAACTTCAGCTATTTTGTAAGAACAGAAACAGATCCAGTATGACATTTCATACTCATGATGTACGGCATCTTTCACATGTTTTTAGCATTTTACCACATTTTTCCATATTTTATGATTTTCCTATATTTTTTCCAATTCTATATGTAAATGCACAAGTATATGTGTACCTACTGTTTAAATTACCGTCTAGCCGTGATACAGAATCCCAACCCAAGCATGGTTTCTTGTAGCTGTTCTTTCAAATGCCAACACAAAGAGCAATAACTGCCAAAGCCAGTGTTAAGCCACATGTACTTACATGGACTGCTAAGGAAGTTGAGTGTTGACGTTATTCTGCTGTGAGCACACACATACACATACACACACCCATACACACACACACACACACACACACACACACACACACACACACACACAGTTCAGTTCAGTTTCACTATTTTGTGTGTGTCAGCTTCCTGCAGGAGCACTGACTCTCCTGGGTGGGTTTTGAGTAGTGTTCAAAAGGTGGATCCGCCTTTGTTAGGTGCGGGATATTGCTCATGGTGTTGCCTCGACTATTAGAATCACAGTACTACCTTCTCCTAAGGAATGCCTGAGAGGTCTTTGCTAAAGGTTGAGAGAACTTGCAGAACCCTTCCAAAAATTATATGGCGTTTGTTATTTATACATAGTGAAGGATGGACAGATATGGCATCACACATACTCTTAGAATTTAGAAAAAAGCATCAAACCTTAAATAAAAGGTGGACTGAAGCTGTAAGAGAAGCAATAACATCACATGTGCTTTAATAGCCGAAAGATGCTACCTCCAAGAGAGGCTTAGGGGCAAGACGAAATTGTAACACCCCCCAGTCCTGTGTGCGTGATAGAGGCCCGGGGTGCGAGAGATTTGGAGTTCTGGCTGATACACGAGAGAACGAATAGGATCCTGTGAAGGCACCGAGCCTGATTTTGACCGTCAGTTATCGCCTGCCCTTCGAAGCGGTTTCCTTGAATGGGGGTGATATTTTGGACAACACATCTGCGACTTGAAAGTTATTTAGCAGGTCGATGCTAGTGAAGGCGAAACAATCTCTAGCAGGCTTAAGGTGTGGAGCGATGGCGGCCATTCTGCCCAAGTTAAATAACTTCCGTGTACCCCCTCACCTCTTGCTTTTCCCCTTCCGCCTCCCCCTCCCCCATGTGGTATATGCAACCACCACACATAATTCGTAGCAGCTGTTTAGAAGTCATTTGTTAAAAATGTGATCGGTGAAGTTTGACTAACTGTAGCTGCTTATTCAGTGACTGTTGATTGTTTTAAAGAAAATTCTGTGCTTTGTGTGTGTGTGCGGGGGGGGGGGGGGGGGGGAGGATCGAATGACAGTCGGTTCATAATTAATGGCAGCTGTTTATAAATCGTTTGCTTAAAATCTGATCAGTGAATTTTGAGTATCTGTATCTGCTTCTACAGTGACTGCAATTTTTTTAAAAAAAATCTGTATTTTGCTGTCCAGTGCATGACAGAGGGTTCTTAATAACAGACCTTTAAAACATTTGCTTGCAATCCGATCATCAAATTTTGTTTGACTATAGCTAACTATTCAGAAACTGTTAACTGTTTTTAAAATTCCATACCTTTGCTGTCTGCTGAATGGCAGTGAGTTCACAATTAATTGCAAGTGTTTAAAGGCCATTTAGTTAAAGTAACTGGTCAGTGAATTTTGCTAACTATACATAATTGTTATTATAATTCTGTACTTTTGGTGTATAGTTAATGACTGGTGGCTCATAATCAGTGGCACCCGTTTAAAAGTCATTTTTATAAAGTCTGCACAATAAATTTTACTGTTGACCGTTTATAAAACTCGTGGCTTGGCCAGTCCTTCCATCAGGGTGAACTGATCTCATACTTTCCCATCCGAATTCCTAGTTATTAACTGGTAAACCAGAGCGTGGTTATTTTCCTTTTTCTGGAAAGACCTGGGGGGGGGGGGGGGGAATGGCAATCTTCTGCCACTTTCGACCAATACCAATCATTAAGAAGGATTTTTATGGTTATCCATCTTATATATGGGAATTTGGCTCAAGATGGTGTAGAATCTCGTAATTTTGGATTGATTCCTCTGGTGTGAAGATTTTTCCGTTTAGTATTGATTACAAGGCTAGTATTTCATGTTTCTGTACTCGTTTATATGCACTACGGAGGTCACCATCTTATCACTTCGATGAAAGAACAAGCCTCCCTTAGACAGAATCTATACTTGACACATTATCATTTTTCGTCCATACCAGTCAGCTATAATCCAGTTTTATCCTAATCATTTAATAGGCCGTTTATTCAGAATGGTTTTACCCCCCACTCTCATGATCGTTTTCGTAAATGAGTGGATAGTCAATATATTTAAAATAGTAATTTTATACAAGAACATGTTTATAAGGATAGAAGAAATGACTGAGTACTTGTGGTGTAGTGATGATATAAATGTTAGACTTTAGTCGTCCAAGAAAATGGGTGATTAGGCGTTTCAGTGATTGTTGTTGACTTATGTCAACCCTTGACTAGATTATGTATAACAACATCAGAGTTATACTTTGTATATCTTACTGTGTACTCTTCTTTAGTTATTATTTATTAGATGAACTACAAGTATTTTACATACGTGATGAACTGTTTTCACTGACAACACCCTGTTTACTTCTATTTGGAGCACTGTTATGTACTTGATCGTTCTTTTACTAATGCAGGCCTATTAGAATTACGGCCATGAATGAGGCACCGACATTGAAATGTTAAATTTTGGTGGCATGTTAGCTTACATTTCTCTCGTTGAAATAAGTGAATTTTTGAATTGACTCATGTGTATTTATTTATACCATTGACTACCTTTTAATATATTAACTGGGTTCCATACCATTCTTCCAGTTCCTCCTCACCTGTGTTTCGTATCGTTATGAATGATGTTGTTTAAGAACCCTTTTCACTTTGTTACTTTGTAGTTATGACAATAGAGTATTATGCAAACGTAACTCCTTTCCACCTTTTCCACCTTTCACTATTTGTAAACAATGAAATCATACCTTACATATGTCTCATTGGAAATGCATATTTTCCTTCCTGTTAGTTAAAGCGTGCACACAAAGAAGGGTTTAGGGTATTATTATTCGTTTTAACACAATTTTAGTACTGGTTCATGCCTATATTATTACTTCTGAGAGTAACGGTTTGTCACCTAGACTTATATATACCCCCATTTTATTCAAATGTCTGGTATTGATCTGTAATGGAAATAACTGTGTACATATAACCTCATTTGCAATTGTTTGTACCATATAAATTGCTAATGTCGAGGTAAATTGCATCTTAACGAAAATGAACGAATTGTAACTATTTTTAATTAAGTCTTCCTTTATATAATATGTTTATAACGTATTTATTTTGTACAATAGGTCACAGACAACTGATGTCTCACATTGTTTGTTTTATGTCTGGTGTGACAGGGGTCGAAGATGGCGTTGACACAACATCGAAACTATTAGCCAAATAAATATGAAATCTTGGGCTATGTCCACTAACCTAACTCCCTCCCCTTCCCCCAGAAAACGGCGGGAAGTTCAAATTCCAGTAGGACAATGCAACACACGAAAGATACCTCCAATAACCTAAGAAAATGGTGGGAAAATAGGTAACTTGGCTACCTCCACTAACCTAAGTCACCCAACTGACACTTTCTAGGAATTGGCTGGGACAGTACTCAGCCTGTGCTAGAGAGGATGGATGTAAGTCTTTATTTTCACTCTTCATTTAAACAATTAGAGACAGTATCTCCATTCAGTGTGTTCACCACAAGGTCCGGAGTCCTACTAACATAGTACAGAGTACCTCCACCCAAGGGTGCTGTCGTCTCTCCCATTACATAATCCAAGATGGTAGTCTGGGAGGAAAATGGTGGGAAAATGACTCAGCCTGTGCTGGGCTACTGGAGAGAGGAAGAAGTGTACCTTATTTATTTTGGATCAATTTATTTAATGACGGATTTCACATACTTTATTTATTACACTGATACAAAACACTCGCCCTGATGTGCTTGGAGCCACAGTAAATAGTCTGCAGACCGGCAGACTACTCGTAAATCACCGAAACAATGCAGTACACTGATTTTCAGACACGCTCATTAATTATAAACTACCGAAATAATGCATACAATTTATTTAGGGACGGATTTCACCCACTTTATTTATTACACTGATACAAAACACTCATCCTGGCGTGCTTTAGTTCGCAGTAAATGGTCTATGGACCTGCAAATAACTCGTAAACCACCGAAATAATGCAATACACTGATGTATAGACATGCAAACAACTCGTAAACTGTCAAAATAATGCATTGCACAGCCTACAGATATGCAAACAACCAGTAAATTGTCAAAATGATGCACGTAAAATGCTCTACAGATACGCTCGCTAACTATAAACTGCAAAGGATACAAACACAACGCCTAAAATGAAAAAAAAGAATCATGTGTAACGCTACACAAACACGCTCACAATGCTTAAACAGCAGTTCAGAAACAGTGTACATGAAAAACGCTTTCGAAGTATCGTCAATTACAACATATCAGTGAACTGTTCCGTGCCCGCACGCGTCGACGCCACCACAAGCCATTGCTCTCAAACTGCTGCAGACAGCAACCAGCAGGCGGAAGCTGTTTTGGTTGGAAGAAGAGCCAACACCGTGTTACTAGAGGAGGCCGAAAGGCACGCGTTTTAGCTCACGCAGGCTGGCGTGAGGTCTGGAACAGGACAAGGAAATTAGAATTTAGAAAAACGGACGTAGCTGGTGGAATACTTAACTTTAATCCATTAATGGTGAACGTCGGTCTGGACGGTACATGATTCACAATATCAATAGTAACTGATAATGGCGCCTTGCTAGGTCGTAGCAAATGACGTAGCTGAAGGCTATGCTAAACTATCGTCTCGGCAAATGAGAGCGTATTTTGCCAGTGAACCATCGCTAGCAAAGTCGGTTGTACAACTGGGGGCGAGTGCTAGGGAGTCTCTCTAGACTAGACCTGCCATGAGGCGGTGCTCGGTCTGCAATCACTGATGGTGGCGACACGCGGGTCCGACGTATACTAACGGACCGCGGCCGATTTAAAGGCTACCACCTAGCAAGTGTGGTATCTGGCGGTGACACCACATTCCTCCCCCGCAAATCGGCGTACGGTTGTGGCATAAGGCTTCCGCCCGCCGTGGGGAGGACCCCATGTTGACGTATCCGACGAGGTGGGGAGCCTAACAACAGGCGAGGCTGTGCCACCCGCACCCTGCCATTCGGACCGCGTGGAGCTAGGAAACGCCTGAAAACCTGCTCCAGGGTGCACGCCAACATGCGGTGTATGCGCCCGCAGAGAGACAGGAGGGGCCGAAGGGTCGACCTCCATCGGGTCGGGGCACCCGACGGGCGAAGACGACATATGGTCCGGAGCGGGAAAGAGTTCCATATCGGAGGACATCCGGTCACGGGAAGCGATCGGCAGCGCGTGACCCAGGAAGGCGCCCGGCGGTTGCAGCGACGCGTCCACTGCGAGCGTCGCCGGCGGGAGAACAGGCGGCGGCGGCGGTGGCGGCGGCGCGTCGCCATGGGGCAAAATGGAAGGCAGCGTCGGTAACACCTGGGGCTGAGGCGAGGTAGTGGATGGGTCCCCAGGGCGCTGACCGGACGGCACCGTCGCTGAAAGCAGACGGCGAGCGTCAGATCCCATGCGACGACAGAGGCGCAGCTGGTTGAGATGCCGGCGCACCTCACCAGAGGCCCCCAAAACCAGATACATAGCGCGTCCGAGGCAGCAAAGAATGCGCCCTTCGAGCCAACGCCGTGAACCTCGGTAGTGACGATAGTAGACAACGTCGCCTGGAACAAAAGCAGGTGTCTGCCGCTGCAGAGGAACCTGATGCGGCGGATGTAGCAAAGACATCAAGGTTCGATGATGACGACTGTGGAGCAACTCAGCCGGCGAGCGACCATCTCGGGGCTGAGAGCGATACGAGGCAAAAAGAGCAATAACGCGTCCTCCCGAGAATGCGACTCTTTTAACTTCAACATCTGTGACTTGAAAGTCCTGACCAATCGTTCAACGGCACTGTTTGACTGTGGCGAAAACGGCGCAGACGTCAGATGTTGAATACCATTGGCCTTGCAGAATGCCTGAAATTCTGCGGACATGAATTGTGGGCCCTTGTCGGAAACAATAGTCTGTGGAAGACCTTCAATGCAAAAGATAGCAGATAGCGCTTGGATGGTGGCAGATGACGTCATGGAAGACATCCAGACAACAAAAGGAAAATTACAGAATGAATCTACCACAACCAACCATCGAGCATTCCAGAATGGACCAGCAAAATCGATGTGTAAGCGTTGCCAAGGGGAAGTGGCTTTTGGCCATGCAAAGAATTTCCGCGGTGGGGCAGATTTTTGTTCGGCACACACCATGCAAGAAGAGCACATATTCGTAATCGCGGCATCGATTCCGAACCAAGTACAGTGCTGACGAGCAAGTTGTTTCGTTCTCACTACACCCCAATGTCCTTGGTGGAGAAGCTGTAAGACAGAGGACTGTAACGTAAGTGGGATCACAACCCTGGACTGATCATTATCAGAACGCAACAGCAAAACACCACCTCGAACAAAAAGTCTCTCCTTGTGAGCAAAAAATCGGCGAACCAACGGGTCCCCGATCCGTGACATTGACAAGGGCCATTGCGTAGCAACAAAACGCAGAACGGTAGCAAGGACAGGGTCGGCAGCTGTGGCAGTAGCTACACGACGAAAATCAATCGGAAAGGATTCGACCACGTCATCGGTTGCCGAATCAATGAACATGCAAGCAAGTTCGGAGGAATCGAATGCTCTATCCTCAGCAACAGGCAAACGGGACAACGCATCGGCGTTTCCGTGCTTAGCAGTGGACCGATACAAGATACCGTAGCGGTACTGCGAGAGGAAAATAGACCAGCGAATGAATTTCTGCGCTGTACGTGGAGGTACAGGTTTGTTCGGATGAAAAAGGGATGTCAAAGGTTTGTGGTCTGTGATGATGGTAAAGTGACGACCATACAAGAAATCATGAAACTTTGTAACACCAAATACGAGAGCCAATGCTTCTTTCTCGATCCGTGAATAATTTCTTTGCGCAGACGAGAGCAATTTGGATGCAAAGGCAATAGGGCGATCGTGCGATCCATCTTTGTGCGCAAGCACAGCACCGATCCCGAATTCCAATGCATCTACTATCAACAAAAGGGCCTTCTGGGGATCGAATGGCGTAAGGCAAGTATTGGAAAGCAACATCGATTTCAACTGGTGAAAAGCGCGTCATGACGAACGGAACACCTTTACGGCGTAAGCGATGAAGTGGAGCTGAAATGGAAGAGGCATGCGGCCATATTTATAATAATAGTTGATTTTTCCCAGCACACTCTGTAGCTGCTTCAAATTCTGCACACTGGACTCGCATTCGGGAGGACGACGGTTCAATCCCGTCTCCAGCCATCCTGATTTAGGTTTTCCGTGATTTCCCTAAATCGTTTCTGGCAAATGCCGGGATGGTTCCTTTGAAAGGGCACGGCCGATTTCCTTCTCAACCCGAGCTTGCGCTCCGTCTCTAATGACCTCGTTGTCGACGGGACGTTAAACACTAACCACCACCACCAAATTCTGCGGCGAAGGAAAGTCTTGTATGGCACGGAGGTGCTCTGGACTGGGATGTATGCCTTGGGCATTGAGTACATGTCCCAGGTAGGGCAAGTCACGAGCAAAAAACACACATTTGTCCTTCCGCAAGCGAAGACCATTTTGTCGCAAGACCTGAAATAATGTTCTGAGATTGGCTAAATGTTCTTCTTCCGTATTTCCGGAGATCACAATATCGTCCAGATAGTTTGCTGCAGTAGGGACCGACGCAGATACTGCTGAACAATGCAGTGGCGGATGCACACCCGAATGGCAGTCGTTTGAATCGATACAAACCAAGATGCGTGTTAACCACCAAAACGCGCTGGTATTCTTCGTCCACCGGTATTTGCAAGTATGCATCTGCTAGGTCTAACTTCGAAAAATATTTACCCCGGCACAGTTTGTCAAAAAGATCTTCCGGGGGGGGGGGGAGGGGTAAAGGAAAAGTTGCAATCACTAGTTGCGTATTCACTGTTGCCTTGAATTCCACACAAAGTCTCAATTTTCCGGAAGGTTTTGGCAAAATTACTAAGGGTGATGCCCAGAGAGAAGCCTGCACACGTCCAATTACACCTTGTGATTCCAAATCGTGTAATGTTTTTGCGACCTCATCACGCAATGCGTGGGGATCATTGCGCGCTCTGAAAAATTTCGGTTGCGCGTTTACTTTCAGTTCCAAATGTGCTTTATAGTTCTTAGCGCAACTGAGGCCCGGTGCAAAAATGTCTGCAAATTCTCCACATAGACGAGAAACGATGTCTGAAGGCACGGTCTGGTTCACTGATAGGACCTGATTTACTATAGACAAGTTAAACAACTGAAATAAATCGAAACCAAACAAGTTCACTGCAGAAGAAGAACGAAGGACGTAAAATGACACAAGTTTTGTTTGTCCTTTGTATGTTGCAAGAAGGCTGCAATGTCCTAACACAGGGATATCTTGACCTGAATAACTAGTTAACTTTACATTTGTGGCACACAACGGAGGTGTGCCCAGCTGTTTGTACGTGTCTTGATTGATCAGTGAAACTGCAGCTCCGGTATTGAGCTGGAATGGTATCACTTTGCCGTTAATGTCCAAGTCTACAAAAAGTTTATTATCCTGCTGACGACAAGAGCGACTGTCTCGTGCAACGTGAACTGACACTGGTACATAATCACTTGCGACTTGACGGGATTTCCGGCGATGTCGACGCACACTATTTGTGGGACGAACACAGTCACTGTGAGAGAGAGTGGCACTGAGCGGAATGGAATGAACTACATGAATTTCCATGGGGGAAGATTCACAAGCCTGAGTATCCTTGGTTCGAATTCTGTGCGAATCAAAGGGCCTGGAATGGTTGTGAGTGTCCGGTCTGAGCCTTTTTTGGCAAACACACTGAACATGTCCTTTTTTATTACAGAAAAAGCAAATAGCCTGGCGTGACAGGCAATTCTCATGCGAATGTCTAGTAGCACATCGCGGGCATGATTTTAGCACTGCATCTGCTTGCCTGTGCACCACACATGGCTGAGAGCCTGGCGGCAGCGGCGCGGCCGGGCGCGAGGGCTGTTTACTGCTCCGTGCAACTCGCCCGTCGGGCCGGTTAACCTGACACACGGCTGGTGAAGTTTCAAATGATTCCTGAGCAAAGTTAAGTGTGTCCTGCCGATCCAATATGTCCATCACTTGTTGAAGGGAAGGATTGACTAGCTTCAAAATCTGTTCCCTTATACGAAGATCAGAAACGTTCTGTGCAATTGCATCACGTACCATAGTATCTGAATAAGGGAGTCCACATTGACACTCAAAAGCACAATCCCGAGTAAGGCCTTGCAAGGTTGCAACCCACTCCCGATTAGTCTGACCTGCCGTACATTTTGTATGAAAGAAGGTATACCTTTTCGCAACTACATTGACTGATTCTTTGAAATATGCATCTAATGCAGACAAAATTTCGTCGTAGGACAGAATAGCTATGTCGAGTCGGGGAAATAATTTGACTATCACACGATACGTTTTCATGTTTTCATCCCGACTGATGATAACAAAAAAGGCTGCCACTCGTTACCTTGAATTCTGTAGGCGGCGAGATGGAATCCAAATTGTTGTGACCACTCCGTCCAGCTTTCCAGTGCAGCATCAAAAGGTCGAAAAGTTGGTGCAACAGCGTGTTGTGGCTGCGTTAGCGGTGGAGCAGCGGCTGCCGCATCGTTTTGCATTGCCCGTTGACCCTGGATGAGTTGTCCAAGGGCATCCAGTAAGGCCTGCGTCTGCTGATTCTGTAAGCGATAAAATTCGGACAGTACATCTGGAGATTGTGGCGTAGCCATTACACAAGTAAATCAGGGCAATATCGATAATAACGCGGTTTTGCCTCGTCGCCAATGTTTTGGTTGGTTCAAAAAATGGTTCAAATGGCTCTGAGCACTATGGGACTTAACATCTATGGTCATCAGTCCCCTAGAACTTAGAACTACTTAAACCTAACTAACCTAAGGACGTCACACAACACCCAGTCTTCACGAGGCAGAGAAAATCCCCGACCCCGCCGGGAATCGAACCCGGGAACCGTTTTGGTTGGCAGGAGAGGCAACACCGTGTTACTAGAGGAGGCCAAAAGGCATGCGTTTTAGCTCACGCAGGCTGGCGTGAGGTCTGGAACAGGACAAGGAAATTAGAATTTAGAAAAACGGACGTAGCTGGTGGAATACTTAACTTTAATCCATTAATGGTGAACGTTGGTCTGGACGGTACATGATTCACAATATCAATAGTAACTGATAATGGCGCCTTGCTAGGTCGTAGCAAATGACGTAGCTGAAGGCCATGCTAAACTATCGTCTCGGCAAATGAGAGTGTATTTTGTCAGTGAACCAGCGCTAGCAAAGTCGGTTGTACAACTGGGGGCGAGTGCTAGGGAGTCTCTCTAGACTAGACCTGCCGTGTGGCGGCGCTCGGTCTGCAATCACTGATAGTGGCGACACGCGGGTCCGACGTATACTAACGGACCGCGGCTGATTTAAAGGCTACCACCTAGCAACTGTGGTGTCTGGCGATGACACCACAGAAGCCGCAGCTGTTTTCGGGTAAACAGTTATAGTTCTTCAAGTGTTATACTGACAACACATGTCTATGTAAGTAAGTGCCAAGTCACCCTCCAGGCGTATGTTTACCATTGCTGGCACACAACCTCTCTACGTATGGATACTGACGTCACAGGTTGTGCCATAGAAATCTGTTCCAATGCTTCCCAGAATAACACCGAATGCTTTCTTCCTCACGACCCTAAAGGGACACACTGTCCATTTCTTATCAGTTCCTTCTAGGAATTGGTAAAGTGTTCCAGAAATAGTTAACCACCGCTTTTGTTGTAGCTTTCGTGAAATTTTAGATTGTCTGAATGGAAATTCTGGTCCTAACAGGGCCTGCTCATGAAAATAGCGCAGAGCAACATCGACTGCTTTCTCCCTGTTGGCCCTAATGAAGCATTGCGTGTTACCCTTCCCGGAAATCGTAATAGCCTGCTTTCAATATACGTTTCAGAAACCGTAAACCTCTCACAGCTAAAAACTGTACATTCAAATGAAGCTCTCTCATTTCTTGCTTCGATCTATATATAAACCCACAACTAACCTCCATCGTCCTCAGTCCGCTGCTGTCCACCTTGTTGTGCGCTCCATCGTCTCTGTATGTATTTGTTGTTTTCTCTCTGCAAGATGAAGAGTGGTATCTGCAGCAACACTCCAGAGTGTAGTGGCAAAAGGCCTAGAGTTCTGGAGACAGGATTATCAAGTGAGTAAATAATTTCTATTTTAAGTGTAAATTTTCGTGTGTGTGTTGAGAGGCACCCACATGCCTTGCTCATACTGTGGCATAAAGCAGTCAGGCCTGCAAGATGAGTGGTCTGCCAAGCGAGTGGATTCATTCTTATTTATCGAGTAACATGAACTCTAGTACTCACAATTAAGTTACAAGTTATCCTCCTATATGAATAATACGCAACGGAAACGCACATCTGACTTTTAGTAATTTACACTACTCTGACTGTTCACTACGCACTGGCAATACCACATTTTCTTTTTTTATTTAACGGCTTTTATCAACACGTGGCCATCGCACTGAATAGGAATGGCGCACAAATTATAAATTCTGGATATCATGACAACATACAATTCGAAGGAAACGGCCACCAATCTTTTTCTTTTCACTATCTTATTTATTCCGATAAATTCTATAACCTAAACACACAAATTCTATAACCTACAACAATAACACATGAGAAATTCCGCCCAGTGGGCATGGCTTTACATTGGTGAATCTCTGTCTTATGGTCTCGTAATTATTTAACGCTACAGTGCATTTTCTGGATAGGATGGTGGATCTTTTATTATTTCTCACACTTCGACTCTCACAATCATCATCACGAAACTTTCCTCCAGACCGAGCAGTACAAAAGGAACACGCATAACCCACTACCTCTGAAACTACCTTGCTACTCTCCCATGCAAACCACACATACTTAAATTACATGACATACACCACACTACAACATGAAATACTACACACGGAATAGTCACAACATTATCACCTTCAGCTTTCCCACTTCAATTAATATTTATCCCAGTTTCACACGACACTGCCCCACTTCGTAATTCTGCTTTCCTACTATGAACTCTGGAGATATATGCACGTCTTCCTGTGCAATGCAAGCCAAGTGGCATTGCTGGATAGACGGCTGACTCACCTTGTTTCTCTCTCAGAGTGTTATAGTTTGAATCAAGCGTCACACGGAAACATATCTCGCAAAGTAATATTAAGAACATATTCATCACACACACGAGTCCTCAACTGATACCATGGACGAGTACTTCTCTTTATCCTTTGTCTCATACACAGATTGAGACTCACACAGTACTCACCACGTGGAAGTACTCTCCTCTAATTTCAAGTCCTGCACACGCTATTTCTTAAATATTTCAACTTATAGTACACACGCTAGTAATTCAGCTTAACTTAAGCACACGGAAGTATTTCAACTTATTGCTACACGTGGTTTCGTTGTGACCGTTGGTCACTTCCGAAGATTACTACGATCCCATTAATATTACCTGCCTGACATTTAATTCTCCCCACAAAAGTTCCTGAAATAGAGAAATTATTATTTCAAACTACTCTTAAATATTCCACATGCATATCATGTCTCCACTCTTTTGTCTTTACGGAGCACAACTAAGACAGGTCTTAACAGCACAAGATCCAGCGGCAGAGTGCTGAAACATGGCTGTTCTTCAGGTTCTCTCGCACCTCTGCCGAAGTGGGGGAGCACCTTGCCACATTTCAGGCGCTCAAAGCTCAGGTAAATTTCATCTCTTTGGTCCCACCAAAGGTGGCCAAAGGATCGTCTCAAAGATGATCATATATTCACATTCACTATCTGCGGTTAGCAGACGACCATACATTCATTCATTTCACAGATCTCACCAAACTGGATGTAGGGATTTATTTTGTGGGAGTGCACATGTGATCAATTAAATAAATAAATTGTCATTCTTTCCCACACTGGTATCCGGCTTCACTGTATTAATTGAAATTGAGTTATTATTAGAAAAAAATGTGTTGTTCTGACAAAAATAATGAAGTATGTTGTACCTATTTTCAATGTCGGGCGGTACTGTACCCTTTCAGTGTATCAAATTTGCCTTATTTATTCCGTCTTCTTGTTATAGCACAACTCCAGGATTTCATCTTAGCGTGTGACGAGAGACAGGAGGGGGCTGGATCGCAGTAGATTCTCGAAGTCCACCATCCTGTGTTGGGTTCACAGCCAGAATGGCCACGTGAGTATAATTTTCATTGTAATTTGTTCTTGTATAGTAGCAATTCAAAATTTTCTTATTTCATAATTGTCTTTTTTTCCCTCTAGCTCACTTTATTCCAGTGCAAACTGAGCTGGAGGCAGAGCTTTGCAGCACTATCTACTGCAGCAGCGGCAACACTATGTGGAACAGCCTCCAAATGTGGATAACCAACAACAACAGTCACGTAAGTATAGAAAAAAATATCCAAGTGTGAAGTTTCTGTGTAACTTGACATTCAAAATAAATAAAATTATGTCTCATCCTCTTACAGGAACAGCTCTAGAGGAGTTAGATTTGTTTGACAGGCAGCTGGAGGCTTTTCATCAACAGATGCATTAACAGCCTCCAGCAAATACTAAGATACCCGAGCAGCATACTTGTAAGTTTAAAAAAAAGATTATGTTTGTACGTGCCTCCAGTAACAGTGGTAGTGGTACAGGAAGTTTTTTTCTGTAACAAATCTGTTAATATATCTTGTTTGTTGTTGTTGTTGTTGTTGTTGTTGTAGACGAGTCAGACCAATTACCAGATTCTGACGAGGACAGACAAAGGCGCTCTGATCTGGCCCTATTAGATGATGATGATGACTTTTTCGAGGGTGTGGTGGAGTTCCCCGAACAATTGATAATGCCCTGGAGCCAGAGCGAAAAAGATAATTATTCACTCTGCTTATAACCTTGTGATCATCAGAATTCTTTCTTTCACCATGCCAGCAGCGGTAAGCAATGTACTTAACTATATTTTATCTCTTCTTTTACAGAGGTCTCATCTCCGCAACCTCAACACAGTGTGGCGTGCGTACCGGAGGTGTCTACACTTTCTTTCTCACCATAGCAGTGCCCGGTAAGGCCCACATCGCCAATAAGGGTGCCCATACTCACTGCACGAGAAGCCACTGCCGCTGCCGCCCCAGCACCGCCGCTCTGGAGTCTGTGGGCCGAGCAATGTACCACCCCTCAGGTTTCCAGGTCGGGTCTACAACAGCATCAGGAGCCATTGTCACAGCCTGCCTGTCCCCATCATTCTGACCTGGTAGCACCTCAACACCCCTCTCCGTCATCATCATCTTCATCGTACGAGCCTTATCAGAATCGGCATAAACACACAGTAACTGTGCTTCGCCGCATACCGACTTGCCCCTCCCCAACACCATCATCAGTGGGATGGACTCAGAATAGTATTAATACTAATATAGATGATCCTGTGGCTAGTGGCAGTTCTCTCTCCCGTCCTTTTAGTGAAGGACGTCAGGTCAGTGATGCCACACCACAGTTAGAATACTTGGTGATTACAGACACTTTTGACGAGCGAATCTCGTTCATGAGGATTGAGAACTCAGTAGGAGGGTGCTGCGACTCTGTTGGTTTTCTGAGGGCGTGCCTTCCCATCGTGGAAACGGGGCTCCTCAAGGTAGTCAATGATCCGCGGTATCCTGCCATTAAATGCAGTGCAGTGCTTTGCATCGAATTATCACACCCCCGAAGCTGAGCCCGATGTTGAAGAGACAACTCTTCATCATCTTTGGAGTGAAAAATGGCATGATAACGCGGAGCACCTCAATTGCCTAGTGGTTTCGCAAATCCACCTTGAGTGCTATACTGGCCCGGTTTTCCGAGATGGAAGTCAGAGAGTGAGCTAAATCACTCAGCTGTATACTACAGCTGGACATTCACGCACATGTCTATGATCTGGTAAGCGGAAGGTCACTCTATATCAAGATTTCTAAAGATATAGCTAATAAGCAGACATGTATTAATGTCGAAAATAGAAAGGATCAGGCTTGTTTTGCATGGTCAATCCTGGCTTGGGAAAGGAAGTACGATTGAAGGGATCATCCTGAGCATCCGAGTACATGCCATGTAGGTGATAACATTGGTGGGTGTTATAACTTTGATGGTATCGATTTAGCCGTGAAGATCCAGGACGTACCTAAATTTGAGGCGCAGAACACTGGTAACATACCAGTTCATGTTTATGGCCTCGACAAGAAAAGTTAGTCAGATGAGCAAGACAAGCATACTGTCATTGGCCCCCTCCATTTATCAAAATTTGCTGGTGAGCGTGACCTGCATGTAATCACGTTGCTCTTCTCTGAAGCTGATAATTACCACTATGTTTGGATCAATGTCTTGACTCCTTTCCTCCCAACTGTCACCTAATCATTGTGTAAAACTATTTGCTCAAGGTGCCTGAATTGTTTCTCCTCAGACAAGTTATTAGAGGTGCATCTAGTAGACTGCGCTTCCAAGGACCTAGTTCGTGTTATTATGCCTACTGAGGAAAACAAAGGTGACCCTGCAGCCTCACGTACCACCTTTACAGAAAAACACGTACCATATGCTGCAGTGTACCAAACTGTATCGTCATATGATTACAGTCTTAAACACTACAAATCTTATGTCAGGGATAGTCCTGCGGTTTGGCTGCTCACTGAGCTGGAAAAAATTTCATGGGTGGTTGATAAGCTTTACAGCGACAACGTTCCCATGACCCAATCGAAGGAGAATGAAGATTTGTACCATAACGTGGACGACTGCCATATTTGTGGGATGCCATTAGACAGAAAAGCGGAAACTCCTTGGAAGGACCTCTGTCATCTTACAGAGAAATTCCGTGGTGCAGCTCACAATGCGTGAATTTTGAAATACCAGTTACCAATACATATACCCGTTTTATTCCACAATTTAAGCGCATTGAACGCTCACTTTCTAGTTGAGCACTTGGCTGTCTGGAGAAAGACCAGGTCAGTGTCCTACCTGAGAGCGTCAAGAAATGCATTTCATTCTCCTAAGGAATGATGCCAAGAATTACACTTCGCTTCCTTGATACGCTACGTTTTATGCAGTCGCCACTCCAGAAACTCGTTGAAACTCTACCTCGGGGGGACATGCATATCACTTGAGCTGCCTTTCCCGACGAAGAAAAGTTTCAACTTCTGACTAGGAAGGGGGTGTTCCCATATGAGGATGTGGATAGTATGGCGAAACTCAACGAAACCAAGCTACCAAAAATAAGTGCATTCTCCAGCAATCTTACAGGTGATGCCGAAACGGATGCAGAGTATGAGCATGCTGTGAATGTTGGGTGGGAATTCAATATTTCAACTTTAGGAGAGTACGCACAGCTTTGCATGGACACAGACGTGCGCTTGCTTGCGGACGTTTTCGAGAAATTCCGGAGTCTAAGCATGACCACATATTCTCTGGATCCCGCCTTTAATTACACAGCACCTGGGTAGTCTTGGGATGCAATGCTCAAGAAAACGAAGTGCAGCATTGCTTCTTTTCTTTGAATGAGGGATCTGTGGGGGACTTTGCCAATGTGTCCATAGGCACACAAAGGCAAATAACCTGTAAATGGGTGACAGGTTCAACGCATCTCTTGACTGGAGCTACATAATACACCTGGATGATGCATACGCCGATTTGCCGCTGTGTCCAGAGCAACTAGTTCCGCGAGGAGGTTCCACGCTAAAACTGATGACAACGCTGGGGGATACGTGGAGATACATTATTCACTATCATAATCTCCCGCAGTGTCTCAGCTTGTGTATGGAGCTGGTTAGAATCACCTGGGATATCTCCTTCTAGCAGTTCCCCCTGGTTGAAGGAGTATATTGATTTGAATACGAGACAGAGAGCATCCGCGACATGTGATGTTGAGAAAGATTTTTATAAATTAATGAGTAATTCATTTTTCGGTAAAACAATGGGGAATTTGAAAGAACGGCTTGAAATTTTTATTAGAATCGAATGGGATGGGCTTTATAGCGTAAGAAGATACATTGCCAGACCAAATTTTAAGTGGGTCACCATATTCAATGAGAACTTTGTTGCTATGTAGATGGCGAAGACAGCAGTAGAGTTTACGAAACCCATTTATGTGGGAATGTGCATACTTGACCTGTCCAAACGCCACATGTACCGCTTTCACTATGAGTTTGTGAAAACTCATTTCGTAGATTCTAAATTACTTTACATGGATACAAATAGTTTCATCTATTTGGTGAAGAACTGTGATCCATATGAAATAATGAGGTGCCACGGTAATGAATTCGACATCTCCTCATACAAGATCGATAAACCTTATGGAATTATTCCACAGAGCAAGAAGATTATCGGTCTTGTGAAGGACGAGGCGAATGGATTTCCGATTGTGGAGATGTAGCTCTACGCTCAAAAATGTATGTGTATCGCACATTGAAAGGTGCTACCCAGAGGTGGGTTAAGGAAGTGCGGCGTATGACATTTATAGCCCTCTCTATCGAAGGCTATTCTGTGCCGTAGTGCCTGTAGTGCTCCACCAGAGCCACTGCATATGGTACGGCAGACCAGTAATCGATCGAGAGGATGCGAGGTGGACACTGCGCTGCAGTCTAAAATCGGTCTGTCGGCTCATGACGATAAACGGGTCATTTGTGATGACGGGATTGAAACTCTCCCATACTCACACTACTCACTTGTAGCGAGAGAAATGGGTGGGAGACTCTGAGTGAGAGAGGGAGCGAAAGAGAGAGAGCGTGTCTGCAGAATAGTGGTATGACATTTTTATCATAGTGTAAGTAATTTTGTGTGTGTGTGTGTGTGTGTGTGTGTGTGTGTGTGTGTATGTGTGTGTGTGTGTGTGTGTGTGTCATGTAAATATTTTTGCGTACTATGTACACATGTATTTACATACACAGGGAGAATACATGGAAAATAAAGGACAAAAACAAAGAGAACAAAATTTCTATTTGTATATTCAAACCATGTGTGTGAAAGAAAGAAAAATTTAAAAAGAAACAAACATCAAATGTTAAAAAAGCATAAATAGAAAAAAAATATTTATATATCAATTTATCTGTTCATATGCAATTATGTGTAGCCGCAACATGTGCGTCTCGTAAATAGAATAGCTTTTATGTTTTTCACCTGCCGCTAGCCATATGACAGAATAGTATATATATATATATATATATATATATATATATATATATATATATATAACTCACAGTCCATCGGAATTGTTATTCTAAAAGCCTTTGCTATTGGGGACTGTTGAAATTAGTTTCTAATAGTGCACAGTCAATTAGAATTACTGTAAAAACTATGCTACTAGGGTTGTGGAATTTAGTTGTAGTGAATAAAGTATCTCTACATTAGTTTTTAGCGTAGATTTATAAAAAAAAATTTCTACCAGTGTTACTGTTAAAGTATTTCGCCATCGGAATAACAGAGCCAATTTATACCTCAAGAATACTGTATTGTACCTCAAAAAGTACATTGTACCTCAAGAATTAGATTGTACGTCAAGAAATATATTGTATTTGCGTGAACTGAATAAACCAAAAAAAAAAAATTAGTCACCATATGTCTTTGTTGTTGTAGTTATTTACAGAAAGCTCTGCCCCATATTGCATTATGTATGTATATAAAGGCTGTGTGTGTCTCAAATGACATTGGTTTTGCTGAAGATGAGAGCTATTAAGGAGGTGAAGTTTAAGATGGAAGATAACAAAATATATAGAATGGTTGCAGGGAATTACACCTATCATGCAGCACGGATTGGGTTATGGGAGCAGGAGTAAAGCAAAGATGTAAAGCAGACATATCTAAAATTATATCTCCTGTGCTTGACGAAATCCACAGACATAGCACGTGGTTCAAATTGTACACTGTCAAAGCGGGAACAGTGTTGGAAAAAAAAGAACACAGAGGTTGGGAGTTAAAAATTAATTTATATCTTATACAACTTAAAAGGAATTTTACATTTTCATAAGCAGACACAGCAACACTGTTTTCACACTTCTTCTTGAGTCGACGGAGAGCAGGACACCCGTAGAATTCCAGGTCTTGTATAGCAGCAAACTTAAAGATTCGACGCATCCATGAGATCTTCCCCTTCATCCGTGTGATCGAATAATTTAAGCGCAGTCACCATTTTAGGGAGTTATAGTAACACGGAAAAGTGATTGACGGAGAACGAATCAGAGTCCTCCGTGGTAACTGTGTGCTATAGACACCTTGTTCTGGTCCGCTGTCGGCTTCACTGCTCGTGACGTCGTCGTTAGGAGCAGCCGCTGACTCGCTGCCCTGCTGCACCTCGCCGCAGTGGGTCTTAATTACGCCATTACGTTAGGTTACGGGGCAGCTGGCTCTGCTGGCCACCCCCGCTGTTTACCGCTTACCGCGCCGCACATCCCCCCCTCCATCTTCCACCCCTTTCACGCCTTCTCCTCGTGGAACGTGGGTAGCATTTACCGCTCCCATCTGACAGCCACTGTTTTTTCACTGTCTACGACGGAAATAAAGCGTCCGTGGAATTCCTCTCCAGGCTTTAATATCGCGAACCGGCTCTCTCCATTACCTTCATCTGCATAAAAAGAAGCAAGTGTCTCCGAGGGCGGTTTTACGCCGCATCCCACGCCGTACTCAGGCGACCTGGGCAGTCTCGGAGATATCTCTATTAGGTTCCACAAGGTGGGGTTGATAGTTCCACTGTGTATCGCAGTAACGTTCGTTCGAATAGTTGCAGCGTTCAGATGGTGACCAGAAAAACAGGGGTGGACAGTTTCTTTTCTTTCTGCTATAACCAGCTAAGGGCCACGTGGACGTTTTAATAACTTCTATTTGCTGCTTTGTCTACCGCCAAGTTTCCTTTCATATATATATATATATATATATATATACATATATATATATATATATATATATATATATATATATTCCTGGAAATTGAAATAAGAACACCGTGAATTCATTGTCCCAGGAAGGGGAAACTTTATTGACACATTCCTGGGGTCAGATACATCACATGATCACACTGACAGAACCACAGGCACATAGACACAGGCAACAGAGCATGCACAATGTCGGCACTAGTACAGTGTATATCCACCTTTCGCAGCAATGCAGGCTGCTATTCTCCCATGGAGACGATCGTAGAGATGCTGGATGTAGTCCTGTGGAACGGCTAGCCATGCCATTTCCACCTGGCGCCTCAGTTGGACCAGCGTTCGTGCTGGACGTGCAGACCGCGTGAGACGACGCTTCATCCAGTCCCAAACATGCTCAATGGGGGACAGATCCGGAGATCTTGCTGGCCAGGGTAGTTGACTTACACCTTCTAGAGCACGTTGGGTGGCACGGGATACATGCGGACGTGCATTGTCCTGTTGGAACAGCAAGTTCCCTTGCCGGTCTATGAATGGTAGAACAATGGGTTCGATGACGGTTTGGATGTACCGTGCACTATTCAGTGTCCCCTCGACGATCACCAGTGGTGTACGGCCAGTGTAGGAGATCGCTCCCCACACCATGATGCCGGGTGTTGGCCCTGTGTGCCTCGGTCGTATGCAGTCCTGATTGTGGCGCTCACCTGCACGGCGCCAAACACGCATACAACCATCATTGGCACCAAGGCAGAAGCGACTCTCATCGCTGAAGACGACACGTCTCCATTCGTCCCTCCATTCACGCCTGTCGCGACACCACTGGAGGCGGGCTGCACGATGTTGGGGCGTGAGCGGAAGACGGCCTAACGGTGTGCGGGACTGTAGCCCAGCTTCATGGAGACGGTTGCGAATGGTCCTCGCCGATACCCCAGGAGCAACAGTGTCCCTAATTTGCTGGGAAGTGGCGGTGCGGTCCCCTACGGCACTGCGTAGGATCCTACGGTCTTGGCGTGCATCCGTGCGTCGCTGCGGTCCGGTCCCAGGTCGACGGGCACGTGCACCTTCCGCCGACCACTGGCGACAACATCGATGTACTGTGGAGACCTCAAGCCCCACGTGTTGAGCAATTCGGCGGTACGTCCACCCGGCCTCCCGCATGCCCACTATACGCCCTCGCTCAAAGTCCGTCAACTGCACATACGGTTCACGTCCACGCTGTCGCGGCATGCTACCAGTGTTAAAGACTGCGATGGAGCTCCGTATGCCACAGCAAACTGGCTGACACTGACGGCGGCGGTGCACAAATGCTGCGCAGCTAGCGCCATTCGACGGCTAACACCGCGGTTCCTGGTGTGTCCGTTGTGCCGTGCGTGTGATCAGTGCTTGTACAGCCCTCTCGCAGTGTCCGGAGCAAGTATGGTGGGTCTGACACACCGGTGTCAATGTGTTCTTTTTTCCATTTCCAGGAGTGTATATATATATGGTGAGGCAGCTAAGTAATAACACCCCTTGTATCTCCACAACCGTAATAGATGCAAAGATGCCGTTTGGATAGTGAACTGCAGGGACAGGGGCTACTTCAATATATCAAATTTCACGTTTGTGCTATTTTTTGTTACAGAGATATGAGGCCATCTTTGTTTTTTTTAATGGAACCCTATGTTAAATTTTAGGTTAACATGATGGGCTTAAAAAGACGGTTTCAAACATGTGTATTTTCAGACACAGATATGTTCTCGTATCCTGTTCGTCCTATGAAGTGGCGTTGCCCAATGCGACCTTTCCTGTTATGTAGAGTACATGGCAAACGACGCGAGTCCGTCCTTACACAAACACGCTCATTTACCCGACAACAGTAATACATACTGCGATGTTTTGCGCAAAAATTAACTGATGGTGTCGCGCAAATATTACTCAGTTATTTGACAACTGTGATACCAAAATAGTAGACAACATACACTATTAAAATACTACAAGATGTTAATACATTTTAAGTAACAGAAATACAAATGTAAATGAGGAGGCCCTTATTGGTCACAATTATTTCTTACGTATTTTTTTATATTTGAAAATATTTACTATTGATCACAATACGATGCAAATACACACAAAGATGCAAAATACATACTGCACGTGACACAAAATTTTACTGAAGCATGTGCTTCCCCTCTGTTGCAATGCACATTTGTAGTCGCCGTTCGAATGATCTCTGAACGGCTGCGAGGGTGTCACGTGAGATATCAGCGCACGCTTCGATGATACGTTGCTATATATCGTCTGGCGTAGTTGGTATTTCAGCATAGACTTTAAGTTTGATTGCTCCCCACAGAAAAAAAACCAAGAGGGGTCAAATCAGGAGAGCGGAGTGGCCACTTCTCTTCGGCACTTCGTCCTATTTAACAGCTCTGTAGCCACACGGGAAGAGTGAGCACGACAGCCGTCATGTGGGAACCACATGCACTGACGCGTAGTTAGTGGTGCCTCTTCCAGCAAAATGGGCAGAACGTTTCCCAGTAACTGTGAATAGTTATTGCCATTTAGTATACCCGGAATGACGTACGGCCCCACAATGACATTTCCGACGATGCCGCACCACACACTAACACTCCACGGTTGCCGATGCTGTACCTTGTTATGCCCTTAGAATCCTATCATCAGTGTGTAACATGCAGTGTCTTTTAGTTACATATTATTCATATGTACACTCAGTTCGTAGCTATGGCATTCTTTTTTGAGGAACAAATGCACAAAATATGAACACAATTTTCAAACTCCAGAAAAGAGCCATATGAATAATAACCAAAAATACTAGTCGAGCTCATTGTAAAGATCTGTTCAGAACACTGGGGATTTAACTGCTCTATGTGAATACATTTACCAGTCAGTTGTACACATCCAAAATAATATTGGTAATTACTGTACGAACAGCTCTGTCATGGCCATGCAACAAGAGGTACACTCAACTTACATTTACCAAGAAAAAATAAACATAAAACTCAAAACAGAATTTTCTACCAAAGGAATAAACTGTACAATAAATTACCAAAATAGATTAAAGAAATTGCAAAAATACACTTATTGAAAAGGCAGCTTAAAAGTACCTAATAAGCAATACATTTTATACGTTGAAGGATTACTTAGCTAAAACGAAGTAGGGGTATGATAAAAAAATGTTATGCAAATAAATAATAATAATGATGAATATAAAATATCCAGCATTCCACGTAACACCTTTACTTTCTGTTTTTTCCTTCTTTTTTTTTCTTTCGAGAAATACTTACCACCAAGCCATGCATGGCACAATACTAACACCTCTTCCTCTTTCTAAGCTCAACATCTCACTCATTATGGAGGGATGCTGACTCAGTTTTTCAGGATAGCAAATGGGAACTTGCTGTACAGAAAATGGCCCAGAGATCACCTGTATGTGTGTGTGTGTGTGTGTGTGTGTGTGTGTGTGTGTGTGTGTGTGTGTGTGTGTGTAGTGAACGAAGTGTTACGAAACAATGTGTGTATAGTGCTTGCAGTGACTGATAGTGAGATATGAGTGAACAATGTGGCATTACGTTATTTAATAAGTTATTTGTAAAAAAAGTATTGTTTACCAGGAGTAAATCTAAAGATTGTCTCTAACTAGAAGTCTGTAAATATATGTCTATACGATTTAGCTTATTTTAAATTGATCTAAATTTGTAAATACTTTGACATGTCCTATATCCCTGTAAAAAGAGATCTACGGATGAATAAAGCTACTGCTACTACTACTACTACTACTACTAGTAGTAGTAGTTTTTCAGGTGGAAATTGTATATTTCCCTAAATTGTTCAATGGCTCGTAGACAGAAAGAGAGAGAGAGAGATTTCCAGAATGGAATGGAAGTTTATTCTTATTCTTACCAACACAGATACTCGACCGGAATTAAGCTATCGGGAATATTAGAGGAAGTTTTTCACGGAAAAATTCGATAATTAACTGAAAGTCATCCCGTTGTAGACCTTTCGTGTGTGATATCGATGCTCAGCGACGAAAGTCATCACCTTTTTCGACTGACTTCACTTATTTACACTTTATGGTTAGCATCTTTGGATCTGTTGATGACACTTAACTGTCACCATCTGATTGTGAAATTCGTCCATGTTTCAGGCAAGCGATCATTAAGATTTGGCACGGGATAACGTTTTGGGAATGTTTTGTACGGAAATTAATTTGTTTACCATTTCACTTTTCGATTCATCATCTTCACAGCACTGGATAAAATACAAACCAAAGCTCACGAAAGTGAGCACGCAAGGCACTGAAATAAACTCTCATATCAAAGGAGCCCAGAGCCATACTCACTGGTATGAGTGTATTGTTTTCACTGGCGTGCGTGCTCATCTTCGTGAGCTTTGCTTTGCATTTTTTTATGTGTTCTGAAGATTATGTATCGAAACGCGTAAATGTGAATAAATTAATTTCCCATCAAGACAGTTCTAAAATTCATCTTGTGATAGTTAACTACCTACGCTGTTTCCCATACACTGAGGTGACAAAAGGCATGGGATACCTCTTAATATTGTGTCGGAGCTCCTTTTGCCCGGCGTAGTGCAGTAACTCGACGTGACATGGACTCAACAAGTCGTTGAACGCCCCCTGCACAAATATCGATACATGTTTCCCCTATAGCCGACCATAATCGCGAAAACGTCCCCGTAAATATTCTGAAATCTCGGGTGATCTGGGTGGCCAAATCATTCGCTCTAATTGACCAGAACGTTTTTCAAACCAAACGCGAACAATTGTGGTCCAGTGACATACCGCACTGTCATCCATTATAATTCCATCATTGTTAGGGAATATGAAATACATGAGTGGCTGCAGACGGTCTCTTAAGTAGCCGAACATAACACAATGGTGTAGGCTGTATTTACATGGAATGGACTGGATCCTCCGAGCCGATCATAATAAAGGGCTGATGACGGATGATAGGAGAGAATTTCCCCCATTCCTTAGTAGATCAACAGTAATCTCTTAAAGTTTAATACGTCTTTAAACCCACAGTAGATCAGTCGCGATGTACGAGGGTAATCCCAAAAGTAAGGTCTCCTACTTTTTTATAAGTACATACACCTGTTTATTTCTACAATGGTTTACATCACTTTACAGCTTTAACATTTAGCTATTTTTCGACATAATCACCATTTCTGTCGACGCATTTTTGTAGAGGCTGTGGCAGTTTTTGTATGTCCATGTCATACCAGCTCGCCGCCAGCTCCGCTGCTTTGGCGAAGAAGGATGCCGCCACTGTGATTGTTGCTTGGTCGCAGGTGTAAAGTGGTATGCCAAAAAATGGTTCAAATGGCTCTGAGCAGTATGGGACTTACCTGCTGTGGTCATCAGTCCCCTAGAACTTAGAACTACTTAAACCTAACTAACCTAAGGACATCACACACATCAATGCCCGAGGCAGGATTCGAACCTGCGACCGTAGCGATCTCGCGGTTCCAGAGTGTAGCGCCTAGAACCGCTCAGCCACTCCAGCCGGCAAAGTGGTATGCCCAGGTTTCGTCACCTGTGACAATTGAGTGCAGAAAGCTGTCATGTTCGGCTGGAAAGCGGTGAGGAAATGCGCGGAAAGCATCAACTCGTTGCCGCATGTGGTCCTCAGTCAGTATGCGTGGCACCCATCTTGCGCACACCTTTCGGTAGTTCAATGTTTCGGTTAAAATTCTATGAGCGGTGCTTCTGGAAACCTCAGGAACCAACGCCCAGAGATCTTCACGCATGCTTTGCCCAACCTTCAACACTGTCTCCTCAGAAATTGATGATCTCCCGCTCCTTTGTTCGCCGTGAATTTCGGTCCGACCAGCTGCAAACTCTCTACACCACTTACGAACATTTTTGACATCCGTGCACGACGCACCATACACTTCCGTCAATTGACGATGGATTTCAGTAGGCACAGTGCCCATTGGGTTCAAAAACCGAATAACTGCTCGCAATTCGCACTTGGCGATAACATCCAACGGAAGCTCCTTTGTCAACGGCTGCCAAGCCAAGACTGAGCGCCTCAGTGGATATTTACACACAGTGCATGAAGCAGTGTGACTGCCACACAAACAGAGTTCTGTACTTATAAAAAAAATATTAGACCTTACTTTTGGGATTACCATGGTATTATAAAAAGAAATAATATGAAATAATTAATTATAAAGTAACACTATGTGGTAATATTCAAACCGACGAACGGTTTGAACTTGGAAACCATAGATAAATTCCGTTAGAGTTTATAGATATGTAAGGTCTGTCGCAGCTGTCGAAATGTGGAACATCATCATTCTAAGTAAATGCAGAATTTCGACAAAAACATGTCCTTAGGTTAGTTAGGTTTAAGTAGTTCTAAGTTCTAGGGGACTGATGACATCAGAAGTTAAGTCCCATAGGGCTCAGAGCCATTTGAACCATCTGAACTTGCGTACGCGGTGATGGCGACCGATAGCGACACAGTCAGGTTCCACAGTATTTACATCACGTGAGTTTGGGGGCCGAGACATCAACATGAGTTCACTATAATGCTCAAATGGTTCAAATGGCTCTGAGCACTATGGGACTCAACATCTATGGTCATCAGTCCCCTAAAACTTAGAACTACTTAAACCTAACTAACCTAAGGACATCACACAACACCCAGCCATCACGAGGCAGAGAAAATCCCTGACCCCGCCGGGAATCGAACCCGGGAACCCGGGCGTGGGAAGCGAGAACGCTACCGCACGACCACGAGATGCGGGCTATAATGCTCCTCAAACCACTGTAGCACGGTTATGGCTCCCAGATACGGACAGTTATGCTGCTGACAGATGACATAGCCGGCGGGGAAGACGTCAAACATGAAGGGGTGGAGATGGTTCGCAGCTGTGAGCGTGTCTTCGACTAGTACCATAGGTCCCACAATAGCGCAGGAGATTGTCTCCTGTAGCATAATACTGCTTTCACCAGCCTGCGTCCGTGGTTTCGAGCGCCGTGCACCTCGATGACGGCGTTTGTGGAGACGACCTTCGACCTAGAGTAGAAAAATGCGATTCATCCAAAGAGCAGACACTTTTGCACTGATCGACGGTCCAATCCCGATGGCCTTGTGTTCACTGTGGTCGTAAATCACGAAGTCGTTGGGTCAACATGTAAACGCTAGGGGATGGTCTGCTGCGGAGCTCCATGTTCAACAGTGTACGATGAACGATGTGCTCCGAAACACTTGCGCTTGCACTAGCATTGTACTCTTTCGGCAGAGATGGCACAGAACACCTACATAACAGAGCAGATAAGCCTCCGAACCCCACGTTCTGCGAATAATGGTGAACGTCCTACCATTTTGCGCCTAGTGGTAGTTTCACTGTGCTTCAGCTCCTTTCCCTAGATGTTCACGACAGTAGCACGTGAACATTCGACCAGATTTGGCGTTATCGAGATACTCTTCAACAGGCTCTGCATAGTAATAATTTTCTCTTTGTTGGTTTTCCCCATCTGCAGCCCACATCTTCGCTATAGTGATTCCCTGTCAGTGTCTGCTCCGCTTAAATACGTTTGGTACCCCGTCACGTGCCCGCAACGCCACCAGGCGGCATCCAACGTCGCGGTACGGAGTGGTCATAATGTTTTGGCTTATCAGAGTATACCGCACACAGGCAAAGCGGAAAAACACCATCCGCTAAGTCACAATGCGGAACAAAGTCTCTGCTGAGTGATCGTAACGGCTGGTCAGTGAATAAAAGTGTGGCGAATAATAACAGGACGACAGCTGCAAAAGTCACTGTAGTACTGATTGTCGCACTCGCGCACCTTGTCAGCATCAAAATAATAAGAAATGACCTCCATAAGTTGGGAACTGCATGGCGAGCTGGTATTCCAAAACCAGTCATCAGTAATTCAAATGCCTGTAGCAGGAAAACGTAGTGCCGAAGCCATAAAACCTGGACTATGGAGCAAAGGAAGAAAGCCATTTGGTCGGATGAACCTTGTTTCACATTGTTTCGAGTTCGAGCCGAGTTTATGCCCCAAGAACGAAGATGGCGGTGGTCCGGTGATGATTTGTGCAGCCATATCGCGGTATTTCATGTTCCCCATGGTTATTCTACAAGATCGCATTACTGCCGAGGATCATGTGAACATTTTGGCTGAGCAGGTCCATCCCATGGCACACGTTTGTTCTCCATTCGCGATGCTGTGTTCCAAGCCGAGAGGGCTCCTGTTCACAGGGAGCTCGCTTCGTCCAGGACGAGTCTTGTTATTATAAGAATGAACTGTCACACTTCCCCTAGCCACAACAGTCATTTGATCTCAATATTACTTAGACTATGTGGTCTACTTTGAGGAGAAAAACTTAATAATCTTTTGCAGAAGGAATAACATAAGATTCCCTTGAAAACCATACACGACCCGTATCTGTCCATTCCGAGATGAGTGGAAGCTGTTTTGAATGCCACCTGTTTTCCTGCACCATATTAGGCATAGTAATGTGTTGTGTTTTTGGATTTACATATTTTCCACCACCCCTTTTCTTTGCAATAAGCGGACAGAGAAGAAGGTTAAAAGTTAATAAGTGGTATTACGACGTTCATCACTCAACAGCATTTGTAATAAACAATGTCTTCGTTCATTACGACAAATGTTTGGACTATGAAGCGAGTAAACAACCGCACCTTATAGTTTCATCTTACCTGTTACACACTATGGCACCTCGAGATTCGTTCAGTACCTTCGGTTATTCCGTATCGTTCACATGAATATATATATTAGTTCTGGGCTCGTTAAGCGCCATATTCAGTCAGGTCGAGTCAAGTGTAAAATACCAGTAGCGGAACTTATTCTCAACTCATACAGAAAGCAGGAATCTGTTACAATGAATCGAAGGAAATGAAGGGGAAGTAATTGAGAAAAGCATGAGAGTTGAAGTCTGTCGCCGATGTTAATCAATCTGTACGTTGAGCGAGCAGAAAATAAAGTCTACGAGAAAGCTGGTAACGAAATATGGCATGCGATTATCCGATTAGCCGGGCAGTCAGTCTCAGGGAACACCCGATAAAGAAGTCGAGTTTTGGCGTCTTAATATCCTGTTGAAAAGACGCGTAACACCGGCGGAACGCACGACCTCAACGAAATGAGAACGAACTGCGAAGAAAGTCTAAGAGATTACAACGAACTTAAAATTGAAAGAGAAGGAATTAAAGGTTTGAGTTACCGATGACATCGTAGTTCTGCCAGGGATGGGATAAGACTTGGAAGGTTAGTTGAACTGAATGGATAATAAATAGTTATTTCATATAACAGCCGCGGTCGCAAACCATGTCTTAATTTTGACAACAGTGAAGATAATATTTTGAAACAAGGTTAGAAGATGACCGTCACTCGAAGTAAAACGGTAAATGGAATGTAGTGGAATTAAACGAGGCGATGCTGGGGCAATTAGATGAGGAAATTAAAAGTAGAGGTCAACTTCTGTTATTTGGGCAGCAAAATAACTGCCGACATTCGAAGAAGAGAGGATGTAAAATGCAGACTGGCAATAGTAAAAGAGAAGCAATTCGTGAACTACGAATTTCTTAACATCCAATGTACGAGTATATTTAAATGTTAGGAAATCATTTATGAAATTGTTTGTCTGGAATGTAGCTGTGTGCGGAAGTAAACGTAGACGAAAATTATTTCAGACAAGAGAAGAATCAAAACTTCTGTAATGTGGTCGTACAGAATAGTGCTGAAGATTAGATCAGTGGTATTATAACTAACGAGGAGGTACTGAATAGAACTGTGGAGAAAAGAAATTTGTGATACAACCTGACTAAAAGAAGGTATATACGACGTCCTGAGGCATCAAGGAACTGTCAATTTGTTATTACAAATAATGTGTACAGAGTAAAAATTGTAGAGGATGGCCAAGACTAGAGTGAAGTAAGCGGTTGCAGAAGAATCTCGGTTGCGGTAATTATGCACAGATGAAGAATCTTGTACAAGATATATCAGCATGGAGAGCTGCATTAAACCAGCAGAAACTCGTAGGGAACATGTACTCTTTCAAGTACCTTACTAAATCATTGTCTGTTTCATCTTCGAGAAAAAATAAGATATTAATCAATTTTAACTTTGAATAACAGTTACATTATTTGTATTTCAATGACTTCTGTTTACCTTATGCTAGGTTTCGGATTACTGGTCCACCTTCGGGAAACAATTGACTAGCGTCTCAAAAGAACACTAGCTCTTAGGTAACCAAACATTATAAGCAAACATACAATACAATTGCGTAGTCTGTTGTGCATCAGACTTGTTTCTTGATGTTGAAATTACACTTTACACACTGGACAATGTTAAATGCAATAAATAATTGAACTGCACAATGCTACAGGTTAAATGATTATAATTCTGAACATTGTGAGGTCTTTACATTGACTGAGAAATTATTAAACTGAGCATTCTTCATTTATGTTGGGCAACAAACATGTTTTTTGAAATTGTAAATCAAACTTTAGACAATGGATAGTAAGGTACACAATAATTAAATTACATAATCTGACAGTATTACAGTTTACACGGTGATGATGCCATAGTTTGTGACGTCATGACAATGGTTCAGAAGTGTCTGAGCACTATCAGCTTACGTTGTGCAACAAACTTGTTTTACATTATACATTGCATTTTAGGCAATAGGCAATATTAATCACAATAATTGTTTAAAATACACAATATTAAAGTATTAAAAATTATATTGTTGAAGTTCGTGGGGTAAGCAAGAAAAGGAACAGGAAATTCTATTGGAGTTTAATTTTGTGTTGCAGTATGTGTCATTTTGGCAGTTTGTGGACATGTACAATGTTGACCACATCACGTGAAGCTTAAAAGTGGGGATGCGTTCAGGTGTAATTTATCATTTAGAACCTTCTGGGGATTTTTAGCTAAATTTCTGTTTACTCAAATGCTTCTAACAGGCTTAGCTTTCTTTCTATGTTGTTTATATGTAGTACTTCTGTGCAGATTTTATATCGGTGTCCTTCCTGCAGCACATGTTTGGCAAGCTTGTTAGAAGCACTTGAGGTAGCTCAAAGTTCCCAGCTTGTTCTAAATGATCAATTACAGCTGTCCACATCCTCACTTTTAAGCTTCAGACGGTACAATAAACCAGGCACATGCCCACAAACTGCCACAATAAGACATCCTGCTATATAAATTATAAACACAATAGAATTTCCTGTTCCTTATTTTACTTATCCAATAAATTTTAATACTCTGTACTTCAACCATGTACTGTGATTAATATTCCCCAGTGCTTAAAAATGTAATTTACAGTGTAAAACATGTCTATTTTACAATATAATAAGTTACTAGTGGTCAGGTACATAGTCCACTACCATTGTCACGACCTGAAAAACTATGGGATCATAACCACGTAACCTGTAATACAGTAGAAATGGGTATTTTAATTATTGTGTATAATATCGTCCAGTGACTCAAGTTTAGTTTACAATGTTAAGAAATATATTTGTTGCATAACATAAATGAAGAAAGCTCATTTTAACAGTTCGTCACCTCAAAAACTACGTATTATAAATATTTAACCTGTAATATTGTGTAGTTTCGTTATTTATTGTGCTTATCAAAGTCCAGCCTGCATAAAGTGTCATTTTAACGTTAAAAATGAGTTTTATGTACAACACTCTATGCAAGTGCAATGTATGTTTGTTATAATGTTTGGTTACCTAAGAAATAGTGCTCTTTTCAGATGCTAGTCGGTTGTTTCCTGAAGATGACCCAATAATTCGAAAACTGGTTTGAAGTACAGAAAACTCAGTGGAACAAAAACAATGTGCTTGTTATTCAGCCTTAAATATGGAATTGTTCTACAAAGACGTTACGAAAGAATCCATAAATTAGATTAATCAGCTTTTTACAGATTACGAATATACGACAGTTAAGATTCCACTCATTGTTTCACATGTAATCCTCTTTAGGCCCATTGTGTTACGATTAACAGTAAAAATTTAGTTGTTACTGTGGGAACACTGAGAATCCCCAAAGATAGCAACGTTTGCAATACTTTGCTATCCACTGGAAAAGATAAGGTCCTCTACTCCAGAATCACGAAGTGGCGATAGAGCCATTTGAATATATAAACTTCACCAACTTTTACTCTTACATATCAACTAAACTTTCAATTTTTAACAAGAGAAATTCGTGCTTTCAACTGCTAACGAAGTAAACGACGTGTTGACTAACGCTTCAGACATACAGTTTGTTGATAAATAGTTTTGAATACTGTTTTCCGTTCCCCGTCTCTTCGTAGTGCGAGTCGAGTGTACAACCAATATCATATAAGTTACCACCAGCTCAATTTGGCTATCTAATACTCCAGAGCTGCACAAATGTCACATATGTAGCATATTTTGCAGACTTATTCTTCACACGTTACTCGATTACTACATATTTTACACTGGTATTTCGTGCGTTCATTGACAATATATAAATTTAAATGTACTAATCAGCATACCTCGATCAAAAATCTTTTAGCAAGTTTAACACCTCTTGGGCTCTTCAGAAAAGTTCTCCATCCATCCCACTCTGGAGTTTGCCGCTAAAAGTCGCCAGTCTGCGCAACAGGTTCATAAATTACGGCTGAGACGTGTAAATCTCCACCGAAGTCGCCCACCCGAAGTTCATAGCTGTGAGATGGTAATCCACTCCGAGACAAATCATTTCCACCAGGAAACTAGATACTTGCCTCAACTTTCTCTTGAACCGAATAGCGACGTACAATATTAACATCATGACTTAAGGGATTTTGGGTATTGTAGAAGGCAATCAGATAACACAAGTACATCAGAAAACGATTAGTTGCACATAATTACACTAACATGGCAAGTAGCAATCTGTTATACTGTTCGTGGGGTTTCCTTACCAAATCCAGAGAAAATTTTCCCTCTCAAGTAAGAAGGAGCTTCTCTGTGACTATTCAAAGCATTTGAATCTAATTATTATCGTTCTACAAACATTTACCGAAGCTTTTTATTTATTTTTAGAAAGAAGTATAGGTGAAAATTCCGTTCCGAAACAATTAAATTCCGTATTGCTACATCCTGCCCGTTGTCGAACGACTCGTCTCTCCTTTACGAATCTTTGCTAGTCAAGTATACTGACTTTGGAAGCTGTGTACGAATACGACTTCTGCCTGTGTCTCGCAAAGTGCTCGGCCTACCGTAAAAACATAAATTTCACATTGTTTTGGAAAATTAAGGATGTCATAGTTAATAAATTAAAGGAACCAGCGATTGTTGAAAGTTTCAGAGGGAGGATTAGGCAATGTTGTACTGAAACTGGGGAGAGGAGTACAATAGAAGACGAATGGGTAACCTTAAGAGATCAAATAGGGAAGGCAGCATAATGCAATCCAGGAAAAGAAATGAAAGTTATTTGTGCAGACGCACTTTAATTAATCGCGCAACGAAAAAAAGGCACAGTTTTACAATAGTTAACACAAGTGAACCCAAAAAATCATTTAGAAAATTCTAACAATACTAAATGTGTTCTAGAGAGCCAACGTATAGTTGACCACAGTGCAATGGGTGTGTTAATAAAATTCTAACACTCAAATACGAAACAGTGAACAAATATCGTTCTGTAGAATCACACGTAGTGTCTCTCCTTATTGGAGAAGCCTCATGACCTCACTTATCTGCTACAAAATATATGCAATATAAAGTGAATCCGTAATGTCTGGAATAAGGGATGCTACTTGTGACAGGATATATTAGACAAAATTTACCAAATGCAACAGTTAGGTGAGCGTCCCGTAACAAGCGACCATGAGGGGGAAGTAGGTTGAAGGATGTGGCAGTTTTTACTCAGATATCAAATAAATTATCAGGGGAATTGAAGTGAGAAGAAGTATGTAAGTGTAGCCTTGTATAATTAACTCAAAAATCAAGCGAACAGAAAAACACGTGAGCTCATGGTAGAATAAAAACATGTGGTATGTACGCCAGATGTACATACATCACATCAATCCAGGTCAGCACGTGACACAAAATATTTAGTAACCGAAACCGAATGGAAGCGTGAATGAGTTTTCTGTACTATTCCTCGGGTTAAATGACTGAATTTGGATTCTATACCAAAACTTCAAACGATAAAAAAATTGCTGTTGCACGCGGAACTGCAAGAAGAATTTGACAAAGCGTTCAGTGACCTGTGTAGAAACAAGCCATCAGCTGTGGACGACATTCCCTCTGTATTATTTAGATCTGTGTGTGAGGCAGTCATGAGAAAGCTATTTCACCTGATGTGCACGATATAAGGTGACGGAGAAAAAAATCACACCAAGAACGAGTTGTGCGACATAAACTAAAGTTGTTAGGCGTGTTTCTACATCTGAAAGATGATGTCTGTTCAAATTTCGTGCCAGTTGCATAGAGTGGCACTAGTAGTGTCACTATGAGGATGCAAATCAGGTTTGTTTTAAATACACACTGTAGCGATCGTGAACCTTAGTTGCCTTTGAGATTGGAAATGGTGTGTTGATATTAGTCAAGAGTGCCTGTAAGAGGAGTACGTATATCCTACATCTGCAGTATTAGATCTGCAAAATTGATGACCCATTATCCCAGAATTTTTGACAGAGATCTGAAATTTTTGGGAAGTATAGCCTTACTCCTTTTCTGATTACTGAACCAAAATCATAACATACAGACAGATAATTAGTTAGTTATGATTTTTTTTTTTAAATTTATGTACAGTGTTTAAAAAATAAAACTATTTTGCTTCTGTAAGTAAAAGGCCATTATATGTATGTTTTGGTGGTTCAGCAGCGGCAGTATACTAAGGGGTAACATAGTTTAAAATTAGATATAGGTACCTGTAACAGTTTCTGAGATAATGGGAGAAATATTTAAAAAAAAGTCTTTTCAGGAAATCAGGTTTAAACGTTTCATTTGATATTAACTCACATATGGAGGCATGCCAGCTCCTAGAAACAGCCAGACCCATGATCAGCATTATATGAACATTATCTGGATCCTGTTCTTGATCATCCTGCAAACATAAAAGCTTCTTTATTTTCCTGTCTCTTTGCTTCTTTAGTCTTTTCCTCTACTGCAATGGGCTTTCAGGATCCTAACTCGATCCATTCGCTGAAAGGCTTGCAGTGTGTTGGCTCCTGGAGTGATAACAAGTTGCTCTAGTGCCCTAATTCTTTCCCTGTTACCATCATTAAACGTTGTCACAGCGCCACAAGCATCCAAGCATAGAATTTTCATTCCTACAAAGACTATTTTGGTATGCAGGTCCAAATGACATCATTGAAAGACTCATTTGGGTTTTACATTCGACGATGGAGACATTTGGAAAGAAGACAGAAATTGTCTACATATTGGTTTAATAGCTTCCATCATTGCAGATGGCATGCTGTTATCGTGCCTAAATTGTTTCTCTCTACGCACTCCCTGAGCATTGCGGTTCTTGCACCATGAATCAGCACCAGATGGGCGAAGACCATGTGTAGGAGTATCATCAGTAGATAGTTTGTATAAAATGGAATAATGTGCTCACACTGCTCTTTTTACCCCTTGTAGGTCATGTACATTGTTCCTTATTGCCAATCCATAATGTTGCTGGAGTTCATTTATGTTTTTGTCTGTAAGTCATCCTTTATCATTCAGAGTCTCCACAGAATGTCTGTGCAATACTATCACTTCTGTTAACACACTGCTTCGAACCTCTTAACACGATCATTAACATGAATTCAAGGAATAAATAACTGAAAACCACAGACTTCTAGATTGAATAGTTCCGGAGATAGAGATACATAAGGAAGTCACTTCAGAATGACTGCAATTTTTTACATTTGCACTATTAGCTTTGAAATAATAAAAACTACACTTCCAATTGGAATTAATCGACAAATGATGCATAAAACTATCCAGAAAATATTAAATATTATTAAGACATAATAATCGGAAATGTCTCTTTTTAAACATTTTCAACATACTTTGTCCCCCTAAGGCAGCCACCGCGTTCCCGGGTTCGATTCCCAGCGGGGTCAGGGATTTTCTCTGCCTCGTGATGACTGGGTGTTGTGTGATGTCCATAGGTTAGTTAGCTTTAAGTAGTTCTAAGTTCTAGGCGACTGATGACCATAGATGTTAAGTCCCATAGTGCTCAGAGCCATTTGAACCATTTTGAACCTAAGGCGGCCAGGACGCCATTAACAGTATCTCACTGACATGAGAAGTGGCTACGAGAAGTGGGATGTTGCATCTGCGATGTTCCAGAAAGACTAAACAGGAATGTACCCATTGTACAAGACTGCTGACATCGGTTGTCACTAGAATGTATGGTCGCGAAAAAAAAAAAAAAAAAAAAAAAAAAAAAAAAAAAAAAAAACGGTCTCTGGACGGTCACGTGGCACTGCCGAGAGGAAAGACCATCGTGTTGTTTGTGTGACTCTGGCGGTGTTACAAATCAGGAACTTCAAGGACAGCTTCGGGCCAGATGAGAGCATTCCACTGACCCCAAACCAACGCCATTTCGACTTCAGTTGTGTCAAGCGAGAGCTTATTGAAGGGCAGGATGGAAAAGTTGGTTCTGCCTCGGTACCAGTGTCGGTCGTGCGTCGGTTATAAGGAGGCCAGTTGATGTCCTGCTACCATACTGTCTGTGTGCTGGACACACTGAACTTACACATGGTGTGGGGTGCGATTTCCTATTATAGAGGAGCACTCTGGGACATGCCACGCACCCTGACTGAAAATTTGTACGTCAATCTGGTGATTCACCTTGTTGTGCTGCCATTCATTAACAGCATTGCAGGGTGTTTGCCAGCAGGATAACGCTCGTCCCCGCCGCTGTTGTAACTCAACATGCTCTACAGCGTGTCGACATGTTGCCTTGGTCTTCTCGATCACCGTATGTGTTTCCAATCGAGCACGTATGGGACATCATCGGACGACGATTCCAGCGTCATCCACGGCCAGCATTAACCGTCCCTGTATCGGCGGATCAAGTGCAACAAGGATGAAACTCCATGCCATAAACTGAAATCCGGCACATGTACAACACAATGCATGCACGGTTGGATGTTTGTATGTTTGCATTGAGTATTCTGGCGCTTACACCAGTTATTAATGTACCAGCATTTCATATTTGCAAAGACTTATCTCGCGTTTACATTAACGTATGATCTTACGGTGTTAATCACTTAAATATGATACGTAGACAAATTTATTCCCAAAAATTCATTACTCTACATTAATTGCTTTTCGGTGTTGCGACGTAAATGGCGCAGCCGAAATACCGACTGACTTCAGGAAGAAGAACGTAAAATTCACAGTTCCAAAGAAGATACGTGCTGATAGGTGTGAATCAGTTTCATAAGTCATGGTTTCAAAATATCGACACAATGTATTTACAGAAGACCGGAAAGTGGTAGAAGCAGACTTCGGGGAAGACCACTTTGAGTCCTGCAGTAATCTAGGAACATGCGAAGCAATACTAACCCTACAACTTATTCTAGAACATAAGTTGAAGAAAGACAAACCTAAGTTTATAGCTTTGAAGGTTTATAGCTTTGAAAATTTACAGAAAGCTTATGACAGTGGTAACTGCAATACTGTCTTTGCATATTTTGAATGTAACAGGAACAAAATACAGTGAACACAAGGCTATTTACAATTTGTACTGAAACGAGACTGCAGTTGTAAGAATTGAACGACTTGAGAGACATGTCATAGTTGAGGAAGAAGTGAGAGAGTGTTCTAGCACCACCCCGATGTCACTCAAGTCTGTAGTAATTACAGTTCTTGAAGAAGAAATAAACGGCTTGCGGTATCCCAGTGGTACTTTAATTCTGTCAGAGATAGCAAAGGACTTGTACGAGTAGTTGAACGGAATGGATAGTGTCTTGAAGAGATACTACAAGGTGAACATCAACAAAAGTAAAACAAGAGTAATGAAATGCAGTAGAGGAACATCAGGCAATGCTGAAGGAATTACAGTGAAATGAATACCCCTAGCTGCATACAGGCGTTGATTTAAGTCAACGGCGATAGTTGAAAATGTGTGCCCCGACCAGAACTCGAACTCGGGATCTCCTGCTTACATGGCTATGTACATTTTTTAAATTTCTTTTATGGTTGCGGACGTCATATGACATCCGTTGTAGTTCGGTTGTTGATCCTTCCACTCAGTTTTTTATTGCAGAGGCCAACCGGCTCTCTGACGGAACACGCTGAGCTACCGTGCCGGCGATCCACCTGAGCCACCGAGAACACATAGTGCGACTGCAGGGACTTACCTCTGGCACGCCTCCCGTGAGACCCACGTTCTCAACTTGTTGTCCCGCACTATATTCATTGTACCCCTGCCCATTATACTCATTACTCGCCGCGTACTGCCGATTCCCGTAAGACTTCGAGCACTGTTTGTGCATCCGCACCTTGATTTATGACAACGAGGAATTTGGAACCATCTAATATAAATTCAAGTCTTATCAAGAATTTTCTGACGGTATTTGTCTGGAATGGCCGATAAACGGTTCAGACATGAATAAAAGCGAAGCTTTTGGAACGTTGTGCTTTAGAAGAAGGCTGCAAATCAGTTGGGTACATCGGATAACAAATGAAAGGGTACTGTATCGAATTGGGGAAAAAAAGGAATTTAACACACAACTTGGCTTAGGTAAGTGATCTATTAATAGGGATGGTTCTAAGCACTATGGAACTTAACATCTGAGGTCATCAGTCCCCTACACTTAGAACTACTTAAACCTAACTAACCTTAGGATTCGAACCTGCGACCGAAGCAGCAACGCGGTTCCGGACTGAAGCGCCGGAAGCGCGCTGCTGCTACAGTCGCAGGTTCGAATCCTGCCTCGGGGATGGATGTTTATAGAATCCCCCCTGCGATGTGAAAGGATGGAGGTGAGAGGAGTAAGAACTGAAAAACTGTAGAAGTAAACCTAAGTAGATTCAAATAGATGTCGACAGCGGCGATTGTTCAGAGATGAAGTCTTGCACAGGGTAAGCTAACGTGCGGAGCTGCTTTAACTAGTCTCTGAACTGAAGAACCAAAGAAGAGCATGAACGACAAGAAGAAGAACAGTAATAACAACAAAAACTAAATTTCTCAATGTCTGTTGCCCAGGTATTGAATCAGAAATGATAACTTAGAGAGCTTGTCGGAGGTCTCCGTCTGCTATCAATTACCACCACATTCACAGGGCGCGTACGAATTACTACTTAACTGGCGCGACAATGGGCACCTCACACACGTCGTAGCGCCGTAGCTGCGAGGCATTGTATGTCTCGATTTTATGCCAGAGCGACTTTCGCCTATTGTCGGCGCGCTGTCGCTACTCTAGCGGGCTGCGGCAGATGCCGCGAATTCCGGCATTGTCTCTGCAGGCCAAGCGACGGTTTAATCAGAGCGAGAGGCGCCGCGCCCCGATTGATGGCTCCGGGGCTGAAAGGAACGAATTAAACGGCGGCGCCGGGCTGCAGCAGGAACCATTTGGGTCGCCCGCTCCGTCCCGCCCTCTTCCCGGGCTGGCGCTGCAGCCCGCCGCCGAAACGCCGCTGTCTCCGCTCGGTGGGGCCGCGTGACAAACGACGGTCAGGGGACGCCAGAACTGCAGAAGGCCGATGCGAAGATCTTCCACTCTCCAGGGTTCTCAACGGCAGCGTGAAGGACACGTCGCACTGTTGCAGTAGTAGTAGTAGTAGTAGTAGTATGGGTTAAGCCTCTTCCACTTTTGTCTGTCCATAGCCAGTCTTTAATTTCTGAATATTTGCCTCCTTTGATATTGTCCAGCATTTGATACCTTCTTTTTCCTCTTCCCCTTTTTCCCTCCACCATTCCTTTTATTCCTTCCTTCAATAAACAGTCACACCTCAAACAATGTCCAGTCCAGTTCCGTTTTCTCTTTCTGGTGACTTTCAGCATGTTTCTTTCTTCTCCAACTCTTCTTAATACTTCTTCAATCCTTACTCGGTCTTTCCATTTCACTGTTGCAAGCACTGAATTTGTAGAAGATGGCTGATGAATCTCAGTGACCACGGTACTTGCCCTTCTTTACAAGACATTCATATCTAGAAGTTTAGGCAGAACGGCGAGTAGAATAGTTGGTGAAGTGTAGCATGGGGTGCGAGATGGGCGTAAAGGGGATGGAATCAGCCACAATTGGGGGGACGTAAGGAGGCAGGAGTGCACGCGTCCCTGCTACTATCCCAAAATATTTTAGCGTCAAATGGTACACGTTTTTGCACTCCTTTAAGGGGATACGGAATCGGATTTTGGGTTAAAAAATCGAATTTTTTTTATTGGCGTATTATATTCTGCCATGTTTCCTCTTTAAAATGACGTATCATACATAGCTCTACTACAATTATAACTATTTTATTTTTATATATTTGTGAGATCGGGTATTGCGCTCTTCACAGTGGTATAATGTTCGCTATGTCAAATATCTGGGAGATGGTGACTCTAAAGCATTCAAAGAAGTTTTGGAAAGCAAACCATATGGGAACAGTGTAAATATAAGCAAACTTGAATGTATAGGACATGTGCAGAAGAGAATGGGTGCCAGGCTGAGAAGGTTAAAATCAGTTATGAAAGGGAAAAAACTAGATGATGGGAAAACCTTGGATGGCAGAGGAAGATTGACTGATTCCATAATAGACCACATTCAGAACTGCTATGGCCTTGCAATCAGGCAAAATACAGGCAATCTTGAAGAAATGAGGAGAGCTATATGGGCTTTATATTTCCACACCGCATCCACGGATGAGCATCCACAACATGGTTTGTGCCCCAAAGGTGAAAACAGCTGGTGTAAATACAATAGGGGACTAACAACAGGAGAGAAATACATTCACCACCACAGTCTACCATCAGCCATCATGGCAGAAATAAAGCCCATTTTCAGAGATCTGGCTGACAGAAGTCTTCTGATGAAATGTCTTCACGGAAAAACGCAGAACCCCAACGAGTGCTTGAATAGTGTGATATGGCATCGTCTCCCAAAAACAGTGTTTGTCGGAATTAATACACTACATTTTGGTGTGTATCATGCTGTGGCAACCTTCAATCTTGGAAATATAACTAAATGCCAGGTCCTTCAAAAGTTGGGTATGTGTGTTGGTTCCCGTACGGTACGTGCTATGTTCTTTTTAGATCAGCACAGACTAAGGCATGCTGATAATATAATCAAGACATTAGTGAAAAAAGCAAGACAGGTGCAGAGGGGTGCCAAAAGAAGACTTGAAGATGATTATGAAGACTGTGAAGGGGGTATTAGCTACGGATCAGGAATGTTTTAATCTTCTTTCTCCGTTTCCCGTAAGTTTACTTTTTACTTCATCTAGGAACATTATCTCAGGTACTGGTCAACCTAGAAGTCTGAAATTTTTATGACGTAGTGACATAGGTCCCTATTACATACTGAAACAACGATTTTTTAATTACTTGATTTACAAAAGACTTAGGGGTGATAGTCTAGTAAAAAGCGATGGAAAAAATTTACTTAAAAATAAATGTACAATATCTCTGTAAGAAAATACTTTGACAATAAACTGTTGTTTCAGTATTGTTGTAACATATGAATGCACATACAGTAAAATTTTTACCTCTCTGTCTCCAGTAGTTTGTGAGAAAATGTTCCCTATAGTAGGCATATATTAACATTGCGGGGATAGGTGATTCCATATCCCCTTAAGTGATGCTCCTGTTAATGGACGTTGTCTGCGTCCAGCGGGTAGGGACAGAAAAATTTTTCGTAAACGGTAAAGCGATAAACGGCGGGAAATCTTTTTTAACGATGTTGCGAGAAATTTACAGTTTTTAAGGAGTATTGACATTTGTCCCTGTTCCCGTGTACAAGTGTCATAGACTTGAAGACAGCACTTTACTAACATCGGTAACTAATGATTACTGAACGCTGAAAAACGATTTTGACTTTTTATGTACCACTGAAAATTGGATATAACATAGAAGCTATGGCTCTTGTCGTGAAGTGAAACAAAAATACCCCACTTGCAACGATCCCTATTCCAGTAACTGTTTTCATTCGACGATATACTATTTGTAGTCATTGTTATACACTGAATGACGCTTTACTCAGAGAACTGTTATGCAGTACACCACTTAAACTACAAGTCCGCCCCTGGTAGCTGAGTGGTCGCCGGCGCGGTAGCCCAGCGTGTTTGGTCAGAGCGCAGGCTGAGCTCTGTGCTAAAAAAACTGAGTGAAGAGATCAACAACGAACTTCAACGGAAGTCATCTAACGTCCGCTATAACCAAACACAACGAACAATAAGGAACAAACTGTAAAAAAAAAAAGGAAAAAAAGGGGTTAGCGCGACGGAATGTCGTACGTAACGGCCCGGGTTCGATTCCCGGCTGAGTCGGAAGTGGTTCTGTTGTCCTTATCATCATCATTTCATCCCCATCGACACGCAAGTCGCCGAAGTGGCGTCAACTCGAAAGACTTGCACCAGGCGAACGGTCTACCCGACGGGAGGCTCCAACTACACGGCATTTACAATTATTTTACTTAAACTACATATGTTCATATTACGCAAATATAACTAATAAAAACACCCAATACGGTGCTTCAATATGGCATCTGATCACATTTCAGCCTAACTCAGGTCCTGGTCTACGCAACAAATCGCGCTGTCTCTAAAAACTCTATTCACAAAATAGCAAACCAATACTGAATAAATTTTGAAATAAAGATTCTTAGTGTTAGGTTTTAAAGCCTTAAACACGTTTGCATGACCCCACGTGTCTTGGGCTGATGGCTCTTTGAGTTGGTTCCACGTTGGTTTACTTGTTTGTGAAGCTAAAGAGCCAGATTTCGTGGTTACCGTACATATACTTCCGTATTACAAAAACATGCTGTTTAATTAACGCACTCCATTTAAGATCTTCCAAAATTGCATCGTCTTTTGTACGACTTGTAGTTACACCATCAGTTAAACCTATTACTTCCATTCCTTCTTAAAATTTCAGATAGTTTCATTATTATCTGAAAATATGTTTAGTCCAGATTTCTCTGAATTCAGGTCCATCTTTAGCAGTTTACGAGTGAACATTGCGAAGGGAACTACATTTTCAAATGGTTCAAATGGCTCCGAGCACTATGGGACTCAACTGCTGTGGTCGTAAGTCCCCTAGAACTTAGAACTACTTAAACCTAACTAACCTAAGGACAGCACACAACACCCAGCCATCACGAGGCAGAGAAAATCCCTGACCCCGCCGGGAATCGAACCCGGGAACCCGGGCGTGGGAAGCGAACTACATTTTACACACATTTGAAGTTAAGTATCTCGTAAAATGCCATTGCTCACAGCACCACATTAATCTGGGCCGAATAAGTCAGAAGATGGGCAATGACTGTCAAGAGGCGTGAAGTATGCTTAATTGAGTCGCGATCTTGCCTCTTTCAAAAGTGACCGCGTCGAATGCACCGACTCCCCCAATGATGCATTTAACCACAGTGCGTGAAAAGAGTAGTTCATCTTGGAAGTGGTTCTGCTACGTTTGGGATGTACTTATAACATGTCCTGGGCACATTCATTCAGGTCGCGCAGCGTTTCTCAGCCTCACAGTACTCGCGATAAAATTTTTACTTGTCACTTTCATGGCACACCTCTTCCAACATTAGTCATACGAGAAGGAGAAATTTTAACCATGGGTAGCTGATGCCAATAGGAACCAAAACTACTAATTTTGTGTTGGTCGACGACACACCATTTTTAAACTCTCTGGACAACGCATGACCGCGAATGCTTTGCTGCCGGAGATCGCGATGTATCCAAGGCGGCCCGCACGCTCGGTAGTAGAGCGCCAGCCTTCCACTCCGTTGACGAATCCGCGGGGTTCCGACACATCCATTGTACCCAATAAAACAATATCAATGGCCGTTATTTAGGTTTTATTTTTAGGCTAAAAAACAGAACCTAAATAACGGTGATTGGTATTGTTTTATTGGATATTGACCAGCCGTGGTCCCATACTCCAGACAGAAGATGGAGTTACATACATCCATTTTAGTTTCATGATACGATTTACCGGGAACAAATCCGTCAACAGCTGTTAGTTCGCCTACAGAAAGTCTTTTACAAATTGTGCCATGGCCTTTTCTGTGGCCAGGACATTGTTTACACTTTCTGACTGTAACGTTCCCTGGCAGCACACACACTGTTAATAAACTGAAATGACGTTTCATTGTACTATGTACGCCGCTATGAAGCAATTCGTATGTACTGTAACTGTTTAACAAAAAATATTATTTAATTTTGTATTAATGGCGTTGGTTATTATTGTAATATTTTCTGTAATAATATTCTCGATGTATTTATGATTGTAATATTTCTATACTCACAATGTAATTACGAAATATGTTAATATCTGCGATGAAAAAATGTAAAATATAGCCACAGAGGAAAATAATGTTGTAAGATTACAAAGAGATATTAATAATCAGCAATAGTATAAATAGCACTACATAATGTGCATTCTTTGTCGTCTTCCTCGAGAGCTGAGAGAGAGAGGAACCTGTGACGTAGCATTATATGCATGAGTAGACTTCTTTTGTCTGTACCTGTCTTTAGCCGCCATTAGAGGAGAAATTATAAAGGTGTGTAATTTTAATTATTGTTGTTGTCTAAATACATTATAATTTATCAAAATTGTGTATTACTAATGTAAATTAGCTTTCCCATGTCATCTATAATATTTCTTTAAAGAATTTTCAGCACTTTTAGCGATTATCGTTGGTGTTGCTGGGCTGTGCCGCGACCGAACGATTTACAGCGGCGGCACATTTAAAAAATTGTTCCGCTATAAAATTAACCAAATCCGTAAATCGGGAGCAGGTAAAATTAGCAGTGAATTACGAAATATTTTTCTTTTACAGCGATCCTGAGGCTGACTGAATTTATTACTGGTTTTACATTTCTGCATTCATAGGCGGATAATTAACGTTGAAGTTGTTAATCTGTTGGTTCTTTCAATTTCTAAAGCAAATAACTTAAACGTATAGTGAAGTGTGTTTTGTCAATGATAATTAAACGTTCCGGCCGGCTTGGAAATATTTAACCATTTTATGCTAACAGAGACGGACTTGTGTTCAATAGCTAACGCCGGGAAAGAATTCAGTAAATATTTAAAAACCCACTGCATTTAGAAAATGTGTGCCAAGGCCGAAATACGTAAAAAATTTAATTTAAATAATTATCAAAGTCATAAATGTTATTAATCAGTTAGTTTGAATTTATCAGCATGACAGGGTTGCTAAAGTTTACGTGTTTTCAAATGTGCTTAATTCTGTCGAAATGAATTTTTATTACCACACGTAAAAAAAAGGGTTCTACAACAAAGTTCGTACTGAGAGAGTAAATAACAAAAATATTTAAAGCCATTTCTTCCCCACTTTCATCCATTCATTATTCATTAAATGACGCGTCACAAGCTTGGTAATGTCGACCGGTGTTTTGCAGAAATCTTTCAAACATTCCTGTCATTACTCTGATATGATTGGTGGCATGTGAATACGATCCATTAATTCCTATTCGTTTGTAGGTGGTTCGATCCATTAATTCCTCTTCGTTTGTAGGTGGTTCGCGTACAGGTCAGTGAACTAGAACATTGAAGAATCCCCACAGGGAGAAGGCCGATAGCGTGAGGTCTGGTGATCGCGAGAGCCATGTCCTACGAGCGCCTCCGCCAATTACCCGGCCATCGAAGAGTTCATTTAAATTCCGTGCACAGCACGACTATCATGCTGCAACAACATGCATAGCCGTATGTCCAGGGGAACATCTTCCAGCAGAATATGGTAGGGTTTCTTGCAAAATGTGAAGGTAATTTGCCCTGCTAAGTCGAGGAGGTAGACGGACCGGCCCAGTCAGATGGCCACCCACAATTCCTGCCCAAATGTTGAGTGAAAATCGTTCCTGACGTCCGTGGACGTACGTGAAGTGAGGATTTCCCCTTGCCCAGTAATAAATGTTTCGATTGTTGTAAAGGCCATCCCTATGGAAGGTGCACTCGTCGGAAAATAAAAAAAATGGCGAGAAAGTCGGGATTTCGTGCAACACGTTGTAGAAAGCCTGTGTTCATAGTGCGCCACAGGATTTAGGTCTTGGACAGGGTGGAAACTAAATGGATGCTGGCCGTCATCCCTCAAAACCTCCCACACTAACCCATGAGTGACACCCATGTCGTGTCCAACCGCTCGAGTACTCGTCGTAGGTGATTCCTCGAAGCGCTATAAAACAGTCTCGTGTTCGAGGTCTTCCAGCATCACCATGGTATCCCGTTAACGAGCCTGTTTCGCCAAGTCACCGGTGAATTGCTGTAAACGTTTGCGGGCGTCTTCCTGGGTACCGTTCCTCGTACAACCGTCGAGCTTCATGCGCATCACCGTCGGCAAGTCCATAAACAAAAACCATATCTCGTTGTTCTTCAAACGAATACTGAGCCGCCATGCTTATTGTATGACTATGTCGCAGATGACGTGTGTGTGGCTTCAAATGGTTCAAATGGCTCTGAGCACTATGGGACTTAACGACTAAGGTCATCAGTCCCCTAGAACTTAGAACTACTTAAACCTAACTAACCTAAAGACATCACACATATCCATGCCCGAGGAAAGATTCGAACCTACGCCAGTAGCGGTCAAGCGGTTCCAGACTGTAGCGCATAGAACCGCTAGGCCAGACGTGGGTGTGCTCCGAAGCGAAGCATACATGTGAATGCCTCTGACGTAAGATGGAGACAAACAGCAAGACCTATTCGACTCGTGTGGGTACCACATTGGGGGCAGTAACGGGGAGAGGGACGTTTGTATGTGTGAAGCAACAACCACAGCGCTGCCCGTCAACCGACGAAGATTTTGGAGCAAGTATGTCTTTATTTTAATGTTGAAGTTGAAACTTGTAAACAATTCGAGCAATGTCCTAGAATGTGAGAGCACGGTGGCCGGTAACGGCATTTACGGTGCAAACACCGCCAAACAGGTATCTCGGACCAGGCTGCGTAGCTGTATACAATAAGATAGGCCTGCGTTGTGAGAATAAGTCTTTACTTTCCCTTGAACCAACTTAAGACCTAGATGTAGGTGCTCCTGCGAACGTTGTATATGGAATTACGACATAGGCGACAATGTAGAGTAAAACAAAGGGCTTAGGAAAACTATTTCACACTTGTGTATCCTCCCAGATTTTCGTTAGCTGAAACAGAGAAATCAACTGTTCATTCTTCAAAAATAAAGAGGTCTTATACGCTGCAAAATGGAACTGCTGTGTTAAATATCTCAATGTGAGAAGGGAGATTTGACCTATTTTTTCCTGTACGTGGATGTGTGCTTTTTAGAGGTAAAATAAATGCTGTCGAACAACTATCTCTACCTACACTGCTCTAAATTGTATCACATTGGACACATTCGTTGAACTAAACATGTTATTAAAACTGCTTTGGTGACCACCTGTACACAGCAAAAACATCATTTCATGCTGATCGTAAGCCCTCAAGGAAAGTGTTAGTTACCAGCTACGTGCAATACACGTTGTTGACGTACTGACATTGCAATCAATTTCGTACTCATGTAAGCGAAATAATTTACTAACAATGATTTGGTAACCACCCAAATCACATAACATAAATTATGTCTTCCAAAAAAATTACTTTGTCCTTTATTTAAGTACGTGTTCAGACTGTTGACCATAGCCTAAAGGGCACGTCTGCAATCTCCGTTCGAAAGAACGATGAACAGGAGTAATTATGGTGGATGAAATGGTAGTGCATGCACTGGCGATTCGGTGACGCATATCGTCTGGCGTGGTCGGGACTTCGTCATAGACTGAATTTTTAAGTGCTCCCCAAAGAAATAAATCGAGAGCAGTCAAATCGATGGACGTCGCAAGCCATTTGACAACAGAATTTCGACCTATCCAATGTCCAGAAAAGTTCTTATTCAGTATGTGTTGCAACACGGGACGGTTGACCGGGAAAACTGTCGTGTTGCAGCAACATACACTGTCGAATATTCAGTGGTACCTCTTCTAGAAGAACAGTCAGAATGTTCTTAAGAACGTTTGCCAATGAATGTCCATTTACAATGCCTGAGATGGAGTGCCGTCCCACAATGTAATTACCTTTGACGCCGCACCATACGTTTACGCTCCACGGCTGTTGATGTTGCACCTGACGAAGCAAGTGTGGATTTTCGGCTGCCCTGAAGTGCATGTTATGCCATCTAAAATCAACAATACTGACAAATTTACATTAGCATGGTTAGTAAACTTTTCTTCATAGGTAAAGAGCACGCGTTGGAGAAGCGTAGTGTCGACTCTCAGTTGCTGAAGGGCAAATCGACAGGATTCTGTTTCAAGTTACGGTCGTCGAGTCCCTGATGTGGTGACAGACGATAGCGATAGATACGAATGACGCTCGTCTGGCTGATTCCACATTCATTGGCAATATGTCTACCACTGTGTGGACTCACTAGTGCCATAGCTTTCTGTCAGTTGCTGGTTTCTTTCTTGCCCTCTTTTCGACGTTGAAGCAGCCTGTCCACACTAGTCTTAATAATTAGTGCAATTAACTGGCAATTACAAAAAGGTGGGAATTTAAGTAGATGGGACCTGGATAAACTGAAAGAACCAGAGGTTGTAGAGAGTTTCAGGGAATGCATTAGGGAACTATATGACAAGAATGGGGAAAAGAAATACAGTAGAAGAAGAATGGATAGCTTTGAGGGATGAAATAGTGAAGGGAGCAGAGGATCAAGTAGGTAAAAAGACGAGGGCTAGTAGAAATCCTTGGGTAACCGAGGAGATATTGAATTTAATTGATGAAAGGGGAAAACATAAAAATGCAGTAAATGAAGCAGGCAAAATGGAATACAAACGTCTCAAAAATGAGATCGACAGGAAGTGCAAAATGGCTATGTAGGGATGGCTAGATGACAAATGTAAGGATGTAGAAGCACATATCACTAGGGGTAAGACAGAGACTGCCTACAGGAAAATTAAAGAGACCTTTGGAGAAAAGAGAACCACTTGCATGAATATCAAGAGCTCAGATGGAAACCCAGTTCTAAGCAAAGAAGGGAAAGCTGAAAGGTGGAAGGAGTATATAGAGGGTCTATACAAGGGCGATGTACTTAAAGACAGTATTATGGAAATGGAAGCGGATGTAGATGAAGATGAAATGGGAGATATGATACTGCGTGAAGAGTTTGACAGAGCACTGAATGACCTAACTCTAAACAAGCCGTCGGGAGTAGACAACATTCCATTAGAACTACTGTTAGCCTTGGGAGAGCCAGCCCTGACAAAATTCTACCATCTGGTGAGCAAGATGTATGAGACAAGCGAAATACCCTCAGACTTCAAGAAGAATATAAAAATTCCAATCCCAAAGAAAGCTGGTGTTGACAGATGTGAAAAGTACAGAACTATCGGTTTAATAAGTCACGGCTGCAAAATACTAACTCGAATTCTTTACAGACAAATGGAAAAACTGGTAGAAGCCGACCTCAGGGAAGATCAGTTTGGATTCCTTAGAAATGTTGGAATACGGGAGGCATGTATCTGTGAGATACATGACCCACTTTTTCTCTAATATTACCGCAATGAACAGTGGTAACGGTTTGCTGGCCCATGACATCTCGTGTCATACCTTTCTTATTGCTTCACAGGAATTTCAGTCTTATCCCGATACTGACAAGGTCATAAATGAGTCAGGTGTGGGAACGTGTACTGCCTGTATCTCTCAGATACAGCGCGCCTACTCGGGTAACGCTTTGTCGCCGCTAATGACTGCAGCTGTCGCATTGTTTGCAGCGTACGCAAATCGGCAGTTGCGTTGTTGTCTTCTAAATGAAGCAACGTTTCGTTGTAGCTACGTGCACCTTCTTTCAAAATGAGTAAACGATATGATCTAGAAAATCCTAAGGAGTTGGAAGAAGTACATCGCCTTCTTCTCGACGACGAGGTATCCATTGAAAATGAAGATGATCTTGCAGAAACTGATTCAGAAACCGAAGATATACTCGAAACACGATCTGTAGACTCAGACACAGATCATGAATTTGATGAAGAGGAAAATAATGAAGCGCAGGAAACTGATGAACATTACTATTTTGGTGAGTAGAAAAGACAGATGTAATAATAACAATATCTAATAATGGTGTAATGTACTTATTTTTTATTTTAGGTAAGTATGGAACTAAATGTAGGAAAGTGCCTTGGAAAGCAACACAGACACGGCCTCATAATATACTAACCAAACTGCCTGGAGTAGCTGGAGACGCAAAGAAAATGGTAACTGAAATTGACTGCTGGAGCCTATTCATCAGTAATGATATCCTAGATCTAATTGTGGTCAACACTAACAGGCGTATAGCTGATCTAAAAGGAAACTTTGTTCGCAAGAGTGACTGCAAGGACACAGACGCAATCGAAATAAAAGCCTTTCTTGGCTTGTTTTACCTTGCTGGTGTGTTCCGTGGTGGGCGACAGAAGGTTCACGACTTCTGGACAGCAGATGACTTTGGTCTGAATATTTTTAGAATGACCATGTCCGAAAAGCTTTTCCTGTTCCTAATAAGATGTGTTCGTTTTGACGATGGAGCCACAAGACAAGAACGGCGCAAGACAGACAAATTAGCAGCCGTGAGGGAAATGTTCACCGTGTGTTTGAATAACTGCAAGACACATTCTCCCTCGGTCAGAAAGTCACAGTTGATGAGCAGCTACCAGCATTTCGAGGCCGGTGTGGATTTCGCCAGTTCATACCATCCAAACCATCTAAATATGGCATCAAAATTTTCTGCCTACGTGATGTCAAGCTTTATTATACTTACAACATGGAAATATATTGTGGATTACAACCAGAAGGACCCTTTCAGAATAACAACTCCGCCAAAGAAGTAGTTCTGATACTTGCCGAACCAATATATGGAACGGGTAGAAACATTACAGCAGATAACTGGTTCACTAGTTTGGAGTTAGTAAGAGAACTGCATAAAAGGAGACTGTCGTTTGTAGGCACAATTAGAAAAAAACAAGAAGGAACTGCCACCGAATTTCGTAGCACCAAAAAGTAGACAGCAGTATGATAGCGTATTTGGCTACAGCAAGAATGAAACCCTTGTGTCGTATGTCCCGAAAATAGGGAAAACTGTAGTCCTCCTTTCGAGTATGCATGTTTCGTCAAGTGAGGTTTCGGAAGGTTTAGAGAAAAAACCAGCAATTATTCTACACTATAACGACACCAAATCTGGAGTTGATGTAGTTGGCAACCTCTGTGCAAACTACAATGTAGCTAGGTCAAGAAGAACATGGCCTATGGTGATTTTTTTCCACCTGTTGAACATTGCAGGCATCAACTCAAGAGTATTTTTCTTGGGCAACAAGAATAAATACTCAAATCGGCGCGAGTACCTCAAAACTTTGGCTCTGACTCTACTGCAAGATCATCTCAAAAGAAGAGCTCTTATTATGACTCTACCTGATGATATAAAGTCAATGCTAGTAAAGTACAAACCTAAAGGAAAAGAGCAAGAAAACGCTGAACAATCCTTGGAATAAGAAAACAAAAAAAGAAAATGGTGCCAGTCATGCTACAGGGAGACAAAAAAGACTTGTCTCAGAAAGTATACATGTGAAAAATGCGGTACACATCTTTGTTTGCAAAAACACACAAAAATAATTTGTGAACAATGTCTTTCTGTAGAGGGCAATCAGTAAAAAGAGACATGCTTTGATTAGTTCAATAATTTATTTGTATCTATAATAAAATCAATTTTTAAAAGGATTTCATGTACTTCTCCATTACAAAATGTCAAATATTTCTGTTAATTTGAAAGTGTAATGAGCCTGATGTTCACTTCTGTATTTGTAAAATCTGTAACAATAAAGGTAACTGCAATTTAAAACAAAAGCAAAAGATAAAGAACTTGTAAACAAACAAAAAACCACAAAAATCGTCGCATGTATCCACGAGATACATCGCGACTAGTGGTGTCATGAAAATTGACGCGCCTGCTGGAGGGTTAAGGAATGTGAAACCTACGTTTCTAGCACTTGTAGATTTAGAGAAATCTTTTGACAACGTTGATTGGAATACTCTCTTTCAAATTCTGAAGGTGGCAGGGGTAAAATACAGGGAGCGAAAGGCTATTTACAATTTGTACAGAAACCAGATGGAAGCTATAAGAGTCGATGGGCATGAAAGGGAATCAGTGGTTGGGAAGGGAGTGAGACAGGTTTGTTGCCTATCCCCGATGTTATTCAATCTGCATATTGAGCAAGCAGTAAAGGGAACAAAAGAAAAATTCGGAGAAGGAATTAAAATCCATGGAAAAGAAATAAAAACAATGAGGTTTGCCGATGACATTGTAATTATATGAGAGACAGCAAAGGACCTGGAAGAGCAGTTGAACGGAATGGACAGTGTCTTGAAAGATGAACATCAATAAAGGCAAAAGGAGGATAATGGAATGTAGTTGAAAGTCGGGTGATGCTGAGGGAATTAGATTAGGAAATGAGACACTTAAAGTAGCAAAGGAGTTTTGGTATTTGGGATGCTAAATAACTGATGATGGTCGAAGCAGAGAGGATATAAAATGTAGACTGGCAATGGCAAGGAAAGCGTTTCTGAAGAAGAGAAATTTGTTAACATCGAGTGTAGATTTAAGTGTCAGTAAGTCTTTTCTGAAAGTATTTGTATGGAATGTAGCCATGTATGGAAGTGAAACATGTACGATAACTAGTTTATACAAGAAGAGAATAGAAACTTTCGGAATGTGGTGCTACAGAAGAATGCTGAAGATTAGATGGGTAGATCACATAACTAATGAGGAGGTATTGAATAGAATTGGGGAGAAGAGAAATTTGTGGCACAGCTTGACCAGAGGAAGGGATCGGTTGGTAGGGCATATTCTGAGGCATCAAGGGATGACCAATTTAGTATTTGAGGGCAACGTGGAGGGTAAAAATCGTAGAGGGAGACCAAGAGATGAATACACCAACCCGATTCAGAAGGATGTAGGTTGCAGTAGGTATTGGGAGATGAAGAAGCTTGCACAAGATAGAGAGCATGGAGAGCTGCATCGAACCAGTCTTTGGACTGAAGACCACAACAACAAACTGGCGCGTCGGACATTGGCGATACGGATAGATAGCCCTAGACAGATGCGCTGTTTTTTGCGGCATTCCTTTTACATTCACCATATAAACTAGTATATCCAACTTCTCGTCATTGGTGTACAGGTATGCACGCAACGAATGTTGAATCATAAATGAACGGGCTGCAGTGGGGACAAGTAACCAGGCAAGTGTGTTGACACAGCGTAGCACGAGAGCTCTGCTTGGCGGTGTTTGCACAGCCGGTGCCAATTCCGGCCACAGTGCTCTCAAATTTTAGGACATTTCTCTAATTTTTGTATATATATATATATGTGTGTGTGTGTGTGTGTGTGTGTGTGTGTGTGTGTGTGTGTGTGTGTGTGAAAAAAAGTAGAGTAGAACCGGGTACTTTAACTTTCTTTGAACAGTAGTTGTTCATCTACGTATTTCTAGCAGCGATATTTCCAGAAATATTTAAGACTGTGATTCGTTATAGGTCTACAAACAACTTTGCAAAATATGAATGCTTAAACCTGTATTTAAATATATTACATTACGTCTTTTCTCAGACCTTGCAAAAACACTATTTTACCCCAAACAAGGGATAAAACTGTGTGTACACTGAAATCAATGGAAAAAACAGTAAAATAATTGAATGAATTTAATTTCAATTCTGAACTTGATGAATTACATTATGGTATAAAGTTTCGATAAAATATCACTGTATAAACATAATTTTAATTAAGTATTGTTTTCCTGCTTCACAAAGAAATAATAAACTAAAGTTAACATCCACGTAATATTTTTAAGAACTTATTTGGGCGGTTATATCATATGCAGTAGTTACACATGAATCTGTCATCGTCTTCTTCTGCATTCGAGCATGCTTCCTGGTCCCACCCTTTGCACTTGTAGCACTGTATCTATCCTTCCTTGGATGAAGATTGAACGTAGATCACATTGCAGAAAATGTAGGCTTCATTAAGGTCTTCTTCTGCGGAGGAAGAATCTGCAGTGTTATCTTTCTTACGTGTCTAATTCTTCTTTATTTTGTTTTCTATTGCTCTGTTTTTTGTTTCATACTCTTTGTTGCTTTTCTATCCCCATCTATTCCATTTTTCTCATTCTTTTTACTGATGTAGGACAACTTTTCAATCCTTTCTGTTCTTTTTCTCTCTTTTCATTTTCTGTTTTTTCTAATTTGTGTGGATAAGTTGTTAATATCGGAGTTTTTCCTCTTCTATGCTTTATCTGCTTTTCACCTCATTCACATGCGTGTGGAGCAGGCATAAGTAAATTTGGAGGAACTGTAAAACAAGATTCTTTGGAAGTTGAAGCCAACTGCAAAGTTTTCGTTTCTCACAGTTTTTTCCAACACATCGTTACCTCTTGACTCATTATGAGGTGGCTTGTCGATTTCACTCCATGCAACTTCAAGAAGTGGCATAGGCATATCGGTGGTGTCTGATAGGGCATAAAGGTGAAAAGGAAAAATATTCTTATTAAATGTAGAGATTCCTCTTTTCAGACCTCTTAACTGCTATTTGCATAATTGCAGCTCTGGTAAATGTATCTCTGAAAGGCTCCCCTACTTCGTACATTGTAACACTTGGTCCAGGATATGCTAGTTACTACTGTCTGACATCTTGTTCATTAAATTTGCTTAAATGACTCGTGAAGAATACGTACAATGCGATAATTCGTGTGAGGAGGTAAGCAAAGTAGTATAAAATTACTTTCTCTATCCAAGTTGATAAGGTTTAAGCTTTTGGCATTGGAGCTATGCTATCTAAAGTCAACAATATTGACTTGGTTTTTGAGGGTATAGAACACTTCTGGGAGCGATAAAAAAACTGTCTTTGTTAATCCACCCACTTTCATGATAGTACGCAAAACAGCTATGAACTGACTCATCCATTAGCAACTGGTTCTCTCTTTTCCACGGGACAACATACATGGGAGGCATACATTGACCTGATGTGCTCATGCATATTTCTACAGTTACAAGAACTCCTCGTTCTGCGGACGATAAACACCCTACTTCTTTCTTGCATGGTTTGCCTTGAATGGTTTGCTTGGAGCTGTCATAATTCCTGTTTCGTCAACGTTGTAAGTATTTGTTGGTGAAATGTTTCGCTCTTCGTAGACTGAATCCAACAGAAATTTCCCACCGTGCTACGACTGAAACCTTCAGCAAGTGCCAGTGGTGTTTTCTCTGGGTTTCTCAGCGATAGTTATTGATGTCTTACCAGAAACAAATACATCCATTTCTTTCCTGCCATTGATCTATCCTTATTAAAATTATGTTTAATGCAATTCCTTCCAGGGAGTTCAAAAGCTAGTCTGCACAGGTCAAACAATGGCAGGCCAAACAACATTTGCTCAAAAATAATACACTCCTGGAAATTGAAATAAGAACACCGTGAATTCATTGTCCCAGGAAGGGGAAACTTTATTGACACATTCCTGGGGTCAGATACATCACATGATCACACTGACAGAACCATAGGCACATAGACACAGGCAACAGAGCATGCACAATGTCGGCACTAGTACAGTGTATATCCACCTTTCGCAGCAATGCAGGCTGCTATTCTCCCATGGAGACGATCGTAGAGATGCTGGATGTAGTCCTGTGGAACGGCTTGCCATGCCATTTCCACCTGGCGCCTCAGTTGGACCAGCGTTCGTGCTGGACGTGCAGACCGCGTGAGACGACGCTTCATCCAGTCCCAAACATGCTCAATGGGGACAGATCCGGAGATCTTGCTGGCCAGGGTAGTTGACTTACACCTTCTAGAGCACGTTGGGTGGCACGGGATACATGCGGACGTGCATTGTCCTGTTGGAACAGCAAGTTCCCTTGCCGGTCTAGGAATGGTAGAACGATGGGTTCGATGACGGTTTGGATGTACCGTGCACTATTCAGTGTCCCCTCGACGATCACCAGTGGTGTACGGCCAGTGTAGGAGATCGCTCCCAACACCATGATGCCGGGTGTTGGCCCTGTGTGCCTCGGTCGTATGCAGTCCTGATTGTGGCGCTCACCTGCACGGCGCCAAACACGCATACGACCATCATTGGCACCAAGGCAGAAGCGACTCTCATCGCTGAAGACGACACGTCTCCATTCGTCCCTCCATTCACGCCTGTCGCGACACCACTGGAGGCGGGCTGCACGATGTTGGGGCGTGGGCGGAAGACGGCCTAACGGTGTGCGGGACCGTAGCCCAGCTTCATGGAGACGGTTGCGAATGGTCCTCGCCGATACCCCAGGAGCAACAGTGTCCCTAATTTGCTGGGAAGTGGCGGTGCGGTCCCCTACGGCACTGCGTAGGATCCTACGGTCTTGGCTTGCATCCGTGCGTCGCTGCGGTCCGGTCCCAGGTCGACTGGCACGTGCACCTTCCGCCGACCACTGGCGACAACATCGATGTACTGTGGAGACCTCACGCCCCACGTGTTGATCAATTCGGCGGTACGTCCACCCGGCCTCCCGCATGCCCACTATACGCCCTCGCTCAAAGTCCGTCAACTGCACATACGGTTCACGTCCACGCTGTCGCGGCATGCTACCAGTGTTAAAGACTGCGATGGAGCTCCGTATGCCACGGCAAACTGGCTGACACTGACGGCGGCGGTGCACAAATGCTGCGCAGCTAGCGCCATTCGACGGCCAACACCGCGGTTCCTGGTGTGTCCGCTGTGCCGTGCGTGTGATCATTGCTTGTACAGCCCTCTCGCAGTGTCCGGAGCAAGTATGGTGGGTCTGACACACCGGTGTCAATGTGTTCTTTTTTCCATTTCCACGAGTGTATTTGATTCACAGTTTCCATTTCCTGTTCATTCGAGAAAATTATGTGACTAACTGCTTAGCAGCTGCTAAAGAAGGCGTGAGCGCTTACTGATGTGCTTTCTCGACTCTGTCTTAAAAAAAAAAAAAAAAAAGGTTCAAATGGCTCTGAGCACTATGGGACTTACTTCTGAGGTCATCAGTTCCCTAGAACTTAGAACTACTTAAACCTAACCAACCAAAGGACGTCACACACATCCATGACCGAGGCAGGATTCGAACCTGCGACCGGAGCGGACGCGCGGTTCCAGACTGAAGCGCCTAGAACCGCTCGGCCACACCGTCCAGCTGACTCTGTCTTCCAAGGTTTACTGAGGAACATTAAAGTCTCTTGTAACCAATTTTCCGCTCGACAATTTCATGTACCGCATTTGCCACATTCCTTTCAGAGCAGTTCTATCGCGTCGTTTTCTCGACATATGTATGGGAAAAAATCTATATGTAGCGAGACATTATGTATATTTACAGTTTCTAAAAAAACCTGTATGTGGCCAGAAATAACGTGTACATAGTTTGTACTACAACACAAGTGCATTTTGGGCACATTTTAACTTGATAGGCACAGACGTTTACCGTTCACAAAGATTTCAAATGGTGGGGTAAATTCGGGCAATACCCGATTTTACCCCTATTGACAATGCCCTATTTCGTCCCCTCAGCCCCAGAAAAAGGAACAATGGTATTTGTAAACCAAATACAAACATTGACAGATTTTCTTTAACATTAAAATGTGTACCAAATAACAGTAAATAAGCATGAATACTTAGCAAATAAGCATGTATACTTACCAAAGTATAAACTGAAGTGTAACAGGATTATATCCACGACACACTTGAACACACAGTTAAAGAAATTCTGATCGAAATCTTCGAAACGCCATCACAATGAAACGACACGTCCTACACTCGCGAGACTCAACACATACATCACTAGATGGCACTCTCTGACCTGATTTTATTCGCAAGATAGCAGCAGCGGTTACAGAAACAGGTGCATGCCCATTTTGAGCCACCTACCCAGTTGGCCAACTCTGTCCTATATTTATTGACACTATTATGAAAACTATAAATTGATACTCACCATATAGCGGAGATGCTGAGTCGCAAATAGGCATAACAAAAAGACTGTCTATCAAGTAAGCTTTCAGCCAATAAGGCCTTCATCAGTCTCAGGCAACATATGCACAAACACGCACACTCATGCGAAAGCATCTCACATACACATGACCACAGTCTCTGGCTGCCAAAGCCAGACTTCGAGTAGCAGTGCATGATAGGAGAAGCAATCTGGGTGGTGGGGGTCAGCAGATTCTCTGCCTCAATCTCCTCCTTACCCCAACGACCCAAATTGCTGCTGATTACCGTCTGCCCTTGGCAGCCGGAGACAGTGGTCATGTCTATGTGAGTTGCATTTGTGTGTGTGTGTGTGTGTGTGTGTGTGAGAGAGAGAGAGAGAGAGAGAGAGAGAGAGAGGGAAAGAGATTATGATGAAGACCTTTTTGGCTGAAAGCTTATGTGGTTGAAGGTCTTTTCGTTGTGCCTGTCTGCGACGCAGCACCTCCGCTGTATGGTGAGCAGCATTCTGTCCTTTTCATAATAATGTCGTTATCCCATCCTGGATTTCCCACCGTATAATGTACTTTGATTCTTTTTACAATAATGCCATAAATCTATAAGCCTTACAAATTACTAAGAATACGTAAATTTATTGCTGTTTCTTAACACCGATCCACTACAACGACAAAACTTAATAGCAAATTACGAGTGGGTTAGGGATTGATTTGAAAATATTCATGAAGGCTTCTCCACTGCCACAGAAGAAATCTTAATGGGTTTCATGGCAAATGCTGAAATAAAAAGACAGTTTAGCAATAAACCGCTCTTTGATTTATGCACAGCAGTGGATGATGAGATTTGTGCACTGAAAGCAAGCACATACAATTACCGTTTTCAACCATCTAACTTTAGGAAACTGGACTTCTGGATTGGTGCTTTGAAGATATGAGAGTTTGCTGGTAATTAATGCCTCCAATATTTTTATGTGGAAACTCTAAAAAGCTTCTTAAATTAAAGAAAATTTATTAACATTCTACATCTTTATTCTTCATGTCTACATATTTATTTTTCAACATCATCACCCTATTGACGGTCACATTTATCCCAACGAGAGACCAGATTGTTAATAGTGTTATTGTAGAATGTTTGTTGGCGGAGACATAACGTTACTTCTACTTCTACTGCTTCGTCACAACCAAAATGAAGTCGCCGAAGGTATTCTTTAAGTTTTGGAAAAGATGAAAATCGAATGGGTTTAAGTTAGGAGGGTATGGAGAATAATCAATGACAGTAAACACAAGATGCTGGATTGTTGCAGATGTAATAGAGTTCGATTGTGATGTGACACTGTCATGCTGAAGAAGAGGGTGTTTCATGTGTGGACGAATTCTTCGAATTCGAAATTCAATCACAGCACACTGTTTCTTATGCACCATCATATTTACATTACACACCACCATGTCACGTGCTGTAACTCGTATGCCTCTAGCGGTAGAGAGCTGAAAAAATTCAGACAGGAAGAAAAAAAAGGTAAAATTTTAATAAAATAATTTAACAGGCCTATTTATTAGTGCATTACATCACTGAAAAAGTAAATTTTAATTCTTTGCTATGTCAGAATGTGTTCTTCTCTGCTTTCCTTTGAATTACTCAGTTTTTGAATTAATATTTTTTGTTTCTCCTTAATAAGTGCTTGATCCACATGGGGGAGGAGAGGGGGATCGCCCGCCCACAGCTGAGAATCGCTGGGAAAGCGTGAATGTAAGGTGGAAGACTTATTTAGACTTCCTCCTTGATGATGTGTTGTCCCTTCTTCTACTTCTTGATTAGTAGGCTGTGAACACTCCAATCTCCCAATACGACAAAAGCCATTTTCCATGGGGCTGCTTATACACAGTTCAGTCAGAATAATGTGACCACCACCTGTATTCGAAGTCACAGACGGCAGGTGGCAGCACTAGAGGTGAAGGGTATATAAAGCGTTTCGGTGGGGGGGGGGGGGGGGGACGCGGAAGACAGTTCAGCTATTGTCGTAATGTGGAAACGGAGCGATTTGTCTGTCCTCCAATGGTGGAATCATTTCCAAACCGCGGAAGTTCGTGAACTGTTCGCATGCCATCATGGTTAAAGTGTACCACGCATGGCAAAATAGCGCTACCCAAGATCAGCACTGGAGCGCATTGGTGCACTAAGGGCCACAGATGACACAGGTAAACAACATTGCAGAGATGTGTAAGAACAAATCTAGTTGCAGCTGTTTAGTAAGGAATCACCCAGGTGAACCAAGGAGTATCAAGAGTGTTGAGCGAACACTGCTGTGTATGGGGCCTCCGCAGCAGGCTCTTGTTCTATGCTCTCATGCTGACTGATGTTCATCGACGACGAAGGATGGAATTAGCTCGTCAGTACCACAACTGCACGTCCACTAAGTGGCAGCAGGAGGCCTTTTCAGATGAATCGGCATAAAACGTCTCGAAGACAATACCCTATATCAATCTTCGGAGACGTCAAAGCCAAAGAAGGGAGTGTTATAGTCTGGGGAATGTTTTGGTAGCTGTTCCTGGGTGATCTTTTCGTTCCGTAAGCCGCAGTGGAACAACTCAAGTATGCATCCATCCTTGTAGACCACGTCCACCCTTACATGCTTTTGGTTTTTCCTTGGCACAATGGTATCTACCAGCAGCACAACGCAACATGTCACATGGGCAGTAATATACTCTAAACTCCTTACCACAAACACCCGGAGTTAAAACACAATCGATAATCTGTGGGACCACGTTGAGTGGGCTGTTCACACCACGGATCCTCAACTGAGACACCCAGAACAGCTGACCACAGTACTGCAGTTTGCATGATTCCACATCTCTATTGGTACCCTCCCAGAATCTCATTGGCTTTCTTCCTGCAAGTCTAGAGCGGATCGCACTGCAGAAGGTGGAATTCAGATTTTTGACTGGCGGTCACGTTAATGTGATTGAACAATTTATGTTCCAACTTCGATGAACGTTCATGCAGCCTATTGCGCCTCGACTGGTCCCATAGATCAACTGATTTTAACAGCATGCGAACTGTATGGATCTATTTGGAACAATAAAAATCCTCGTAGTTTGGTAGCTACACGTAACATAATTACCAACGAGTGGCTGTGGCTGGAAACGGCGATTTCATCGAAGAACTGAGACCATTAGCTGGGCTGGAGGGAGAAGGAGGAGATTTGTGTTTAACGTCCCGTCGACAACGGGATCATTAGAGACCGATCATGTATTAGGAAACGATGGATGAAACTTTTTTATTAATTTTTTTTATCAAACACTGACCTACAGAAATATCCCTGAAAGAGACAACTCAAACTTAACCTATTCATTTGTTGCCGACAATATACAAGCCCAACGCAATCTGAATGCGATACATTGACATCATGACTTTCAATAATCAACACTAAAGAACGGCCTTGAATTGTAAGAAATCCCCACAATAATAAAAATCCAAAAAATATGAAATTAAAGAAATATGAAACTACCTCCAACTCTGTTAATTGTCTAAACTCATTTCAATCACGAATCTCGATAGGAAACCCCATTCTTTTTCATAAGTCATTTACCTCAAAGAAAGCTTTCGTAACACGAATTACAGCAATTACAGCAAGTAGCAACAACAGCCAGCTAAATAAAAATATTCTACTATAGATTCTAACTACTAGGAGGCACATGGTTAGCAAAAGAAAGATTTTGTTGAAGAGCAAACAATGTATTTAGAAAATTTACCCTTATTCATGTGACATCCAGTTACAAAAATTTATATAGTTGTCAATAATCCCATTGCCCAAACATTATCAACCATTCCTCCATCCACATACATTTGCTTGCGTATTTTCTTATAAACACACCAGTTCATCTTACTTTACAATGCATGTCCTACCAACACAGACTCTCCACAAAGAATATCATGTCCATACACTTCCCTATCCACTCGCTAACTGCTAGCCCATCCAACCACAGAATCTCTTGCCGAGGGCGTGGAGACCTGTCAACGATATTACCACAGTCTATAGCCCTGCCAACATACAAACAGGTTACTTACATGGAGAAGGAATTCAGCCGTGATCTTTCAAAGGAACCATGCCTGCATTTTCCTGAAGCAATGTGGTACAAATCACGGAAGACCTAAATCATGATGGCCGGATGAGGTTTGAGCCGTCGTCCTCCCGAATGCGAGTCCAGTGTGCTAATCACTGGGCCACCTCGCTCGGTATCAAGGCTAGAAGCTGTGTTACGTGGTATTAGTGTTTTGTCTTCTATGAGTAGCAACATTTGTGTCTGGTCTACTTACACTGAGATGACCAAGATCATGGGCTAGCGATATACACATACACAGAGGGCTGTACTATCGCGTACAAAAAGTATATAAGGGCAATGCATTGGCGGAGCTGTCATTTGTACTCACGTGATACAAGTGAAAAAGTTTCCAACGTGATTATGGCCGCACGACGGGATTAAAAGACTTTGAAGGCGGTATGGTAGTTGGAGCTAGACGCATGGGACATTCCATTTCGGAAATAGGTGGAGAATTCAGTATTCCGAGATCCCCATTGTCAAGGGTGTGCCGAGAATAGCACATTACAGGCATTACCTTTCACGAAGGACCACGCATGGCCGATGCCCTTCACTTAACGACCGAGAAAAGCGGCGCTTGCTTGGAGTTGACAATGCTAATGACAATGAGTGACATAAAAGCAGGAATCAATATGGGACGTACGACAAACGTATCCGCTAGGACAGCGAGGAGAAATTTGGCGCCAATGTGCTATTGCAGCAGAAGACCGGCTCGAGTGCCTTTGTTAATCATGACATCGCCCGCAGCGCCTCTCCTGGGCTCGTGACCATATCGGTTGGACTCCAGACCATTGGAAAACTGACGCTTGGTCACGTGAGACCCGATTTCTGTTTGTAAGAGCTGACGATAGGGTTCGACTGTGGCGCTGATTCCCTGAAGCTGTAGATCCACGTTATCAACAATGCACTGTGTAAGCTGGTGGAGGCTCCACATCGAATGGTCTGGGTCTTGAGCTCCAACTGAACCGATCGTTGACTGAAAACGGTTATGTTCACATAGCTGGATACTATCTGCAGCCATTCATGGACTTCATGTTCGCAAACAACGATAGAATTTTTATGGATGACAGTGCGTCACTGGGCCACAGTTGTTTGCGATTGGTTATAAGAAAATTCTGGACCACTCGAGCGATCTCCCGAGACGAATCCAATCGAAAATTTATGGGACGTAATCGAGAGGTCGGTTCGTGCATAAAATCTTCCACCGGAAACACCTTGGTAGTCATGGATGGCTATAGAGGCATCATCGTTGACAGAACCGACTGCGGACCTTTGGTGCAGAGCCGGGTGGAGGGTCTGAATCAGAGGCTCAGACGGTTTTGCGACCGTGTTGGCTGCAGATTCCTTGACTTGCGCCATAGGGTGGTGGGGTTTCGGGTTCCGCTGAATAGGTCAGGAGTTCACTACACTCAGCTGGCGGCTACACGGGTAGCGGAGGCTGTGTGGCGTGGACTGGGCGGTTTTTTACGTTAGAGGGCCTCGGGAAAGTACGGGGTGGGCTGCAATCTCAAAGGGTGCATGGCAAATACAGGACGTGCTTGGATCAAGGAACAGTCGGAATTGTAGTTGTAAGTTGTTGTAGTTGTGCTGGGAAAGTCCCTGAGCTTCAAGCGCTAATAGAAAGCACAGAAACTGAAATCGTTATAGGTACGGAAAGCTGGCTAAAGCCTGAAATAAGTTCTGCAGAAATTTTTACGAAGTCTCAGACGGTGTTCAGGAAAGATAGATTAGGCAGAATTGGTGGTGGAGTGTTTGTGTCTGTCAGTAGTGGTTTATCTTGTAGTGAAGTCGAAGTAGACACTCCGTGCGAATTGGTATGGGTGGAGGTTATACTTAACAGCCGAACTAAGTTAATAATTGGCTCCTTCTACCGACCCCCAGACTCCGATGATATAGTTGCGGAACAGTTCAGAGAAAATTTGAGTCTCGTAACAAATAAATACCCCACTCATACGGTTATAGTTGGTGGGGACTTCAACCTTCCCTCGATATGTTGGCAAAAATACTTGTTCAAAACCCGTGGTAGGCAGAAAACATCTTCCGAGATTGTCCTAAATGCTTTCTCCGAAAATTATTTCGAGCAGTTAGTCCACGAACCCACGCGAATTGTAAATGGATGCGAAAACACACTTGACCTCTTAGCCACAAACAATCCAGAGCTGATAGAGAGCATCATGACTGATACAGGGATTAGTGATCACAAGGTCGTTGTAGCTAGGCTCAATACCGTTTCTTCCAAATCCACCAGAAACAAACGCAAAATAATTTTATTTAAAAAAGCGGATAAAGTGTCACTAGAAGCCTTCCTAAGAGACAATCTCCATTCCTTCCGAACTGACTATGCACATGTAGACGAGATGTGGCTTAAATTCAAAGAAATTATAGCAACAGCAATTGAGAGATTCATACCTCATAAATTGGTAAGAGATGGAACTGATCCGCCGTGGTACACAAAACGGGTCCGAACTCTGTTGCAGAGGCAACGGAAAAAGCATGCGAAGTTCAGAAGAACGCGAAATCCCGAAGACTGGCTAAAATTTACAGACGCGCGAAATTTGGCACGGACTTCAATGCGAGATGCCTTTAATACGTAGGTTCCACAACGAAACATTGTCTCGAAATTTGGTAGAAAATCCGAAGAAATTCTGGTCGTATGTAAAGTACACAAGCGGCAAGACGCAGTAAATACCTTCGCTGCGCAGTGCCGATGGTACTGTTACCGACGACTGTGCCGCTAAAGCGGAGTTATTGAACGCAGTTTTCCGAAATTCCTTCACCAGGGAAGACGAATGGACTATTCGAGAATTTGAAACACGAACATCTGCTAGCATGAGTTTCTTAGAAGTAGATATCTTCGGGGTTGCGAAGCAACTCAAATCGCTTGATACGAGCAAGTCTTCAGGTCCAGATTGTATACCGATTAGGTTCCTTTCAGATTATGCTGATACAATAGCTTCCTACTTAGCACTCATATACAACCGCTCGCTCACCGATAGATCTGTACCAACAGATTGGAAAATAGCGCAGGTCGCACCAGTGTTTAAGAAGGGTAGTTGGAGTAACCCATCGAACTACAGACCTATATCATTGGCGTCGGTTTGCAGTAGGGTTTTGGAGCATATACTGTATTCAAACATTATTAATCACCTCGAAGGGAACGATCTATTGATACGTAATCAGCATGGTTTCAGAAAACATCGTTCTTGTGCAACGTAGCTAGGTCTTTATTCGCACGAAGTAATGGCCGCTATCGACAGGGGATCTCAAGTTGATTCCGTATTTCTAGATTTCCGGAAAGCTTTTGACACCGTTCCTCACAAGCGACTTCTAATCAAGCTGCGGGCCTATGGGGTATCGTCTCAGTTGTGCGATTGGATTCGTGATTTCCTGTCAGGAAGGTCGCAGTTCGTAGTAATAGACGGCAAATCATCGAGTAAAACTGAAGTGATATCAGGTGTTCCCCAGGGAAGCGTCCTGGGACCTCTGCTGTTCCTGATCTATATAAACGACCTGGGTGACAATCTGAGCAGTTCTCTTAGGTTGTTCGCAGATGATGCTGTAATTTACCGTCTAGTAAGGTCATCCGAAGACCAGTATCAGTTGCAAAGCGATTTAGAAAAGATTGCTGTATGGTGTGGCAGGTGGCAGTTGACGCTAAATAACGAAAAGTGTGAGGTGATCCACATGAGTTCCAAAAGAAATCCGTAGGAATTCGATTACTCGATAAATAGCACAATTGTGAAGGCTGTCAATTCAACTAAGTACCTGGGTGTTAAAATTACGAACAACTTCAGTTGGAAAGACCACATAGATAATATTGTGGGGAAGGCGAGCCAAAGGTTGTGTTTCATTGGTAGGACAGTTAGAAGATGCAACAAGTCCACTAAAGAGACAGCTTACACTACACTCGTTCGTCCTCTGTTAGAATATTGCTGCGCGGTGTAGGATCCTTACCAGGTGGGATTGACGGAGGACATCGAAAGGGTGCAAAAAAAGGGCAGCTCGGTTTGTATTATCACGTAGTAGGGGAGGGAGTGTGGCAGATATGATACGCGAATTGGGATGGAAGTCATTACAGCAAAGACGTTTTTCGTCGCGGCGAGATCTATTTACGAAATTTCAGTCACCAACTTTCTCTTCCGAATGCGAAAATATTTTGTTGAGCCCAACCTACATAGGTAGGAATGATTATCAAAATAAAATAAGAGAAATCAGAGCTCGAACAGAAAGGTTTAGGTGTTCGTTTTTCCCGCGCGCTGTTCGGGAGTGGAATAGTAGAGAGATAGTATGATTGCGGTTCGGCGAACCCTCTGCCAAGCACTTAAATGTGAATTGCAGAGTAGTCATGTAGATGTAGATGTAGATGGCCAATATTTCTCAAGGGACTTCCAACAACTTTTTAAGTCCATGCCACGTCAAGTTGCTGCACTACTAAGGAAAAAGGAGATCAAGAACAGTATCAGGAGGTATCCCAGGACTTTTGTCACCTCAGTGTATATTCTAAATAGTTGTTGCCTAGGGTGTAGCCCTTTTTAAAATGTGATATCATAGAGTAGTGCGGAATATTATATGGATATATACGTAATTAATCAAGCAGTATTGACACTGAAGGGGCAGGAGACCCTCAAGGAGGACAGCGATTATTCTTAGCAAGTAAACATAAAAATTTTGTCTGAATGCAGTACGTACATTTCTCCTTTAACGCGTTTCGGTCTGAACCGTCATTAGGTCGCGTTAAAGGCAAAGAAAACGTGTAAGGTGCAATGCATTGCGGGATAATTCACAACTGGTTAACACTGTTAATACATACTAAAATTAGCGTGAAGCGTTGATACAGTGCAATACGTCAATAACTGTACTATAGATCACAGTACCAAGCGCCAGATCGTGGCAGTGACTGAGGCACTAACAAAATATTGCCGCAATATGGCGTAATAGTAAAAAGGGGATTATACAGATTGGCATCCCTGTTCAATGTTAAACATAGGAGCTTTAGTCGTACGGTAAAAAAAGAAACATACTAACTGATGTAAAAAGGTAAGGACAATTACTTTCCATTTACATAATATCTGTTCCACGTTTGACAACATTGTGAAGAATTACACCTCTTTACCAACTTTTCAACCATAATATATAAATTCCTCAATGCATCACGGACGTCGTCTTGGGGGGATGAGCCGGCCGGAGTGGCCGTGCGGTTCTGGGCACTACAGTCTGGAGCCGAGCGCCCGCTACGGTCGCAGGTTCGAATCCTGCCTCGGGCATGGATGTGTGTGATGTCCTTAGGTTAGTTAGGTTTAATTAGTTCTAAGTTCTAGGCGACTGATGACCGTAGCAGTTAAGTCGCATAGTGCTCAGAGCCATTTGAACCATTTGGGGGGATGACTGGTGTGCCTCAACGGTACCGATAGCCATACTGCAGGGGCAACTACAGCAAAGGGCTCTTTGTGGAGAGGCTAGACTAATACGTGGTTCCTCAAGAGGGGCAGTAGCCTTTTCAGTAGTTGCAGGGTCATCAGTCTATATAATTGATCGATGGCCAAGAAACATTTAACATGTCCCTGCTGCACCGATTCTACAGACCAATGAAAGCAAGAATAAAATACAGCCGTCATTTTTTCCTCTAAGAGTATGTAGCAACAATATATTGCTTAATGATGATGCAGCCTCCCGGTAAAATATTCCAGAGGTAAAGTAGTCTCGTTATTGGACCTACAGGCGGGGAGTACTCAGCAGGATACCGTAATCAGTAGAAAGAAAATTTGCACTGTACAGGTGGAACGTGGAATGTTAGAGCTCTCAATCAGAAAAACAGTTGATAAAATAGGAGAAAGAAAATGGATAGATTGAAATGAGGTATAATGAGAATTATTGAAGTGCTGTGGCAGGAAGAATAGGACTTCTGGTCAAGCAGTTGATGTTTATAAACGCAAAATCAAACAGGGGTAGCGCAGGAGTAAGCTTTATAATGAATAAGAAATCAGCAATGCGGTCAAGCTGCTGTAAACAACATAGTGACGGCATTATCATAGCCATCACAAACACAAAGCCAACACCCACCTCACAAGGGAACCTGCCCATCGCACCCCCCTCAAATTTAGATATAAGTTGGCACACTGGATAGGCCTTGAAAAACTGATCAATCGAGAAAACAGGAAGAAGTTGTGTGGAACTACGAAAAAATATGCAAAATATACAAACTGAGTAGTCCATGCGTAAGATAGGCAACATCAAGGCTAACGTGAGGTTAGGGGCTCCGTGGTCCCGTGGTTAGCGTGAACAGCTGCGGAGCGAGAGGTCTTTGGTTTAAGTCTTCCCTCCAGTGAAAAGTTTAATTTCTTTATTTTCGCAAAGTTATGGTCTGTCCGTTCGTTCATTGACGTCTCTGTTCACTGTAATAAGTTTAGTGTTTGTGTTTTGCGACCGCACCGGTAAACCGTGCAATTAGTAGACGAAAGGACGTGCCTCTCCAATGGGAACCTAAAACATTTGATCGCAAGCTCATAGGTCAACCGATTCCTCCACAGGAAAACACGTCTGATATATTCTATACGACACTGGTGACGGCATGTACGTCACATGACAGGAATATGTTGTCGACCCACCTAACTTGTACACTTGCCGAACGGGTAAAAAGATTCTTCTACCTTACCCGATTTAGGTTTTCTTGTGGATGTGATAATCACTCCCAAAAAAGTGATGAAAACGTAAGAGTTTGTCACATAAACTGAAAATAAAAAATTAAACTTTTCACTGGAGGGAAGACTTGAACCAAGGACCTCTCGTTCTGCAGCTGCTCACGCTAACCACGGGACCACGGCGCTCCTGAGCTCACGTCAGCCTTGATGTTGCCTATCTTACGTATGCACTACTCAGTTTGTATATTTTACTTATTTTTTCGTAGTTCCACACAACTACTTCCTGTTTTCTCGATTGATCTGTGTTCAGTTTTTCAAGGCCTATCCACTGTGCCAACTTATAACTGAATCTGAGGGGGGTGCGATGGGGAGGTTCCCTTGTCAGTAGTACAAGTTTATATGCCAACTAGCTCCCCAATTGTTGAAGAGATGTTTAAAGAATACGAGATAGAGCAAGGTAGTAAAGTTAATATGATGGGTGACTGGAAGAAAGATGAGGAAAAATTGTAGGAAAATATGAATTAGGAAATGAAATGAAAGAGGAAAATACCTGGTAAAAATTTTCATAGAACATAATTTAATCATCGGTAACACTTGATGAACCAAGAAATCATGAAAGATAGTTAAGCACATGGAAGGCACCTGGGATTACTGTACGATTTCAGATTCATTATATAATGGCAAATTACAGATTTTGAAACAAAATTTTAAACCGTAATTAAATGGAGAAAAGAGAAACAGCTGTATGTATATCAACAGCTCAGATGACACGCAAATACTAAGCAAAGAAGGGAAAGCTAAAAGTTGGAAAGAATGTATAGCCCACCTACATAAGATGTACAACCTTGAGGCTATTGCTATAAAAAGCGAAGAAGAAGAAGGTAAAGATGAGGCATAACATATGAAGTATTTGACAATGCCCTCAATGACCTAACTGGAAAGACGGCCCCTGGAGTAGACGAATTCCCTTATATGACGGCCTTCGGAGAACGAGCCAGGACAAAATTATTATGTCTGTTGTCAAGATACGAAAAACAGGCGAGATACCCTCAGATTTCAGGAAGAATGTATATAAACCATATCATAGAACGCAGCTTCTGACGGGTATGAACAGTACCGAACCATCAGTTTAATAAATCCTGGCTGCGAAATACTGAGACGAATTATTTACGGATAAGTGAAGAAACTGGAAACCAAGCTTGAAAAAGAGCGGTTTGGGTCCCTTGGAAATATAGGATCGCAGGAGCAGAAATTGACCCTATGACCTACGTTAATGTCATTTGTAGGTTTAGAGAAAGTTCTCACAGTGTTCACCGGACCACACGCGTTGAAATTTTCAAGGTAGCAGGCATAAATACAGTTAGCGAAATGACATTTGCAACTTGTACAGAAACCATAACGCCGTCACAAAGGTCGAAGGACCTGAAGAAGAAGCTGCAATTGAAAAGGGAGGAGTTTTTGATCTATCGTCCGTGTTATGCAACCTGTAGAATGAGAAAGCAGTAAAGGAGACCAAGAAGAAATTCGGAAAGTGTCTTGAAGTCCAAAGGGGAGAAATAAAAACCTTGAAATTTACTGAGGTTATTGTAACTCAGAGACCACAAAGGAGTTGGAATAGCATCTGAACAGATCTGATACTATCTTGAAAAGAGATTATGAGATGTACATCTATGAACGTAGTACATAAACGACATGTAGTCAAACTAAAACAGGTGATGCTGAGGGAATTAGATTAAGAAATCAGACACTATAACTAGAAGATGAGATTTGCCAGCAGTAAATTGAATTATGTAGGCCAAAGTAGAGAGAATATAAAATTCAGATTTCACTAGCAACACTTGATATTAATTTAACTGTTATGAAGCCCTTTTTGAAGGTATTTTTCTGGAATTTGTACTTGTAGAGAAGTGCAATGTGGTTGATAAGCTGTTCAGACAAGAAAAGAAAACAAACTTTTGTAATTTGGTGCTACAGGGAAAAGCTGATGTTAGATGGGTAGACAGTATAACAAATGAGTGCGTACTGAGTCGAACTGGGGGGGGGGGGGGGGGGGGGGAAGGGAGAAATTTAGGCGCAACTTGACTAAAAGAAGGGATCTGTTACTAAAGCATATTCGGAGACATACAGGTCTTGTCAGTGGATGAAAATTGGTGTGGGAGTATGGGGTGGGGATGAGGTAAAAATTGAAGAAGCAATGAGGGCAAGGCAAAGAGCACAGTAAGCAGGTTCAAATGGATGTAAGGTGTCTTTCATACAATATGCAATTTTAAACATGCAATAATTGAGTGAAAAGTGCATCAAAATAAAAAATTCTTTTTATTTTCATCTGCATATACTCCCATTTAAGTGCAGAAAATGATATCAGGCACAAGTCCATCTCAACAGTCTCGGCAGAGAGTTAAAGTATGCGCAAGATAACGTGGCCGCTAAATGCGCAACCAGTAGGGCAAGCATTGGGTAAGCGGTAGTGGTGGGGCTTGCGAGCAGGCGCTGCAGGGGAAATGCTGAGCGCCAGAGGGGAAGTGCCACTCTAAACTGAAACCAAGACTCACATTTTTTGTATATGTTAAGTGGAGCCCCTCCACATCCACACTCGCATGGTGACCATTCAAAAAGATCTACTCCACCTCTGATTTGGTTAGTATCCAGAAAATTAATAATTCCGCTGAAAATGCAGCAAAAGCAGAGATTTATTTTCGCTGGTCTTTTTGACCATTTGTAACTATCAGAGAAGCTTCATAAGTGGCGAATTTTGAATAAAACCTATATTTCCTTTTTTTCCACGTTAAAATTTGCTTCTTTTGCCAAAATGCAGTGCATTTTACACAATGTCATCGCACTGAAATGTTGCGCACTCGGAACAGAGAGAATTTTAAAACTGTAGTTTATAGTTTATTTACTTTGTTAAGTGAGGCATCGAGGAAAGGTAAGGTCAATAGCTTATGAAAAAGCACATATTTGGTACAAAAATAAACGTGTAGTGTCTTCACTTCCACTGTTCTAAAAACCACAAATTTTCGCCTTTCACCACCAATCAAAGATCCGAAAAATTACGTTCGTTATCGAAAAAGTCTGTAGTTAGTGGAATAACACTGTAGATTATGAAGTTTTGTGTGATAACCATAAGGCACTACCCTCCTCTTTGCACACTATTATTTGCCAAGATCTCCTTTCGATTCTCAGACCGTCTATGAAATATGAGGAATTTTGTGGATATTTCATTCTGGCTTCATCGCTGGCGCGCGCGGTCGCAAACGAGTGTGCTACATCAGAGGAGGAGTTTTCTCGAGATTGGTGACAGAGATATTCAGCGAAATCTTAACAAAAATTCAATATCTTAGCTAAATTTCATTCACAACAACATGTATGTAATATGCACCAAACACAAAATCATTCCGAACCTTAGTTTTCAATGCAAAATTTTTTGAATTACATGACAATATCACAAACACTATAACAATTAACGAAATGATGGGCACATCATGAAACAGACATATGAAGCTATAAGTAACGCAAAAATCTATTTTATTTACCGAACAGTTTCTGTAAAATCATTTGAGAAAGACTGCAGGGCGTGAGCCTACATTCTGTCAACACTGGGTGACGCCGACCAGCCGAAAGGGCGCAAATAAATATTGGCCACCGTTTCCGAACAGACGAATGAACTCGCCCAGTACTGTGGACGTAAACTGGTTACTGCCATGACTGCAGCGGCCTCAGACCGCTCGGCTAATGCCGCGCGGCGGAAACAAAATTTTACCGCTCAAATTAAAAATTTCAAAATATGCGAAAGATCCTGTACGTTGCGTTAGTTATGCAAAGATGATGAGTCTTGCACAGGCCATAGTGGCATGGAGAGCTGCATCAACCAATCTTCGGACTGAAGACCACAGCAACAACAAAACAGTATACCTGAAGCCTAACAGCGAGGAAAACCAGTGCTTTTCACCCAGTTTATCATCCAATGTGGAGGTGTTTTCTGGAGTCACTCTTATTTTTTGTTTTGTATCTTCACTTCCTTTTTAACCTGTTTATTCAAGTTATAATTTCTTATACATCTACAGTGGTATGAAAGCTGGTTGTATGTTACACTTTGCTTATAATGATAATCTTATTTATTTCCACTGAATTTGTAAGCATAGTTTCTGCATATCTTTTGGGAAGTAAATTTACGCACAGATTTTTTTATCCAATTTTAATAAAGGAAACAAACGTGTTTCCCTCTTTTCTCTTCATTTTCCCGAAGTCAGGTTGTGTCTCCTATATTAAATATAGCAGACGTAATCAGTCAATGAAAGGGATAAAATGGAAGACAGGGGAAAAGTACTGGTATGTAGAATTACAGAAGTTCAACATTATATCTTTATAGAACCTGCCGTGGTCAAATTTGTGGAACACGCGATTTTAATTTTCAATAAAAATTTATTTGTCTCGATCGCAGAACATGTTTGTACTACATGTGGCTAGAAACTCATTGAAATGAAATTTTAATTGTCTGAACATGATCTCTTGAACAATCGAAGTGGTAATCATTTTATGTATGTGCGATCACGACTAATAAATTTTACACTCTTACGTTCTTTTGTTTTCTGTTCTTTTTTGTTCTTTTTAGGTCGGTGAGATCTTACCACTGTTCTTGTCCTTTTATAAGTAATAACTGTTCCATTTATTTTGGTACTACCCTATATTTATATTTACCTATCTTCTCTGATACTTCCATCTGTACATAACTAGTTGACTCAAAATCCTATGTAACCAGTTTTGCATATTGTAGGCTTTCTCTCCCTATTGTTCTTACTCTCCACTGCTGCTTCTGCCACATAGTTAATTGTAATAGGCTGTCGTAGCATAATGCTAACTAACCTGCCCCTTCTTGTAATAAGGCCCTGTTGAACACTAGTTTCCTGGCGTATTCATTTAAGCAGTTCATAATTTCGTATTTTGTCTCCTTTTAACATTCTTCGATAGCACTGCATTTGAAACTCTTGCAATTCCTGTTTTACTGGATTTCCAGTTTCCTTGTTTCGGCCATCCTGTGAAATCTTACTTCATTCATAGGAGAATTCTATCACATGTTCCACTTCTGTGTCGCATCCGAGCCATCATTCTCTTTTTAGCTGCTCTAGATCATCTTTGTCTTTCTTTATTTATTGTTAAACCCATAGTAAGTGCTAAATGAACTGCACATTCCTTCAACAAGTCTCTTTTTGAATAAGAGTTCTCTTAGTTCATGGTCAGTTGGAGGTCATCTAGCTTTCGCTAATGGTAATTAAGTCGTCATAAGATGGTATCAAATGAGTTGATATTATTTAAATTTGTAACTTCCCTTCCCTTAAAAACTCGTTGATACTTTTGTTTTTAAGAATTTTAAATAATTTCAGAAAAAGATATAATCTCGCTTCAGGGATTTATTAACTTTTATGTCATCAGCTGATGAAGTTTTATTCGAGTATTTGTATTTCTTAAGCTTTAAAAAGAATCTTTCTTTCTTTATGATTCACGTCTTTCGTATTATCTAATACAAAATCTTTAAAAAACTGTAACGTGACGCAGAGATTTGAGTTCCTACAATTGGGTACAGCTTAGTTACAGTATCGGTACAGAGTCGTTTTCTTCGAAAATTGTTCTATTCCTGAACAATGACGTCAGACGTAAATTAAATACTGTTTCATTAATCACATCGAAATTTACAAGCATTCAAGAGACGTATAATATTTTATAGTGGGTGTTCTAAGACAAGAGACGAAGATTCCAGAGTACTTGACTTTTCATTGTTAAGGCGTTTTCTTAGTAGGAACAAATTGAAATTTGTTTCAGTGAAACGATTCTTGAAAAAAGAACGTGGCAATATTTGAGTTATTTTTTCCATTTTCTTACACTTCATTTATTTCTTTATTCTTCTTACAACGAAGAAATTAATGAGGTCCGATTTCTTCGCAGTTAAGAGAATACCACATGACTTAAAGGCATTTAAGAAAATTTATTACGTCTTTTGGATTGCAATTTGTTCATATACCATTACGCGGACTAGTGAGCATTTTTGAATAAACATTCTATTATTGCTCCCTTGATCGATATAACAAAGACTCTGTCGAGTGTTTAAATAGTCAGTTCCAGTTTGTTAAGCAGTTAGTGTAACAAACAGACATGGTACAGACAAGTGTCAGATGCACTTCGATGTCACATTCACATGACACCTCATAATAATACCATACGGCTTCCGAGAGTTGTCAACTAGTTAATATACTATCCGGAAGCAACGGCTCTAAAAGCTGGAATTACGTCAACTGCTCGGTTTTAGAACGACAACTGTGTCCAGACTGTCCTCCTGGGAGATAGGCATATTAACATTTCTTTTATTCTTACTTTCTCCTGTTTTCAGCAGGTAGCATCAGTTCTCGCCCCTCCCTCCCAAAAAAGTGTTATTTGTCACACAACGTCTGCACGAAAAATTACCATTCTATATACTAAATTTTACGAAAATTTCATAAAAATGGAGCAAAGGTAAATAATATATTTACAAGCTGTTCAGGTCAAGGTATTGTGTATTAAGCTACTGTGTTTAGTGTCAGCGATGAAAACAACAATAAGAACAGCTTGCACGGGAGCCAATACCGGCGTCGTAGTATCCGATCGCTACGTAAGCTGCGCCCCATCCAACTTTCACAGGTGGATCATCGGCTTTAGCTGAAGACGGGATAGGAGCAGTCTTTGAAAGTAGTCCGAAGAAATCGCTGTGCCATATTGCACTTCAGACTCGAGAGTCATTTGCGTCTGCTGATAGACCTGTGCACAAACTCAAAACTTTACAAAGTGGCGATAATGATTCGACTGACCTGTTCCGTTTGGCTCGACGTGAATACTGCAACAGGCTATTGTAGGCTGTACCTGCTGGGAACGATCATCCTGAATTATGGTAGTTTCTATCATCAAAAACGCCATGTATTATCGTTGTGGTAACATTGGTGGTGTGCTCTTTCAACCCTAGACCTCTTTCAGAGCTTGAGGATCACTGCCAAGGCTTTAACGCGCGAGCTAGCGCGCGCACACACACACACGCACACACACACACACACACACACACACACACATTCACACACACAAGCGCGAGCGCTTTATTTCGGTATAAATAGTGAAGTAAACGGACTGTGGGTTATTCACAAAACTGACAGTATTTCACAGACATTGACCAAAAATGTGGTTATGACCTCGACTCTGAAGTAAAACACTGCCACCATACTGAATTTCTTATTTCTCTCCTCACATAAATTGATGGTCGTTCTTTGTAGAGAACGTGCGCCAGTATTTTCTGTTATAGACAGCTCGTGGAGGAGGGAAAGAGTTTCACCTCCGATATTTGCCGATATGAGCGGAAGAGCGTTGCTGCACTACCGCTGACGACCGCGAACCAACCAGATAACCTGCTTCCACAGCCCCACTTTAAAGCTGGCTTCATGAATTTTAATGTAAGCGCTCATCGGAATTCCCAAAGAAGGGCCTACGAAAAAAGAAGATAACTGGCGCAGAGTGTTTACAAATTCAGAATAAGAATTTGGTTTAAATGAGGAATTAAGGAACACAGACTAGTAAACATTATGACACGAAAAACGACACTGGAAAGAATATATATATATACATGCGCATACAGTCCTGCTGTATTTACATAATAACACAGAGGAAGTTCATGTTTGAAATGGAACGTTAGTTGCCTGACAGTGTTCCTCATTCAAACCGTCTTTCTTAACCTGAAGTTGTTGTCCTATATGACTGCAATGACAAGACCTGTTCATAGACTTGTTGCTGATTTGAGGTACATCAGGTTTTAGTTTCTGTTTTGTTAAGTCAAGGATACGTTTAATCCATAGGGTGGCCGAATCTCTGTGGTTATGTTTGCCGTATGCACCGTTTGTCTCATATTTCGAAAGAGACCGTCATGTTTCCAGCTCCTGAGGAACTGATAGTGCTTCCCGTATATCATTTAACAGCTGAGTTCTTGCGTGGTACTTATGTCCCATTTCAGCCCATGTCCTATTAATTTACTAATGTATTCGAACAGCTTTATTGGATGGTACGGTCAATCAACTTTGGGTTTGCTTCTTTGTGTTTAATTCTCGGTGCTGCCAGAGGGTGACATCCCTTTCTTCAAGGGTTACACTCTCTTCCTTTTGCAGATCTCTTTCTTTCCCGAAATCCTGGCTTTTATGTTGCTTCTCTAAAATTTATGCTGTCAAAATTATATCCTTTCCAATTCCAGTGTTTTTCATATCTTTGTGAATTTCGTTAAAACATATGGGTGTGGATTTGTAGCTGTTTATTAAGTTGAAGATCTGTTTGGTTCTGCTCTTATTATCCATTCGGTATATGTGTCCATTAAACCACAGTCTTCTTTTGCTCATTAGATCAGTTACCTGTTGCATTTTCAAATATGTCCCCTGTTTGATCTTAATTTGTATTCAGCATTACTATTACTTCTAGGTCCCAGTATTTTCCTTAGAATTCTTCTTTCAACTTTTTACTTTTTTACAAGATATTGGAATCCTGTAGATTAAGTATTTCTGCTGCATACAGTGATTCAGGCCTTAGCACTGTTTTATATTGTCTTATATTTGTGTTCAAGGGTAAAGTTATATATTTTTTGTGTTTACTGTCATTACATGCCCCTTCCATTTTATGCACTCTGTTTTCAGTGGCTACCTTTTCTATTGTATTGTTTGTTATCCATTCTCTTAGATATTCAGATTAGTATATTTTAGATATTGTGTTGCTATGAACATTAAAACTTGGAGGGCGTCATTGATATTTGTGAATAAGTGTTTCTTTTTAATGGAGGATTTTAGTCCTATTTTGTCGTTATTCTGTAGTTCTGTGATTTGATCCTTAGCACCATCCAGTGAGTCAGTAATTAATGCCATTCCGTCTGCAAAAGTTTGACAATTCGTGATGACTCTGTGTTTCAGCGTAGTTGAACATCCGTAGTATTAATGAATTTCCTACATTCACTCGAGTTTTATCACATTTTGCCATACGGATACCAAGGCTCACGCTGCTGTAAGTTAGCGAGCTGGCAAAATCAGTAGAATACCCAACCCTACAAACGAAAGACGGCCAGAGAGCGTGTGAACGAAGTAAAGTTGACCTGAAGCGTACATAGAAAGCTGTGATTCACCTGTTAACGTTGACGCCAAGCATGTAATTTTGCTTATTTTGCTTATTTATATTTGCTGTTTAATTGTTTGTGCGGAGTTCCAATTACGCTGATGACGTTGTCCGCACTGAAGGCTTTATCATTATGATTTCAGTAACTCTAATTTCACACTTATAGCTTTTTTAAAGATTTCATTTAATGTTATATATCTTTGGTGGACTGAACCGACCAATCAGGAGCGTACTTTACTTTTCTGAAAGTATATATGGGGTGTTTCAGAAGTGGTGGTCAACATTCGGGGATGTGACAGGAATGATCATTCGAAACAAAAAAGTCAAGTAAACGCGGGCCTTAAAACGGATATCTTAAGAGCTATGAGCAATTCTTGATCTTCGATACTATGAAACAGATCTCTTCTGTTGCAAACTCTTTGCTTTCCGTATTTTGGGAAACAGTAGTACGGACCAAAACAAGAAAAAAATGCCCAATAAACATGTGCTCTAAAATGCATACGTTAAGAGCGATGAGCACTGTTTCATCTTACTTTGAAAGACAACGCTTTCAATGAACAGGTGCTTATAATTTTTAAGGTATGCATTTTAGAGCACATGTTTATCGGACCTTTTTTTCTTGTTTTGGTCGTTACTACCGCTTCGCAAAATATGGAAAGCAAAGAACTTGCAGTACGAGAGATTTCTTTCACATTATCGAAGATCAAGAATTGCTCATAGCTCTTAAAGTATGTGTTTTACAGCCTATGTTTACTTGACTTTTTTGTTCCGAATGACCATTCGTGACATATCCCTGAATAAGGACCATCACTTCTGAAACACTAACTAAGTTCTTCAGATCATCTAGATTACAGACCATTGTGTCACTGTATGTAGTGACCTGTCATTTAGTCATGGACATATTTGGGAACAATTCGTTGACAAACACGCTCCAGTGTAATGTTATACATTATACAGTAAAACAATGAATGTGCTAATCATGCACAACGTTTCTGATCAAATACATTTGGCTGTCTTCACGGACACGGCAGGTACCAAGTCACAATAGCAGACTACCTGGAGTAACTCATGCACTGTTTTCTCGTGAAATACTCAACATCGTCCTCCACATGCAAAATGTGTCACGACAGGAAAATTACAAATCTCATTTTAATTAGTTTGAGTGACGGTGAATTGGGGCAAGGAGGGGGGCGGGGGGGGGGGGGGGTGTTATGAATCGCTACAATCGCAAGAAATAGAGTTCAGTCAAGCAGTGAGTTTTACGCAGGCAGCCAACAAGAAAAACGGTGTCCAGCAAAGCAGATAAGTATGTTCGGGTCGTAGCTGTAACGGAATCTGTACATTGCGACAAATAATGTAAGCAACACATACCCTGCCATTAGTAAAAGAATTTAACTTTCCGATAGGTGCTTTCCCTCCTGCTCACGCTCTCCTAGCAGACGTAAACACAAAGCTGGCACACTCGAAGATATGGCTGTTCGGTGAGTGGATTCTTGTCAATAACAACCCTGAAAATCAGTTTTCAAAATGGCTCTGAGCACTATGGGACGTAACATCTGACGTCATCAGTCCCCTAGAACTTAGAACTACTTAAACCTAACTGACCTAAGGACATCACACCTACCCATGCCCGAGGCAGGATTCGAACCTGCGACCGTAGCGGTCGCGCGGTTCCAGACCGAAGCGCCTACAACCACTCGGCCACACTGGCCGGAAAAATCAGTTTTCTTGTAAACTCTGCCTTATGGTACTTCCTGGGTTCTAGTTTCTGCGGTTTTTGCTGTACAGACACCTGATATAGACCAGACGTGTAATTTCCAGTATCTTCAAACACCAGGTGTCAGCAAAAATCTCAGTGCACGAAGTGGAAGAAATTTAACAAACAGGATAAATATGGCGTGTTTAACGGATTGGACAGTTCACTTAGGAGCGAAGAAGTCGATTCTCCTCTATGCTGTGCTGAATCTGCTGTACAAAATTCTGAGCTGGAATCTTACAAAGAATAAGGTTCGTAATCGCAGTACTGCAAGCATCTCGCTCTCTAACCCGAGACAATAAGAGCTCATGGACAAGCTGCTTTTGCCTGGTGCAAGCCCTCCGTCGTAAATATATATGTGGGTTTGTTGTTTCGGACATGTCCGAAAAAAAACAGACCATTTTGATCCAGTAGTCACTACGAATTAAGACACAAAGAACTTACAGACATCTGTTGCGAGTGGACATTATTGAAATCAATGGAGAAGTTGAACATCTGTGCCGGACCCGGATTCCAACCCGATCCCAATTGACTGGAAAACTATGTTCGCTCGTAGCATATGTCTGTAATTCCTTTGTGTGTCTCGTCGTAAAGCTACTTCAGTGACCTGCGCGTCAATTTCTCTGAATCTGTATACAAGCACCTCCCCCAGCTGGGCCCGCAAGGCGTCGTGCATCTCCTTCCAGACTCTTCCACCATAGAAAAGTTTGACGTGATCACCGGGGGACAAACACGGGACCTTGGCGTTACTACCCAAAAACCACTAACTACTAGACCATGCAATCAGTTTCATTGGCATTTACTGTTGTGATTTTAGAAGACTACAGAGGCTATGAGTCACACAATAAGTGCAAGATGACTACTGGAATAAAGATATTGTGACGGACAAGGAACTGGAAATGAAATAAAATAAGTGGGCATAGATTCGAACAAATCTAATTGGCATTTTTATCTGGTACTGAAACAGCAGATAACGCAGCAGCAGACACAGCCGTGCAAAATAATGACGTCACTGGGGAAAGTAGTGTTGCGAATAATGAAAGAAAAGCATCATGAGCAGTCGTCATGTGGTATACGTCAGGCCATTTTCCTGTTCTTTTGCTGAATGGAAGCTTCACTCATTGACAGGTACAGATGTGTAGCGAGTGACAGCGCTCCGCTCGTAAGATTACTGAGTGGACCCTAGTAGTTTATACCCTCACTGTTTCTTGGGTGTAAGAAAGTAAATGCTGATGCCAACGTGGCCAGGTAACCAGTTCGTAAAGTGTAAGTAGGCTGTTTAGGTTTTTTTTATTGGTAACGCTACCTCTGTATGAAAATCACTGGCTGTGCTGTGTGCAGTCTGTGGCTGCTTTGCATTGTTGTAATACTCGCCATTGTAGCGTTAGGCAGCTGGCTGTGAACAGCGCGTAGCGTTGCGCAGTTGGAGGTGAGCCGCCAGCAGTGGTGGATGTGGGGAGAGAGATGGCGGAGTTTTGAAATTTGTCATGAACTGCTATATATATTATGACTATTGAGGTAAATACATTGGTTGTTCTCTATCAAAATCTTTCATTTGCTAACTATGCCTATCAGTAGTTAGTGCCTTCAGTAGTTTGAATCTTTTATTTAGCTGGCAGCAGTGGCGCTCGTTTTATTGCAGTAGCTCGAGTAACCAAGATTTTTGTGAGGTAAGTGATTTGTGAAAGGTATAGGTTAATGTTAGTCAGGGCCATTCTTTTGTAGGGATTTTTTAAAGTCAGATTGCGTTGCGCTAAAAAAATATTGTGTTTCAGCTTAAGCACAGTCCTTTATAATTGTTGAAAGGGGACGTTTCAAAAGTAGAGTAGTACAATTACACGCCTGTTACCATTAGGTAGTGCTACTGATGTACGGTTTTCACTGAATAGATTGGTAGACAGAGGCTCGTATTGTTACCGTATCAACAGATTGTAATAATACTTATAAAGTGTATTTTTTGAGCAAACATACACCTTTTAAATGGAACAATGTCTGTTGACATTAACAAATTAAAATAAGGGTCAGAATGTCACTGGTGTTTGTTGCAAGGTTCTAGTGCAAGTAGTTTACGAGATGGGGTATTATGAAAAGTTGTCACACCGACCCTTGTACAATACCTGCGGAAGTACACACTAAAGAACAAAAAATGGTTCAAATGGCTCTGAGCACTATGGGACTTAACATCTATGGTCATCAGTCCCCTAGAACTTAGAACTACTTAAACCTAACTAACCTAAGGACAACACACAACACCCAGTCATCACGAGGCAGAGAAAATCACTGACCCCGCCGGGAATCGAACCCGGGAACCCGGGCGTGGAAAGCGAGAACGCTACCGCACGACCACGAGCTGCGGACAGTAAAGAACAACATAAGTGCAAACAACAATCATGTAGATTCTTACCAGTAACCAGAAAATTGACCATCACAGGTTGTGTACAAAATGACCACCAAATGGTTCAAATGGCTCTGAGCACTATGGGACTCAACTTCTGAGGTCATTAGTCCCCTAGAACTTAGAACTAGTTAAACCTAACTAACCTAAGGACATCACAAACATCCATGCCCGAGGCAGGATTCGAACCTGCGACCGTAGCGGTCTTGCGGTTCCAGACTGCAGCGCCTTTAACCGCACGGCCACTTCGGCCGGCAAAATGACCACCGGCAGGGGCAATACACGCTTCCACTCTGGTATGGAACGACGGCTGCACACGTGCTAGTAATTCAGCGGAGATGTCCGCGAAGGCTGTAGCAATAGGTCGTTGCATATCATCGGATATAGTTGGTGTGCCCTTGTAGGCAGCGTTTTTCAGCTTTCCCCAGAGACAGAAATCTACGGACGTCAAATTCGAGGAAGGGGTCGCTCAAGGAACAGATCCTTAGTGTCCAACGTAACGATTTGGAAACTAGTACTTTGTGCACTACGGGCTGTACAGCCATCATGTTGCAACCACAGGTTCCTCCTAGTCTGCAGTGGAACGGTCTCTAGCATCCGTACCAGATGGTCTGTTAGGAGGCTGCGTTAGAAGCTGCGTTACATGTGCGCATTCAGTTTCCCGTCAATGAAAAACGTGCCTATGAGTTGATGGCTCACTATCCCACACTACACGTTTACACTCTATGGACGCTGACGATGCACCTGACGAAGCTAACGAGGATTGTCAACAGACCAATAGTGCATGTTTCGGCGGTTTACCTGGCCATAATGGGTAAATGTGGCTTCCTTACTAAACAAGATACATGATACAACTTGAGTATCTTGTCTTAATGCCCGTGCACATAAATTAGCAAAATTCTCATAATCGTTTCCATGCAGCTCTTGATGAAGAGAGATGTGGCGGGGATGGAACGTATGTCGATGGAGAATGCGTAGCAAACTTGTCTGGCTCATGCCAATTCCTCGTGCGACTGCGCTGGAGCTAACATGCACATCAACAGCAACAGCAGCAAGAATATTAATTTTCTCATCTCCTGTAGTCATTTGTTTCCTTCTTTTACATTGTCTAGGGGTTACACTACCACCTTCATGTAACTGGTTGAATAGGTTGATAAATAATTGCCGAGATCGTTGACGTCTATTGGAATATCTTGCCGCATACACCGTACAGCAACGAACTGTGTTCTTCCTACACTCTCCTTACATCATGAGCGTTTCGGATTTGTCTGCACCGTCCACTCACGACCTACTGCTTGGACTGTCACACACTAACTGACTTGCAAGTCGCATTGCACTCAAAGAACACACAAGCATAGTGTAAGCAAACATTACAACAACGCCGGTTGAATGGCATAAGCAAGTGTCGGTATGGGAATTATTGAAAATACAGTATCTCGTAAGCGATTCGCACTAGAATCATGAATAAACACCACTGACATTCTAATTTACCCCACATTAAATTTTTTGTGCCAATAGGCATAGTTCAATTTAGTGTATGTTCGCACAAAAAGTAAACTATCTAAGTTTGTTACAATCTGCTGAATGGCTAACAACACGAGCCGCTGTCTACCAATCCTTTCTGTAAAAACCTCATATCAACAACAATTTCCATTTCTGCAATATTTGCGGTGCAAGTTCTAGGTGATTCATCTTGTATGTGATACATGACTAGATGACAAGTTGGTATTAGGAAGGTACCCATTGCCTTACACACGTTTGCCATCAGAATCATGAGGATAAGATTGATGTGCCCTAATTAATTCCAGGTATTCGGCCTACTTTTCTCAGCATTTTTTCCATTTTATTCTTATCGTTCCCACATAATTGTCCGAAATATTCCTGCTGAGCGGTCTGGATACCTGCGCCCATTAACAGGACTCTTCCGGGATTTATAGAGGCGTGCTAACCCCTGATCTAATCCGCCCCCCGGGTCAAGAACGAGGGTTCGTGTACCGACTAGCCTGGATGTGGATTTTTTTGGCGGTTTTCCGCATCCGACTAGGCGAACAGCAAGCCGTGTCCAGGGCCCGCCTCAGTTACACCATTCGCAAACATTTCGAAAACGTGCGATAAAATGTCGATAACGTGCATCTGGGCAGCCTCCATCACCAGCACTGCCGAATTCATATCAACGTGCCGATCCCGTGAAGAGATGAGACAAGACCAGGAGAAATGGGGAGTCCGGAGATGGGTCGTTCGCGAACTAACGGGTCCAGTTCACCAAGATGAACGGAACGAGCGAGGAACGAATTCTAAGGAACGGTCTTTCATAGTTCACTTCGGTCGCTGCTTTCTACTTACAGTTCTCGGGAACGGGAAACGGTCGGTCTCGTTCCCGCAACGGCACGTCGGCCGGTCTCGTTCCAGCCTCGGTCCCGTTCTCGACTGTCTCGGTCTCGGTCTCGCTCGGCCGGACTCGTCTTTCTTCGCGTGGCCACTCGTCGCAGTTCCACTGCCGACTGCTGATAGTTTAGTATCGAGTTGTTGTTGTTGTTGTTCGTTTCGTTCTCTTCGTTCGCTTCGCACGCCCGTTCTAGATCTGTTTCAAACCTTTTCTGAACTTTTAACTTCTAGTTCTTTTCGTATTCTATTCAGCTTTCAGGACCGGTGATTAAAATGTATTTTATAATTACTTAAATTACATAAAAATTACGGGGTATGTAATACATACATCTTTTCAGGCAAGAAAACGGCGTATCAGCTTACTTCAGTATTTTGATAAACAGCAAGAGAAATATTTGTAAAAAGGCAAGATTCTTTGTTATAAGACAAGCAAAGGACGGCGGCACGGCACACACGACTGGCCATTTTCCGTCTTTTTTTTATCCAAGGCAAAAGAGAATGTTCATTCTTATGGAAAACAGACAGACTTACAACCGAATGAAGCCCGCGCTTCGTAATTCAGAGTATGGTGTCACATTCTATAAAGAGTATATGAAACTCCTACAATATTATTTCAGTGGTACAGGGCGGCGCACGAAAAATCGACCCCGAGTACTAGACTGCTCATTGTGGCTTACCAATCGTCATCTATTGTTTAGAAGTTTCCAGAATGAGATTTTCACTCTGCAGCGGAGTGTGCGCTGATATAAAACTTCCTGGCAGATTAAAACTGTGTGCCCGACCGAGACTCGAACTCGGGACCTTTTTCAGGAGTGCTAGTTCTGCCAGGTTCGCAGGAGAGCTTCTGTAAAGTTTGGAAGGTAGGAGACGAGGTACTGGCAGAAGTAAAGTTGTGAGTACCGGGCGTGAGTCGTGCTTCGGTAGCTCAGTTTGTAGAGCACTTGCCCGCGAAAGGCAAAGGTCCCGAGTTCGAGTCTCGGTCAGGCACACAGTTTTAATGTGCCAGGAAGTTTCATATCAGCGCACACTCCGCTGCAGAGTGAAAATCTCATTCTGGAAACATCCCCCAGGCTGTGGCTAAGCCATGTCTCCGCAATATCCTTTCTTTCAGGAGTGCTAGTTCTGCCAGGTTCGCAGGAGAGCTTCTGTAAAGTTTGGAAGGTAGGAGACGAGGTACTGGCAGAAGTAAAGTTGTGAGTACCGGGCGTGAGTCGTGCTTCGGTAGCTCAGTTTGTAGAGCAATTGCCCGCGAAAGGCAAAGGTCCCGAGTTCGAGTCTCGGTCGGGCACACAGTTTTAATCTGCCAGGAAGTTTTGTTTAGAAGTTGTTTGCATCAGCTTATTTGTTAAAGCTTCACTGCCTAATTATTACATGTTTATCTATTCTGCTCGTAGCGGTCAACAAATCGTGAGTAACTGGCGAGGAGTCTGTACTCGGGGCCGGTTTTTCGTGCGCCACCTTATATTATTTCACTGCGATCAGCCACATAACGCTACAGTTGGCTAAACTAGGCGTTTTGCAGAATCACGAAAATTACAAGAGTGTAAGAATTCTGTTATGAATAAAAACTCTGTACCCCCTCTTGGCGCCTCCCATCTTCAGTCACCTATGCTACTAATTTTCAGTTTTTCATAAGAACCATATACCAAGCACAATGAACGGTGAACGAGTAAAATGAACGGTTCCCAAGAAAGAGCGATCATCAGTGAACTAGTTCCCAAGGATGAACGACTTTGCCCATCTCTAGTCCGAAGTATTTCTGTTAGAGTCACGGCAGAGAAGTGAACATAAAACAAATTTTTGTTTTCACAACAATAAAACACTGCCTGTTGTTCGACAACACTTTTCGCACACTGTCACTTTGCAACATTCATTCACAGTGTAATGTGTCTGATATCGAAATAAGTGACCATGGGATAGTAAACCTACTGAAACTTCTCTACAGAGAGAAGGCCACTGCAAGTGATGGTATAGCAGTATGATTGTATATACAGTACATGAGAGAACTTGCCCTACTTCTAGCAGCAATGTACCCCAGATCTTTGAGGGCGCTAAATGTTCCTTATGATTGGGAAAAGACACAGATCGTTTCCGTTTTCAAAAAGGATCGTCGAACAGTCGTGCAAAACTATTGGCCTATATCTATGACGTAGGTCACCTGCAGAATTTTGCAACACGTTTTATGGTCGCGTACTAGGACGAGGCCACGGAAGTAGACGATATTCCTTCAGAATCGCTGACCGCCTTGAGAGAGCCCGTCATGACAAAACTCTTCCAGTAGGTGTGCAAAATTTACCAGGCTAAAGAAATACCATCAGATTTCAAGAAGAATGTAGTAATCCCAATTCCAAAGAAAGTAGTTTCTGAGAGGTGTGAAAATTACCAAACAATCGGTTTAATAAGTCATGATCGCAAAATACTGAAGAATTTTTTACAGAAGAATGGAAAAGCTGGTTGAAACAGATCTCGCGGAAGATCGGTTTGGATTCCAGAGAAATCTAGGAGCACGCGAGGCAATACTGACCCCACGACTTATCTTAGAAGACAGAATTTGTGAACTTAGAAAAAGCTTTTGACAATGTCGACTGTAATACTCTCTTTGAAATTCTGAAGGTAGCAGGGGTAAAATACTGGAAGCCAAAGTCTCTTTACAACTTGTACAGACGGTAGTTACAAGAGTCGAGGGCAATGAAAGGGAGGCGGTGGTTGAAAAGGGAGTGAGAGAATGTTGTAGCCTATCCACGATGTTATTCAATAAGTACATTGAACAATTAGTAAAGTAAACCAAACAAAAATTTGGAGTAGGGATTAAGGTTCAGGGAGAAGAAAGGAAAGCTTTGAGGTTTGCCGATGGCATTGTAATTCAGTCAGAGAGAGTAAAGGACTTGGAAGAGTAGTTGAATGGAATGGACAGTGCCTTGAAAGGAGGATACAAGATGAATGTCAACAGAAGCAAAGTTAATAGATGAATTTTGTTATTTGCGCAGCATAGTAATAACTGATGATGGCCGAAATAGATACAATATAAAACGTTGACTGGCAACGACATGAAAGGCATTTCTGAAGAAGAGAAATTTGTTAATATCGAATATAGATTTAAGTGTTAGAAAGTCTTTTATCAAGGTATTTGTCTGGATTTTAGCCATGTATAGAAGTGAAAAATTGATGATAAAGTTTATATGAAAAGAGAATAGTATCTTTCGAAATGTGGTGCTCAGAAGAATGCTGTAGATTTAGACGGATCGATTACGTAACTAATGAGGAAGTGCTGAATAGAATTGGGGAGACAAGGTGTTTGTGGCACAACTTGACCAAAACTATGGATAGGTTGATAGCACATAGAGGGAGACCACGAGGTGGGTACAGTGAGCAGATTCAGAAAAATTTAGGTTGCAATATTCTGAGATGAAGAGGCTCGCGCAAGATAGAGTAGCACGGAGAGCTGCACCAAACCAGTCTTAGGACTGAAGACCAGAACAGCAACATACTAGGATATTTATGGAGGCAATTTCCTCTATATGAATCAATAGCGGGTCCGAACACAACGATCGCGTGTGCCCCAGCTCGCTTTGTTCGTCCACGAGACCCAGAAGACGGCAGATACCAGCGCCAGACAGATAAGTTATTTTTGAGAATCCTTATCGTGCTGAAACTGCGGTCTGGCTAAAAGTGGATTACAAACAGTCTTGACCGCAAAAACATTTATTTCAATGGTAACCGGTTCAAAAATGGTTCAAATGGCTCTGGGCACTATGGGACTCAACATCTTAGGTCCTAAGTCCCCTAGAACTTAGAACTACTTAAACCTAACTTACCTAAGGACATCACACACACCCATGCCCAAGGCAGGATTCGAACCTGCGACCGTAGCAGTCCCGCGGTTCCGGACTGCAGCGCCAGAACGGCTAGACCACCGCGGCCGGCAATGGTAACCGGTTTTGGTCAATATTTGTCCATCCTCAGACCCTCACAACATGGCAGTACGCGGTGTCCGTGAATGGAGCGGGTGTTGTGACTCCAAGAACGCCAACTGTTCTGAGCATTTCCAGTGTAACACCATCAATAACAGTGTGACTAATCTTTCGGTTTTCATTTCAGATTTTGTTATAGAAATACCGACGAAATTCTTTCTACTTCTTTAACCGTGTTTGAACCCAAGCCTTACGAAGCTCCGATAAACTGTCTTAGCAGACCGTTGTGGCCGAGCGGTTCTAGGCGCTTCAGTCCGGAACCGCGCTGCTGCTACGGTAGCACATTCGAGTCCTACCTCAGGCATGGATATTTGTGCTGTACTTAGGTTAGTTAGGTTTAAGTAGTTCTAAGTCTAGGGGCTGATGACCTCAGATGTTAAGTCCCATAGTGCTCAGAGCCATTTAAACTAAACTATCCTACAAACATTTCGTTTTATCCTCCTCATAGAGACCTAGTATTTAAGCCTATCTACTCTCTCCTCTAAAAGTGGCAGGCATTCTTCTATACTGTGTTGACGTCTTTGCCTTTCTGATCTCTCTGTCCTTTCACCTATCATTTCGTTCCTGATCCAGTCACATTTTTTCCTGTAACCGTTCGCTTTAGCTACCTTGCTCCGTTTCTTTATTTAACTTCATACTTGTCCAACTTCTTTGTCTACTGATCCGTCCAGACGATTCTGTCAAGTTTCATCCTTCTGCTCGTCATTATTATTTATTTATTTATTTACTTATTTATTGCTTACTCAGCCTGAGCAGTTTATGACCTTAAAGCCCTCTCTTATATCTGACTAGGAGGAACACATACCACCTATGATGTTACAGAATCTACCTAATAATAATAGTAGTAGTAATAATAATAATAATAAAAATAAAAAAAAGAATAATTCCCGTGGAGGCCCGGGAAAAGAATAGGCCTCCGGTGTTCTGCCAGTCGTAAAAGGCGACGAAAAGAACAAACCACTAATAGGGCTAACCCCCCTTTTAGTGTGATTAGTTGGTTCAGGACAGAACTAAAGAAGCCTCGGACAAGCGCCGTCATGGTCGGGGACGACGCTTGAACCCTATGCCCGCCCACAATGGTAACGACACTGCTAGCCAACTGGAAAATGATTCAAATCCAAATAGAGGTGTTTTGCAGGATATGCTTCCTGCAACCACCCTAGAAGGAAAACAAAGAAAGAGGATGAGATGGTCAGATGAAGTTAATCGACACCTCATGGTCTGTTATTACCAAGCAACAAATCTAGGAACCAACACAACTGGATAGAGATCACAAGTATACACAACATTTATCACCAGATACCCAGAATTAAAATTTTTAACAGAACAACGACTAGCTGATCAGATCCGTGTAATAATCAAAAATAACAGGATACCCCAGTCAGAATTAGAAAACATCAAACAACAAGTTCAACAAATACTGGAACAAAATAATGTGCAATCAGAAGAAGAAGAAAATACAGTAATGGACTCAAACATCCGAGAGCAAACAAACAAAGATCAACACGCATCAATTAAACAGTCAGAGGAAAACGAAATCTTAAGACAGCCACCAGAACAAGCACAAATAGAACACGAAGTGACACACATGTTAGATATAGAAGAAAAATTTCAGCTGACATATATAAAATACAAAGACACAAATACAGACATTAGACCATTCTTGCATAGACCGCCATATAACCCACAAGTCGAAACAACAATAAAAACTATCAACACAATCATACACAACAAAATAAATGAAAACACAACTATGGAAGAGTTACAACTACTGGTTTATATAGGAGCACTCACTACACTAAATATACACACTAGGCGGAGATCAGAACCAACCAACACACAGAAGAAACCCACAAAACCAGCATGGCAACACAGACTACAGATCAGAATAGAAAAACTGAGGAAAGACATCGGACAGCTAACACAACTTATATGAAATGAAATGTCAGATAAAAAACGAAAAAGGTTAGGTAAAATCTCACAACAAGAAGTGATAGAGCAATTAGATGAAAAGAAGCAGAAATTACAAGCATTGGCCAAACGACTTAGAAGATACAAGAAAAGTGAAAATAGAAGGAAACAAAACCAAACAGTCAACACAAACCAAAAGAAATTTTACCAGACAACAGATAACACACACATTAAAATAGACAATCCACCAAATATAACAGACATGGAACACTTCTGGAGCAACATATGGTCAAACCCAGTACAACATAACAGGCATGCACGGTGGATACAAGCAGAAACAGATACGTACAAGATGATACCACAAATGCCTGAAGTGATAATTTTGCAACATGAAGTCACCCAAGCAATTAATTCTACTCAAAATTGGAAAGCCCCTGGAAAAGATAAAATAGCAAATTTCTGGCTAAACAATATTCACCTCAACATATTCACATCTAACTAAATTATTTAACAGTTACATTGCAGACCCATACACATTGCCTGATACACGTACACAAGGAATAACTTATCTGAAACCTAAAGATCAAGCAGACACAGCAAAACCAGCAAAATATAGCCCCATAACATGCCTACCAACAATATACAAAATATTAACTTCAGTCATTACACAGAAATTAATGACACATACGACACAGAACAAAATTATAAATGAAGAACAAAAAAGCTGTTGCAAAGGAGCACGAGGATGTAAAGAGCAACTGATAACAGATGCAGAGGTGACATATCAAGCTAAAACTAAACAAAGGTCGCTACACTACACATACATTGATTACCAAAAAGCTTTTGATAGTGTACCCCACTCATGATTACTACAAATATTGGAAATATACAAAGTAGATCCTAAATTGATACAGTTCCTAAACATAGTAATGAAAAATTGGAAAACCACACTTAATATCCAAACAAATTCAAATAATATCACATCACAGCCAATACAGATTAAGCGTGGAATATACCAACGAGACTCATTAAGTCCTTTCTGCTACTGCCTTGCTCTGAACCAACTATCCAACATGCTAAATAATACAAATTATGGATACAATATTACTGGAACATACCCACACAAAATCACACATCTGCTATACATGGATGATCTAAAACTACTGGCAGCAACAAATCAACAACTCAACCAATTACTAAAGATAACAGAAGTATTCAGCAATGATATAAATATGGCTTTTGGAACAGACAAATGTAAGAAAAATAGCATAGTCAAGGGAAAACACACTAAACAAGAAGATTACATATCGGATAACCACAGTGACTGCATAGAAGCGATGGAAAAAACAGCTGCCTATAAATATCTAGGATACAGACAAAAACTAGGAATAGATAATACAAATATTAAAGAATAACTAAAAGAAAAATATAGACAAAGACTAACAAAAATACTGAAAACAGAATTGACAGCAAGAAACATGACAAAAGCTATAAATACTTATGCTATACCAATATTGACCTACTCATTTGGAGTAGTGAAATGGAGTAACACAGACCTAGAAGCACTCAATACACTTACACGATCACAATGCCACAAATATAGAATACATCACATACATTCAGCAACTGAAAGATTCACATTAAGCAGAAAGGAAGGAGGAAGGGGATTTATCGACATAAAAAACCTACATTATGGACAGGTAGACAATTTAAGAAAATTCTTTATAGAACGAGCAGAAACTAGCAAAATACACAAAGCAATCACTCATATAAATACATCGGCTACACCACTGCAATTTCATAACCACTTCTAAAACCCTTTAGCTCACATAACATCAACAGATACGAAGAAAGTAAATTGGAAAAAGAAAACACTACATGGCAAGCACCTGTATCATCTAACACAGCCACACATCGATCAAGACGCATCCAGCACATGGCTAAGAAAAGGCAATATATACAGTGAGATGGAAGGATTCATGATTGCAATACAGGATCAAACAATAAACACCAGATGTTACAGCAAGCATATTATTAAAGATCCCAATACCACAACAGATAAATGCAGACTTCGCAAACAACAAATAGAAACAGTAGATCACATCACAAGTGGATGTACAATACTAGCAAATACAGAATACCCCAGAAGACATGACAATGTAGCAAAAATAATACATCAACAGCTTGCCTTACAACATAAACTTATAAAACAACATGTTCCCACATACAAGTATGCACCACAAAATGTACTGGAGAACGATGAATACAAATTATACTGGAACAGAACCATTATAACAGATAAAACAACACCACATAACAAACCTGACATCATACTCACCAATAAAAGGAAGAAATTAACACAACTAATCGAAATATCCATACCCAATACAACAAATATACAAAAGAAAACAGGAGAAAAAATTGAAAAATGCATCCACCTGGCTGAGGAAGTCAAGGACATGTGGCATCAGGATAAAGTTGACATTATACCAATTATACTATCAACTACAGGAGTCATACCACACAATATCCACCAGTACATCAATGCAATACAGCTACATCCAAACTTATATATACAACTACAGAAATCTGTAATTATTGACACTTGTTCAATTACCCGAAAGTTCCTAAATGCAATGTAACATATACCGTACAGTTAAAAGGAAGTGACGCTTGATCAAGGTCCGCGTCACCTTCCATTTTTAACCAGACATAACGTCTGAGACAAGAAAGAAAAAATAATAATAAACCCCGTGGAGGCCCGAGAAAAGAATAGGCCTCCGGTATGTTCTGCCAGTCGTAAAAGGCGAAGAAAAGAACAAACCACTAATGGGGCTAACCCCCCTTTTACTGCGAGTAGTTGGTTCAGGACAGAACTAAAGAAGACTCGGACAAGCGCTGTTATGGTCGGGGACGACGCTTGAACCCTATGCCCGTCCACAATGGTAACAACACTGCTAGCCACATGGAAAATGATTTAAACCCAAATATAGGTGTTTTGCAGGATACGCTTCCTGCAACCACCCTAGAAGGAAAACAAAGACAGAGGATGAGATGGTCAGATGAAGTTAACCGACACCTCATGTTCTGTTATTACCAAGCAACAAACTTAGGAACCATCACAACTGGATACAGATCACAAGTATACACAACATTTATCACCAGATACCCAGAATTAAAATTTTTAATAGAACAACGACTAGCTGATCAGATCCGTGTAATAATCAAAAATAATGGGATACCCAGTCAGAATTAGAAAACAGCTAATAACAAGTACAACAAATACTGGAACAAAATAATGTGCAATCAGAAGAAGAAGAAAATACAGTAATGGACTCAAACACCCCAGAAACAAACAAAGAACAACACACATCAGTTAAACAATCAGAGGAAAACGAAATCTTAAGACAGCCTCCAGAACAAGCACAAATAGAACGCGAAGTGACACACATGTTAGATATAGAAGAAAAGTTTCAGCTGACATATATAGAATACAAAGACACAAATACAGACATTAGATCATTCTTGCACAGACCACCAAATAACCCACAAGTCGAAACAACAATAACAACTATCAACACAATCATACACAACAAAATAAATGAAAATACAACTATGGAAGAGTTACGACTACTGGTTTATATAGGAGCACTTACTACACTAAATATACACACTAGGCAGAGATCAGAACCAACCAACACACAGAAGAAACCCACAAAACCAGCATGGCAACACAGGCTACAGATCAGAATAGAAAAACTGAGAAAAGATATCGGACAGCTAACACAATTTATAAGAAATGAAATATCAGATAAAAAACAAAAACGGTTAGGTAAAATCTCACAACAAGAAGCGATAGAGCAATTAGATGAAAAGAAGCAGAAATTACAAGCATTGGCCAAACGACTTAGAAGATACAAAAACAGTGAAAATAGAAGAAAAAAAACCAAACATTCAACACAAAGAAAAAGAAATTTTACCAGACAATAGATAACACACACACTAAAATAGACAATCCACCAAACATAACAGACATGGAACACTTCTGGAGCAACATATGGTCAAAACCGGTACAACATAACAGACATGCACGGTGGATACAAGCAGAAACAGACACATACAAGATGATACCACAAATGCCTGAAGTGATAGTTTTGCAACATGAAGTCACCTGAGCAATTAATTCTACGCACAATTGGAAAGCCCCTGGAAAAGGTAAAATAGCAAATTTCTGGCTAAAGATGTTCACCTCAACACATTCACATCTAACTAAATTATTTAACAGTTACATTGCAGACCCATACACATTGCCTGGTACACGTACACAAGGAATAACTTATCTGAAACCTAAAGATCAAGCAGACACAGCAAACCCAGCAAAATATCACCCCATAACATGCCTACCAACAAAATACTAAATATTAACTTCAGTCATTACACAGAAATTAATGACACATACAACACAGAACAAAATTATAAATGAAGAGCAAAAAGGCTGCTGCAAAGGAGCACGAGGATGTAAAGAGCAACTGATAATAGATGCAGAGGTGACATATCAAGCAAAAACTAAACAAAGATCGCTAAACTATGCATATATTGATTACCAAAAAGCTTTTGATACTGTACCCCACTCATGGTTATTACAGATATTGGAAATATACAAAGTAGATCCTAAATTGATAGAGATCCTAAACACAGTAATGAAAAATTGGAAAACCACACTTAATATCCAAACAAATTCAAATAATATCACATCACAGCCAATACAGATTAAGCGTGGAATATACCAACGAGACTCGTTAAGTCCTTTCTGCTTCTGCCTTGCTCTGAACCCACTATCCAACATGCTAAATAATACAAATTATGGGTATAATATTACTGGAACATACCAACACAAAATCACACATTTGCTATACATGGGTGATCTAAAACTACTGGCAGCAACAAATCAACAACTCAAACAATTACTAAAGATAACAGAAGTATTCAGTAATGATATAAATATGGCTTTTGGAACAGACCAATGTAAGAAAAATGGCATAGTCAAGTGAAAACACACTAAACAAGAAGATTACATATCGGATAACCACAGCGACTGCATAGAAGCGATAGAAAAAACAGATGCCTATAAATATCTAGGATACAGACAAAAACTAGGAATAAATAATACGAATATTAAAGAAGAACTAAAAGAAAAATATAGGTAAAGACTAACAAAAATACTGAAAACAGAATTGACAGCAAGAAACAAGACAAAAGCTATAAATACTTATGCTATATCAATATTGACCTATTCATTTGGAGTAGTGAAATGGAATGACACAGACCTAGAAGCACTTAATACACTTACGCGATCACAATGCCACAAATATGGAATACATCACATACATTCAGCAACAGAAAGATTCACATTAAGCAGAAAGGAAGGAGGAAGGGGATTTATCGACATAAAAAAACCTACATTATGGACAGGTTGGCAATTTACGAAAATTCTTTATAGAACGAGCAGAAACTAGCAAAATACACAAAGCAATCACTCATATAAATACATCGGCTACACCACTGCAATTTCATAACCACTTCTAAAACCCTTTAGCTCACATAACATCAACAGATACGAAGAAAGTAAATTGGAAAAAGAAAACACTACATGGCAAGCACCTGTATCATCTAACACAGCCACACATCGATCAAGACGCATCCAGCACATGGCTAAGAAAAGGCAATATATACAGTGAGACGGAAGGATTCATGATTGCAATACAGGATCAAACAATAAACACCAGATATTACAGCAAGCATATTATTAAAGATCCCAATACCACAACAGATAAATGCAGTCTTTGCAAACAACAAATAGAAACAGTAGATCACATCACAAGTGGATGTACAATACTAACAAATACAGAATACCCCAGAAGACATGACATTGTAGCAAAAATAATACACTAATAACTTGAAATTCAACATAAACTAATAAAACAACACGTTCCCACATACAAGTATGCACCACAAAATGTACTGGAGAACGATGAATATAAATTATACTGGAACAGAACCATTATAACAGATAAAACAACACCACATAGCAAACCTGACATCATACTCACCAATAAAAGGAAGAAATTAACACAACTAATCGAAATATCCATACCCAATACAACAAATATACAAAAGAAAACAGGAGAAAAAATTGAAAAATACATCCACCTGGCTGAGGAAGTCAAGGACATGTGGCATCAGGATAAAGTTGACATTATACCAATTATACTATCAACTACAGGAGTTATACCACACAATATCCACCAGTACATCAATGCAATACAGCTACATCCAAACTTATATATACAACTACAGAAATCTGTAATTATTGACACTTGTTCAATTACCCGAAAGTTCCTAAATGCAATGTAACATATACCGTACAGTTAAAAGGAAGTGACGCTTGATCAAGGTCCGCGTCACCTTCCATTTTCAACCAGACATAACGTCTGAGACAAGAAAGAAAAAATAATAATAAACCCCGTGGAGGCCCGAGAAAAGAATAGGCCTCCGGTATGTTCTGCCAGTCGTAAAAGGCGACGAAAAGAACAAACCACTAATAGGGCTAACCCCCCTTTTACTGCGAGTAGTTGGTTCAGGACAGAACTAAAGAAGACTCGGACAAGCGCTGTTATGGTCGGGAACGACGCTTGAACCCTATGCCCGTCCACAATGGTAACAACACTGCTAGCCACACGGAAAATGATTTAAATCCAAATAGAGGTGTTTTGCAGGATACGCTTCCTGCAAACACCCTAGAAGGAAAACAAAGACAGAGGATGAGATGGTCAGATGAAGTTAACCGACACCTCATGTTCTGTTATTACCAAGCAACAAACTTAGGAACCATCACAACTGGATACAGATCACAAGTATACACAACATTTATCACCAGATACCCAGAATTAAAATTTTTAATAGAACAACGACTAGCTGATCAGATCCGTGTAATAATCAAAAATAATGGGATACCCAGTCAGAATTAGAAAACAGCTAATAACAAGTACAACAAATACTGGAACAAAATAATGTGCAATCAGAAGAAGAAGAAAATACAGTAATGGACTCAAACACCCCAGAAACAAACAAAGAACAACACACATCAGTTAAACAATCAGAGGAAAACGAAATCTTAAGACAGCCTCCAGAACAAGCACAAATGGAACGCGAAGTGACACACATGTTAGATATAGAAGAAAAGTTTCAGCTGACATATATAGAATACAAAGACACAAATACAGACATTAGATCATTCTTGCACAGACCACCATATAACCCACAAGTCGAAACAACAATAACAACTATCAACACAATCATACACAACAAAATAAATGAAAATACAACTATGGAAGAGGTACGACTATTGGTTTATATAGGAGCACTTACTACACTAAATATACACACTAGGCAGAGATCAGAACCAACCAACATACAGAAGAAACCCACAAAACCAGCATGGCAACACAGGCTACAGATCAGAATAGAAAAACTGAGAAAAGATATCGGACAGCTAACACAATTTATAAGAAATGAAATATCAGACAAAAAACAAAAACGGTTAGGTAAAATCTCACAACAAGAAGCGATAGAGCAATTAGATGAAAAGAAGCAGAAATTACAAGCATTGGCCAAACGACTTAGAAGATACAAAAACAGTGAAAATAGAAGAAAAAAAACCAAACATTCAACACAAAGAAAAAGAAATTTTACCAGACAATAGATAACACACACACTAAAATAGACAATCCACCAAACATAACAGACATGGAACACTTCTGGAGCAACATATGGTCAAAACCGGTACAACATAACAGACATGCACGGTGGATACAAGCAGAAACAGACACATACAAGATGATACCACAAATGCCTGAAGTGATAGTTTTGCAACATGAAGTCACCTGAGCAATTAATTCTACGCACAATTGGAAAGCCCCTGGAAAAGGTAAAATAGCAAATTTCTGGCTAAAGATGTTCACCTTAACACATTCACATCTAACTAAATTATTTAACAGTTACACTGCAGACCCATACACATTACCTGATACACGTACACAAGGAATAACTTATCTGAAACCTAAAAATCAAGCAGACACAGCAAACCCAGCAAAATATCACCCCATAACATGCCTACCAACAATATACAAAATATTAACTTCAGTCATTACACAGAAATTAATGACACATACAACACAGAACAAAATTATAAATGAAGAACAAAAAGGCTGCTGCAAAGGAGCACGAGGATGTAAAGAGCAACTGATAATAGATGCAGAGGTGACATATCAAGCAAAAACTAAACAAAGATCGCTACACTATGCGTATATTGATTATCAAAAAGCTTTTGATACTGTACCCCACTCATAGTTATTACAGATATTGGAAATATACAAAGTAGATCCTAAATTGATAGAGATCCTAAACACAGTAATGAAAAATTGGAAAACCACACTTAATATCCAAACAAATTCAAATAATATCACATCACAGCCAATACAGATTAAGCGTGGAATATACCAACGAGACTCGTTAAGTCCTTTCTGCTTCTGCCTTGCTCTGAACCCACTATCCAACATGCTAAATAATACAAATTATGGGTATAATATTACTGGAACATACCAACACAAAATCACACATTTGCTATACTTGGGTGATCTAAAACTACTGGCAGCAACAAATCAACAACTCAAACAATTACTAAAGATAACAGAAGTATTCAGTAATGATATAAATATGGCTTTTGGAACAGACCAATGTAAGAAAAATGGCATAGTCAAGTGAAAACACACTAAACAAGAAGATTACATATCGGATAACCACAGCGACTGCATAGAAGCGATGGAAAAAACAGCTGCCTATAAATATCTAGGATACAGACAAAAACTAGGAATAAATAATACGAATATTAAAGAAGAACTAAAAGAAAAATATAGGTAAAGACTAACAAAAATACTGAAAACAGAATTGACAGCAAGAAACAAGACAAAAGCTATAAATACTTACGCTATATCAATATTGACCTATTCATTTGGAGTAGTGAAATGGAATGACACAGACCTAGAAGCACTTAATACACTTACGCGATCACAATGCCACAAATATAGAATACATCACATACATTCAGCAACAGAAAGATTCACATTAAGCAGAAAGGAAGGAGGAAGGGGATTTATCGACATAAAAAACCTACATTATGGACAGGTTGGCAATTTACGAAAATTCTTTATAGAACGAGCAGAAACTAGCAAAATACACAAAGCAATCACTCATATAAATACATCGGCTACACCACTGCAATTTCATAACCACTTCTACAACCCTTTAGATCACATAACATCAACAGATACAAAGAAAGCAAATTGGAAAAAGGAAACACAGCAAGCACCCGTATCATATAACACAGCCACACATCGATCAAGACGCATCCAACACATGGCTAAGAAAAGACAATATATATAGTGAGACGGAAGGATTCATGATTGCAATACAGGATCAAACAATAAACACCAGATATTACAGCAAGCATATTATTAAAGATCCCAATACCACAGCAGATAAATTCAGAATTTGCAAACAACAAATAGAAACTGTAGATCACATCACAAGCGGATGTACAATACTAGCAAATACAGAATACCCCAGAAGACATGACAATGTAGCAAAAATAATACACTAATAACTTGAAATTCAACATAAACTAATAAAACAACACGTTCCCACATACAAGTATGCACCACAAAATATACTGGAGAATGATGAATACAAATTATACTGGAACAGAACCATTATAACAGATAAAACAACACCACATAACAAACTTGACATCATACTCACCAATAAAAAGAAGAAATTAACACAACTAATCGAAATATCCATACGCAATGCAACAAATATACAGAAGAAAACAGGAGAAAAAATTGAAAAATACATCCAACTGGCTGAGGAAGTCAAAGACATGTGGCATCAGGATAAATTTGACATTATACCAATTATACTATCAACTACAAGAGTCATACCACACAGTATCCACCAGTACATCAACGCAATACAGCTACATCCAAAAGTATATATACAACTAAATAAATCTGCAATTATTGATACATGTTCAACTACCCGAAAGTTCCTAAATGCAATGTAACATATACCTTACAGTTAAAAGGAAGTCACGCTTGATCAAGTTCCGCGTCACTTTCCATTTTTAACCAGACATAACGTCTGAGAAAGGAAAGAAATAATAATAATAACTGTTGTGGACTTCGGGGCGATACTTTGGTAACGCTAGTTACCGCAATTGTTGAATGCAGGTTTACCCTATCTATCCTGCGTTGACTAAAATTCCATGAACTAAAACTAAATAATGTGCTCTGAACTAAAGTCGGTAGAAAACTAATCTTCTGTGATGATATAGTAGTCGAAGAATAGATCCAAACCAATACCACTTGCTTAAATCTGTTGGCAAGCGGTCTCTGTCCATACACGACAATGCTATTCGCTGGTATATTTCTACTGAAGATCAATCACTGTTTATGTATCGGCCACTGTTTCTATCACACGCGACGACTTTAAGACTTGAAGGGACGACAAATGTTCTGTAGGATGTCTCTAGCAGGACTCGGACTGACTTACAACTTGCAACTCACAAGTTACTGGTGCATTGTTACTTAAGCGCACGTCTCTCTTCGTGGTGGTGCTGCTGTTCCAGCGGGGACGGTTCTCGCAGGCAAAGTGACAGGTTTGCGTGCAGCGGTGTTCCTCCTGCGGACGGACATCCGCGGTGTAATATTTGTGGTTGTGCAGCCATCATACTGAGGTACAAGAAGGTCTTCTTAGAGCAGTTGGGAATGCAGAAGTGGCAAGATGACGTAATGTGGTGTGAGGTACCGATGACAGATGGTTTTGTTCGGTATCGGTATCGTAAGAAAGACCGCCTGTATTGTGGCCCTTCTCCGCGATTTGCTCCTGCGTTCAGAAGCTGCGCGCCAAAATGAAAATGTTCAGTTTTTAATATTAGACAAACTAAAGAGTGTATTTACTTGCGTTTCAAAATAAAGCATCTCTCAATAGCGTGCTATCACTCCATCATTCCACAAGTATTAGTAACCAGCAACATAATAAACAACTGCTAAACGAAAAGGCAGACGAAGCACTTCTGTGATCATCGGATCACGGATAACTTGTATGACGGGCGAAGTGGTTCGGCTGTAAGATGATAGTTAGCTGGGAAGCCTCGGAAGGCAGACAATCAGCGCATTGCAGCATATAAAAGAGCACTCATCGCCCGCGACCAGAGAAAGCAAAACGAAGACCTCATTTTAAGATTTCACGTACAAAGCCAAGATGTAACCCACAAACAATTTATCTGAATCTCGAAATAATCCAGAGCAGTTACACTTCCTCGTTGCATAGAGTCCACCACAGAACAGAGTAGAACAGGACATTTTGTTCCCCCTGCAAGCACAAACCATATTGCTCCTGCACTGGCCAGGTTGAATTCCTGTTGGCTGAGACTTACTGCTCATCAGGAGGTTTATTAAGACAAACCACCAAGACGGGCTACACAATAAATGTCGCGTGGTGGTCACAGATTATCCCGGTAAAACTGCACGCTTGTTAGTAGACGCATGAATAACACAAGCATTTGGAAGTTGACAAATTATAACAGGCAACTTTCGCCGTTAAACATACGAAATGCATTTTGAACACTTATCTGTCGAATTAGAAAAACTGCACCAGCAGCTTTTATAATAATGGCACAAGAGAAAGGTCAATAATATATGGGTGGCTATAGAAAGCAAAACCATTGAAGTAATATCTTCGGTACTGTTACATTATATGTAATGTACTGTTTACGCTTAAGAACCATGCTAAATAAAGTAGGCAAAAACTTGAAATGAGCAAATGTTCTTACGAGAGAGCAAAGTTTTTCGGAAATAGAAACGTGTGGAAATGTAATGAACGAGTAAATTTTTTTGACATAGCGAGGTAAATTTGGATACCCTTACCACGAGATACGTTATTATTCCATAGTATGTATTACCTGACTCACAAAATCTTATTACAGTGGTTGTACCGCTAACACTTCATAAATTTGAATAGAGCCGAAAAAAGGTTTTATTGCGAAGAGTTTCTGACAGACATTTACATTTTTCCGAGCTATCAGCCGAGTACCGTGTAGTATACTTATTTTTAATAACACTCCCTGCATATTTATTAAGTAGAAGGCAGTCTCAAACACGACGGAATTGCAGGAGCGAGTCATTAAGTAGGGACCACTAGGATCGTCCTGTATGACGTTTACTAAAGTAACCAGTACGTCCGCTTCAGATAGTTAATGCTGACCTCAGTGGACGTCGTACAACGCTCTATATTGACTGACAGCTGTTGCACTGAGCGCTTACAAACTCAGAGGACTAACAAGCGCATGTAACATTGAACGTGACGTTTACCATTAGCGAAGCGAAAATTACCTTCGTAATCTACGCGATCAAACGGTAAATTACCGACGTGCAACCTGCAGCTACTCGTCGATATCCCTCCGTTTACGTGCTAGCTAACACGTCCTCATCTTGCACTATTCCTCCCATTCCTCGCCTTACGAAAATAGAGAACATACTTATCCCTTAACTTTTTCCTAAATTACGTATTTGTTAATCTGTGAAAAACGCAATGACTCCATAAAACGCTTACGTAAACAGGAGAAGAGGAATATCAGTATTAATGAAACTTCCTGGCAGATTAAAACTGTGTGCCGGACCGAGACTCGAACTCGGGACCTTTGCCTTTCGCGGGCAAGTGCTCTACCAACTGTGCTACCCAAGCTGTGAGGACGGGGCGTGAGTCGTGCTTGGGTAGCTCAGTTGGTAGAGCACTTGCCCGCGAAAGGCAAAGGTCCCGAGTTCGAGTCTCGGTCTGGCACACAGTTTTAATCTGCCAGGAAGTTTCATATCAGCGCACACTCCGCTGCAGAGTGAAAATCTCATTCTGGATCAGTATTAATGTTATGATTCAGCGAATCCTAAGAAATAAGAGTGCATTTGTACCTCGAAAGCGATAACTTCCGTGAAATAAAAGACGGATGGAATAAATCCGCTGTAATGTGATTTTCTGTTTCCTTCTAATCGAAAGAAGACAAAAATATTATTTTAAAAAATAGATCAACCATTGCCTTTCAAGATAGGAAATGAGTTCTGTGATGTTGTGTAGGAGATAACTACAGAGTTGGGATCCTGCTACATAAATTGTTTCGAAAAATGCGTATTTGTGACAGATGGCGTCTGGATCTAGGGTAGAGTGTTTCTGATGCGCTATTCAGGTAGGATTGTTAAGTCTGAGGAGAGATATGAGGGATTGCATGCGTTGATTAAGCGGTAAGGCACAGAGAACCTGAAAATCACTGTGACTGTTCCCACATATCCGGGATAGGTGTAGCTAAGACTGTAAAATATGATCAAAATGAGAAACGTTACAGATATGTCATATTCGGGCGATTATCATCTCCTCAGGATTCGGTCAGCTTTCCTGTGCAAGTCCTAGTACAGTTAATAATTTGTACTAAAAACACGTAGTATAAATGGCATTTTTTCCGCTACCTACGTAGCTGAATTACAGCTATAATCTCCAAGTAAAACAAAACTGACAACGAAACCATTACCCTAACGTAAAAATATTGCTTGCTGAGTACGAGATTCCAAAATTCATTGCATGCAACGAAATGTACGTTAAGGCATAATCCATTGCGCACGTAGTACGCTATAATGGACCGCAAATATTCAGTGGAAACGAAAATATCAGGAGCGACTCAAGGAGTCGTGAAACCTTCAGTGTTCTCTATATGCATTATTAATATGGTCATCAGCACTAACAGATTGTACACAACCACAGTATCACAGTTCGACAGATATAAGAAAATAATTCCGATATCAGAGAAACCTATTGGTTCAAAATGGTTCAAATAGCTCTGAGCACTATGGGACTTAACTGCTGAGGTCATCAGTCGCCTAGAACTTAGAACTACTTAAACCTAACCAACCGAAGTACTGCAGTAGTTGTCGTACTGAGGAAACGGAGCGAGACTGCAGCGCCTAGAACCGCTCGGCCACTCCGGCCAGCGAAATCTATTGGTATCGACTTACAAATTAGTAGCAAACGACTCAAGCATGTCTCATTGTTTCAGTATTTTTGGTATTAAATGGAACGAACAGGTAAATTTAGTAATAAGGGAGGCAAACAGAAAAGTTAGATCTGTTGTAATGATTTTGGGAGCGTGAAGTGCATTGATAAAGCAAATCGCGTGCAAGACGCTATTGTGACTAATTCTAGAGTATTTTGCCAATTTTTTGAGACTGTATCGAGTAGGCAGCGAACGAATTCAAAGTCATCGCTAGTATCGTAACAATTCAATACATCCAGTTCAAGAGGCTATCAGATAGCATAGAGAAACTTGAAATGGGACTCGCTGGAATAGCGGTAACGTTTTTCTCCAGGCACACTGCTGGACAGGAAAGTGGCACACGTGGAACGCTGTGCAGTAATGCTGGTGACGACATCGCATTACTCATGTAAGTATTCAGAGAATGTGATGAGAGATACAGTGCATGTCTATGAATATTGTAAGTTATTGACCTAGCTCAATATGCGAATCGAGTAGGGCATAAGGTCGCTATCACGACGTGCTCAGTGACTTTTCGATACGTGCGGCAATCGTGATAGGAACCAAAACGTTATGTACCATTTTTCGCGCAAATCAGTATTTGTGGAGCCTTTGTTAGTTATCTGTAGCTCGCAAATGGCACATCAGAATAATATAACACCAATAATTATATTTGTACAGATCGGGTAAAATCCACGGTCAAGTGGCATTAATGTGATCACCGCCTACGTTCGAGGTCGGCGTGCAGTAAACACTCACAGACGGCAGGTGACAGCATTAACAATGGAGGGTATGTAAAGCGTGTCGGTGGCACGCGGACAACAATGCAGTAGTTGTCGTAATGAGGAAACGGAGCGATTAATCTGACGTCCAAAAGGGCATGACCATTGTCTTTAGGGCCAAGGGTGACAGCATTTTGCTAGCTGCAAAGTTTGAAAATTGTTCGCGTTCCGCCGTAGATAAAGTACACTATCGGCCATTAAAAATGCTACACCACGAAGAAATGCAGATGATAAATAGGTATTCATTGGACAAATATATTATACTAGAACTGACATGTGATTACATTTTCACGCAATTTGGGTGCATAGATCCTGAGAAAACAGTACCCAGAACAACCTCCTCCGGACGTAATAACGGCATTGATACGCCTGGGCATAGTCAAACAGAGCTTGGATGGATTGTACAGGTACAGCTGCCCATGCAGCTTCAACACGATACCACAGTTCATCATGAGTAGTGACTGAGGTATTGTGACGAGCCAGCTGCTCGGCCACAATTGACCAGACGTTTTCAGTTGGTGAGAGACCTGGAGAATGTGCTGCCCAGGGCAGCAGTCGAACATTTTCTGTATCCAGAAAGGCCCGTACAGGACCTGCAACATGCGGTCGTGCATTATCCTGCTGAACTGTAGGGTTTCGCAGGGATCGAATGAAGGGTAGAGCCACGGGTCGTAACACATCTGTCCACTGTTCAAAGTGCCGTTAATGCGAACAAGAGGTGACCGATACGTGTAACCAATGGCACCCCATACCATCACGCCGGGTGATACGCCAGTATGGTGACGACGAATACACGCTTCCAATGTGCGTTCACCGCGATGCCGCCAAACACGGATGCGACCATCATGGTACTGTAAACATAACCTGGATTCATCCGAAAAAATGACGTTTTGCCATTCGTGCACCCAGGTTCGTCGTTGAGTACACCATCACAGGTGCTCCCGCCTGTGATGCAGTGTCAAGGGTAACAGCAGCCATGGTCTCCGAGCTGATAGTCCATGCTGCTGCAAACGTCGTCGAACTGTTCGTGCAGATGGTTGTTGTCTTGCAAAGGTCCCCATCTGTTGACTCAAGGATCGAGACGTGGCTGCACGATCCGTTATAGCCATGCGGATAAGATGCCTGTCATCTCGACTGCTAGTGATACGAGGCAGTTGGGATCCAGCACGGCGTTCCGTATTACCGTCCTGAACCCACCGATTCCATATTCTGCTAACAGTCATTGGATCTCGACCGACGCGAGCAGCAATGTCGCGATACGATAAACCGCAATCGCGATAGGCTACAATCCGACCTTTATCAAAGTCGAAAACGTGATGGTACGCATTTCTTGTCCTAACACGAGGCATGACAACAACGTTTCACCAGGCAACACCGGTCAACCGCTGTTTGTGTATGAGAAATCTGTTGGAAAGTTTCCTCATATCAGCACGTTGTAGGTGTCGCCACCGGCCCATCCTTGTGTGAATGCTCTGAAAAGCTAATCATTTGCATATCACAGCATCTTCTTCCTGTCGCGTCTGTAGCTCGTCACCTTCGTGGTGTAGCAATTTTAATGGCCAGTAGTGTATAAAGTACATGGCAAAATGGCGCTATCCAAAACCGATGTCGAGGCAACTTTGGTGCACCACGGGCCATATCGGAACGGGGTGAACGACGCCTGCGGAGATGTGTACGGGCGAACGGACGTGCAACTGTTGAGCCAATGACTGTCCAAATGAACCAAGGGGCTACCAACAGAGTCTCCCAAACGACCGTTCAGCAAACGTTGCTGCGTGTGGGCGTCCACAACAGCCGTTTGGTTCTTGCACCCATGTTGACTGCTGTTCATCGGCGACTAAGGCTGGAATTTGTACGCCAGTACCGCAACTGGATGTCCACTGGAAGTGGCCTTCAGATGAATCAGTTATATGCTCCTTCGGGCAGATGGCCGTTGGCCTGTACGGCGTGAAACGCCTGAAAGCAAAGTTCCAGCAACAATCGTAGGAGAGATACGGACTGGCGAATGTTTTCGTGGCATTCTCTTTGTGATCGCATTCTGGAAGCCATGGTGGATAGTAATGTGCATGAAATCCTTTCCAGGACTATTTCATTTCACCCATCCTGTGTACTATTACATTATAAACATGTCATGGAACAGCTTCTTCTAAGTGAAGAACATCAGTGGTAAAATGAGCAACGTGTTTCATTAGTGACCCAAGAGAAAGAGGCTGGTAACTCTAGAAACACTATACTTCCTCCAGGATTGAATGGCAGATCTGTCAAGCGTCGTTGACCATATGTGTCGTACTTTTCTATACATTCCTTTCTTCTCCGATCCCACGAAGAACCTCCTCCAGTCTTATCAATACACCAAATTTTCAACATCGTTGTATAGCACCACATCTTAAATGCATTGTCATAAATATCTCCCTCATATTAAGGCCTGTTATAATCGGCTCTTTATGTCCTCTTTGCTTCGTCGAAAATGGTTCAGATACCTCTGAGTACTAAGGGACTTAATATCTGAGGTCATCAGTCCCCCTAGAACTTAGAACTAGTTAAACCTAACTAACCTAAGGACATCACAGACACCCATGGCCGAGGCAGGATTCGAACCTGCGACCGTAGCGGTCGTGCGGTTCCAACTTAAAGCTCCTACAACCACTCGGCCACACCGCCTGGCTTTGTTTCGTCCGTCATGTGGTATTTCGCTTCCGACGTAGCAGAATTCCTTCGCTTCGTCTTCTTCATGGTGCTCAAATCTGATGTTACGCTTATCGTTATTCACATTTCTCCTACTTCTCATTACTTTCGTCTTTTATCCATATACTCTCGATTCATAGCGTATACTTGTTCCACTGTTTATACCAAGACACAGGTCCTGTAGTTCTTTCTAATTTTCTCTGGAGATAGTGATGTCATCAGCGAACGTGATCATTGACATCCTTCCATCCCGAATAACAATCTTACTCTTAAACCTTTCTTTTATTTCAGCCAGTAATTTTCGATGCATAGACTGAACAGTATGGGCGAAAGAGTGAACCCCGTTACATCCTTTTTAGGGCGAGAAATTCGTTCTTAATCTTCGATTCTTAGTGTTCGCTGTTGAATCTTGCACATATTGTATACAGGGTGTTACAAAAAGGTACGGCCGGCCGGTGTGGCCGTGCGGTTAAAGGCGCTTCAGTCTGGAACCGCGTGACCGCTACGGTCGCAGGTTCGAATCCTGCCTCGGGCATGGATGTGTGTGATGTCCTTAGGTTAGTTAGGTTTAATTAGTTCTAAGTTCTAGGCGACTGATGACCTCAGAAGTTAAGTTGCATAGTGCTCAGAGCCATTTGAACCAATTGAACAAAAAGGTACGGCCAAACTTTCAGGAAACATTCCTCACACACAAATAAAGAAAAGATGTTATGTGGACATGTGTCCGGAAGCGCTTAATTTCCATGTTAGAGCTCATTTTGGTTTCTTCAGTATGTATTGTACTTCCTCGATTCACCGCCACATTGTAAATTTTCACAATCAACATGTGTGGGCTGACGAGAATCCGCACGCAATTGTGCAATTACATCATCAACACAGATTTTCTGTGAACATTTGGGCAGGCATTGTTGGTGTTTTCTTGATTGGGCCCCATGTTCTTCCACCTACGCTCAATGGAGCACGTTATCATGATTTCATACGGGATACTCTACCTGTGCTCCATGCACGATGGAGCTCCTGCACATTTCAGTCGAAGTATTCGTACGCTTCGCAACAACACATTCGGTGACCGATGGATTGGTACAGGCGGACCAATTCCATGGCCTCCACGCTCTCCTGACCTCAACCCTCGTGACTTTCATTTATGGGGGCATTTGAAAGCTCTTGTCTACGCAACCTCGGTACCAAATGTAGAGACTCTTCGTGCTCGTATTGTGAACGGCTGTGATGCAATACGCCATTCTCCAGGGCTGCATCAGCGCATTAGGGATTCCATGCGACGGAGGGTGGATGCATGTATCCTCGCTAACGGAGGACATTTTGAACATTTCCTGTAACAAAGTGTTTGAAGTCACGCTGGTACGTTCTGTTGCTGTGTGTTTCCATTCCATGATTAATGTGATTTGAAGAGAAGTAATAAAATGAGCTCTAACATGGAAAGTAAGCGTTTCCGGACACATGTCCACATAACATATTTTCTTTCTTTGTGTGTGAGGAATGTTCCCTGAAAGTTTGGCCGTACCTTTTTGTAACACCCCGTATATTATTCGCCTTTCTCTAAAGGTCACGCCCATTTTTCTCAGAAAGTCTAACATCTTGCAAAAATTTACATTATCGAAAGTCGTTCATTAAGCCGACATTACTTAGGAAAATGCTATGATTTTCTTCTTTTTTTTTTTCCTTGCTTATATAACCATGCTCAACGTCAGAACTGTTTCACTGGTATCCTTATCTTCCGAAATTCAAACTGCCTAATACAGCCTCAATTTTCTTTTCCAGTTTTCTGTATATTATTCATGGCAGTAACTTGGATGCATGAGTCTGATTATGCTTTAGTTGTCACACTTACCTGCGCTTACTCTCTTCGGTATTGTGTGGATGGTATTTTTCCGAAAGTCTAATAGTAAGGCTAGAGTCTCACAAATTCTACACATAAAACTGTATAGTCATTTAGTTGACACTTCCCTCAACGATATAAAAAATTGCAAAGAAATGTTATCTATCCCTTCTGCCTTATTTGATCACATGTCTCTCAAATGACTGTAAAGCTCTGACCATAATACAGAATTCGTTGTTACGAGGGCAGTTCAATAAGTAATGCAACACATTTTTTTTCTGAAACAGGGGTTGTTTTATTCAGCATTGAAATACACCAGGTTATTCCCCAATCTTTTAGCTACACAACACTATTTTTCAACGTAATCTCCATTCAATGCTACGGCCTTACGCCACCTTGAAATGAGGGCCTGTATGCCTGCACGGTACCATTCCACTGGTCGATGTCGGAGCCAACGTCGTACTGCATCAATAACTTCTTCATCATCCGCGTAGTGCCTCCCACCGATTGCGTCCTTCATTGGGCCAAACATATGGAAATCCGACGGTGCGAGATCGGGGCTGTAGGGTGCATGAGGAAGAACAGTCCACTGAAGTTTTGTGAGCTCCTCTCGGGTGCGAAGACTTGTGTGAGGTCTTACGTTGTCATGAAGAAGGAGAAGTTCGTTCTGATCTTTGTGCCTACGAACACGCTGAAGGGGAAGGACATCGAACAGAATAACCCCTTCAGCGTCCCAGAAGACTGTAACCATGACTTTACCGGCTGAGGGTATGGCTTTAAACTTTTTCTTGGTAGGGGAGTGGGTGTGGCGCCACTCCATTGATTGCCGTTTTGTTTCAGGTTCGAAGTGATGAACCCATGTTTCATCGCCTGTAACAATCTTCGACAAGAAATTGTCACCCTCAGCCACATGACGAGCAAGCAATTCCGCACAGATGGTTCTCCTTTGCTCTTTATGGTGTTCGGTTAGACAACGAGGGACCCAGCGGGAACAAACCTTTGAATATCCCAACTGGTGAACAATTGTGACAGCACTACCATCAGAGATGTCAAGTTGAGCACTGAGTTGTTTGATGGTGATCCGTCGATCATCTCGAACGAGTGTGTTCGCACGCTCCGCCTTTGCAGGAGTCACAGCTGTGCACGGCCGGCCCGCACGCGGGAGATCAGACAGTCTTGCTTGACCTTGCGGCGATGATGACACACGCTTTGCCCAACGACTCACCGTGCTTTTGTCCACTGCCAGATCACCGTAGACATTCTGCAAGCGCCTATGAATATCTGAGATGCCCTGGTTTTCCGCCAAAAGAAACTCGATCACTGCCCGTTGTTTGCAACGCACATCCGTTACAGACGCCATTTTAACAGCTCCGTACAGCGCTGTCACCTGTCGGAAGTCAATGAAACTATACGAGACGAAGCGGGAATGTTTGAAAATATTCCACAAAAAATTTCCGGTTTTTTCAACCAAAATTGGCCGAGAAAAAAATGTGTTGCATTACTTATTGAACTGCCCTCGTAGTTTCCATATCGACTCCCAGATCTTCCACCACGTCATCAAACAAGTTATCCTCCTTGCAGAGGCTTTCAGTGTACTCTTTCCAGGTATCCAGTCTTTCCTTTGCGTTTAACCTTGGAATTATCATTTCACACTAAATTTTGTTACCCTTGCTTCTAATTTCACCGAATGTTGTTTTGACTTTTCTCTGTGACGAATCATACTTTTTCTTCTTTTCGATTTCTTCACAACTTTTCTGCAGCCTTGGTTTCCCTGTGCAATTCCAATTTAGTTTGTTTTCCGTTAGCACTGCAGATTTCCTGTCTCTCTCTAAACATTTCTATACTTGATACTTCCTGGCAGATTAAAACTGTGTGCCCGACCAAGACTCGAACTCGAGACCTTTGCCTTTCGCGGGCAAGTGCTCTAACATCCGAGCTACCCAAGCACGACTGATGCCCCGTTCTCACAGCTTTACTTTCGCCAGTGCCCGTCTCCTACCTTCAACATTTCACCATCTGTGAGGTCGGGCCGCGAGTCGTGCTTCGGTAGCTCAGATGGTAGCGCACTTGCCCGCGAAAGGCAAAGGTTCCGAGTTCGAGTGTCGGTCCCGCACACAGTTTTAATCTGCAGGAAGTTTCATATCAGCGCACACTCCGCTGCAGAGTGAATATTTCATTCTGGATTTCTATACTTACTCCTTTCGACGATCAGCTGAAGTATTTGTTCTGTTAACCAAAGTTACTTGGCAGTATTTCTTCTGTAAACCAAAGTTAGTTGGCAGCTATTTTCCTTCTACATAAATTTTCCGTCCAATATCTGTGATTCAACGGAACTACCTAATGTAGTATTCACTACTGAAGTATCTACTGCTGTAGAGAGGTTCGAATGCAGGTCATCATTCCTCAATACTTTAGTAACAGACTTCTTTCCACGTGGGTTCATCCAGACTATCCTGCTAAAGTTGAGTCCTACTATTCATCAATAAAAAATGGCTCAAATGGCTCTGAGCACTATGGGACTTAACATCTGAGGCCATCAGTCCCCTAGAACTTAGAACTACTTAAACCTAACTAACCTAAGGACATCACACAGATCCATGCCCGAGGCAGGATTCGAGCCTGCGACCGTAGCGGTCACGCGGTTCCAGACTGAAGCGCCTAGAACCACACGGCCACACCGGCCGGCCATCATCAGTAATTCATGATATATATCAATATTGGCTTCTTTGTACACCTTACAGTAAAGTATCTTATTTCGGAATCTCTCTCTGGCCATGATGTAATCCAGGTGGAATGTTCACGAGTTTACTGGACTTTTCCAAGGGTACCGCCTTCTCTTATACCTTTTGTACAGTTTATTCGCTGTTACTGCGTGAATTTTGTTGCTGAACTAAATTACTGTTCCCTTTTCTCATTTCTGTTACCAAGCCCATATTCTCCCCTAATTCTTTCTTCCGTTCCTTTCGCTACATTTGCACTCCAATCTCCTATGATTATCAGATTATCATCTGCCTTTGTATACCGAATTTTTCGTTCAGTATACTCAAATACTAATAAGTTATGAAAACATTATTGGAAAATCCAGAATAAGATTTTCACTTTGCAGCGGAGTGTGCGCTGATATGAAACTTCTTGGCAGATTAAAACTGTGTGCCGGACCGAGACTCGAACTTGGGACCTTTGCCTTTCGCGGGCAGGAAAGCTTCTGTAAAGTTTGGAAGGTAGAAGACGAGATACTGGCAGAAGTGAAGCTGTGAGGAGGGAGCGTGAGTCGTGCTTGGGTAGCTCAGTTGGTAGAGCACTTGCCCGCGAAAGGCAAAGGTCCCGAGTTCGAGTCTCGATCCGGCACACAGTTTTAATCCGCCAGGAAGTTTCATTATTGGAAAATGACAGCCATCTGATAACTAATTAAAATACTAATCTGTCTTGATTGCAAGGATTTACTGAAAATTAATAATCACATATCAAAATGGTAAACGGCTTCGTTCTGATCAGGAATCATCTTCAGACAATGTCTCATCAGATTGGGAAAACAGACGATGGCTGGAGCATTGGTAAATGCCGGAGGGCACTATTTAATATTCGTATACATTTTCTACCTCTTCAACTTCTGCCTCCATCGTCGCCATGTATATCTGAACCGCTGTTGTTACCGTTGGTTTGTTGCCGATTCTAACGAGTACAAACCTGTCGCTGAAATGCTCACTTTAATTCACTCTCTCCCCAATATTCCAATAAGTAACGAATCCTGCTCCAGCTATAGCATTCTCTGCCTGTTGTCTACGTTATGCTGCATTTGGCACAACAGGAACCTTTATCTTCTTTCCATTCCACTACAATGACCCCCACTATATTTGGACTGAGCCTTTACATCTCTCTTTTCAGATTTTCTAGTTTCTTAAGGGCTTTCAAATTGTGAACGTTATATGCTCCGATTCTTAGAGTGGTTATTCCATTCTTTTCTTATGGTCATCTCCCCCTTAGCAGTCTCCTCCCGGAGATCCAAATCGGGGCTAGTCTTTTGCCAACTGAGAGATCATCATGACACTTTCACGATTTCAGACCACATTTTCTGTGGGTGTACAGTGAACGTCTTTAATGGAGTGCTTCCATTGTCTTACACATCCTCTTACTGTTGATTATTGATGATTGTTCCGTATTTTCGGGGCAGTTCCCCTAACCGATGGGTAGGACGGTCTCCTGAATCTCGGTCTCCTCGTTTACTCTCTGTGACAAGACCACTGGTGGAAATAGGGTTGGTTGGTTGGTTTTGGGGAAGGAGACCAGACAGCGTGGTCATCGGTCTCATCGGATTAGGGAAGGATGGGGAAGGAAGTCGGCCGTGCCCTTTCAGAGGAACCATCCCGGCATTTGCCTGGAGTGATTTAGGGAAATCACGGAAAACCTAAATCAGGATGGCCGGACGCGGGATTGAACCGTCGTCCTCCCGAATGGGAAATAGGGTGACTCCTTATAATGGAAGGCGTCAGTTGCCATTACTCCTAACTTTCATTCAAAATTTAAGCAGTGGCTAATTTCTGAGTGAGAACCCAAGGGTTTCAGTCCTAGAGACAAACAAAATTTTGACATTAATTGCGTAATAAATAGTTGGGCGTACAAGTCGAAGAGAAATTTCCGTTTGCAAATTATCTGTATATTCTGTTGAATTCTTTGTGTATGTATGGAGCTGCGCTCTGCCAAAACTACGGTACCGTACATAAATGGCGTGGTAATGGTAGGCTCTGAGCACAATGGGACTTAACATCGGAGGTCATCAGTCCCCTAGAAATTAGAACTACTTAAACCTACCTAACCTAAGGACATCACACACATCCATGCCCGAGGCAGGATTCGAACCTGTGACAGTAGCAGTCTCACGCTTCCGGACTGAAGCGCCTAGAACCGCTCGGCCACCGAGTCCGGTGGTAATGGTAGGATTACTGGTGGTATTGGTAGCATTTCTGTGGAAAGAATGTAGGAGAGAGTCCCTGCGAGCCAACGACTTCTCTTTGCTTGTTTTGCACATAAGCACAGCTGCATATCGTTCAGCTCCAGTCCACTGTGCATTTTATACCCTTTAAAATACAATTTGCATTTCAGAAGCAATAAAAATTAGTTGCTTGCTTAACTTCTTCTCTTTTATGTAACCAAAAAAATTCTTCGATGCACATACAATTTATAGACACAAAACACAAAAAGTTTTATATAATTGTTGTTTTTATTTTGTATTCAGTGGAATGTTCTTCATCTTGACCATAGGCAAGACATCCTGTTATTATTGATATGTGTGAAAGCTGTTTGTGAATAAAAGAAACATGTTATATGTAATCTGGACGAAGTATTGAAGTGATGTTTGACCCTTTTTTGCTGAAGAAATTGAGCTTTTTTAGCAGTTCGTGACAAACCTGATTTACTTTTTTTATTTTGCCGAAGCACCCCTCTGTTTCAGTTTATAAATCAACAATTTTCGAATAAAACCTCAATTAAAGACCGAAAATTTCAATTTTGCTATAAATACTTTTTAATTTTAAGTAGAAGATAAGAGGATAACTGGGTAGAACAAAAATGTTCTGCAGCTTACACGGCTCTTTTCTAGACCGTTCTCCACTTCAGATTCCCAGGGGAATCTGATAACATGTGAAAACAAAGCGATCGAGTAACGCGGGTACGACCTTAACTGATTAATGCTGCTAGGAGGTCTACCGTAAGCTATGCTTATTTATGATACTTCCCGATAGTCTACGGTAGTTTTAAAACTACATTGATAAAAAATAAATTATAAAATTCAAATTGCGCAAAATAGCACTATCCAAGGCAATGTTTGTTACTCCCGCCCTGCATATGCAGGCGTACGTGTAGATGCACTGAATAGACGACTACCATCAGCCTAAGATGATTTTACCAGCTGTATCGCATCTACGCCCTAGCACAGCCTCATTACACGTGTGGAACCCAGTGTGGGACGAGAGAGTGCGCGTCGTGTTGATTGGAACTGGAGCGCGCCGTATCGGTGGCGCAGCTCTCCGCCTTTCATCAGGCGGCAACACTTGTCACAGTTATTAGCAGCAGGTGGCAGCGCTACGTGTGCGCAATGTCAACAGCGTCGCTGATGAGGCGCCCTCTAAGCTGTCCCGCTCTCCCCTTTCATCACCTCACGCTCGATAATCTAATTAAAGCACAAAGCCCGCTAAATTCTTTAATTAATTAAGGAACACAGTTGCTCGGCAAATAGAAGGTGCCTGCAACTCTGCAAATTACGCTGCGGCTTTATCGATACATCTCAAATAATCCTCGCGAACTCACTGAACATTTATCCGGCGGTGGGGAGACTCCTTTCACCTGTTTGTTCATCAATTAAAGCGTGGCGTCATATAAGAGGTAACTGCAGGTAGATGAAACCCTGTTAGAAATCATCATCGTCATCAGCAATTCGACATCCACTATTACGTAAGAGCCTCTGCTAGATTTTTTCCATGCATTACAAACTTTTGGTGCACCCAGCATTGCTGCTACTGCAAGTCTTCTCCGTACTATCTTCCGTTTTGTCGCCGTCTGAGACTTATTTCTTGATATCCAGCAGAACGCTTGCGTCTGTCCTCCATTAATTCTCCTGGCTATATGCCCCACTTCCATTCCCCGCCACACCCATTTCATATTCATCATGGTAATACGTCCGATCACCACACTCACTCAGTACATAAAAGTTTGAAGTACATTATTCATGAAGAACTCACGAACCGTATCAAAACATGTAACATATTTATAGATGTTATTTACGAAGATGCAACAGTTAGATTTCTCAAACATTTACGTTAACACAAATACCAACGAGTCGTCTGTGAGTCAACAAGGAAACATGTGATTTCGGAAGTCCCACAGGGGTCAGTCCTTGGTCCACTATTTATTTGGTTTCATTACTGTAACTACACACTGATGACATTCAGCTGCGTCGAAGCACCAGCCCTAAGATTATTGTCGATGACATATCAGATATACTTTATGCACTGTCGCGATGGGGACGAAATATGGGTGTTACACTAAACATTAAGAAGTCACAAGTTATCCTTACATCACACCGAAAACTGATACGTGCACTTTTTCGATAGACAGTTTCTCTAATAATCCTTAATGGTATCCAATTGCTCCATCAAAAACAATAAATAATCTTGGAATGCTTATATATGAGCACTTAAAAAGGAAGAATAAACTGTTACAGCGTGTAGGTAGTCTGCCTCTTGCCTATATACAGTCCAAAAATTTATAAAAATATTTCCACCCAAAACAGAGCAATAGTAAATCCAGCCTTTAGTCTCACCGAATCTTAACTATTACAATGAAGTTCAACGTGACATGGTGAAAACAAAACCCAACTCTAAATAGTTCAGAATGTTTGTGTAAAATTCTGTTATTCCATCATATCAGTCCTTATACTCAGTCAGGATGGTACCAAGCACACAGAGAAAGAGATTTTTCAGACCTTCGTTTCTTCATTGATTCCTTACTCGCTGGTATACCTTTCCTTATTATTCCACTACTGCAATACTACACCTGATACGAGCAGCACATATTTGCTGTAACTATGCAGAAGACAATAGGTTTGTTAACAACCATTTACAATTGATCAAATCAGATATGCAGAAGACAAAGTCTGTTTCTTCACTGCAGATGTATGACTCTGTAACCTGCGTTTTACCCAAAACCGCCCTGCAACCAAGATTTGATTGAAGCTTTACCTGTTGCCATGGGAGTAGCTGGCTGTCTTCTTCCAACAGCTAAGATGTGCTCAGAGCCATTTGAACCATTTGAACCACCTGCTGACAGACGGCAACGCAGAGATCACAGGAGGGAATGTAAGAATTAACGGACTGAGGTACGAGGACTGCAGCCTTGGCAGCAGCGTCAGCGACCTCGCTTCCTGTCAGACAGATGTGACCAAGAACCCACATGAACGTCACAGTGACTGTCAATAATGAGCAAGTAACACCGTAACTGCACCCGTTGTGCTAAGTGATGGAAACTGTACAGCACACAAAGGCTTTGAAGGGCACTGAGAGTGTCTGAGCAGATGACACAATTGAAAAGCCTGTGTCGCCGGATGTACTGTGTAGTCTGATACAAGGCGAAGAGCTCTGCTGTAAATACTGCACCGTGTTCCGGTAGCTGATACCGAAAAACGTCGACGACAACGAGAATGGCGCACCCGAGACCACGCTCAGTCCGAGAGCCATCAGTGTACACAAAAGGAACTATCGCTGGGTTCCATGTGAAGGTCGTGAAACTGAAGGCGATAGAGCGGAGCTGGAGTAGAGTCCTTGGGAAGTGAATGTAGACCAAGGTGAGCATGGGCTACCGCATGAAGTCAAACAGGTGAAGAGTTTACATCCACCAAGAAAGTTGCAGATAGCATGAAATTAAACAGCCGGAGCAAGAACCGAAAGCGAACTTAAGGAAGTAACAGCTAAGAGGGATGCGCCCCATAGTGGCAATCAAAGGAGTCATCGAAGAAGGAGGCACAGGATGGGTGGCCACGCATGGCAGCATATCTGCTACGGACAAAATCACGGCGGTAGGACGGCAGTAGTTCTCCAGCTTCTGCATGCAGACTCTCAACCAGGCTAGAGTAAAAAAGTGCCAATGGCCAAATGAATGCCACGGTGGTGGATGGTATGGGAGAACGCATAAGAGGTGTTATGTTGTCAAGTTGTGCAACGGATTGATCTGACAAGTACCATTTGGCTCCTACAAGGAGCAATTTCCGCCCCACACTACTAGAGAAGTCAGACAGACGCTACTAACGTACCAAAAAGAAATGCCAGAAAAACTTACAGCAATAAATATCTTCTGGAGTCGTCTGCTGTAAGGAAAAGACACAAAAAATATTCTATTTTCTTACGTAACTAGTGGGATACTTGGGTACTAGAGTATTGCTAGTTAGTGTAAGAAAAACATTAAAGAAACGGAAAATATTATTTATTGCCAAATCTGAGAAAATCAAGTGAAACTTTTATTTATAAACTGATACACAAATTTCTGGGTTCTTTTCGGAATAGAAGGTTAACTCTTATGGATATGAATCCTGTTAATGAACTTTATAAATAAAACGTAGGAAAGCTCTTTTATCCTTTTCTTTAAGAATGTTATTTACTAGGCAGAATGGCTGAGATCCACGCCTACTAAACTTGAATAATTATCCAGTTGAATTTTTCTAAGTACGGTCGAGACTGCCATGTGAAAAATGTAATGGAGTGACGTGAATGAAGTATGTTATTTCTAATGGAGAAAAGATGGGGCTCGCTTATGCTGTAGCGAACAATAACGTGAGCTGCGACAACTGCTGCCTGCGTTGTTTGCCACAAAAAATAACAAAACTATCTCTTTCTGTATGGATTGAACTTCGCCAATCGAACCCTCACCATACCTTGATGAAGTCAAGGACTCGTATCTGCCCCTAGTCTAACTATTGGCATGGTACCCAGGTCAGATAACCAGTCCACAGCGATGCCACTAAGTGTTCGCTCACAGGCGCTAACTAAAACTCACTGTCTGCATACACGTACGAGCGCACTCGCTCCCACTATGTGTTCCCACTTCAAGAGCATCACCGGAACGACCCCTCTCCATGAAAAAAGGGAAATGGTATATTATCTTCTGTCTTTCCCCTACTCCACAATTTTACATATTTTCATTTAATCAATATGCAAATCTAATAAATAAATCGAAATAAATCGCAAGTGCGCACTGAAATTAAGAAGTCGAGGCTGGCATACACAAGCATTCAAAACACGACGGCCACAGGAGTTTTTATTCAGTGGAGGAACCAGCCTGCTGGAAGGTCTGTAGGAGAGTGAGTTAGCACGCAGCTGCGCCGACCGCCCAGGGACGAAAACAGTTTTTTGCCAGAGAAAAGGGATAATGGCCTGTGTGTTCACCTTAAAAGTAAAACTGGCTGTATTGTTTGGGAGAGCCCCAGCATATGCATTTTTGCCGGACCTAGTGTGCACTTTCAGAGTTCTCACAGGTGGACAGTAAACTGCTGCCTGCATCATTTGCCACTGAAAAATAACAAAACTACCTCTTTATATAGGGACTGACCTTCGCCAATCGAACTCTCACTATGTCTTGATGAAGTCAAGGACTCCCATCTGCCCCTAGTCTAACTATTGGTATGGTACACCAGCAAGGAAACCAGTCCACCACGATGCCACTCAGTGTTCACTTGCAGGCGCTAACAGAATACTCTGTCTGTGTTCACACCGCACATTAAGTGTCGCGGCCAAACAGTGAGCAAACACTAATTCGCGAGAGCCTCAATATAGAGTATCACTCCAATTCACTAGCGCGCAGAGGTGCTCTCTCAGTGCAGTACTGAGTAGAGACTTTGTTCCTCACTCTCAGTGCACTCGCTCCCACTACATGTTCCTGCTTCAAGAGCGTCACCAGAACGACCCCTCTCCACGCAAAAAGCGAAAGGGTATATATCTACTCACTCCTCCGGCTCATTGCGGCAGAAATAGTCCGCCAATCAGCATTACTGTTACAAAAGGGAGAATGGCGCTCTGTTTAAGCTGACCAGTCTGGAAATATATATCATTAGGCGTTTACTGTCCACCTGTGAGAACTCAGAAACTGCACACTAGATTCGTCAAAGATGAGTATGCTGGGGCTCTCCCAACCTGTACAGCAGCTTTTGCTTTTAAGGTGAACACGCAGGCCAGTATCCCTTTTCTCTGGCAAAAAACTGATTTGGTCCCTGGGTGGTCGGCTGGCCAGTGCAGCTGAGTGCTAACTCACCCTCCTATGGACTTTCCAGTGGGCTGTTTGCCTCCGCCAAACAAAATCTGATGTGGCCATTGTGTCTTGAATTTTTGTGTACACCAGCCTCGACTTTTTAATCTTGGTCTGCACTTGCGATTTATTTATTAGATTTACATATTTGTTAAATGGAAATATGTAAGACTGACTCTACTCTATCGAGTTTGGGCTCGAATGAAACGTCTTGATAAGCAGAATACGTTGGTGAGGTCAGAATACGTAAGAAATAAGGTCAGGAGACCATGACACCTTACAATGGGACCAGTACAATTGGGGGAGGGTCGTTTGATCTACTCCCTAGGAAGTACCACTGAGGACATGTAGGACGTTGAAGGATCACTTACAGTGGGCTGCCAAGTAAGAAACAGGGGAGGACCAAGGATGTTTCCTACGGAGCATGAGCCCCAGGAATTTCATAGTTTCAACGAACAGAAGAGGAACAGGCCCAAGATGTAAAGATGGTGGAAGAAATCAGTTTCGCCGCTAGAAACTCATACAAACGGGTTTTGTCAGTGGAAAAGCGAAATCTATTGTCGATTCTCCATGAGTACAGATGATCGAGACACTGCTTAAGACGCTGCTCAATGGGACAGGTCCGTAGAGAACTGCAATAGATGGCAAAATCGTCAATGAAGTGGGAGCCAGAGATGACCAACAGGAGACTGGCTATTATAGGTTTAATGGTGATAGCGAAGAGGAATACGCTGAGGATGGAACCCTGAGGCACACTGTTTCCCTGGATAAAGGTGTCCGACAAGGCAGAACCCACACGAACCTTGAAAACTCGGTCTTTTTAAAATACCTAAAGAAACAGGGCAGGCGGCCACTGAAGCCCGACGTGTAGAGAGTCGTAAGCTTCCTCCAAATCGAAAAGCATGGCCACAAGCTTGGATATCCACAGAAAACATTTATGACATGGGTGGACAAAGTGACGAAATGCTCAACTGCAGAACAGCATGCTCGAAATCCACACTGTGCAGTCGTTAGTAAATTGCGAGACTCCAGCCACGATACCAGCGAGCGTGAATCATTCATACCATCATCTTGCAAACACGGTTGGTGAGAGAAATGGTGCGGTAGCTAGAAAGAAGGTGTTTGTCCTTACTGGGCTTAGGTATGGGTATGACAGTGGCTTCACACCACCATCTTTGGAAACGTGCCCTCCGCCCAGATGTGGTTGTACATATGAAGCAGAAAGTGCTTGCCAGCAAGAGAAAGTTGCTCCAACATCTGAATGTGAAGGTCGTCTGGCCCTGGGGCGTAGGATTGGGATGAAGTGAGAACACGATCTGGCTCCCTCATAGTAAAGGCAGCATTGTAGCACACACGATTCTGAGACAAGAAGGGTATCTCCCGAGCCTTCTCCGCTCTTTTCCTATGGATACTGGTAGGAGCTCGAAATATCCGCAAAACGCCGGTCCAACATATTGGACATAGGGAAATAGAAATAGAGTCCACAATGACATCGTCTGCTACTGTCAAGCCAGGAATTTGGAAATGTATCTTGGTCCCAGAGAGATGTCGGATGTTGGCCCACGTAAGAGAAAATGGAACTGTTAAAAGAACTAGTGAATGAAATCCAGCTAGCTTTCTTGCTACCCCAAAGAACGAGACGACACAGTGCACGCAATTGTTTATAATGATTGCAGATTTCCGCCGTAGGGTTAAAAACGCGGAGAGCACGTCTCCAAGCACGAATTGCGTCGCGGCATATCTGAGTCCACCAAGGGACTGGGACACGGGCCTATAAAGGGGAAGTGCGGAGAATGTAACGTTCTGCGGCGGTAAGGATAACGTTTGTAAGATATTAAATCTGTTCATCGCAACTGGGGAAATGTTCGTCGAAGGTCGCCGGGAAGGAGTAAAGCCTCCAGTCGGCCTTAGTAAGCTGCCATTTGGGTGTGCTCGTAGGTGAGGTAGGAGTCAGCAAATGGGTAGCACATGGAAAATGGTTACTCGAGCATGTGTCAGAGAGAACAGACAGCTCCAGACGAAGGGCAGGCTGAGTAGTGCACAATGATGGGTCCAAATGGCAATAGGTGTGCGTGGAGTCTGAAAGGAAAGAGGGTGCTCCTGTGTTAAGACAGATGAGGTTAAGTTGATTTAGATGGTCAGCCAAGAGGCACGTCTCGGTCAGGTTCTGGGAGAATCCCAAAGGGTATGTTGCGCATTAAAGACACGAAGTAGCAGAATGGGTGGTAAGTAATGATGACGTAAATGGTACAAAGGGAAAAGGTCAAGTGAGGAAGGAAAAGGTGAACTGCAACACCTTGAAGGTGGGTAGTCAGGGAGATTGGTTGAATATGAACATCAACCCGTATGAGCAGCCTGATTCCCCCCTGAGATGGAATGCCGTCGTCAGGAGGAAGGTCAAAACGGACCAGGAAGGAATGTGAGAGCTCAAAGTGGTCATGAGGACACAATTTTGTTTGCTGGAAGCACAGCCTGCATATCGAGTTACACGGGACAATCTCGGGAGTAGGTGGCATGGCCGTCAGTGCACTTGATACAGCCGGAAAAATGAGGCGGACAGTCACTTCGTGCACATCCCTATCACAGGTTACACAATTTGCCGGGTGCGACAAGACATTTGAGTGTGGCTGGTAGCAGTGCATCGGATTTGGATGTACGGTCGGACTGTGGTAACTTCATAGCCTGATTTGATCTTGGACGGAAGCACCACACTATCAAAGGTAACAAAAGAAGTGCGAGTGGGCACTAAGGATACATGTTTTACACCACCCGATGGACGGCAGTGACACTCTGATCAGAGAGTACGTTTGGATTTCCGCCTCATAACACGGGAAGAATTCAAAGTTCTATGGACCTCAACACGAACAGGATAGCCGTGGAGAAGCGAAGTGGCAAGCAGAAGCTGTTCTTGAGAACCAGAGGTAGTCACCAAAAACAAAGTACCATTTCGTAAATGAGATCAGGATTTCACACGGCCGGCAATTGCATCAACACATTTCTGAATAACAAACGGATTTACCGTAGCGAAGGACTGTCCGAATTTAATACGTGAAACCACGAGAAACCGTGGTCAGCGGGCAGGATATTTGAATCGGGAGCATCATACCGTCTACATTTGGTAGACGTGAACTGCAAAGACGATGATTGGCTCATTGCGGGAAAATTCCCCAAGACTGCAGCGTTTCCGATGGCGCACTCCTTCCGACTGGAGGCCACCGTCCGAAGGGGGCGCGCCCACCTTACGTGATTGTTCACATCTCATGTCACACCTCCCGAACGCTTGACAGAGGGATCAATCGGAAATTTGGGAATGTAGCAGTTCAGACAATCACCCCTCCCTGTCGACTAGGGATTGGGAATTACGTGTTACCCAGTCACCTGTTGCGAGTCAGACGCGTGGGCCGGCCTGCAGGAGCGCACGAGGAGGAAGAAGAAAAAGAGGGACCTCAAACGCAGAAGAGGAGGAAAAAAAATGAAATGAAATGAAATGTCATGTGACGAGGGCCTCCCGTCGGGTAGACCGTTCGCCTGGTGCAAGTCTTTCGATTTGACGCCACTTCGGCGGCTTGCGCGTCGATGGGGATGAAATGATGATGATCAGGACAACACAACACCCAGTCCCTGAGCGGATAAAATCTCCGACCCAGCCGGGAATCGAACCCGGGCCCTTTGGATTGACAGTCTGTCGCGCTGACCACTTTTTTTTTTTTACTTAAGTAGGTCAGGGGGCAGAGTGGGCAGGGGTCGTACTTGGAGGCCTGGCCACGGTGTCCCCGTCTCCTGAAAGGATAAGGGAGAGGAAGCAGGAAGGAAAAATTGACATTGTAATTTTTATTTTTTTTAGTTTTTTTTAGTAACAATAATGTTTTATTTATTCATTTCATTTTAATGTCGCAAAAGAAAAATCATATATAAAAAAGAAGGGAAATAAATATAGGGCCGAAGTGACATCCTCGTCACTTCACTGGGAGTAAATCCTATCCCTCGAAACAACGTAAACCTGGGACTCCCCACCGCTTCGGGGGGTTATGAAACATGCTGCCTAGAAAGTTCGCAAAATGCGTTTTATATTTAGAGTGGCGTCGGATGATATCGTGTTGTTCCAGTAGATAATGCCAATAGTCCATGCCCGATATCAAGGTCCGCGAGAGCACGTAGTGCGATGCGTGTCCTCCAATCCATCGGATTGCCGATGTTTTTTGTGAGGGAAAAAAGACAGGGTCAGGGAAAAATAAAGCGTCCGTCGTGATCGTGGATTCGTCGGTACGTCCGAGGAGGGCTATGATGCGTTGCGTCAGCCGCCAAACATCCTTTGCCTCACCGCACTGCAGAGAGTGTTCGTCGGTGTCCTGCATGCCACATATAAGGCAGAGCGGGGAATCTACCATGCGAATGTCGTACAATCGTTGGCGGTTGACTGTCTTGCGGTTGATTAGTATATACCATGACGATCGCGCTGCTGTGGTGAGGAGAGGTGTATGGACAGCTCGCCAAATCTGTCGCCAGTTTCGTGTTGGGTATTTAAGTTCGACAACATTGCTGCCATGATGACGCCGCAAGTATCGATATATCTCACGGCTAGTGGGGATTCTGGTAGAAGGGATCTGTAACTGAACATAACTAAAATCAACAAAAAATCGCGCGACGTGAGAAAAAGAGGGCGAGATTGCGCCTACCGCCACCGGTGGTTCAAAGGACGTGGGAAGAAGCACATCCAGGATGGCCGACGTGATGGCGTGTTGCCGTTGGTTCCAAGTTCGTAGCGTCGCTCGCAGGTATAGAGCTAGAGCCTTGTTCCGCACATCCGTGAGGTTAAGTCCTCCAGAATGGTGTGGGAGAGTTGAAGTCTCGTATTTGATCTTAAACAACATTCCTTGGCTGACATAGTATCCAAAGGCCGCCATTAATCTGTCAGCAATACCATGTGGCATTGGCAGTACCTGTGCCAAGTGCGGCAGTCGCGAGGCCAGGTGAACATTAGTGTAGTCCACCCTTTGGAGCAGGTCGTGCGTTCGGAGTGAATTGTTGCGTATGTGCAGTCGGACGTTCTGGAGGAGACGTCGATAGCTCGCCGCCGCTGATTGCCGTAGCGATCGGGTGAACAAGACACCTAAGCATCGCAAGATGTCCACCGTCGCAAACGGACTGCGCAGAGCCCCCAACCCTCGACCGACGTGCATGATCTTGGTTTTATTCATGTTGACCCTGCTTCCCGCAGCTACTCCGTACGTAGTAAGAAGGGTAACCACCTGACTTACTTCGTTCTCCGACCGGACGAGTATCATCAAGTTGTCGGCATATGCACGACACGTGAAGGATCTCGCACGGAGTCGGACGCCTGTTAGAGTCCGTCTAAGAGTCTGCATCAATGGTTCGAGCACTATTGTAAACAGTATCATCGACAAGGGGCATCCTTGCCTAACTGAGCTGCAAACAGGAATCGTTCCTGCCTCCCTGCCATTGACTCTCACCGTCGAAGAAGCGCCGCGAAGGAGGCGCATGAGGACGGTAATAAAATCCTGTGGTATCGCCATGCGTCGCATGCTCGAGTCAAGGAAATCATGGTTGATCTTGTCAAAGGCACGATCAAAATCCACCGATACGAACGCCGCTCGCATGCGACAAGCTTCCGTCAGGGAAATTACGTCACGGTATTCGCCGAGGGTAGAATGTATGTTCCTCCGAACCCCTAGACAAGCCTGGTCTGGTGGTATTGTCTTGGATATTACAGTCTTGAACCTTGCCGCCAACATTCGCGGAAAGATCTTATAGTCAGTATTGAGCATCGTGAGGGGTCTAAATTGATGGGCGCTGACACTCGCTGACGATTTCGGTATTGGTATAAGCAGTCCCGCCATGAACTGCGACGGAACGTGCGTGTCAGGGCTCAATAACTCATTATACATCAATACCACCTCGGACATCATTAAATCCGCAAATGCGCGGTAAAATTCGAGTGTCAACCCATCTGGCCCAGGGGATTTATGCACCGCACCCTTCGCGAGTGCGCCCCGGATGTCATCTTCCGTTAGGGGTTCCAATAGCGCCTCTGCATCCGGACCATCCACCTCCGTTTGCATCTGTCGCAAAATTTCTTCTCCTGTCCGATTGTCCGTCGGCGTCCCAGTGAAAAGGAGGCGGTAATGCTCCAGAAACTCTGCAACAATGGCCTGTTGTGACGTCAAGGACCGACCATCGTCATCATGGAGGACTGTGATTAGGGATCGGCGATTACGCGCATGTCCCTTGGACACATGATGCATGCCAATACGTTCTCCATCGACGTTGTCCAAGCACCGAGCAAGGATCGAAAGTCCCTCCAGTCGACGTCTCGTGATCGATAAAATGCAGGCCTGAATGCGATGGACTTCCGCTTGACGCTCGGGTGATGGGGCCCTGGAGGACAGGTCGCGGAGCACCATGTAGTAATAATCGCTTTTTCCTTGCCATACGTTATGAGAGCTCTTCGTATCGCCGGTTTTGCACACTGCAGCCACCACGAAAGAACCGTACGGTGCAGCGGCAGACGGCGAGTGCAAGTCTGCCATGTTTCTTCGATCCGCTGGCGACATTCGAGATCCACCAATAAGGAGGAATTAAGTTTCCAGGAACTACGACTCCGCCAGACCCGCTGCCGTGGGAGGGTTAACGTGCATAAATATGCAAGGTGACCCGTAAAAGCTGTGGGCCAACGTTCAGCAGCCAACACGTGATCTCTTAATCCGTCAGAAACATAAATCCGATCCAGCCTGCTCGCCGAGTGGCTAGTAAAATACGTGTAGCCCTCTCGCTGCCCACGGATCTTTTCCCACGTGTCCATAAGGGCCATGTCCCGGCAGATCGTGTTCAATGCGTGGCAGGAGCTGAAATTAGGAGTTTGATCCTTCGGTGTGAGTACACAGTTAAAATCCCCCCCTACCAAGATGTGGTCATACCTCCCATGGAATATGGGGGCAATCTCCTCCGAGTAGAATCGTGCACGCGCCTGTCGATTGTCAGATCCGGAGGGTGCATAGATGTTGACGATACGAATGCCGTTCACGGTCATAGCCAAACCCAGAACCGAAGGAAGGTAATCGAGGTCACACATCGGAATCCCTTCCCGGAGTAGTAGCGCTGTGCCACGTCCTCCATCTGGAGTCGGCGCTAGGTAAGTGTTGTATCCATGCACGTCGGGAAAATCAGCATTGGAGGTTTCCTGCATCAGCAGAATATCAACGTCTGTGGCGTAAATCATGTCCCGGAGAAGTTGCATCTTTGCAAGCGAACGTGCGGTGTTAATGTTCACTGTGCCCACCTTATATGCTTGGTTCGTTGTCGTGGTCATGCTCGTGTCATGTCATTGAGAACTCCAAGGGCTTTAGTCCACTATTCGTGCTCAGAGGGATGCCCGCCAACGGGTTGCCCTCCTTTGTTGTCGTTCCGTGGTGTCAATCCTGTAGGTGAGTGGTCATCATTTGGGGGTGGCAATTCCTGTATGTCTTCGACTGTTTCTGCCCAGTCGCAGTGGTCAGCCATCCGAGAAACGTCCACTGATGTATTTCGACGTGGCTGCCGGGACATTGGTGTCCCTGACTCCTTCGTCGGCAGCGCTGGGTCAGTCGGTGTCAATGAAGAGGGACCATCTAAAAGGCAGGACATCCGGTCACCATCTGACGGAATCCTGTCAGTGTCCTCTAAAGGCACGTGTTCTGTGTCAGACAGTTCTTCGGCTAGGATACCTTCCGTGTCCCCTAGGCTAGGGGGGGGACGTGTCACCCGAACTATGGCGACGCTTTTTGCGACGCTTCGGCGATCGCTGTTTGCGTGCCCTGCCCTCTGCTGCCTCACTGTGTTCGTCGATCGTTCGTTGGTCCGTTGCCGGCGCCACTGTCTCGACCTCTACTTCCACGTCGCGTGCTACATGTGAGTTTTCGGAAGGTTCCGCCCTCAACTGACGTGACGTCGGTGTAGGGACATTCTCCGAGTCACCTCCATGCTCCCGTAACTCGGTCTGCTCTTGCATAAACACGTCCTTGTCACGCTCCCAACTTGGCAACACCTCCCGGCGGGCCACCGACACGTACGTAATCGGCAGTTGCGTGGGAAGTGCTCGCTGTGACGCTTCTCCATGTGGCAGTTGCACGACGCGGCGTTGTATGCACTCCGAGCGGATATGTCCTTCTCCACTACAGCCACGACAGGTGCGTGGCTGCCATCGTAGATCACAATAGCTCGACATCCGCCAATGTATAAATAAGACGGGATATGTTTAGTAAGGACGATCCGCACCTGTCGCACGCCGTTTAGCACAGGATATGTACTAAAACTTGCCCAGCGTTCAGGCGTATGACTAAGTACCGTTCCATATGGTCGCAGCGATTCAGTAACCATCGATTCTGGCACCTCAAACGGCAATTCAAAGATCCGAATGACCCTCACACCCAATCCTGAAGGAGCTACTGTTACATCGCTGATATGGCCATCAGAGTGTCGAAATTTAAATCCTCTTTGAGCAGCGGAGAGAGTTCTTTCACACGCAGCTTCATCGTTCATCTTTACGTACATTGCACTGCTTACAATGGACAGGTGTATTCCAATTACGTGTGCAGCAGGTAAACGAACTTCTTCCCTCAAAAAACGCTCTATTTCGAAAGCTTTGGGTCTGGCAAATTCGTTGTCGAACGTAAATCGGAGCGTAGTCTTTCGAAAATTATGTGCCATGGCGATCGAGTCAGACAACAACACGCCCGAGTACCGGCGGTGTAAACACTTCCTCGTCCACGCGCGCCCGCGGCCGAAACAGCAGGTCCGTGCCGCGCCACTGCCTAAAGCAGACTTTACCACTCAGCTACCGGGGGCGGACAGAAGAGGAGGAAGGGTGGGTGAAGGTAGTATTATTACTTATGGTTCATGTACTACTCTTACTGTGATGTTAACTTACTAAGAATATCTGGCTAGGTATGAGAGAGGATCTATATGTTCGAGTGTAAAAGTCAAGCGCCGGCATGACGCCAAGGAACAGTAGAGCATGGAAGGCTGTGAAGAAGACGTAAGCCAATAGTACGCTGACCGACCCATCTCTAGGACGACACCGAGCCAGCAGCGGCGTCTAGACGAAGACATCATAAGCGCTGCACCGCCTGGCCGCTGCCCAGTTGAAGACTAGCCGTTCTACGAGCTCTGCAGCAGTGACTTAGGAACTATATTGTTTCACTTGTGTTAGGTGTTGTGAGACTCCTTGTTTGTCTGTCGCCCACTGCTTGCGACACGCCATTGTTATTTCTCAAACTTAAGTATTGTCATGTACGAATGCATGGTTTCACGGAGATATGAATTAATAAAAAGACTGTATAGATCTCCTCTCCCAGTTATTTGATAGCACAATTGTGGGACTGTTGAAGCACACGTTGACATCGTCGTACTTCCTACATGGCGGCCAGTATTTCGACCAGTTGGACGGCGTGGCTATGGGAAGCCCATTAGCTCCATCCATAGGCAACCTTTTTACGGAAAAATTTGGAGACATCGCCTTGGACACGGCTCCAGCTAAGCCAAGTTGCTTTTATCGTTACGTCGAGAGAATTCTTAGAACACCTGAACAGCATTCAAGGCCACATCAAGTTTACGATGGAGGTAGAGACAGATGGTGCATTGCCCTTCCTTGACGTCGTCGTTCGACCGAAAACCAATGGGCACCTCAGTGTCTACAGGAAACCGACACACAACGATCGGTATCTGCACATCTCAGCCACCACCATCCGGCACAAAAACGTGGGTTTCTGAATACCCTCTTCCATCGTGCTAAAGTCGTCTCAGACGCTGAAAGTCTGCCACTAGAACTGAGCCACCTCCGAAAAGTCTTCCGGGAAAACGGGTACAGCCACGGACAGGTGTTCAAAAATGGTTCAAATGGCTCTGAGCACTATGGGACTTAACATCTGTGGTCATCAGTCCCCTAGGACTTAGAACTACTTAAACCTAACTAACCTAAGGACATCACACACATCCATGCCCGAGGCAGGATTCGAACCTGCCACCGTAGCAGTCCCGCGGTTCCGGACTGAGCGCCTAGAACCACTAGACCACCGCGGCCGGCCGGACAGGTGTCACAGGCTATATCTGGTGTGACACGCAAGAAACACACCAACACAGAAGAGAACGCCGCCGAAGAAGAAAGCAAGAAACTTGTGGTTTTGCCTTTCTGTGGTACAGTGTCGGGAAAGATTAGCCGGCTCCTGGAGAGATATAACATTTCATCGGTGTTCAGGCCCCCAGCAAAAATTCGTCAGCTCATGAGGCCTGTGAAAGACGATCTAGGGCTTAGAACGCCTGGAGTGTACAAGATACCGTGCCAGTGTTGCTGTTACTACGTCGGCCAAACAGTCCGCACTGTGGAGCAAAGCCGGACGGAACACAAGAGGTGCTTACGCCTACGCTATCCAGAAAAATCAGTCGTGGCAGAACATACCTTAGAAAACGGGCACCGAATTCGACGAAACATCTGTCGTTATGAAAACGAAGGGATTTTGGGATAGCGTCATAAAAGAAGCTATTGAAATAAAAACCTCTAAAAACGCCATCAACAAGGACGGCGGTTTGCAGCTCATCACAGCCTGGGACCCGGCTATCGCGATGTTAAAACGAGCGCGACGGACGCGGGATGAAAACATTATCATATATGGCGAGGAAGAGAGCACCAGTGACGTCACAGACAGCAGTGCGGCTGTATAACGACGCGGCCACTTGACAATGACCAGGGAGAGCTCGGTCGAAAGCTCGTGGGATTTTAACCACCTGATGCGGCTGGAAGCCCGAGAAAATTTTATTAATTAAGTATTGTCATTTATCTTACTGTAATAAAAACTCATTAATACAATTTACTTGAACTGTTGTCTAGCGATTCGAGAAAGCAGGTTTCCTAGGCACACCATATTCGGCGAGTAGGCAGGACACAACACTAAAGGCACTGATCTTACATCATCATCATTTAAGACTGATTGTGCCTTTCAGCGTTCAGTCTGGAGCATAGCCCCCCTTATAAAATTCCTCCATGATCCCATATTCAGTGCTAACATTGGTGCCTCTTCTGAAGTTAAACCTATTACTTCAAAATCATTCTTAACCGAATCCAGGTACCTTCTCCTTGGTCTGCCCCGACTCCTCCTACCCTCTACTGCTGAACCCATGAGTCTCTTGGGTAACCTTGCTTCTCCCATGCGTGTAACGTGATCCCACCATCTAAGCCTGTTCGCCCTGACTGCTACATCTATAGAGTTCATTCCCAGTTTTTCTTTGATTTCCTCATTGTGGACACCCTCCTGCCATTGTTCCCATCTACTAGTACCTGCAATCATCCTAGCTACTTTCATATCCGTAACCTCAACCTTGTTGATAACGTAACCTGAATCCACCCAGCTTTCGCTCCCATACAACAAAGTTGGTCGAAAGATTGAACGGTGCACAGATAACTTAGTCTTGGTACTGACTTCCTTCTTGCAAAAGAGAGTAGATCGTAGCTGAGCGCTCACTGCATTAGCCTTGCTACACCTCGCTTCCAGTTCTTTCACTATGTTGCCATCCTGTGAGAATATGCATCCTAAGTACTTGAAACCGTCCACCTGTTCTAACTTTGTTCCTCCTATTTGGCATTCAATCCGTTTATATTTGTTTCCCACTGACATTACTTTCGTTTTGGAGATGCTAATCTTCATACCATAGTCCTTACATTTCTGATCTAGCTCTGAAATATTACTCTGCAAACTTTCTTACAATGTGAAATAAATGCTTCCACTTCATTTTACTCGCTGATCCCTGTTTCCCCATCTCCCAGTAATTCCTGACACATCTTCATTGCTCTCTCGGCAACCCTGAGTTTTAGAATTGTCTGCGCATTAAAAGCTCAAGCCTCCCTGACATAAGACAAAACGAAGTAAGCCACTTGAGAGCGTGGAGCAGGGACTGGAAGTTCCCATGCCAACCTACACACGGCTCATCACAATTCGACGTAGCCTCCCTTATTTCCGAAACACTCCCACACCGCTGCACGAACATTTTCTTTCCGTTAAAAATGCATAGCTTGCTACTCTAAAAGCGGTGCCTCGTTTGCTTTAAACACTTTTCTATGGGAATAGGGGAAAGACTCCTCAACAAATAAATTTATTGAACAGGGTATAGTTATTTAATTCAAACTCTCTATCAACTATTCAGGATAAGGCAACCAACTTACACCACATCAAGTGGAATTTTGTTCATGACTCGCAGTGACCATGAATTTCGCCTTTTCGGAAGGGAAGACTTTAATTTAGTCATCAGCGGTTCCGTAAGTGCAATCGCAACGGGTCTGCGAGAACAAACTCGACCCCAACAAGGAAAAGCGCGACATCTGGGTGACCGTACGCAGACCGACTAAGCAAGGCATTTATTCATTAGTTAATTTGCTGATCATATGGGATCAATCTTCCCCCATGAACCATGGACCTTGCCGTTGGTGGGGAGGCTTGCGTGCCTCAGCGATACAGATGGCCGTACCGTAGGTGCAACCACAACGGAGGGGTATCTGTTGAGAGGCCAGACAAACATGTGGTTCCTGAAGAGGGGCAGCAGCCTTTTCAGTAGTTGCAGGGGCAACAGTCTGGATGATTGACTGATCTGGCCTTGTAACATTAACCAAAATGGCCTTCTTGTGCTGGTACTGCGAACGGCTGAAAGCAAGGGGAAACTACAGCCGTAATTTTTCCCGAGGACATGCAGCTTTACTGTATGATTAAATGATGATGGCGTCATCTTGGGTAAAATATTCCGGAGGTAAAATAGTCCCCCATTCGGATCTCCGGGCGGGGACTACTCAGGAGGACGTCGTTATCAGGAGAAAGAAAACTGGCATTCTACGGATCGGAGCGTGGAATGTCAGATCCCTTAATCGGGAAGGTAGGTTAGAAAATTTAAAAAGGGAAATGGATAGGTTAGAGTTAGATATAGTGGGAATTAGTGAAGTTCGGTGGCAGGAGGAACAAGACTTTTGGTCAGGTGATTACAGGGTTATAAATACAAAATCAAATAGGGGTAATGCAGGAGTAGGTTTAATAATGAATAAAAAAATAGGAGTGCGGGTTAGTTACTACAAACAGCATAGTGAACGCATTATTGTGGCCAAGATAGACACAAAGCCCATTCCCACTACAGTAGTACAAGTTTGTATGCCAACTAGCTCTGCAGATGATGAAGAAATTGATGAAATGTATGACGAGATAAAAGAAATTATTCAAGTAGTGAAGGAGGACAAAAATTTAATAGTCATGGGTGACTGGAATTCGTCAGTAGGAAAAGGGAGAGAAGGAAACATAGTAGGTGAATATGGATTGGGGCTAAGAAATGAAAGAGGAAGCCGCCTTGTAGAATTTTGCACAGAGCATAACTTAATCATAGCTAACACTTGGTTCAAGAATCATAAAAGAAGGTTGTATACCTGGAAGAATCCTGGAGATACTAATAGGTATCAGATAGATTATATAATGGTAAGACAGAGATTTAGGGACCAGGTTTTAAATTGTAAGACATTTCCAGGGGCAGATGTGGATTCTGACCACAATCTATTGGTTATGAACTGCAGATTGAAACAGAAGAAACTGCAAAAAGGTGGGAATTTAAGGAGATGGGACCTGGATAAACTGAAAGAACCAGAGGTTGTACAGAGTTTCAGGGAGAGCATAAGGGAACAATTGACAGGAATGGGGGAAAGAAATACAGTAGAAGAAGAATGGGTAGCTCTGAGGGATGAAGTAGTGAAGGCAGCAGAGGATCAAGTAGGTAAAAAGACGAGGGCTAATAGAAATCCTTGGGTAACAGAAGAAATATTGAATTTAATTGATGAAAGGAGAAAATATAAATATGCAGTAAATGAAGCAGGCAAAAGGGAATACAAACGTCTTAAAATGAGATCGACAGAAAGTGCAAAATGGCTAAGCAGGGATGGCTAGAGGACAAATGTAAGGATGTAGAGGCTTGTCTCACTAGGGTAAGATAGATACTGCCTACAGGAAAATTAAAGAGACCTTTGGAGATAAGAGAACCACTTGTATGAATATCAAGAGCTCAGATGGCAACCCAGTTCTAAGCAAAGAAGGGAAGGCAGAAAGGTGGAAGGAGTATATAGAGTGTTTATACAAGGGCGATGTACTTGAGGACAGTATTATGGAAATGGAAGAGGATGTAGATGAAGATGAAATGGGAGATAAGATACTGCATGAAGAGTTTGACAGAGCACTGAAAGACCTGAGTCGAAACAAGGCCCCGGAAGTAGACAACATCCCATTAGAACTACTGATGGCCTTGGGAGAGCCAGTCATGACAAAACTCTATCATCTGGTGAACAAGATGTATGAGACAGGCGAAATACCCACAGACTTCAAGAAGAATATAATAATTCCAATCCCAAAGAAAGCAGGTGTTGACAGATGTGAAAATTACCGAACTATCAGTTTAATAAGTCACAGCTGCAAAATACTAACGCGAATTCTTTACAGACGAATGGAAAAACTGGTAGAAGCGGACCTCGGGGAAGATCAGTTTGGATTCCGTAGAAATGTTGGAACACGTGAGGCAATACTAACCTTACGACTTATCTTAGAAGAAAGATTAAGAAAAGGCAAACCTACGTTTCTAGCATTTGTAGACTTAGAGAAAGCTTTTGAAGGTGGCAGGGGTAAAATACAGGGAGCGAAAGGCTATTTACAATTTGTACAGAAACCAGATGGCAGTTATAAGAGTCGAGGGGCATGAAAGGGAAGCAGTGGTTGGGAAAGGAGTGAGACAGGGTTGTAGCCTCTCCCCGATGTTATTCAATCTGTATATTGAGCAAGCAGTAAAGGAAACAAACGAAAAATCGGAGTAGGTATTAAAATTCATGGAGAAGAAGTAAAAACTTTGAGGTTCGCCGATGACATTGTAATTCTGTCAGAGACAGCAAAGGACTTGGAAGAGCAGTTGAACGGAATGGACAGTGTCTTGAAAGGAGGATATAAGATGAACATCAACAAAAGCAAAACGAGGATAATGGAATGTAGTCAAATTAAATCGGGTGATGCTGAGGGGATTAGATTAGGAAATGGGACACTTAAAGTAGTAAAGGAGTTTTGCTATTTAGGGAGTAAAATAACTGATGATGGTCGAAGTATAGAGGATATAAAATGTAGACTGGCAATGGCAAGGAAATCGTTTCTGAAGAAGAGAAATTTGTTAACATCGAGTATAGATTTAAGTGTCAGGAAGTCGTTTCTGAAAGTATTTGTATGGAGTGTAGCCATGTATGGTAGTGAAACATGGACGATAACCAGTTTGGACAAGAAGAGAATAGAAGCTCTCGAAATGTGGTGCTACAGATGAATGCTGAAGATAAGGTGGGTAGATCACGTAACTAATGAGGAGGTATTGAATAGGATTGGGGAGAAGAGAAGTTTGTGGGACAACTTGACTAGAAGAAGGGATCGGTTGGTAGGACATGTTTTGAGGCATCAAGGGATCACAAATTTAGCATTGGAGGGTAGCGTGGAGGGTAAAAATCGTAGAGGGAGACCCAGAGATCAATACACTAAGCAGATTCAGAAGGATGTAGGTTGCAGTAGGTACTGGGAGATGAAGAAGCTTGCACAGGATAGAGTAGCATGGAGAGCTGCATCAAACCAGTCTCAGGACTGAAGACCACAACAACAACATGGGATCAATGGGGGATTGCAAACTGCTCTCATGTGGGAGGGGAGATTCATTAAATTGATGAATGCAGGTAGACGTTAGTATGACGTCTTTATTATAAAAAGGGCGTAAACGAGAACTTGCATAAATACAAAGAAACATAAATTTGCGGGAGAAAGGAAAGACTGATTCAGCAGTCTGCCCTCTCCACAGTGGCGACGAATCAGGGGGATGGGGGAAAGCGGAATAAGGGTTCCGATCGTTGAGACTAAGAAAATATGCTACCATTTTTACAAGAGAGTGGATCAGATGTCAAGCGCTCGCCACTACCGTAGACTGAACGGAGTAAGGGATAAATACCAGAATAAGAAAGTGCCCCACCGAAAGCCAGTTAACTCACGTGAATATCCGTCATAGCAAGCGAAGAAAATAAAATCACTGCAAGGCTACGGAGTTGCTATGGAATTAGCAGTACGCAAGACCAACCGTTCGCTGCGTGGTCGCGTGTTGCAGCACAAAGAACCATGAATCCATTTCGCGAAGCTACAATCTAGAACCTTAAATCCACACACGTATCACAAGAGAAGAACTAAAGAAAGTTGCTGAAGGCGATACTGCAACTTTGAGGACAAGAATCCTTATCCTTGTGGTGTCACCGCCAGACAACACACTTGCTAGGTGGTAGCCTTTAAATCGGCCGCGGTCCGGTAGTATACGTCGGACCCGCGTGTCGCCACTGTCAGTGATTGCAGACCGAGCGCCGCCACACGGCAGGTCTAGAGAGACTTCCTAGCACTCGTCCCAGTTGTACAGCAGACTTTGCCGAGACGATATTTAGCATAGCCTTCAGCTACGTCATTTGCTATGACCTAGCAAGGCGCCATTACCAGTTTATATTGAGATTATAATTCATGTATCAACAAGAGCGATGTTCTCCAATTGTGCATTAAAGTATTCAAAGAGCTTCGTACTTTATTTATTAGACTCAACTACTTTAACTGTTCCAGACCTCACGCCAGTCTGCGTGAGCTTAAACGTGTGCATTTCGGCCTCCTCTAGCAACACGGTGTTGGCTCTTCTGCCAACACATCATATGGCGACGAGTGTAAAAACGGTCTTCTTCTTTATACTTGCTTAAATTACTTGTGTCATGGCTTCGCCACAATCTCCAGATACACTGTCCGAATTTATCGCTTGCAGAATCAGCAGACGCAGGCCTTATTGGATGCCCTTGGACAGCTCGTCCAGGGTCAACGTGCAATGCAAAACGATGCGGCAGCCGCCGCTCCACCGCTACCGCCGCCACAACACGCTGTTGCACCACCTTTTCGTCCTTTTGATGCTGCACTGGAATGCTGGACGGAGTGGTCACGCCAATTTGGATTCCACCTCGCCGCCTACAGAATTCGAGGTATTGAGCGGCAGCCATTTTTGCTTTCTTGTGTAGGAGTGTCCACCTACCGTGTGATAGTGAAATTGTTTCCCCGCCACGATTTAGCAACTCTGTCCTACGAAGAAATTTTGTCTGCATTAGATGCATATTTCAAAGAATCATTCAATGTCGTTGCAAAAAAGGTATATGTTCTTTCGTACAAAACGTATGGCCGGTCAAACTAATTGGGAGTGTGTTGCAACTTTGCAAGGCCTTACTCGTGATTGTGATTGTGCTTTTGCGTGTGACAGATACTATGGTACGTGATGCAATTGCACAGAACGTTTCTGATATTCGTATACGGGAACAGGTTTTGAAACTCGTCAATCCCTCCCTTCAACAAGTGATAGACATATTGGATAGGCAAGACACACTTGACTTTGCTCAGGAATCATTTGCAACTTCACCAGCCGTGTGTCAGTGTGTCATGTTAAGCGGCCCGCCGGGTGCGCTGCACGGAACAGTAAACAGCCCTCGCGCCCGTCCGCGCAGCTGCCGCCAAGCTCTCTGCTACGTGTGCCGCGCAAGCAAGCAAATGCAGTGCTAAAGTCATGCCCGCAGTGCGCTACTAGACATTCACGTGAGAATTGCCCGTCACGCCAAGCTATTTGCTTTTTCTGTAATAAAAAAGGACATGTTCAAAGTGTTTGCCAGAAGAAGCTCAGAACAGACACTCACAACCATTCCAGGCCGTTTGCTTCGCGCCGGAATCGGAATCGAACCAGGAATACTCAGGCTCCTGAACCTTCGCCCATGGACATTCATGTAGTTCATTCCACTCCGCCCAGTGCCACTCTCTCCAACAGTGACTGTGTTCGTCCCACAAAAAGTGTGCGTCGACATCGCCGGAAATCGCGTCAAGTGGCAAGTGATTCTGTACCAGTGTCAGTTCACGTTGCACGAGACAGTCGCTCTTGTCGTCAGCAGGACAATAAACTTTTTGTAGATATGGTCATAAATGGCAATGTGATACAATTCCAGCTTGATACCGGAGCTGCAGTTTCACTAATCAATAAAGACACGTACAAACAACTGGACACACCTCCGTTGCGTGCCGCAAATGTTAAGTTAACTAGTTATTCAGGACAAGCTATCCCTGTGTTAGGACAGTGCAGCCTTCTTGCAACATACAAGGGACAAACAAAACTTGTGTCATTTTATGTACTTCGTTTTTCTTCTGCAGTGAACTTGTTTGGTTTAGATTTATTTCAGTTGTTTAAGTTGTCTATAGTCAATCAGGTCCTATCAGTGAACCAGACTGTGCCTTCAGCCAGTGTTTCTCGTCTCTGTGAAGAATTTGCAGACATTTTTGCACCGGGCCTTGGTAGTACTAAGAACTATAAAGCATATTTGGAACTGAAAGTCAACGCGCAACCGAAATTTTTCAGAGCGCGCAATGTTTCCCACGCATTGCGTGATGAGGTCGCCAGAACATTACACGATTTGGAATCACAAGGTGTAATTGAACGTGTGCAGGCTTCTCTCTGGGCCTCACCCTTAGTAATTTTGCCAAAACCTTCCGAGAAATTGAGACTTTGTGTGGACTTCAAAGCTACAGTGAATCCACAACTAGTGATTGCAACTTTTCCTTTACCCTGCCCGGAAGATCTATTTGACAAACTGTGCCCGGGTAAATATTTTTCGAAGTTGGACCTCGCAGATGCGTACTTGCAAATACCAGTGGACGACGAATCCCAGCGCGTCTTGGTGGTTAACACGCATCTTGGTTTGTATCGATTCAAACGACTGCCATTCGGGTGTGCATCCGCCCCTGCATTGTTTCAGCAATATCTGCAAACTGTTTGTGCCTCGGTCCCTACTGCAGCAAACTATCTGGACGATATTGTGATCTCCGGAAAGACGGAAGAAGAACATTTAGCCAATCTCAGAGCATTATTTCAGGTCTTGCGACAAAATGGTCTTCGCTTGCCGAAGGACAAATGGGTGGTTTTTGCTCGTGACTTCCCCTATCTGGGACATGTAATCAATGCCCAAGGCATACATCCCAGTCCAGAGCACCTCCATGCCATACAAGACTTGCCTTCGCCGCAGAATTTGAAGCAGCTACAGAGTGTGCTGGGAAAAATCAATTACTACCATAAATATATGCGCCACGCCTCTTCCATTTCAGCTCCGCTTCATCGCTTACGCCGTAAAGGTGTTCCGTTCGTCTGGACGACGGAATGCGAACGCGCCTTTAGCCAGTTGAAATCGGCGTTGCTTTCCAATACTTGCCTTACGCCATTCGATCCCCAGAAACCCCTTTTGTTGTCGGTAGATGCATCGGATTTCGGGATCGGTGCTGTGCTTGCGCACAAAGATGGCTCGCATGATCGCCCTATTGCCTTTGCGTCCAAATTGCTCTCGTCTGCGCAAAGAAATTATTCACAGATAGAGAAAGAAGCTTTGGCTCTCGTCTTTGGTGTTACAAAGTTTCCTGATTTCTTGTATGGTCGTCACTATACCATCATCACAGACCACAAACCCTTGACGTCGCTTTTTCATCCGAACAAACCTGTACCTCCACGTACAGCGCAGAAATTCATTCGCTGGTCTATTTTCCTCTCGCAGTACCGCTACGATATCTTGTATCGGTCCACTGCTAAGCGCGGAAACGCCGATGCGTTGTCCCGTTTGCCTGTTGCTGAGGATAGAGCATTCGATTCTTCCGAACTTGCTTGCATGTTCATTGATGCGGAAACCGATGACGTGGTCGACTCGTTTCCGATTGATTTTCGTCGTGTAGCTACAGCCACAGCTGCTGACCCGGGCCTTGCTACCGTTTTGCGTTTTGTTGCCACTCAATGGCCCTTGTCAAAGTCACGGATCGAGGATCCGTTGGTTCGCCGATTTTTTGCTCACAAGGAGAGACTTTTTGTACGACGTGGTGTTTTGCTGTTGCGTTGTGATAATGATCAGTCCCGGGTCGTGGTCCCACGTTCGTTACAGTCCTCTGTCTTACGGCTTCTCCGTCAAGGACATTGGGGTATAGTGCGAACGAAACAACTTGCTCGTCAGCACTGTACTTGGTTCGGAATCGATGCTGCGATTACGAATATGTGCTCTTCTTGCATGGCGTGTGCCGAACAACAATCCGCACCGCCGCGGAAATTCTTAGGATGGCCGAAAGCCACTTCCTCTTGGCAACGCTTACACATCGATTTTGCTGGTCCATTCTGGAATGCTCGATGGTTGGTTGTGGTAGATTCATTCTGTAATTTTCCTTTTGTTGTCAGGATGTCTTCCACGACGTCATCTGCCACCATCCAAGCGTTATCCGCTATCTTTTGCATTGAAGGTTGCATGGGGGCTTAATTAAAATAAAATGCAAATAATTTTAATTTTTTTTTGGTATTTGAATGTTCGTCTACAAAGTCTCGTAAACGGTTGGCCCTGACTAGTATTATTGTACGCAATCTGACTGCATAGAACAACAACAAAGAATGAAATGAAAATTTTCGTTAACACAATTAATTAATTAATTAAGTCCCCAGCAACTATAAAACCTACGAGACCAAAGCACAAGTGTCACTGTTCTGTGTGTGGAAGTGTAACTCAACGTACACATCTGGCACGGTTCTTCTTCAATAACACAAGAAATTTTAAATATCATTTATACTGAATTAATTAAAGAAAATAGAAATACCATAATTACTCAAGAGAACCAGAATTACACTCTAATCCAAGAACACAAGCCAGATGCTTTGTTGACTGAACCTGTAATGACGCATTATTTAAGACACTGAAATAATGAAAAAAAAACACAGAATATTTTACCTTCATATATATTGACGAAAAGCACTCTGATCATTACAGTATTTCCATTCGAACCATCTGCTGTCTATCCCATCAAACAACCGCATAAAACATGGAACAACATCTCGACAAACACTGCCCACTAGCACATCTCAACACACACTGACTACTACGAGTCCTCGACAAGCACTGCCCACTACGACATCTCAATAATCACTGCCTACTACGAGTTCTCACGAATCACTGCCAGTGGAGGCGGCGGAACAATACTCTCTAGCGCGATCTCTGGCGCTGTGGCTCAGTGTAGCCACCTTTCATATGCCCTTCCTCCACGGGCTAGAATTTGATGGTATTTTTGCCAGCACTGGTGGTGAAAATACCACCAAATTCGTCAAAAAATACAGACAAAAATAAAAGATAATATTAATGCGTAAATATCATATAACTAGATAAAATTTTGGCTTTGCACTGACCTTTCAATAACCTAATATATAAAATACAGTAAGCAATACAAATTCTTTCATACATGTGACTTTACATAATAGTTTACACAAGTATTATGTGGTTAAACAGTTCAATCAATAGCGTCAGCAATGACGAATATGTGCAGGTAAGAGTCTCATAACTTTTCACAAACAGTAATACACAAAAAATCAGTTTATACAAATATTCACATAAACTCTTTCCATAGCCCAAGAAACAAGTAGTTGACAGTTACAGCAGTAGCACCCAGCAATGGTCAACAGGTGCAAAAACCAACAAGTGACATTTTTTCAGTAGAAACAGTCCATCAGTGGCACCCAGTAATGTTGAATAGGTGCAGACACCAACAAGTAACACCATTTCAGTATAAGCAGTTCCATTAGTGGCACCAGCAATGTCGAGCAGGTGCACACAGCAACAGGTGACATCTTTTCAGTAGAAGCAGTCCATCAGTGGCACCCAGCAATGTTGAGCAGGTGCCGACACCAACAAGTGACATCATTTCAGTAGAAGCAGTCCATCAGTGGCACCCAGCAATGTTAAACAGGTGCAGACACCAACAAGTAACACCACTTCAGTATAAGCAGTTCAATTAGTGACACCCAGTAATGTTGAACAGGTGCAGACAGCAACAAGTGACACCATTTCAGTAGAAGCAGTCCATCAGTGGCACCAGCAATGTTGAACAGGTGCAGACACCCACAAGTAACATCTTTTCAGTAGAAGCAGTCCATCAGTGGCACCCAGTAATGTTGAATAGGTGCTGACCGCAGTCCATAATATTCACTATCACTAATCACACTGTTCATCAGCAGAAATCAAACATGTCCTAGTGGCACCAATCATGTAGAAAAAGTGCAAGTAACAGTCCATAATATACACTATCACTAATCACACAGTTCATCAGCAGAAATTAAACATGTCCAGGTGGCATCCACCATGTTGAATAAGTGCAGGTAACAGTCCATAATATTCACTATCACTAATGAGACAGTTCAGTCATGAACAATAGTTTGAATGTACACACAATTAACAAAATTATTATCAATGCTCTTACACTAAACATACAAATCATAATAAACGCACAAATTATATCAGGTAGTTGTCATATTAACTATTACAGTACACAATAACAGTAAACCTATAATATTTATGGGTGTCAGTGCAAGCCACAACAAACAAGTAAAATAATATTTAGGAGATAGGTTGGGATCACTTCTCTGGGATTATAAAAGGAAAACACACAAAACACACTCACTCATCTTTCATCCACATTTAGTGCTACTGTGCAGTTGAATAGTGTTAACTGTGTAAATACAATTCTGTCAAAATTTTATGTTCATCATGTGTATCAAGTAGTAGTGGCAACAATGTATAACAGTAATAATAGTTAGTCAACGTCATAGTCATCATGTCAAGACCAATGTTTGCCAAGCCAGATCAAAATGTACGGTTGCTGAACAACTGTCAGTGAGCCAAGATATGCAATTACTTCCTCTCTCCAAAAAAAAAAAAAAAATACTGCTTAGTGATTTAACAAAGTGTGTGTGTAGACAATCTTCCTTCTACTTGAGTGTTCTAGTCTGCTATCTTCATCCTCCTTGTTCCATATAAACCAACAAAAAAAATATGCTCCTCACTTACTTTACCTCTTATCCACCAAAACTCCAATAATCATCAGCATCACATAGTCTCAGTACTTCAATAATACCTCTTACGTCGATACATATAAACCTTATCATCAATATCATCAGTAATACCTCTTCAATACGTCGATACATATAAACCTCAGCACCAATATCATTTCACTTCCATAACAACTCTTTCCTCTAGTCAGTCTCCTCGAACAAGTACAGACAAAATCCTAGTGCAACTTCAATTCATCATCCCATACAATCCGAAGACACAGTGTCCACACACAACCTCTGTGTAATCCATCTGACCCAAATCTTCTACTCATTATAAATTATAAGATACATTTTGGTTCCTTGTCCATCATTAAATAAAAGAAATGCATACATGACCTCTAACAGACTTAGTTCGAATAACTCTTAGTAATTAAGTACGATTACGAAGTGTTAATGATCGTGATATTTCAGTGTGTACACCACTTCAAGAATCATAGCAGAAGCAAACATGTGGAGTATTTTTTGTGTCAAGTGTCACTTCCTATTTCAATTGCTCACGAAGAATGCAGTGTAATAACTGTCAATGGTCTAAACCTAGTGTTGGTATATCATGTCGTTAGCTTCCTTCCTATTAGCATAAATTTATACAGCTTCCATAAAACCTCAGCTCATGTGACTTCTATGAAGTTTCTTGTACCAATGTCGTTCGTAGAATTATAGCAGTTCATTTTCTTATCTTAAAAATATCAGGCACTGAGCGTAAGCAAAACATGCAATAGCGAGTAAATATACCAGTAGAGAACAGAATGTCAACAAGTGGATGCAACACAATTCCTACAACAAGGCTCTGCCAAGCGAACAATCTATAATTAATACCATAGTGTGACCTAAACTCTATGTTCGTACACTGTACATCAGCATTGCTATATTCTAAATTGAAGAGTAGTTATGACAACAAAACAGAAATGTGTAAATATGCAATCCATACGCACAGCAGCAAACATATATCTTACGTAATAAACAAGTCATTAGCATCATATCAGCATAAGCAAATAAATGATCATATGTAATCTTAATAAGTAAACATGAAGGCGCAAGCAGATAAATCACAAAGTATAACTTACATACATAACCATATCAGCACAACTAATCAGGTGACAATTATAATTTAAATAAATAAGCACAGCAGACACATAATAAAAAAAATGTGACATCAGTGAAAAAGCATAGCAGCCAAGCGATGCATAATATACATAAGTAATAACACTGTTCATTAATCAATAATTGTCAAAATCAGCAAATGTACGCAAGCACGTCGCTTCACAAGTAAATTCATAGAACATGAAATTGAGCATAAAGTATGAGTCACGTAATCGCGAGCAGCAAATTACGTCTAAAGTACGTACCTAAATGGAAATATGTTACCTGAAAAATAAACTCAATTAATCGTTACCTTTTTAGTTTATTAGTTTCATCTTCGAAATTACATTCTTCCTGAAATTTTCTCGATAGCAAGTCCTCTTAACGTCGGGCACACACAGAATTTACCTGAAGGTCTTAAATACTTTATACAACCGTATCCTGAAAAATACTGAACGTTAATAACATAATCCATCAAGTCACTATAGCTTTATACAGAATTTAGTCGGAGAAATTAGACTGTGTATTTGTTTACGTCTGTCAGTGCATTCGCACTGAGCGCTCGATCAGCTGTAGGCGCGTGACGTAGGAAGTAATTGTTTGCGGTCAACGACTGCCTTGTGCGGCGCGCAGACTTCACTATTGCTTTGAGTACGCGCCGCCGCCAGAACACAGCGCGGTATCCTTGCATTCTCCGCATTTTTACGTATAACTGTTGGTTACTCAAAAGTATGTCATTCCACAAAAATTTTTACGTTCGATATATGATGTATTCCCTTAGAGCGCCGAGATTTAAGAGTTTCTACTTCAACAGTGTTATCATGAATAATTTTGCGAATTCTATATGGACCGTTATAAAGCAGAAAAAATTTGCGACATAAGCCTTTTCCTTTATGAGACAAACGATGAGACTTAATTAACACCTTTTGACCAACTGACAAAATTTTTAAACGACCAGGACGTTTAGCTGATTTCTCTCTTCTAGCAGCCGCAGATGCAATATTTCGTAGAGCCAGGTTGACAACTTCAGAATGCCGCAGTTTCCGTGAAGGCGGAAAAGGAACGATTTCAGAAATGCGATTTGTTGGTACTTTATTTTTTAATATCAATAGAGGCGGTAAAGAAGTTGAGTCATTAGGAAGTTCATTCAGAATGTTTTGAAAAATATGAAGATACTGATCCCAAGTTCTGTGATTCTGATGACAATAAAGACGGCACAATTTATTAATTTCTTTCATCCATCTTTCTGAAGCGTTACACTGAGGGTGAAAAAGTGAAATGAAAATTGGTTTAATCTTACGACGCCGTAGAGTACGAAGCCAAATTTTAGAGCGAAACTACGATCCATTATCTGATATAACCTTATCAACATGACCAACTTCTTTAAGAAAATGTTTGGTGAAAGCGTTAGATACTGAACGAGCTGTTGCTTTGCGTAAAGGTGTAAAACACACACATTTTGATGTCAATTCCACTGCTACGAAAATGTACGCAAAACCATTAGTAGAACGAACCACTGGACCGAACAAATTGACTGCAGCCATGTCCTTTAATTTCGCTGGAATGATAAGAAACAACGGTGCTCTGTGCGAAACAGTTGCCGGCTTAGTCTTTTAACATAATTTGCATAAACGAGGTGTGGCCAAATCATCCAATCTAACAAAGCGTCTAACAAAATTACAGACACCAAGGAAACTACGAACATCACGTTTTGTGGTAAGAACAGCATAATTACGAATAGCGTCTAGTTTCTCTGGATCAGGAAGAATACCTTCTATAGAAATAATGTGACCGAGAAATTTCATCTGAGAACGACCAAATTCTGGTTTTTCCAAGTTCACAGTAATGCCAACTCTTGCAAAAATACGTAATAATAAATCCAAAATTTTGTTATGCTCACTCCAAGAACGTTTAGCAATAGGAATGTCATCAACATATGAAGTAATATTGTCACGAAGATAAACAGGTAAAATTTCGTTTAAACTACGAATGAATGCTGCAGAAAATAGTAAGTCCAAACGGTAATTTCCGAAGTCACTTTTGGGTAAAACAGTCAAATCCGGTTATTGTTTACCTACTGTCTAGATAGATGGATAGTAGAAGAGTTGTTTTTATAGATGCAAAGAATAGTATAAGAGTAGGCAGCGGTGCAGAAAACTAAAAGGGAAATAGCACCACCACAGCTTGGGGCCCTATGCACGCTACGGCACATGTTCACTTAGTGTAGTGAATCCCCTGAGGACTTTAATAGCTGCACATAATTTTCAGTTTGTGGCTTAGTGGCCAATTTGGTGGGAGTGCGTACGTAAATTGATCTAACCATGAACATGGATGTATATCATTCTTGGAATTGCGAAAGATCTTAAATTTCCGAACAGTTAAGAAGTGTTTATAGTCAAAGTTTTCTCCTCGTGGCGACAAAGACCTACCGCGTCTGTCCCAGTCCCAAGGTCGATTATTGTCAAGTTCACGCGCCTGGCGCTCTCTTGTTGCATCCCGTAAATGAAACAAATTATTTTCTTCAAACCCCTCTGCTATCTGTGATTCCAAATTTCTTTCGCTGTCTTTTCCTACAATTTCCCCTCCAATTTGTTTGACTTGCTTTCGTAATGCCTCAACTTCCCTTTTCACGCGTTCATTAAATTTATCCTGATTTTCAACATGCTTATTTATGTTCTGGTACTCTTCGGTTTCTGCAAATGGTAATGGTGCTGTATCATCCGAATCTCTGTCCCCATGTAAACTAAGACTTGTCAATTTGTCTGAAATTTCCTCAACTCTTTCCGATAAGTCACCTATTTTTTCTTTCTGTTTATTTACGTCTTCCATAAGTGTCGCGACTCGGGTTTCAGTGTTGACACATTTGGTAGTTAACTGTTCATATTGTTGTGTTAGATTATTTATTCTGTCATTTGGTACGGATTCCTCGATTCTCTCAAATATTTCTTCCTTATCGTGTGCACATTGTAAATTTAACACTGAAAATTTCTGCACTATCACGCGATCTCTTTCCTCCTGTTCTCTATCCTGTTCCCTTTGTCTAATCTCTACTGCAATTAATCTATTATTGTGAGCATTCAAAATCGGTTGTACTTCTTCTCTGATTTCTTTCTTTAATTCATCTTTCATGTTTTTGAAACATGTCCCTATTCGTGAGTCTAACCGTGTTTCCATTGTTCCCATCTGTGTTTTTAATTCAGATCCAAACCGTGTTTCCATTGTTCCCATATCAGTTTTTAATTCAGATCGTAAAGTTCCCATCTCTGTTTTAATTGTTCCTATCTCTGTTTTAAATTCAGATCGAAACTGCTCCATTGTTCCCCTATCTGTTTTTAATTCAGATCGTAACTGTGATCCCAAATTTAATATTGCACCCATCAACTGCTCCATATTAAATGGTTCAAAATTCTTTTCGCCCCTAACATTTCCCGCAAAACTAACTTCCTTCTGCATAGCCATAAAGCTATCTGTGTTCGAAACTATTTCAGAATCTTCTATCGTTAATCTCGTATTCTGTGAATTTTCTAATTGAGAAAAATTTTGAAATGGTTCCGGACTATTTTCCCGACTTATTACATTGTTTTCCACTTCATTATTCATCATACTGTTCTCCTGTGTTGGCGAGTTCGCCATGTCAACAATTTCGTCATTCTGACTATCCATCATTTTTGCCTTTTTCATCGATCGTGTAATCATTTACAAAATGTACAAAACTCGTCACTATATGAAAATTACACACAATGACACTTTATCTCCAACAATACCATTCACACAAAATGTCTCCCTCAAACACGATTAATCGAACAATTGAAATAATTGCACTAATTGTCAAACCCGTAGACAAGACAACAGAAATGAAATTTTGCAAAAAAAATACCATTAGAAGAATGACAATTACCAAATCTACACATGCAATGTAGACTACAATTACTAAACTACAAATTACTACAACAATACTACTGTCTACTATTTTTACAATCAGAAGAATTCCAAGGGACGATCCGAAGCAGCGGTCGCCACGTGCATGGGGGCTTAATTAAAATAAAATGCAAATAATTTTAATTTTTGGTAGCTGTATGTCCGATTATGCTATGTCTCGTAAACGGTTGGCCCTGACTAGTATTATTATTACGCAATCTGACTGCATAGAACAATAACAAAGAATGAAATGGAAATTTTCATTAACACAATTAATTAATTAAGTCCCCAGCAACTATAAAACCTACGAAACCAAAGCACAAGTATAACTGTTCTGTGTGTGGAAGTATGACTCAACGTACGCATCTGGCACGGTTCTTCTTCAATAACACAAGAAATTTTAAATATCATTTATACTGAATTAATTAAAGAAAATAGAAATACCATAATTACTCAAGAGAACCAGAATTACACTCTAATCCAAGAACACAAGCCAGATGCTTTGTTGAATGAACCTGTAATGACGCATTATTTAAGACACTGAAATAATGCAAAAAAAACACAGAATATTTTACCTTCATATATATTGACGAAAAGCACTCTGATCATTACAGTATTTCCATTCGAACCATCTACTGTCAATCCCATCAAACAACTGCATAAAACATGGAACAACATCTCGACAAACATTGCCCACTAGCACATCTCAACACACACTGACTACTACGAGTCCTCGACAAGCACTGCCCACTACGACATCTCAATAATCACTGCCTACTACGAGTTCTCAAGAATCACTGCCAGTGGAGGCGGCGGAACAATACTCTCTAGCGCGATCTCTGGCGCTGTGGCTCAGTGTAGCCACCTTTCAAGGTCTTCCACAGACTATTGTTTCCGACAATGGCCCACAGTTCATGTCCGCAGAATTTCAGTCATTCAGCAAGGCCAATGGTATTCAACATCTGACATCCGCGCCGTTTTCGCCTCAGTCAGACGGTGCCGCTGAACGATTGGTCTGGACTTTCAAGTCACAGATGTTGAAGTTGAAAGAGTCGCATTCTCGGGAGGACGCGTTATTGCTCTTTTTGTCCTCGTATCGCTCTCAGCCCCGAGATGGTCGCTCGCCGGCTGAGTTGCTCCACTGTCGTCCTCCTCGAACCTTGATGTCTTTGCTACATCCGCCGCAGCAGGTTCCTGTGCAGCGGCAGACGCCTGCTTTTGCTCCAGGCAACGTTGTATAATATCGCAACTATCGAGGTTCACGGCGTTGGCTCGCAGGGCGCATTCTGCGCTGCCTCGGCCGCGCTATGTATTTGGTTTTGGGGGCCTCTGGTAAGGTGCGTCGGCATCTCAATCAGCTGCGCCTCTGTCGTCGCCTCTGTCGTCTGCTTTCAGCGACGGTGCCGTCCGGTCAGCGCCCTGGGGACCCATCTACCGGCTCGCCTCATCCCCAGGTGTTCCCGACGCTGCCTTCCATTTTGCCCCATGGCGACACGCCGCCGCCGCCGCCGCCGCCTGTTCTCCCGCCGGCGCCGCCCGCAGTGGACGCGTCGCTGCAACCGCCGGGCGCCTCCCTGGGTCACGCGCCGCCGATCGCTTCCCGTGACCAGCTGTCCTCCGACATGCAACTCTTGCCCGCTCCGGACCACATGGCGTCTTCGCCCGTCGGGTGCCCTGACCCGATGGAGGTCGACCCTTCGGCCCCTCCTGTCTCTCTACGGGCGCATACACCGCATGTTGGCGTGCACCCTGGACTAGGTTTTCAGGCGTTTTCTAGCTCCCCTCGGACCGAATGGCAGGGTGCGGGTGGCACAGCCTCGCCTGTTGTTAGACTCCCCACCTCGTCGCATACGTCAACATGGGGTCCTCCCCACGGCGGGCGGAAGCCTTATAACACAACCGTACTCCGATTTGTGGGGGAGGAATGTGGTGTCACCGCCAGACACTTGCTAGGTGGTAGCCCTTAAAACGGCCGCGGTCCGGTAGTATACGTCGGACCTGCGTGTCGCCACTGTCAGTGATTGCAGACCGAGCGTGCCATACGGCAGGTCTAGAGAGACTTCCTAGCGCTCGTCCCAGTTGTACAGAAGACTTTGCCACAGATGGATCAATGACAAATACGCTCTCATTTGCCGAGACGATATTTAGCATAGCCTTCAGCTACGTCATTTGCTACGACCTAGCAAGGCGCCATTACCAATTTATATTATTACAATTCATGTATCAACAAGAGCGATGTTCTCCAATTGTGGATTAAAGTTAAGTATTCAAAGTGCTTCGTACTTTATTTATTAGAGTCAACTACTTTAACTGTTCCAGACCTCACGCCAGTCTGCGTGAGCTTAAACGCGTGCATTTCGGCCTCCTCTAGCAACTCGGTGTTGGCTCTTCTGCCAACACATCAATCCTGATATGGTCCATAGCTGACTTCGCGCTCGTAACGGACAAAGGTCAGACGCCAAGTCCAGTATTAGTCACAAATTATCGAATTTACGAAAAAAGCTTATGAGAAACGAAAAGAAAAAAAGCGCTCTCTCAGTAAAGAATCCCTAGTGCTCTAAGTGCATTATAACCAACTATGTTGGCATTCAATGAGTACACACATGCTTACCGATATCTGCATCACCACCTCAAGCCTCCAGTAGCGAGCAGGAACAGAACTGACCGAGATACCACGCGCCGGAGTGCCCCATTCTGCTCTGTTACGATGTCTGATGACTACTGACGTCGTTGATATGGAGTACCTGGCAGTAGGTGGCAGTCTGGAACAGCGCGACCGCTACGGTCGCAGTTTCGAATCCTGCCTCGGGCACGGATGTGTGTGATGTCCTTAGGTTGGTTAGGTTTAAGTAGTTCTAAGTTCTAGGGGTGTTATGACCTCAGATGTTAAGTCCCATAGTGCTCAGAGCCCTTTGAATCATTTTTTGAACTTCTCCGGAGAGCAAGTAAATGCATTTTTCCTGTGGCAGCCATTGTTCTTAGTCTATCAGCAACTGTCTACAACGAAAAAGAACATCAACTACTAACCAGAGGTAGAAACTGTAAGAGGTATAAAAGACAGTCAATTATTCAGAATAATAAAACTGATAAATCCGAAAATATTACATTTCGCGTTCGCACGCAGAATTTTCTCCCAATCGAACGTATTATTTCACTAAAGCTAACAGTGGAATTATACTTGATTGATACCAGAGTGTTAACTGAAATTTATTTCTCATGTCAGCTGCAATTAATAACGTTGCAGTTAGAAGTAATTTTGTAAAAATACACACATTTGAACCATTTCGTATCTCTATATGTCAATGAAACTGAGCTTGACCAACACTATACGTTACACCGCAGTCATAATACTACAATCCTCCCTTTTCAATCTGATGTAAAAGATTACATACATATTGCTCCTTAGATATAATAATTCGCAAAAATGTATACATTCGTAATGTACCCAAGAAAACCCATTCTAGCTGCACAGACACACAATCATTCAGCTACAACCGAAAAGTGACATTCTGATCGAAATGACTCTATAAATATTATTGTCGTTTCATACTTGTGTGTATCTTATGGGACTTAACTGTTAAGGTCATCAGTCCCTAAGCTTACACACTACTTAACCTAAATTATCCTAAGGACAAACACACACACACACACACATGCCCTCTGTCGGGACCAGCCACACAGTCCATGACTGCAGTGCCTAAGACCGCTCGGCTAATCCCGCGCGGCTACTTTTACTTGTTTTATATATGTGTGAATAAGCGTATATGTGTGAAACTAAGTCACCTGTTACTGGCACTGACGGAGGTAAGGTGGAAGTATTTGTTTAGCACTGTATCGTTTTGGCAAAACAGCATCAAGTTTGCTGGCAGCATTTCAAGTTTTTCTCATTGACAGAGGCAGCAGTTAGGTATTTAAGCACACTTCAGAGGTATTGAAGTGTACGAAAGCAGTATTCCAGGGTTACTTAGGTAGTCAGACTTTATAAGTCCGAGTATTAACAGGTATTAACTGTTACATACGCCATCCGTGTGACAGACTTTTTTTATAACTAGCACTGCCAGTTTTAGATGTAGAGTACTCTTTAGACAAGCGGTACTGATTACGTGACTATTTATGCTTACCATGGTACAAGCAAAATTAAAAGGCATTAAGACGGTTTAAGCTGATGAAATGATTGAGCACGTCTTTACAAGCAAAATGTACAGGAGCAGGAAAGAGAAAATGGAACATCTCAATCAGAAGTTCAGTCAGTAGTTATATTACAGTAATTCTAACTCCCTCCGAACAAGCCTTGGAACGCCATGTCATCGTCAGACAATAGGCGTTACTATGTGCTTCGTCATGTGGTCAGCACGCCGCTCTCCCGGCCGATGTTAGTTTTCGTAACCAGAGCCGCTGCTTTTCAACCAAGTAGTTCCTTAATTGGCCTCACAAGGAATGGGTGCACCCCCCGCTTGCCAACAGCGCTAAGCAGATCCTGATGGTCACCCATCCAAGTGCTAACCAAGACCCTCAGCTCTTACCTTCGACGATCTGATGTCACATATCTTACAGTAGAGGCATGTTGACGGTAGACATGACTACTGATGTCGTCCAGTTTTTCTTTTTTTTTTTGGGTCATCAGTGTTCTGACTGGTCTGATGCGACCCGCCATAAATTTCTCTCCTGTGCCAACCTCTTTCTCTCACGATCGCTTGTTTACACTGGAAATTTTCCCTTCTAAGAACTCTGTTCATTCTGACAGGAAATCGTGAATCCACACGCAAAACTGAGACGATATCTGATTCTTACTCAGTTGGTTTAGCAACCAGTTCCCGAGGAAGTGTGATAAAAGTCATCGGCAAATTTAAAAATATTGGTTTCACTTGATATCCTCTGTCGATAGCACTCATTAGTGCTGAGGCTTAGCGCCGTATGCCGATCCTGCCTTGGAGGCGGTTAAGTAGGAGGTGTGTCTCAGAGCTGGATAGTAACAGATGGTGACGCGAGACTGGACGCGCACGTAGTTTACGTATCAGCCGATAGAGGACAATATTGGGTAGGGGACTGATTTAGTTTCGATTGTGCGCACTAGAGTGCACTAAAGTAATAGAATGTTTTTCATAAACTGTTCTATTATTTTCATGAAGTGTTATTATGTCATTTTCTGTAGGTAAAATGTTATAAATGTGTTTTAGCATTATGAATGATGCGTGAGTGTGATTTATGGTTAATATGAAGATAATTGTTTAACGAGTTATGTAGGTTATGTACTGGGATTTAGTGTGGGAACATTTCAAAGAAGTATGGATGTGGAGAAAGGGGATTTTTTCCGAATAGATTTGTGAAGTAACTTTATGGTAAAGGGAAAGTTGATTCAGGTATAAATAACAATAGCCGGCCGCGGTGGTCTAGCGGTTCTAGGCGAGCAGTCCGGAACCGCGTGACTGCTACGGTCGCAGGTTCGAATCCTGCTTCGGGCATGGATGTGTGTGATGTCCTTAGGTTAGTTAGGTTTAAGTAGTTCTAAGTTCTAGGGGACTGATGACCTCAGATGTTAAGTCCCATAGTGCTCAGAGCCATTTGAACCATAACAATAGTAAATAACTTTACGCATAAGCAAAACTTCAGCATATTAGATAATTATGTCGGTAAAAAGTGCAGTCGTTAGGTTTACTATTTTGCGATTGGTTATTCATGAAAAGCGCTGGTAGAGAGGACTTAGAAAATTCTAGGGAAGAGTTGGAGCCTAGCCATGAAACAGTTCGGACGTGTGCAGTAGTAGTGGAAACGATAAGTTGCCGGATCTAGCAGTGTTTCACACATCAAAAGTGTGGTAAAGTGACGGCATTATTATTCCGATGGGCGTGTAGAAATTTCGGAATTTTTAAGTGAATTTTGTGACGAGAAAAGACATATTCCGCGTGGCGTATTGAGCAGGTCGGTGGCTAAAAACTGTGACTGCATTTGGTACCGACAGACTTAATATTTGGCGAGCATTCTGAATCAAAAACAATCAGTATTTTTATAGCTATTAATTTTTCGGGAAATGCAACACCATAAACTTGCTAACGTGAGTGAAAGGGATTGTGGGTGATTGTGTTAAGGCTAGCACGGGCTTGGCAGTGATACTTGTTCACCTAAGTTTCAGAATGTATTAATTGAGGACAAAATTTCCAACCTTTCATTTGTGTGAAAACTTTCTACCGAAACGTAGATTAGTGACTTCAATTGCAGCCTGGTTCACGTCGAAGTACAGTAGGTTTCACTTGGCTTTCCTACTGATGATCTGCTGAGACAATGTTCACAGGTAGGTGCAGGTTCGTCGTAAAGGGACGGAAAGAACCGCGCCGCCGCAGTGCGTGTAAATAAAGAGCCAGTTGTGTTTTGCAAGACAGGTGGTGGCGTCACGCAGGCACAGTCATATTACCTGAAGAGGATCGCCAGCCTAGCGAGCAACGCAGGCCCTGTTGGGCTGCGCTGTGCTGTTCTGTGCAGCGTACAGCAGACGGCTGAAGACTCCAGATCCAGCGACAGCAGCCTCCGAGAGCCTCCCCTAGAGTATATTGGCCCGGCAGAGCACACAGCTGGCGCAGCCACAGCTGCCTAACACTCCAGCGTGGCTACGGTACACAGCCCAGCACCACTTAATATCGATCACGGTCAACACTGGCTCCCACCACAGCATGCAAGTCTGCTGGCCGGTCGACCCTTTATCAATAGTTACACCGGGGGTGACTCACGACGTCGCACAACACACAAATGGTAGACGAAAGCCGTTTCTCAAATACTTCTGAGATATGATAAATGACATTTTTCTATACAGATGGATTCCGCGTCATCGTATAAGAGCTGTACATTGTTTATATATGAATAACAAAATAAAAATAGCATGCAGCAGACGTAATACGGCTGAAATAAACGAAGAAGTTAGACAAAAGTGTTGTTCTGACACTTTCTAATATGTACTCTTATACCGACGAACTTGCTTACAGACAATAAAATATTTTAAAACTAACGATGTGGATATTAATACACTACTTTTGGCTGATAATTAAGTAATAGTTAGTCAGAATGAAAATGACTTACAAGAAGCTGTCTTTAACGTCGCCATCATCATCATCATCATCATTTAAGACTGATTATGCCTTTCAGCGTTCAGTCTGGAGCATAGTCCCCCTTATAAAATTCCTCCATGATCCCCTATTCAGTGCTAACATTGGTGCCTCTTCTGATGTTAATCCTATTACTTCAAAATCATTCTTAACCGAATCCAGGTACCTTCTCCTTAGTCTACCCCGACTCCTCCTACCCTCTACTGCTGAACCCATGAGTCTCTTGGGTAACCTCGCCATCATAAAGGCAAAATCAGTGGCAATTCATGACACCAGCTCATGTAATTTGAGGCTGTAAATGACAAGCAGATCATAGAGAAAGTTAATACATTTAAATATTTAGGGTGCAGTATTATGTAAACGGAAAACGATCAAATACAATATAAGTTAGACTTGTTTAACTATTTCGGAGGAATTTTGCGCAGAACTTTGGGAAAGAAAGTCAACAGAGATGCTCCACTAAAGTTCTATAAGTTATACCAGCACTGCTCTATGGATACGAAAATTGGACTCTTAAGAAGAGAGATGGAAAGACAGAAGAAGATATTAAATGAAATTCCTTAGATACATGGCTGAATATTCTTTGATGGATAAAAAAGGGAAATCATGACACTCGAGTTGAACTGAATGTGCAAGACGTAAAACAATGTCAGTTGGGAAGAACACATATATCGTATGCCAGATGAAGGAATCACTAAAGCTGTGAAACTATATAAACCAAGAGGCAAAAGATCTTTAGGAAGACCAATGTGGAGATGGTTTCACCAATTCTGAAGGAGACAGAAAGGACCAATAGGTCCAATCCTTGATGTAGATATATGTATTTAGACATCTTTCTATACTCCTTGGGCTGCACTTCAAATGTATGTATTTGGCAGATGGGTATTCGGGCATACAACCCATTATCAGTGGCATCTGAATCAGATCATAAAAATAAGTGTATGCACATCGGCATCGAAAACACAGGAACATTTTGTATGCACTGATGTAAAATGACGAGACGTCCCGACTTGGCAGCAACATTTCCGATTTTTGGAGTCCAGTCCCCTTGTCCTCATTGGGTTCTGTTGGAAGCCTAAATATTCTGATGTTTAGAAATAAATTAAGTTTTCGGTCATGTGAGCTTGCAACATATTGTTGATGATCTCAAATTCGAATGCATCATTTAATTAGCGGTACGAATGCGTTTCACAATACGGCATGTCGTAGTACGTTACATTAGGGGTACGATTTCGAAATAAGATATCGATACTTCTGCAACGCTAGAGTTATGAAAGGTTATATGCTGAAATTACTTTCTGGAGCTACCAAAACCAATGATTTTTGAAAATTCTGGAATATGCGTTAACATAAAAAAACGTTGCTACTTTGTAATAGACAACCGCATCATCTGCAAACAGTCTGAAGGGGCATCCCACGCTTTCTGCTAGATTATTTGTATACATTGTAAGCAAGAACGATCCCAGCTCTCTTCCTTGGGGTGAGTGTCGAGTTTTGTCTTCAAGGAAGTCTTGAATCCAGTCGCAGATTTGGTCTGATACTCGATGAGCTCGTATTTTTTTCACTAAATTGCAGTGCGAGATTGTGTCAAATGCCGTCCTGAACTCAAGGAACACGGCATAAGTCTGAGCGTCATTACAGATAGCGCTGTGGATCTCACGGAGGAACATAGTTTCGTAAGATCTCTGTTTGTGGAATTCACTTTGTTTTTATAGTGGGTATTTGCGTTCTTCAAAGACGTCATAGTTCTTGAGCACAAAACATGTTCCATAATTCTACAAGCAACTGATGTCAGCGATATAAGGCTACAAGTGTGTGTGTCTATCCTAGAGCCCTTCTTGAAAACTGGATTGACCTTTGCTTTTTTACAGTCGCTGGTATCATTCGTGCCCCCAGTGATCTACGATAAATTGCTGCTACAAGGGGAGCAAGTTCTTTCGCATTATCTTTGTAGAGTCTTGTAGATCTCTCATCTGCTCTTGATGCCATTCCACTACTATCCGACTGTAGCTGCTTTTCTGTTCCGCGACCGCTTATCTCATTTCGAAGTTCGTACGATGATTGAACGGAGAGACTGTGATACGATTTTCCGCCGCGAAACAATTTCGGAAGACTAAATTCAGTATTTCGGCCTAGTTCTCTTATCTTCAGTCTTGGCGCGAATATGGTCTCTGAGTGAATGAACAGATGATTTCGAGCCAAACATACTCAGATTGGTTGACAAAATTTTACTTTCAAAGTCTTTTAACGCTTCTCTTATGGCCCTCGTTACTCTCATTTTCGCTTAGTTTAGCTTTTGTTTCTCAGGTAGGGTGTGACGTCTCTTGAATCTGAGATAAAACTCTGTTTGTTTACGGAGCAGTGTTCTAACACGGCTATTAAACCACGGTGGTGTTCCTAGCCAGTTGTCACAATCATTATTTAACTTAGATGAAACAACCATAGATCTCAACATCTTTCACAGGTACATCTCAACGTTCCTTATCTATATCTTAATTACCATTTACGGGCTTATTTTAGTTACTTTTGTTGCACTGTTGTGCACCTGTTACCCTCCAAAATTGTGAAGGATGTTTCAGGCTGACACGATTTCAGCTTTGTTATTTTGTTTATAATTTCTTGTCCTTTGTTATTAGACGGCTGAGATGTACCACTGAAAATTTCCCTATTATAATGACACACTATTTTACTTTCATTTTTGTTCATACTACTGAACTAGAAAAATGTACAGGAGCGAGGAGAGAAGTTTACTACAAGTATTTGAGTCTACTGAACCAGAAGGCAGTCATCGTGATTATATAATGATGTCAAATTCAACTAACATAATGTCACCATATTTATGGAAGTCGAATCTGGGGCCAGTTTTATACCAGCAACTACTCAATGCTTGGAATGCAACAATGCTTTGTAACTGTTATTGATTATTAAAGCGTGCAACGAAGTTAAAAGTAGGCACCAAATATAACAAACACGATCCAAAATATAGGCTCATTCATACTTACTGCGCATTTATAATATACTTGAAAGTTAGTAAACTTTTGAAGTTCTGGATTGAAAATACATTGCCATTTGGGCATTGGGGAGTTAGCTACAGTGTAAACAAAGTAAATAAAGGACCTATCAGCTGTGCTATACGTCCTACAATTTTTATGCTAACGAAATACACATGAAAGTGTTAGGGTTACCGCTAACGAAACCCATTTCAGTAACACCAACGTCAGTGGAAGTGTTATTGATGATCTCAAATTTGAATGCATCATTTAGTTACCGGTACGAATGCGTTTCACAATACAGCATGTCATAGTACGTTACATTAGCGATATGAGTTCGAAATAAAAGATATAGATACTTTTACAACGCTAGGGTTATGAAAGGTTATATGTTGAAACTTTACATGATCGAGTATTTGATTTGATTTCTAAAAATCAGAACATTTAGGCGTCCTGGCAGACCCTGCATGGGGACAATATTACTGGACTCTAAAAATTGGAATTGTCCCAGACAAATCGGAACGTTTGGTCACTAACTGACCGTGTAGCTCAGGGATTCGCGAAGCATGACAAAGCACGAGTGCCAATGAGCTCAGCATTGCTGCACGTTTCCACCACCGCCATACAATGCTGTCAGTGTGTGGAGGAGGAAGAGGCGAAAACTGCGAACATGTGACATTTAAATAGCAGTGCATTCGCAATGTGTACGAATAATAAAACAAATTTTCAGTATTAATTATTTTTCACGCGCTGATGACCTTATTTAATTTTTTCTGGTACAGACTGTTGGCATATGGACAGATGCAGACAGTTTCACAGACTTTTTCAGTCTCTTTTATTTAGTTTCATAACGAGAAAAAGATCTTTCATACAAATATTCGATCGAAATATGTTTTCAACCCCATGGAGACTTGGAATCTACCTGATGAAAGCAATGCAGCTGTAACTGCAGCTGAAAAGGCAAACGGTTTCAAAAAATGCTCGAAAATAAATGCAAGGTTGGCAGTGTCCTCGAAAAATTTCCAATACCACCCTTGTAATTCTTTCCAGGCCACAATGAATTCTTAAAACCTCGTGTTTATTTTAACGCCAGTGACCTTAGGGAATAGCTGCCTCCCCATCAAATCAGAAAGAAGTTACCTTGCAGCGTAAAATGCAGAATCTGCAATTGATTCCGGACGATCTAATTTTTGTTCTTGCACTCAACATTAAGGAGTTTCAAAGCGAAAAATCGTTCCAGGCACGCCCCCTGGCTTAACCAATGTACTTTGCAGTAATATATGTCTACACACTCTTCGTCTACTTCCACTGAAAACTGTTACAAATGACAATGACCGGCCGCTGTGACCGAGCGGTTCTTGGCGCTTCAGTCCGGAAATGAGCTGCTGCTGCGGTCGTAGGTTCTAATGCTGCCTCGGGACCGGCTGGAGTGGCCGAGCGGTTCTAGGCGCTACAGTCTGGAACCGCGCAACAGCTGCGGACGCAGGTTCGAATCCTGCCTCGGGCATGGATGTGTGCGATGTACTTAGGTTATTTAGGTTTAAGTACGTAGTTCTAAGTTCTAGGGGACTGATGACCTCAGAAATTAAGTCCCATAGTGCTCAGAGCCATTTGAACCTGCCTCGGGCATGGATGTGTGTGATGTCCTTAGGTTAGTTAGATTTAAGTAGTTCTAGGTCTAGGGGACTGATGACCTCAGATGTTAAGTCCTATAGTGCTTAGAGCCATTTGAACCATTTCCTGAAATGACAATGAACTAATGTGTGCGACTTCAGAAATTTTACTGTTTGTACCACCAATATCTTCAAGTACTCCATGCCCGCAAATTTAACACAAAATGCTGTTTGATGTACAGAACAATGGATCGCATCTGTCAATCTTTGTAATTTTTTGCGGTTTCCTTGTGAAGTAAATCTTTAAATTCTTTTGTGCAATACTTCAATTTCACTTCGTATGAAATATGCAGTACCTGTCGCTTATGCGAACCGAGAATTCTCATTCCTCTTTTCTGTCATTTCCATTCATTTCAAAGGATTGTGACGATAGATTGTGTTGTGTACATACTTTCGCGTAGTCAGCGCGTACACAACCTTCCCACTAGAGCGCGCCCCGCTAAGCACAACAGCCAACAGCGCAGGCGCAGTGCTCGTCCGTCTCCACACTACGAGATGGCGCTGCCTTAGAGACGGACCAATTTCTGCTTCCGCCGATCCGCGTATTAATATGTAACGCAGCCACTGAGATTGCTGCTAACGTAGAACCTTTTCTCCTTGCAGATCACACTCGCGCAGTGATACATGAACGCGCGAGGTATTATAACGAGTGTACAGACCTCCAATTAGTCAGTCTCCATTAGTCTGCCTTAGTCTGACGTCAAGTTTCAGTCTGCGCCTAATAAGATTACCATATTCCTGCACATAGCCATGAAGATAAATGAATATACACTTTGTCAAGTATCAGAGATATGTGAGAATAAGATTAACATACCAAGACCAAAGGAACTTCAGATTGTCAATTGTAAACAGTATCCAGAATCAAGTTACGTAATATCTACGATTTTTATTATTTTAATAAATGTGTATGAAAATTAATCAAGTTCTGTTTAAAGTTGGTCACCGTCAATCTGCAACTCTAAGTGTGCAAGTGGCATTTCTATCGTCTGACCTAACGGCAGAAGATAAACACGCCACGATAAGACCACGAGACATATTGCTGACACTCGCCTACTTCGTTAGAGCGACAAGTCAAATAATCTGATGGTGTGTGTACCGAAGGTCTTACAGTACGCACACTACATATTGCTAGGCTCCCTTCCATTGTGCAAACTAGTACTGGACCTGTGCACGTCCTTCATACCACGAACAAATAACGAAGGGCAAACAGCGAGGACAACACGATTCTGCAGAACTCGTAGAGTTTTGTAAACAGAGAAATGTTAGATGCTAAATGGAATTTTGCGCTGTACCAAGTACTTCCCAGAAGGACCGCGGAAAGCCGAATGACGGGTCGGGCCCGTTGCACGCGAAGTTTGACACGCTGTGACCGCCCATGTGCAGGTTAAACCCTGGTTTTCCCTCGGTGTGCCCTTTCCCGCGCACAGAGAAGCACCTGCACAAAACAGGGCATTCTGCATCGCATTAAAGGTAAAAGGAGACGGTGTGGTGTCGTTGGCTACTGGAAAGTAGTTCAGCGAACTCCTTGCAGCGACCCGTGACCTGCTCTCCCTGCAGGTATTATGATGAAGTGTCACAACAGGGGAGGTGTTGCTCGTGTGCTCTCGAGTTTCGCTTTCGAGTGAACTCGTTACGCGGGCAGAGCGCGGGCCCCACCTGACGCCGCGACGAGAGACCAGGCGCCATTATCCGCTGCCGGAGCCGCTGTTGATATTGGGCAGCGTGACGCCGACGCGCTAACTGCTCGTAGCGCTCGCAGCGTTAATTAGCCGCCGCGCCGGTGCGCTGCCTGTTTAAAACCTCGGCGTGCGGGCGGCGAATGCGCAGTGCTGCGGAAACAGGCGGCGCTCTGCAGTCCCGTCGCCGACACGTGCCGCGCTCAAAACTTATCAGCGACTGAAATTCACTCGCTTATTTGCCCTCATTACCGACACCGAAACTCGTACGGCAGAATGTCTGGCACGCCTCTAGATTCTTGAGTGGGAACACGCAGAAGGCAGGAATGCAATATTATGAAACTTTCTGGCACATTATATCCGTCTGCCGGACCGGGAATCGAACCTGGAACCTGCACACAAAAATTATAGACGACTGAAATTCAGTCGCGTATTGCCTCAATACTCCCAATGAAATTTGTGTGAGTGAATATCTGAATTCGTGAGAGGGAAAACACAGAAGCAAGCAAAGGATATTACACTGAACCGCCAAAGAAACTGGTATAGGTATGCGTATTCAAATATATAAGGCAACAAGTGCCTAGCGCAGTTATCAAGATATAAGTGAGTTTGAACGTGGTGTTATAGACGGCGCACGAGCGATGGGACACATCATCTCCGAGGTAGCGATGAAGTGTTTATTTTCCCGTACGACCATTTCACGAGTGTACAGTGAATATCAGGAATCCAGTAAAATATCATATCTCCGACATCACTACGGCCGGAAACAGATCCTGCAAGAACGGGACCAATGACGACTGAAGAGTATCGTTCAACGTGACAGCAGTGCAACATTTCCTCATATTGCTGCAGATTTCAGTGTTGGGCCATAAACAAGTGTCAGCGTGCGAACCATGCAACGAAACACCATCGATACGGGCTTTCGCAGCCGAAGGCCCACTCGTGTACCCTCGATCACTGAACGACACAAAGCTTTACGCCTCGCCTGGGCCCCTCAACACCGCTATTGGACTGTTGATGGTTGAAAAAATGTTGCCTAGTCGGATGAGTTTCGTCTCAAATTGTATCGATCAATGGACGTCTACGGGTATGGAGACAACCTCACCAATCCATGACCCCTGCGTCTCAGCAAGGGACTGTTCAAGCTGGTGTAGCCTCTGTAATGCAGTTGGAGTGATACGTATCGATACGGCTCTCACAGGTGACACGTATGTAAACATCCTGTCCGATCACCTGCATCCATTCATGTCCATTGTGCATTCCGACGGATTGGGGCAATTCAGCAGGGCAATGCGACATCCCACAAGTCCAGAATTGCTACAGAGTGGCTTCAGGAACACTGTTCTGAGTTTAAGCATTTCCAATGGGCACCAAATTTCCCAGACATGAACATTATTGGGCATATCTGTGAAGCCATGCAACGTGCTGTTCAGAAGACTCTTACGGGTTTATGGACAGCCTTGGAGGGTTTGTGGTGTCAGTTCCGCCCAGCAAACCAGCACTACTTCAGACATTAGTCGAGTCCATGCCACGTCGTGTTGCCGCACTTCTGCGTGCTCGTGGGGGTCCTACACAATATTAGATAGGTATACCAGTTTCTTTACCTCTTCAGTTTATGAAACTTTCTACTAGATTATATCCGTCTGCTGCACTGGGAATCTACGGAATCTTTGCCTGTATGTACACATAAATTATCGACGATGAAATATACTGGTATAAAGCCCTGAGACATTCGGTGCCTGGAAATTATCTACATTCTTGAGGAAAAAAAAATTGCAGAAGGTATCAATGAAAATGTTGGGCCTTTTCGTCGATCTTTCTCCGTCTGTCCAGCCGAATATTACTAAGGTTTGGTACGTTTTAATAGTGTTTTTAATCACGTATTAACATGTTTCAAACAGATTCTAAAAAAAGCATGGTTTTATTAATGTGTTTTAATCGATGTTTAAAAAATTTACAAATTTCATTTTTAAGTAATTTTACCTCGGGAGGGGAGTTCCCACCAGATCTCAACAAGGAGGGCTGGGGTTGAGGTCAAAATTAAGAAAACCCTTCACATAATTAATGGATGCCCCCTTACACTACGCCATCTTGCTTCGTGAAAAACGTTGAAATTAGTGGAAGGAATTCAAATTTTCGTGTTCTATAATGGAGAGCTTTTTTCTCCAAGCAGCTGCCAAAATATATCTGTTGGCATGCCACTTTCGTAGTGTAATAAATCGCTGACCTTGCAGATCTGTTACTAGCAATGTGGCAAACAAAAGCCACCGACTGGAATGCTCTCCTGTGTAGTCCTGACCACTGATACTGCAATTTATCTGTTCCTTGCGTGTAGAGATGGATGCTGCGCATGCCACGACACTCTTCTTGAGGGAAAAAATAAAATAAAATAAAAATAAAAAATGGGAAGGAAGGAACAGGACGATCTAGTGTCCCTGCGATGATGATGTCGTTAGGTGCAGATTAAAAACCCGCATTGGGTTAGGACAAGGAAGTAAATTGCCTGTGTCTTTGTTGACGGAACCATCCCAGTACTTTCCTTAAATAGTATATACAGAACATAGAAAACTTAAATTTAGCTAGCCAAACTGGATTTTGAACTCCGGTCTGTCCAAAAGCGAGTCCAGGGTCTTACCAATCTGTCACCTCGCTTGGTTACAGATAAAGAAGATGTAGAATAAAGAAAATAAGAAAACTCTATCACCAGCCAAATTTAGATAGTTAGAAGGATTCACCATTGTTGGGCGCCAAACAACGTGATCATCAGCGTCCTTTCTCGAGGTCACGAATATGCATGCATGAGCAATCATTCTTGTTAAAACTAAAAGCAAAAGCCGTATAACATTTGTTCACATATGGCTTTCGGAAAATTATAACTCTATTTCTAAAGCACTGTAAATATGGCACATGTTAATCCAAGCACATACAAGAACGGCAATAACAAAGGCAATAAACACTACTGATGATCAGTTACAGTTTTTTTAAAAAAATGAAGAGCGTTTGAACAACAAATAACGCATATGTTACAATTTTTAATGAAGTGTGCGAGGATGTCTATAAAGTAAATTAGGAGAGACTGGAGTGTACTTACGCGGATTTTTTTCGGAAGTTTTAAAATTTATGACAGTTATTGAAATATCACGTGGTATATACACTTGTAACACAACATTAGATTTAAGAGTGCAAAATAATTCTATTTAAGTACAAGAAGAGTGCGTAAACGTGCCCCAGTTATCGGACATGTTCACGCACCTGTAGGAAAACATTTTCTCATATCATAGAAAACAGTAATGACTAAACAATAAACACTACCAAACTTTTCAAAATATGTTTTGTTGGCAGTAAATAAAACGACAGTGTTACTTGCACCAATTAACAAGGTAGAACACAATGTTCCTGATAGTAGAACAAATATTTTGACGAACTTAAAACACCTATTAGCATAATAAGGCCTAAAAGAAGTCTGTATATTAATTAAAGGCCTGCTCATAATCATTGTCCGAGTTGGAATTTATGTGATTAAAAAATTATGTGTTCGCTATGGCACAAAAATCGTGAACTTATCTTTTACGTTTACTGCTTCCATTCTTGATTTCTTTTTGATTGATTGTATCAAGGAGTAAATACAAAGGCAATTTCATCCTGTTCACCACTCTACTGGAGGATGTAAGGGAAGAGAAGACCTAGATGGGATATTAGTTGAAACGGCAGTGCTTGCTAACACATGCTCTGGAAGGACTACTTTGCACGAGGAGACTGTATAATGGCGGCAGCAGAATTGTTCTACACTCAGTTTCAAATGCCGCTGCACTAAAATTTCTCATTAGCGTTCCTCGAAAAGAAAGTCGGCTTCCCTCCAGAGATTCCCATTTGAGTTCCCGAAGCGTGTGCGTAACACTTGCATGTCGTTCGAATCTCCTTCTAACAAATCTAGCAGTCCGCCTGTGATCTGATTCGATATCTTCCATTAACCCGACCAGGTGAGGATCCCAAATACTCGACCTGTACTCAAGAATAGGTCACACTAGCGTCCTATGTGCGGTCTCTTTTACAGATCTTGTCCATTTTCCAACAATTCCCCAATAAGCTGAAGTCGAACATTCGTCTGCTCATCCACAGTCTTCACATGCTCGTTCCACGTACATGCCGCATGCCTAAACATGGCCCAGTCTCCCCAACTGCTAATCTGACGCACAAACCAGGAGATATTTTTCGGCCAAAGTTGGCTTTCAAGAACAAGCTGTAGAACGCACACTCATTTGTCACAGTAGGCTTAAAACTCTTGTTCTATTGGCCTTTGAAACGAGAGCCTCTATTCCGAATCGTGCCAGGTGTGAGGTGAGGGGCTAAACCCGGTTTCATCTTGACAGGGAAACGTGCTGTTCCAGATTTTAAAAGAAATCAGGACTATTTATGCGTACCGTGTGATGAATTGTACTAAAGAGTGGAAGTGGTGTCGTCATTTTATGGCTGGCAGGACGAATGATCGTGATCAACAAAGAACGGGGTGTCTCCATGTGTTACCGAGGAGGCGGTGAACCAGACCGAAGAAATGGCTCGCGGCCATCGTCTGTTGGCTTTCGACGAGATGAACCCTATGTTTCCAGAAATCTCCATATCTCATCTGCATTGAAATCATTACTGACGCGCTTGGTTTCCGAAAACGGAGTGCGACTCAGATACCAAAACAGATCACAGATCAATATAAAGTCAAGCGTGTGGGGTCCGCTACGCCCTGAAAAGAATAGATAATCAACTGAGTTGCATCATAACTCCACACTATCAATGAAAAAGTTGAAAACCGTTGCCACGGCTGGAAGACTCATGATCTTTTCCTCTCCGAATTGTAAAGCGTTCCTCGTCACTGAATTTTTGATCCAGTGGGAACAATTAATGTTAAACGGTACTGTGAAAACCCTAAAAAAACTACAAACGATGATACACAACAAAAGAAGTGAAATATTAACGAAGACATTGTGCCTGTTACAAGACGATGAACTTCCCTGCACAGCCAACGCCACAAAGAAACTCCATTCCTTCGATTAGTACATCATCAAACACCCGACCCACAACTTGAACTGGCACCTTCAGATTTCTATCTTTACACCTTTCTGAAATTGTTTATATGCGCAAAATATTTTGTGCCAACGATGAGGTCCAGAGTTCCGTCATACTTTGGGAAGAGTTCCATCAAACTTTGGGAAGAAGAACCAAAGGGAAACGTTTTTGACAATGCTATCAGCATGCTATCCCTCGTTACTCAACAAATGGTAGCCTGTAATAAAATAAAACCTAGTTTTTATGTGTAGTCACACAGGAGGGAGCATCATATACGTCAGCTAACGTTAAAAGTAATCATGTATACACCTCCTACAAACTGACTTGTCTACACCATTTCGATAAAAAAATCGCACAGATGCTATATGGAACATGCATATAACTTAATAACTAGCTCACAAAGTGCAATGAGAACGACTGCAACAACGGCGGAATATAGTATTTGATGTACATATATTAATTTGTAAATTTTTCATTAATATATTGTCTTTTCAGATTTTAAGCAAAAGAATATTCTTAATTTCTGAGAATGCCTCATACGAACAAGCGTTACTGTAAAAAAAGTAGCTACCTTTGACAAACATACACCGAAAACAAATTTATACGTTGTCCCTTTATATTTAAATTCAGAAGCATTTCGATTTGCACAGTGACTTTCGTGTTACTGAGAGCACTCTATACATACTTACAGATTTTGAAAACGAGCACTTGAAATAATTTTACACTAGACGTTATAGAACATTAAATACAAAACGTATAATTCTTAAAGGAAAATTGTCCAACAATTTGAAAATAATAAGTGCATTTATCTGCCTGTCTAGCACAAATTTCCGTTTCATCACTGCTAATAACAAAACTTCCATATCATACGCGCTGCAGACAAAAAAACAAAGACAGGAACATTTAAATATTTTCACCTATAAACATAAATCACCCCATAACAATTAAATGAAGAAATAGAGCTCGCTAACAACCTATTTTTCTCAGTTTCAAAGAATATTTACCCTTGCATAAGTAATCACTTTTGATGCTTGACACATCACGCTAACGCACACGATACTTCTACTTCTCGCTCTCTCTCTCTCTCTCTCTCTCTCTCTCTCTCTTTCACACGCACACACACACACACACACACGCATACCAACACCAATCAACCAACAGCCACGTAACATGGAATTTCATAAGAGAAGCAGTCAACATGCTAATGTCTACTTCACAATCAATAAGCAATAAGCAATAAGAAACCTGCTACATTTAGTTTCTGATTAAAAAGGTAGAGAATGAATGTCTGTCTGAATCCTAACTTTGTAAATTGTATATCCTAATATACAGGGTGTTACAAAAAGGTACGACCAAACTTTCAGGAAACATTCCTCACACACAAATAAAGAAAAGATGTTATGTGGACATGTGTCCGGAAACGCTTAATTTCCATGTTAGAGCTCATTTTAGTTTCGTCAGTATGTTCTTTCACCTACGCTCAATGGAGCACGTTATCATGATTTCATACGGGATACTCTACCTGTGCTGCTAGAACATGTGCCTTTACAAGTACGACACAACATGTGGTTCATGCACGATGGAGCTCCTGCACATTTCAGGCGAAGTGTTCGTACGCTTCTCAACAACAGATTCGGTTACCGATGGATTGGTAGAGGCGGACCAATTCCATGACCTCCACGCTCTCCTGACCTCAACCCTCTTGACTTTCATTTAAGGGGGCATTTGAAAGCTCTTGTCTACGCAACCCCGGTACCAAATGTAGAGACTCTTCGTGCTCGTATTGTGGACGGCTGTGATACAATACGCCATTCTCCAGGGCTGCATCAGCGCATCAGGGATTCCATGCGACGGAGGGTGGATGCATGTATCCTCGCTAACGGAGGACATTTTGAACATTTCCTGTAACAAAGTGTTTGAAGTCACGCTGGTACGTTCTGTTGCTGTGTGTTTCCATTTCATGATTAATGTGATTTGAAGAGAAGTAGTAAAATGAGCTCTAACATGGAAAGTAAGCGTTTCCGGACACATGTCCACATAACATATTTTCTTTCTTCGTGTGTGAGGAATGTTTCCTGAAAGTTTGGCCGTACCTTTTTGTAACACCTTGTATATTGACATTCAAGATTAAATGTGCAACTTACAAAAACACGAATGTTAACCAAAGAAAATCTATGGTCCTAGGCAAACCTTAGTATGTCACCCCAAGTCACATTCTCTGGTCAATTTATATACTGTAAAGCACGTGGGAGTAGTTACGTGTGGGAAAGTATGTGTAGTATTGTTTAATACAAGTGGTAAAACATAAATTTCTAAAGTGATTTGCGCACAGTGAGTAATCGTATGGAATAAAATAGCTGTAAGTAATGCCATCAAGCCGACATTATGATTTTATTACCTAATGAGTTGAGATACCACGCCAAATTGTGTGGTTACTTGTCTGCATCTCTTTCTGTCTTGCCGCAGCCACAGAAATCCCCACAATGTTATGAATTATTGCTAAGAACTGTACCATATGATGATGAATCGCCAGATAGCGTGAAACCGCTATTGTGAAAAAGGATCCTTACCTTCATAAAAGGCCAGAAATTTTTGTCATTTACAAAAAAAACTTTACATATCATAGCTGCGATGTTGTATCCATAATGACTATAACCTTTAAAATCTGTCTTTTCTTCTGTAAACTACAGAAGATAGAGCCACACCGATACCAGACCGAGTGGAGTACTGCAAATGCGCTGAGGTTTACTCTTGTTGTTTGCGGACCTACTAGTCGTGTGCAAAATGTTGTAATTCCATGAAGAGGGCAGTCAGCTGGTAAGAAAGCAGCTGATGATACGTGCAAGACCTTAAACATCAGAGTGGCCCGCTTAATCAAAAGGAGTCCATCATGCATTGTTGCTCTTAAGCCATAATGGAAGTACAGATCAATCATGAAACCCATTCATTAGCACGTACATTACCAAACAACAAAATAGCTAAACAACCGATGAATGAATAATGAAAACTAATCCCATGGGATAATAAAGTGTGCTACAACGGACTATCAAACTTTTGATCATATGTTGATTCAGAAAAGCACCAAAAAAATACGAATCGTGACGTCATATCGACAGACAATTTAAAGAACAATGACTCAGCAACAAAATACAGATTCATAGTACAAGCAATGCATTCACAGGTAACACCAGATGTAAAACAAGTGCTTGGAGCTGCGCAATAAAATCACAAAAACTTACAGCCAAAATTTCAAAGTTCAATAGCATAAAATCTTGTTGATATCCACTACAAAATCTAAGGTTAATTAACATTGCTCTAGCTTTTGGGACAGCACGTTTCTGGAGGAGTCAGACAACATATTACTTCCCCCCACATACATCTCGCGTATTGACCACGAGGAGAAAATTCGAGAAATTATAGCCAATATAGAGGCTTACCGACAATCATTCTTCCCACACGCTACTCGCGAGTGGAACAGGGTTGGAGGGATCACATAGTGGTACCGAAAGTACTCTCCGCCACACACCATTAGGTGGCTTGCGGAGTCTCAGCAAAGACTCGTAGGTAAGAAGTAGTTAAAACTGTTCACGGGATGCCATCCTGATATGCCATTCAGAGCACCGCAGCTGTTCTCCAAAGCTAGAATCCAAAGATTCTCAAAGGAGAACGTGAACAACTTTTTGCGATTTGAAGAGCGAAAGTGGAGAAAATAAAACACAGTCCTATGAAAATCTTTGACGTTGACAGAACAGACTTGAAGATAATTCATCACAGCTGCAGGAAAGTTGTTGCTGTAAAACTCAAACGTCAAGTTCATCGATCGTCTTTTGCTGAACATGGTTCTCTTGTGGCTCTTGTAATGTGCATGTCCGCATCCGCAAATTTCATTTCGCCCATGATTTATCCTCACAAACCTTGAAGGCTGAATTACTCAGCGGATCAGCTCCAGGTATAATCGCAGCAGCTCATCCATCTGGGTTGATACAGTGGACTTGTTCACGAAATTGCTCCAGCACTTCATCAGCATTGTCAAACAATCTAACGACTATCCAGAGCTCCTGATTTTAGGTGGCCACGTGACACACTCCCGCAATATCGACGTTATTCCTCTTGGCTGAGTTTCCATAGTTTGCCTGCCTCCTCACTGCACTGGCAAGATGGAACCTTTGGACGTGTCTTTTGTGTTCCCACTAGATTCATACTCTGCCCAAGAAACTGGAAAATGATTGGATACACACGCAAATAGGGCTGTTACTATCAAATAGGTGTTCTGATGGGTCGTGCTTATATAAGAGCTGCAAACATGTCAATGGTAATCAATGGGTTTACATCTACGGGAATTTCCCCATTGGTTGAAAATATCTTCGATGCGTATTTCATACAACCAGAACCTGTTCGTGAGGTTGATAACCAACGCAAGTCACCTCACAAAATTCGATCTGCACCTGCCATCGAATCAATTACTTCCACCTGTCCTCATCACACTCTCACTTCACAAAAATAATGCTGTGGGGTCGCATTAGAAGAAGCAAGACATAAATCAGCTGCAAGAGTGAAGACAGGTTTCGAAAACCGAATGGGGATAAAAAAAGTTACTTCTTCTGAAGCGTTTGAAGATTCTGCTGCTGAAGAATATTTCGATTGAAATTCTAATTCCGTAGATATTGGTGAAGAAAGTTACTATGGCTAAGTTGGAAAATGCTCAGTGTGAAATAAACTGTATTCGCAGGACAACAAAGGACAAAAATGGATTCTGTGCAGACAGCGCTTTTTGTGGAACTATAAAAAATGCAATGGATTAATTTTATTCTTTACCACATTTATCTGAACGCTTTGATTGAAACGTAAATGTTAATAGTCGCGTGTTTTCTAGCATTAATAAATTTTAGAAGGTTCTTATGTGTCTAGTGATTTCATTACCAGCTCTTATTGTCTGCGTTAAACAACAATAATATATTCTCCCTCACTATTTACAATAGTCTGCCAACGCTGGATTAACCTTTAGTATCCACAGCTTGTGGTCATGCGGTTTTTCCCTGCCTCGAGATGACTGGGTGTTGTTGTTTCGTCTTCACCATCATCATTCATCCCCATTACTGTCGGAGGAAGGCAATGGCAAACCACCTCCTCTAGGACCTTACCTAGTCAGCGGTGCTGGTCTCCCGCACGTCCCCTACGCTCCTCGGAGTATAGGACCTCATCATCATCATCCGCGACTGTGGCGATCACGTGGTTAAGAGGCGAAGAACTGCTCAAGCCATGTTCTGAGAGAATTTTCATCCGGAATGGAAGCTCTTGAAGCTTGTTAGCCAGAGAGGTGAAAATCTGAGCGTGCAATATTAGGAGAATGAGGTAAGTGCGGAATGACTTCCCAGCCCATCTCCTGTACATAGTGTTTTTTTGTCAGTCAGGCAGAACGTGGGTGCGTGCTATCGTGAAGTAGCATCACTTCATGCAGTCTTCCTGGTCGTTGTTCTTGAACTGCGTCTGTAATAGGTCTCAGTTGTTGACGATAAAGGTCGGCAGTGATGCTTACACCTCTGGGAAGCAATTCGTAGTACACCACACTATTGCTGTTGACAGATGCCAAACGTTGCCTTATGTGGGTGAATGCAGATCTTCTTATGGTGAGTTGCTGCTTTGTTTGGGCTCAACCATTCCTCTCTTTTCCTTATGCTAGCATAATAACAATAGGGGATAGGAATGGTCAGTGTTGTTTACGAGCCAATTGATGATGATCAGAGATGCATATATGACCACCCACTGACTTTTGTGATTTTTGCTTAGAACATGCGGTACACACACATCCGATTTCTGAATCTTCTCCATTGTATGCAAACGTCGCACTATGGTGGCCGATCACAGGTCATCGCATTTTCCTGTTCTCGAGTACACTCTCTGGATCATTCCGCATACGTTTAAGGATCTTTATCAAACCCTGAAGGTCTTCTTCAACACAAAGAATCACTAATGCGGAAATAATTCTCCATAAAATGAGAAAAGATCTTCTCGCTGTGCTCTGTATAATGGTATTATCCTCATACACGACGCGAATACGTCAGAAGTGTTCCGATTTCTCCACTGGGCACATCATTTTCTAGCGTCCATAGCTCCACTCACTATCTCCAAATGACAAGAAGACAATATGTAAACTCAAATAGCGAAAGTGAACTACAAATAAAAAATGACAATCGATAAATAAATCCATAACAACCCGAATAACAACATGCAAAACAAAAACGCTACGAATTTCTTCAGTAACCTAATATTATCATTATTTTTGACATTATTCACTAAGGTGTTACAAAAGCTGAAGTTAGCAAATGGCTCTGAGCACTATGGGACTTAACATCTGTGGTCATCAGTCCCCTAGAACTTAGAACTACTTAAACCTAACTAACCTAAGGACATCACACACATCCATGCCCGAGGCAGAATTCGAACCTGCGACCGTAGCGGTCACGCGGTTCCAGACTGAAGCGCCTAGAACCGCGCGGCCACACCGGTCGTTCAGTTAGCAAATATAGTAAACATACTTGGATGTTTAATGAAACATATACTCTGCTTTTCTCCAGCCTTTTGGTGAATTTACAGGTAAAAATTAAAAAAGGATCCATATTTGCGTACTTTGCCTTATCCTTATGAGTGACGTCTGTTACATTAGCTCATACGATCAAGCTCCTCGAGAGATGGAGGCCGCCTTCACCAATTTAGCCAGCCGTCGGAAGGACCCAAGGATTTCCTCGGACATGTGCAACAATCTGCATTTGGCTGCACCCCGCACGCTCGATAGCCACCGGAAGAGCCTCTTCCACATCCTGGACAAGCCCCCCACCCCGGCAAGCACACCGAGTGAACGTTGGACTTCTTCCCCGCCCTAGCCGCTATGTTCCTGAGGGGCTCCATGACCCGCCTAACATTGGAGCTCCCAATAACTAACAAACCCTGATCCCCACATGCCTGGGCCGGCCGAAGTGGCCGTGCGGTTAAAGGCGCTGCAGTCTGGAACCGCGCGACCGCTACGGTCGCAGGTTCGAATCCTGCCTCGGGCATGGATGTTTGTGATGTCCTTAGGTTAGTTAGGTTTAACTAGTTCTACGTTCTAGGGGACTAATGACCTCAGCAGTTGAGTCCCATAGTGCTCAGAGCCATTTGAACCATTTTTGAACCCACGTGCCTGTCCGGACCTTGCTGAAGGAGCGGCCACTATCCTGGCAGAAGGTGCATTCTCATCCGGCTCAGTCACCCCCCCCCCCCCCAGCATCAGATAGCACACTGAATCTATTAGCAAAGTGCATGGGATGTGGCAGGAGCCTGCTTCCCCCATGCAGGCTTCGCCTTGAGGCTCGAGACTTCGACAAAATCCGCCACCCACACTGAGGTGAGAGTGGGCCAGCCGGCTCAGCCGCACCTGAGGTCGGCTCAGTGACAGAGAGCTGTGACATCCCCCCCCCCCCCCTGCACATCTAGTACAGCAGAGGCTGCCCCTGGCACCCCATCCCCACCGCACCTCAAGGTGGCACTCTGGAGCTTGTTGACTGTGGCCAACAAAGCTTCCAGCTGCGTTTGGACTTTGGCCAACTCCTGCATCCGCACACAACAGACACAGTCCCTATCCATCTAGCTTATAACTGATTTACTATAAAAAACTTAAGGAAACCCACTGTCACACAAGGTTAACAGCTACACTCTAGTTGGCAGAAAGGACACTCAATAATTAAAATAAAAATTTATGGTAGAAGCGAGATCTGGTGCTTATTTTCCTGCTAGTGACCTACAGTAAACTGCTAGGGGCTATCTAGTGAATGTTATAAACAAATTAAACAGTGACCTACGGTAAGCTGCACCCACTGATTATCCCTCGTATTTGTAATTTAAACAAGCGTTTACGTACACGCGAAAGTGACCTAATAAAACTATAAAAACTGGTATCTTAAATGTACCGAGTCTAAATGACACCAATAAACGTAAACACTGGGTATTGTACACTGACAGATGCAGGTACAAAACAAAACCTTTAGCTAACAATAAGAGTTCAGAATGTAAAGCACAAATGCCAATTCTACCTTATAGCAACCGATGGGCTTACAGTACACGATCACTAAAGCCCACAACAAGTTAAGGAATTTAAGCAGACGGCGAGGTGAGTTTTAGCTTTCTGCTAACTAAACCGTATGTAATAAGGGCTCAGAAGTTGAATTGTAACACTGATTTATTCAGATATTGTAGTGTAATTTATCACGTATTATACGTTAGTTTAACTGTTAACGGTCGCAGGTTGCGCTATTCAAACGTATACAAGTGAGGTTGGAAATCACTGTCAGTATCACCATTCCTAATAAAACGTATAAAAGGTGCTACCTTCAATGTATCGAATGTAAATGGCACTAATAAACCTGAATACTGAGTATTGTACACTAACTTAAACTGATTAACCCTCGTATTGGTAATGAAAACAATCGTTTACGTTCACGCGAAAAATAACCCAATAAAACGTATAAAAACTGCTACCTTCAATGTATCGAGACTAAATGACACTAATAATGGCTAATAGTAAGTATTGTGCACTGAATTAATTGATAATACCGCGCATTCAACGTCAGTTAAGAATGTAAACAAACGTTTGCGTACACCCGGAACTGTACTAAATAGAAACTTCGCTTATCTTATTCAGACGCAAATAAAACTGAAACCTTTAATTTATCAGGTGTATCTAACACTAATGCACGTAAATACTATAGAATAGACAGAAAACGATTAATTACTAGCTAAATTACTTATCTTGTAACACAACAAGTGAAAAGCGCTCGTAGCCGGCGTCAGGGCTGCCACTACACACAGTTTTAATCTGCCAAGAAGTTGTAACACTAATGGACTTTGGTGGTCGCTCCGTCACAGCGAACTGTATCTCTTATCATTTACAATAATGTCTTAAGTACATTAACGCATGAACTACACTGACACCCGACCGTGTCTTTCGCGTGATTCATTTTTTCCGTTAAGAAATGTATTTCCACGCGTCTGTCCTATTACAGCGTCACGCACAGCAATAGAAACGCGAAAAACACTACCCTGCAATGTGGAACTTAACGCAGCCCACCATGTTGGGTTATCGTAGGTACACAGACCAACATTAAAAATAATATATGGATTAACACTTGGATTTGAAGACGATCCTGCAGCTGAGAATATTCCTCCTCCAGCTCGTTTCACTGGATATAACGCGCTGCTTTTCTGCGTGCAGACGTATCTGAATATCTGATCAGCGGGGATGCGATAATGAAATAGGGAAATGGCCACGAACTGAGCAGAATTCCGCCGGAGGTGGAAGCGGTGCGCTGAATATTCATGGACGATTGCGCAGAGGTGTGGCGGGGCCGCGTCCGATCGGCCGGGGCTGCCACCCCCGTTCCAACCCCTGGAACCCTCCCCTTTTGCTCTTCCTCGCCCCTCCCGTGGCTTGTGGGCTGCGCTCCAGAGGAGATAATGCGTCGACGGCCCGCCCAAGACACGTTCCACTATCGAACACCGACTCGTTCAGCGGTACCTGAATACCAAGTCCCCCGCTTCGTCAGAGTCAGCCAAGGAGGCCGTAGAAATAAAATGAAATACAGTTTTCATTAATTCCTCTTGTGGTAGACTGACGTCATGTTAAGATAAAACTTAGACGTACGGTGTCCAGCTGAATTACGGTCACTGAATATAGAAACTTTTAAACATGAAATGGGGTTGCTATGTGTCCATTTCATTTCATTCTACACTTGAACCTTTATGGGATAAATAATAATTCACACACTCGTATTTTAGAGAAAGATTCCTTTCATAGTAGAAACACACAACGTACGTAATAAAATTCAAATGGTTCAAATGGCTCTGAGCACTATGGGACTTAACTTCTGAGGTCATCAGTCCCCTAGAACTTAGAACTACTTAAACCTAACTAACCTAAGGACATCACACACGTCCATGCCCGTAGCAGTCGCCCGGTTCCAGACTGAAGCGCCTAGAACCGCTCCACCACACCGGCCGGCTAATAAAATTCATCCTGTTTACTGGAAGATCATATTTCTTGCATGTAATCAATATTTAGCCCACGCATGATACTAAAATTAACGGAGGTACACTTTTCTCAACATAAACATTACGCAGTGGACTATTAGAAACCCCAATATCAAGGTGTACCTTCTCAAAAGGTCAATGAATACCAAGAACCTGTTGTTGTTGTTGTGGTCTTCAGTCCTGAGACTGGTTTGATGCAGCTCTCCACGCTACTCTATCCTGTGCAAGCTTCTTCATCTCCCAGTACCTACAGCAACCTACATCCTTCTTAATCTGCTTAGTGTATTCATCTCTTGGTCTCCCTCTACGATTTTTACCCTCCACGCTGCCCTCCAATACTAAATTGATGATCCCTTGATGCTTCAGAACATGTCCTACCAACCGATCCCTTCTCCTAGTCAAGTTGTGCCACGAAGTTCTCTTCTCCCCAATCCCATTCAATACTTCCTCATTAGTTATGTGATCTACCCATCTAATCTTCAGCATTATTCTGTAGCACCACATTTCAAAAGCTTCTGTTCTCTTCTTGTCCAAACTATTTATCGTCCATGTTTCACTTCCATACATGGCTATACTCCATAAAAATACTTTCAGAAATGACTTTCTGGCACTTAAATCTATACTCCATGTTAACAAATTTCTCTTCTTCAGAAACGCTTTCCTTGCCATTCCCAGTCTACATTTTATATCCTCTCTACTTCGACCGTCATCAGTTATTTTGCTCCCCAAATAGCAAAACTCCTTTACTACTTTAAGTTTCTCATTTCCTAATCTAATTCCCTCAGCATCACCCGACTTAATTCGACTACATTCCGTTATCCTCGTTTTGCTTTTGTTGATGTTCGTCTTATATCCTCCTTTCTAGACACTATCCATTCCGTTCAACTGCTCTTCCAAGTCCTTTGCTGTCTCTGACAGAATTACAATGTCATCGGCGAACCTCAAAGTTTTTATTTCATCTCCATGGATTTTAATACCTACTCCGAATTTTTCTTTTGTTTCCTTAACTGCTTGCTCAATATACAGATTGAATAACATTGGGGAGGGGCTACAAACCTGTCTCACTCCTTTCCCAACCACTGCTTCCCTTTCATGCCCCTCGACTCTTATAAGTGCCATTGGGGAGAGATTACATGCAACATTGTCTCATTCCATTCTCAACTACTGCATTCGTTCCATGACCTTTGACTCTTGCAACTGCAGTCTGGTTTCTGTGCAAGTTGTAAATAACTTTTCTCTCCCTGTATTTTAGCACTGCTATCTTCAGAATTTCAATATATTATCCAGTCAACTTTGTCAAAAGCTTTCCCTAAACCTACAAATGTCATTAACGTGGGTTTTCCTTTCGCGGTCTATATTCTAAGATAGGGTGAAATGTCAGTATGACCTGGTGTGTTCCCATATTCCACCACAACCCCAACTGATCTACCCCGAGGCCGGATCCTACCAGTTTTTCCATTGTTTTGTGAATAATTCGTGTCACTAGATGTTAGCCCTGACTTATTTAACAGACATTTCGGTAATGTTTACATCTGTCTGCAGCTATCATCTTTGGAATAGGAATTATTACCTTTACATTCTTCTTGAAATATTTTGATTATAGTATTTTCACAGATGGCTATCCCAAAATCTTTAATAAATCTGAGGGAATGTCTACTCCAGCGGACTTTCCTCGAGACAGGCCTCTCAGAGTTCGCAGTAACAAAAAAAAATGGTTCAAATGGCTCTGAGCACTATGGGACTTAACATCTCAGGTCATCAGTCACCTAGAACTTAGAACTACTTAAACCTAACCAACCTATTCATGCAAATGTTTCTCTTTTCTCTAAGGATGTCTTTAATTTTCCTGTCCGCTGCATCTATCAATTCCCTAGTGATGCATGCTTTTACATTCTTGCGTTGCTCGCCTAACGATTCATCCTTTCCAATTTTGCTTTTACTTTCAATCTCATTTCATTGACATCTGTTTTCCCTTCAATCTTCATCATTTTTAATACGATTTTGCTAAGACGCTTTCTTGTGTCTCTACGTGGCACAAAATTTTGCATTTGATTTTAAGCTAATTCCCATTGCGACAGGGACATGGAATAAACATATCTAAGAATTGGGTGACAATGAAATACTAACTAGCTTTCACGTTTGCTGTATGGCTGGGGGGGGGGGGGGGGTACTTTTTCTATCAGTCTCAGTTCCACTTTTCCTGTTCGAATGTCGCGGAGAACGGTTGCTGATAATTCCCCGTGTGAGATCGAGACCATCGTGGTCTCTTCGGAAAATATTTTCAGGAGGAAGTGAAGAAAAACTGTAATAAACCTGAAATTTAGCTCGTGTCTCTGTTGTTATCTTTTCAAGAAGTTTAAAATCGATTGAAAATTTTCATCCACCCTAGACTAAAAGACAAAAAATAATTATTTAAATTAAACTTTTAATATAACAGACTTTTATATTTGACTGAAAAGTTTAAACCAGTACAGATCTGGAAATTGAGAGTTTTAATTTTTAACAGCCTTGGAAATTATTTTAAGATTCGTAAGGAAAAACTTGAAGGGCATTCAGTGAATAATTGATGCATAAGTTGTTCACCTCCTGCGTGCATGGAGACTTAATTAAAATAAAATGCAAATAATTTTAATTTTTTTGTAGCTGTCTGTCCGATTACGAAGTCTCGTAAACGGTTGGCCCTGACTAGTATTATTACGCTATCTGACTGCATAGAACAATAACAAAGAATAAATGGAAATTTTCATTAACACAATTAATTAATTAAGTCCCCAGCAACTATAAAACCTACGAAACCAAAGCACAAGTATAACTGTTCTGTGTGCGGAAGTATGACTCAACGTACGCATCTGGCACGGCTCTTCTTCAATAACTCAAGAAATTTTAAATAACATTTATACTGAATTAATTAAAGAAAATAGAAATACCATAATTACTCAAGAAAACCAGAATTACACTCTAATCCAAGAACACAAGCCAGATGCTTTGTTGACTGAACCTGTAATAACGCATTATTTAAAACACTGAAATAATGAAAAACAACACATTTTACCTTCATATATATATTGACGAAAAGCACTCTGATTATTACAGTATTTCCATTCGAACAACATCTGCTGTCTAGCCCATCAAACAATTGCATAAAACATGGAACAAGCACTCCTTACTACAACATCTCGACAAGCCTTGCCCAGTAGCACATCTCAACACGAACTGACTACTACGAGTCCTCGACAAGCACTGCCCACTACGACATCTCAATAATCACTGCCTACTACGAGTTCTGAACAAGCACTGCCTACCACGGAACAATACTCTCTAGCGCGATCTCTGGCGCTGTGGCTCAGTGTAGCCACCTTTCATATGCCCTTCCTCCACGGGCTAGAATTTGATGGTATTTTTGCCAGCATTGGTGGTGAAAATACCACCAAATTCGTCAAAAAAAATACAGACAAAAATAAAAGATAATATTCATGCGTAAATATCATATAACTAGATAAAATTTTGGCTTTGCACTGACCTTTCAATAACCTAATATATAAAATACAGTAAGCAATACAAATTCTTTCATACATGTGACTTTACATAACAGTTTACACAAGTATTATGTGGTTAAACAGTTCAATCAATAGCGTCAGCAATGACGAATATGTGCAGGTAAGAGTCTCATAACTTTTCACAAACAGTAATACACAAAAAATCAGTTTATACAAATATTCACATAAACGCTTTCCATAGCCCAAGAAACAAGTAGTTGACAGTTCCAGCAGTAGCACCCAGCAATGGTCAACAGGTGCAAATACCAACAAGTGACATTTTTTCAGTAGAAACAGTCCATCAGTGGCACCCAGTAATGTTGAATAGGTGCAGACACCAACAAGTAACACCATTTCAGTATAAGCAGTTCCATTAGTGGCACCAGCAATGTTGAGCAGGTGCACACAGCAACAGGTGACATCTTTTCAGTAGAAGCAGTCCATCAGTGGCACCCAGCAATGTCGAGCAGGTGCCGACACCAACAAGTGACATCATTTCGGTAGAAGCAGTCCATCAGTGGCACCCAGCAATGTTGAGCAGGTGCAGACACCAACAGGTGACATCTTTTCAGTAGAAGCAGTCCATCAGTGGCACCCAGCAATGTTGAGCAGGTGCAGACACCAACAAGTAACACCATTTCAGTAGAAGCAGTCCATCAGTGGCACCCAGCAATGTTGAGCAGGTGCAGACATCAACAGGTGACATCTTTTCAGTAGAAGCAGTCCATCAGTGGCACCCAGCAATGTTGAGCAGGTGCAGACATCAACAAGTAACACCATTTCAGTATAAGCAGTTCCATTAGTGGCACCAGCAATGTTGAGCAGGTGCAGACACCAACAAGTGACATCATTTCAGTAGAAGCAGTCCATCAGTGGCACCCAGCAATGTTGAGCAGGTGCAGACAGCAACAGGTGACATCTTTTCAGTAGAAACAGTCCATCAGTGGCACCCAGTAATGTTGAACAGGTGCTCACCGCAGTCCATAATATTCACTTTCACTAATCACACTGTTCATCAGCAGAAATTAAACATGACTAAATGTCACACATCATGTTGAAAAGTGCAGCACCAACACTAATCAGACAGTTCAGGCATGAACAATAGTTTGAATACACATACAATGCTTTTACACTAAACATACAAATCATAATAAACACACAAATGATATCAGATAATTGTCATATTAAATATTACAAATACACAAATATCAGTAAACCTATAATTTTTATGGGTGTCAGTGCAAGCCACAACAACAAGTAAAATAATATTTAGGAGATAGATTGGTACCAATTTGGGATAGGGAAAGGAAAACACACAAAAAACACTCACTCATCTTTCATCCACATTAGTGCTACTGTGTAATTGAATAGTGTTAACTGTGTAAATGCAATTCTGTCAAAATTTTATGTTCATCATGTGTATCAAGTAGTAGTGGCAGCAATGCATAACAGTCAATAATAGTTAGTCAACGTCATAGTCATCATGTCAAGACCAATGTTTGCCAAGCCAGATCAAAATGTACGGTTGCTGAACAACTGTCAGTGAGCCAAGATATGCAAATACTTCCTCTCTTCAAAAAAAGTATATACTGCTTAGCGATTTAACAAAGTGTGTGTGTAGACAATCTTCCTTCTACTTGAGTGTTCTAGTCTGCCATCTTTATCCTCCTTGTTCCATATAGACCAACAAAAAAAAAATATGCTCCTCACTTACTTCACCTCTCATCCACCAAAACTCCAATAATCATCAGCATCACATAATCTCAATACTTCAATAATACCTCTTCAATACGTCGGTCATCAATATCATTTACCTTACCTCTTGTCCACGAAAACTCCAATAATCATCAACTTCACATAATCTCAATACCTCAATCATACCTCTTCAATACGTCGATATATATAAACCTCAGCACCAATATCATTTCACTTCCATAACAACTCTTTCCTCTAGTCAGTCTCCTCGAACAAGTACAGACAAAATCCTAGTGCAACTTCAATTCAGCATCCCATACAATCCGAAGACACAGTGTCCACACACAACCTCTGTATAATCCATCTGACCCAAATCTTCTACTCATTATAAATTATAAGATACATTTTGGTTCCTTGTCCATCGTTAAATAAAAGAAATGCATACATGACCTCTAACAGCCTTTAGTTTGAATAACTTTCAGTAATTAAGTACGATTACGAAGTGTTAATGATCGTGATATTTCAGTGTGTACACCACTTCAAAAATTATGGCAAACAGTAGCAAACATGTGGAGTATTTCTTGTGTCAAGTGTCACTTCCTATTTCAATTGCTCACGAAGAATGCAGTGCAATAACTGTCAATGGTCTAACCTAGTGTTGGTATGTCATGTCGTTAGCTTCCTTCCTATTAGCATAAATTTATACAGCTTCCATAAAACCTCCAGCTCATGTGACTTCTATGCAGTTTCTTGTACCAATGTCGTTCGTCGAATTACTGCAGTTCATTTTCTTATCTTAAAAATATAAGGCACTGAGCGTAAGCAAAACATGCAATAGCGAGTAAATATACCAGTAGAGAACAGAATGTCAACAAGTGGATGCAGCACAATCCCTACAACGAGGCTCTGCCAAGCAAACAATCTATAATTAATACCACAGTGTAACCTAAACTCTATGTTCGTACACAGTATATCAGCATTTCTATATTCTAAATTAAAGAGTAGTTATGACAACAAAACAGAAATGTGTAAATATGCAATCCATACGCAAGGCAGCAAATATGTTATCTAACATAATAAGCAGGTCATTAGCATCATATCAGCATAAGCAAATAAATGTTCATACGTAACCTTAATAAGTAAATATGAAGGCGCAAGCAGATAAATCACAAAGTACTCCGGCAGTTCTCCCGTGTTTTTATGGAACACAAAGTATATCTTACATACATAACCACAGTCAGCACAATTAATCAGTTGTCAATTACAATTTAAATAAATAAGCACAGCAGGCACATAATAGAAAAATATGACATCAGTGAAAAAGCAGTGCAGCCAAGCGATGCATAATATATACAAATAACAAGCCTGTTCATTAATCAATCATCGTCAAAATCAGTTAATGTGCGTAAGCACGTCGCTTTACAAGTAAATTCGTAGAACATGAAATTTAGCACAAAGTATGAATCACGTAATCACAAGCAGCAAATTACGTCTAAAATACGTACCTAAGTGGAAATATGTTACCTGAAAAATAATTTCAATTAACAGTTACCTTTTTTAGTTTATTACTTTTTTTTCGAAATTACATTCTTCCTGAAATTTTCTCCATAGCAAGTCGTCTTAACGTCGGACACGCACAGAATTTACCTGAAGGTCTTAAATATTTTATACAACCATATCCTGAAAAATACTGAACGTTAATAACATGATTTATAAAGTCATCATAGCTTTATACAGAATTTAGTCGGAGAAATTAGACTGTGTATTTGTTTACGTCTGTCAGTGCATTCGCACTGAGCGCTCGATCAGCTGTAGGCGCGTGACGTAGGAAGTAATTGTTTGCGGTCAACGACTGCCTTGTGCGGCGCGCAGACTTCACTGTTGCTTTGAGTACCTGCCGCCGCCGGAACACGGCGCGGTATCCTTGTATTCTCTGCATGTTTACATGTAGCTGTTAGTTTCTCAAAAGTATGTCATTCCACAAAAATTTTAACGTTAGATATGTGATGTATTCCCTTAGAGCGCCGAGATTTAAGAGTTTCTACTTCAACAGTGTTATCATGAATAATTTTGCGAATTCTATATGGACCGTTATAAAGCAGAAAAAATTTGCGACATAAGCCTTTTCCTTTATGAGGCAAACGATGAGACTTAATTAACACCTTTTGACAAACTGACAAGATTTTTAAACGACCAGGACGTTTAGCTGATTTCTCTCTTCTTGCAGCCGCAGACGCAATATTTCGTAGAGCCAGGTTGACAACTTCAGAATGCCGCAGTTTCCGTGAAGGCGGAAAAGGAACGATTTCAGAAATGCGATTTGACGGTGCTTTGTTTTTTAATATCAATAGAGGTGGTAAAGAAGTTGAGTCATTAGGAAGTTCATTCAGAATGTTTTGAAAAATATGAAGATACTGATCCCAAGTTCTGTGATTCTGATGACAATAAAGACGGCACAATTTATTGATTTCCTTCATCCATCTCTCTGAAGCATTAGATTGAGGGTGAAAAAGTGAAATAAAAATTGGTTTAATCTTACGACGCCGTAGAGTACGAAGCCAAATTTTAGAGCGAAACTGTGATCCATTATCGGATATAACCTTATCAACATGACCAACTTCTTTAAGAAAATGTTTGATGAAAGCGTTAGATACTGAACGAGCTGTTGCCTTGCGTAAAGGTGTAAAACACACATATTTTGATGTTAATTCCACTGCTACAAAAATGTACGCAAAACCATTAGTAGAACGAACCACTGGACCGAACAAATCGACTGCAGCCATGTCCTTTAATTTCGCTGGAATGATAGGAAACAACGGTGCTCTGTGAGAAACAGTTGGCGGCTTAGCCTGTTGACATAATTTGCATTTGGCAAGAACAGATCGAATACGTTTTTCCATATTACTGAAGTAGCAATTTTCTCGCAATTTATGAAAGCATTTTCTGGGACCAAAGTGCGCATAACTGAAATGTGTGTACCAAATCAATTTATTGACCCACTCATCAGGAATACAAACTAACCAAACAGAGTTGTCGACCGATTTTCGTTTGAAAAGAATATCATTGCGAACTAAATAATGCTGTCTAATCGCTACGCTTTCCTTTCTCCTCCACTTCTCTTTAATGTCCTTCCAGATTGGATCCTTATTTTGCTCCTTAGCGATGTCCTGGAGCGAAGACGAAATAAAGTTCTCAAACGCAACACCTTGAATGTACATCAAACAATAATGGTTTTCTTTGCAGTCCTCTTCAGCACTTTGTTTCAAACCCATAGGTGCACGTGATAAAGCATCAGCAACAATATTTGAAGATCCCTGTATGTAAACAATACTAAAATCAAATTCCTGTAGGTACAACGCCCATCGTGACAATCTGCCATGAGTTAATTTTGTCGACATAAGAAATTCCAAAGCTCGATGATCAGTGTAAACCTTAGTATGTCTACCGAACAAAAATGTGCGAAATTTTGTGAAAGCCCAAACAACAGCCAAAGCTTCAAGTTCCGTAATCGAATAATTCTTTTCGGATTTAGAGAGAACACGACTTCCAAATGCAATAGTCTTCTCTACTACAACGCCGTTTTCTTCTATCTCTTGAAATAAATGTGCACCTAGGCCTTTGTATGATGAGTCCGTCGCCAAACAAAAATCTTTAGATAAATCCGGATGTGAAAGAAGTGGAGCAGCAACTAAAGCATCACGAAGTTGTTCAAATTCTGATTGAGCTTCCTCATCCCAACACCAATTAGATTTCTTTCCAGATAGTTCACATAAACGAGGTGTGGCCAAATTGTCCAATCTAACAAAGCGTCTAAGAAAATTACAAACACCAAGGAAACTACGAACATCACGTTTTGTGGAAGGAACAGCATAATTACGAATAGCATCTAGTTTCTCTGGATCAGGAAGAATACCTTCTGTAGAAATAATGTGACCGAGAAATTTCACCTGAGAACGACCAAGTTCAGATTTTTCCAAGTTCACTGTAATGCCAACTCTTGCAAAAATACGTAATAATGAATCCAAAATTTTGTTGTGCTCACTCCAAGAATGTTTAGCAATAAGAATATCGTCAACATATGAAGTAATATTGTCACGAAGATAAACAGGTAAAACTTCATTTAAGCTACGAATGAATGCTGCTGAAGATACAGTAAGTCCAAACGGTAATTTCCGAAACTGGGTGGAGTTCTATTTGCCAAAAACTTGCGCGCATATCAATCGTGGATAAGACTTTAATTCCATGGAAATGTTGAAGAAGTTCATCTAAATTTTGTGGACGGTCAGTTTCAGGAATGATAATATTATTTATCTGCCTGGAATCCAGAACCAAACGAATTGACCCATCCTTTTTAAGAACAACGTGTAATGGGCTGGTATAAGGACTGACTGCTGGCTCAATAATGCCCTGATCTAACATGTATTGAAGTTCATTCTTAACCTTGTCTTTGTAAGCCAAAGGAATAGCGTACGTTTTCCCGCGAAATGGTGTGTGTTCTTTTACTTTAAATAAATATTGTAAGCCTTGTATAGTTCCTGTGTGATGACTAAATACTGTAGCATGTGAAGTCAAAATGTGGTGCAACTCTTCTCTTGCAACGTCATCTGGCACTTCAGCTTTCTTAACCTTCTCATTAATTAATTCTTCGCTATTATTTATATCATCCATCGCGTCTCTGTATCTATTGTCATTGTCATGAATAAACACACTGTCGTCATAATGCTCAACAAAAACATCAGAAGTAAGAAACCTTAAACATTTTGTATCTGATTCAGATCTTGCTAAACACTCGAAAAATTTCAAACATTTCGGCATTCCGGCAACAGTCAAATTCACACTTCCTTCTTTAAAGTTCAAAATTGCCTTATGTGTGTTAAGAAACTCCATACCTAATATAATCTGTGTACTGAGTAATGGAACAATAATAAAATTAGCAGACAACTCGTATCCTTGACAAATGAAATTTAGGTTGGTCTGTTGTTTAACTTCAACACCCTTTCCAGAAATCGCTCCTCGAATTGTAGTTCTAGAAATAGGTAACACAGGACAGGCAATAGTTCTTTCACATATACGAAAAACTGATTCACTAATGACGTTCAATGGGCTCCCAGAATCTAAAACTGCAGTGAACTTATTCTTACCCACACATACTTCAATAACAGGATGTAAAAATGCGTCTACATTATTTTCCTTTTCGCCTAGCAAAATGTCTCTCATATCTTCCAGGCGTACGTAGTGTAAAGTTGTAGTGTCATTACTTTCTGAACCGTCTATATTGCTGCCAGAAGCCGAAGCTGCAAGTCATGGTCGATTGTTTGCGTCACGTCTTTGATTATTCCCGTCATTTCGCGGATCAATTTCTACTATTTCCACTTGTCTCTCTGAATTTCTGTCACGCGGAGGATTCCAATTAGGTCCTTCCCGTCTGTTAGATGCAAATTCTTGGTTGTGTCTGTTATTAAAATTTCTGTTTTCCTGTCTGTCTGCATAACTACTTCTTGTATAATTTCGACTGTCACTTCTGAAATTATTGTTAGACCTACTACCCTGGTTATTTCTGTAGTAAGAGTTTCTATTATTGTATGAATAATTTCTGTCTTGATGATACCGATTACTGTTTCCGTATGATTGATCATTCCGGTAAGAATTACCGTTATTATAATTGTCTGTGTAATTTCTGTTAGAACGTCTGTTATTGTCATAAGGCTGGTATCTATTGTCCTGTCTGTTACGTCTGTCATTCTCAAAATTACCCATATAACGCCCGTTCCGATCACTATCCCTTTTCTCTGAAAATCTATCGTAATTACTGTTACTGAAAAAGTTACAAGAAGTCCCGTCGTCGTTGTCATACTCAAGTTCTTGTAACAAAGTCTTAAAAGTCTCAATGTCGTCTTTACATCTTCCGGCTAAAGCAATTTGTCTTATGGATTGTGGCAGCTTAGTTAAGCAAATGCGAATTAATTCAATCGAGCTATAAGGGTTGGACAGGAACTGATTCTTTCGAATCATGTCTTCAAAGTATTCTGCCGGCGTGCGGAACTCAGACTGTTTAAAATTACGCTGCATAATCAGACTATGTTTGACTCTGTCTTGTGTGTTTTCGGACCAATATGCCGATAGAAATGCATGATAAAAATCATTCAGATTATTACAATCTCTAATGAGTGCGCGCATCCGCGTCGCCGGTTCGTTTCTAAATATCCACACATAAATTCCAGTTTGTGACTTAGTGGCCAATTTGGTGGGAGTGCATACATAAATTGATCTAACCATGCACATGGATGTATGTCATTCTTAGAATTGCGGAAGATCTTAAATTTCCGAACAGTCAAAAAGTGTTTATAGTCAAAGTTTTCGCCTCGTGGCGACAAAGACCTACCGCGTCTGTCCCAGTTTGAATGTCGATTATTGTCAAGTTCGCGCGTCTGGCGCTCTCTTGTTGCATCCCGTAAATGAAACAAATTACTTTCTTCAAACCCCCCTGGTATCTGTGATTCTAAATTTCTTTTGCTGTCTTTTCCTACGATTTCGCCTTCAATTTGTTTGACTTGCTTCCGTAATGCCTCAACTTCCCTTTTAACGCGTTCAATAAATTTTCCCTGATTTTCAACATGTTTATTTATGTTCTGGTTCAAATGGTTCAAATGGCTCTGAGCACTATGGGACTCAACTGCTGAGGTCATTAGTCCCCTAGAACTTAGAACTAGTTAAACCTAACTAACCTAAGGACATCACAAACATCCATGCCCGAGGCAGGATTCGAACCTGCGACCGTAGCGGTCTTGCGGTTCCAGACTGCAGCGCCTTTAACCGCACGGCCACTTCGGCCGGCTATGTTCTGGTAATCTTCAGTTTCCGCAAATGGCAATGGAGCTGTATCATCCGAATATCTGTCCCCATGTAAACTAAGATTTGTCAATTTATCAGAAATCTCCTCAACTCTTTCCGATATGTCACCTATTTTTTCTTTCTGTTTACTTACGTCTTCCGTAAGTGTCGCGACTCGGGTTTCAGTGTTGACACATTTGGTAGTAAACTGTTCATATTGTTGTGTTAGATTATTTATTCTGTCATTTGGTACGGATTCCTCGATTCTCTCAAATATTTCTTCCTTATCGTGTGCACGTTGTAAATTTAACTCTGAAAATTTTTGTACTATCACGCGATCTCTTTCTTCCTGTTCTCTATCCTGTTCCTTTTGTCTAATCTCTACTGCAATTAATCTATTATTGTGAGCATTCAAAATCGGTTGTACTTCCTCTCTAATCTCTTTCTTTAATTCATCCTTCATGTTTTTGAAACATGTCCCTATTCGCGAATCTAACCGTGTTACCATTGTTTTTAATTCAGATCCTAACTGTGATCCCAGTGAGTCAAACCGTGTTTCCATTGTTCCCATCTGAGTTTTAAATTCAGATGCCAAATTCAATATTACACCCATCAACTGCTCCGTATTAACTTGTTCGAAATTCCTTTCGCCCCTAACATTTCCCGCAAAACCAGTTTCTTTCGTCATGGCTGTAAAGCTATCTGTGTTCGATACTATTCCAGAATCTTCTATCGTTAATCTCGTATTCTGTGAATTTTCTGATTGAGAAAAATTTTGAAATGGTTCCGGACTATTTTCCCGACTTATTACATTGTTTTCCACTTCATTATTCAACATACTGTTCTCCTGTGTTGGCGAGCTCGCCATGTCAACAATTTCGTCATTCTGACTATCCATCATTTTTGCCTTTTTCATCGATCGCGTAATCGTTTACAAATACAAAACTCGTCACTGTACGAATTACACACAATGACTCCTCATCTCCAACAATACCATTCACACGAAATGTTTCCCTCAAACACGATTAACGAACAATTGAAATAATTGCACTAAATTGTCAAACCCGTAGACAAAACAGCAGAAATGAAATTTTGCAAAAAAAAATACCATTAGAAGAATGACAATTACCAAATCTACACATGCAATATAGACTACAATTACTAAACTACAAATTACTACAACAATACTACTGTCTACTATTTTTACAATCAGAAGAATTCCAAGGGACGATCCAAAGCAGCGGTCGCCACGTGCATGGGGGCTTAATTAAAATAAAATGCAAATAATTTTAATTTTTTTGTAGCTGTCTGTCCGATTACGAAGTCTCGTAAACGGTTGGCCCTGACTAGTATTATTACGCTATCTGACTGCATAGAACAATAACAAAGAATGAAATGGAAATTTTCATTAACACAATTAATTAATTAAGTCCCCAGCAACTATAAAACCTACGAAACCAAAGCACAAGTATAACTGTTCTGTGTGCGGAAGTATGACTCAACGTACGCATCTGGCACGGATCTTCTTCAATAACTCAAGAAATTTTAAATAACATTTATACTGAATTAATTAAAGGAAATAGAAATACCATAATTACTCAAGAAAACCAGAATTACACTCTAATCCAAGAACACAAGCCAGATGCTTTGTTGACTGAACCTGTAATGACGCATTATTTAAAACACTGAAATAATGAAAAACAACACATTTTACCTTCATATATATATTGACGAAAAGCACTCTGATTATTACAGTATTTCCATTCGAACAACATCTGCTGTCTAGCCCATCAAACAACTGCATAAAACATGGAACAAGCACTCCTTACTACAACATCTCGACAAGCCTTGCCCACTAGCACATCTCAACACGAACTGACTACTACGAGTCCTCGACAAGCACTGCCCACTACGACATCTCAATAATCACTGCCTACTACGAGTTCTGAACAAGCACTGCCTACCACGACATCTCAAGAATCACTGCCAGTGGAGGCGGCGGAACAATACTCTCTAGCGCGATCTCTGGCGCTGTGGCTCAGTGTAGCCACCTTTCACAATCTTAGAACATATTCTGAGCTCAGACATAATGTGGTATCTCGAACAGAATGACCTTCTCAGTGCAAACCAGCGCCGGCCGGAGTGGCCGAGCGGTTCTAGGCGCTACAGTCTGGAACTGCGCGACCGCTACGGTCGCAGGTTCGAATCCTGCCTCGGGCATGGATGTGCATGATGTCCTTAGGTTAGTTAGGTTTAAGTAGTTCTAAATTCTAGGGGACTGATAAGCACAGAAGTTAAGCCCCATAGTGCTCAGAGCCTTTTTTTTTCCCAACCAGCATAGATTCCGAATACATTGATCATATGAGATCCAACTCTCACTTTTCTCGCATGACAAAGTTTTGGATCAAGACAGTGAAGTAGATGCTGTATTTCTTGATTCTCGAAAAGCATTTGACTTAGAACCACACTTGAGCTTATTGTCAAAAGTTTGATCATATGAGTGGTTCAAATGGCTCTGAGCACTATGGGACTTAACTTCTGAGGTCATCAGTCCCCTAGAACTTAGAACTACTTAAACCTAACTAACCTAAGGACATCACACACAGCCATGCCCGAGGCAGGATTCGAACCTGCGACCGTAGCGGTAGCGTGGTTCCAGACTGTAGCGCCTAGAACCGCTCGCCACCTCGGCCGGCGATCATATGAGTGAAATTTATGACTGGACTGAGGACTTCTTGGTAGGGAGGACGTAGAATGTTTTCTTGGATGGAGAATCATCGTCAGATGTAAAAGTAACTTCAAGTGTGCCCGAGGGAAATGTGTTGGGACCCTTGCTGTTCACATTGTATATCAGTGATCTTGCAGATAATATTAATAGTAACTTCAGACTGTTTGCAGGCGATACAGTTATCTATGACGAAGTACTGTCTAAAGAAGCTGCATAATTATTCAATTAGATACAAATATTAGCGGATTGCTTTAAACGTTCAAAAATGTGGAACTGTGCACTTCACAAGAAGAAAAAAAAAACATTGTATGCTATGACTACAGTATCTGTGAGTCGCCATTGGAATCAGCGAAGTCATACAAATATCTCGGTGTAACATTTTGTAGGGATATGAAATGGAATGTTCACATAGGCTCAGTTGTGGAAATAGCAGGTGGTAGACTTCGATTTGTCGATAGAATACTGAGGAACTGCAGTCAGTTTACACCAGTGAAGACAGTCTACGACCAGTTCCTAGAATATTGACCAAGTGTGTGGGATCTGTAACAAATGGGACTGATAGGGGATACTGAGCGTATACAGAGAATTCATCAGGAATGCTCACAGGCTTGTGAGGTAGGAGAGTGTCACAGAGATACTGAAGGAAATGAACTGGAAGAGTCTTGAAGACAGAGTACACTATACCAAGTAAATCTATCAACGAAGTTTCAAGGACTTGCTTTAAATGGTGACTCTAGCACTATACTACAGTAACCTAAGTATCTCTCACACAGGGGTCGTGACGATAAGATCAGAATAATTTCTGCACGCACAGAGGCACTCAGACAATCATTCTTCCCATGTTCCATACGTGAATGGAACGGTACGAAATCCTAATAACTGGTACATTGGAACCTATCCTCTGCCATGCACCTCACGATAGTTTGCAGAGAGTAGATGTACACTACTGGCCATTAAAATTGCTACACCATGAAGATGACGTGCTGCAGACGTGAAATTTAACCGACAGGAAGCAGATGCTGTGATATGCAGGGCATTCACACAAGGTTGGCGCCGGGGGCGACATGAGGAAAGTTTCCAAACGATTTCTCATACACAAACACCAGTTGACCGGCGTTGCCTGGTGAAACGTTGTTTTCAAGCCTCATGTAAGGAGGAGAAATGTGTACCATCACGTTTCCGCCTTTGATAAAGGTCAGATTGTAGCCTACCGCGATTGCGGTTTATCGTATCGCGACATTGCTGCTCGCGTTGGTCGAGATCCAATGAGTGTTAGCAGAATATGGAATCGATGGGTTCAGGAGGGTAATACGGAACTCCGTGCTGGATCCCAACGGCCTCGTATCACTAGCAGTCGAGATGACAGGCATATTACCCGCAGGGCTGTAACGGATCGTGCAGCCACGTCTCGATCCCTGAGTCAACACATGGGGACGTTTTCAAGACAACAACCATCTGCACGAACAGTTCGACGACGTTTGCAGCAGCATGGACTATCAGCTCGGAGACCATGGCTGCGGTTACCCTTGACGCCGCATCACAGACAGGAGCGCCTGCGATGGTGTACTCAACGACGAACCTGGGTGCGCGAATAGCAAAACGTCAATTTTTCGGATAAATCCACCTTCTGTTTTCAGCATCATGATGGTCGCATCCGTATTTGGCGACATCGCGGCGAATTCACATTGGAAGCGTGCATTCGTCATCGCCATACTGGCGTATCACCTGGCGTGATGGTATGGGGTGCCATTGGTTACACGTCTCGGTCACCTCTTGTTCGCATTGACGGCACTTTGAACAGTGGGCGCTACATTTCAGATGTGTTACTACCCGTGGCTCTACCCTTCATTCGATCCCTGCGAAACCCTACACTTCAGCACGATAAAGCACGACCGCATGTTGCAGTTCCTGTACGGGCCGTTCTGGATACAGAAAATGTTCGACTGCTGCCCTGCCAGCACATTCTCCAGATGTCTCACCAATTGAAAACGTCTGGTCAATGGTATGCGAGCAACTGGCTGGTCACAATACGCCAGTCACTAGTCTTGATGAACTGTGGTATCGTGTTGAAGCTGCATGGGCAGCTGTACCTGTACACGCCATCCAAGGTCTGACTCGATGCCCAGGCGTATCAAGGCCGTTATGACGGCCAGAGGTGATTGTTCTGGGTACTGATTTCTCTGGATCTATGCACCCAAATTGAGTGAAAATGTAATCACATGTCAGTTCTAGTATAATATATTTCTCCAATGAATACCCGTTTATCACCTGCATTTCTTCTTGGTGTAGCAATTTTAATGGCCAGTAGTGTAGATACAGTGAATACAGTTGCATTGACAGTTACAAAATATGAATAAAATTGAAGAATGTAACTAACGCGAGACTGGTAGCAATGCAAAACATTAATTACTTTTTATTTGCTGTTTTTATGTTAGTTTGACAAGTCTTACTCCCTTAAGGACGTGTTTTGTTTCTGTGTGTCCCTAATTCCGCTGTGGAAAACCTCGAGAGCTCGGCTCGCGGTATGCTGGCCTTGACGACGCCGTCTGGCGGTGAGAGTGTCTCTCGGCTCACCTGACACCGCCGGACAGAGCCGGACGCTGTGGCGGCGACCTGCCCCTGCGGCAGCGGCAGAAGGGGCTACTGGAGTACAGTACAGAGGGAGGGCGGCCAACGGCCGATCGCGCACCTTGTTTACGACCGCCCGGCCCGGCGTCGCGCCTGTAAATCTGGCCGACGTTTACTGCGGGGTTAGCGGCGCGCTGTAAACTTGTCCGCCGCCTAAGCCGGCCGCAGCCCCTCTGCAGTCACACGCGGCTGCCACTGCCTGCGCCTGCGCCCCCTGTCGTGCTGAGTGAATATCCACCGTCACATCGCAAATTTCCACAAAGTGCCCAACCCAGTCCCGAAAGTGGATGAACCGAAGCCGTGATAAACTCTGAGAGGTTCGTTTGCTGTTGCGCAATACTCGCAGAGAGCTTTATCGAACTTTTTTTTGTGCGTGAGTGTTTCCGTAGCTATGTTGCAAACACTACTACGTTCTTGTCCCTTATCAACAGTTTCTTTTGAACTATATGAGTCATGACAAGCTCCGCAAGAAAAACATTTTCCCGCTCTCTGTCTTCCATTCAAAGATATTCACACGTAATACACTGATGGGACAAATTACAATGAAATGAATACCCTTTATTGATAATCTGTGCCCTGACCGGGACTCGAACCTGGGATCTCCTGCTTACATGGCAGACAGTCTATCCATGTGAGCCACCGAAGACACAGAGGACAGTGTGACTGCAGGGATCTATCTATGACACGCTTCCCGTGAGACCCACTTTCCAACTTAATGCCCCGCACTATATTCATAGTGCCCCTGCCCATTATATTCATTAGTCGCGGCTTTTTGCCGATTCCCGTAAGAGTTCGGACACTGTTTGTACATCTGCACCGAAGAAGATGGTCAAAAGGCCAGTGAGCCTTAACTATATGGTATCTGTTCTTCCGGACATGTCTGAAAAAACTGATACCATCGGTAACCATGCAGCTCGTTAGAACGAAATTTCAATGAAATGAATACTCCTAGCTGCATACAGGCGTTGATAAAAGGCAACCGAGACAGCTGAAAAATATGAATAAAATTAAAGAATGTAACTAACGTGAGACTGGTACCAGTGCAAAACATTAATTATTTTTTATTTGGTGTTTTTATGTTTATTTGACAAGTTGAACTCCCTTCAGGACGTATTCTATTTCTGTGTGTCCCTAATTCCACTGTGGTAAACCTCGAGAGCTCGGCTCGCGATATGCTGGCCTTGACGACTGGGACTCGAACCTGAGACCTCCTGCTTACATGGGAGACACTCTACCCATCTGAGCCACCGAGGACACAGAGGATAGTACGACTGCAGGGACTTATCTCTGGCACGCCTCCCGTAAGACCCACATTCCCAACTTATTGTCCCGCACTATATTCATAGTGCCCTTGCCCATTACGCCCATTACTCGCGGCTTTTTGCCGATTCCAGTAAGAGTTCGGGTCCTCTTTGTGCATCCACACAGAAGAAGATGGTCAAATGGCCAGTGAGCCATATATATGTTGTGACAAAAGTCGTGGGATAGCGAAATCAAATGGTTCTGAGCACTATGGGACTTAACATCTGAGGTCATCAGTCCCCTAGAAGTTAGAACTACATAAACCTAACTAACCTAAGGACATTATACACATCCATGCCCGAGGCAGGATTCGAGCCTGCGACCGTAGCAGTCGCGCGGTTCCAGACTGAAGCGCCTAGAACCGCTCGGCCACACCGGCCAGAGATAGCAAAATCCATATATACAGATGCCAGTAGTATCGTGTACAGAAGGCACAAGGATGGCATTGGTGGAGCTCACATTGGTATTCAGATGATTCATATGAAAAGCTTTCCCGCGTGATTATGTACACACTACAAGAATTAAGGGACTTTGAATGCGGAATGGTAGTTGGAGCTAGGCGCACCGGACGTTCCATTTCGGATATCGTTAGGGAATTCAATTTTCCGAGAACCACAGTGTCTAGAGTGTGCCGAAAATACCACATTTCAGGCTTTACCTGCCATCACGGACAACGCACTGGCCGACGGCCTTCACATAACGACCGAGAGCAGCGGCATTTACGTAGAGTTATCAGTGCTAACAAACAAGCAACACTTCCTCCTGTGCAATCTTGCCACCTTATGAGATTCACTACCTGCCTTCTGTCGACAACAGGCTCAAGAGTCGACACCTGAACTCCACCTCCCCACGTTATGATTTCTTCACTGGTCACATGTCGGGAAGACACAACATAATTATCATGAAACACTGGTTGAAAATGAACTAGTACATAGCAATACGTGACAGCAATGTACGACATGTCTGGCGATGTGTAAAAGTTCTCATAGCGGCCAGCTGGTAAATGTGATAGGATATCTGCGTTGGTGTGTTTTAGCGAAGCAGAATATTCTATTTCACAACAGTATGCCGATAGCAACAATGAACATGTTTACAATCTTTATTGGCTTTCGAGCAATTCTGCACTGCAGCACAGAATATTGTTACCAAAGCTACGCGATCATTTTGCAGTAAAAATTCGCACCTGCACAAATAGTTATGGAACTTTCTTTTCAGTGACTATGAGGGCTAGAGCTTCTCGCTACCTAAGTGTAACCTCATTGCGCTTAGTTGGAAGTACTGGATATGAAAGCAATTTTTTATCCGCATTTTCCATTTTATTTGATAACATAGTCCTAGTATCTATAACCTAAGCATCGAATGGAATTATTAATTGCAGCAAAAATGTGTGTGTGAATTTCCAACTGCTCAGGTCATCGGTCCCTAGACTTACACACTACTTGAACTAACGTATGCTAAGAACAACGCACACACCCATGCCCGAGGGAGGACTCGAACCTCCGGCGGGAGATATTAATTGCTCCCTAGGGTTGTACGTTACTAAGGATTTAGAATCTAATAGAGCATTGTTCAGTTTATCAAACGTAATTGTTATATATTTGATCATGTGTTGTCTTCCATATACTATCTTTCATAGCTACCCAACTGTCATCTACTGCATTCCTTTCCTCTGTTTCAATCAACTCTTTTCCCAATGCTCCCTGTGAAGCTCTCAACAATCTATGGTTCTTACCATTTATCCAGGTCCTACCTCCTTCATTTCTTACCGTTTTGGCTCTGAGCACTATGGGACTTAACATCTATGGTCATCAGTCCCCTATAACTTAGAAATACTTAAACCTAACTAACCTAAGGACATCACACAACACCCAGCCATCACGAGGCAGAGAAAATCCCTGACCCCGCCGGGAATCGAACCCGGGAACCCGGGCGTGGGAAGCGAGAACGCTACCGCACGACCACGAGATGCGGGCCTTACCGTTTTGCCGGCCGGAGTGGCCGTGCGGTTCTAGGCGCTACAGTCTGGAACCGAGCGACCGCTACGATCCCAGGTTCGAATCCTGCCTCGGGCATGGATGTGTGTGATGTCCTTAGGTTAGTTAGGTTTAAGTAGTTCTAAGTTCTATGGGACTGATGACCTCAGATGTGAAGTTGCATAGTGCTCAGAGCCATTTTTGAACTGATGATCTCAGAAGTTAAGTCGCATAGTGCTCAGAGCCATTTGAACCATTTTACCGTTTTGCAATTTCTTCACTTTAAACCTGCACTTTGTAACCAACGAATTAAGCTTAGGGTACACACCTGCAAATGACAATGTCTTATAGTTCAAAATACAGTTTCGAAATTTTTGTCTTACCCCCACATAATCAACCTAAGATGTGAAACCGTCTAGTACCTCCACACCTCTTTCATGTATATAATCGTCTTATATGATTCTTAACCAATTCTTAAATCTCTTATGAAACATTTAAGAATGATTGTAGTTACGCTCCTAGAACATAAGGGATCAGTCCTATTTACAACAGATGGGACGCAGAGTGCATAGCGGACCTACCTCCAACCAATCTCTGTGAGCCATGGCCAGCTGTTAAGTGGTTATGAGCCAGGACACCTGTTTCTTCAGCGTGATTATGCACACTTCATCTCTTGAGAAGGTTCAAGAACATTCCACTGACATTATAAGGAAATGCCATAGACTAACCTGGAACGACACCGAAATTTCGTCGGCCGCGGTGGCCGAGCGGTTCTAGGTGCTTCAGTCCGGAACCACGCGTCTGCTATGGCCGCAGGTTCGAATCCTGCCTCGGACGTGGATGTGTGTGATGTCCTTAGGTTAGTTAGGTTTAAGTAGTTCTAAGTTCTAGGGAAGTGGCAACAAAACGACTATTCACATTGGTGTGTAGAATATATGAGTCTGGCGACATACCATCTGACTTTCGGAAAAGCATCATCCACACAATTCCGAAGACGGCAAGAGCTGACAAGTGCGAGAATTATCGCACAATCAGCTTAACAGCTCATGCATCGAAGCTGCTTACAAGAATAATAAACAGAAGAATAGAAAAGAAAATTTAGAATGCGCTAGGTGACGATCAGTTTGGCTTTAGGAAAAGTAAAGGGACGAGAGAGGCAATTCTGACGTTACGGCTAATTATGGAAGCAAGGCTAAAGAAAAATCAAGACACTTTCATAGGATTTGTCGACCTGGAAAAAGCGTTCGACAATATAAAATGGTGCAAGCTGTTCGAGATTCTGAAAAAAGTAGGGGTAAGCTATAGGGAGAGACGGGTCATATACAATATGTACAACAACCAAGAGGGAATAATAAGAGTGGACGATCAAGAACGAAGTGCTCGTATTAAGAAGGGTGTAATACAAGGCTGTAGCCTTTCGTCCCTACTTTTCAATCTGTACATCGAGGAAGCAATGATGGAAATAAAAGAAAGGTTCAGGAGTGGAATTAAAATACAAGGTGAAAGGATATCAATGATACGATTCGCTGATGACATTGCTATCCTGAGTGAAAGTGAAGAAGAATTAAATGATCTGCTGAACGGAATGAACAGTCTAATGAGTACACAGTATGGTTTGAGAGTAAATCGGAGAAAGACGAAGGTAATGAGAAGTAGTAGAAATGAGAACAGCGAGAAACTTAACATCAGGATTGATGGTCACGAAGTCAATGAAGTTAAGGAATTCTGCTACCTAGGCAGTAAAATAACCAATGACGGACGGAGCAAGGAGGACATCAAAAGCAGACTCGCTATGGCAAAAAAGGCATTTCTGGCCAAGAGAAGTCTACTAATGTCAAATACCGGCCTTAATTTGAGGAAGAAATTTCTGAGGATGTACGTCTGGAGTACAGCATTGTACGGTAGCGAAACATGGACTGTGGGAAAACCGGAACAGAAGAGAATCGAAGCATTTGAGATGTGGTGCTATAGACGAATGTTGAAAATGAGGTGGACTGATAAGGTAAGGAATGAGGAGGTTCTACGCAGAATCGGAGAGGAAAGGAATATGTGGAAAACACTGATAAGGAGAAGGGACAGGATGATAGGACATCTGCTAAGACATGAGGGAATGACTTCCATGGTACTAGAGGGAGCTGTAGAGAGCAAAAACTGTAGAGGAAGACAGAGATTGGAATACGTCAAGCAAATAATTGAGGACGTAGGTTGCAAGTGCTTCTCTGAGATGAAGAGGTTAGCACAGGAAAGGAATTCGTGGCGGGCCGCATCAAACCAGTCAGTAGACTGATGACCAAAAAAGAAAAAAAAGTTCTAGGGTTCAAATGGTTCAAATGGTTCAAATGGCTCTGAGCACTATGGGACTCAACATCTTAGGTCATAAGTCCCCTAGAACTTAGAACTACTTAAACCTAACTAACCTAAGGACATCACACACACCCATGCCCGAGGCAGGATTCGAACCTGCGACCGTAGCAGTCCCGCGGTTCCGGACTGCAGCGCCAGAACCGTTAGACCACCGCGGCCGGCAAGTTCTAGGGGACTGATGACTTCAGCTGCTCAGCCCCACAGTGCTTAGAGCCATTTGAACCATTTTGAACCGAAATTTCCTCGCCTTATACTGAGATTGACAAATTTCTGTCAGTCGTGGATGGCAAGTAAACTGTTATGCATCAGGATACTTGTTTCGTAAGTATAACAATCCAACAACCCATCTCTTATAAATTATTTAAGAACTGTTTGAATAACATTCTAAAGACATCACGCAGATATTCTACTAAGGGTATCTGGGACACCATCAAGTGAGATTTGAAACTTCCCGGCAGATTAAAACTGTGTGCTGGACCGAGACTCGAACTCGAGACCTTCACCTTTCGTGTGCAAGTGCTCTACTAATTAAGCTACCAAAGCACGAAGTGTCGGAACAATGATGCTGTCAACGGCTCCCTGAATGGCTGTAGACAGCTCAGCAAAGGCTTTAGGATTATTGTTGTACAACTTATCTTTAAAAAGGAGTGGTATGTGTTCCGATCCGGAGAATATGATGGGCAATCGAGGCCAATGCCTCTGGGCACCCCAGAGCGAGAATGTGGTCCCCGAAGTGCTCCTCCAGGACATCAAACACTCTCCTGCGTCAGTGGGGTCGAGCCCCGTCTTGCATAAACGACATCTTCTTGAAATTAGGGTTATTTTTTATAAAGGGGATGAAATCATCTTCTAAATCCTTCACATACATCCGGTGGTCACTGTGCCATCAAGGAATGTCTCACCGGTTATTCCGTGACTGGACATTGCACAACACACAGTCACCCGTCGAGGGTGAAGACATTTCTAGATCGCGAAATGAGGATTCTCAGTCCCCCAAATGCGCTAATTTTACTTATTCACGAACCCATCCAAATGAAAGTGGGCTTTGTCGCTAACCCAAACCAAATTCACATCAAAGTACTGTTCGTCAGTTCTGTGGACAATACTTTTGGCGAAAAAAACATCTGCTGTTCCACGGTCCTGGAGCATAATGAATGATTTGTTTGAATTTTGTATGGGAAGAGGTGCAGGTCTTCAACAACAATTTGTCGCAGTGTCTTCCGATTGATTCCCTACTGTTGTGCAGCTTGCTTGATCGATTTCCTGGGACTGGTTTGAAACACAGTGCGTGTCTGCTCGATGTTTACAGGCCTTTTCACTCTTTTTGGACGATCGACACTGCCAACACTATCATCACGAGCGCTACCCGTTCTCTCAAACTTGCGAATGAATCAAATTCTTAATTGTTAATACACTTGGACTGGTTGTCTTCAACTTGAACTCCGTCGCAATCTTTCTTTGAACCGCAGTTGGGCCGTTATGGCTCGCATAGTACGCTTTAACAAGCGCTATATGCTCACGCACGCTGCACCGTGAGATTTTCACGTGCGAATGTCCGACAACAAGAAGGCGCGTTCCCATGCGCGTACTAATTCCCATCATGACCCACAGCCAATCGTGCAGTCTGAGCGTCCTAATGCAAACCGTTCAGAAGGTATGACGATTTTATTTCATGCAGTTCAATAACTGTCACCCTGTAAATTCTTTTCCCTTCAAATTACTTTCCGCTATTTCAAAAGACGGCGCACAAGCTCGGATTACGAAAGGATAGGGAAGGAAATTGTCCGTGTTGGTTTCATGGGAACCATTCCACCATTTGCCTGGTGCTATTTAGGAAAATCACGAAAAATTTAAATCAGGCTGACCTGATGTGAATTTGAACCATCGTCCTCCACAATGCGAGTCCAGTGTGCTCATATACTTGGAAAAGAAATCGTCATTTTAATATCCATCAAAACTCAGCTGCTGGCGACATTTCTTCAACTTGGAATATATACGAGCCATTTCTGCTGCATAGCTTGCCCATGCATCAACATCTTCAAACGTATGTTTGCCACATATGCGTGAGTGTGAGTGTGTGTGTGTGTGTGTGTGTGTGTGTGTGTGAGAGAGAGAGAGAGAGAGAGAGAGAGAGAGAGACGTATGGCTGATTCATTTCAGTTGTAATCAATAAGATAAAGAGACTATTAAACAACGACGATGTAGCTGTAAAACTGCACAGCCAAAATTGTAAAATTTAAAATATAACAACAAAGACAAAAATATCATTGATCCACAACAACGGCACACTCTCAATACATCCCAACAAGTAGTGTCATATCTCTCTTGAAAGCTATTATAAAAACTAATTAACGGAAAAATCACAACTCTACGAAGAATATAAAATAAAAGTATAAATATGTTGACAGAGATTTCCAACGATGAAAAGGTTACATCGTTAAAATTATGTGCATTATGTTAGATTTTTGTTTCCTTCAGAGACAGAATGTGGCCTGATTTCCACTAGAATAAGAGTAGAAATTACTGGGTACGGCATTTAAAATTCTCATCCGCAGATTCCAATAGAGTAATTAGTGGCAATCGCATTCCTCATAAATCAGAATTATCGCAGCAGCAATTAAACACTTGTGATTGCGGATTCAAAGTTTTATCGTTGCGGGACAGGTCCAACCAGCGAAGAACAATGCAGCTCCGAGCACTCACAGCGATGTTTGGTAGTGTTAATGGGGCTGAGTGATATGCGTAAATCTGTCAGGTTTAAGCCTTTACATGCGTTAAGCCGCAGTCTGTTTCCAGTCTCGCTCTAAAAACTCAGCTTGCAGTTCGACTTTTCGCTTTCTGCAACTTCATTTAAGGCGACTTAGCTGTGAACGCCTCGAGAAATAGTAACAGTTTTTATAAGGTTTATTTACTTGGCTCTAACTAAAAAACGCGTGCTGTTTGTAGGATGAAAACTGTGGGACAATAAGAGTGCTACTTGCTGAACGTTTTAATATATAATTATTCACATTAGTTCTCATACTGACGTTATTACAGTTTTTCTCTGAAGATCAGAAAGTATATGTTGTATTTGTCGGTCAATACTCGCAATCTATGCCCTGATTAACTGTCTTACTTAGATGCTTGAAACTTTACATTAAGAACATGTTCCTCTAAATGGCAGACTACTATCATGTCATTTCAGTCACAAGTTTTTATTCTTGAAATATTTAGCTCCGATAATCAAAATTAAGGATTGTATTGTATTATATGTTAACTGTGGGCCTAGAAACGACGGAGAGGCTCCGTCCCCGCCGCAGCTGCAGTGGTCCACAACCCCACGATGATTACCACACTCCACTACACCCCTCCATCGCCCCACACCAAACCACCCTTTCAGGGTTATTGTGCGGTTCGGCCCCCAGGGAAGAACTTGTTTGCACAACAATCGCCGACATAGTTTAGATGAGGCGGAATAAGGGAAATCAGCCGGGATTTGCCGAGACAGATGGAAAACCGCCTAAAAACCATCTATAGACTGGCCAGCTCACCGGATATCGACAAAAGTCCGCCGGACGGATTCGTGCCGGGGACCAGGCGCTCCTTCCCGCCCGGAAAGCCGTGCGCTACACCGCACGGCAAACCTGGCGCGCAAAATTAAGGATACTTTTCTATAACTAGTCAGTAAGCATTTTTCTTCCTGTTGTTAGTACGTTAGTGTCTGTAGTCTGCTTCACTTAAAATAATATCCTGAAACATCGCAAACAGACTCTATCTCAAATACACTCCTGGAAATGGAAAAAAGAACACATTGACACCGGTGTGTCAGACCCACCATACTTGCTCCGGACACTGCGACAGGGCTGTACAAGCAATGATCACACGCACGGCACAGCGGACACACCAGGAACCGCGGTGTTGGCCGTCGAATGGCGCTAGCTGCGCAGCATTTGTGCACCGCCGCCGTCAGTGTCAGCCAGTTTGCCGTGGCATACGGAGCTCCATCGCAGTCTTTAACACTGGTAGCATGCCGCGACAGCATGGACGTGAACCGTATGTGCAGTTGACGGACTTTGAGCGAGGGCGTATAGTGGGCATGCTGGAGGCCGGGTGGACGTACCGCCGAATTGCTCAACTCGTGGGGCGTGAGGTCTCCACAGTACATCGATGTTGTCGCCAGTGGTCGGCGGAAGGTGCACGTGCCCGTCGACCTGGGACCGGACCGCAGCGACGCACGGATGCACGCCAGGACCGTAGGATCCTACGCAGTGCCGTAGGGGACCGCACCGCCACTTCCCAGCAAATTAGGGACACTGTTGCTCCTGGGGTATCGGCGAGGACCATTCGCAACCGTCTCCATGAAGCTGGGCTACGGTCCCGCACACCGTTACGCCGTCTTCCGCTCACGCCCCAACATCGTGCAGCCCGCCTCCAGTGGTGTCGCGACAGGCGTGAATGGAGGGACGAATGGAGACGTGTCGTCTTCAGCGATGAGAGTCGCTTCTGCCTTGGTGCCAATGATGGTCGTATGCGTGTTTGGCGCCGTGCAGGTGAGCGCCACAATCAGGACTGCATACGACCGAGGCACACAGGGCCAACACCCGGCATCATGGTGTGGGGAGCGATCTCCTACACTGGCCGTACACCACTGGTGATCGTCGAGGGGACACTGAATAGTGCACGGTACATCCAAACCGTCATCGAACCCATCGTTCTACCATTCCTAGACCGGCAAGGGAACTTGCTGTTCCAACAGGACAATGCACGTCCGCATGTATCCCGTGCCACCCAACGTGCTCTAGAAGGTGTAAGTCAACTACCCTGGCCAGCAAGATCTCCGGATCTGTCCCCCATTGAGCATGTTTGGGACTGGAAGAAGCGTCGTCTCACGCGGTCTGTACGTCCAGCACGAACGCTGGTCCAACTGAGGCGCCAGGTGGAAATGGCATGGCAAGCCGTTCCACAGGACTACATCCAGCATCTCTACGATCGTCTCCATGGGAGAATAGCAGCCTGCATTGCTGCGAAAGGTGGATATACACTGTACTAGTGCCGACATTGTGCATGCTCTGTTGCCTGTGTCTATGTGCCTGTGGTTCTGTCAGTGTGATCATGTGATGTATCTGACCCCAGGAATGTGTCAATAAAGTTTCCCCTTCCTGGGACAATGAATTCACGGTGTTCTTATTTCAATTTCCAGGAGTGTAGATTGTGCATGTGTCAGAAAATTTAACTCTCAGGAAATTCAAGTCAAAGCTATACTTCATCTACAGAATACCTCTGTTGTTACTAATATATTCTAGCCGCATAATTTCTTGGTTTACAGTAGATGTTTCTCGTCTTCTCTCTTCCTTTCCTTGATTTTCCTCGTTATTTTGGCATCTTTAGTTGCCTCAATGACCCACTTCTCAGCTTTGGCCACTCTCTTGGAATCAACAGCCAACAATGTTTGCCTCATACCGAACCCAGAATATATTCTTAGGAACTCTAGAACTTTACACCAGTAGCAAAACATTTTTTAGAAGCATAATAGCTTTCGAGAATAACAAAATCTCAAACTACAGAAAGCAAATCAACGCTCTAAAACCAAAGATATACACTGGTGTCCAAAATTAAAGCAACAAACCTCTGTTTCTCCCTCTTGTGTCCAATCATACAAATGTCAACAGACGACCGTACAATCGTGTTCTGCACGGAAGATGGCATTCCGGTCGACGGACAACGACGTCATCGATGACGTCAGGGTACCAGTTAAACAGGGTAGTGTTTCCCGGGTAGTCCCATCCACAATCGCTGTGTATACAGTCAAAGACGGTGCAGAATGGCATAAAGAAGGCGTCTACCAGACACTCTGCGGCGGAGGGCCATAACAAGAATTGGAGCAGGACAGTCGCAAACTGATGTGGTCTGAAGGCTTCATGTGAATCGCTCTGTTGTTTCACCGATGTGGCGACAGTTTATAGAGACCGGAACAGTATCCCGAAGACCAGAGCATGGCCTACCACGAGCCATATCAAAAAGAGAGGGCCATTATTTCGCCGTAAGTGCACGACGGTACTGCCTTAGTACTGCACGCCAACTGGCGTCTAAGCTCCAGCATCCACTGGACGTATTGTATCGAGACAAACGGTGTACAGATAGCTTCTGCAGAGTGGTCTTTACTGTCGGAGACGTTCTGCATGTGTACCTCTGATGCGTCTTCACAGAAGGAAACGAGAGGAGACGTCAACATGCCAACTGGACGGTCGATTAGTAGGCCAATATTCTTTTCACACATGAGTCTCAATTTGGTCTGGAGACTGATTCTCGACGCATTCGCATCTGGAGAGAAAGTGGAACACGATTTCGGAATCCAAACTTTGTGGAAAGAGACCGATATCGAGGAGGATTCATCATGGCGTGGGCAGGGATTATGTTGACCACTCGAACACCTCTTCACGAAGTTGTACGGCTGATCGGCAAGGTTCAACTGCTATCAAGTTGTTGTTGTTGTGGTCTTGAGTCCTGAGACTGGTTTGATGCAGCTCTCTCTGCTACTCTATCCTGTGCAAGCTTCTTCATCTCCCAGTACCTACTGCGACCTACAGTTTTTACCCTCCACGCTGCCCTCCAATACTAAATTGGTGATCCCTTGATGCCTCAGAAGAGCCCTACCAACCGATCCCTTCTTCTATTAAATTGTGCTAAAAACTTCTCCCCAATCCTATTCAATACCTCCTCATTAATTATGTGATCTACCCATCTACTCTTCAGCATTCTTGCATTCTTCTGTAGCACCACATTTCGAAAGCCTCTATTCTCCTCCTGCCCAAACTATTTATCGTCCATGTTTCACTTCCATACTTGGCTACACTCCATACAAATACTTTCAGAAATGACTTCCTGACACTTAAATCTATACTCGTCGACGGCCCGCCCAAGACACGATCCACTATCGAACACCGAATCGTTCAGCGCTACCTGAATACCAAGTCCCCCGTTTCGTCAGCGTCAGCCAAGGAGGCCGTAGAAATAAAATGAAATACTGCTTTCATTAATTCCTCTTGTGGTATGTACCTCCCATCTCTGGAGAGACTGACGTCATGTTAAGATAAAACTTAGACGTACAGTGTCCAGCTGTATTAGTCACCGAATATAGAAACTTTTACACACGAAATGGGATTGTTATGTGTCCATTTCTGTTCATTGTACACCTGAACCTTTACGGGATAAATAATAATTCACACACTCGTATTTTACAGAAAGATTCCTTTTATAGTAGAAACACACAACATACATAATGAAATTCATCCTATTTACTGGGCCGGCCGGAGTGGCCGTGCGGTTATAGGCGCTACAGTCTGGAACCGCGTGACCGCTACGGTCGCAGGTTCGAATCCTGCCTCGGGCATGGATGTGTGTGATGTCCTTAGGTTAGTTAGGTTTAAGTAGTTCTAAGTTCTAGGGGACTGATGACCACAGTAGTTAAGTCCCATAGTACTCAGAGCCATTTGAACCATTTGAGCCTATTTACTGGAAGATACTGTTTCTTGCTTGTAATCAATATTTAGCCCACACATGATATTAAAATGAACGGAGGTATACTTTTCTCAACGTAAACATTGTTGTTGTTGTTGTGGTCTTCAGTCCATAGACTGGTTTGATGCAGCTCTCCATGCTACTCTATCCTGTGCAAGTTTCTTCATCTCCGAGTACCTACTGGAACCTACATCCTTCTGAATCTGCTTAGTGTATTATTATCTTGGTCTCCCTCTACGATTTTTACCCTCCACGTTGCCCTCTAATACTAAATTGGTGATCCCTTGATGCCTCAGAACATGTCCTAACAACCGATCCCTTCTCCTAGTCAAGTTTTGCCACAAATTTCTCTTCTCCCCAGTTCTATTCAAAATCTCCTCATTAGTTATGTGATCTACCCATCTGATCTTCAGCATTCTTCTGTAGCACCACATTTCGAGAGCTTCTATTCTCTTCTTATCTAAACTATTTATCGTCCACGTTTCTCTTCCATACATGGCAACACTCCATACAAATACTTTCAGAAACGACTTCCAGACACTTAAATCTATACTCGATGTTAACAAATTTCTCTTCTTCAGAAACGCTTTCCTTGCCATTGCCAGTCTACATTTTATATCCTCTCTACTTCTACCGTCATCAGTTATTTTGCTCCCCAAATAGCAAAACTCGTTTACTACTTTAAGTGTCTCATTTCCTAATCTAATTCCCACAGCATCACCCGACTTAATTCGACTACATTCCATTATCCTCGTTTTGCTTTTGTTGATGTTCATCTTATACCCTCCTTTCAAGACACTATCCATTCCTTTCAACTGCTCTTCCAAGTGCTTTGCCGTCTCTGACACAATTACAATGTCATCGCCAAACCTCGAAGTTTTTATTTCATCTCCATGGATTTTAATACCTACTCCGAATTTTTCTTTTGTTTCCTTCACTGTTTGCTCAGTATACAGATTGAATAACATCGGGGAAAGACTACAACCCTGTCTCACTCCCTTCCCAACCACTGCTTCCCTTTCATGTCCCTCGACTCTTATAACTGCCATCTGGTTTCTGTACAAATTGTAAATATCCTTTCGCTCCCTGTATTTTACCCCAGCCACCTTCAGAATTTGAAAGGGAGTATTCCAGTCAATATTGTCAAAAGCTTTCTCTAAATCTACAAATGCTAGAAACGTAGGTTTTCCTTTCCTTAATCTAGCTTCTAAGATAAGTCGTATCGCGACGAAATCCTGGAACCTCAGGTGTGGTTGTTGCGAAGTGGTGTGGGCCCAGACTTCATACTGATTGAATATAATGCTTGAGCTGATAAAGAACGGGTGGTTGATGTTTTCTTGGAAACGGAAGATATTGGATGCATGGCGTGGCCTGCTCGTTCTCGCGATCTGAATCCCATAGAGCATGTCTGGGATGCACTTGGGAGACCGGCTGCAACATGTCAGCATCCACCAACCACTCTCTAAGAGTTTCGAGCAGCTCTGCAGAAAGAATGGGAGTTATTGCCTCAACATGATCTCATGGCATCACTCGCAGAACGTCCTTGTAAGGCCTGCATTGCTGCCAGAGATGGTCACAACCCACTCTGAGCGTATTAGCCAGTAGCCGGAATGTGTGTGCAAATCCGTTAAGTTGAAGAAAACGAAGTACATTTTTGTCTACCGCTATACAAGTTGCAGTGGCTTTCGTTCGGTGTTCTTTAGATTGTTTCTACTTCACTATCACCTATTACTCCGTTTTGTGACAAAATAAACGCAACGTTACAAAATTTCCGTTCGTTGCTTTAATTTTGGACACCAGTGAAGAAGGTGTTTCAAGGATTTCCTTGCGGGGCGGGGGAGTGGCTGTGTACGTAGAAAACGGTATTCGATTTGAGTCCATTGACATATCACGGCACTGTATTGAACATATATATGAGTGTTGTGCAGGGGCAGTTGAATTTAATGAAACTAAACTCCGAATTGTTGTTGTTTATAGGTCCCCTAACTCTGACTTCAGAGCATATCTGCTCGAGCTAGAGAGGGCTCTTGATTCACTGAGTAGGAAGTACCAAAAATTAGTTATATGTGGTGACATCAATATAAATTTTGTGTATAATGGTGCAAGAAAAGGGATGTTGGTAGATCTCCTAAATTCGTGTGATCTGACGCAGACTCTGTTTTTTCCAACTAGGGTGCAGGGGAACAGTAGCACAGCCACAGACAATGTTTTTATTCATTCTTCATTATTAGATGGGCATTCTGTTGATAAAAGCGTGAATGGCCTTTCAGACCATGGTGCACAAATTTTAACACTAAAAGGTTTTTGTGCGCAAACAAATATCACATGTAATTACAAACTATGTAGTGAAACGCGTACGTTTCATATGTATTCATTACCAGCGATGGCGAGGCATGACAGAATCTCTGACCAGAGAGTTATTTATCGTTGCTAGTCTGCGCATGACCGCGTGAGTGTTCAGTTGCGAGTTGCACTCTGTGTGCAGTAGCAGTCAGTCGGCAGTAGTGTGTGGCGAGTGGGCTGAGAGAGTAGACTGTTGGATAGTAGTAGCAGTCAGTCGGCAGCAGTTGTAGCGAGTGGACGGCTGTACTGAGCGGGCGTCACGGTGCGCCGACGGCGTGCTGTTCTTCCGAATCTTGTCAGGATTGCGGTGGACGATGAGTATTGTTGTAGAAGGTAATGAAGCAGCATTGCGCACATCTAGTAATGTATGGTAATTGTAATTAATTTGTTCAACAAATGCCCCGATAATAATTTTTTTATAAAGTAAATCTTTTAAAGAAAAGTAATCATTTCAATTTAAAGAATTTTTCCACTCTTTTGAAGAAAAAGATTCATTTCAATTTAAAGAATATTTCCTATGCATTTCCTCCAAGAATCAAAATTAAATGTAGGCCAGCATTGCACGGAGCCGTGCCGAAAAATAAGAGCAGATATAGATGCAGTTTTACTGATGTAAGAAATTACCAGATTTAATTATTTCACAGGGCCGAAGGTCAGCGTTACTGCCCTTATAAGATTTATCAGGTTTAATTATTTGTGTTGAGATGTTACATTCAGTTCACGGTTCATTATTTAATTAATGTTATTGTGGGTTTGTGATCAATCTTCATCCCTTAACGATATTTTGTGGGGAGTTTACATTTGCGCAATTTTTATTCTTTAATTTTGCAAGGAGGTTACGCTTGGCTCATTTTTATTTTTCACTTTTGTGGGAAGACAACATTTGGCACCATTTCTGTAATCATTGACTTTCCAATATCTTTTGGGGAGGTTACACTTGGCGACATCCGGACCAGGATCGTATTTCTTTGTGAATCTTCTGATAAGTAGTCAGATATCTGCTCTTATTTACTTAATATAATTAGCATTTGGCGCAACGCTTTTACTAATTTTGTCACTTTCTTCCACAGATCATCGGCAATTTGTTGCTCTTTGTTGTAATAGTGTTTGTTGGATTTTGCATTGTCTTTGTTTCATTTGTGAATAATTGTGATTAGTGTTAAAAATGCCGCGAAAAACTGTTAATAGTACATCGCGAGGTATAGTGAGTGGAATAACCGACTTAAACAACTTGACCGATAGTAATTGTGACACACAATGTAATGATGACTATCCTCCATTTAGTGACAATCAGTGTGTACCGATCACCAATGTTGATTTTGATCTTATTGATGAACAGATAAATTCAATTGCGTCGTCTGTTAATTTAACGACAATTGATGACGCGGGGCGTTCTGTTGCAATGAGCGCTGCCCAGCTTAACACAACCGGTTTGCAGGATTTACGTGACGAACGGACAGATTTTTTTAATGAAAACGAACAGTGTAATCAGAATGCATCGGATTTGTTTAATTCCGAGATAGTGACCAACAGTGCACATCCGATTGGCAAACCTTTTCAAGAATCACAGAATATCCAAATGGATACACAAAACGTGACAAATGCACGTACACCATCACACAGCACAGAGAATGCAACAGCTACTTTTGGTATGGATCAAATATGGCATTACTGCTACAGTTTAAGAACGAAGTTAATGAAAATTTGAAACAACTTAATGAAATTAATGAAAAACAAGACAACCTTAAAGAAGATTTCAAACAACTGAATGAAAGACAAGACAACAATCACAAACAACTTAGTGAACAGATCAAACAACTTAATGAAAAACATGACAACCTTAATGAAAAACTAGACAACAATTCCAAACAGCTTAGTGAACAGATTAGAGCCGTTGCCGCGCAGTGTCATGATACTAAGGAACAATTACGCGAGGAAATTGAGGCCTGTGCTAGGAAAAGTAGCGAAGAAATTAGATCTGTTGCGCAAGAATTAAGAGTTATGCAAACAACTACAACAGAATCACTTAGAGACGAAATTAGTGCAGTCGGTAAACAATGCTCTGAAAAAGCAACACAGTTACGCGACGAGTTTAAATTGATGACAGCAGAACTTTCGCGCACAATGGATGCAAAGATAGACGCGAAATTTGAACAACAGAATAGTCAAATTGACGAACGTTTTAATCTTCACCTACAAAACAGTGATATGCGTTTCCGTAAATTTATACAGGAACAGAATAAAGTAAAACGACAAGTCATGGAAACAATCACCGCACAGAGACAAGGAGATAAACGTAAATTGTTCGCGAAAGCAAAAACATACGTAGACAACAATATTGCTACAGTGTCCGACGAAATTAATACCATCAAACAGTTGAACACAGAATTACGTGATGAAATTTCCGATCTTAAATCGAAAACAGACACACACACAACAGACTTTCAGACAGTGACAGACAGACTCGAACAAATAGAACTAACACAGGATTCCGATGTCATTAAAGCAGACGTTAAAAAATTGAGCGAAACCACACGTAAAATACAAAAACAAATTAATGCTTCTGACACTAAAAACGATGATCAGGTAAAAATTCTGATTGAAAAATGTGATGAACTGGCCAGTCGTATTGATGTTATTGAAAGTAATAATGATAGCAAATCAGACGATACCGCACCGATTTTGTTTAACCAAACACCTGAATTTCAAAATTTACAGCAGACAATCAATGACATCGATTCGTCGAATAACACATTACGTAGAAAATTGTCAAGTTTACAGCAAGAGGTAACAGAGGTAAAAAATATTTCAGTTAATAACACGTCACAAGGTACGGCGAATTCCGAACATTTCTCACACTCACACAGCCAGTATAATTTAGGTAATCTACAGAGAGTACGTGAGTTAGATACCGAAAAGTCACAGTCAAACAGATTCTCATACAATCCTGAACCTGTTCCGTCGTACAGAGACGATAATTTTGATTACAAACATTTTCTATCAGTGAGAAAATTTAAAGTATTTATAAATGACAGAACACAGATTCACCCCCTGGATTGGATACAACAATTTAGCTTTGCTTTTCCACCGACTTGGCCCGTAACACATAAACTTGAATTTAATTGCAGTTTTTTGGAAGGCGAACCGGCAACTCGTATGAGACCGATCGCGAGGCAATGCTATTCGGTAGAAGAGTTTCAGAATGCTTTTCTGTCAGCGTACTGGTCGAAGACGACACAGCGCGGAATTAAGAATCAGTTAATTAGTTTACCAAATTATGAGAACTCAAATTTTTCCACTGTCACGCAATTTTTTGAACACATGGTCCAACAAAACCAGTACCTAAGTGAACCATACAGTGAATCTGCACTTATTCAATTATGTATCTCTAAATTACCACGGTCATTAAGAGTGTCACTTTTAACAGGTCAGCAGAAGGAAAATATTTCGGCATTTAGAGATCTGTTACAGCTTTTGGAAGTGCAGCAATCGGATTATTCCTTTGTAAACAAAAATTTTTCAAATAACAACCAAGGCCAACAAACGCACAGTAATTACGACCAGCCACGCAATTACAATAGCAAAGCTAATAGACGCTTCAGGAACGACAACCACCAGAATTCTAATAACAGGCAAAATTTTAACTATCAGTATCGACAAAATTATCAGCAAGAAGAACCACATTTTAGTAACAATAGACGTTTTTCTCCGCAACAGCATCAAAGCCAGCCGGTTAGCATACCTAACCAACAATGTAATGCACAAGGTCAACCAAGCATTAATGTTTCACCGCGTGCACGATTAGTCTCAGCCCCAACAAATAATAACGCACGGCAGCAAGGAAATAACTACGTACAGAGAACACAGTATTTTAATTCCTATCGCAATGCGCCGTATAGAAATGACTATCACGACAGACGTAAAAACAATGAGCACAATTTTCAGCGTACATCTAATAACAGTCAGTCTTACCAACAGCAAAATCATCCGCAAGAACATATTCTCATGAATGAACCAGATAGTAGATATCATCCAGAACGTAATACGTCTGGAAGAAATAACAGAAAAGTTCAAATAGTGGAAATACCACAGCATCTTGCTGAAAATAATGACACGTCAGATAGGATTTGACTAGATACAGTACAGGTCGCAAGCACTACTTTAGACACGCAGAATGTTGTTCACGATAATGTTATTACTTTTGACGACATCCGAGACACTCTTTTGCAGGAAAGACCAATTGTTCAGAAAACCATTTCACATCCTGTCATCGAAATTAAAATTGGTTCATCGAAATTTTCAGCAGTAATCGATTCTGGATCACCTATGTCAGTAATAAATGAAGAAACTTTCAACGAGTGTAACAAAGAGAATACCTATCCTACATTACCATTAGGCAAAACGAAAGTGAAAGGAGCAGTATCTAGTAAAGGAGTAGATGTTAAATTACAGACACATTTATCATTTTGTATTGCAGGTCATACTTTTCACTCAAATTTTTGGATTGTTCCTTTATTGACAACAGACGTTATTTTAGGTACGAATTTTCTGGTACAACACGACGCAATTATTGACTTTCAAAATTCCTATTTAATGTTGAAGGATGAAAATGTACAATTGGCTTTAGAATTTCAGCACTCATTATCTGCAGAAGAACAAACAATTAATCGCACAGAGGTCATTTTCGTATCACGTAGCATAGACTGTAATTCCACATTGTTCACAGATACGTACGTACATAACTATAATACTCCAGACGAAGCCGACTATGACGTAATACAGATGATTTCTGATAAAGTTAAACAAAGCAGTGCAAATACAGACGACGAACGCACTCAACTACACAAAATGCTTTTACAGCAAGCTCCAGTTTTTGACAATGTTCCTGGTACTATGTCCGGTTTTATGTATGAATTTCAAGTCAAATAGCACGACACATTTAAAGCCAAACATTATCCTATTCCGTATATTCATAGAGAGCAAGTTAAGAAAGAATTGCAAGATATGCTCGACCAAGGAATTATTGAACCGGCAGTTAGTCCGTACATAAACCCGCTCCATATTGTTAAGAAAAAGGATGGCTCACTTCGCCACGTGCTTCATTCACGTCACATCAATGACATAATTATTAATGAAACAGATCGACCACAGACACTAGAGGAACTACTACAGAAATTTCACGGTACTGCTATTTATTCTACATCAGATCTGAAATCGGGATTTTGGCAAATTCAGCTCCATCCGAACTGCAGAAAGTACACAGCATTTCTCTGTTTTGGTGACTGTTATCAATTTTGTAAATTACCATTCGGTTTAACTATTTCTTCAGCAGCTTTTATTCGCGGTTTGAATACAATACTTCCGACAGAATTTAAAGACAGAATCACAACGAACGCAGACGACATTCTTATTGCAGAAGCTAACTGGTCTGAACACAATCTGATTCTTGAACGACTGTTGCAAACTTTTCGTGCTCAAGGACTCACAGTTAATCTCAGTAAATCGCACTTTGGCAAAACTTCTATAAAATTTCTTGGACATGTAATTTCAGCAGAAGGCATTGCGCCTGACCCGGAAAAACTTCAAGCTTTATGTGACATTACTGTTCCTACGACGAAGAAACAACTACGCAGCTTTTTGGGTTTAATTAACTTTTTTCGTAAATTTATTCATTACTCTGCTTTAGATACCCCCAGATTATGTCAATTGACAGGTAAAAACACTATTTGGTCCTGGGATAGGCAAGCACATTCTGAATTTGTGAACCTGAAACAAGCCTTGTTGAATGCACCACTTTTATCACACCCAGATCTTACCAGAAATTTTTCCATTGCCACCGACACTTTTAACACCGCTTTAGGCGTACATATTTTTCAGGAAATTGAAGAAGATGGCTCTACAGTAATTAAAAACATCGCATTTGCAAGTCGTATTTTGTCGCCTGCTGAACGAAATTATTCTGTTACAGAACTTGAAACATTATGTGTTGTTTGGGCTGTTACGAGATTTAGGCATTTTCTTTATGGAAGACACACCACCGTTTACACAGACCATAGAGCAATACAATTTTTACTTTCGGCTAAATTTACTCACGACAGATTAAGCAGATGGAAACTTTACTTGCAGGAATTTAATTTTACAATTGTTCACATTCCCGGACACAAAATGTTGTAGCAGACGCACTATCTCGTTCTCTCGGCGACAGTCAGTAAGACATCGCAACCAACTTCTGCAAAGCAAATTTCAGCGTCATGTACATTCAACAAGTTGCATTTGAAAATTTTATTTCGTCGTCATTACAGGACATAGCACAAGAGCAGAATAAAGACAACGTATGGAAAGAGATTAAACACCTCTGGAAAGATAGGAATAATGTTACGATTAGAAACCATTACACTGTACGCAATAATATTCTGTTCCGCCGCTATCATCCTGACAGCAATGATTGGTTATTATGCATTCCTGACGAGCTTGTTAACAAATTAATCTGGTATACTCATTTAAGTTACGCACATTACGGAGCTAGAAAATGTTTTCTTATACTGAGACAGAACTGTTATTTTGCCAACATGGAGAAACGTATACGACGAGTTTTAGCGTCATGTAAAATCTGCCATAAAGCTAAATCAGATACGACTTCACATATTCCTCCATTATATCCCATTGTACCTGTTAAATTGAGACATATGACCGCTGTAGACATTTTTGGTCCGATTCCCAGAACTAATAGAGGTTTTTGCTACATCTTTGTCGCTGTTGAACTCACTTCAAAATTTGTTACCTTCACTCCGTTACGCAAAGCTACTGCTAAAACTGTTTCGAAAGCATTTGTAAAACATTTTCTATTTCATGTAGGGCATGTGTTGAAAGTAATTTCCGACAATGGATCACAGTTTCGATCTGCTATATGGACACGTATGTTACGAGCTAGAAACATTTCTCCGATATATATATCCAGGTACCATGCTTCTTCGAACCCTTGTGAACGAATAATGAAAGAAATTGGTAAACTGTGTAGAATATACTGCCATAAAAGACATATTGATTGGGACACACACATACACTCATTCCAGGATGTAATTAATTCCATACCGAATGAATCTACTATGCTATCTCCGTCTGTTATACTGAAAAATGTTGAACCACCTAACAAAATTAAAGAATTAGTAACATTTCCTACATCTCGTCGACTACGACACCATGAAATAATTGACATTGCGCTGAACAACATCAAACGTGCCGCAGAGCGCCGGAGAAGACAACAAAAACAGGTTTGTATACGCCGTGACTTTCACCTTGGACAGAAGATATTAGTACGTACACACTATTTACCCACCAAAATCAAAGGTAGGTGCAGTAAATTTGAACTTCTATACGCAGGTCCATATCGGATTCGCAGCATTCCTCACCCCAATGATGTACACGTCGAAACTTTGAGAACCAGAAAATCGAAAGGAAACCACCACGTCTCCAACATCAAATCCTTTATTGAATGAACATACTTTATGATTTATCACACTGTAAAGCCATTTCCTAATTTTTTTTATGACCACTTATGCAATTATATTCGCATGAACACTTACTGATGATTATTGTATTTTTTTTCTTGGCAAGTGCCCGGAAAGGTAAGGTTAGCAGGTCGCTTTTCTTGTCGTTACACATCAGACCGTGCATATTTTCCAGATGAACTTACACATTTTTATGACCAATTATGTAATTATATTTATGTGACTACTTACTGACGATTGTCGTATTTTTTTTTTTTTTTGGCAAGTGCCCGGAAAGGTAAGGTTAGCAGGTCGCTTATCTTGTCGTTACACATCAGACCGTGCATATTTTCCATTTTTCATGTATGTATGATTGTTTTCCTGTTTTGTTTGCATGCACTATGAAATATTTACGATATAACAAACACCAGTTGACTTTGACATTTTTGCCTTATGATATCTCAACATCGTGACTATTTTATACTTTTTTTTTTTTGCTGCTACATTGTGATACTCTGTGTACATTTTTTGCACCTGCACACTGTCTATGTTTTTGACATATTACGTTTTCTGTCATGCTATGCTGTATGCTTAATTATATCACTATAAACCAGTTTTTATCTAATGGGTATATGAATTAAATGCAAGACATTAATCTTTGTTCATCATTTTCAGAAAGAAATAACGTGTAAACGAAATAAATTAAACAGAAATGGGAATTTCACCTACGGAATAAACGAAAGAAGATGCAAAAACCTTATGAGGAAGAGTAAATGGATCAGAATTAACAAGCATTAACAAGAATATACTATACACATCGTAGAATAGCAGTCTTAACTAATTTTTTCTTTCAGAATACGAAGCGATTGATGCAGGCTGTCAGACAGAACTTCACATCTTAGTTTTAGTGAGGAAATATGATAGAAATAAGGAATAATTGTATAATGAATAATGAAGTGACTTTTTTGCAGATGATAATGAATGGTGATGAATAATGATGAAGAATATGCAGCTATGAATAATGAAGTTTTTCTTTACAGGTGATGATAATAATGGAGTTATGATAATGAAGTGATGGATAATGAAGTTTTTTCGTTACAGATGAGGATGATGTTGAAGTTTATGTATTTATGCTCTGTAGTTATTTAAGTATTTGTTGCAGTTCGTTTTGACAGTATGTGTTGTATTGCATAGTATGATGACTGAAGGTTTTGGAAAGGACAGCTAGGGAACACATTTTATACACATTTCACTACCTGTTAATTCCAAGTTCACTACTTTTCAGCATAAAATGCGTTTCTTCTTTCAGTCTAATAATCCATCTTTGTATATTTTGCAGGAGAAATTATTCATGAAATTAATGTAGTATAAGCAGTTGTTCATTAAACCCATGTCATTTATGAATGTGATTATATATACTCTACTTGTTTCATAATCTTGATACAGCTGACTCATGACGAATGACGTTACACATCTTTATTTGCAGCAATAACTCAAAAGCAAATATTGTTATTAATTATCGAACCCAACGCAATGCATTGCTAGCACAAAAAAATGCTATGTAACTGGCAAATGAATGCCACTGATTAATGTAATAAGATGAACTATGAGGACAATTTTTAATATAATTAGATTAATTATGCCATTTATTAACTTATTTTCAATGATGACTTTTGATGGTTTGTAATTAGGCAATGAAAGCCAATGTTCTCTGTAAATGACTTCTGATGGTTTATAATTAGGCAATGAGTGCCAAATGTTCTCTGTAAATGACTTCTGATGGTAATTAGGCAATGAGTGCCAACGTTCTCTGTAAATGACTTCTGATGGTTTGTAATTAGTCAATGAGTGCCAATGTTCTCTGTAAATGACTTCTGATGGTTTGTAATTAGGCAATGAGTGCCAATGTTCTCTGTAAATGACTTCTGATGGTTTGTAATTAGGCAATGAGTGCCAATGTTCTCTGTAAAGTTACTCATGAACATTATTCTGTAATACTACGTACATGGTACAGAAATGTTCAATGACTGGGCAATGAGTGCCACCCATTACTAGTGTCATTCTCAATGAAGACTAGTATGTGACTTAATGTCCTTCACCTTCTAACCTAATTACCTGGAACTACTGCAATATCCGTTTGTCCTGTATATCCTCATGATCATGGAGCACTATATTTGGTTTTTACACTAATTCTACATTGCTGTAACAGACAAGAACGTGGTGTTGACACGACATGCTGTCCACCACAATGAACGATGAGATGCTATTATGGTCCCACTGTTTGGTGTACCTAATGTACTACCAAAAGGATAACATGGAATATTACTACGGCATTTCAGTGTCTTGGCTACGCTGATTAATACTTCTGGGAAAAGAACTTTAGATTGCCTCACTTGGTGTTGTGCTTCTGTAGAAAGATATGGACTTTCACTGCAGCTGCGTGCAACCTAATGTGCTACAACCATGACGCAATCCTTCCCTTTCCTATCCTAATTCTTGTAACATATTAAAAAATCATTTTGTTATCATGACTTGTATTCATGGCCTATACATTTTGTGATTTGCTGATATGTTCTGAACTATAGCGCATGTGCACTTTTGTCATTTTGTTAACATGTTTTCTACTCATTGCATATACATTTATTGTGATTTGCTGATATGTTCTGTACTCCTGTGCATGTGCACTTTTGCCATTTGTGAATATGTTTTGTACTTAATGTATATATTTTGTCTTTGCCTGATATGTTCTGCACTTAGTGCATGTGCACTATATTTACTTCATGTTCTACACACACACACACACACACACACACACACACACACACACACATATATATATATATATATATATATATATATATATATATATATATATTCTGTAATTCTAAAGTTAATTAGTTAAAAAAAATTTGTTGCTCATGGCAAGTTCAAATGACTCACCATCGCTGCCAAATTTTTGCCCCCCCCCCCCAGTGGAGGGTTATGAAACGCGTACGTTTCATATGTATTCATTACCAGCGATGGCGAGGCATGACAGAATCTCTGACCAGAGAGTTATTTATCGTTGCTAGCCTGCGCTTGACCGCGCGAGTGTTTAGTTGCGATTTGCACTCTGTGTGCAGTAGCAGTCAGTCGGCAGTAGTGTGTGGCGAGTGGGCTGAGAGAGTAGACTGTTGGATAGTAGTAGCAGTCAGTCGGCAGTAGTTGTAGCGAGTGGACGGCTGTACTGAGCGGGCGTCACGGTGCGCCGACGGCGTGCTGTTCTTCCGAATCTTGTCAGGATTGCGGTGGACGATGAGTATTGTTGTAGAAGGTAATGAAGCAGCATTGCGCACATCTAGTAATGTATGGTAATTGTAATTAATTTGTTCAACAAATGCCCCAATAATAATTTTTTTATAAAGTAAATCTTTTAAAGAAAAGTAATCATTTCAATTTAAAGAATTTTTCCACTCTTTTGAAGAAAAAGATTCATTTCAATTTAAAGAATATTTCCTATGCATTTCCTCCAAGAATCAAAATTAAATGTAGGCCAGCATTGCACGGAGCCGTGCCGAAAAATAAGAGCAGATATAGATGCAGTTTTACTGATGTAAGAAATTACCAGATTTAATTATTTCACAGGGCCGAAGGTCAGCGTTACTGCCCTTATAAGATTTATCAGGTTTAATTATTTGTGTTGAGATGTTACATTCAGTTCACGGTTCATTATTTAATTAATGTTATTGTGGGTTTGTGATCAATCTTCATCCCTTAACGATATTTTGTGGGGAGTTTACATTTGCGCAATTTTTATTCTTTAATTTTGCAAGGAGGTTACGCTTGGCTCATTTTTATTTTTCACTTTTGTGGGAAGACAACATTTGGCACCATTTCTGTAATCATTGACTTTCCAATATCTTTTGGGGAGGTTACACTTGGCGACATCCGGACCAGGATCGTATTTCTTTGTGAATCTTCTGATAAGTAGTCAGATATCTGCTCTTATTTACTTAATATAATTAGCATTTGGCGCAACGCTTTTACTAATTTTGTCACTTTCTTCCACAGATCATCGGCAATTTGTTGCTCTTTGTTGTAATAGTGTTTGTTGGATTTTGCATTGTCTTTGTTTCATTTGTGAATAATTGTGATTAGTGTTAAAAATGCCGCGAAAAACTGTTAATAGTACATCGCGAGGTATAGTGAGTGGAATAACCGACTTAAACAACTTGACCGATAGTAATTGTGACACACAATGTAATGATGACTATCCTCCATTTAGTGACAATCAGTGTGTACCGATCACCAATGTTGATTTTGATCTTATTGATGAACAGATAAATTCAATTGCGTCGTCTGTTAATTTAACGACAATTGATGACGCGGGGCGTTCTGTTGCAATGAGCGCTGCCCAGCTTAACACAACCGGTTTGCAGGATTTACGTGACGAACGGACAGATTTTTTTAATGAAAACGAACAGTGTAATCAGAATGCATCGGATTTGTTTAATTCCGAGATAGTGACCAACAGTGCACATCCGATTGGCAAACCTTTTCAAGAATCACAGAATATCCAAATGGATACACAAAACGTGACAAATGCACGTACACCATCACACAGCACAGAGAATGCAACAGCTACTTTTGGTATGGATCAAATATGGCATTACTGCTACAGTTTAAGAACGAAGTTAATGAAAATTTGAAACAACTTAATGAAATTAATGAAAAACAAGACAACCTTAAAGAAGATTTCAAACAACTGAATGAAAGACAAGACAACAATCACAAACAACTTAGTGAACAGATCAAACAACTTAATGAAAAACATGACAACCTTAATGAAAAACTAGACAACAATTCCAAACAGCTTAGTGAACAGATTAGAGCCGTTGCCGCGCAGTGTCATGATACTAAGGAACAATTACGCGAGGAAATTGAGGCCTGTGCTAGGAAAAGTAGCGAAGAAATTAGATCTGTTGCGCAAGAATTAAGAGTTATGCAAACAACTACAACAGAATCACTTAGAGACGAAATTAGTGCAGTCGGTAAACAATGCTCTGAAAAAGCAACACAGTTACGCGACGAGTTTAAATTGATGACAGCAGAACTTTCGCGCACAATGGATGCAAAGATAGACGCGAAATTTGAACAACAGAATAGTCAAATTGACGAACGTTTTAATCTTCACCTACAAAACAGTGATATGCGTTTCCGTAAATTTATACAGGAACAGAATAAAGTAAAACGACAAGTCATGGAAACAATCACCGCACAGAGACAAGGAGATAAACGTAAATTGTTCGCGAAAGCAAAAACATACGTAGACAACAATATTGCTACAGTGTCCGACGAAATTAATACCATCAAACAGTTGAACACAGAATTACGTGATGAAATTTCCGATCTTAAATCGAAAACAGACACACACACAACAGACTTTCAGACAGTGACAGACAGACTCGAACAAATAGAACTAACACAGGATTCCGATGTCATTAAAGCAGACGTTAAAAAATTGAGCGAAACCACACGTAAAATACAAAAACAAATTAATGCTTCTGACACTAAAAACGATGATCAGGTAAAAATTCTGATTGAAAAATGTGATGAACTGGCCAGTCGTATTGATGTTATTGAAAGTAATAATGATAGCAAATCAGACGATACCGCACCGATTTTGTTTAACCAAACACCTGAATTTCAAAATTTACAGCAGACAATCAATGACATCGATTCGTCGAATAACACATTACGTAGAAAATTGTCAAGTTTACAGCAAGAGGTAACAGAGGTAAAAAATATTTCAGTTAATAACACGTCACAAGGTACGGCGAATTCCGAACATTTCTCACACTCACACAGCCAGTATAATTTAGGTAATCTACAGAGAGTACGTGAGTTAGATACCGAAAAGTCACAGTCAAACAGATTCTCATACAATCCTGAACCTGTTCCGTCGTACAGAGACGATAATTTTGATTACAAACATTTTCTATCAGTGAGAAAATTTAAAGTATTTATAAATGACAGAACACAGATTCACCCCCTGGATTGGATACAACAATTTAGCTTTGCTTTTCCACCGACTTGGCCCGTAACACATAAACTTGAATTTAATTGCAGTTTTTTGGAAGGCGAACCGGCAACTCGTATGAGACCGATCGCGAGGCAATGCTATTCGGTAGAAGAGTTTCAGAATGCTTTTCTGTCAGCGTACTGGTCGAAGACGACACAGCGCGGAATTAAGAATCAGTTAATTAGTTTACCAAATTATGAGAACTCAAATTTTTCCACTGTCACGCAATTTTTTGAACACATGGTCCAACAAAACCAGTACCTAAGTGAACCATACAGTGAATCTGCACTTATTCAATTATGTATCTCTAAATTACCACGGTCATTAAGAGTGTCACTTTTAACAGGTCAGCAGAAGGAAAATATTTCGGCATTTAGAGATCTGTTACAGCTTTTGGAAGTGCAGCAATCGGATTATTCCTTTGTAAACAAAAATTTTTCAAATAACAACCAAGGCCAACAAACGCACAGTAATTACGACCAGCCACGCAATTACAATAGCAAAGCTAATAGACGCTTCAGGAACGACAACCACCAGAATTCTAATAACAGGCAAAATTTTAACTATCAGTATCGACAAAATTATCAGCAAGAAGAACCACATTTTAGTAACAATAGACGTTTTTCTCCGCAACAGCATCAAAGCCAGCCGGTTAGCATACCTAACCAACAATGTAATGCACAAGGTCAACCAAGCATTAATGTTTCACCGCGTGCACGATTAGTCTCAGCCCCAACAAATAATAACGCACGGCAGCAAGGAAATAACTACGTACAGAGAACACAGTATTTTAATTCCTATCGCAATGCGCCGTATAGAAATGACTATCACGACAGACGTAAAAACAATGAGCACAATTTTCAGCGTACATCTAATAACAGTCAGTCTTACCAACAGCAAAATCATCCGCAAGAACATATTCTCATGAATGAACCAGATAGTAGATATCATCCAGAACGTAATACGTCTGGAAGAAATAACAGAAAAGTTCAAATAGTGGAAATACCACAGCATCTTGCTGAAAATAATGACACGTCAGATAGGATTTGACTAGATACAGTACAGGTCGCAAGCACTACTTTAGACACGCAGAATGTTGTTCACGATAATGTTATTACTTTTGACGACATCCGAGACACTCTTTTGCAGGAAAGACCAATTGTTCAGAAAACCATTTCACATCCTGTCATCGAAATTAAAATTGGTTCATCGAAATTTTCAGCAGTAATCGATTCTGGATCACCTATGTCAGTAATAAATGAAGAAACTTTCAACGAGTGTAACAAAGAGAATACCTATCCTACATTACCATTAGGCAAAACGAAAGTGAAAGGAGCAGTATCTAGTAAAGGAGTAGATGTTAAATTACAGACACATTTATCATTTTGTATTGCAGGTCATACTTTTCACTCAAATTTTTGGATTGTTCCTTTATTGACAACAGACGTTATTTTAGGTACGAATTTTCTGGTACAACACGACGCAATTATTGACTTTCAAAATTCCTATTTAATGTTGAAGGATGAAAATGTACAATTGGCTTTAGAATTTCAGCACTCATTATCTGCAGAAGAACAAACAATTAATCGCACAGAGGTCATTTTCGTATCACGTAGCATAGACTGTAATTCCACATTGTTCACAGATACGTACGTACATAACTATAATACTCCAGACGAAGCCGACTATGACGTAATACAGATGATTTCTGATAAAGTTAAACAAAGCAGTGCAAATACAGACGACGAACGCACTCAACTACACAAAATGCTTTTACAGCAAGCTCCAGTTTTTGACAATGTTCCTGGTACTATGTCCGGTTTTATGTATGAATTTCAAGTCAAATAGCACGACACATTTAAAGCCAAACATTATCCTATTCCGTATATTCATAGAGAGCAAGTTAAGAAAGAATTGCAAGATATGCTCGACCAAGGAATTATTGAACCGGCAGTTAGTCCGTACATAAACCCGCTCCATATTGTTAAGAAAAAGGATGGCTCACTTCGCCACGTGCTTCATTCACGTCACATCAATGACATAATTATTAATGAAACAGATCGACCACAGACACTAGAGGAACTACTACAGAAATTTCACGGTACTGCTATTTATTCTACATCAGATCTGAAATCGGGATTTTGGCAAATTCAGCTCCATCCGAACTGCAGAAAGTACACAGCATTTCTCTGTTTTGGTGACTGTTATCAATTTTGTAAATTACCATTCGGTTTAACTATTTCTTCAGCAGCTTTTATTCGCGGTTTGAATACAATACTTCCGACAGAATTTAAAGACAGAATCACAACGAACGCAGACGACATTCTTATTGCAGAAGCTAACTGGTCTGAACACAATCTGATTCTTGAACGACTGTTGCAAACTTTTCGTGCTCAAGGACTCACAGTTAATCTCAGTAAATCGCACTTTGGCAAAACTTCTATAAAATTTCTTGGACATGTAATTTCAGCAGAAGGCATTGCGCCTGACCCGGAAAAACTTCAAGCTTTATGTGACATTACTGTTCCTACGACGAAGAAACAACTACGCAGCTTTTTGGGTTTAATTAACTTTTTTCGTAAATTTATTCATTACTCTGCTTTAGATACCCCCAGATTATGTCAATTGACAGGTAAAAACACTATTTGGTCCTGGGATAGGCAAGCACATTCTGAATTTGTGAACCTGAAACAAGCCTTGTTGAATGCACCACTTTTATCACACCCAGATCTTACCAGAAATTTTTCCATTGCCACCGACACTTTTAACACCGCTTTAGGCGTACATATTTTTCAGGAAATTGAAGAAGATGGCTCTACAGTAATTAAAAACATCGCATTTGCAAGTCGTATTTTGTCGCCTGCTGAACGAAATTATTCTGTTACAGAACTTGAAACATTATGTGTTGTTTGGGCTGTTACGAGATTTAGGCATTTTCTTTATGGAAGACACACCACCGTTTACACAGACCATAGAGCAATACAATTTTTACTTTCGGCTAAATTTACTCACGACAGATTAAGCAGATGGAAACTTTACTTGCAGGAATTTAATTTTACAATTGTTCACATTCCCGGACACAAAATGTTGTAGCAGACGCACTATCTCGTTCTCTCGGCGACAGTCAGTAAGACATCGCAACCAACTTCTGCAAAGCAAATTTCAGCGTCATGTACATTCAACAAGTTGCATTTGAAAATTTTATTTCGTCGTCATTACAGGACATAGCACAAGAGCAGAATAAAGACAACGTATGGAAAGAGATTAAACACCTCTGGAAAGATAGGAATAATGTTACGATTAGAAACCATTACACTGTACGCAATAATATTCTGTTCCGCCGCTATCATCCTGACAGCAATGATTGGTTATTATGCATTCCTGACGAGCTTGTTAACAAATTAATCTGGTATACTCATTTAAGTTACGCACATTACGGAGCTAGAAAATGTTTTCTTATACTGAGACAGAACTGTTATTTTGCCAACATGGAGAAACGTATACGACGAGTTTTAGCGTCATGTAAAATCTGCCATAAAGCTAAATCAGATACGACTTCACATATTCCTCCATTATATCCCATTGTACCTGTTAAATTGAGACATATGACCGCTGTAGACATTTTTGGTCCGATTCCCAGAACTAATAGAGGTTTTTGCTACATCTTTGTCGCTGTTGAACTCACTTCAAAATTTGTTACCTTCACTCCGTTACGCAAAGCTACTGCTAAAACTGTTTCGAAAGCATTTGTAAAACATTTTCTATTTCATGTAGGGCATGTGTTGAAAGTAATTTCCGACAATGGATCACAGTTTCGATCTGCTATATGGACACGTATGTTACGAGCTAGAAACATTTCTCCGATATATATATCCAGGTACCATGCTTCTTCGAACCCTTGTGAACGAATAATGAAAGAAATTGGTAAACTGTGTAGAATATACTGCCATAAAAGACATATTGATTGGGACACACACATACACTCATTCCAGGATGTAATTAATTCCATACCGAATGAATCTACTATGCTATCTCCGTCTGTTATACTGAAAAATGTTGAACCACCTAACAAAATTAAAGAATTAGTAACATTTCCTACATCTCGTCGACTACGACACCATGAAATAATTGACATTGCGCTGAACAACATCAAACGTGCCGCAGAGCGCCGGAGAAGACAACAAAAACAGGTTTGTATACGCCGTGACTTTCACCTTGGACAGAAGATATTAGTACGTACACACTATTTACCCACCAAAATCAAAGGTAGGTGCAGTAAATTTGAACTTCTATACGCAGGTCCATATCGGATTCGCAGCATTCCTCACCCCAATGTTGTACACGTCGAAACTTTGAGAACCAGAAAATCGAAAGGAAACCACCACGTCTCCAACATCAAATCCTTTATTGAATGAACATACTTTATGATTTATCACACTGTAAAGCCATTTCCTAATTTTTTTTATGACCACTTATGCAATTATATTCGCATGAACACTTACTGATGATTATTGTATTTTTTTTCTTGGCAAGTGCCCGGAAAGGTAAGGTTAGCAGGTCGCTTTTCTTGTCGTTACACATCAGACCGTGCATATTTTCCAGATGAACTTACACATTTTTATGACCAATTATGTAATTATATTTATGTGACTACTTACTGACGATTGTCGTATTTTTTTTTTTTTTTTGGCAAGTGCCCGGAAAGGTAAGGTTAGCAGGTCGCTTATCTTGTCGTTACACATCAGACCGTGCATATTTTCCATTTTTCATGTATGTATGATTGTTTTCCTGTTTTGTTTGCATGCACTATGAAATATTTACGATATAACAAACACCAGTTGACTTTGACATTTTTGCCTTATGATATCTCAACATCGTGACTATTTTATACTTTTTTTTTTTGCTGCTACATTGTGATACTCTGTGTACATTTTTTGCACCTGCACACTGTCTATGTTTTTGACATATTACGTTTTCTGTCATGCTATGCTGTATGCTTAATTATATCACTATAAACCAGTTTTTATCTAATGGGTATATGAATTAAATGCAAGACATTAATCTTTGTTCATCATTTTCAGAAAGAAATAACGTGTAAACGAAATAAATTAAACAGAAATGGGAATTTCACCTACGGAATAAACGAAAGAAGATGCAAAAACCTTATGAGGAAGAGTAAATGGATCAGAATTAACAAGCATTAACAAGAATATACTATACACATCGTAGAATAGCAGTCTTAACTAATTTTTTCTTTCAGAATACGAAGCGATTGATGCAGGCTGTCAGACAGAACTTCACATCTTAGTTTTAGTGAGGAAATATGATAGAAATAAGGAATAATTGTATAATGAATAATGAAGTGACTTTTTTGCAGATGATAATGAATGGTGATGAATAATGATGAAGAATATGCAGCTATGAATAATGAAGTTTTTCTTTACAGGTGATGATAATAATGGAGTTATGATAATGAAGTGATGGATAATGAAGTTTTTTCGTTACAGATGAGGATGATGTTGAAGTTTATGTATTTATGCTCTGTAGTTATTTAAGTATTTGTTGCAGTTCGTTTTGACAGTATGTGTTGTATTGCATAGTATGATGACTGAAGGTTTTGGAAAGGACAGCTAGGGAACACATTTTATACACATTTCACTACCTGTTAATTCCAAGTTCACTACTTTTCAGCATAAAATGCGTTTCTTCTTTCAGTCTAATAATCCATTTTTGTATATTTTGCAGGAGAAATTATTCATGAAATTAATGTAGTATAAGCAGTTGTTCATTAAACCCATGTCATTTATGAATGTTATTACATATACTCTACTTGTTTCATAATCTTGATACAGCTGACTCATGACGAATGACGTTACACATCTTTATTTGCAGCAATAACTCAAAAGCAAATATTGTTATTAATTATCGAACCCAACGCAATGCATTGCTAGCACAAAAAAATGCTATGTAACTGGCAAATGAATGCCACTGATTAATGTAATAAGATGAACTATGAGGACAATTTTTAATATAATTAGATTAATTATGCCATTTATTAACTTATTTTCAATGATGACTTTTGATGGTTTGTAATTAGGCAATGAATGCCAATGTTCTCTGTAAATGACTTCTGATGGTTTATAATTAGGCAATGAGTGCCAAATGTTCTCTGTAAATGACTTCTGATGGTAATTAGGCAATGAGTGCCAACGTTCTCTGTAAATGACTTCTGATGGTTTGTAATTAGTCAATGAGTGCCAATGTTCTCTGTAAATGACTTCTGATGGTTTGTAATTAGGCAATGAGTGCCAATGTTCTCTGTAAATGACTTCTGATGGTTTGTAATTAGGCAATGAGTGCCAATGTTCTCTGTAAAGTTACTCATGAACATTATTCTGTAATACTACGTACATGGTACAGAAATGTTCAATGACTGGGCAATGAGTGCCACCCATTACTAGTGTCATTCTCAATGAAGACTAGTATGTGACTTAATGTCCTTCACCTTCTAACCTAATTACCTGGAACTACTGCAATATCCGTTTGTCCTGTATATCCTCATGATCATGGAGCACTATATTTGGTTTTTACACTAATTCTACATTGCTGTAACAGACAAGAACGTGGTGTTGACACGACATGCTGTCCACCACAATGAACGATGAGATGCTATTATGGTCCCACTGTTTGGTGTACCTAATGTACTACCAAAAGGATAACATGGAATATTACTACGGCATTTCAGTGTCTTGGCTACGCTGATTAATACTTCTGGGAAAAGAACTTTAGATTGCCTCACTTGGTGTTGTGCTTCTGTAGAAAGATATGGACTTTCACTGCAGCTGCGTGCAACCTAATGTGCTACAACCATGACGCAATCCTTCCCTTTCCTATCCTAATTCTTGTAACATATTAAAAAATCATTTTGTTATCATGACTTGTATTCATGGCCTATACATTTTGTGATTTGCTGATATGTTCTGAACTATAGCGCATGTGCACTTTTGTCATTTTGTTAACATGTTTTCTACTCATTGCATATACATTTATTGTGATTTGCTGATATGTTCTGTACTCCTGTGCATGTGCACTTTTGCCATTTGTGAATATGTTTTGTACTTAATGTATATATTTTGTCTTTGCCTGATATGTTCTGCACTTAGTGCATGTGCACTATATTTACTTCATGTTCTACACACACACACACACACACACACACACACACACACACACACATATATATATATATATATATATATATATATATATATATATATATATTCTGTAATTCTAAAGTTAATTAGTTAAAAAAAATTTGTTGCTCATGGCAAGTTCAAATGACTCACCATCGCTGCCAAATTTTTGCCCCCCCCCCCCCCAGTGGAGGGTTATGAAACGCGTACGTTTCATATGTATTCATTACCAGCGATGGCGAGGCATGACAGAATCTCTGACCAGAGAGTTATTTATCGTTGCTAGCCTGCGCTTGACCGCGCGAGTGTTTAGTTGCGATTTGCACTCTGTGTGCAGTAGCAGTCAGTCGGCAGTAGTGTGTGGCGAGTGGGCTGAGAGAGTAGACTGTTGGATAGTAGTAGCAGTCAGTCGGCAGTAGTTGTAGCGAGTGGACGGCTGTACTGAGCGGGCGTCACGGTGCGCCGACGGCGTGCTGTTCTTCCGAATCTTGTCAGGATTGCGGTGGACGATGAGTATTGTTGTAGAAGGTAATGAAGCAGCATTGCGCACATCTAGTAATGTATGGTAATTGTAATTAATTTGTTCAACAAATGCCCCAATAATAATTTTTTTATAAAGTAAATCTTTTAAAGAAAAGTAATCATTTCAATTTAAAGAATTTTTCCACTCTTTTGAAGAAAAAGATTCATTTCAATTTAAGGAATATTTCCTATGCATTTCCTCCAAGAATCAAAATTAAATGTAGGCCAGCATTGCACGGAGCCGTGCCGAAAAATAAGAGCAGATATAGATGCAGTTTTACTGATGTAAGAAATTATCAGATTTAATTATTTCACAGGGTCGAAGGTCAGCGTTGCTGCCCTTATAAGATTTATCAGGTTTAATTATTTGTGTTGAGATGTTACATTCAGTTCACGGTTCATTATTTAATTAATGTTATTGTGGGTTTGTGATCAATCTTCATCCCTTAACGATATTTTGTGGGGAGTTTACATTTGCGCAATTTTTATTCTTTAATTTTGCAAGGAGGTTACACTTGGCTCATTTTTATTTTTCACTTTTGTGGGAAGACAACATTTGGCACCATTTCTGTAATCATTGACTTTCCAATTTCTTGTGGGGAGGTTACAGTAGGAAAGTTAATCCAATAGCAATAGAGAGTTTTTTAAAGCTTGTCAAGGAACATGAGTGGCAGGATGTTTATAGTGCCGATAACATAGATGATAAATATAATGCTTTCCTTAACACATTTCTCATGCTCTTTGAGAGTCCCTCTCCATTAGAACGTTCTAAACGGGGTATTAGCAGTAAGAGCCATCCATGGTGGCTGACTAGTGGGATAACGATATGTAGAACAGAGCGGGAATTATATCAAAATGTTAAAAGTAGTCACACTCAAACTGCAGTAGACCATTACAGACAGTATTGTAAGGTGCTTAAAAATTTTATTACGAAGGCAAAGAGTATGTGGTATGGAAATAGAATATCTAATTCACAGGATAAAATTAAAACTATATGGTCAGTTGTGAAGGAATGTCTGGTCAGCAGCACAAGGTCGACAATAAAAAGTCAGTTCACGGTAAAAATATTTCTGTTCCTGATAAATCAGACATATGTACAGTATTTAACAATCATTTTCTGAACATTGCTGGTGAACTAAATAAAAATTTAGCTTCTACAGGTCCCTCTTGGCAAATGCCTTTCCGAGATTGATGTCTTAAATACTCCTCTGTGATACAGACTAGGGGGGGGGGGGGGGGGGGGCGGCCGGTGTGCCGAGCGGTTCTAGGCGCTACAGTCTTGAACTGCGCTCCTGCTACAGTCGCAGGTTCGTCCTGCCTCGGGCATGGATGTGTATGATGTCCTTAAGTTGGTTAGGTTTAAGTAGTTCTAAGTTCTAGGGGACTGATGACCTCAGCAGTTAAGTCCCATAGTGCTCAGAGCCGTTTGAGCCACAGAGAAGGGGGAGATTAAGTCAATAATTAAATAACTGAAGACTAAGGACTCTCATGGTTATGGTGGGGTGCCTAGCAGAATATTAAAGCACTGTGCTGCACATGTTAGTCCTGTATTTAGCCTTATTTGTAATTTTTCCTTTAGGAGTTGTCACTTTCCTGAACGATTTAAGTACTCAGTAGTAAAGCCGCTTTATAAAAAGGGAAAAAGAGATAATGTAGACAATTTTAGACCTATTACTATGCCACCAGTGTCTGCTAAAGTTATTGAAAAGCCTGTGTATGTAAGGATAATTGATCATTTTACATCACACGATTTGCTAGCAAATGTACAGTTCGGCTTTAGAAGTCGCTTAACAATTGAAAATGCTATGTTCTCTTTTCTCTGGGAGTTCCTGAATGGGTTAAACAAAAGTTTTCGAACGCTAGGCATGTTTTTTATTTTTATCTAACTAAGGCGTTTGATTGTGTTGATCACAGAATATTGCTCCTAAAGTTGAACCATTATGGAATACGGGGAGTAGCTCACAATTGGTTCACCTCTTACTTTAGCAACAGACAGCAAAAGGTCATTGTTCACAATGTTGAGAATGGCTGTGATGTGGGGTCTGAGTGGGGTTGGTCAAGTAGGGGGTGGCCCAAGGGTCAGTTTTGGGGCCTCTCCTGTTCCTTATTTATCTAAATGATATGTCCTCTATTATTACGGGTAACTCTAAAATAGTTCTGTTTGCTGATGACACTAGATTGGTAGTAAAGGATATGCGCAACATTGGCTCGGTTTCAAATAGTGCAGATTTTGTCCCAAATTCATGGCTTGTAGAAAATAAACTAACGCTGAATCACAGTAAGACTCAGTTTTTATAGTTTCTAACATACAATTCAACAAAATCTGACGTTTTAATTTCACCGAACGGGCATATGATTTGTGAAACTGAACAGTTCAGATTTCTAGGTGTTCAGATAGATAGTAAACTGTCGCGGAAAGCCCACGTTCAGGATATTGTTCAAAGACTTCATGCTGGCATTTTTACTGTTCGAACGGTATCTGAAGTGACACCGAAATTAGTCTACTTTGCATAATTTCATTCGCTTATGTCGTATGGTGTTATATTCTGGGGTAACTCTTCCCATTCTAAAATGATATTTTTGGCTCAGAAACGGGCTGTTCGGGCAATAAGTGGCGTAAGCCACGAACCTCTTGTCGACCCCTGTTGACGAGTCTGGCTATTTTGACATTGGGCCCTCAGTATATATATATTCCTTACTGTAAATTTCTTGTTAACAATATTAGCTTATTCCCAAGAATAATCAACTTTCACTCAGTTAACACTCGGCAGAAATCAAACCTGCATTTGGATCGGACTTCTTTAACTCTTGTGCACAAAGGTGTGCAATATACTGCTGCATCCATTTTCAATAAGCTACCACTCGAATTCAAAAATCTTAGCAGTAATTCACGCGCTTTCAAATCGAAACTGAAGAGTTTCCTAATGGGTCACTCGTTCTATTATGTCGAGGAGTTCCTTGAAAAAGTAAGCTGATCCTTGTTGTATTGTTGAGTGCTTTTATTTAAACTTATGTATTAACTTTTTTTCGGGTTCATAAACATTTTATTTTTATCTGTTATTACTTCTATGTTGTAATTTCATGTACTGACACGTTCCATGAACTTGGAGATTTGATCCTCAATTTGGTCCTGCGGAACTTGACGTGTAAATAAAATAAAATAAAATATAGAGAAAACATAAGACATTCATACCACGCAATTCGAGAAACAGTTGTTTATTATATCTTTCTTGGGATGGAGTGTAGTGTCAACATTTGACGTATGGAAACAGGCGGGAACGTGGGTTTCCGCGCTCACCCAGAGCTATTTAAGTTGGTTTAAAAACAGTTTCCTGGTGTCCAATTCACTTCTTTTAACTACCATTTTGTTCAAAAAATTAAGCATGGTTTTAAGGCGAAAAACAAAAATCCTACTTTCTTTAGCGGATTCGCATGCAAGTGACCTTAAGATCTGTACGAAAACAGTCCACGTTGTGATCTAAAGTAAAGTTCCATCTAGTTTTAGAGAAATAAATTATTGTTTCTCGCACTGTGCAGTTATTATGGATTACACTGCCTGACAAAAGAAGTGAAGTATACACGAAACGTGGTCGGGGGTCACTGTAACTTCTACACGTAGACACCATTGTCAGGTATGTAAATCACGAGGGTCAGTCAAATGAAAACCTTAATATATTTTTAAATATTATTTATTGTGCAGAAGTGGTACAAAGCTGTATCAGTGTTCAACATAATCTCCCCCACGCTCAATGCAAGTCCTCCAGCGCATACAAAGTGCATAAATTCCTTTAGAAAAAAAAATATTTTGGTAGTCCGCGCAACCACTCATGCACCACGTGGCGTACCCCTTCATCAGAACGGAACTTCTTTCCTCCCATTGCGTCTTTGAATGGTCCAACGTATGGAAATCACTCGGGGCAAGGTCTGGTGAGTATGGTGGATGAGGAAGACACTCAAAATGCAGGTCTGTGATTGCTGCAACTGTTGCACGGGCAGTGTAGGGCCTTGCACTGTCAGGTTGCAAAAGGACACCTGCTGACAGCAATCCACGTCGCTTTGATTTGATTGCAGGCCGCAGATGATTTTTTAGGAGATCTGTGTATGATGCACTGGTGACAGTGGTCCCTCTAGACATGTAATTCTCCAAAATGACACCTTTTTCGTCGCAAAAGAGAGTCAGCATTACCTTCCTTACTGATGGTTCTGTTCGAAACTTCTTTGGTTTTGGTGATGGCGAATGGTGCGATTCCTTGCTCGCTCTCTTCGTTTCTGGTTGGTGGAAGTGAACCCAGGTTTCGTCCCCGTAACGATTCTTGCAAGGCAGCCATCACCTTTTCGTTCAAAGCGCCGAAGAAGTTCTTCACAAGCATCAACACGTCGTTCTCTCATTTCAGGAGGCAGCTGCCGTGGCACCCATCTTGCAGACACTTTGTGAAACTCGAGCACATCATACACAATGTGGTGTGCTGACCCATCACTAATCTGTAAACATGCTTCAATGTCATTCAGTGTCACTCAGCGGTTTTCCATCACTATGGCTTCAACTGCTGCAATGTTCTGTGGAGTCACAACTCGTTGTGCCTGACCTGGACGAGGAGCATCTTCCACTGAAGTCACACCATTTGCGAACTTCCTACTCCATTCGTAGACTTGCTGCTGTGACAAACATGCATCACCGCACTGAACCTTCATTCGTTGATGAATTTCAATAGATTTCACACCTTCACTACCCAAAAACCGAATAACAGAACGCTGTTCTTCCCTGGTGCAAGTCGCAAGTGGGGTGGCCATCTTTATACTGATACTGTGACGGTATGTGTGCACCTGCACTATGCTGCCATCTACAGGCCATTCTGCACGCTGTTTGTAGCACGCTTACCAACTTACAGGATAACGGCGCGAAATTTCGATTTGTTATTACAAATTTTAAGGTTTTCATTTGACTCGCCCTCGTATTAGAACTGTGACAGATGGGATGGCCACCACACTGCATTACTGTTGTTACCACGCATGGTAGGGGAGCGAAAAGCGTCAGATGTTTAGTAATGGCTGTGAAGGACACGCAGATCGAGAGAGACAGTGTTATTGTAGGCCTTCAGAGTTTGAAAAGGGCCTAATTGTCAGTTTCCATTTGGCCGGGTGGTCGAATCATGCAATATCCAGATTTGCGGTGCTTTCGGATGTGACAGTGGCTTGATGTGAACTGCATGGGAACGTTAGGTTAGGTATACTCACCGTTAAGATTGAGGTCGACCATGTCTGACCACCAAAAGGGAGGATCACTGTGCTATGCACGAAGCACACCGTATCCCCTTCACAGATGCGTCTGTCATCCAATAACAAGTAATGGACTCCAAGCAATGTTCTGTGTACACTCGCATCATTGGTCAGATTAGCAGCAGACGGAGTAGAGAGTTTTTCTCCCGCGCGTAGGAAGCCGTTAGCACCACAACACAAACGGCTGTGCCCAGAAGCATGGACTGGTGTGCTCCGAACGTACATGCCCAGAAATTTCTTTCTCAAATTAAGGCCCATGTTAGATACCAGTAGACATCTTGGCAAGGAGTACCTTCTTTGCCTGTGCTAATATCTTTTTTATATCCTCCTTCCGTTGATCATCATGGTTTACTATGCTTCCAAAATGACACCATTCTTAGTCTACATGATGATCGCCAAGTTTGGTGTTAAGTTTTCTCGCCACTCTCATTTCTGCTGCTTCTCGTTTCTATAGTCTTCTCCGGTTTACTCTCCGTGCATATTCTGTACTCAATCAACTATTCAGTCCAGTTGCGACATAGCAGATTATTACGAGTTGTCATCTTGCACAGAAAGCGTAGGTTGCAGTGGAGCTGGGAGGAGGGCAGATGCTGGTTATTACGCTGGCACAGCTGACGCTGGCTATTGGGCCGAGCGAGCTATGTGCTCGTACTTGACTAACGCTGCATACAGAACGTTACACATACTCTCTACGAATATGAGGAAGTACTATTAAATATTAATCGATCTTTTTCCTATTTACTGTGCTAAATTCTATGGATAACTGAAAGACACTCTTAAAATTTCAGATCAATAACTTTAATAGTTTCGGAGGTATACATTTTTGCCTAAAACACATAATAATTTTGCTGTCATTGTGAAACTGGAGATAGGGACTGTATTGTGTTCATCTACAGTATCAACTGAAACTGCAATCATGTGGCTAGGTTCACATAATCTGATTTTCTGGAATTTTATTTAGTTTTGCTGTCGCAGATTTCTGACGTAATTAAAAGTAATTTGGACAATTATTGATTCATCGTGTTTTGGTTGTTTGAGTGTTTTGGAGAGACTGAGAGAGTGAATGGAGGACATACGTAAAGTGAGAATGTTATATTTTATTAAAACTATGTAAATGTATGAGTGAGGAAGTTGTTGTGCAATATGGAAATTTCTGACGTATGTCCCACAAAGCCGGCCGCGGTGGCCGACCGGTTCTAGGCGCTTCAGTCCGGAACCACGCGACTGCTACGGTCGCAGGTTCGAATCCTGCCTCGGGCAGTGATGTGTGTGATGTCCTTAGGTTAGTTAGGTTTAAATAGTCTACGTTCTAGGGGACTGATGACCTCAGATGTCAAGTCCCATAGTGCTCAGAGCCATTTGAACCATTTTGTCCGAGAGAGCTTTCTTTTGTTCTAATAAAACCCAATGTCATTCCAAGCATGTGTGCCAATTTGTACCTCTCTATTTACATTATTCCGTGATTTATTCAGTTTTCAAATTTATACTGACTTTTTGATCACCCAGTATATATAGAATAAACCTGGGCCTATCACCCTTCCCTGGCTCAGTCTTGACGATACCCTTGTCTCTGACGAACACTCCCCGTCGAGGACAATGTACTGGGTTCCATTACTTAAAAAGTAAATGTTTGCTAGATATGCTATATATTATGTACCTGATCGAAGGTTGAGTTGGCAACCTTACATGTACAATTTTTATGAAACTTTTTGGGCTGCTTTAATTGAAATGTCACAGCACAGTCAGAATCCCACTACAGAAACCATAGCTCAATATTTCGACACGTTTTGCAAGTCGGTATGATGTAACATGCGGTATGCCTCTTTCTTGTGGTGGCACCTATGAGAACACTGCCCATGTGCACAGTGTAGAACAAGTTTATTAATAAGTATATACACAAAAGCTCCTACTTAGAGTAAGTTACTTACAGATGAAAATTTCAATGGTACTTACAGTTTCAACAAGGAAAGCAAATCATGATTAATTGGCCAAAGGCTAAAATGAGTAACAAAAATGTTTTAGCCGAAGTTCTCGAGGAATTTTTTGAAGTCAACAACACAATCAGTACATAGGTGGCATAAGGCCAAAGTCTGAAGAAGATAAGTTAATGTAATAAGCCCGATGGAGAAAAAATGGCTTAAATGGCTCTAAGCACTATGGTGCTTAACATCTGGGGTCATCAGTCCCCTAGACTTAGATCTACTTAAACCTAACTAACCTGAGAACATCACACACATCCATGCCCGAGGCAGAATTCTAACCTGCGACTGTAGCAGCAGCGCGGTTCCGGACTGAAGCGCCTATAACCGCTCGGCCACAGCGGCCTGCCGCCCCGATAGAGATTTGAAGCTAAGCAGTGTACAGCAACTGTCAGAGTATGGTTCGTAAAGAGAACTCTGATTAATGGGCTGTGGATGCAACTGGGACTGGCTCAGATAACTCGTAGTAATGAATGGTTTAGTGCTGAGATCAAACTGCCTGTATGTCATTGAGCAGTAGCCTAGGTACTGTCAGAGCACATGCAGCACATGGAGCTGCTGGCGAGCGCCTGACATGGTATAGGAACATAGTTCCTCCAATAACAGTGCCTTGGTTGTCGAAGTACACTCTGCTGGCAACGGACTTGACACCTATCGGCCCAGCTACCAGAAACTGTGGGTAAAAATCAGCTTGTTGTTGTTGTCGTCGTTGTTGTTGTTGTCTAGAACATTTACCAGCATGCGAAATGAGGGCGAATCAGTGTATGCCTTGCAGACGCTTGTGCCTGACCCCTGATGTGCGGCTACCCGCAGGATGTGACGATGTCGCAGGTTTGCATGTTGCTGTCTTGTAACAGGGACATGTATGCCTTTGGCAAACTATACATAGGCATAGAACTCCATTCTTACTTGAGCATTAACATATACCTGTACATGACTGTACTTAAGAGCCTAAAAATAAATGTGTTATAATAATATAAAGTGTTTATGGCAAGTGTGTATTTTTACTTCTCCCTATAAAAACTCATTTAAGTTATTGCGGTCGTACCAGTGTCACCACGACCAGGTGAACAAAATACACTCTTCACAAGGACTTTGTTGTAACTGGTTGATATGACAAAATTACAGAAAAACAGAATAATAACAATGCTTCATTGCTACCAGACAACATATGTCTTAAAATTGTAGGTCCATTATATTGTGGCAAGAAATATGTCCTTATGTCCTTGCTAAGGCATCCACATGGAACTCACTTTGTACATCTATGCATGTTTTCAATAACACTATCCAGCCCTAATACAAAACTCTGCAGTAGGTTCTTCCAGATACTGATGATATTTCATATGAGACTTTCACCAAAAACAGTGACATCCCATCACCTGAGGTATTGTAATTCAGTACTGTGTTTATATTTCATGATGTTACAATGTAAGTTAAAGGTCAAACAAGGAAATATTTCTGTCCAAATTAGTAATGGCAATGGTTTTATCTTAGTCACATGCATTGTAGGAATCCAAAGCAATTAATAGGGGATAATGCAGACACTATTGTTGTTTACAAGCTATATAACACGAAATTAAGACACCTGTATCAAGCACATGTAGGAATCGACACGGCTTTTGACGAATCTACAACTTTATCCAAGCTTGTTGGAATCATTCATATCCAAAACAAGGCAACTGCCTTATCCTGGTGGAACATTCAGGAGGTTTTAAAAAAACGATGTGTATGCACAGTGAAGCAATAAGGTAATTACACCATTATATATCACAATATGTACAAATTTACATATGCATTCACTCACAATCGCTGTGAGAGGGAAAGGCAGAACACGTATCTTCACATAACTGGAAAATTCAGGTCTCAGCTGTAGTGCCAAATACACAAGAGGCACTGAGACACTCAATACAAGTATTGGGGAAGCAAATGCTTATTGTCAGACCATTTTGAAGTTGATCACTCAGTTAATTGCAAGGGTTGATATAATTGAAAAGAAATGAAATGAGAGTGTATGTAAGTTGTAGACTATTTCAATATCTACTCAGTGTATAACAACATGTCAATAAAACATAAAGTCGTTGAAGTGCGCAAAACTATCCAGGGTAAACCACAGTTGCTGAGATTTCGGTGTTTGAGAAAAAAATAACCACTCAGAGAAGCTTTTAGGCCTGTTACTGAATCGCTCAAATGACTCTCGAAGGCAAATGACACAGGAGAAGATGCTATTGGCGATTTCATTAAACATTATACCGGTGGTAGCATATATAGAACATATGGAGTGAGCACGGAAAAACCATATATGTTGGGTAAACATTCTGTAAGTTTAACCAAGAATGTAATACAGCTTGATGATAGAGAATTTGAATGAATGCCACGTTTACTGGATTAAATATTCATAAAAGCATGGAAGGTCAGGAAGTATTAATCGAGAGATATAGAAAGGTGTGGTCAAATACTACATATAGCATAAGTACATAAGAAAGCCAATGGAGTAGGAACAAAAAGCCCTAAAAGTTTGAAATACAAAAATATTACCAACCCCAAATTATTAGATATACTTGGCACTGGGTTTATTGGTATATACGGAATAAAAGCTTAACGATCGATCTCCACAATACATATATTATGATTACATAGCTGAACAATTGTTAACACCCATAGCATCAGCCGTACCTGAGAATACAGCTCATCCAAACGAAATCACTCCATTAATTTGAGAACTTTAAGGAAGTAAGGAAGAAGGAAGGAAGATTGGGCTTAATATCCCATCGACGTTGAGGTCATTAGAGATGGAGCACAAGTTAGAACTGTGTCAAGGATCGGGAAGGAAACCCGTCATGCTCTTTCAAAGGAACCATCCTGGCATTTACCTGGAGCAATGTAGAGAAATCGTGGAAGATCTAAATCTGAATGGCCAGACACTTCAGAACTTTGAGGAAGACGTATTATCAGCCAATGGCGGTAGTAGTTCACGAAATACCCAAAGAAAGACACATTATAATTCGAGGTTTGGACGACTTATGACAGATGCAGCTTGTAGATATGAGAACAAAGGTTTCAAATAAATTTTAATGGTCATACTCAAAATATGTTTGGGCATTACGTGTGAAAACAAAGTTGGAGAAAGCAGTTGCACAAGTGAATGGCCAACTGTTGCAGATGTGAAACAGATGCATTCTAGGTAACATTCAAATTGCTGATGGTGGATAGTTTCATGATATATATTTCGAGATGGTAAATTAATGGTACTGAATACACCACTGCTTGATATTCTCCCAGATGAAGGCAAGTACCGCGGAATGTTTGAATGATCAATGCACAAATGTGGATGCGTTTCAGATTTTGCAGATCTTATAAACGGAGATCTTATAAATGTACTGATATTACTCCACAAATCATTCACCAATATAAGCAAATTCTACATTGAACAATAACCATAAAATCAGATTAATTCAGGGTAATGAGATTCTAAATATGGTATACAGTTCTAATAAAATACTGGTTTCACACAAACAGTAATCTAAGTGATTTAGTGTGTATTTCAAAATACAATTCTGCATTCAAGAAATCATACCAAACTGTCCAATGGAGATACTTACAATTTCCAAGTGCAACGTACAAACTGTAGAGCTTGCATCTTAAGGCTAGCAGTGGTGGTGAAATACCTGGAACTTTTTCACTGAAAAAAATATGGTGAAGCACTGAACTGGATACACTTTTCATATAGTGTGTCATGTAGTGAACTCGAGAAATTAAATGAAATCAAACACAAAGGGTACAAAATTAAGGAGTTCATTTATTAATGTAAAAGATGATCAAAACATGAAAGAAATGTATTTATTTTCTTGCTGTTTAGACAAAACAAAACAAAATTATAAATCTCAGGGCCGATTTGACTGGGCGTGGACTCGACTCAGTTATTAAGGGAAAGGAGGAAGGAATGAATCTTCTCACCATTCTTCGTTATCGTTCATCGTATACTGCTGTCGGTGTCAGGCGCTGCATAGGTGCAGCGCGTCACGTCGGAGCTGTGTTGCACTGGTGGGCCTCCCTCATCAGCAATCACGGCTTTGCGGTGGGGGCCAGGTGCGATCTCCGCATTGTCTGCCCACCGTCGGTTGCGTGGCTGAAGCTGTGCTATCACGGCGTCAGGAGGCGGCTGTTCCTCTCGGTGGAAGAGCGCCCATGTCCTCTCGCTTCTGCGGTGTCTCCACGACTCTCCTTTTTCACTTCTTATCTATCTCTGAGCTCAACTCCCCTTCGAAATATCCTTCCTTTTCGGCATTGTCATTGGCGGACAAAATTTTCAATGCAGCCCATTGACAGATGGCCGTTTCATCGCCACGCCTCTCTGTACGGGGTGGAAACTTCCTATCTGGTGTGGGCTGGCTTGTAGATCGTGAATCGGTATCTTTCTCACAATTTCACATTCTTAAGATATTTTTCTGCATTCAGAGGCTGTTGGGAGAGCAGCTACACAACACTTCTTTATAACCGCTCTCTCTGTGTGAGCCCTGAACAGACTCTTGTTTGGGCTCCGTCTCAAAAACTGCTGGCGTCCGTCATTTACAAAGAATGTCCTCACTGTCGAGAAAAACATGTTCTTAAGAATTCTGACTTCTTTCACATGTCTCCCTGCGCCAATTCCCCGCGCCTTATGTACTCTGCTCCCTGTGCCCGTGGGGTATTGGAATTATCGGCACATCCCTGCTTTCTAAGGCAGGTAAAACGACTGCCACCAGGCCAGAAGAACTCAGATGCTTTCGCACGTACATCCTTGGCAGTCCGTCCTAATGGCTGCAGGTGTCCGTCCGCTCTTGGCACACTTCTCGTTGTCACACGGGCCCTTCGCATCATGTCCCACCTTGAACGAAGCGAGGACGTCGGCCCGTCTACCTGCTGTGTGCTTTCAGAATAACGGCAGTGTCCCTTTTCTAGGCGGCTCGCCCCACGGAGTCCGGCCCCTTCCTCCTCCATGGCCGCTCGCAGCGACTTGGCGAAACTGGATGCAGTATTACAATATCGAGAACAGGACTCTGCTTCAATAGCTTGGCTTCCCTTCATCGTACAACAGTTGCGTTGAAGCCAATGATACAGTATATAAAATGGCATGCAAACCTCAAACTGTGCAGTAACATAACATGGTTGATAGGAAGTACATCAGTCGAATTAAGTCGGGTGATGCCGAGGGAATTAGATCAGGAAATGAGACAAAGTAGTAAAGGAGTTTTGCTATTTGGGGAGCAAAATAACTGACGATGGTCGAAGTAGAGAGGATATAAAAAGTAGATTGGCAATGGCAAGGAAAGCGTTTCTGGAGAAGTGAAATTTGTTAACATCGAGTATAGATTTAAGTGTCAGGAAGTCGTTTCTGAGAGTGTATGTTTGTATTGTAGCCATGTATGGAAGTGAAACGTGGACGATAAATAGTTTAGACCAGAAGAGAATAGAAGCTTTCGAAATGTGGTGCTACAGAATAATGCTGAAGATTAGATGGGTAGATCACATAACTAATGAGGAAGTATTGAATAGGATTGGGGAGAAGAGAAGTTTGTGGCACAACTTGACTAGAAGAAGGGATCGGTTGGTAGGACATGTTCTGAGACATCGAGGGATCACCAATTTAGTATTGGAGGGCAGCGTGGAGGGTAAAAATCGTAGAGGGAGACCAAGAGATGAATACACTAAGCAGATTCAGAAGGATGCAGGTTCCAGTACTGGGAGATGAAGAAGCTTGCACAGGATAGAGTAGCATGGAGAGCTGCATCAAACCAGTCTCAGGACTGAAGACCACAACAACAACAACAGGAAGTTCATCAGCAGTGGTAGTGTAAATCTCGACAAGTTACCTGCACGTCCGAAGTTATAACTGCTGCAGACTGGGAACGAAGTTTCATAAACGACTTGTGCATTTTGATAAGCCAGTCTGCTATATGACACCTGTAAGTAGCATTATTTTGCATGCACTGCAGATAAAGACATCCCAAAACTTCAAGTCACAGTTCGAATTTTAACTGACAGAGCCAAGGAAATAGTTGCGAGAGGAGTATTAGTTCGTGTAATGCCGCACCCATCATTGATAAAGCAATGCATGCAGAAATTAATCTGGTTATAGCTTTAAATTTTAGCTGAAATATGAACGCTGCTCGATGTCTGCTGAAGAACAGGAAGAAGAAGTTGCCCACATCCATTCAATTATTACTGAACCTTCTGAACAGGAAGACCAATTAAAATACCTAGCATCCGATCACTACCTACATCAGATGAAATCCTTTCATTCACAATTCCAGCGCTGGCAGGACATTGAGCAATACATTGTTTAGTTAGTGGTGTAGCACCTATCGCCAGAACAATGAGAAAAGAAGAAAATGCACAATAGGAGCCTGAATAAGCGAAAATACGCGGTGAGTTAATGCAATCTTTGGCCACTGGAAACGAATTATCTTTCATGGCACACAGGAAAGGGCTTGGACTGTTCATTAAGGAAAAAAGTATCTATGTGTTATTCAGCCCGACAGACCACTTACAAATATCGATACGCTTAAATTCGTCAAAGAGTTCTCCATTCCATTATCCTGCAGGATTTTTATGCAAAATACGCTACCTAAGGCTATACAGAAATCTAATGAATGCAGAATTGCAGGTTGAGACATTGAAAAAGGAGCTGGAACCCTCCAGTAGGTAGAGATTGTTGCTTGGTATGCCAATATAAATTGTACATTTAACTGCAAGATGTTCTATTAAACTTTTCACTTACTCTTGAGTTATTTGCCTTGGTGTACCAATGGGTACATTGGCAAAGCTCCCCACAAAACCCCATGATCAGAAAACAGCACGATATGAAGCTCCCTTAATAGTTCAATGCTGAATTCTGAAGATTTGTGCATGAAATTCCACGAAATCTCTGGCACAATGTAGCAGAACGCAGGACTCAGCAATACATTCCCATTTGTTGCTGAAAAATGTTCGAAAATGTTGCAAGTAAGTGTATATGATGTTAAACCCCTGCCAAACACTCACGACATCCCCATATTCCACATATATTATGGCAATGCCTGTAAGTTTACTAGAGAATGTAGTATGTTGGGCAATGTGCTTTCTTTGAGTTTTTCAACCAAATGCAAATACTTGTACAAGAAGACATTTTCTTCGTAGGACCCATCTGAATAGCCATGTGCAAAGCACACAGCTTCTTTTACATGACATTAAACTGTATGTTCTGAGTGTACTGCCCTACAATAATTGCATTTCAGCCACTGCTTTCGGAAATACAATTTTTTAACTACACGGTTAAAATTTTGTGTACTTGTTTGGTACGTTACCTTAAATAATTTTAATTATACGTAACATTACGCTCTTATTTTAATTCAGTAGACTCAGGATATGTATGTTATTACTCCCTGAAAATTGGAATACTCTACTCGAAGTGGTTTCTGAGATTTAGGGGAAAATGCTACAGAAAATGTAAATTTTCAGGAACGGCTTCTAAAGTTTCAAAAGACTGTAACTCAATATATGCTGATTTTTCATTTTCAATCACTCAGAAGCACCCTGCACCATACTGTATATCATCCTCTTGATCTTTTTCCAAGTTTTTTCTTCTTTACTTCTTTCTGGGCTCCTTAGTGGCCAACTGTGCTGCATACTCTGCTTTATCAATGCGAACCTTGTCCATCCATTCAAGTACTCCGATGCAGTTTGCTCCAGGATTAATTCCCATATGCTGTAGCACTTTCACCCTACCAACGTTGCCGTGATTAAAAGCAATAACAGCATCACTGACCCCCCACTTTAGTGCCTTCATTCCAACAAAAACATTTTTTGGTAAGCGATCCCATATACGTTTATTGAACGACTCATTGGTATTTGAGTCTGACCATGCAGACTCTTCTTCAGTAATTCAGGATTTGCCAGGTCTCTGAAAATAGGTTTCATGATATTCATGACTGCTGCTGGGATAGAATTTTTATGGCTATATGAACTGTTTGAGTACTGGACATTGTGGTAACTGCACCATGAATCAGGTCCAGGAGGGCAAAGTTGGTTTACTGGTTTTTCATTAGTTGACAATCTGTAGAAGAAGGTAGCCCATACTGTCTGCTTCATTTTCAACAAATCAGCAGTATTATTTCTAATGGCCCTCCCATAATACTGCTGTAGTTCATCAATCATTTTATCTGTCAGCCTGCCTCTTATGGTTTTACCATCATAAAGTTTCCTGTCTCTCAAACTTTGTTTTAACTTCCTGAACCTGGTGCCCATCCTCTTCTGGACATGACCAACACTGTTAACCTTTAGAACACAACAATCCACAGCCTTCTATACCAAAAATTACCGATTTTATTAGATCTTGAAGTAATGCACGTAAAAATTTTAACATTTCCAACCGGTGTAGATTATATTTTAGAAAAAATGCTTCCCATGTAAGTTTATAAGTGATTATATATATAATTCTATTCGGAAAATTGCAAATTTTATAATGAGATAAAAATCCGAAAATGTTAAAAAAAATTCCGCTCCAACTCCCCTTAAGCCGATTGGCTTCGACCAACCACGATATAACAGGTGGATTTTGATTGATGAAACGTTTAGACTGTAACATTTAGACCGTATGGAAACTTTAAATTTAACAGTTACATGTTGACTAAAGCTTGTTGACATCTCTGTACTCGCCACACTACAGTATTCCAAAGCCATTCTGGGAACGCGCCTACCTGTTTTGTTGAATATGATTAATTGTTTCAGACTAAGTGAGTGTAATGTTCAGCGACTTCCGAGACCAGGCAACATTTGATGTCTGTAGTTTTTCCAAGATTACTTACTACAGATCTCATGCTCATTACACCAATAATATGACAGGTGAAACATGGACGATAACTAGTTTGGACAAGAAGAGAATAGGAGCTTTCGAAATGTGGTGCTACAGAAGAATGCTGAAGATAGGGTGGGGAGATGACGTAACTAATGAGGAGGTATTGAACAGGATTGGGGAGAAGAGAAGTTTGTGGCACAACTTGACTAGAAGAAGGGATCGGATGGTAGGACATGTTTTGAGGCATCAAGGGATCACAAATTTAGCATTGGAGGGCAGCGTGGAGGGTAAAAATCGTAGAGGGAGACCAAGAGATGAATACACTAAGCAGATTCAGAAGGATGTAGGTTGCAGTAGGTACTGGGAGATGAAGAAGCTTGCACAGGATAGAGTAGCATGGAGAGCTGCATCAAACCAGTCTCAGGACTGAAGACCACAACAACAACAACAATGACAGGTTTACTTTTTCTGTTAACATTTGTCGATAAAATTCTGCTTTAACTTCAAAACTCAATTACTTTTATTAATTCTTTGATATGAGCGAAATTATTTGTGGTAAAAATAAAGTTAAGGAGTGGCCTATTCTGCTAAAGCCTCCTGCATCCCAAAAAGATTTCTATTGCTGCCTCTACATATTACGTTCGGCCTAACGAAGCAGTTTGTGGAACTCTAATTCAAAGGTGGAGAAAGCTTTAGCTATCTCCGTAAAAAGTTTTCGTCTCTGTTATAAGCTAAAGTGAAAAAGGGGTATTTGCTAGACCTGGCATTAGAAAAACGATATTCGATTCCAAGCTAAATCAAGAAGAATACGAGTGAGAGGGAGGTCTGGATATCATTCAAGAAGGTTTTTACAGATTTCTTAGGTAACAAAATAGGAGCCATGTTATGTCCTGATGGTAAAATTAAGCTGTTTGATGAGCATCAGGATTCCCTTTTTCAACAGTCAGCTTCCTTTCTTCCTTGATAACTTCGTTATTATCGGCGAAGAACAAATTTAACGTTTCGTCAAGACATCAAAATTATGGAAAGCCGGTATCAATGCCACTGGAAAAACTAATATGATAGGAGGTTACTGTTGATCAGCGAGACGTGCGATAGGCAGTTCATAGAGGAAAAAGCTGTACTAGATTAAGAAGAAGAGAGAAATTAACTAAATGGCAATCGACACACAATTCCTGTACAATAAAATTGTGTTTTCATGAATATAATTCAATAAAATTTGTGTTCATGCCGAAAAATTAGTTTTCATTACAATTACATTCCCAGTTTATAACCTCCTTAGACCTGATGTAGTACGTACATTACCTAAAACTTTTATTCTTTATTAGCTCAAGGAGTAAATTAAGCGCTCTGTACCCAATTTTAGCATATACAAAATTTCCCTTATGCGCATCATTTGTTTTCGTTGCTGCAGGTTCTCAGTAAGTCGCAGTACCTACAGTAATTGAAAAAAAGTTGTTTATCAAAGTGTCAGCATGTCTTGTAGAAGTAAAGTTAATTTTTGTTAGTTTTTAGTAATTTTCAAATAGAATTTTAGAATGTGTTTCAATATGTTAATACGCCCGTCACTATCGAGAAAGTGTTTGGCTACTTTATCACAATAATAGGGTGACACCTTTTTCTTTTCTTGGATCACTGGATCTACATTAGGCACTACACTTTTACATTCCAATGACATTGTTTTAACAATTTTTAAGTGTTTAAGACTGAGTTCTCTGAATATTGCATATTTTGTAGTTATTTCCTAACGTAATCAGTATTCACTTTAAAGATGACCAAAATTTTTTGTGAACCACAGCAATTCATTAAATTCACCCTTTTAGTCTTATTTTGTCCCATAAAGTTCGTTTATCACCAATACATATTCTTCATTCATAAAATATAAGCTCTTATTTTACTTTTTTACTTCCAATGTAGCAGAATTCTTTCACTTCGTCCATTAAATGGTTCTCAGTTTGATTTTGTTCGTCGCTCATCTCTTTTCTGCTGCTCATTCTTCCTATTGATATTCTGGGACAATTCTTTGATGTGTGAATAAAGCATCATAAACCATTTACTTTGTAATTGGGGGAGAGAGATATGCGTAAAGTTGTAAGCGCTGAAATGTCGAGAGTAACATTTATAGAACACTAAAATGATGGCGTCAGTTTAAGACTGCTTGGATGGAGAAAATGGCCCAAGATTCGGGAGGACAATGTAAAAACGAGAGCACTTATAATTCCAAAGAAAGTAACAGCCCTCTAAGGTGTGCTTGGGGGAAATAAGCTTTATCACAAAAAAGTAGAGCGCAGAGTTATTCACTTGCTGTTCTAGATTCACGTTCCGTCAAAAATTAACGAATTAAGCTTTAGGAAGACATCATAAGGAACAACGAAGAGTCAGAAATTTTATAGTAGGCCTCGCAATGCAGCCTGCTCTCCCAGTATTGCAGTGTGCTGCCCTAGTCTGATACGATTAAAGCGATCCCTCTGCCGTGCCCGGAAGCTATCAGGTAGTGTGGGAAGCTGGCAGATTGCCGTCAGCTGCATAAATACAGTAGAACGGAACACGGGCTGCGTAATCTCACGGTAACCAATAATAATCGACGGAGAGCATCCGAAATCCACCGCGACACCGAAACAGCTCGTGGAAGCTATAAACACACGCCCCAATGCCCAGATAGCTTATATTAACGAACTCTAATAAATTAACTAAACATAATGTCATTTGTTCCACTATAAAAAAATGATTTATATAAAAATAAGTGCTAAAAGTCTGGAAACACTTCCTGTGCTAAATTTTTGTGATTCATCACTACAGTTGATGAATCTGCGACGGTCAGGAAAGCTACTTTCGTTCTTTTCCGATTCATTGATTTCTCCTTTGTTAGTAAAAATGTAGTAGGTCTTAATCAGCCCAGTATTGACGACTTGGGAGCTACTTGAACGATAATTAGTAGCTCTCGTGCGTAAAAACCAACAGCCATGGTAGAGGTAGGTTAATCATACACATTTCCACACTAACACCAAATGACACCACACACAGTAAAAGGAGCAACGACCGTGTGCCTCTCTGGTCCTAATAAGACACGTGAAATACATTTTCATTTGCGTATATAAATAGGTATATCTTAAGTTATGCAAATAAAACCATAAAATTCAGACCTCTGATGCTTAAGATTTGTTTCATTTCAGGGTCTGTTTCGAGCTTGAGCCATCATGATATGCAGTGGACCTAAGGTGCACTGAACGCAAAGAGAGTGCTATACCGTGAACATCTTGGCCTTACGCCACCAGACTGATACATCAGACTCATCTGTTCTATTGAAAATGGTTTGTAAATGCCTGTGGCTGTGAAACAATTGGTTTCTTTATAAATAACTTTCCTGCTACCAGTCACGATTTTCTTTTATTCATATTTTACACGACGCCTTTCGGGAAAACATTCTCATTTCCAAGTGCAATGAAGTCATTGAAGATCACCGAACTCACGTTGAGCGAACTGTAGGGCTGAACAAAAATGACTGACAAGGCACAATGCATCTTGTAGAGGGTATAGTATGGACGAATTGGAATAATTAATGTTGGGTGATGGTTTTAAAGTAATTCACACGACATGAAAACTTTTTGGAAACACGTCGATTTACTGGAGGCTAGTTTATCCCAGGGAAGTATTCAGAGTTGACCGTGGCCAGGTGGCAGGGCACAGCTGGAGAGCAGTGAAGGGTAGCGACAATAGGCAGCTTAGGGAGGCTCAAACTCTGAGAAAGCGGTAATGGGGCGTGGCCTCCAGCTACCTTAAGATGAGTGACAGTGAGGGAGTGCTTGACCCCATGCTGGTGTTATGGGAAGCAGACAGAGAACTTGTACACCTGTTGATAAATGTCCGTCATCCCGTTTTCAGGGAAACATGCGAGAAAGCCGCACAAAGCTACGGTGGAGCGGTCAACAGAGGCCGAAATATGCATGTTCGTGACTATAGCAACACCACACTGAATTCACGGTCCGCAGAGTCTGAAGTAAATCAGGTGAAGAGCGAATGAAATACGCCGCCCTCTGATGGGAACATAGGACCAAGGAATTTGAAGTACTCTCCTGGGAGTCAGAATTTCGGAAAAATTTGTGTTTTATGCAGATGCTAACCTTGATGGGTGACCTGGGCGGAGCTAAATAACAGAAGTTGAGAGGAAGGGAAATTTTGTGGGAATTTGTTCACTTCCCAGAGCAGGTATTGGTCGGCGCTGTGAAGCGATGCATAATTAACGCGACTTGTGCAGCAATTGGCGTAAGTGATTTTGCTGGAGGGGAAACCGAGGCGAAGAGCGGACTGGCAGAAGTCTCCGCAGAGGTCTTCCATTCCCAGCTTGCCTAGAGTGCGGACGTGGTGTTCTTTACTCAGCTTGCCTGGGAGAGAGTGAGCATTCTGCAGTTTAGGACTTAGCAAACTGAACGATTGAGCTTGGAGATAGAAAGTTTTCGTTCAGCTATGTACTGAGAAAGATAGCTGGGAGTGATAGGAGTGAATAGAGGAGCGCAGCCTTGCAGCACCACAAGGCCGGCCGACGTCCGCACAACAACGCCATCCCACTACCCTGAATTCGGTGATATTGCGCCCGCTCTAGCTTCAGTTAGGCCACTGATTAATTTGTTGGATCACGTCAGCAAAGTTTCGATGAGGTATTGTAGAATTCTTCTCGCACTTCACATTGCATCTTGTTCAGTCAATAGGAATTAATTTTGATTTATCGCGCTTTACTCCACGTAAACGCAATTTATTCCCACTGCCTGTTAGGAGAGTCATGTAATGTGATGATTGAAGGCCGTGAGTTAAAATAAATTTGTGCTAATCGACTGCATCTGTTTTCAATCAAGTAGTTGAAATCCCAAGTCACTTTCTTAATTAATTTTATGTTCAACATTTGCATCTGGTGTTCAATAGCTGATTATAACGTCAATGTGCACCCCTTTTTAATTAAAAGGGATCAATTCTGAATCAATTAATGTCAACACTGCCACCGAAGTTCAATCAGGAGTCACAGGGCCTTATTACTTACTTTGCGTTATCCAATATTGCTGCAGTTTTGCACTCTCTGTTGGTCTGTTTAGTCAATTAGCTGGGGTGAACACACGCCAAAACCAGATAAGTGACGGGTGGGGTGTTTCAACGTCACAAGTTAGGAAAGAACTAGGTGTGTGCACTGACTGCCTCTTAAATAGCAGGAATGCTCTTCGGTACAGGCGTTGCACTTTGGTGCCAGAAGAAAACAGTGTGGCCGCCCACATTCGCCGAAGGAAGCGCAGGGTGCAGGGAAAGACGCAGTCTCCAACAGGGCACGTGGCGGCCCGAGGCCAATCTGGCGTAATGGCGGTGGTGTGGTGGCGGTGCGGCAGGTAATGCGACGTCCTAATTGCCGGGCGACCGCGGCCTGTTCGTTAACGCGCCGTGGCCTTAGCTGGGGGCGTGGGGGCGTAGGGGCGTGGGGGCGTGTCTGCGGCCGCCCCATTAGCGCCGTCGCAAGAACCCGCCGCCTGCCGCCCCCGGGGACCCTAATTGCTGCCGCCCACACTGCACTCCTCGCTACTACCGCGATCTCTTTGCAATTAAGTCCAGACGGTCGTCGTCTTCGCGGACGGCCCAGAAAGGCACGCCGCGGCGAAGACACGGCAACAGCCACTTCCACTTTGCGCTCTTGCTCGAGTGGTCAGTCCGTGAAGAGACATTGAACGGAAAGTGAAAAAAGTGAGCTGACGACCAAGTAGTGTCGTCCTGTCAGTTCTCTGCAGTACATGGATTTTGGAACCTACTTTCAAGACGTAGGAATAAACTTTTAGTTACATCTCCACAGTGTAACAGTCACATACTGCTACAGGACGTCGACAGCTGAAGAAAAATTCCTGTAATGAAATGTCTGGAAACGAATATACACTTCAAAACAGAAAAACGACACACCACGAAGGAATTATGGAAACTGGTCACATATTAATACACTACTGACCATTAAAATTGCCACACCAAGAAGATGACGTGTTACAGACGCGAAATTTAACCGACAGGAAGACGATGCTGGGATATGCAAATGATTAGCTTCTCAGAGCATTCACACAAGGTTGGCGCCGGTGGCGACACCTACAACTTGCTGACATGACAAAAGTTTCCAACCGATTTCTCATACACAAACAGCAGTTGACCGGCGTTGCCTGGTGAAACGTTTTTGTGATGCCTCGTATAAGGAGGAGAAATGCGTATCATCACGTTTCCAACTTTGATAAAGGTCGGATTGTAGCGTATCGCCATTGCGGTTTATCGTATCGCGACATTGCTGCTCGCGTTGGTCGAGATCCAATGACTGTTACCAGAATATGGAATCGGTGGGTTCAGCAGGATAATACGGAACGCCGTGCTGGATCCCAACGGCCTCGTATCACTAGCAGTCCAGTTGACAGGCATCCGCATGGCTGTAACGGATCGTGCAGCCACGTCTCGATCCGTGAGTCAACAGACGGGGACGTTTCCAAGACAACAATCATCTGCACGAACAGTTCGACGACGTTTTCAGCAGCATGGACTATCAGCTAGCAGACCATGGCTACGGTTACCCTTGACGCTGCATCACAGACAGGAGCGCCTGTGATGGTGTACTCAACGACGAACCTGGGTGCACGAATGGCAAAACGTCATTTTTTCGGATGAATCCTGGTTCTGTTTACAGCATCATGATGGTCGCATTCGTGTTTGGTGACATCACGGTGAACGCATATTGGAAGCGTGTATTCGTCATCGCCATACTAGCTTATCACCCGGCGTGATGGTACGGGGCGCCATTGGTTACACGCTCGGTCACCTCTTGTTCGCATTGACGGCACTTTGAACACTGGAGGTTACATTTCAGATGTGTTACGACCGATGACTCTACCCTTCATTCGATCCCTGCGAAACCCTACATTTCAACAGGATAATGCACGACCGCATGTTGCACGTCCTGTACGGGCCTTTCTGGATACAGTAAATGTTCGACTGCTGCCCTGGCCAGCACATTCTCCAGATGTCTCACCAATTGAAAACGTCTGGTCAATGGTGGCCGAGCAACTGGCTCGTCACAATACGCCAGTCACTACTCTTGATGAACTGTGGTATCGTGTTGAAGCTGGATGGGCAGCTGTACCTGTACTCGCCATCCAAGCTGTGTTTGCATCAATGCCCAGGCGTATCAAGGCCGTTATTACGGCCATAGATGGTTATTCTGGATACCGATTCCTGAGGATCTATGCACCCAAATTGCGTGAAAATGTAATTACATGTCAGTTCTAGTATAATATATTTGCCCAATGAATACCCATTTATCATCTGCATTTCTTATTGGTATAGCAGTTTTAATGGCCAGTTGTGTATTATACAGCTATCGGCGGAAAATGCAAAATTGTAGACTCTGGCGGCCGATGGATGAATGTGTTTCGCTGCAGCGCAGTTTCACCGCGGGTCTGTCAACTGTTATAAAGAGAGGACATTTAGATACCAGAGGATAAAGTTTTTCCGAAACTCAATCTGTGTACCCAGGCGCGTGAACGGTATAAGCAGATGTCAGAATTTCGGAGAGGGCGTGCAGTTGGGCTCAAAAAGCCGGTTGGAGTAATGAGCGAAGCGCTCGACATTTGAATAAGCGGCCGACCTAGAGGGACGAGAGAATGTAAGGGCCGAGCAATTATCAGAGGCACTCAGAGACTTGGACACACCGTTAGCATCGATCAGACGCGCAAATGGTACTTCAGTGAACAGAAGAACCATTAACGGGTAACACACAGCAAGGAGGCTGAGCCCACGGCGTCCCTTGCGCCGACTGCCATTGCCCTCTGTACACCAAAAATCCCATTTGGAGAAGCATTAGGCACATTCAACCTGGAATCTCACTGACTGGAGTGGAAATGTCTTTAGCCACGAGTACCACTTTGAACTGAGGCCCGATGTCCAATGAAGACGTGTCTCGAGACGGTTCGGGTTCAAAAATGGTTCAAATGGCTCTGAGCACTATGGGACTCAACTGCTGAGGTCATTAGTCCCCTAGAACTTAGAACTAGTTAAACCTAACTAACCTAAGGACATCACAAACATCAATGCCCGAGGCAGGATTCGAACCTGCGACCGTAGCGGTCTTGCGGTTCCAGACTGTAGCGCCTTTAACCGCACGGCCACTTCGGCCGGCGACGGTTCGGGCAGCAGTGGAATACCAAGATGACTGTCTTCCGCCATACAGAATGACAACCAAGGTGCCGCAGTCTGGGATGCCATTTCGTTCTATAATAGAACCTCCCATAGTAGAACTCCTTCGATTGTTACCTGCGGCACCCTCATAGCGCTGCGATACATCGGCAAAATTCTGCGAACCGTTGATGACCTTCATGGCAAGCCGTCCTGGGCTGAAATTTCACCAAGATAATGCCCACTCACACATAACCCTACCTTGGCCAGCAAGTTTGTCTCATCTCTCCCCAATTGGGAACAGTTGGAGCATTATGGGAAGGACCCTCCAACCAAATCGGGATTTTAATGATCTTAGACGCCAGTAGGACATAATTTTGTAAGATATTCCTCAGGAGGACATCCAACAGCTCTATGAATCCATGCCGAGCTAAATAACTGCTTGCCTAAGGGTCCATTCGGGTGCGCCGTTTTCCTTCCTTTTGCTTGCGATAGACCTGTTGTTCACAATTTGCATTTAATTTAGTCATGAAGCGAGAGATGGCAAGGAAATTACTATAATATGTACGCATGTGGGCAGAAGTCAATCCTCGAATAATGATGGAGATGAGGCATCAGGATAACTTCAAAATCACCGTATGAGTAGGAATTGACCGTCACGGGGACACCAAACCATTTGCTATGGATCGTGCAACAGTACATCTTCACAACACTTCATGGATTGTGAACAGGTTGATGAGGGCACGAAGCACAGTCTGCCCATTCAATGGTCTAGAACTGGATTTATGATTATGGGGACATTTAAAGGCATTGGTTTATGCCAAACCCATGAAAAATGTGCAGCCTGTGCGGGAGTGCGTCACCAATGCATGAGGAAAAATTCGAATGCAGGCTAGTGTATTTGGAAGAGAGGACGATTCACTGTGAATAAGGGCTGAAGTAATTGCAAGGATACGTGGCTACCATAAGTATCATTGACTATATCACTTACTTCTGTGTAATAGGCAGAAGGTACTGAGAGCTCACATTCCCCCTTCTACCACACGCATAATTAACATAACATTCCACCTAGTTTTGAGCAAAATAACCCCCAGCAGGAATATGTTTTTTTTAAGCACTCTGTACCAACGTTCCTTCCTGTACATACTTCTACGTCAACGACAAGCACCTTACTCAACTGCCAAACTTGAAGATAACAAAACTGCAAGCGTTTAGATGAAGAGTGGTCTCTATTTAGTGGTGAGATGAGCGCAAAACCTGGGACTTAAGCCAACCAAGAAACAGTCTCAATTAACCTTAGTATCCCATCAAAAATTAATAACTACAAAAGTCAGTGAAAAGTTCTCTCCTGTTTTTCTCGACAGTATTCCAGTACCATACCAGAAAATAGTGAATAACTTGGCTGTAACTCTGGATGAGGATTCGGAACAAGCTGCTCTGCACTCTGCACAGAAGTCTATGCCCTGTTTCTTTTAAGAAAAAGCTGAAGTACTTCTTTCTGTCGCCCTCATAACGTTCCATATTAGATGTAAGAGAGCACTTGATGGTACCTATTCTTGAGAAATTAAATAAGTCAATAAATAAAAAAATTGTATGTGTAATCCACTACCCATCACAAAGTGCATGAACGTATCCGTAAGGGGGTGGGGACGTTTTCATAAACCCATTTCGTATCCTGGCCACCACATATACAAATGAGAAATGTATGTGTCATATGGCAACTGTCAAATCCCACTCCAATTGTCAAACGTGGAAAGTGAACTGAGACGTCAAGACGGCAGTAGATTTGTTCTTTATTCCGGTCCTCGGCTCTAGTACTTCAGGAAAAGCTTGGTGGAGGTGTTCAGTTGCCAGACAAAGTTGCCCGCAAACAGCGGGAAGAGCGTGTCATCTCTCGAATGCCACTGTCAGCATCTTCTGTGGCTGCGATGGCGATGATGGCGCTGCAGCACAGCTAACGATGGCTCTGAACTTCCTCCAGCGAATGGGCGGCTCTTCCATGCTCAGGGCAGGTTTCCATGTCTCGTGGTCGAACAGTGAACCCCATACTGCATCCCAGGAGATCGCTCCGGGTGTCGCAGGCTCATGGTGTAGGCTGTGATACTGAGATGAGAATGATATAGCACAAGAACGGCTAAGTACTTATATGCTCCTGACTACGTTCGTTTAGGGCTTAAGGGGCTCCGGAAAGGCTCAAAATCATGAAAAGTTCAATTTTTACTTTTTTGCGTTTTCTGAATCTGCAGACTATTACCTTTTAATAGATATATAATTTATTCAATTCCGAAGACTACAACTATTTTTAATTTTTTTTTGAAATGTGTTCTACATGGGCGTGACCCACTGTGGCGCTGGTAAACTGCTGTCAAATGGTGTTTTATTAACGTCCGTGTTCATCAGGTACATTTTAGTGATTTGAGATAAAGTATGTGTTGTGGCTAACCTGTGATGGTTCAATATATATCGCTGGTGTGATTGTCGATTGTTTCATGTTTGTTTACTCTGTCGTTATCTCGAAAATATTCGTAATTAATTCTGTTTCTTGAGTCTCTGTTTTGTTGAAGTATAATAATGAGTAAAAGTAAAGTTATTAGAAATCCTCTGAAGGCTTTTAAGAAAAGGAGAAATGTTGGAAAGCCAAAGGTATGTGTTATTACTGTAAACAATAAAGACGATGAAAATCCCCAACATAGCTTGTGTCCCAAAGAAGAAGACTGTTGGTGTAAATATAACAAAGGACTGCTAACTGGTGAAGTGTACACTCATAAGCATAGTCTGCCTCATGCAATAATGAAGGTGATAAAACCTATTTTCAGAGACTTAGCAGCACCTGAACTGCTGAAAAAGTGTATTCACGGAAAAACTCAAAACCCCAATGAAAGTGTAAATAGTGTTATATGGTCGAGAATCCCCAAGACTGTATTTGTTGGAATAGAAACACTTCACTTTGGTGTGTATGATGCTGTTGCGACTTTCAATGATGGCAACATTGTAAGGTGCAAGGTATGTAGAAATATGGGAATGAAGATAGGTTCTAACATGGTACGAGCGATGCTTGCTTTAGACAAGGAACGCCTTCGGGCTGCAGACATGGCTGTAAAGAGTCTAGAAATACAAGCAAGAGTAAACAGGAGGAACAAGAGGAAGCTGGAGGAGGAGTTTGCAGAGGATGAAGATAATCCATCCTATGGACCTGGAATGCACTAAAAAGTTAATCCAATCTTTGTCGCTCGATTCCCAAAACTTTTATTTTCTCATACTAATTACATGTTTTCTATGGATCTTCCAAACATATTTGTTTCAAACTTTCAGTAAATGTTACACAGTACCTTCTGCATAATTTAACACAGCCTTTTTCCAAAAAACTGTATATTTTTGAATATATAAATAAAAAATTGCAAAAAAATGTTGTGAATTTTCATTACAATTGAAAAAAAAATCATCTTTAATAACTGAACTAAAATTTTGTAAAATCCCTGTGTTAAGTTGTAGCCCATATTCCAATAAATAATCTGTAAAAAGTTCAACTTCCTACCTCAAATACTTTGTGAGGAAAGATGTAATTTATAAGCGTTATTTTAACATTGCAAGTTTAGGGCGTTCCGGAGCCCCTTAAGGCACATACTCCAAACACTTTTGTGATGGCAAGTGAGGAAAGGGTTCCGTCCTTCCGCTAGCATGTTGCAGCATCGTCTGTCGCTGTATCGCACCCAGCTGGCTGCGCTTCACAACGCCAGTCGGCTGTGTTTTGCTTAGCAACGCATAACACACTCGCCTTTCTGTGGCTGTCTCTGTTGCAAATCACTTCCGCTCTGGCGTAATTTCTGACCAAATACGGTCGATACACTACACAACAAACACAGAGCATGTAATTACTATTGAGTAGTGGCAAGTTTATAATGAATAATTTCTTATGGAATCACCAAACTATTTAGCCATTCAATGGGAAAGCAATATCAGTTTGTCTCCTACCCCCTGCACCCACCACCACCTGCCTCTTAACTGAGATCCAGTGTATGTTCTTGGCATGGTATATAGTGTGAATTACATAATGTACCAGTAAGATCTTCTCTCTTACCCTTGTTCCAGTCTTGAATGGCGCACAAGAAGAAAACCGTTCAGTACCACTCGTTATGAGCCCAAACGTAAATAAATGAAAGGAAGGAAGGAATTGAAAATACTCTTATGTGTCATATTTAAACAAAAAAGTTTGGCATCTGCTTTGCAATGGAAAACCGACACAGTGAGACAGACAAATAAGGAATGCATGGGTATATTTGTCATTAAAAAGTCATCTGACCAGGATCAGTTTTAGAACAATATATCAGCTTTAGGACCTTAGTCTGGGTTTGAAATTCAAATGAAGTCTGATAAGTCGTTTACTTATTAGCTTATTCATTGCTTATTTAGCGTGGCCATATTAGGGACTTAAGGCTCTCTCTAACTTCTGAACACTAACATCACACATCAAAGACATTACAAAACATTCCCAATAATAATAATAATAATAAGATAGTAAGAAATTGTTGTAGTGAAGAGCGTTTAGAATGATATATATTAGATTAGCAGATTTTAAGCCATGTTTCGTATTGTCGGAAGTGGAACAGATAAAGGAAGAGGAGAAGATTGAAGTGACATCATTAGTTACTGCTAGGAAAGAAACGAATATAAACAGAATTCTGCCGACGATGAGTAGAGAAAAGTTGTGAGAGAAGGGGACTGGCGAGAGCGAGATGCACAGAAAGTGGGAGCGAGAGCTGTTGCGAGAGATTAGCTGTCTTTGAAGTTTGAAAGGGATTTAGTTTCTCCGATATTTTGAGGAAGATTGTTCCTAAATCGATTTCCTGGTACAGAAAACGATTTAGAAAACTTTGCAGTATTATGTTATGGTACAGAGAGAACTTCACTTCGTTGAGAACAAGTATTTCTGGTCTCCAGTTCAGACAGAGGTGCAAGAGTTTAAGACAAATAAAAAGGCAGCGCTGTGATTGAGAAGGCGGTAGAACAAACATAGAATACGATATTGTCTCTGCTTATCGGCATGTACCAATGATAGTTGTTCTTAGGCTGCCGTGATATCGTTTAAAAAGTCTACGCCACAAATGTATCGTTCACAAGCATTCATCGCCCCTTCCAGCCTTTGTCAGCTTTCTTGCGACAGTCCTTGGAGAACGTCATCAAGACAGTCAAGTATGGGAAGTATTAGTATCCCTACGAGCTTCAAGTTAGAAAGGCAATACCTTTTTTAAATTTCTGTAGTGATTGAGATAACACTAGCATCTTCTTACAGACTGCAGTTGTGTCTTCAGTTCAGTCTTAGCGATGGAGTGACCTACTCTGAGATCTCAATATACTCCACATTAAAATTGTCAAATGAATAAAGTAGTGTGTTCGAGTGCAACTGACAGCCACTCATTTTGGCCCCTTTCCACAAATTAAACTATCTGTCCTGTCCTGCGGGTATAGCAGGGGGTCTCACTAGTAATACTGTATCCGAAGATTACAGATTTGATCTTCCTACTCATCCGCATTAACTTAAATTTTTCCACATTTATGGATAGCTGCCATTTATCACACCAACTGGGAGTTATGTGTAAGTCGTCTTGTATCACCCTACAGTCACTAGACTCCGACACCTTAGCGTACACCACGGTATCAGCGGCAAACAACGGGCACATTCCTGCCCAACCTATCCTACAAATCATTTATGTGTATAGAGAACAATAGCGGTCCTATCACACTTTTCTGGGGCACCCCTGACGAAACCCTTGTCTCTCATGAACAATCGCCTTCGACAGCCAAACACTGAGTGCTATTATTTAAGAAGTCTTTGAGCCACTCACATGTCTGTGAACTTATTCCATATGCTCCTACCATGCGGTGGGGCACCGTGTCAAGTTGTGGGGCGGCGCTGTTTGGAGGGAAATATTGTTTCTGTATAACTGTTTGTTGGTTGAATCAGTTTCTGGCTATTAGCAAGTTGTTAATGCTGTCTTTCGCCGTTCTCAACACTGGCTCTCTATTTACTTTTTAGACCCCAGAAAGCGATTTAACAAAACGTGAAGCCTGTAATTAGAGTTCCTAGTGCCCACTTCATCTGAGAAGAATATTATAGCTGCAACTTATAACTCTGAGGAATTAGGAGATTGTCCGGGATTTCTAATCAAAAACGATTTTCCAAAATAGTTGAGTATATTCTCAAATTCACAAATAAAAACCACAAGTATCCCTACAACCTAACTAACAGAGCAGTTCAGAGTCTAATGCGCTGATGCAACTATAAATGTCCGAATTAAATGTTAAAAAGAATGCTCGCCATAATTTGATGAGAGTATTTCATCAAATGCCACGCTAAATAATTGGTAGAATGTCTGTCCCGCGACGGCACGTGAAAATACGACAATACGCAAACTGAAGCTAGATAATGAAAGTCAACCCAGAATTAACACTTCACTTGAAATGATTTCATGGTTCCGCGTATCTCTAGTAACTTAATACGGCACCCGAGGCTGTTTGTAGCAGTGATACCGACGCGACGCGACTCCCGTCACAGATGGCGTGTTATTCAGCGTCTGGAGAGAACTGGGGCCTTGCTTCCTCGCGCAGCGTTCTTATATATAAAGCCGCGGTGCGGACGGCTAAGGGAACGCCTGATCAAATCGGCTCTCCCGACTAGCTGCTGGGCTAGTAACGCACCACTTCAAGTTACATAATAAATTATAGCTTCTCTTGCTGATGGCCGAATAAGCTCTTAATTTAACTGTGCATTCAGCACACAGGTAAGTATTGATAATAAAATTTTGACGTAGCTAAGTTAAATATTTTGGGCGAGAGAATTAATTTAATTACACTGCACGCAGCAGATGAGCTCTGAACTGTCCCTTTTGAGATCCGCTATCGCTATAATTTTATAGGTATTCAAAGGAAACTTTTCACATCTTCATAGTCATAGCGGACCTCCAACCTATTTAAATCTAAACATCCTAGCCTTATTTACTAGCCTACTTAATCTATCTTGCTTCCTTCAGTTTTGAGACGAAAACCAGAAAATCATGAATTTCCACTAAAATCTTAATCTGTGAAATCCAAAGTACTGTTTTTATTAAATCATTATGAAAGATGAATCTAAATATAAATTTGAAGTCTCTAGCTCTTTTCTGTTGCGCCAATGATTTTTTTAGAAAAACGTCCAAATCTCGAACACGGCTAAAGTTATCGAACTGATATTTAACACACATTAATTTAGTAATACTTCTGACATGCCAGAAAAGTTTTAGGTTATTTGCTTGATTTTTAAAGTATTGCGCAACATTTATGACGTCAGAGCTAGTTACAGCAGACTGGCTGGCACACAATGGAAACTGATGTGAATTTACTACAGCGTAAGTAGGCTGCTTCCCTACATCACCCTCTACTTAAATATTTTTTTTATAAATGTTAATGAATGAAAAAAAAATTTAATTACAAAAAGGGAAGCAAGAGTACAGTTTAACTCCCTATGAAAAATCAAAATTGAAATGTAAACATGTAGAAACATTAAAAGAAAACTGATTACCTACATTAATTATTTAAATTGTGGGCATGTTCACTGCCTTTTAAACAATGTCATTATTCAAAATTTTAAGCAAAGTCAATGAAATATTTTGGCATACATATTGCCTTAGACAAACAAACACATACAAATTGAAAAATTATGAAAATCTTAGATCCATTAAATACATTAAATACATTTTTACACACACAAATTCAAAGAAAATAACATGATACATAAACAGATGATTATCTCTTAGCAGTCTTTTCTAAACCTGAAAGAAATTTTCACAACTTAATTTTACACACGTGGTTGTAGTCGCTTTGACTGGCGTCCTACACTTCCATTCACAAGGGTAGAGGAGGGGAAGTTGCTATGGTGTGCGTCCTTCACGTTCTCTCTAAATTACATGGGGAAAGGGGAGGGGTCACTGTGAGTTGTGTCCAAGTCACTCCACGCTTTCACGCAGCTACCAGGCTGCCATTATCTGGTTTGTCCTGTAGAACAAACAAAAAGAGTGCCTCAGACTCTGTTCACTTAATATCTATGGGTGGGTCACAATGAAATGGGGATATATACATTTTATCCTTCAATATTTTGCTGGAACAAAGTTAACAGAACTTTTTCAGTATTACTCTCGTGGTTACTTAATTGGCATAAAATCAGTAAATAAATGGCTCAAAACGCCATTAGTCACGTACTAGAGAAATTTTATGCTCTTAAGGCATACAATCATAAATCATATTTAATCTGAATTTATTATTTCTGGGCCGGAACACTGAACCAATGCTCGGTACATTCCTGATACATTTGCATTTTAAGCACTTAACTGACTCATCTTTGATTACCTTATTCTTAGAGATAGTATGAGTATATTTGATTAGTAGTTGTCTTCTCAGCTTCCTTGTACATGTGAGTAACTTTTGGTAATAGTACAGCTCTGAGTGTTCAAAACACACTACGTTTAGTTGACTACTAAATCCACTTATTGGTCCTCTACTGTTGTCAGTTCCACATCTGCAATTATGTACCTACATACTCGAAGTGTATTTATGCTGAGCTAAAATGATGTTTCACGTCTGTCAGTATGTTATTCAATTTACTTTGCTAGTGTATTACTTATTTAACACTCACTCTATTAATATTTAAAGCATAGGATAGCACATTTATTTCATATTCATAGTGTATTGCAGCTGATTAGTTTGCTCACGTGGCAATCCATTTCCACTCGATCGGACGCTGAAACCACAGGTAGTCTCTCTCAGACCTACCACTAAAGTGCATCAAGTAATTATGGACGAGCGTAATGCTAATTTCCTTAAACCTATAGGACACCATGAGCTGCTCTGTCTCATCTAACATAAGGGTACCTATGGTCGCATTCACGCCTCCAACTCATAACCTCAATACGTGTAGGTGTATCCTGTCACACACTACACCAAAATAATGGCCAGCTCCAACCTTATAAATACTTCAGGGACGTGTCCTTCACGTCTCAACCACAAACACTGCTCAATTCTATTACACTGCCTTTCCTTGCTACACCAGGTGAGTTTAATCTTACAACTTATCTGCATATTTTTCCTAACACTAAGCAATCTCTTTTACTATTCCTTAGTTAGCTCTAATGCATACACTAGGTTTCACTACCACTTCAGATCCTGCTTGTACATGAACTTGTACATCTTTTATAAAACATTAATATTATTGTGGGACCCTTTCCAATAAAACAACACTTTGTACTTACAATATTACCAGGCTTCTATACAAAATTCTATTGTTTGTCACTATTAGGTTTGTCACATCAGGTATTTTTCTTCACTTATCGGTGGATAGAATAGTTACATAACTCATGGCTTGATAGCCATGACAGAAAATTTTCATGTGTTGGAAAGAAGAGGTCGAAATTTTTGTAGATAGGAAAGATGAAGATTGAGTGAGACCTGAAATGGGAAAGAAGATCTCACACAGCTGGGACTGCACAGCTGCCACACTGTGTAGAGGTTACAGAACAACCTCCTCCCTACAGCATTCATTAATTGAATGCTGGCTTCAGATAACCATAACGGAAAATTTAATATGTTAGAAAGAAGAGGTCGAAATTTTTGTGATAGGAAAGATGAAGAGTGAGTGAGACCTGAAAAGGAAAGAAGATCTCATACAGCTGGGACTGCACAGCTGCCACACTGTGTAGAGGTTACAGAGCAACCTCCTCCCTACAGCATTCATTGGCTTCAGAAAAATTTTATATTGGAAAGAAGGGGTCGAAATTTTTGTAGATAGGAAAGATGAAGAGTGAGTGAGACCTGAAATGGAAAGAAGATCTCACACAGCTGGGACTGCACAGCTGCCACACTGTGTAGAGGTTACAGAACAACCTCCTCCCTACAGCATTCATTAGCTTAATGCTGGTTTGATAGTTATGACGGAAAATTTTCGTAATGGAAAGAAAGGGTCGAAATTTTTGGGGATAGGAAAGATGAAGAGTGAGTGAGACCTGAAATGGAAAGAAGATCTCACACAGCTGCGACTGCACAGCTGCCACACTGTGTAGAGGTTACAGAACAACCTCCTCCCTACAGCATTCATTCACTACCTATGAATTTCTTTAGGTCGATCACGTTCCTGAGACCTAATAGTTTCTTACTTTTAGGGTACTCCAGCCTATATGCATTGGCATGTGGTTTTCCTATGATCCTGAAAGGTCCTTGGTATACGAACATGAATTTCTTTGTTTCTGCATTTACTTTCTTTGATTTTTCTTTGGTTTTGACAAGGACTAACTGACCTATTTCAAAACTAGTAGGTACAGCTTTTGCGTCATGACGCTTCTTCCTTTCCAACGCTCTTTTTCTCATATTTGCCCTAGCCTTTAGTTTCTTCTCGTCTGTGGATATTTGCGTTAGCATAGGGAATTCTACCATATCGGCAATCACATTGTGCGGTTCTTGGCCAAACATCAATTCGCAAGGTGCAAAACCAGTTGCATCATGTCTTAAGTTGTTAATTACATTCTCAAAATACTTAATGTGCTCTGCCCAACTTGAGTGTTTCCGAGCACAATAAGTTCTGCAAAGCCTATTCAATTCTCTCATAATACGTTCACTCATATTTCCTTGGGGGAAATACGCAGATATTTTCAGATGTTTCACGCCGGCCTTATCTAGACATTCCTTAAATCTATCAGAAGTAAATTGAGGCCCATTGTCTGACAGCAAATTCTTCGGTACGCCAACGTTCATGAAGAAATCTTTTTCCAACTTTTCAACCAACGTTTTTGCATTTGCTCTTTTAATTGGGTATAGCTTAACATATTTACTGAATCCATCCGCAACAACAAAAACATGGGTGCAACCACCTCTCGAAACAGGAAGAGGGCCAAACAAATCACAAGCCAGTAATTCTAGGGTTTCAGTTGGCTCTACTGAATGCATATCTCCTTGTATTCTGGTGTTAGCAGCACGGACTTTCTGGCACACTACACAAGATGCTAGACGCTTGGCCACACGGCGGTACATGTTGTCAAACACAACCCTCTCTTTTAATTTTGCAATGCACTTCTTTGCACCGTAGTGACCATACCTCAGGTGTACGTAGTCGATTAGTAAGTCTACATGTTGTGAGGGAAAGCACAGCTTCCACTCAGAAACACCTACCTTTCTCCTTCTAAACAGAATACCTTTATGCAGACAATAGTATTGCGAAACCTTAGGATAGATCGCATTTCCTAAATAGCTCTTCACTAATTTCAGTTGGTCATCTGCATTCTGTTCACGTCTCAAGTTCTTAATCACTCTCTTTAATGCACTTTCTTCCTTTACTTCGTGCAATGCAAACATTCGAACTTCATTTAGGTCTGTTGCTGTAATTCCCGCGTCATCACAGAGCTCCGCACTTCTAGATAACCCATCAGCTACCAGATTGTCTTTCCCTTGAATATATCTAACCTCAAGGTCAAACTGCTGGAGATACAATGACCATCTTACCAAGCGAGAATTCCTCAACTTACAGGTCTTTAAAAAGGTCAATGCCTTATGGTCACTGTAAACAATTATCTTGTGACCTAATAGATACTGTTCAAACTTTTGTACCCCAAATACAATTGCTAATGCTTCCAGTTCTGAGATGCCATAATTTCTCTCTGCTGCCTGTAAAGATCGACTTGCGAAAGCTATAGTCTTGTGCACTTCTTGTTCGTTCTCTATTTCTACTTGGAATATCTCCACAGCTATACCATAGCCACTAGCATCAACAGACATGCAGAATGGTTTTTCAAAATCAGGTTGATGTAAAATTGGACTATTAATTAAAGATTGTTTAAGCACCTCAAACGCCTGTTGACATTCTGCTGTCCAAACCCAAGGGGTATTCTTTTTCAGCAGGAGGTGAAGACAGGGAGCATTAAAAGCCTAATCACTAACAAAACGCCTATAGAAGCCGAAAAGACCGAACATTGATCTCAACTGCTTCTTGTTTCTGGGAGCCTCAAATTTTTCAATGACTGCTAGCTTGCCTGGGTCAGGCAGAATACCTTTTCCACTTATCCTATATCCCAAGAAACCTATTTCCTCTTTAACGCACTCTGTCTTTTCAATCTTTAGCTTCATGCCACCTTTCTCAATAGCCTCTAACACTTCCTCTAATAAAGCTATGTGTTCTTCCCAGGTAGGAGTTGCTATTAACAGATCATCTACGTAGACTGTTATTTTATTACTTAAGGCTGGTCCTAAAACATGGCACATCACACGTACGAAGGCACACACAGAGATATTAAGTCCGAAAGGTACCACACGGTATTGGTAACAAACTCCTTCGTACAAGAAAGCTGTGTACTTCCTTGAACTTTCCGCCAGTGACAAATTCCAATATCCACACGTGATGTCCATAGAAGTTAAGAATTTTACTCCCCGGAATTTTTGCAATAACTCGTCCATGTTCTGCGGTCTATCACTTTCCCTAACCACTATTTCATTCAACCAACGAGCGTCCAAGACCAATCTGACACTCCCGTCTCTTTTTGGTACAACAACAAGAGGATTATTGTACTCACTGACCGCTTTCTCAATCACACCCCACTCCAGCATTCTCTGTATCTCCTTTCGAACCGCCTCCTTCCTAGCTACATGTATTTGGTATGGCTTCCTAAAAAACACTTGGCCGGGTTTCACCTTTAATTGACATTCATAACCTTTGACTATGCCAGGTCGATCTGAAAATACCTTATGATGCCTTTTTAGAACCTGTCTCAGTTCTTCCTTCTGATTGGCTGAAATCTTATCGATTTCCTGCAATTTAGCTTCTATTTTGTCTAAAATAATTGCTTCTTCTTCTTCTTCTGTGTTTAGCTTACTTGTACTAAGATTAACACCTTCGTCCCAATACCTCCTATTTTTCAGAACTCGTATAGGCAGCTCCCAAGTTTCATCATCAGTTACTTCATGTTTATCACTAAAAGGTACTATAATTACTCCGGTTATTGGCAAGACCATTTTTAACTGCCTTCTTTCAAAGTCAACAACACTCTGATATTTTGACAAGATATCTATGCCAATTAAAACCTCAATACTGAGATTGTTTACAATTAAACATGGATGATCAATTAAATTACCATTAATGTTAAAGGGCAGTAAAGCTTCTTGCTTTACTGTTTTTGACACCTTGCCAGTAGCACCAATTATTCTTAGTCCTGATACCCTCATTACTGTAAGCTTGTCTTTACCAGGTAATGCATCAAAGAAGGACTGAGATATTGCACTCACCTCACTTCCACTGTCTAAGAGACAACGCACATTGATACCCAACATATTCACTATTATTATAGGGTAGCTTATTCTAGGTTGTACAGGTGGTTCCTCAAATTCATCTAATAGTTCCTTTTGGATTTGTCTCCAACTAAAGTGATCAACATCTGTCTTCATTACATTTAGGTCACAGTGTGTAGGGGTTTCCTGAATTACATTTTCAGCTGCCTTTTCCAGTCGGTCTATTAATTTTAAATCGAAACACCGCACGACTTCATTACATTTAGTTTGCTGAACATAACCCAAATTACTGTAGTCTGAGCGATTCTGCGCCTCCAGACCGGGCATAACACTAGTTACAGCTAAACCACTTTTACTATTATCGTCGGTTTCCTTCTCAAGTGACAACTGGTCACAGCTACTGGGTTCATCGACCCTCAACAGCCTACCCTCTACATCCTCACTTATCTCCTGTCCTAAATCTATTAGTACATTATCAACATCCTGCACAGGCACTTTAGATAAGAGCACATCATCTTCATCGTAAATATAAGCATGAATTTCTTCTGCTTCTTCACCTGACAATTCAATATTTTGTAGCTCTTCCCTATCGTTACATAGCTGCGCCTTCTCTTTCTCTTCCCACTTAGAAAGCGTCTCTAACACGGTATCTATCAAATACTGTGAGTGATCTAATATTTCTGTTGTATCCTTAGGTGCTACCGACTCTTCATCCACATGTTCAGTTTGAGTATTTTGATCTGTCTTACCAATTATCGTAACCACTGGCTTAGGAAAAGTAACCGCCTGGTGAGCGCCAGTGTCCTCATAGACGGGAACTAGTTTTCCTGCCTCGGCCTACTACTGTTTCCTTTATTTTCATTATAGTTGACTGGCACAGCATTACTTTCCGTACTGTGGTTTACATGCATAATTTTGTTTGGCACAGCATTACTGTCATTTGGATGCCATTGTTGGTTCTGATAATTATTTCCCCAATTCCTACCTCTCTTAGGATGGCGAACACCTACTGTTCTGATGTTTACATTGCCATTTTGCTCGTTCCTAAAATTACTATTATTGTTATTGGCATTTCTGTTATTACGTGCTTGCTCCTCATTGGCAGCAACACGTTCTACACGTTCCAAATATTCAATGAAACGATCCAGATTATCTCTAGGGGCAGATATAATTCTAGTTTGCCAATACCATGGCAGTTTGGCTTCAAGACCTAGTATAATCATTTCAGGTTTTAGCTTTTCGTCCAAATGTGACAAACGTGAAATCCATGACCTAGCAAACTCTTTAATGGATTCCTTGCCTGCATTGAAGCGTTTTCCACTCCAAAATTCTCTCAATACTTCATTTTGCCTATTGCTAGACCAATACTAATTAATAAAAGCTGTTTTAAATTCCGCTAATGTTTTACACTTTAACATAACATCGGCTGACCAACGCATGGCGTCACCTGCTAAATGGCTTCTAATAAATGAGATTTTCTCTCGTTCAGACCAAGTTGGTGGAATAACATCTTCAAAATCGTTCCAGAAATCTAGCGGGTGGATATTTTTATCTGGATCGAACCGCAAGAACTGCCAACACCCGATAAAAGCGGCGTTTGCAGCTACAACTTGTTGTATACTACCATTACCAGAAGTTACTGAAGCTACTTTATTCTCAATGTTAGCAATGTTAGTACTAATATTTTCCACTCTCATTTCAACATTATCTACCTTTTGCATAATATGAGTAGTATCAGTTTTGATTGCGTCTACTTCTGCTTGACATATGTTTACTTTTATATTAACATCTTTAAACCTATCTGAGCACAGTTCAGATTCCTCCTCGATCTTTTCTGTTAACTTGTGCTCCAGCTTCGCATCTTCCATTTGGAACTCTTTGCGAACCTCAACAACTTCGGATTTTACTGTTTTATACATTTCTGAAAATTGTTGAGCAACCTTTTTCTTAATATCCTCATGATTGTAATCAATTTTATAATTCAAACTGTCTAGATCCTCTTTCAACTTATTGCAACCAGCCTTGAAGGTATCGTCCATTACCTCCAATCGTTTATTAAAATGTGTTTGGCTGGCCACAATCTCAGACTTTAATTCAGCATTACTGTTTTTGACCTCAGTTATTTCAGACTTTAATTCAGCATTACTGCTTTTGACCTGTTCACTTATTTCAGACTTTAATTCAGCATTATTGGATTCTAATTTATTGTCCATTGCCTCAAACCGTTTATTAAAATTTGTTTGACTGGCAGCTAGTGCTTGTAATATAACATTTAAATCCACAGCCCCAGCATCTTTGGGTTGCTCACTAGCTGGCTTTTTATCACACTCAGGTGACGAAAAACTAGCTCCAATACCAGAATCATCAAAACTAAATGAAACTTCAGATTGATCAGTTATATCTAACTTCTCCTTCTTAAACTCTACCATCTCTGATGACTGTTTCATTTTTAATTCATCAGAGAAACTATCATCCAATAAATTTACAATTTCTGCTTTCTGCTTTACTACAGGGGTCTCTATTATTGAATCATGGCCCCTTCGCACACTACTGTCAGGAGACAATACTTCATATTTCACCTTAACATTACTACTTCCATGCATATTTACACTTGAACCGTTCTCTGGATTTACAATTCCCTCAACAGACATAGGTTCTAATTTAAGTTTAAACTCTGTTTCTTTTGGCGGTTCCATCGCCGACAGTCTTTTAGTGCAGGTTAGTAAAATTTTTAACAGCTTTTCACTTAACTTAGTTCCTTCTGCACGACGTATGGCGTTGCCGGAGCGGCGTACCAGGATTACTGATGCGACGTGCCACGTTGAACTGTAGACGGCACTCCGACGGCTGTTGTGTGTTTGCGTGGCCCGTAACCACAGGCGCGGCTCTGGCTGCTGTGGCTGACGACTGCGGTGCAGCGAAACTGGCTACTCGCGATGCCGGCAGCACCGCTAGACTCAGTGCCAGCTCCGTGAATCCAGATGCGTTGTTAATCCAATTGCGTCGTCCACATGCACACATCACACTTTCACTGTTCTATTACTCAGCTGCGTGTCGCATTCCACTCGCGAATCCGAATAGTTAAAAATCACTTTCACTTAGTTGATTTCCCGGCCAATGCACCATATGTGGGGCGGCGCTGTTTGGAGGGAAATATTGTTGCTGTATAACTGTTTGTTGGTTGAATCAGTTTCTGGCTATTAGCAAGTTGTTAATGCTGTCTTTCGCCGTTCTCAACACTGGCTCTCTATTTACTTTTTAGACCCCAGAAAGCGATTTAACAAAACGTGAAGCCTGTAATTAGAGTTCCTAGTGCCCACTTCATCTGAGAAGAATATTATAGCTGCAGCTTATAACTCTGAGGAGTTAGGAGATTGTCCGGGATTTCTAATCAAAAACGATTTTCCAAAATAGTTGAGTATATTCTCAAATTCACAAATAAAAACCATAAGTATCCCTACAACCTAACTAACAGAGCAGTTCAGAGTCTAATGCGCTGATGCAACTATAAATGTCCGAATTAAATGTTAAAAAGAATGCTCGCCATAATTTGATGAGAGTATTTCATCAAACGCCACGCTAAATAATTGGTAGAATGTCTGTCCCGCGACGGCACGTGAAAATACGACAATACGCAAACTGAAGCTAGATAATGAAAGTCAACCCAGAATTAACACTTCACTTGAAATGATTTCATGGTTACGCGTATTTTAGTAACTTAATACGGCACCCGAGTAGTGATGGGGAGCTCGTGAATGAGTCGTTCAAATGAACGCTTCACTTCAGTGAAGTGTGAACTAACCACTCAATTTCAATGAACTGGTACTTCAAACTCTTCACAGATAGCACACTCCACACTTTTTTCTAGTTCACTCACTCTCTTCCCCTCTCCCTCTCCCACTACATCGGCGCTACGTCACTCACTTCACTTCAGTCCTCCCTCTGTTGCCTGTCGACGAATCGCGCGGAGTTTGTGGGGAACGATAGGTTTACGAAGGTGAGGGGCGAGGGGAAGACAGCGTCAACTGCTACGTGCAGTGCTGACATTACTCGTGACTATTTGTGCAGCTATACTTCGCGTCTACGGGTAGTCTACCATTGGCAGCGCTTGCAGACAAATGAATATTAAAGATATAAACGAAGGGGCTGGCTGTGTGAGCACGCACAGCCAACATGAAAATAAAAGGTTTGTTAATAACACTGAAAGAGGGATTTTACCTGAAATCGTAACAATGACTACAGGTGACAGTTTACGTTTTAAATCTGGAGGGTTATTATTCTCAACAAAAATAAAATCTACAGGAAAACTTCTGAATAATTACTTAACGTAGGTATATAGACTGTGACAATGGTAAACCAAGACCACCTACAATACATTGTAGATGGTCTTGGGTAAACATACTAATTCTATTTTGGATTAAATTTTACAAGGAACATAAAATTGGACTGCATTTCGTTGGTAGCCCTACTTTTCAGTTCATGAATACAACAAATAATATTTCATTTGGCAGATAAAGACTTTTTTGGACGCTTCATGAGAAAATTTCGAGCAAGATTAAATGTAATACCTTCCTTATATGTGACAGGCTTCTCTGTTTATCTTTCCTTTGTCCCCTTCGACCATGCTCTATTTAAGTTAACTCAGACGCTGTAAGAGCGTAAAACGTTGCGTGCACGTTACTGCATAGTTCGGCCATCTGTTGGTAAAATTATGAAGTATTACGAAGCTTCATTGTACGAGCGAGGCGAAGCGAGCGTAGCACCGGCTGAGCGGCGAACTGGGCAACTTCGACAGGCATCCGTACTTCACGAATGAACTACTTCATTGGAACGCTTCACGGCAAAGAGTGAAATGAATGAAGTAGTTCACTGGAATGAACGAGTTCGACCCATCTCTACACCCGAGGCTGTTTGTAGCAGTGATACCGACGCGACGCGACTCCCATCACAGATGGCGTGTTATTCAGCGTCTGGAGAGAACTGGGGCCTTGCTTCCTCGTGCAGCGTTCTTATATATAAAGCCGCGGTGCGGACGGCTAAGGGAACGCCTGATCAAATCGGCTCTCCCGACTAGCCGCTGGGCTAGTAACGCACCACTTCAAGTTACATAATAAATTATAGCTTCTCTTGCTGATGGCCGAATAAGCTCTTAATTTAACTGTGCATTCAGCATGCAGGTAAGTATTGATAATAAAATTTTGACGTGGCTAAGTTAAATATTTTGGGCGAGAGAATTAATTTAATTACACTGCACGCAGCAGATGAGCTCTGAACTGTCCCTTTTGAGATCCGCTATCGCTATAATTTTATAGGTATTCAAAGGAAACTTTTCACATCTTCATAGTCATAGCGGACCTCCAACCTATTTAAATCTAAACATCCTAGCCTTATTTACTAGCCTACTTAATCTATCTTGCTTCCTTCAGTTTTGAGACGAAAACCAGAAAATCATGAATTTCCACTAAAATCTTAATCTGTGAAATCCAAAGTACTGTTTTTATTAAATCATTATTAAAGATGAATCTAAATATAAATTTTGAAGTCTCTAGCTCTTTTCTGTTGCGCCAATGATTTTTTTAGAAAAACGTCCAAATCTCGAAAACGGCTAAAGTTATCGAACTGATATTTAACACACATTAATTTAGTATTACTTCTGACATGCCAGAAAAGTTTTAGGTTATTTGCTTGATTTTTAAAGTATTGCGCAACATTTATGACGTCAGCAGACTGGCTGGCACACAATGGAAACTGATGTGAATTTACTACAGCGTGAGTAGGCTGCTTCCCTACAAAGTGCTTTCCGGAAATCTAGAGATTTGGAATCTGCATGTTTCCCTTCATCCATAGTTCTCAGTATATCAAGTGAGAAAAGGGCAAGCTGAGTTTCGCACTAGCGATGCTTTCTAAAACCATGCTGATTAGTAGACATAAGCTTCTCAGTTTCAAGAAAGTTTATTATATTCGAACTGAGAATATGTTCAAGTAATATGTAGTTTTGCGGGTGCATTTTTTTAACCCTTCTTATATACTGGAGTCACCTGCACTTTTTTCCAGTCACTTGGGACTTTGTGCTGGGCGAGAGACTCATGACAAATGCAAGCTATGTAAGGGACCAGTGCCGTAGAGCACTCTTTGTAAAATCGAACTGGGATTCCATTTGGCCATGGTGATTTATTTGCTTTCAAATCTTTCAGTTGTTTCTCTATACCAGGTATGCAGGTGTGCTTATTACTTTTCGTCCGTATGGGAGTCTGTCCGATGGTCAAATGACGGTATATTTGTACGATTCTCCTGTGTGAATTATGTTTTGAACGTGAAATTCAAAACATCGGCTTTCATTTTGCTGTCTTCAACTGCCACACCAGAATGGTCAACTAGAATTTCCTCGGGTTCTCTGCCAGGTCTTTCGCTATGGCGTGACGATGGTAATTGTAGCATGCTTCACGCAAAGATCTTCTCACAGACGCGCGAATCGCTACTAACCTGTGCCTGACGTCATTTGTGCGTTCCATTTTAAACCGAGAGTGCAACAGCCTCTCCTTCCTCAGAATCCGTCGAATTTCATTATTGAACCATCGTTTACAAGCTCATAACTCTCCAGACCACGATTTACAATCTGCTTAAACTTTATTCGTAATTTCTCTACCTCCATCTTGCTGGAACTAAGTGATACCAATTCAAAGTCTAAGTGAGATGCTAATAACTAATTATCTGCTCTGTCTAAGAGAAACAGTTTCTTAACCTTCTTAACTGATTTATTAACTTTCGAAATCGTAGTTTCTATAATGACATCACGATCGCTAATCCCCGTTTCTATACTTTCATTGTCGATAAGGTCCAGCCTATTTGTAGCTACAAATTCTAAGATATTTCCATTGCGTGCGGGCTGCCGAGCTACCTGCTCAAGAAATAAACAACCGGCTTAAACAAACCAAGATAATCGTACACGGGAGCTGAAAGGACTCTGATCTTAGATGGTGGTCGAAACACACACTTCGCATCATATTTCCACAAAATACGACTAATCCTGCTTAAAATGCCCCTGCGTAAAGCAAAAAGGCCGTAGACTGGTGTCACCTCTGTACTGTCATCACTCCCCTAGTGCACAGTTGGTCGATAGTAAACGCACGTCTGACCCGTCTTTCACTATAACCATTCTGATGGAAGATGACTTCGAGATGGGCTAACTCAGCTGATGAATTCTCAGGACGCGAGATTACATGGGCCCTATGAACCAAGGTACGAAGTACGCCTTCACGTTGAGCTGGATGGTGACAAAAGTCAGCCTGCAGATACATGTCAGTGTGAGTGGATTTCCTATAAAGGGCATGTCTCAGCCTTACTCCTGAACACCTCAAGGAAGGAAAGGCGGTCATCCTTTTTCAACTTCATCGTGAAACAAATAAGGGTGGACTGAATTCAAATAGTCTAAAAAGTCGTTCAAATTTTCACTGCCATTAGGTCATACATCTGCGTATCTAAAAAAACACGCAGGTTCCTCGAAGTCGATAAGGACTAAAGGAGCCTGTTGACGTCCTTGAGTAGGTGGTTCAGATGGCTCTAAGTACTATGGCACTTAACATCTAGACATAGAACTATTTAAACCTAACTAACCTAAGGACACCACACATATCCATACCCGAGGCAGGATTCGAACCTGCAACCGTAGCAGCAGCGCGGTTCCGGACTGAAGCGCCTAGAACCTTGAGTAAAGTATCGAGTCGGATTTCAGGTGGTCTACCCAGTTTTGGGTGATGCACAAACAGTCTGAACTGTTGGTTGTGGAAAATTTGGAAATTTGTGGTAAGTTCCTATGGGACCAAACCGCTGAGGTCATCGGTCCCTAGGCTTACACACTACTTAACTTCCGCTAAGGACAACACACGTAACCATGCCCGAGGGAGGACTTGAACCTCCGATGGGAGCAGCCACGCGTGTTTGTTGTGAAACGAAATTGAGTGACATGGGTGAGGAGACAGCTGACAGATTATGACTGTGTAATTTGTCAGAAGCTACTGTCATCCAACCCACAGCGGTGGGACACCGTATTTCTCCAGGAGGCTGTCAAAAGGGCTCGTACGGGAGGCTGCATTACCAACCACACGCCTGTGTGGTTAACAGGGTCCAGCAAGCTCAGTACAGACAGTGCTTCCGACCCATAGGCAACACATCCATAGTCCAAGCGGGATAAAATTAGCGCTTTGTAAAGTCTCAGAAGAACCATGCGGTCTGAGCCGCACGGGGAGTTACTAACAAAATGAAGTGCATTTAGCCTCTTCATACAAGTTGCCTTGAGCTGTCGGACATGTGGCAGCCAAGTTAGCTTGTCGTCAATTAAAATACCTAAGGACTGAAAAGTTTCAACGACTTCAAGAAATCGGTCATCAAGATAAATTTCTAAGTGTGTGTGCACAGTCCCGAGTGGGCAAAAATGCACAACTCGTGATTTTGCAGGAGAAAACTGATAGCCGTTATTCAGGTCCCAGTCATGTACTCTCCAAACAGCTCCCTGAAGCTGGCGCTCAGTGGTGCGCTGCGATACACAGGCATAGTTCAGGCAAAGATCATCTACGTACAGTAACGGAGAGGCTGCATTTACGATAGCGTTGATGGCGGTAGCGAACATCTTTACGCTCAAAACAGATCCCTGAGGGACTACAGTTTCCAGTACATATTGACTCAAGATAGTTGAACGTATCTGTACCTGAAAAAGTCGGAGAGATAGGAAATTCTGGATAAAATTGGGTAAACTGCCCCGGAAACCCCGCTCATGCATTGTGGATAGGATGGGATGTCGAAAGGTGGTACTGTATGCTTTGTGTAGGTCAAAGAAGACAGCAATTAGGTGTTGGCGATGTGTGAAAGCACTGCTCACTGCAGATTCCAGACGAAACAGATGGTCTGTGGTGGACCAGAAAGCCCGAAAGCTACTTTGGAATCGTGATATATGCCCTCCGGCTTCAAGACGCAACCAGAGAGAGCGGTTGACCACTCATTCGAACAGTTTACACAGCCCATTCGTCAGAGAGATTGGCCGGTAGTCAGGTACAATATGGGGGTCTTTCTCCAGTTTCAGGACAGGAATAGCAATACCTTCCCGCCTGGAGAAGGAAATTCTCCTTCCCGCTCAGTACGATTAAAAAGCCCGAGGATATGTGGCCCCGAAGATGTGTGAGCATTTAGTTGTGCATTTTGTCGGGTCGAGAGGCCGTATCTCGACACTACCAAAGCGCTGAAAAACTCCCATTGACGGATAGTGTGCGGCGTTCAATGAGGTTTCTCCGTGTTATTACATGAGGCTGGTAATTACTGCAAGCGGACACTTCGAAAACCGTCATCTGCGTTAGTCATAAATATATATCTGAATGATGATAATGTTATTATCGGTTGCTACACCCTTAATTTTTGTATATGAATTAGTGAATTTACTCATGGAACTTATGTTGCCTTATGCCTGTAAACACTTCGAGAATTTAAATTAATACTAATATTAACAAATTTAATAAAACTGAATCTTAAATTGCTGATGTTCCCTTATACCACGGCAATAAAATAAAAACAATGAATAGTAGATGGGATATGACAAATTTTATTAAATCTTTAGTAACAACAACTTTCTGGAGATACAGCTGATAAATCTTACACACAAATGACAAAGATAAATCAGTTAAGAAATGGTGTTTGATAGGCAAAGCATACATTGGGGTGAAAGCTATTCTAATTCTACCCTGAATTAATCCCCTTTAGAACGCCATTTGACATTGTTTCCATGAGTCCACTGTGATCCCAACTCCACTCAAATTGAATCAGCTACGACCAAGTATACCACAAATTGTGTCTCTCTGGAGAACAGGGAGCTGGGAATCTCATTTAACAACCCCACACCGATGCAGCAGCACTTTACTCTTTCTCCTTGATTCAGGCGGCAGCATACAACGCCCAATGTGGGCGAGGAACGGTGCTCTGCTGCAGCTGTACGTTCTGACGCGTCCACGAAAATATACGAACTACACGGCCTGGCGTTCTGATTACCAGAACGCGGGAAACTTCCCTACCAGAGTCCTGAAATCCCGACAGATTTCACTGTGAGGTGCAGTGGTTCACTGGGCCAGCCAAACCCAATTTACTCACAGGCACGACGGTGCGTGCTGGAATTATCAAGCGTCAGACGGCCGACTCAGGGCGAATAAGTTCACCCACGTGACACACGATATGTCCGAGATTATAGGCAGTTCCGTTGTCGATACAGTTGTAGAATGCCACTGGCTCTTAGTCCACCACAAGATACAGACCGAAAGTCTCACCTAGTAGGGAAAGACGTGAAGTTCTGCACCGGGGAGGACCAGAAGACGAAGAAACCAAAGAATTACCAACATTTTCCACCAAGCCTCTGTATAGGAGCCGAATTACGAAAAACGAAACCGTCTTCACACCGCACAAATTAACCGAACTATCGTCTTCTCATTGAATCTCCCCTCCTGACTGCTCTGTGACCTGATAGCCAAACCAGACACAGCACAAGGATTCCCACGCTGTGGGAACAAGCCTCTACTTTGCGTATTCTGAGAGGCGCCAATCATCGACTCCAATCTCCCCAGGCGGAGGTTCGAGTCCTCTTTCAGGCATGGGTGTGTATGTTGTCCTTAGCGTAAGTTAGTTTAAGTTAGATTAAGTAGTGTGTAAGCCTAGGGACCGATGACCTCAGCAGTTTGGTCTTATAGGAACGTACCGCAACTTTCCAAAAAATTTCAGCGAATCCAAATCTCTCTTGTCTGACTAAAGACAAGAGAGGGGTTGTTCCCACGGTAAGCGTGGCCATATTTTGGCAAAAAACATCTACCCCGATGGGACCACAGACTGTCATTTGTGAAGTGATCAAGTCATTCCAGGCTAACCATTTACAATTTGTGAAAGGAAGCTGTTGTGCTTCCCAGACAGTCGTTACCATGAAATATGTGTTTTTGCCCCTCACGAAAAGAACCTAGCGACTGCCTGGTGTCAGGGAGTGGTTACAGTCCCACTTCCGCTAAACACATACATGAAGTGCTTTGCCCGTATCGTCCCAGCTTCTAACATGAGAACTCATGGAGTTTTATGACTTTCCCACCTTTTGCACAAAAGCTCAGTTTACAGCAGTCGCTCTTAAATGGCTTCCTACATCTACTTTCAGCCATCGGGCCACCTTCACAATAGACAGCCGCCTGGCCCAGATAAATTGTTTTGTGAATCTGCGCCCTTCTGTTTGACCCTAAGCGGAAAGAGGAGAGTGCTTCGGCCAGAAGTTCCTCTGCGGGTAAGATCCATTGAGCACTGATTCCCACAATCACTCACATAGCCAGGTCGCTACATTCAGCATATATGGCTTCCAGTTCATGTGTCTGTTCTCCATCGCCTCGACTACGGCCCCTCAGGTACAAGTTCTCTACAGGTTACACGTGCAGTCATAAGAATATACTGCCCATGTTTACGACCTTTTACATGGAGAAGTTGTGGGTAGTAATACTTGGGAACACTGAGATCATGACCTAATTTCTCTGTGCCAACCTCTTCATCTCAGAGTAGCACTTGTAACCTACGTCCTCAATTACTTGCTGGGTATATTCCAATCTCTGTCTTCCCCTATAGTTTTTGCTCTCTACAGCTCCATCTAGTACCATCAAAATAATTCCCTGATGTCTTAAAAGATGTCTTATCATCCTGTCTCCTCTCCTCGTCAGTGTTTTTCACATATTCCTTCCCGCTCCGATTTTGCGCATAACCTCCTCATTCCTTACCTTACCACTCCACCTAATTTTCAACATTCGTCTGTAGCATCACACCTCAAATGCCTCGATTCTCTTCTGTTCCAGTTTTGCCGAAGACCACGTTTCACTGCCATACAAAGCTGTGGTCCAAACATACATTCTCAGGAAGTTCTTCCTTAAAATAAAGGCCTATGTTTGATACCAATAGTCTTCTCTTGGCCAGGAATGCCCTTTTGGCCAGTGCTAGTCTGCTTTTGATGTCCTTCTTGCTCCGTCTGTCTTTGGTTATTTTGCTGCCTTGGTAGTAGAATTCCTTAACTTCATCATCTTCGTGACCAGCACTCCTGAAGTTGAGTTTCTCACTTTCTCGTTTCTGCTACTTCTCACTACTTTCGCCTTCCTTCGATTTACTCTCAAGTCCATACTCTCTATTCATTAGACGAGGGGTGGCCAAGCCGCAGCCCTGGAGCCCCGTGTGGCCCGCGGGGCTCTAATTTTTGGCCTGCGGAGCTATTAATTTTAGTCGCACAAAATAAATAGATACTTAACTGAAATAATTTGTTTTTACTGATGACGTTTAGGTAAAGGGGACCCTCCTAGTGGAACTTTCTCTCTTATTTATAGAAACTAATAATGTTATGGGCTTGAAATGTAGAATAGTTTAAAGAAACAATGATAACAATATACTGTAAGTCGAAATGGGGGTCCACACTTTAACGTAAGGCTGTATGTTAAGTGAAGCAAATGTAATTTTTTATTTATGATATATGACGTTCAGAACTAAAATATAAATTTCCTAAAGCAGTTGAATACTACTCTCATAAATTCTCGAGAGAACAGACTATGAAGTTTCCCAAGTCCGTATAATACTCAAATGGAATGCCATTAGCTCTACTAGCAATGTACCTCTATGCTACGATGCTAGCTGTCCATCTGGAGGTCCAGGGCTCGATTCCCAGTTGGGTTGTATTTTTAAACATAGATGCATAGTTGATATATAAGCATTTCTGTGAAGCGTGAAATACATACAGATTGGAAACAAAAACATCGCTCGAGACTGGTAATTGCTGGGTTGCTGGTTCGAGTCTACTTTTTTTAGTTTTTTCGTTCGGTTTTAATACCTATGTAGTATAAATATTTCCTAATTAGCACATATTTAACTGTCATTTTTATGTAAAATGCAGGTCTTCTTATTTGTAATTACATATCACACACAAAAATTCAGTTTTCATTGAAGATATAAATCCCGATGCTTGATGTACAAGGTTACAAGGTTCATATCTCTTATCCTTCATGGAAATGCCCACAGGATATGAACTTTTGTTTAAAAATTTACCACAACTAGGAATCGAAGGCCACTCATGTGCCAGTTGAGCATCCTATCACAGAGCCACAGAGCCCGTGAAAACAGTCAACTTGCTTTACGGTGTTAAACAACTTCAGAGGCTAGATTTTGTATGGAATTTATGAGATTCGCGTCGAACTACTTTAGGTAACTGATATTTGATTCTTTACCTCTCAAAAATAAGCCTGCCTCGTGTGGACTATATTGGAAGACAAATTGGAGATAATTTTAAAAATCGTGCATTTGAGTTTATGCACTAACTTTGGATGTATGCACAGATATGGCTGATAACGCTCAAGTGGCCATTTATGTCAGAGGTGTTGATGCCCATTTTAATAAAAAAAGAAGAATTAGCGGCATTATATCCACTTACGGATACCATGAAGTCACTAGAATTGTTGTAAGCAGTTATATTGACATAAAGTCGCTTTTCATTAATACTTGACAATCTATCTGGGCTAACAACGAACGATGCTGCATCAATGGTTGGGAAACACGAAAGTTTAGTATCGTTGACTGAAAACGAGGCCCGCAAAGCTGGCAATATGTCGATGTAAACTTTCATTGCATTATCCATCAAGATAATTTCTGTGCCAAGTCCCTGAAAATGTACCACGTTGTGGAGGTAGTGTGAAAATAATGAACTTCATTTCGTCGAAAGGATTGAATCGCCGTCAGTTCCAAGAATTTCTGAAGTTTTTGGATTGACATTTGATAACATTTTGTGTTATACGGAAGTAAGATGGCTAACAGGTGCGAAAATGTTGAAAAGAGTGTTTGATTTGAAGCAAGAAATACAATCATTCTTTGAAAGCAAGTCAAAGAGACTCAGGAAGTTCAAAGGTGAAGAGTGGCTTTCCTACTTTGCGTTCTGGGTCGATATAACTAGCCACCTAAATGATGTTAATACTCGACTCCAAGGAAAAGATCAGTTGATTAATGTCATGCACGATCTTATTTCCGCATTCAAAATGAAACTTGGACTTTGGGAACAACAGTTACAAACAAAAAACTTCACAAATTTTCCTACACTGTCAAAGAAATAGGACGTGAAGCAGATGGCAGCGATTAAATACGCTTCTTTGAGATCTGAATTGAAATACGAATTTGAAAACCGATTTTCAGCATTTCCTACGCCATTCACCGTAGGTATGAGTTCACTACCGTGACATTTACAAATGGAATGCTGCGAAACGCAATGTGATGTACGGTTAAAAGATAAATTTAATCACTTTGGTTTGGAAAAGTTCTATAAAACACATTTGGACAAAACGAAATATTCAGAGTTTTGCAAATATACTTGAAAAATGATTACATTATTTGGAAACACTTACGTGTGTGAACAGCTTTCTAGCCGGAAGAATTACGTCATATCACAAATGAGAACACGATTTACTGATGTTCATCTCGATAACTCTTGGCGTGTAGCAACAACTTCAGTTGACATCAACTCTGACTCACTTAGTTCAGTCAAATAAAGCCAGACATCCCATTAACATTGTATTTCACTAAAATGTATAATAAGTGTTCTTTCCTCAGATTTTTGTTTTCTTTAAAAAGTAAATCAACATTTCTTGCAAAAATTGGTAATGAGGCCCGTGGGGAAATCCCCTCTCAAAAATTTCGCCCGCCTGCCAAAATGGTTGGCCACCCCGCATTAGACTGTTCATTCCATCCAGGAGATCCTGTAATTATTCGTCACTTTCACTCAGGATAACATTGTCATCAGCGAATTGTATCATTGATATCCTTTTACCCTGAATTTTTAATTCCACTCCTGAATCTTTCTTTCATTTCCATCATTATTTCTTCGGTGTACAGATTGAACAGTAGGAGCGAAAGACTACATTCCTCTAAAATAGCCTTTTTAATCCGAGCACTTCGTTCATAGTCGTCCACTCTTATTATTCCCTCTTGGTTCTTGTGGATATTGCGTGTTACCCGTCGTTCCCTATAGATTGCCCCTATTTTTCTCAGAATTTCGAACATCTTGCGCCGTTTGGCATTGTCGAACGCCTTTTATAAGTCAACAAATCCTATGAACATGTCTTGATTTTTCTTTAGTCTTGCCTCCACTATCAACCGCAACGTCAGAATCGCCTCTTTGGTGCCGTTACCTTTCTTAAAGCCAAACTTATCGTCATCTAACACGTCATCAGTTTTCTTTTCCATTCTTCTCTATATTATTCTTGTCAACAACTTGGTCGCATGAGCAGTTAAGCTGACTGTGCGACAATTCTCGCACTTGTCAGCTCTTTTAGTTTTAGGAATTTTGTGGATGATATTTTTTCGAAAGTCAGATGGTATGTCGCCAGACTCATACTTTCTACATAGCAACTTGAATAGTCGGTTTGTTGCCACTTTCCCCAATGATGTTAGAAATTGTGATGGAATATTATCCACCCCTTCTGCCTTACTTGATCTTAAGTCCTCCAAAGCTGTCTTAAATTTTGATTCTAATACTGGGTCCCCATCTCTGGTAAATCGACTTCTGTTTCTTCTTCTATAACATCAGATGAATCTTCCCAATCGGATAGGCCTTCAATGTATTCTTTCCACCTAGCCGCTCTCTCCTCTGCATTTAACAGTGGAATTCCCGTTGAACTCTTAATGTTATCAGCCTTGCTTTTAATGTCACCGAAGGTTGTTTTGACTTTCCAGTATGTTGAGTCACTCCTTCTGACAGTTATTTCTTTTTCGATTTCTTCACATTTTTCATGCAGCCATTTCGTCTTAGCTTCCTGGCACTTCCTATTTATTTCATTCGTCAGCGAGTCGTACTTCTGTACTCCTGAATTTCCCTTAACATTTTTGTACTTCCTTCTTTTTGAAGTATTTCTTCTATTACTCATGGTTTGCATTTGCAGTTAACTTTTTTTTACCTTTGTCTTTCTTTCCATCTTCTGTGATTGCCCTTTTTAGAGATGTCCATTCCTCTTAAATCGTACTGCCTACTGAGCTATTCCCTATTGCTGTATCTATAGCCTTAGAGCACTTTAAGTCTAACTCGTCATTCCTTAGTACTTCCGTATCCCACTTCTTTGCGTATTGATTCTTCCTGACCAATGCCTTAAGTTTCAGCCTACTCTTCATCACTTCTATGTTGTGACCTGAGTCTGTATATGCTCCTGGGTACGCCTTACAATCCAGTATCTGATTTCGAAATCTCCGTCTAACCATGATGTAATCTTTCAGTATCACCCGGCCTTTCCCAAGTATACCTCCTCCTCTTGTGATTCTTGAACAGAGTACTCGCTATTACTAGCTGAAATTTACTGCAGAACTCAATTAGTCTTTCTCATCTCTCATTCCTTGTCCCAAGCCCAGATTCTGTTGTAAGCTTTTCTTCTACTCCTTCCCCTAAAACTGCATTCCAATTACCCATGACCTTTACATACTGTATTACCCTTTCAATATTCTCATATACTTTCTCTGTCTCCCCATCTTCAGCTTGCGACGTCGGTATGTGTACCTGAACTATCATTGTCGGTGCCGGCCGGGGTGGCCGAGCGGTTCTAGGCGCTACAGTCTGGAACCGCACGACCTCAGAAGTTAAGTCCCATAGTGCTCAGAGCCATTTGAACCATCATTGTCGGTGTTGGGCTACTGTCGACTCTGACAAAAAGAGCCCTGTCACTGAACTGTTCACAGTAACGCACTCTCTGCCCTACTTTCCTATTCATAACGAATGTTATTCCCGTTATACCATTTTCCGCTGCTGTTGATATAACCCTTTACTCATCTGACCAGAAATCCTTGTCTTCTTTCCATTTCAATTCACCGATGCCTACTATATCTAGATTAAGCCTTTGCATTTCCCTTTTCAAATTTTCTAGCTTTCTGTTCAAGCTTCTGACATTTCACGCCCCGACTCGTAGAACGTTATGCTTTCGTTGGTTGTGGACCCTTTTTCAGATGATCGCCTCCTCCTTGGCAGTAACCCCCGGAGATCCGAATGGGAAACGATTCCGGAATCTTTCGCCAACGGAGAGATCATCATGACATTTTTAACATTTACAGGCCACATGTCCTATGGATACACGTTATGTATTTAATATAGTGGTTTCCATTGTCTTCTGCATCCTCTGGCGTTGATCATTGCTAATTCTTCCGTTTGGTCCCTTCCTTTCCCCCTTCTCCCCCACTTTTAAACCAACCAACCAACCTGATTCTTCCGCCTTTAGGGGCAGTTTCCCACACCAAGGACAAGAGGGTGCCCTGAAACTCTGTCCTCTTGACAAGGCCGTTGTCAGTAAGAGGGTGACTTCTTATGCCGGAAAATATGAATATTAATCTGACTGACAATGTTGTTAAAGTGAGAGAGTGACGTGTCACCTATGAACTTCAGCGAAGTGTGTCACAAAACATTCGGCAGGTACCACGGGATCAGTACAGATGTTACCATTGATAAGTATGCCAGGAGCCACCGTGGGTGGTGGATGGTCGAAGTTTAGGCCATAGTTGGGGCGGCGCATCGTTAAAGCTGTGTCATCAAAAGCTTTACCCCTGAGATTTACCACCGAACGTCCAGACATAGTATCACAGTCTGAGGTAAATGCTAGGTAGTTACAGAATGAAATTTCCATGCAGACTGCGACCATCAAGTACTGTCCAGCCAATCCCAAGAAGAAGCTTAAATTTTTTGAACCAATCATTAAGTGAAGCCGAAACAATTCCTTGAAAACAAAATCCAACTGTCAACGTGTGTAATGCATCAGTTCTAGAACAAAAGGTAGGTCAGAGCGCTGCTTGATGCCGCTGGCGGCAGGAGAATTAATATGGACAATATTTTGTTCACAGCACCTCAACACAAACGACAGCGCACATTGCAATCTTACTCTACTACTGCGAAGTTTATCCAACGACTTCTCCCGGCCTCATTCCCGTAAGTTATTGAATCATTTTTTACGCCAGGAGAAACTCACGTCTAACTAAAAACTGTTCATAGAGGCAACACGGTATCACTACTAATGTGGCGTCAATTTTGAAAGTAAAACTATAACAAGCCTCTACGCGTTTTACCTTTTTGACGTCAGTGACACATAATGGTTTGTTTACTTTTGTCAGCAAGGCGGTAATGAAACACAGTAGACTGCAATAACGATTTTTATGTTGCCTGATTGTGATCTGATAAATATAAAATGGTAGCAAACAAAGATCTGTTTATTAGTAGCTGCATGAAGGTCACTATATCGAAATATTTTATATGGAGCATGACCCATTCACACTATATGTATCTGTAAAAATTAAAACTATTAATCCTACAGCAAGTGCCTAGTTTCACTTGTCTAAAATCCGCTTCGGTGTTAGGGGATCTTCGTAGAACACGCCGTACATAACTTAAAAGAAACCTGCTGGAACCACTGTTTTTATTTTTCTGGCGCGTCAGACAGCCCGAAGAGGAGACCGGATTTCCGGCGGGACGCGGAAGCAATATGAAGTGGCCGGTCACAATCATGGCCGCTTCTCAACTCTGCACAAAGTTAAAATGAAAGTCCCGCTGCGCACCCTCTGCTCGCGTTTCCTCGGCGTGACTCAAATAAAAAAACTTTTTAGGGGGAGGAAAGCTATCTGACGTACGCGAATTCTCACGTGCATCTCCCATCAGGGTACTAAGCAGAGCTTGAAGCCACAATATGGGAGATGTTATGAACCATAAGTTATACTTTTTTATTTATATATGGGACAAATAATGAACTTCTTTATCTACATGCGTATCTAGAGCTATACACATAACCCGAAAGCAACAATGCGTTGCATGGCGGAGGGTCTCTTGCACCACTGAAAATCATTCCCTTTCCTGTCCCATTTGTTAATGGGCGAGGGAAAAACGACTATCTGTATGATTCAATAAGAACCCTGATTTCTGTTATCTTCGCGATCCTTACGCGAGTTGTATGTTGGTGACAGTAGTTTCGTTCTCCAGTATGTCGCAAATGCCGATTCTTCCTTCCAGCTATTCCCATTTTAGTTCACGAGCATTTCAGTTGGTTGGTTGGATGATTAAAGGAACCAAACTTCTATGTTGTCACTTTCTTTCCCCTCGAACAGGCAAGCCCACATGACTGTACAACAGAGATAGCCTGCCGCGCAAAACCCAGGGGAAGAAAACCCCAACGGAGCGTTTCCGTAATGCTGATCGAACCTACAGGTAACACGTTCAGCAGCCCACCTCTGAAGTGCTTCGAAGTTTTTCTTTATTCCGACAGGTGGGAACCCCATCACCCGAAAAGTTCTCAAGAATAGGTTTTCAAGTATGGAGTACGCAGCTTTCTTTATAGGTCATCTACACGTTCCCATTATTTGCAACGTCACACCTCAATATCTATTCGACGTGGGTAGTCAGTGGATCACACCACTTATACCGTATTCGAACATTACAAAACTGTTTTTCCAACTCATCTTCATTATCTTAAATTTTCCCATATTTGGAGCAAGCGGCCATTCATACCACCAAATAGAAACTCAATCTACGTCATAATATATTCTCTTACAGTCATTCAAAGACTATATCTTCCCACCACTACATCATCAGCAAAAAGTCGCAGATTGCTTTTGCTAACCCTAACAGTCATATAGGTGCCTTCGGTAATGTGAAAAACACCTCTTCTACAGAAGACTCATAGCTCTTGAGATATACATCTTAGAGGAGATGTTTCCTGACATTTTGATCTTCTTTTGGTCCATACTACCTCCTCCCAAAACATGGAAAGCAAAGAGCTAGCAGTAGGTGTTTTTCACAGTATGGAAGATAAACAAGTGCTTCTAGCTCTTAAGGTATGCATTTTAGAGTCCACGTTTACTAGACTTTTTCTAGTTTCGATAGTTACTACCACGTCTCAAAATATTCGACACTTTTTTTAACGCCCTGTATGGAGAACAATAGTGTTTGTCACACATCCCTGATGCACTCGTGACCATTTCTTTTTCTCCGATCAACACTCGGCGTCCAAGATAACGTACTCGGTTCTATTACTTAAGAAGTGTTCTAGCCATTCACGTATCTGAGAATCTATTCCACATATCCAAATCTTCACTGTCTGCAATTTGGGGCTGGGCTGGGCTGGGCCAGACTTCTTCATCTAGGAGAATCGAATCTGCGTGTTGCTGTCATCCACGTTTGGAAAGGTATCTTTTGAGAAAAGGGCCTGCCTAGATTCGCAGAAGCAATGTATTGCAAATTTGTGTTGACCTGTAGTTACAAGTTTCTCTCTCTCAAAGACTTTCTTGCTAACAAATGTTCGGATAGTTCGGTGTATTCATATCGGGTTTCCAACCGGAACATCTTGTCATCTGGACACAATATTTCGGCGGTCCATCTGGCCGCCATCTTCAGGTGAGTAGGCCGTCGCACTATCTCGTCGGAACTGAAATCAAACACGCCGCGGCGGCTCCTTATACGCCGACCGCGGGAACCAACGGAAGATACAAGCACATCAGTGACATTTCTACCTTTTGCAGGGAACGTATCTTCTAAAATAGGTAGAATTTCAAAGAAATATAATATTAAAACTGTATTCCGTTCGCCAGCTAAGAGCAGAGCCCTGTTGGGCTCAGTGAAGAATGATTTAGGTTTGAGAAAGCCCGAAGTCTACAAGATTCCCTGCCATTGGGGAAAGTCTACATTGGACAAGCAATTCGTACGGTCCAGGATCGTTGCGTGGAGCATCATTGCCACACGCGTTTACTTCAGGCAGAAAAATCTGTGGTGGCGGAACATTGTGTTACGGTCTTACGGAAGGACGTATAATGTTGTACGATGAGACACAAGTTGTTGCCCCTGCGTCGCGGTATTGAAACTGTGTAGTGAAAGAAGCAATTGAAATCCGGCTATCTGACAATATTATAAGAAAAAGATAAGGGGTATCCTTTAAGTAAGAGTAGCAGCCCTGTTCTGTTTGATGTTAAGAAACAACGTCCCTTGTCTCGGTCTTCAAAAACTGTCAAGTGTTTGACATCGATTTATCGTTTCTGCGAGCTTTCACCACCGGTGCGATGTTGCACCTGTCGCTAGAGGTCAGTAATTTTCGCGTATGCTTGCTGGACACACGTTCGGTGTATAAGGAGCCGCCGTTGCGTGTTTGATATCAGTTCTGCCGAGAAAGTGCGACGGCCTACTCACCAGAAGATGGCGGCCAGATGGACCGCCGAAATATTGTGTCCTGATGACGAGATGTTTTGGCTGGAGACCCGATATGAATAAACCGAATTATTACGCCGAGAAAGTTTACGGAGCCACAAATGTTCGGGTATTTTGCACGTATCCCATCCCTTGGTAATGGACTATTTTCGTTACCCGCCATGGCTCTAAATGAGGACTGTATGCATTCCAGCCGAGACATTTTTAATCCTGAGTAAATTTTATTCCATCCACACGGTAGTTTGCAGTATTATTTGCCGTCGTGTGTGCACTATCTCTAGATTTAGTGCCAAACTGGTTTACCTTCTTCCTCCGCAAACGATTCACTATGTTAATGAAGTAGGTCACGAAACTCACTTCGTGGTTTCCTCACATGATATCCTGAAAGCGATGAATCGAGCTGACTGAATGTATGCAGTATTTCTTTACTTCTGACAAGCAATTAGTAATACGCCAATATTATTAATTAAAGTACATTCACATGGAATACAAACGAAATCTGCGACCCCAGTGAGATTTTCTGGACAGGGGCAACAAATCGCGTTATCTTGGAGGCACAGTGTACAACAGATACTGAGGACATTTCTTATGTGGCCCAGGGAAGTGTTTTGGACTTTTCTCTTCGCATTTTGTATTATTTACGTAGCACACATTGTTATAAGTACATGACATGTATTCACGGTTGCGAATAGGGACAACCATCAGCTGTGTAATGGAATGACGAGAATGAAAATATGTGCCGTATTGGGACTCGATCCCGGATTTCCCGGTTGTCGCGAGGGGTCACCTTACTATTTTTTTTTATTTATTATCACAGTTACTTGATATTATCATGAAACTTCAGTAGACCATAGTCAGATCATTATGTAATATAAGCTGAAAATGGGAGAACAAATTAATTATGATAACTAAACAGTAGCAAAAGGAGAAAGGGAAAAGAACGAGAACATAGCCGAAAAACAACCACCAAGCTCTCATGATATGTATAAACATTTTTTTTATATTTTTATATTTATTTAGTTTTTTAGTTTTTATTTGTATTATATAGAATCTAAAAGAAGAAAGACAACAAGTCAGAACATATTCTAAGTAGTAAACTAAGAAAAATTTCAATATGATTTCAAGGATCGTATACGCTCATGAACTGAAGCGATACTGAGACAAAACACTAAACAAAACGAGCAGAAAACTAGGAGAGAACAAACCAAAGCAAATCAGATGGGAAACATACAAAACAAGGAAAACACCTATCATTAGAAAAATGAAATCAAGCAACACCTTGCCGACGGAAAAAAAGATCAACGTGTTGGCGAAGAGGTCTCAGTATCGAGGCATCCGCAAGCATGTCCAATAGGCAGTGATCATGTACTGCATGTGTTCCCCTTCGCCTTCTACAACGTAATGAACGAAGTGTCTCAGTAATAACCACATGACGGTATGGGCTTTCGACCGTGGAAAGAAGGAAGAATCCGGTCGCAATATCATGTCCATAGTGCATAAAGTCTCTGAAGATGGAGTAAGGACGGCGAATTGCGTCATAATCCTAGACCAATTTACCATATAACCTCCACAAGTAAAGAGATGTCGTTTCGTATCTGTAGACGTACAACTACTACATAAATCCATGTCGCTAAACCCAATACGGAAAAGTCGCTCGTTCGTTGGAATCAAGTTATCTACTGCCTTATACCAAGAGGACGCTGCGAACATTGGCAATATCGGAAGACTGATATTGCACCAAACTGTCGCCCAGTTTGTTTGCGGCGATCCTCTTTCAACGACTCTGTAGGAATTTCATGGTGAGGACGGGTCTCCATAAAGTGTCAGCCCCTAAATAGCTCACCGCAAGATAGAAGTTACGTATGTGTTTTGATTTATAATTTACGCGACTAACATCACTAGGGGGTTCAAGACTCGCAGGACGGACACAGAGAAATAAACAAGACTTGAATGTGTAAGTTTCTTGAGTTATTATCAAACCAGTACGTTGCACTTACAGCATCTGCGTCCTCTTTCATGTCAGCCAGCCAAGCCCAACCCCCCCCCCCCCCCCCAAAGTAACGAGGCTTTGTAACCACCGCATCCCGTAAGCGAAAGATACGTCTTTTCAATAAGAAACGACCAGACAGTTGCTGTAGTTTCTTAGACTGAAGCGTATAAACTTGGGCCACGCAATAAGCTTTACATAAAACATTTGAGTATGTTTCCAGTATTCGGACTTTCTGGAGCAGAGTATGAGAACGCCTTTCATGTTCTAGTATCGCACCCTGAATTTTTTCCGTAGCAGACTTCCAGTTGAGCGTCTCCGTTTTGAGTGGACAACAATCAATGATGATACCGAGAGATGTATGCCAATCCACCACAGTAGCCCACGGGACAACTGCGACATCAGCCCATTCCTCACGGAGCCTTGCACTGAGAAGAGGTATCGATGTCGGTCGGTGAGGCCTGGCACGAAGTCGGCGTTCCAAAACATCCAAGGGTGTTCTATAGGATTCAGGTCAGAACTCTGTGCACTCCAGTCCGTTACAGGGATGTTATTGTGTAACTATTCCGCCACAGGTTGTGCATTATGAACAGGTGATCGATCGTGTTGAAAGATGCAATCGCCTTCCCCGAATTTCTCTTCAACAGCGGGAAGCAAGAAGGTGCTTAAAACATCAATTTAGGCCTTTGCTGTGATAGTGCCACGCAAAAAAAGGTGCAAACCCTTCCATGAAAAACACGTCCACACCATAGCACCACCGCCTCCAAATTTTACTGTTGGCAATACGCATGCTGACAGATGACCTTCATCGGGCATTCGCCATACCCACACCCTGCCATCGGATCGTCGCATTGTGTACCGCGATTCGTCACTCCACACAACGTTTTTCCACTGTTCAATCGTCCAATGTTTACGCTCCTTACGCCAGGCGGGGAGTCGTTTGGCATTCACCGGTGTGATGTGTGGCTTATGAGCAGCCGCTCGAACATGAAATCCAAGTTTTTCACCTCCCGCCTAGCTTTCATAGTACTTGCAGTGGATCCTGATGCAGTTTGGAATTCCTGTGTGATGTTCTGGATAGATGTCTGCCTATTACACATTACGATTCTCTTCAACTGTCGGCGGTCTCTGTCAGTCAACAGACGAGGTCGGCCCGCACGCTTTTGAGCTGTACGTGTACCTTCACGTTTCCAGTAGACGTAGGAATGTTTATGAGTGTGGAAATCTCGCGTACAGACGTATGACACAAGTGAAACCCAATCACCTGACCACGTATGAAAAATTATGTCTTTGGGGGTGCCCGAATACTTTTGATCACAGAGTTTATCTCCGCAGAATTGCCGAATAGAGCCATCACATCGTGCGCGTATGCACGAACAGCTATAGTCCCTCCGGAAAGCGTCCAACCTTTCAGCTGGGATGCTAGCCTCCGAAGTAGGGGCTCCAGAGACAACACATACAACGTCATCGACAGTGGGCTTCCTTGAGGCACTTCCCGACGGATATTTGTCGGGGGCGTCAGTTGGTCAGTAACAACCACCGAAGTTGAAATACCCGTAAACATATTTGAGAGCACTTGCCGTGTGTCAGCAATACAACCAACTGCCTCCAGAATCTGAAGCAAAAAGTCATGATTAACAAGATCAATTGCCTTATCAAAGTCTAGGAAAGCAGGGGCACTAGGGACGGACGTTACAGCAGCAACCGAAACCACGTCACGACACTCTACTGTAAGAGTAAGAATGGTACGACCAGGTAAGCAGCTTTGATGTTTGGCAACAATCATCTCCATCAGACCCGACATCCTACTGTTAACTGCCCTGGCCACAGTCTTATAATCAAAGTTTAACAAAGTGATTGGGCGAAAGCTATCAGGGAAAGCCGGTCCGGGGCGTTTCGGGATTAAAACAATTTTTCCCACTTTGAACGAGGTTGGCACTACTCTACCCTGTAGCACTTCATTCAAAAGAGACGCAAGGGTAGCGTCCAACAGCTGCCAAAAGCGCACGTGAGGTTCCTTGGGAAGTCCATCCAGACGCCGGCCGGTGTGGCCGTGCGGTTCTAGGCGGTCGCAGGTTCGAATCCTGCCTCGGGCATGGATGTGTGTAATGTCCTTAGGTTAGTTAGGTTTAATTAGTTCTAAGTTCTAGGCGACTGATGACCTCAGAAGTTAAGTCGCATAGTGCTCAGAGCCATTTGAACCATCCATCCAGACCCGGAGATTTTTGAGAAGGCGATCCCACAATTAGTTTGTAAACTTCCTCAAGCTGAAATGCAGCTAAGAGCGTTTCATTACGTTCAGGTGTAACTGTCATATGCAAGATGCTGACTAGTGAGTCGTAAAGCGTTGCGCTGGACTCATCGATGTCGTAGATGTCTACATAGTATTGGTGTAAGACACGTGCTATATCAGCTTGCTCAGATACGATACGCCCATTATTTGTCGTGAGGGAATGAATACAAGCGCGTCGGCGATGGGTCTGATGCCGAAGCAAATGATATAATGAAGTCAGTTTTTCCGTCACCAGTGATCGTGGCTTGGACCACATTTTCAATCCTTCCATTTGTATTCTTTTCAAGGACAACAAGTTTGCCTTTACACAAATAACATCCGCTATTCGCAGAGGGGCGTGATCCACAGCATCACAAAATTCACGCAGTATGGAATAGTAATATTCGTAAGTTCTCCGAAAGTCTCGCGCTTTGGCAGCACAGGAAAGTATCAAAGTTTGCCTGAGCCTCGGTTTTGCCAGCTGTGTCCACCAGTCATAGATGGAATAGTACTCCCCAGTGGACCGTACAGTACGCTCCCACACGGCTGGTATCACGTCATGGAGAGGCGTCAGCTAGGTGAGCGACGTTTAACATCCACAGAGTGTGAAACAATTTAACTGGTTGCCGTTCTAGATTGAGGGTTGTAGTCACAGCACAGTGATCCGTAAAGGAAGCCGCGACGATTTAAACATGAATAATCAGTCTCGCAGGCAGTCTGATAAGTAAAATCTATCTAACCGGCTACTAGAAGTCGCAGTAAAGTGAGTAAATTTTACTAACGTCGGGTATTTGCATACCCAGACGTCTTGTTGGCGTAATGAGTGGGCCAATTCATGTAATTCGCGACAGAAATTGAAATTTGGAGATTGATCTGCTGAATTCAATACACAGTTAAAATCACCACCCAACAGAATACCCAAAAGACTCTTACGCAACAGATAAACAATATCCTCTTTATAAAAAACGCGAACGAGCCGCTGAGCTACCAGTGCCAGGACGAGCATATAAAAGAAGGAAGGTAAGATTAAAATGTTGGCAACCTATGCCCCTGCCAGAATCCAACATTTCCAACTCGCGAAAGAATAAGGCGGTCCCCGTAGAATATTCAGGTGCTTCATTAAAGATCACACGAAAACCAGGTAATGAGAAATGCCTAAATAGCACATCCTGTAAGAAGAACATGTCCGCGCATGAATCATAAATGACCTGACGCAGCGAAGACAATTCCACACGATTAACGTTTTAGGAAAGGAACATGTAGTCTTGGGTAATTGATCACAACTATGCAAAGATGTACGGAACGCCCGAGTAGAGTTAAGTAGACAGCTGAGAGTCAAGGTCCATTGCGGAATCCACAGAGGAATCAGACACTGGGGGACCAGACCCCCCCATCATCGCAACCTTTTTTTCTTAGAATTCTTACCGGCCACCCCACGGGCAGGTTGTATACGCTGTTTTTGTCGGCTATTTGCGATGGCGGCCTCTGCTCACGGAGGTGTGGGAGGAGTCATAGGCACAGCCTCCTGCCCCTCATAACTAGGGTCATTTGATGCAGTTCCAGGCACTAAGGCGGAAGCATTCCTAGGAACTGCGCTAATTTCATTCTGCTAGGGAATTGCTATAGTCGGCAAATGCAGGAAATTGTCAGCGGCTGAAGACGAAGGAACAGGAGGATACTGCATCGTCTCAGACTGTAACGGAGGACACAGAGACGAAGGGGGGGGGGGGGGAGAGGGGGGGAGGGGAAGACTCCACTCCCTCTCCACACACAGTCATCTCAGAAGGAGCCACTTCGCAAGCAAGAAGGATGCTGGAGATAACTACTTCGCCATTCACCGTACCATGGACGGGAGGTATTGTAGCAGGGGACACAATCGATGCGGAGGAGGTTGGCGCAGAAGGCACAGCCAAATCCTCATCATCACCATCCTGAAAGCGACGTCGCTTGTTTGCCGCTGTTACATGCTCTATCCTGGGGACAACAGGATTATGAACCTGTCCCCGAGGTGAAGGGGGAAAATCATTGATGCGATTATCAGAACTGACTGTTCATTATAACCCAAAGCAAAAGTAGTGAAAGGTTAGCCCGGTGGGGACTACACTCCTGGAAATGGAAAAAAGAACACATTGACACCGGTGTGTCAGACCCACCATACTTGCTCCGGACACTGCGAGAGGGCTGTACAAGCAATGATCACACGCACGGCACAGCGGACACACCAGGAACCGCGGTGTTGGCCGTCGAATGGCGCTAGCTGCGCAGCATTTGTGCACCGCCGCCGTCAGTGTCAGCCAGTTTTCCGTGGCATACGGAGCTCCATCGCAGTCTTTAACACTGGTAGCATGCCGCGACAGCGTGGACGTGAACCGTATGTGCAGTTGACGGACTTTGAGCGAGGGCGTATAGTGGGCATGCTGGAGGCCGGGTGGACGTACCGCCGAATTGCTCAACACGTGGGGCGTGAGGTCTCCACAGTACATCGATGTTGTCGCCAGTGGTCGGCGGAAGGTGCACGTGCCCGTCGACCTGGGACCGGACCGCAGCGACGCACGGATGCACGCCAAGACCGTAGGATCCTACGCAGTGCCGTAGGGGACCGCACCGCCACTTCCCAGCAAATTAGGGACACTGTTGCTCCTGGGGTATCGGCGACGACCATTCGCAACCGTCTCCATGAAGCTGGGCTACGGTCCCGCACACCGTTAGGCCGTCTTCCGCTCACGCCCCAACATCGTGCAGCCCGCCTCCAGTGGTGTCGCGACAGGCGTGAATGGAGGGACGAATGGAGACGTGTCGTCTTCAGCGATGAGAGTCGCTTCTGCCTTGGTGCCAATGATGGTCGTATGCGTGTTTGGCGCCGTGCAGGTGAGCGCCACAATCAGGACTGCATACGACCGAGGCACACAGGGCCAACACCCGGCATCATGGTGTGGGGAGCGATCTCCTACACTGGCCGTACACCACTGGTGATCGTCAAGGGGACACTGAATAGTGCACGGTACATCCAAACCGTCATCGAACCCATCGTTCTACCATTCCTAGACCGGCAAGGGAACTTGCTGTTCCAACAGGACAATGCACGTCCGCATGTATCCCGTGCCACCCAACGTGCTCTAGAAGGTGTAAGTCAACTACCCTGGCCAGCAAGATCTCCGGATCTGTCCCCAATTGAGCATGTTTGGGACTGGATGAAGCGTCGTCTCACGCGGTCTGCACGTCCAGCACGAACGCTGGTCCAACTGAGGCGCCAGGTGGAAATGGCATGGCAAGCCGTTCCACAGGACTACATCCAACATCTCTACGATCGTCTCCATGGGAGAATAGCAGCCTGCATTGCTGCGAAAGTTGGATATACACTGTACTAGTGCCGACATTGTGCATGCTCTGTTGCCTGTGTCTATGTGCCTGTGGTTCTGTCAGTGTGATCATGTGATGTATCTGATCCCAGGAATGTGTCAATAAAGTTTCCCCTTCCTGGGACAATGAATTCACGGTGTTCTTATTTCAATTTCCAGGAGTGTATATATTGAAAATGAAGCAAAATTTGCTAGAGTTCTAACAACATTTATTTTTCAAAAGAAAATAGCAGACATAAATTATGCTAGACAAGTTTTTGGTTGAATACCGTAAACAACTAACAGGTGGTTTAAGACCACAATGGACAAGGATCGTGGGTGGCAGAAGTTAGTCAAATACTCTGACCCTAAAAAATGTGGATAACGCAATCTGAATTGATCTCACGCTGAGCAGACTTTGATCAAATCTACAGAAGTTTCTCTATATAGGTGCAGCTGAGAGCAAGTGGCGATTGAGATTAGCACGCCCTGACAATGGCGGAGCGGCAGTACGTTCACCTTTTTGCTTCGTGTGGCTATGTAACTTGCTGTTGGCGAGATGTGTGCGGCAGAGGCGAGGCATGAGACGGCACCTGTGAATCGATCGCGCCCATGACTGAAATGCAAAAATCTCAGTATCTAGCGATCAGGCAGACGGATCGCAATTTACTCTCTACCAGAGCCCAGAAATCATGGTAGATTTGAGTGTGTGACACACCCATTCGCTGGTCATACCAAGGACCAATTTGGCTCACTTATACGACAGAGAGCTCAAATATACCAAACGTCAAGACTGGAAAGCCGGAAACGAATAAGTGTGCCCTTGGCAAATGAGTAGTCTGAGACGTTTGAAGTCACATTGTCGGTACAGTAAGAACAGCACAGGCTCCCGAGTCGAAACTACTCGTAAGTGAAGTCAGTGTTAGGACAGGTCCCAAGTACCAACCACACATGCCAGAGCTTCGACCAGAAGATGCTTACAAGACCAAAGTCCAGCATCACAGTACCTCACACCTCTCCAGAGAAAAAGATCCGTTTTCCCACAAAGTGCATGAACGACACCTCCATCACGCCATCTTGAGCCAATCACAGGGCTTTAGAGGCGCTAAATCTCCCCTCTCACATGACAGCACAAACTCATGTCGAATCAGCACAAGAGTTAAGAAATCTGCGTTTCTGGGAAAAAAACGCCAATTACTGGCTTTTTTAAGTTTTCGTGGAGGGGAAAGGTGATTTTCTCCAAAGTCATTCGCTTCCCACACCAACAATTGAACAGATACTATCTTAAAGATCTTTATCTAAATCACCTGTGCCTGGGGGTTGTTAGTCCTAGCTGTGAGGTGTAGTAAAGATTCTATCTCTAAACGTTTCTCAGATGCTGGAATTCCTTATACGACCAAGGTGGCCAATGGAAGTGGTTCACAGACCTATTTGTAGTAACAGCGAACACAAAAATTTGTGAATTTTTATTATGCGTGTCTCCACACACAATGCCTGGTTTACGACTCCACTGTATACACTCGTTCTTTCAGACCATCGCTCCCAGCCCAGCCTTCCGCTGGCGCCACTGCAGGTAGCTCGGCATTGTTCTGCTGGAGACCTGTCTCGAGGAGGGGCTGCCCTCTCTGCCCTGTATACTTGTGGGCCTTTCCTGTAAGATTTACTGAGGGATGGGCTCGTCGCCAATTGGTTTCAACTCCCAACATACCGTTTCTGTGAGCTAAGAACCATAAAAATCCTCATGCTCTTAGTGACCTACCAGGCTCCAACAACGTCTGCTCAGGCCGTTAACTTTTTAGAATCTCGCTCACTGTGCGTCAGGTTGTAAGAAAATCTTTAATAAATTTCCATATACGTAAAATATGTAAGAGGGTAACTTGTCCTCTCTCAGTAGGTGTGATGGCGGGAGTGGAAGGAACAAGATCAGCAACCGTCAATTTGCAACACTTCACTAATGATGGCTTTAAAACAAAAACCCTCCATGATAAATTAGAGAGAACGTGTCCACTTTGATTTCATAGGAAGCAGGTTCCCTCTCGACCAGTATACATGACACGTATGCAGTAACCACACAGCTGTAAATGTGCTGGAATATTGCGTTTGGCATGCATTTCCACGGAACGAATTCCATTATAGCACTGTAATCTGTCTCGAGTAGAGCAGCGTTCACGGCGCACGTTTTGCACGTTAACAGAAGGAGTCAATATGTCCTTTAGAAAGTTGTCATCAATTTCCAGTGGGAGGTTGAACACTCGAACATTGGTATATTCGATTTCAGCATCTGCAAATGACACCATACTAACGGAGTTATCGCGATGCTTGAACGGGACGTGAGAACTATGTCGCGAAAGTAATCTTTCAACATGAAGGGGATCCATAAATTTCATCAAAATAAGCGGTGTGGACCTGATCAGAGTTCACATGAATTGTATCGTCAAGCCAATCGTGGATTTCTGGAGACCCGGGCTGCACGTGTCGCGTTGTTTTATCAAAAGCAAAGCTCACAGTACCTTTTCGTGGAATACACGTGGAAACCTTGGTAGCCACAGCCGAGCAGCCGACGCCTCTGCAAGTAGGACGAACACAAACAGACAGTAAGGTGGAGCGGAAGCGCAACGACTCACTCGGCAGACAGAACAACACTAACGGGGAGAAGACCACGCAAGTGACGCTGCGGCAAGTGAAATAAACAAGAACCTTCCCGTTCAGCCCTCAAAGCGGAACTAGTGTTTGGCAATCCGAGCGCGACTCATGGTCAACCTTTACTCGTACATCCACTATGTATATTCTCATATTTTTACTTTTTACTTTTTACTTGAGAGTCGATTGCCCATTGTCGGCGGATAAATATGATACTGCAGTGTCTAAAAGTCGTCGTAGGGCCGTCGGCTGGTGTGGCTGAGCGGCTCTAGGCGCTTCAGTCTGGAACCGCCCGACCGCTACGGTCGCAGGTTCGAATCCTGCCTCGGGCATGGATGTGTCTGATGTCCTTAGGTTAGTTAGGATTAAGTAGTTCTAAGTTCCAGGGGACTGATGACTTCAGATGTTAAGTCCCATAGTGCTCAGAGCCATTTTTCGTCGTATACGGTGGCGGCATCTCCGTTCCGAATGTGCATAACTTCTTCCTACACTGAATGAGCATGGAATTGGCGATGCTTACTTGCTTGTCGTTTGGCCTCTTCATGTCTGCTGCGTTGACAACTCTTAATGTAATGTTCCTCTATAGCAAAAGTTCCACAACACATTCTTTCCGTGTTACTATATTTATGCCAGTGGTCTTCATGATGTGTTTCAGCTGGCCCCTAAGGCGCTTAAGAAGGGCTCCATTAGGTCTACTTACACAGCAGAGCTCACCACAAAGGATTTGGCACGGAAGCCTTATGTCACTCATTCGATGGACATGGCGTAACCACCTTGATGAACGATGATGGTTGCCTCAGTGCTGTTTAGATGCACTTTGTCGAGGACCTCAGTGTTGGCACATAGTTCTCCCACTTGATGCTCTTTTTTGTTGGTGTAAGAGCCCAAGATTTTTGACGTCGCAGCGATAAACTGTCCAAACTTCAAAGCCATGAAGCAACATGTAATGACAGAAACTGTTACTGCACGCCATGAGTTTGGTACAGCGCAGGCCCCACGAATTCATAGACATAAGATGTCAAGAAGGCACAACGTAAGCTGTCGGTGGCTCCATAATATTGCGTGCTGTCTTTAAGTGGAATGAACTGGGTCCTCTGATCCAACTGAACCGATTACTGACATTAAATGGTTATGTTCGGCTTTTTCGAGACAATTTGCAGCATTTCATGGATTTCGTGCTCCCAAAGAATGACGGAATTTTTATGGATGACAATGCACCATTGCACCGGGTGTGACTGGTTTGAAGAACATTCTGGACAGTTCGAGCGAATGCTTTGGCTACCCAGATCGCCCGACATGAATCCCATCGAAAATTTATGGGACATAATCAAGAAGTCTGTGCACAAAATCCTGCACTATAAACACTTTCACAGTTATGGACGGCTACAGAGGCAACATGGCTCAATATTGATGCAGGGGACTTCCAACGACTTGTTGAGCCCATGCTACGTCGAGCGGCTGCACTATGACTGCATCAAGCGCCCGAATGCTCCGTGGGTAGCCCCAACTCACATCAACATCCTGTTCGCAACTACACCGTTCAAGAAACGTACAGACTTTATGCAGATGACGGAGTTACCTTCAAAGAAGAACTATCTGAGAAAGGTGGAACACATCGTCATCGAGATCTTTATCAGATTTGAAACTAGTGTAGAGACTGGTGCGATCAAAAAGTTGATAAACGTAAAATTTTTCACTTTACGGAACGTTTAAACGTCATATCCTGCTACAGTGATTCACAACTGGAATCAATCGAATCCCAACAAAACATGCCTGTAACAATTTGTGGCGATATGAAATTAAACTATCAACTATTACAAATTCTCAATCATAATTAAAGCTCATTTCGGTTCATTTGTAGGATACTGGGAAAATGCAATCAGTCGTCAAAAGGTGTCTTCTTATAAAATACTTTTACACCCCTTCGTAGAATATTGATCCTATCTGTTGGATCCATATCAACTTACAAGGAAGACTGGAAGTGCAGAAGTAAGGGAAGCACAAAAGGTCACAGATTTGTTAGTCTGACCCATGGGAGACCGAACGGGGGCGCTGAAGAATCCTGAACTGGCAGACAAAGACAGACATCAACTATACCGCAAAAGCTTACTTTCAAAGTTTGAAGAACCTAGATTAAGGAATGAAGTTAAAAAAATACTTCGACCTTTTATATATCACTTCCGTAGGGACCATAAAGAGAAAATTAGGTTAATGACAGGCATATTAATAATTTCTCTTCACTTAATATGAGAATGAAAAGGAAAGAAACCCTGTTATGTGGTAGAATGGGATGCACCATCTGCCGTATTGTTGATTTACGAAACAACCAAATAACTTCATGTCGGCTGTATTATTCTCCTTTATTGATCCACTACATCACGGACATGTACAAACATACTTCACAAGAGGAGAGTTCAAATGAAACAGTGGTAAGTAGCGGTTTTCTTATTTTTATTGAACGTCATAATCAAATTGAAAGCTGTCTTTATATTTTCTGTGCTCCCTTCTTTCACTGTCACTAAAATGATAGTTTGCCTATACTGTGTGGGATTTAATGATGTATTGGTTCCCCGAAACCAAATTACTTTGAATAAATTGCTACAATTATTGCAAGCTCACTGTCATCACCAAGAGCGAAGCCCATACTGGTGTGACCTAAGACCAGCATGCAGATATTACAATAATCAGAATGAATCACATCAGCTATTTGAAATGTAAAAGACGCGCAATGGATTCATCTGTCTCTATGCTCTGCGGCAGCTGTCTCCGCGAACTGTAACATACTTGCCTGTTGTATGAAATACATGCATATAAGAATCACAAATTATATGTTAAAGAAAAATTAAGTGGCAGGAGCGTTGGGAATTAGGAAAATCAGTGTTCTGTAGCAAATATCATGTGGACAACTAGTACTTCTCTTTTCAGTTACACTTTCGGTTGAAAGCATGAATATATTGGCAACAATAATGAACAAGAATGCGAACAAAATACAGAAGCGTATGGCCAAATCTGATAAGGCACGTTAATCAGACACACACGTGTACGCTGTATCGACAACTGTGGCTCAAATAACTACTCCTAAAATAATTTAAAATAAGTATATTATGAATAAAAGGATATAAATGAATCGAGTATTAGATTGCGCAAAGCTCTTAGCGTCGCATTTGCTTGTAAACAATATCGTAACAGGCCAAACGCAGCAAGAATCTGAACATGCATATGGGATTCGTAACACCGTAATCGCAAAATACACGATTAACTGTAACAATCTCAAAACTTGCTCGTTTGAGTGATAAAGTTAGCTTATACTTTATTGCCTTGGCGTGATGAATCGCCTGATATAGCGCGTTAGTAGAACTAACATAAAGGATACATGTCTTCCGTGAATCATAATCAAATTATGATAAACAATTCACTACTCCTTTTGTGTTGCCTATCTTCCCTCCAAGATGCATGAATATTGCAAAGGTACTGACACATCTATACATTCAGTGATACCCAATTTCAGCCAAACAGAGTGACAAAGATATGTGTGTATGTGTGCAGTGAATAATCAGCTGTTGCCAGACAAACGTGCTTAAATATCCTCCACTTCGTAATAATGGATGATTGAGGAAAACAGAGTCACGTTTCAAACGGTTAAACATACGTTTACTCTTTCAAATGTAGCGTGTTATGATATTGAATTCTACATCAAATATTCGTATCACTTCCTCATATTTGCCCCTTCAATACTGCAGCACATGCATTAGTTACGTAGCTGTAATGTTAATGACCAAAAGATTGTTAATGTGGTCGCCCATAACAAGGAAGCAAGAATAACTGAAATCAAAGACAACTGCGATATAGTTATGACAAGCGAAGTCTACTAATGCTTCAACTTTATAAACAGCGTACATCTGCCTTTTCGAAGCCGTAAATGAGTGGAAGTCTCTGGAGTCCTTGGACAAAATTTATTAGTGTACGTTGTTTTTGGAGAGAATTCACAGCGTTGACATCTCTTAAAAAATAAAAAATCGTAATTGTTGATATTGGTTATAGTGTAACAACGAACGATAATAATATAGCTGATGTAGAACTAAATACCAGGTTTGTAAAAGTTCCTTTGTCTGCAGATGATACAAATATGTTCATAAACAGCATATCAAGTACAGATTTACAAAACGATGTTAATGAAATCTGCTAATGTACGGATTTAAATTCATTCCTTGTCATTAAATTTAAGAAGACTGATTGTATACACTATCTTGTAAGAAGTTCTTTCCAGTACACTCATAAAATATAAGGAGGTGTTGCAGAAGTGTGACTGCGTTAATTTCCAGAGACTGTCACTTGAAAGTAAAATCAATTAGGAAAAGCATACTATAGAATTTTTGAAGCTTGAAACTAAACTGTTTTGCGTATGTATAGCTAGACATAAGTAAGTAAAAGACATTTCTCATTTCCATTCCATGATACCGCAGTATAGTATATTTAAGGTGGCTTCCCAAGTACATGTATTCAGAGTACTAAAACGTATGTAGGAGCTATATAAGATGTGAGTTCAATAACATCTGGCACAGACAGATTTTAACAATTGTATGTAGGAACACTAACTACAGTCTTGTAGTATATTTATTCGTAGACGAAATTTGTCGTAAAAAATAAAACTTTTTTCATAAAAATTTGGGATAAGATCAATCTGCATAAAGACTTAAATGAGCCTATACTGAACCAAAAGAGTATCCATCATTCAGGAACACAAATTTCAATAATTTCCAACAACAGTTTAAAAAAGTTATCTACTAACAAGTTATAGTTTAAGATGAACTGATAGGTCTTACTTGGATGCCGAACACTTGTGCTACTTATCTGAATTTATTCGCAGAAATAACTAGTGCTAATGTCGTTAACAGTGGGTTGGCTTTCTTCCGCTATTTGTCAATTTTTTATAATCTGTGATTGTATTTATGGTATTTTATTTGACTTGATTTTTAATCCGACTCAATTAATAATGTCTGCTGTAATTTCTTCCTTTCCAGATACTTGATTGATTTGAAATGTCTTCATTTATTTGATGATCTTATCTTGTAAGGAATTAGGACTTACACAGTGTATGTTGGTTTTCGACAACTCAGGACTTTTCAAAGTACTTTGAGACTTGTTGCAGCTGTCGTGATGATTGAATGACAATCATGTCTTTTAACAAGAAGGGTGTTTCGTGGCTGATATCCTATTGACTGTTCTTATAGATCACGTAGAAATTTCATGACTTGTCTTTTTGAAAATCTTCTGCGGTGTGTAGTTATTGATCTCTCCGTAATTCCTTTTTGTGTCGTATTAGTTAGGTGGTCTTTCCAAATTGTCAGTATTGTTTTGTGATCAACTGCTGTCATTTTGGTGTAGTATACTGTGCCTGTTCTTAATGCGAATTCGTCGTACCAACAGGCATTTGAACATTTCATACACAATAACAGTATTTGCAGAATTATGGAAAATCTTGCGTTTTCTCTGATGCTTGACTATAGTAATAAATTTCATTTGAAAACATTTAATTTTTTGTGACATTGTATTGATATGGAAATTCAAATGCATTCCAACTCTTTAAATAGTTTCAACTTATTTGAATCCATTTCAGTTATGATCTGTGGCATGGACAGTAAATTTCTACATGTAGTTCTTATGTAAATTTCTAATTCATTGTTGTGTATTGGACATCCACGAGGGCCTGAAAGTGGATTTAGGAAAGGAACGTTCTCTTACAGCGTGATTCAGCTGCCCCTAACATTGTCGTTTTATGCAAACTGCAGTGCTACAGCTGGCCTTTATGAACCACGTGCGACATTTTCATATTCTCTACGTTCAAGCAGTTAGACCTACAGAAAAATATAAACAATCTTTTTGTAGGAAATTTAATGTACAGAAATTTTTCTCTAAAGGCCGTAGTTTTTGAGTCATTCAAGAAAAACGTAAAAAAGTGACCTACGCACCCCCATTCCCACACTCAGCCCCGACCGGTCAGGATTCCTAATATACTGTTCAAAGCACACCGTCCTACCACTGTACAATTATTTGGGACTGCACGAATTATTTCCCATATTCGATCTGTTTTGGTCTTCATTGCCAGGCCTTACTACGCCACCAGACTAGTCGGCTACTTCGTTAACATTGTTAGTTTATACGTGCACGTAAGGGTAACGTGCGAAAAACGACTTGTGTAATTGTTACGCTAGAACTAATTAAGTTGAGCATTCGATCCGAACTTCCCCTTACAAGCACAGTAGTTTCGCAGTCAGAAAGTCGGACGAACACAACGATGTAATTGTTTATTATATGCTGTTAAAATTCACAAAACTATTAAGTAAATCTTGCACAAAAGTCGATTTTACAATTTGTAAGTGCGCGACTAAGCCGGTTGCGTAATAAGGCCAGTCAATGAAGACCAAGAAAGGTCTAGTTTGGGAAATAATTCATGTCGCAAATATTTGTGCAACGGTAGAAGTGAGGGCTATGAATAACGTACCACAAATCCTGAGCAGTGGTGGCTTAGTGTGAGAATGGGGTGCGTTAGGAGGTCACGTTTGAATGTTTCTCTTGAATAACTCTAATACTACTGTCTCTAGCTAAAATGAATCCCAGTACAAAATTTAACTGCATTAAATTTACTACAAAAAGGTCCTCTTCATTTTTTCTGTAGGACTAATAGCTTGCGCAGAGCGAGCGAGAGAAGATGAAAATATCTCGCTGGTGTATGAACGCCAGGTATAACAGTGCGAGTTGCACAAAACATCAGCGGTATGGGCAGTATCATAAATTTTAATGTTTGGTATTACAACAAGTGACAAATCAGCTGCTTAATACAGAAACGTTACTTAGTTCTATCGACTTATCATGGAAAAAATAAGTGGTACGAAGAACATAGAGAAACTGTTTTAGCAAATTTGTGTTGGATATAAGGATTTCATATCTGACTAAGAGGGCAGCACATGATATCACAGAAATGCGTATAAACCGACACAAAATCCTCTTGAGTGGTCCGTCTCATTTCCGAGAATCACCGTGGCTGTAGGTTCCGCGGACGCTAGACCAGAGTAATCTGAAATTCTGAACCCAAACGAATCCCTGGCAAGCACTCAGGGCTAGTCGGCTCGCCGGCACTTTAAAGGTTGCACGTAAGAGTGGAAGCTAATGGAAGAGCTTCATAAATAATCAATGCTGCAACTTCTGGCCTCAAAGCAAACTTTCAAGGCCTAAATTACTCGCCGCACATGCCACTTAGGACGCATAGGTGAACGCATATGATTCCCGATCCTTTTCACTGCACTACTCTAAGGTCCCGAGGGTTTAAAGCCAAGAATTATTCGGCGTATTTGCATGAGAGACCTGGAACAACTCCACTTGAGCTTGTTTCTGCAGCAAGAAAACTGAAGAGAATATCTGAGTGTAAGAAACGACATGCAGCTGTGGAGCTCCAAGCGGTATTAATTAACAATCGATTTCTGGCATTTGTGGGCGTCTACATACACTTAAGCTGCAGAATATTAGCACGCAGTATCGCCCTGATGCAGATCATTTTGTCAGCAGAAATCCATTTTTAAGGGGAGACGGTGGCAGTCTTGCACTGATATTTTTGTAAATCCATATCTTTGCCATTTTTTGTTCAATCTCATAGAAACTTTGCGCACTTATGTATAGAGATCTAATATGATTTTTTAAAAAAATTATGAATTTTTAATAACAATCTAATGCAGTGAGATAATTTTGAATTTTTTATTGCATTATTATTTTAAGGTACACTTTTTCATAATTTCGAGGCAAATTTGGCAAATTTTTTTAATGTGAAAATAATCTACACTAGTAGGTGTACAACTAAGTGCAGTAACTTTTTGGTAATTCATGCTATTATTTTCTGTGATATTTTGGATTCGAACATTTTTTACAAGCAAACCTTTCAATATATTATCAACCACAAAACTGTGTATAATATCTCGATTAAAATTTTGTTCCACTTAAACATTGCTTCAAAGTAAAAGAATAGGTGTGCCAATTTCATTGCAATCCTTCCAGTAGTTTCTGACATATGTGTTCCTGAAAGCAGAAAACCTTAAGTTGCAGAAAAATCACTTTAAAGTTCGAATTAAATGTAAAAATTAAAAAAATTAAAAAAAATAAAAAACTATCATACCTTAGCTGAAACTGCTCATATCCATATTCAATTTATTCCTCATCAGCCTCTACAGCTCTTTTAGCTTCTCTGCTCCTTTGCCTAGTAATTTTTTAATGTTCTGGACTGAAGTCTCCGGCTTCGCGATTCTTTGCTTATCGTTGCTTATCGATCATCTGCAGTATCTGCTCAGTGAAGACTCCAGGTGTAAAGCGCAACTTGCTGAGGATGTGAAGTCTTGCCACATTCCCATCATTAAACAGTGCTGCTGCTTGCAAAGCAGAAATCTTCACCACCAAATTGGAAACAAACACAGTCTTTGGACATCTTTTCCAAATAAGAGCATTGAAACTTTCATTTGGGTTCTGTGTTTTCCCATGCAGACATTTTTCTAGTGGTTCTGGTGAAGCCAGTGCTCTAAAAGTTGGTTTAATGGCCATTGAAACCTCAAAAGTAAGGTTATTTTTATGGGTATAAGCTTCCCCACTTTCCTTACTTTTCAAAAATTTGCACCATTCATTAGAACAGAGGCCACGTTGAGGTGTAATGGTTGTCGACAAGTAATGAAACCAAATGGCCCATACTGCTTTCCTCATACTGTCCATGATTGTGAGGTTACTTCTAATTGCAGCACCATAATAGACTTGCAGGCTGTCCGTTGTCTTCTTTGTTAGTCTGTTTTTACCTCACAGTGGCTTCCCATTCTCTAGTAGCTTGCCTTTATTGTCTGCAACGAGTCTTCGGAGTCGTCCACCCATCCTCTTCTGAGTATGGCCTAAGCTCTCCAGTTTCTCAATAGTGCAATCTTTTCCATAGGGCTGACTTTCAACTACATTCTTGAAAGCACTAGAGTCTCCATCTCCTAAATACTATACGTATCTTACTCCATACTTTTGCAAAGTTCTATGGAAAATGAATTTCATGCCTGCAGCTTCCATCCCACCACTGGAGCCTGCATAATTTCTGCTACAAACAGCTTTATGGGCTTCTTGCCATTCTGTTTCTTTACCTGCATTAATATATTTCTTGTGCAAGGAACATGCAGAACAATATTTAGACATCACCTCTAAGTCTAATACTTTTCCAGTGTCGACACTAATGATTGTTGAAACTATATGCAGTGAAGTATGCCCCCTCTTCATCCAGGAACTGTCACTCGAAACTGCTATATCGTTGCTATTAGTGCCTTCACAATTTTCTTGAATTGCCCCCAGGACTGCCATTTTCACGCTCTCTTCACTTACTTCTGCAGCTGCATTGAGGAGAGCAGTATTCACTGCAGACAATTTTAGGGGAGGACCAAGCGTGTTCATAATGCCACATAAAAAGTTTCCACCATCGCTTCCAATCCCTATACATCTTAGTCCATAAGCAAGTCTCATATTGGCTTCATACGAGGGCGGTTCAGAAAGTAACCTCCGATTGGTCACAGTGCGGGTTGTGGGGGGAGTAGCGACGCCATCTGTGCGTTCACGCACTCAACAGGTCAGTCGGCATGAAGCCGTGGTCGAGTGAACGTCGTACCTGCGCTAGTGTAGTTTTTGTGGCAGTTTGAAATGTGTGCTGCAATAGAAAACCCCGCCAAATGTGAAGTGCGTGCTGTCATAAGGTTTTTTACAGCCAAAGGATATTCTGCAGCAGCTATTCATCGTGAGCTTTGTGCCGTGTACGGACCAAGAGTTATGAGTGAAGGAGTTGTCCGTGAATGGGTACGTTTATTTAAAAGTGGACGAGAAAACGTTCATGATGAAGAGAGGAGTGGTAGACCATCATTGGTGACTGACGAACTCGTTCAGACAGTTGATGCAAAAGTTCGTGAAAGTCGACGTTTCTCAATGTCGGAGTTGTCTACTGGTTTTCCACAGATTTCTAAGACTCTCTTGTACGAAATAGTGACAGCAAGATGCGGTCACAGGCTGGCTCCAGGCACAAGCGGGTGATTTTTATGCAGAAGGAATTTCAAAGCTTGTGAAGAGATACGATAAGTGCCTCAATCGCTATGGAGACTATGTAGAAAAGTAGTGCAAAGATGTAGTTGTAAGATGTATATATTAAAATATTTTTATTTAACTTGGTGTATTTTTTTAAATCAACCGGAGGTTACTTTCTGGACGGCCCTCGTAGATTCTATTACTGACCTTTGATGTCTTGAATGGTCTGTCAGCATCACAGTTTTGACACAAAATGTGCAATGTGCAAACCAAACCTTCTCTCTTTCCATCATCGACCAAATCGACATTTCCTCCACAAACAGAGCACTTGCAGGCTTCTGCCACCATTTCCAGATCCACAATTCTGAAACCTGTATTTCTGTCATGATTTGTTTCTTCTAACACAATCCCTGTCCCAAGTTTTATTTTAGATGCACTTGGAGACAAGCTAATGTTTGCATCTTCAGGCCCGACCCTAACTTCAATGTCAGTGTTTCGCTTTATATTGGGAATAGGGGACTTAGTATACTTTTAAACACTTTACCAGGTATAGGCATTGTAAAAAGGGATCAACAGACTCAACGTTGCACAAAGAATGGCACAATAAATCACGCGTCACTCGAAGTCCACTGAACAGCACAAAACTTGTTTACAACACTCCACAGCCTTCTATACCACACTGATTGAATCAGAAAATGGCTCCACAGCCATCCTTACAACACTGCTGTTGTGTATACAAAAAAATCACAGTCTTCTAAAGCTATATTTTCTAGGTTCACAGGCCAAATTCTGCAATAAAATTTTTCCTCCATTTGGTACATTGAAAAGCGGGCTTGGCGCATTACACTGCTTAGGGTTTTAATCTTTTTATGCCATTTGTAGTTCAAATTTCAAGGAAAAAATTTGGGATGATAATCTCAATTATATTTACTATCAAATAAGCAAATAAAAATAATTTGTAAATTTTTCATTATTTATGCCACCGTCTCCCCTTAACACTCTTCATTCATTCTTCAGATGTAGCTGCAAAATCTTTATGTGGTAGTCGGTTCCTGGTGTATAACTATTTCTGCACTGTTTGAAAACAGTTTTGTTCCCTCGGAGAGCGTGGCTCATAGTAAACCTGTAATTACGAAGCAATAAATACAACTTATTAAGATGAGTGGCTTTATCTCGTGGCTATGAAACATTGCTGAAAATGTATTTTCCTGAAATGTGGCAGACAGCATTTGAGACGACGAGAAACAAATATGTACTTATACGGCAGTTTTTGCTCGGTCTTTCGACCTCCAGCTGGTAGACTGTAAAATATAACGTATGAGATGAAAAAACTGAGCTTGACCTTAATACAATGACATGCAAATATGAGAGCAGTATGAGAGTTGAACGGTAATTCTGTAATAAAAGATGATGATTTTCTTATGAACAGGAAGGTACCATCACAGATCGTACAGGAAGCTCTTGAGCAATTAGTGGAGTATATATCAAGGAATAAGACAAAAATAACGAAATTAATGAAGTTCGACGACGAGAGGAAAGATGTTTGTATTTCTGTGATGGGCTTAAATTTAATCTAGCGGATCATAAGACGACAGTGTTTAGGTGAGCATAGAAAAGTATGCCGCCAGTTGCTGTACCAGCTGAACCTTCCCTTCCCTTGGGCAAGGTAATCCCTTACGTTTGGAACAGTTGGGCAGTCGGAACTCTTTTTAAAGCTTGTTGAAGTGGCTGTATGTTGTTTTTAAGTGTAACTCAAAGCAAATATTCTTCCATGCCCGCAAGCTACGTTCCAGTTTATCTGTGAAAGTAAGTTAGTTTTCTTGGAAAAAACATTCAATTTGCGGAGACTTACTATAATATCTTGAATCTTAATTTTTGCCGCAATCACTTTTTTATGATGTAATCAGAACCTGTTTCGGCCTACGATGTCCATTTTCAGATGCTACAATACAGAAAGGAAAAGTTTATATCAAGATATTAAACAAGAGCAATTATTCTCACTAGGTGTAGAATTTAGTAAAGTGCTATTACCATGCATATGATTCATACCTATGGGCAGCATTTAGTGAACAAGTGTGTTTGCATTGTCATCTAAATATAAAGTCGGAAATCCGTGGGGTTTCTATACGCACAGTCAAGAGTATTTTTCCTTCTCTTACTCTTTGCGTATATACGCGCGTCTCTGTAAGACAATCTTCAACCGCAAAAACCATAAACTATGACAAATATCACAATAATATTTCCATCAGTCATTCATGAAACATGAAAATAGAATACAGGTCATTAAAATAGTAAAGCATATTTAAAACATGGTGAGATTTTTACAATAAGACAGAACAGCAGTCCTTAAGATATATTTTCCGGTACCAGATGGCGCTGCCCTTCAGGCTATTAGATGCTTGCGCCACTAGGCATGGGCTTAGAAGAGACGACATGGAATGGACGACTAGGATAGTTCTTTGTTGCACTGCGAGGTGTTGGTATTTTTGTTGGAAATGTAGAATGCCCGGAAGTCATGTTCCAGTTTAGCTGTGACAGTAAGGTAGTCTTTTTGTCGGAAAAGTACGCTGGCGTTTTTAGAGCTTTTACCCACCATTGGTTTTACTGTGTGCTAGGGGCAGGAGTTTGTTTATTTAGTGGGGCACGTTATCACTGCAGTGTGTGAGAAAGTTGTCGCTTTGGACGTAGCAGTTTCTAATGCATATGATGCAGAAACCTGGTTTACTGTACTGATGGTGGCTGTGATTAAACAAAAATAGTACCATATTTTGATGAAGACATGCTAAAAACTGTTGCCTCTGAATTTTTTGTGTGAAACTCTTACAGCTCTTTAAACAATCTTTTTTAATATTCTATTTTTTTTTAATTTTTTGTGTCTATGTATCTATTTCCCAATATAGTGATCCTGGAGACGAACATATTTGTCCCGACAAGAGCCCTGTTTGTTGATACTGTCACCGTAGACTGTCACTGATTATTGTCACAGAATCTCACCTCTACTTGCACCGCTTCATCACTATCAGAGTGAAATCCTCGAAAATGTTCTTTGAGTTTTGGAAACAGATGAAATTCAAATGGGGTCAAGTCGGGATTGTATGGGGGATGAGAAATGACAGTGAACCCAAGGCATCGGATTACGGCAGTTGTCGAAGCGCTCGTATGGCATGCTGAAGAACAGGGTATTCCACGTGCGGACGATCTCTTCGAATTCGAAAAACGATTACAACACTCTCTTGTTCACGCACCGACGTGGTTATGTTACACCCCGCCATGGTATACGCCACAATTCGAAGCCCACTAGAGGCAGAGGGCTGTAAATACATAGACATGAAGAATAAAGATGTAGAATGTTAATAATGTTTGTTTATTTAAGAGTTTTCACATAAAAATTAAGATACTTTACTTTTCAGTACACCCTCATGTATGGGCTACTTAGTTCGGTCAATAAATTTTGTTGAAGGACGCTTTTTATGGCTCTCAGTATACGTTAGTACTTCTCTGTCACTGGAACTTGTAGCGAGTGTCACCAGTCAGTTGTCAATTTACATACTTATTGTTATTTAGCGACAATTTGGAATTAATTTTACTACTACGATTATCGCTATCGATTTTGAACTTATTGTAGCTATTTACGGACAATTTGGAATTAATATTAGTACTGCGATTATCGCTATCGATTTTGAACTTATTTTACAGTAGCTTACAGGAATGACTAATGGGCAATTAACTCGGTATTATTGTGTATTTACGTGTATACTTAAATTTATGATGCATGAATTTTATCAAAAGAAGAAATACCAAGATAGTAATTCCCAGATTCACTTTTGGTTAGCGAGAGCAGCGTTGAGGAGATCACCGTCTTCATGCTGGACCTCTGGGTGGAGCAGTCCAGAGTGACAACTGGAACGACAATCCTATCGATCATGGTAGTGGTCCCCCAATAGACTCGATATAAAAGCGTTCTATCCTAGAGTCCTTAGAGGATTACCACAGTGCTCAGCACAGACCATCAAGCACTTTTTTAATGACCCCATTACAAATTAAGAATGCCCTGCTTCGAACACTCGTCCAAATTAATTTTAATTTTAATAATCAACAGCCTCAGTTGCACCGTTTACCTAGAATTTACCTAGGTTGCAGTCGAGATAACCCAACCTACTTCAGAATAACAGTAACTACCGTTTGTCCATAGTGGACATCGTCAAGCTAAAACCACAAATCTATAAATTATCGTCAGACTGTGAAAACGTATCTGAAACTGCCTCGGCCCCACTTCGTGACCGCGATGCGGCAGCCACGAGTGCTGTATTGGAACTGAATGTTGAAAATATTTAACCTCGTCCAAATATAAGGATTTAGAACAATTGCTGTCCGAACTTGTCGGACCAAGTTCTTATATCGTGGAGACCACTTCGTTATAGTCAAGCAACAAACGAAGTACACTACTGGCCATTAAAATTGCTACACTACGAAGATGACGTGCTACAGACGCGAAATTTAGCCGACAGGAAGGAGATGCTGTGATATGCAAATGATTAGTTTTTCAGAAAATTCACACAAGGTTTGCGCCGGTGGCGACACCTACAACGTGCTGACATGAGGAAAGCTTCCAGCCGATTTCTCATACACAAACACCAGTTGACCGGCGTTGCCTGGTGAAACGCTGTTGTGATGCCTCGTGTAAGCAGGAGAAATGCGTACCATCACGTTTCCGACTTTGATAAAGGTCGGATTGTGGCCTATCGCGTTGGTCGAGATCCAGTGACTGTTAGCAGAATATGAAATCGGTGCATTCAGGAGGGTAATACGGAACGCCGTGCTGGATCCCAGCGGCCTCGTATCACTAGCAGTCGAGATGACAGGCACCTTATTCGCATGGCTGTAACGGATCGTGCAGCCGCGTCTCGATCCCTGAGTCAACAGATAGGGACGTTTGCAAGACAACAACCATGTGTACGAACAGTTCGACGACGTTTGCAGCAGCATGGACTATCAGCTCGGAGACCATGGCTGCGGTTACCTTTGACGCTGCATCACAGACGGGAGCGCCTGCGATGGTGTACTCAATGACGAACCTAGGTGCACGAATGGCACAACGTCATTTTTTCGGATGAATCCAGGTTCTGTTTACAGCATCATGATGGTCGCATCCGTGTTTGGAGAGATCGAGGTGAACGCACATTGGAAGCGTGTATTCGTCATCGCCATACTGGCGTATCACCTGGCGTGATGGTATGGGGTGCCATTGACTACACGTCTCGGTCACCTGTTGTTCGCATTGACGGCACTTTGAACAGTGGACGTTACATTTCAGATGTGTTACGACCCGTGGCTCTACCCTTTATTTGATCCCTGCGAAACCCTACATTTCAGCAGGATAATGCACGACCGCATGTTTCAGGTCCTGTACGGGCCTTTCTGGATACAGAAAATGTTCGACTGCTGCCCTGGTCAGCACATCCTCCAGATCTCTCACCAACTGAAAACGTCTGGTCAATGGTGGCCGAGTAACTGGCTCGTCACAATACGCCAGTCACTACTCTTGATGAACTGTGGTATCGTGTTGAAGCTGCATGGGCAGCTGTACCTGTACACGCAATCCAACTCTGTTTGACTGAATGCCCAGCGTATCAAGGCCGTTATTACGGCCACAGGTGGTTGTTCTGGGTGCTGATTTCTCAGGATCTATGCACCCAAATTGCGTGAAAATGTAATCACATGTCAGTTCTAGTATATTTGCCAACGAATACCCGTTTATCATCTGCATTTCTTCTTGGTGTAGAAATTTTAATGGCCAGTAGGATAGTTAACAATTCGAAAGAAAATTATTTTTGGTTCTGCACACATCTGAATCTACGAGTATATTAGAATTTTCCTGATTTCTGAAGACAAACGAAATGAACTTCTGCGAAACTGGTGCAACAAATGACAATTCTGCTCTATCATTTTACAACACCAGTTTGATCCTTTTTTTGAGCAGGAAATTTCTTCTGCCTTGTTATAACTTACGTTTTACTAATTCATTTCAATATCGAGTGTAACAATACCAGTCACAAACCCATAAATTGGACACAATCGTTGGCCAACCTTTAAGTACGTGTCATCCGTAAATTCAACAATGCAGACACGTCCTGATAGAAACTGACGTCTTTTTGTCAGACTTGTTACTAGTAATGACGAAACGTACAGGCAAATAATACAAATAGTTCTAAGGTAGAAAAAAATGGTCCAAATGGCTCTGAGCACTATGGGACTTAACATCTGAGGTCATCAGTCCCATAGAACTTAGAACTACTTAAACATAACTAACCTAAGGACATCACACATATCCATGACCGAGGCAGAATTCCAATCTGCGACCGTAGCTGTCGCGCGATTCCAGACTGAAGCGCCTAGAACTTCTCGCCACAACGGCCGGCTTCTAAGGTAGAAACTGGCATTAAAATGTACAGGCACACCTACTTCCCAGCCTAAACCGAAATCTATTTTTACGTAGTAGATATATGAAGTGTCAGGCTTTCAAAGTCACAGAGTCATATAGAGCAAATGTAGCATTACACCCAACGTCCTCTAATATTTGTCGGATATTCCAGTTTGTCTTCTTTTACAGTTTTCACCCTCTACGGCTCCCTCTTAGCCCATGGAAGTTATTCCGTAACGGCTCAACGTTCCTACCATAGTGTTCATCCTTTTTGTAAATGTTTTCCACTTATTTTGCGGAGAACTTCGGTTCTTCTCATATCACCGCATCTAATTTTCAGCACCTTTCTACGGCAACACGTCTCAGTTGCTTTGATTCTTTTCTTCTCCGGTTCTACCACATTTTGTGCTCAATGTTTGACGTTGTAGACGTTTAGCTGTCTGTGGTACTCTACTTTTTGTCCTCCTGTCTTCATCTGTCATACGTTTTTTGCTCCAGGTTTGTACAAATCGACGACTTCGTCTCATTTGTGCTTATCCTCATTACTCTCATATTTCTTCGATTTACTCTCAAACCATATTCATTGTTCATTAGACTGTTCATTCCATACAGTATTTAATGCAATTCTTCCTCCCTTTCATTGATGATAGTAATGGCATCACCGAACCTTATTTGACATTCTTTTATCCCGAATATTAATCATAGTCATGAACCCGTCTTATTTCTATCATTGCTTCCTTGACGTGCGTATTAAACAGTAGAGGAGAAAGGCTGCATCCCTGTCTTTTTTTTAAGTCGGACACTTCGTTCTTCGTCTTCCAGTTTTACTGTTACTTCTTGCTCCTTATACATTTCGCATATATTATGCCTATTTTCCCAATGTTTATCTCAATTGTTTCTTTTTTTTTTTTTTGAGAATTTCGAACATCTTGCACCATTTTACACTGTCGAACACTTTTAGCAGGTCAACAAACCCTATGAAGGTGGCTTAATTTTTCTGGAGTCTAGTTGCCATTATGGGGCGCAGCGACAGGGCTGCCTTATCTTAAGCTAAACTGATCATCGCCTAAGAAATCCTCAATTTTATTTTCCATTTTGATGCCTATTATTCTCTTTAAGAGGAAATTATATTTCGAAATTTCAGAAGATAATTCACACTTCTAGGTACCACATGCAGTCTATTTTGGAAGATGAAATACATGTGTAAGGTTGCGGATAACGGCTTTCGTGAATACTCTTGCTAGAGTTTATCGATTTCGCACGAAATGTAAATGCGAATTCAGAACTTCAATTTCGTAAGTTATTTAGTATTACCATTTGCATGAATAAAATGAGTAGCTACCGTGAGAGAAGAAACTATTCTGATTATATAGGATCATCTAGTGAAGTACAGGAGCGCCCTGGACAGCCGACAGCGTTAACTCGCTGTATCCGGCATCCAGGGAGATGTGGAGGCGTGCCTGCCACGGATCGAAAGCACAACTCAACGTGAATTAACGGCTCAGGCTGATGGGCTGACTAGCCTGGATTTGGTTTTTAGTCGGTTTGCCACATGCCTTCTATGCAAACATTTAGAAAACATTCACTTGCGCATGAGAATTACTGTGGACGCAGATGCGGTACACTTATTCCGTCGTGTGGGACGTGGCAGTGTCAGGAAGTACATCTTGCCATCAACTTTCGCTAACAGTTCCAAAAACCGTATAACAATGCCGACCCAGTAGAGAAACGCGAAAAAGTTAGAAAGAAGAACATCAAATGAAATACTTCAGTCTTCTACTGATCTGCAGATATTGTTACAGTGAAGATTTATAATCTGAAACAAGTTAATACGAGTAATTCTTAACCATCCAGAGGCCGAATGAAACTTTGTACTTAACTGCAATATAGCGCTCTACTTGGAGATGAATTTCGATTGCGGAGTGTGGCTAGATGTAACCTGCGTCAGTTATGACCACAGTCTCGTGTAAGTCTGGATCTGACCTGGCAGAGCGCAGTTCGCGAGATATTTCCCTACAGTGGACACCTCCCTCCCCCCCCCCCTCCTCCAACTCTGCTCGGTCGTTGTCTTCTCTCTGCCTGGGCCGCGGCCCTGTGTTCGTTTGTTTATCAGGAGTCGAGAGGGGCAGCGTCTCTTTGACTTTGAAGAGGCATCGCGATTTCGATAGTCCTCCTGCTCTCTGAATTTTCTTCAGCTTTACTCTCCTTAATACTGCGATATCGCAGAGGTTGTCATTTTGTTTATTACTGTGGCTATCATTATGGCTTAGGTTCAGGTTTTTACTTTGGCTATTCTTCTATTACAGTTCCTAAGAATATCAAAAGAAGGAGTATTAAAAGCCGTGGTTTTCATGAGGAGTGGGAGATTAAGCAGTTCTTTTTACACAATATAGATCAAACCCCAACGATTAATATCTAAAAATGCTGAAGTCAAAACAGTTTAGTAATCTTCCTTAATGTTTCTCGTCGCTCCATGAAGCAACGCAGTGGCGTTACTCTCGTGACGAACGGTGCCCTTGTGTCGATAACTTAAAAAAAAAGTAGTATAAGAGTTAAATCACGTAACCTTAAAGAAAGAAGTTGAACTGCATCGTATGTCGCATGCTTAAACTTAGCAGAAGCTCAGAACTGCTTACGGACGACTTACCCGGAAAAGTACCTGCATTAGAAATGGCAAGCGTATTTGTCTGGAATTATGCCGCTGTACACTTTAACGCAGGTGCTTTGTCACGCAACACAGAATTCTTGATATGGGACATAATATAAATGGACATAATATAAAAAAGAAACTTAACAGTTTAATTCTAATTTGTTGGTTTTTTCGTGTCGGTGTGTGGACGAGAGTACTGATCAAACAGATCATAGTCAACTACTAATTCCTTTCTAAGGTTCCGTGACTCAATCGGTAAAAACGGAATCCTTATAGAATCACTTTGTTACCGGTCTGTCTGTCCGACCGTTAGAAGCCCTTTTTCTCAGGAGCGAGTAGACGTTCAAGTTAACATTTATACCACATACTAAAGTCTGCTATCCTTTGACGGTGCAAAATTTCTAAAAATATATCCATTTATATCTCATATTTTGAAGCTCGCAAACTCACTCATCAAAACCTATAGGGTACTTCCTGTTGACCTGCAATCATGACATTTGGCAAGAAGGAAGGTTTCACAATACAACTAAAGGCAAAAAATCCGAAAACTTTTAATTTTTAATTATTTCACACGAATAATACTTTTTTCATATGTTATCCGACAGTCCGTTCGTTAAGACCTCTTTTCCTCAGTAACGGTAGACGCATCAAGTTCAAATTTATGTCTGACACTTTGTCTATGGTTCTTTGGTAATGTAAAAGATGAAACTTCTAAGTCAATGTAGACAAAACGTACGATCATTTATGTCACATTTTGATACTCGCAAACTCACAAACTAAAACGTATAGGTTACTTACCGTTGACCTAGAATCATGAAATTTGGCAACAGTCAAGATTTTACAGTATAACTAAAGAAAAAGTCCGAAAATTGTTAATTTGTAAGTATCTTACAATACATTTTTGTGCCAATTGTTGTTTGATTGTGTCTGTCAGTCCATCACTCTGCTAAGAGCCCTTTTATTTAGGAGTGGGTAGACGTATGAAGTTGAAATTTATGTCATGTACGTGGTGTAAAACATTTAAGCTTTTCGTCAGTGCAGTCGAAAAATACGGCTATTTATGTGACATATTTTCATACCTTACAAGATCTATATCTATAACAGACAATAATCGTCGAAATTTTCGATTCCCGGGGTGGATTTACTTACATAACTAAGTTTGTACGGAAACCTCGGTGCGTGACTCCCTGTAATAAAGAGACGACTTTTCTGTACGTGAAGAGTCACTCTTTCTAGTCCATATGCTAGGAACATCAAGTTTGGAAATTTCTGTGAAGTTAAAATGTTTGTTGATATAGTTAGCTGTGGTCGGTAGCGAAAATGATTTCGTGGATCAGTTAAGAAAAAACAGAATAAACTGTTTAGTTTTTCATTGCATTATTCATCAGGAACTACTAGCTGAAAAAATTGTCAGTCAACTGTCCCCAATGAAAGATATGAGAATTACGAATATAAAATGCTGAGGAAATCGATATCTCACCGAAAGTTTGATTAATTTTAGGAAGAAGCTGACGCAGAATACACAGACATACTTCTTCATTCTGAATTACGTTGGTTGAGTGCAGAAGAATGTTTAACTTCTCTTTTTAGAATGTAACTTCCCAAATTTCTTGAATAAATAAGTGGTGAAATCGTGTACTGCGAAGTGCGAAGATAAGCTGAAGGAGTCACCCTTTTTTATCCGAATTACCGCTTTTAACATATTTTAAGGTCATTTAAATAAGTTGAGTTTATGTTTAAGGAACGTAGTATTTCAAACACGTTGTGGATATTAATGGATTCCAGTGTAAACTTACACTGTTTAAATTGCAACTAAACAAGGAAAATTTGCGTTATTTCTCGAGGTGCTATGAACTGAAACAAGAATACATGCAGGTAAAATCTTCAAGCTTCACTTCCATTATTGGTGAAGTCTACGTTTCATAATCGTGTTAAAGATCTTAAATGTATAGAGTCGAACATCATTTCATTTAACAATCCAGTGAACATTTATCTTGGCAGTGTCTGAAGTGATCTTCAAGAAGAAGTTCGCAGATTACAAAATGATCCACTCATGCTATCCAGAACAGAAACTAATACCGAAAGTTTTGAATGATTTCACAAATCTGTACCCAATAGTATGAGACTTAGTTTTTAAAACAAAATACTTTTTCGGATCAACATAGATTTGTAACAGTACATTCTCTTCAGTAAAGGACATTAAATCTCCCCAACGTACAGTAGTGTCCATTGGGTCGTTGGAACACCACAACGCTAGTTGTAGTCTAATTATAAAGCGTGTAAAAACGAAGTTAAATAAATCTAACCTGAATATTTAAGTAACTTGTTAACGTAAGTATAAGACTTCGATACAAATAACTAAATAAAAATCAATGTTTTGATAGTGTCTCTTTTGGCCTGTACATATGGCAAGTTCTTATTATACAGCTCATGATCCACGATGACTGACAGTCGTCCGTTGTGGCTCTCGGGACAGTGAGGGAAGTGGCCTGGTCTGGGCCATCACCGTGACGAAAGTAATGGCACCCGAATCTTTGAAGAAGTGGACTCTCCTGGATGCTGACATGTGGCAATCAATTCTCACGAACTGTTTCCTTTTTAAATCAAAGGAGACAGAGAAATGAGTTATATTTTTTGCCAAAATTTCGTAGATTTGCTGAGATCAAATGTATAGAAGTTGTTAATAGTTGTAATTTATAACTATTCTCGTCGTTACTTGTAAGTCGACAAGACGTCAGCTGTGACACACCTGAAGAAGGAGATTTAGAGTTTAAACATTGACCCGACTCTCCACAAATTAGGATTCCCAAATACGAAATCGATGAGACGTTGAAACATACGGCCATACAGTCACTAGGGTGTCACGTCTCCTTGCTATTTCAACCCAGTGCAGTTAGCCAGGGTTCAAGGTGAGGATTAAGACGCTAATGTTATAAAAGTACTGGATAGAAAACGCTTGATATAATTCAGCTTTTACAAAAGAATTTTATTAGTATAGACATGTTTTACAGAGTTTACATGGTATTATTTATTTCTGGACTGGTCTACAATAAGCAAATTTTATGTGAACTCCGTAAACGATTTTGAAACTAATTGTATGTCCTCCATAAAAAGAGGAAAATTTTATCTCTGGAGGAACCTTAAGCAATGAAAAGTTTGCTGCAGGGCTCTATATCTACATCCATATCTTGAGAACACTGTGAAATACAAGACAGAAGGTACTTCCCACTGTATGACCTATTAGTGTTTCTTACCGTTCCATTTTTCTATGGAGCTTGCTAAGACTGTCAGCTTAAATGTCTCTGTCTGCGCTGTTATCAGCCTAGCCCTAGTTTCCCAGTCCCTACGGAAGCGATACCTAGGAGAATGCAGTATATTCAGGAACTTATTTATTTATTTCTCGTTTAATTCTGTTGCTTTCTTTGTAAGGTTTCACTGTACAGCTGGCGTATATCTTCAAGTGGCCGTCAGGTCAGTGGAAACACCAGAAGCACTACACATTGTCATGCCTATTACAGTGTAGACAAACCGCTGAAATTAAAATCAACTTCCAGTTGTCTCGGATTGGATAAAAACATGTCCTATGTGGTTTCCAAGGAACTCTTATAGCTTTCTTCTTGCAGTGTTGGCAAGTCCAAGAAAATGCCAAGTCAGGTGATTACAGATTCGCAGAACACTTCAACACGCCATTGTTGCAGATAGATAGATGATACTTGCCACTGGAGCTGAAGATAGTTGCGTCATTAATTCATCTAAAGCAGTACCAACATTCAATATTCTCCTTCGTTTCAGGCCAACTAAAGAACACAGTTAACCCTATTCTGTACTCCTGTAACTGTTGAATCACTTGCTTTCTACTGCTATCATTCGTCCCTGCTTTTATGGAGCTAATTTTCCTTGGAAGTAGTTTGCGTGGAAACTTCTCACCTGCCCCCCCCCCCCCTCTGCTTCTTGTGTTTTTTTCTGCCTTCCATTACTTGTTTATTTATCGTAATTTCTTCTAGATCATTGTGGACTTTCCTGAGGTCATTTGGTTTGCCTATAGATTTTTGAAATTACAGTACCAATTCTCTTGTCACACTACCAGGAGTCATTCTTCTAATACTGATCAGTCGGCTTCTATATATCCATGACAACAGTGGAATTGTCTTCTCTTCTCGATACAGTTCAGCTGAAGAGGTTGCTCGAATACTCCATTTTTTTACTCTGACTTCTTGAAAATGTTTTGTCTTGTAACCCTTCCCATTAGTCAATATTGTTTTTGTATTTCGGTCTGTGTCCAATTTCTTATTTATTTATGCCATTTTCTTCTTGATCAGCGTGCACCTTGCTAAGGGTAATTTGGTTTCCCTTTTAATTTTTCGAAATTATGAGCAATTTCTCTTGTTAGTCAGTTGGAATTCATACTTCGCACAGCGGTTAATCAGCTTCTAGCATTTACTGAGAGAGGTATTAAGTTTCAAAACTGAAATTATCTTATCTGCTCTTCTCGTTACAGGGCAGTACGCCATAAACCACTTTTTATTTTCCTCTTTTCTACAGTTCTACTCTATCTACTTGAAACTGTTTTGTCTCAGAAGACTTACTACTTAGCAGTTTCTTCAATTTCTTGCTCGTTTTTGCCAATTTCTTCTAGTATATGAAAGCGAGGTATCGTCTTTCGCACACTTTTGAAAGAACATACACCACACGCAATCGGCAGCTCTGATATTATTGTCGCAGAACACGCCGAGTAACACAATCGGCATAGTGTAGTCGTTATGGTACTAGATTGTTTCATGGAGGTTCGTGAGTTCAAAACTCAAGTGAACTAAAACATTTTGATTTCTATATTCGGTTAGAGTACATTTTAGAAGTATCCACAAACGGCAAGAATCATTGTACTGGAATGTTCTGTAGCTGTATATATACCGTATGTGTTCGGGCCGGAGTAAGTTCGCTCCACACTCTTGTATCTGCAAGTGCTGAATAAACCTTCGTTAAGTGAAAAAAAAAACCTTTAAATCATTCGGGCCCTCAGTGATGATGAATGCAGTTTTCTCACGATCAGCCTCATCTACTTCGATTTGCCAGTATCCCGAGTACATGTCCATCGTAAAGAGAATGATGAAGAATGGCATCATTCAGCCTTCGCAGTGTCCATGGTCGTCACCAGCGGTTCTCTTCAGGAAGAAGGATGGCAGTTGGCGTTTTTGTGTTGATTACAGGAAGCTTAATAAGATAACTAAAAAGGACTTTTACCCTCTTCCACGAATTGACGATACACTAGATTGTCTGATGAGGGCTCAGTTTTTCTCAACCATGGACAGGTACTTGGGATACTGGCAAATCTAAGTAGATGAGGCTGATCGTGAGAAAACTACATTCGTCACCCCTGATGGCCTGTGTGAGTTTAAGGTAATGCCGTTTGGTTTGTGTAATGCACCAGCAACTTTTGAACGAATGATGGATAATATTCTAAGGAACCTGAAGTGGACGATGTGCTTTGTTATTTAGATGACATTATAGTGTTCTCAGAGACATTTGATGAACACATAAAAAGACTTAGGGCCGTTCTTAAGTGTCTCCAACAAGACGGAATGAAATTTAATCCAAGAAAATGTCTCTTTCGAGCAAAAGAAATCAAAATACTTGGGCACCTTGTGTAAAACGAAGGTGCGCGGACAGACCCAGAAAAGGTGAGAGCTATAACGGAATTTCCTATTCCTAAAAGTATTAGAGATGTGAGAAGCTTCCTCGGATTGTGTTCTTATTACCGTCATACTCGTATTATCAGAGACATTTGTATCAATGCCAGGCCAGTCCAAGCGTTGTTAAAAGCCGATGCTAAATTTATCTGGGATGGTGCTCAACAAGATTCTTTCGATGTGCTGCGAAAAGCTCTGACGACTGACCCTGTACTTCGTCTTGTATGATGAGAGAGCATCTACAGAACTACATACAGATGCCAGTAGGTATGGGATCGGTGCAGTTCTCGTGTAGATTTCGGATGGAGAAGAGAAGCTTATAGCCTTTGCTTCTAGGACACATACAAAAGCCGAGAGAAACCACTCACCGACAGAAAGAGAATGTCTTGCTGTGATCTGGGCCATGTGCAAATTTCGACAGTACGTCTATGGAAGGCCATTCACAGTTGTTACAGACCATTATTCACTTTGTTGGTTGAAAGGTCTTAAGGATCCAACAGGACGACTCGCCAGGTGGGCACTACGTCTTCAAGAGTATGACATTACCATTGTATACAAAAGTGTAAGAAAACACCAAGATGCCGACTGTCTCTCAAGAAACCCTGTCCAAGACCATCAAGACTTTGATGAAGATAGTGACTGTCAAGCTGCACTGCAGGATCTCTCTGCTGAGCAGACGAAGGACGCCACGATATCTCAAATTATGCTTGCTTTAAATTGGTCAGAGGATATGAAAGGACAATTTAAGGTAGTTAATGGATTACTTTGCATGAAAAACTTTGATCCGTTTGGAAGGAGGTGGCTACCAAAAGACATGGGCTTAGATGTTCTACGGAAATTCCATGACACACCTGAGGCAGGACATTTAGGATCCGCAAGAGATTTTTCTGGCCAGGTTTATTTAGGAGTGTCCGTCACTATGTGTTGCACTGTCGAGAGTGCCAAAGGAGAAAGGCACTTCCTCAGAAACCACCTGGCCGACTCATACCAAATACACCAGCCGAAACGCCTTTCCAGCGTGTTGGGATTGACCTCCTCGGACGATTTCCAACGTCTGCTAGTGGCAATAGATAGATTATTGTTCGCACTGATTATCTGACGCGCTATGCCATTACAAAAGCCGTGAAAACAGCCGAAGCATTCGAGGTAGCCAAATTCATCGTAGAAGACATTGTAGTAAAACACGGTGCCCCAAGGTCGTTAATTAAGGATCGAGGGAAAGTTTTTCAATCGAATCTTGCGACAGAGATAAACCGTCGGTGCAACATTACTCATCACATGACGACTGCCTACCATCTGCAAAATAACGGGCTCACTGAACGCCTAAATGAGACTTTGGCCGACATGCTACCAATGTTCGTCAATGCTGAGCACAGCAACTGGGATGAGGTGCTACCTTTCGTCACATTTGCCCACAAAACCGCCAAACACGACACCACAGGATTTACGCCATTTTTCCTGGTGCATGGGCGTGAGGCGACGACAACGATGGACACTGTTTCCGTTGCATCCTGATGACGTGGACGATGACTACATCGGCCAGGTGTTAGCCAGAGCTGAGGAAGCTCGGCAGTTTGCTCGACTCCGCACGCTGCAGGATCAAGAAAACGATCGCCTGTTGTCTACCAGCCTGGTGACCTGGTCTGGATCTGCACTCCCGTTCGGAAGATTGGTCTCTCTGAGAAGCTCCTCAGGCGCTATTTTGGATCTTATAAGGTTGTAAGACAGTTGTGTGATGTTACTTATGAAGTTGAAGATTTCGACCCCGACACAAGACGACGAAAGATCAGAGATACGGTCCACGTCTTTCGAATGAAGCCCTATAAGGATGCTGCGACCCAGGACAAATTCGAAGCTCCAGCGACAGGCAACAAGCGGAAAGGTAACGAAGAACGTAGCGGCAAGCGAAGTTCTAAGAAGATCATCGGGGGTCGGAGTATGCAGGACCGATGACTCGTTCCCGGACTGGGACGACGCAACGCCGAGACGCTGTTCTCTTAAGGAGGGAGCAACGTCGCAGAAGAAGCTGAATAGCGCAGTCGCCGTAGTTTAGTGGTGATGACACTAGATTGTTGTATGGAGGTTCGTGAGTTCCAAACACACCTGAACTAGAACATTTTAATTTCTATTTTCGGTTCGAGTACATTCTAGAAGTATCCACAAATGGCAAGAATCATTGTACTGGAATGTTCTGTAGCTGTATATATACCGTATTTGTTCTGGCCGGAGGCAGTTCGCTCCACGCTCTTATATGTGTAAGTGCTGAGTAAACCTTCGTTAAGTGAAGTTAGTGTTCGTCATTCATCTACTTACACCTTTCTCTACGTGACACTATTATGTAAATTGAGTGTGGAGGGATGGAGAAAGGAAACATGTCCAAAAGAACAGACACCAAGCACTCATATAATTGATAAGCCTCGATGAGCCGTGAATCCACGAACATCAGCGCAGGTCCACATTCACGTTCGACCACCAGCGGGAATCTAAAAATGAGCGAGCATGGAGGACGTGGACTGTCGATAAGTAATGGCGCTAGGTGGGAATATGGGTCGGCTAATGGGCGCACCGAGACAATCCGCATGTTTGCGATTAAGGCTGTGTCTGTGTGGCGCAATGGTTAACACAACTATCTAGTAAACAGGAGATCCAGGATTCGAGCCCCAGTCTGGCACACATTTTCACTCGTCGCCACTGATTCCGCATAAATTCCGAATCCAGTTGACATCAGTTCCATCCCTTTCCTTCTCTTCCCTATTCCATCTTTAGTTTACATAATTGCTTCTACATCTCCACGCACTTTCTCGAGCCAGTTGCTACTGTTCAGACTTTTTCTTTCTTCTGCTGTCATTTCAAGTTCTTATTTATGCCAATTTCGTCTACATATTTCCGCACTTTCCAACCTTTTTGGATTTTTAGAATGTATATTCTGCAAACAACAAAGAACAAAATCTCCAAATACTCATTTTGCCAACAAAGGAACAATACTTGACCTTCTTGAAGAAATTGAAATATTTATCTACAGAAATACAGCATCTGACTACTTACTCAATGACCAAACTGAACTGAGAAACAAATTCTTCCTACAGAACTTTGAAGACTTACTAGTTCAAAACAAGTAACCACTCAACCAATCCTACACCGCCTCGTCCCCCTTCCCAACCCCCACCCCCCTCCCCCTCCATCCCTCTCCTTACATCCTAATTACACTGGTGTCAATGTAAATATCCTAAGACAGAATGAAACCTCTACTTTATTTCTAAATGGTACAGCCCTCTATCGTTCACATAAATCAGTACTTTTATACATATTACTTCTAGCTGAAACAAACAGAATGCGCCTTTACTAGTATTCTAGAGCACATTAATGTAAGAACAGAAATAAGTCATCAGTTCATTGAACTTTTGTTCTTTGTTATTAAATATAAAGTGTACAGTCGTACAAAGAGCTTCAGTCCATTACAAACACTATAACTTTTTTGTATATTACCTTTAGCTAAATGAAACAGAATCTACTCTTACTAATATTCCAGATCATGTTAACGTAAGAACAGAAGCAAGTCAACGGTTAATTTGAAGGGTTGTTATTGTTTTAAATTTTAAACTTAAATATAAAGGTCATTGTCATACGAACAGCTACAAATACAATAGCTCTGTATTATTTTATTCCTGGGCACTCATGTTAATGCCACTCTTAATTAAAATATTTGCTAATAAACTGACTGTATTATATGTTAATATAAGAATTCAAATATAGCATCAGATCACTTCAAGTTTGTTTTTGTAGCAATTCATTTACTTATTTATTTTATTTCGTTCTTGCATGTTGTTGCCAGTCTGATTAAAATATTTGCCCTTACATCGACTTTAATACATGTAAATAAGAACAAATTACATCTCTGAGCGAAGTATCTCTATGTCATATCTTTTGTCAGGATCTTTGCTACAAGCAACAGTTGTAGATAGCTACAAGCAACAGTTGCACATGCTGCAACACTGGCAAAGTTTTACTGTCACAGTGTAAATTATAATAAATTACACTACTGGCCATTAAAATTGCTACACCACGAAGATGACGTGCTACAGACGCGAAAATTAACCGACAGGAAGAAGATGCTGTGATATGCAAATGATTAGCTTTTCAGAGCATTCACACAAGGTTGGCGCCGGTGGCGACACCTACAACGTGCTGACATGAGGAAAGTTTCCAACCGATTTCTCATACAGAAACACCAGTTGACCGGCGTTGCCTGGTGAAACGTTGTTGTGATGCCTCGCGGAGGAGGAGAAATGCGTACCATCACGTTTCCGACTTTGATAAAGGTCGGTTTGTAGCCTATCTGGATTGCGGTTTATCGAATCGCGACTTTGCTGCTCGCGTTGGTCGAGATCCAATGACTGTAGCAGAATATGGAATCAGTGGGTTCAGGAGGATAATACGGAACGCCATGCTGGACCCCAAAGGCCTCGTATCACTAGCAGTCGAGATGACAGGCATCTTATCCGCATGGCAGTAACGGATCGTGCAGCCACGTCTCGATCCCTGAATCAACAGATGGGGACGTTTGCAAGACAACAACCATCTGCACGAACAGTTAGACGACGTTTGCAGCAGCATGGACTATCAGCTCGGAGACCATGGCTGCGGTTACCCTTGACGCTGCATCACAGAGCGCCTGCGATGGCGTACTCAATGACGAACCTAGGTGCACGAATGGCACAACGTCATTTTTTCGGATGAATCCAGGTTCTGTTTACAGCATCATGATGGTCTCATCCGTGTGTGGCGACATCGCGGTGAACGCACATTGGAAGCGTGTATTCGTCATCGCCATACTGGCGTATCACCCGGCGTGATGGTATGGGGTGCCATTTGTTACACGTCTCGGTCACTTCTGGTTCGCATTGACGGCACTTTGAACAGTGGACGTTACATTTCAGATGTGTTACGACCCGTGGCTCTACCCTTCATTCGAACACTGCGAAACCCTACATTTCTGCAGGATAACGCTCGACCACATGTTGCAGGTCCTGTACGGGCCTTTCTGGATACAGAAAATGTTCGACTGCTGCCCTGGCCAGCACATTCTCCAGATCTCTCACCTACTGAAAACGTCTGGTCAATGGTGGCCGAGCAACTGGCTCGTCACAGTACGCCACAATACTCTTGATGAACTGTGGTATCGTGTTGAAGCTGCATGGGCAGCTGTACCTGTACACGCCATCCAAGCTCTGTTTGACTCAATGCCCAGGCGTATGAAGACCGTTATTACGGCCAGAGGTGGTTGTTCTGGGTACTGATTTCTCAGGATCTATGCACCCAAATTGCGTGAAAATGTAATAACATGTCAGTTGTCCAATGAATACCCGTTTATCATCTGCATTTCTTCTTGGTGTAGCAATTTTAATGGCCAGTAGTGTAATATAAATTGTGTAAAATTGTGAGAAGTGTAATACTAACTGGCCATCAAAATGGAAACAGGCATATGGACACTAACGGAAAAATGGCGCCCATACTGTCGCAGTACATAAGAAAACTACATTTACATCCATATCGACAGACAAACAACAGTCATGGTGATACATCAAAGAGTGTTCCATCTTCTTGCCACAGAGCGAGCAACCAGCGTTATGCTAGAAATAGTGATGTACCTTCCAGGAACCATCTGAAGATGAACCTGAAAAGGTTCGAAAGTCCGTTCATGGAACAATATATAATTATTAAAAAAATTGACTGGTTGCAGTCTTTTGTATTTACGTACATTTATTTAATCTGTGTGTTACGCTAGATGCGCCTGCAGACTTGCCTCGCCTTACAAGTTTTCCTACGAGCTATGATTCCGCACGAACGCGGCGCCTGACAGCGCACACGAGACGTCCGCCGCCCTGCGCTTTCCCCGGTCGGACGGCGCCTCGCAGACGCTCGCACAGTGGTGGAGGGCGCGGGGATTCGCCGACCGCCGTGCCGCCCTCATCAGTCTTGTGGCCGTCCCCGGATCAGCCGGGCCGAGACGCGCAATATTTCACCGCGCCCAATCCCCCGTCTTTTGTTCCCGCTCATTTAAGCCCCTTTTCCGGTCCGGCGGCCGACTCGACTCCGTCCGGGCCGGCCTTCTGGGAGACGTCACCCACCCCGCGCCCGCGCGCCGCCTTCTTCCTTCCGCGCTGACAAATTGCCGACAGCCCAGCCTGATACAGCGCAGGCAGACACGGTCTGTTGTCTGCGAATGAAATTTCGGATTTAAATGTCAATATTCTGCGCCGGGCGGAGACAGAACGCCGGAAGAGACGACAGCACGGCTGTCCCCGTGGCTCGTCCGACTGCCGACGTCGGGAGGTTAATGAGCCAAGCCACTGGCGCAGCGTCAGCGGGTGACGGCCGATACTGCATCATTACCAAGTCTGTCGTCACGGGCGAAGAATATCAATTTATCACAAACCTCTATAACTCATGCTTTATACAGCTGCTCCTTGATAGGCTTCTACGCAATTCTTTGTACTTTGGTTGAGGCTAGCACCCTTCTGAATCGTTCCTTAGTTCCTCTCCTTATTCTTTTTCTTATTTTAAATGTTAGGCATTTGCTTATTATTGTAAGAAAATGAAATGCCTACAATAGTCCTTATGGTCTTACTTATTGTGTAGCTACCAGCTTCGGCGCTTCGATACGTCATCTTCAGGCTGTAGTTGATGTTGAAGGAGTTAACACGATCCATATGCACCTACATCAGTGGCCAGCATAACTGGTTTACGCAGACTATAGTCTGCGTAAACCAGTTATATATATATATATAAGTTATGTAAGTTATGTAAGTTATATAAGTATATGTAAGTTTGGTGTCGGCACTCCAACAATCAACTCCCAACTGCGGTTAGTTTCTGCATGTAAACACCCGATTCCGTAAGGAATCGAATTCCCATGTATAAAACTGCTCAAAGTTTTGATTGCTTTACAAATCAGTTAATATATTAAATTTTTTACGTTCAGCATGTAAACGAGACAAAGTTTAGATCAGCTTTAGAAATTACGTTTAAAGTTTATTAGAAATGGCTAAGTGCTCTGATTATCAGCCTGGGTGGTAATTCACGATCCATTTTCCGCGACAACTACTTTTTCACGCATCTCAATGTTTACGTTGCCACATCTCCTGAGCACTCTATCGTAAAATGATATTATTTTGCAAGTACATTCAGTGGTACATGTGGATACTGTCTGCAAAATGTGTTGCGAATAGAATTAGTAGTAAATCAGTAATTATTTAAATCGTCGTGCCTAATACGGCAGTTTTCCTGTGTGAACAAATAAAATGTAAGCGATAATTTTTGTTATTTTCATCATTTATCGAAGAACATTAGCGAGAAAAAAATTTCGTAAAAATTTTAAATTACGTGTAAAATTTGTTGCAAGTTGCAAGTCCTCTCATCTTCAAATAGTGAGTATATCCGCGATATATGATGCAATGTCTCAAGACATATCCTCAGTGTGGAATCATAATGTCTTATCGTAGTAAACCTTTAACATAAGATTATACCTGGTGTTACTAGCAGATAAGGGGAATGCGACCGTCGTCCTACAGAAGGCAGATTATGACAGTAAGGTGCGACAACTTCTGGACGACCTGGCATACAGACCAATAGAAAGGGACCCCACAGACAAGGTGGATAAGAAGACCATGGTTCTTCTAAGAGAAACCGGCCTTCCAGAAAAGACCATTAAGCAGCTAAGGGCTAAAGCACCAGAGCCGCCCAGGTTATATGGCTTGCCTAAGGTGCACAAGGATGGTGTTCCTCTAGGTCCAATAGTCAGCAGTATAGGCGCAGCCACCTACCTCACTGCTCAACATCTTAAGAAGATGTTCTCGAATGTTTAAATGTGTGTGAAATATTATGGGGGTTAACTGCTAAGGTCATCAGCCCCTAAGTTTACACATTACTTAACCTAAATTGTCCTAAGGACAAACACACACACCCGTGCCCGAGGGAGAACTCGAACCTCCGCCGGCACCAGCCGCACAGTCCATGACTGCAGCGCCTAAGACCGCTCGGCTAATCCTGCGCGTCTCTCGCCTTATGTGGGGAAGTGTGCCCATCACATTCGTAATTCATAGGATTTCCTACAATGTCTCAGGCAGCTACAGATCTCCGACTCTGACATTATGGTCGGTTTCGAAGGGGGCCTCCCTGTTCACCCGCGTACCACTGAATGATTCACTTGAGCTCATCGGAGAAAAGTTCGACGGTGCGCTCCTGGACTTATTCAGACACATACTGACGTCGACGGTACTTCCTGTATCGAGTCAATTCTACGAACAAACGGAAGGTGTAGCAATGGGCAGCCCACTCTCACCGGTGGTGGCCAATCTCTTCATGGAAAGATTTGAAGAAGACGCACTTGCATCGGCCCCAGATCAGTCGAAATGCTATTTTAGATACGTGTATGACACCTTTGTCACATGGTCCCACGGGAGAGAAAAGCTCGATGTTTTCTTGTACCACGTAAACTCACGCCACCCTAACATTAAATTCACCATGGAACTGGAGAAGGAAGGGCTACTCCCTTTCCTAGATGTAATAGTTAGGAGGAAGGGACATGGTACCTTCAGTCACGGAATGTACCGTAAACTCACTCACACCGACTTGTACCTGCTGGCCATCAGTTGCCACAACCTTGCACAGAAAAACTGTGTACTCAGAACACTGGTTCACCTTGCACGAACTCTGTCAGATCCGGATTATTTGGCGACAGAGATAGAACGTCTACAATCCGTGTTCTACAAAAATGGGTACTCTTCTCGAGATCTTCAAAAGTCGCTGTGCCCCTTTTCCCCACGAGAGGTCCCTGAAGAGATACAAGAAGAAACGAGAAAGGTTGCACATTTCCCATATGTTGGGCCGATATCTGCCAATATCAGCAGAATTCTCCGCAAACATAAAATTAAAAGCGTGTTTCATCCACCCACCAAGATTAAGGCTCTGCTAGGAAGTGTGAAGGATGACCTGCGTCAACAGAAACTGGGCGTTTACCACGTACCATGTGAGTATGGTGTGGCATACATCGGCCAGACGACCAGGACAGGTGACATCAGGTGCAAAGAGCACCAAAGGCACGCAAGATTAAGACAGGCAACCAAGTCAGCGATTGCCGAACATTGTTTAGACCTCAATCATTCTATGAAGTATAATGATGCGAAGATTTTAACACAAACATCGAGATACGGGGACAGCGTCATTAAACAATCTATTGAAATTAAGTTTGTGGAGAATTTCATTAACCGGGACACCGGTTTCCAGCTGAGCTCGGCCTGGGACTGTGGTCTCACCGCCAGACACCACACTTGCTAGGTGGGAGCCTTTAAATCGGCCGCGGTCCGGTAGTATACGTCGGACCCGCGTGTCGCCACTGTCAGTGATTGCAGACCGAGCGCCGCCACACGGCAGGTCTAGAGAGACTTCCTAGCACTCGCCCCAGTTGTACAGCCGACTTTGCTAGCGACGGTTAACTGACAAATACGCTCTCATTTGCCGAGACAATAGTTCGCTTAGCCTTCAGCTACGTCATTTGCTACGACCTAGCAAGGCGCCATTACCAGTTAATATTGAGATTGTAAAACATGTACCGTCAAGAGCGATGTACACCAATTATGGATTAAAGTTAAGTATTCCAGCAGCAACGTACCTTATTGGCTATATTAATTACATTCTCCTGTTCCAGACCTCACGCCAGTCTGCGTGAGCTTAAACGCGTGCCTTTCGGCTTCCTCCAAACCCCGTGAATTGGCTTCTGCCAATTCCCAACATGGCGACGAGTGTAAAAACGGTCTTCTTCTTTATACTTGCTTAAATTACTTGTGTCATGGCTTCGCCACAATCTCCAGATGTACTGTCCAAATTTTATCGCTTGCAGAATCAGCAGACGCAGGCCTTATTGGATGCCCTTGGACAGCTTGTCCAGGGTCAACGTGCAATGCAAAACGATGCGGCAGCCGCCGCTCCATCGCTACCGCAGCCACACCACGCTCTTGCATCACCTTTTTGTCCTTTTGATGCGGCACTGGAAAGCTGGACCGAGTGGTCACGCCAATTTGGATTCCATCTCACCGCCTACAGAATTCCAGGTATTGAGCGGCAGCCCTTTTTGCTTTCTTGTGTAGGTGTGTCCACCTACCGTGTGATAGTGAAACTGTTTCCCTGACGCGACCTAGCAACTCTGTCCTAAGAAGAAATTTTGTCTGCATTAGATGCATATTTCAAAGAATCAGTCAATGTAGTTGCAAAAAGGTATACATTCTTTCGTACAAAACGTATGGCCGGTCAAACTAATCGGGAGTGGGTTGCAACTTTGCAAGGCCTTACTAGGGATTCTGCTTTTGAGTGTGAATGTGGGCTCCCTTTTTGAGATACTATGGTACGTGATGCAATTGCACAGAACGTTTCTGATGTTCGTATCAGGGAACAGATTTTGAAACTAGTCAATCCCTCCCTTCAACAAGTGATGGACATAGGTGGATAGGCAGGACACACTTGACTTTGCTCAGGAATCATCTGAAGCTTCGCCAGCTGTGTGTCACATTAACCGGCCCGCCGGGCGCGCTGCACGGAACGGTAAACAGCCCTCGCCCCTGTCCGAGCAGCTGCCGCCAAGCTCTCCGCTACGTGTGCCACGCAAGCAAGCAAATGCAGTGCTAAAATCATGTCCGCGGTGTGCAACTAGATATTCACGTGAGAATTGCCCGTCACGCCAAGCTATTTGCTTTTTCTGTAATAAAAAAGGACATGTTCAAAGTTTTTGCCAGGAACAGCTCAGAACGGACACTCTCAACCATTCCAGGCCCTTTGCTTCGCGCCGGAATCGAACCAAGAATACTCAGGCTCGTGAACTTTCGCCCATTGAAATTCATGTAGTTCATTCCACTCCACCCAATGCCGCTCTTTCTAACAGTGACTGTGTTCGTCCCACAAATAATGTGCATCGACATCGCCGGAAATCGCGTCAAGTCGCAAGTGCTTCTGTACCAGTGTCAGTTCACGTTGCACGAGACAGTCGCTCTTGTCGTCAGCAGGACAATAAACTTTTTGTAGACTTGGACATTCATGGCAACGTGATACCATTCCAGCTCGATACTGGAGCTGCGGTTTCACTGATCAATCACAACAAGTACAAACAGCTGGGCACACCTCCGTTGCGTGCCGCAAATGTGAAGTTAAATAGTTATTCAGGACAAGCTATCCCTGTGTTAAGACAGTGCAGCCTTCTTGCAACATACAAGGGACAAACAAAACTTGTGCCATTTTACGTACTTCGTTCTTCTTCTGCGGTGAACTTCTTTGGTTTAGATTTATTTCAGTTGTTTAACTTGTCCATAGTCAATCAGGTCCTATCAGTGAACCAGACTGTGCCTTCAGCCAGTGTTTCTCGTCTATGTGAAGAATTTGCAGACATTTTTGCACCGGGCCTTGGTTGCGCTAAGAACTATAAAGCACATTTGGAACTGAAAGTAAACGCACAACCGAAATTTTTCAGAGCGCGCAATGTTCCCCACGCATTGCGTGATGAGGTCGCAAGAACATTACACAATTTGGAATCACAAGGTGTAATTGAACGTGTGCAGGCTTCTCTCTGGGCATCACCCTTAGTAATTTTGCCACAACCTTCCGGAAAATTGAGACTTTGTGTGGACTTCAAGGCGACAGAGAATCCACAACTAGTGATTGCAACTTTTCCTTTACCCCGCCCGGAAGATCTTTTTGACAAACTGTGCCCGGGTAAATATTTTTCGAAGTTGGACCTCGCAGATGCGTACTTGCAAATACCGGTGGACGAAGACTACCAGCGCGTTTTGGTGGTTAACACGCATCTTGGTTTGTTCCGATTCAAAAGACTGCCATTCGGGTGTGCATCCGCCCCTGCATTGTTTCAGCAATATCTGCAAACTGTTTGTGCATCGGTCCCTACTGCAGCAACCTATCTGGACGATATTGTGATCTCCGGAAAGACAGAAGAAGAACATTTAGCCAATCTCAGAACATTATTTCAGGTCTTGCGACAAAATGGTCTTCGCTTGTGGAAGGACAAATGTGTGTTTTTTGCTCGTGACTTACCCTATTTGGGACATGTAATCAATGCCCAAGGCATACATCCGAGTCCAGAGCACCTCCGTGCCATACAGGACTTGCCTTCGCCGCAGAATTTGAAGCAGCTACAGAGTGTGCTGGGAAAAATCCATTACTATAACAGATATGTGCCACATGCCTCTTCCACTTCAGCTCCGCTTCATCGCTTACGCCGTAAAGGTGTTCCGTTCGTCTGGACGACGGAATGCGAACGCGCATTTCGCCAATTGAAATCGGCGTTGCTTTCCACTACTTGCCTTACGCCATTCGATCCCCAAAAACCCCTTTTGTTGATGGTAGATGCATCGGATTTCGGGATCGGTGCTGTTCTTGCGCACAAAGATGGATTGCATGATCGCCCTATTGCCTTTGCGTCCAAATTGCTCTCGTCTGCGCAAAGAAATTATTTACAGATAGAGAAAGAAGCTTTGGCTCTCGTATTTGGTGTTACTAAGTTTCATGATTTCTTGTATGGTCGTCACTTTACCATCATCGCAGACCACAAACCCTTGACGTCGCTTTTTCATCCGAACAAGCCTGTACCTCCACGTACAGCGCAGAAATTCATTCGCTGGTCTATTTTCCTCTCGCAGTACCAATACGATATCTTGTATCGGTCCACTGCTAAGCACGGAAACGCCGATGCGTTGTCCCGTTTGCCTGTTGCTGAGGATAGAGCATTCGATTCCTCCGACCTGGCTTGCATGTTCATTGATGCGGAAACCGATGACGTGGTCGAATCGTTTCCGATTGATTTTCGTCGTGTAGCTATGGCCACAGCTGCTGACCCTGTCCCTGCTACAGTTTTGCGTTTTGTTGCTACGCAATGGCCCTTGTCAAAGTCACGGATCGAGGATCCGTTAGTTCGCCGATTTTTTGCTCACAAGGAGAGACTTTTTGTATGACGTGGTGTTTTGCTGTTGCGTTCTGATAATGATCAGTCCAGGGTCGTGGTCCCTCGTTCGTTACAGTCCTCTGTCTTACGGGTTCTCCACCAAGGACATTGGGGTATAGTGCGAACAAAACAACTTACTCGTCAGCACTGTACTTGGTTCGGAATCGATGCTGCGATTACGAATATGTGCTCTTCTTGCATGGCGTGTGCCGAACAACAATCCGCACCGCCGCGGAAATTCTTTGCATGGCCAAAAGCCACTTCCCCTTGGCAACGCTTACACATAGATTTTGCTGGTCCATTCTGGAATGCTCGATGGTTGGTTGTCGTAGATTCCTTCAGTAATTTTCCTTTTGTTGTACGGATGTCTTCCACGACGTCGTCTGCCACCATCCAAGCGTTATCCGCTATCTTTTGCATTGAAGGTCTTCCGCAGACTATTGTTTCCGACAATGGCCCACAATTCATGTCCGCAGAATTTCAGTCATTCTGCAAGGACAATGGTATTCAACATCTGACATCCGCGCCATTTTCGCCTCACTCAAACGGTGCCGCTGAATGATTGGTCCGGACTTTCAAGTCACAGATGTTGAAGCTGAAAGAGTCGCATTCTCGGGAGGATGCGTTATTGCTTTTCTTGTCCTCGTATCGCTCTCAGCCCCGAGATGGTCGCTCGCCGGGTGAGTTGCTCCACGGTTGTCCTCATCGAACCTTGATGTCTTTGCTACATCCGCCGCATCAGGTTCCTGTGCAGCGGCAGCCACCTGCTTTTGCTCCAGGCGACGTTGTATACTATCGAACCTATCGAGGTGCACGGCGTTGGCTCGCAGGGCGCATTCTTCGCCGCCTCGGCCGCGCGATGTATTTGGTTTTGGGGGCCTCTGGTGAGGTGCGTCGGCATCTCAATCAGCTGCGCCTCTGTCGTCGCCTGGGTTCTGCCGCTCCCCGTCTGCTTTCAGCGACGGTGCCGTCCGGTCAGCGCCCTGGGGACCCATCTACTGGCTCGCCTTAGCCCCAGGTGTTACCGACGCTGCCTTCCATTATGCCCCATGGCGACGCGCCGCCGCCGCCGCCGCCGCCGCCGCCGCCGCCTGTTCTCCCGCCGGCGACGCCCGCAGTGGACGCGTCGCTGCAACCGCCAAGCGCCTCCCTGGGTCACGCGCCGCCGATCGCTTCCCGTGACAAGCTGTCCTCCGACATGGACTCTCGACCGCTCCGGACTGGCTGTCGTCTTCGCCCGTCGGGTGCCCCGTTCTGATGGAGGTCGACCCTTCGGCCCCTCCTGTCTCTCTACGGGCGCATACTCCGCATGTTGGCGTGCACCCTGGACTAGGTTTTCAGGCGTTTCCTAGCTCCCCTCGGACCGAATGGCAGGGTGCGGGTGCACAGCCTCGCCTATTGTTAGGCTCCCCACCTCGTCGCATACGTCACCATGGGGTCCTCCCCACGGCGAGCGGAAGCCTTATCACACAACCGTTCGCCGATTTGCGGGGGAGGAATGTGGTGCCACCGCCAGACACCACACTTGCTAGGTGGTAGCCTTTAAATCGGCCGCGGTCCGGTAGTATACGTCGGACCCGCGTGTCGCCACTGTCAGTGATTGCAGACCGAGCGCCGCCACACGGCAGGTCTAGAGAGACTTCCTAGCACTCGCCCCAGTTGTACAGCCGACTTTGCTAGCGACGGTTAACTGACAAATACGCTCTCATTTGCCGAGACAATAGTTCGCTTAGCCTTCAGCTACGTCATTTGCTACGACCTAGCAAGGCGCCATTACCAGTTAATATTGAGATTGTAAAACATGTACCGTCAAGAGCGATGTACACCAATTATGGATTAAAGTTAAGTATTCCAGCAGCAACGTACCTTATTGGCTATATTAATTACATTCTCCTGTTCCAGACCTCACGCCAGTCTGCGTGAGCTTAAACGCGTGCCTTTCGGCTTCCTCCAAACCCCGTGAATTGGCTTCTGCCAATTCACAACAGGAACCCAGCACGTAGACAACATCCAGACCCCAAGGGACACAAGTATAAGGATGGAATTAGAGATGACAGCCCAGTAAGTGTAACTAAGGACGTACGTGAAATGGTACCTCAGACAACAAAGTATCTTAGGACGCTCTTCCGAGTCTTTAGCGGGGCAAGAACTTCGGACGGAACGCCTAACACGAAACAGGACGGTAACAGAGTCCTAATTCACAGAAGGACTCGACAATCGGAAGATAAAACGTCTAACACAGCTTGGACGCCATTCAGAACTGATTTCAGCTATATTGACAACGGATAATAACCACAAAGTACGCGCACGGCGTTCGAAACAGCCGCGGCTAGAAGAAAATGCTACAGCCGTTGCTATTGGTCGGCGTACACCACGGACAGAGCGCCAGACACGGCGCGGACCGCAGAGGGAACGCCTAGCACAAAGTAGGCATAAATACCGGACTCGTTCCACACTGGAATCAGTATCGGACAGCACCTGAAGAAGACTGCGAGTCACGCAGTTGAAATATCGTGCAGGAAAGACGCGAATAGCCGGCGGAAACCAGATTAATCAACATGACAAGATTATACCTCTTGATGAGTAGATTATGGCAGCATTTTAAAGTTTTTCAGTTCTTTTAATATTTATATGAAATACTGGAATTGAAATTTTTGTTGTCTCTGGAAACTGTCGGACTGGTATCGTGCACCGTAAACCTTGAACTGGGTGAGCCGTTTAGCAGCGTGGATGTTATCTCTCCACCTCTTTCTTGTTCTGCCTATTCATCATTTACAGGTTAGTCCAGACTTTATCATTATTAAAGTTATTGTATATGAATTCGTTCTCTATACGAGCTCGCTATTTACACTAGCGGAAATATAAATGCAACACCCTCAACGACAAGGACATTGTATTGACAAGTAACGTGACAGGCACTTCGTCATTGTAGGATTATATGATAAATTCAGACCAAATGGAATAGAAATGTCCAAACAGTCGCATCAGTGCACAGTGTATACCCTCTGCCTGCAGCAGAGCCTTGTGGTCTGAGTACAAACGATCGTAAATGTGCAGAATAACATCCTGCAGTAGATAGTCCCAAGCCTCCTTTTGCTGCAATTCGGCAATGTTCTTGCAGGCCCTGGAGACCGAGTAAGTTGCCTGCTTCATCATTTCCATACAATGATCTGTTTAATTGGAAAGAGTTCTGGTGATCTTGGTGGCCACAGCAGTTGTTATACACCTCTAAGAGCACGTTGTGTCGTAGCAGTCGTACATGAATGTGCATTGTACTGCTGAAAGTTCACATCGGTTTCGAGTCCCAAAAATGGCGACAGCACTGGGATACCAACCTGTGGAACGTAGCGGGCACTAGTTACATTATCCTGCAGAAACACCAAATCACCACTAATGGGCCCCGCAACACCCCAGAGCCCAGGATGGGACCTGTGTGTGCCTTCTGGAACAGACAGCTTAGCAGGTCTACCCCATACGCGCGTATGTCCATCACTCGCATATGGACAGAATCGTCTCTCATCATCAAGACAAGTGAGCATCATTCCATACTTCAGTCAACTCTTTCACCACACTAGAGTGGCTATGCCTGGTATTTTCGTGCTCTCAGTAGTGGCTTGAGCAGAGTCGCAAGTGATCTTAATCCTGCTGCGTTCCCAATGGTACCCTACGACACATCAGGTGCCTCATGTGCCCGGATTTTGTCCCTGAATGATCAGTAGACCACCACTGCTCACACAATGCGTCGTTCTTGACGTGCATGTGTATTATGCGGTCGTCCAGAATATGATGTACAGGTGTGGGAATGGTCCCGAGTTCGAATGTCGGTGCGGCACACAGTTTTAATCTGGCAGTAAGTTTCAGGTGTGGGAATGTTCCACGGACCACTGTTGAAAACGACGACACATCACCGATACACTGTGCTATACATCTGCAACAATCAGTCCATACGGCCATCCAGCTTCCTTCAGTCTGAAGCAGTTTAACAGTAGTATGTAATCGCCAGTGGGACCTAGTTGAGTCCTAGACTGAATGTTGGAAACACCGTTCACCTCTTAGCACAGTTTCTGCCAGCAGAGTCAAAACAGATGGTGCGCACACAGGTGTCATTAGCACCATCCGATCGCCAATGACGGCGCCAAATGAATCACTAACACTAAATCTCCACAATAGGCACATATTAAATGCTGGTGCCACTTAATACAGTCACTGAGGGTGTTATATTTTTTTCAGTACTGTATTTCTGTACTCCTTGATCAGTGCATCAATGGTCTGAAGTCTTACTTCTTGTATATGTTTCAGAAGAAAATTCAGTCTTCAGTTGCACAGTTATTTTTATTTGGCTTTCAAAAAAGTGGCGACCCTTTGGTCACGCCATCTTTCAGCCCCTGCCAATTACATAGTCCCTGCAGAGGCGTTGAAGCCATCTCAGCTACATACCCAACCACCAGGACGAGTAACTATAGGTATGACAGAGAACGACAGAGTTTGCTTGCCACTAGCGATAATAGTTGTGGCAACAGATTTTTTCTGTTTAGATGAGGACAGCAGGAAGACGTGGCCTGGACGGCAAAAAGAAAAGCTCTTCCAGGAAAATATCCAGGCTTCTACAAAAGCTTGATCTCTTTTCTTGTGAGAACAGGCGGTGGCATGTAGCCATAAAGCCGACCCGCGAGGACGAGCCGGTCTTTAGCATGACAATTGTCAGTGGCCTACATGCGAGAGGCGTCCTGTTCGCCTTCGGTGTGCAACCAACAGACAGGCGCTGAGCCTTATAATTTGCTCTCGGAAGGAGAGCGCGGTCCGCTGCAGGTGGGAAATGTTCGCGCGTTTCTCTTACGCCAAGTTTAGCGAGTTAGAGCATGGGCTTGGGCGGCAAACTTTCTCATTGGAGGAATACCGATATTCCGTGTTAAGGCGGCAGTTCTGGCGCGGCGTTGTAAGTACGCCATTGATGCAATTTGCGCGGGCAGCTTGTGTGTTGGAAGGGACAATTTTTGGCAACTCCACGAGGATTTGGTGTCGAGGAGGGAACAGAGGAGATATTTTCGACGCATTTGGGTCGATGTCGACCGCGGAGAACAGTCTGGGAAGTTCGGCCTATGTACGTTGTACGTTCCGCAAATTAGCGGAGATCCACCACAGAGGATAGTTTTGGTTTTTTCAGGGCGCCAGACATGGTTTTCTGCAAATCGTGGCGCGAGGGTATGCCGGCCGCAACCTTTGCTTCTGCACACCTATGGCCAGTCTGCACATTACCCGCTGTGCAGATCAGTGGTGAGCGTATCCGCAGTCCACGACAATTAGCAGTCTTTGTCTGAGGACTTTGTCCTCACTCTAGTGAGTCCATCTGGGCTGAAGCCCCGTATCTCAACCAACTTATCCGTATGCTAATTCTGGGAATGCATCTGTTGGATTTGTAATAAACTACACTGCTGGCCACCGTAAATGCAACACCCTGAAGGAAGTATCCGAATCAAGTGAAATTTACACCATGAGTTTGCAGCGATGAGATATGCAACTGATTAGAATTTCAGCGCAGACGCACATCACGCGCGCCTGTGGCGCCACCTCATAGCGTCATTTAAGGCTTGGCGATTTCGACGAGTGTACGTTCGGCACGTGTGTTTACCTCCGAACATCTTTTGTTCAAGTATCCGAGTTCGACAGAAGTAGGATAGTGGCTTACCGAGATTGAGGATTATCATACAGAGAAATCGCTAGTCGTGTTGGACGAAACCAAACACCTGTAATGCGGATATGTGACCGTTGGATGCAGGAGGGTACGACGGACCGACGTGGTCGATCGCATTCACCTCGGTGCACCACTGCACGTGCTGATAGGCAAATTGTGCGCATGGCAGTGACGGATCGCTCAGTGACATCCCGAACCATAGCACAGCACATTGCGTCTGTAACGCATCATCCAGTGTCTACGCGTACCATTCGACGCCGTTTACAGCAGAGTGGTCTGTCCGCAAGACGTCCATTGCTTCGTCTACCATTGACGCAGAACCACAGACGTCTCCGTCGCCAATGGTGTGATGACAGACGGATGTGGACGGCAGAATGGAATGACGTTGTCTTTACTGACGAGGCACGCTTCTGTCTGCAGCACCACGATGGTCGGATTCGAGTGTGGAGACAACGTGGAGAGAGGATGCTGGACAGCTGCATTATGCACCGCCACACTGGTCTTGCACCGGGTATTATGGTATGGGGCGGTATTGGATATTACTCTCGCACGCCTCTAGTACGCATTGCCGGTACTTTAAATAGGCGGCGCTACATATCCGAGGTGCTGGAGCCAGTTGTCCTTCCTTACCTTCAGGGCTCGGCCACAGCCATATTTCAACAGGATAATGCGCGACCACACGTGGCACGCATTGTCCAAAGGTTCTTCGTCAATAACCAGATTGAATTGCTTCCCTGGCCGGCTCGCTCTCCGGATCTTTCGCCGATAGAAAACATGTGGTCCATGGTTGCTCAACGAGTGACCCAGATTACATCCCCAGCTGCCACACCAGATGATCTTTGGCAACGTGTGGAAGCTGCTTGGGCTGCTGTACCCCAGGAACACATCCAATGTCTCTTTGACTCAATGCCGAGACGTGTGGCAGCGGTGATCTCCAACAATGGCGGCTACTCTGGCTACTGATTCTGGCAGGAACCACATGTCACAGACGTCTGTAAACGTAATCATTTGATACTTGGTCAACATGTTATCTACAAAATACGAGGGCTATTCCGAAAGTAAGGTCCGATAGGTCGCGAAATGGAAACCACGGTAAAAATCAAAAATGTTTTATTTGCAACAGTTAGATACACCTTGCAGCTACTTATCTCCATAGTCGCCGACCCGACTTAGACGTGTATCGTAGCGTTGTACCAACTTTCCCATACCCTCGCTATAGAAGGCAGCCGCCAGTGCTCTCCGCCAATTCTCTACGCTGGCCTACGGCTCGTTGTCTTGTGCCGAAATGTTGTCTTCATAACCAGCGGTTCATGTGACCTGAGCTGAAACTCAGAGGGAGACAATTACGGGCTGTATTGTGGGTAATCTCACATTTCCATTTGAAAACGATGCAGGAGCATCTTCATTGCCCCTGCAGAATGCGGCTGAGAATTGTCTTGAAGACGAAACAGCACGACAGTTATGTAATGTTAGCTGCATAGCTTCAGGGGAAATTTCTCACCAGGCCCCCGTACTTGGCGGCAGACACTATTTTCTAGACATCTTTACGCACTCACTGCGAGCTCAGAAATGAGAAGAGCGACGTGGTGCTAACTGGGGTTATATTAGAGACACTACCCAACACATCTGTGCAAAGCTTTATCGGATTTTCATAGTCGTTTCCATTTCGTGACCGATCGGACCTTACTTTCGGAATAGCCCTCGTAAATTTTGTAGTGCTACCTCTTGTCTTCCTTGGTGTTGCATTTACGGTGGCCAGCAGTGTAACTTTGAAAAGAGCAATGTTTCATTTCAGCATCCTATTCATCGTGAACATTTGAATTACAATCAGTTTTTTGTGAGTTTCCGGTACATAATAAGGCTAGGAAATCTTACATCTTTACTGATTTGGGAAAATACACTGAAGCTCCAAAGAAACTGGTATAGGCACACTCACTCAAATACACAGATATCTAAACACGCAGAATACTGCGCTGCGGTCGGCAGCACCTGTGTAAGACAACAGGTGTATGGCGCAGTTGTTTGATGGGTTACTGCTACTACAATGGCAGGATATCAAGATTTAAGAGAGTTTGAATGTGGAGTTATAGTCGGTGCACGAGCTATGGAACACAGCATCTCCTAGGTAGCAATGAAATGGGGATTTTTCCCGTACGACCATTTCACGAATGTACCGTGAATGTCAGGAATCCGGTAAAAAATCAAATCTCCGACATCACTGCGGCCGGAAAATGATCCTACAAGAATGGGACCTACGACGACTGAAGAGAACCGTTCAATGCGACAGAAGCGCAACCCTCCCGCAAATTGCTGCAGATTTCAGTGCCAGGCCATCAACAAGTGTCAGCGTTTGACCATTCAACGAAACATCATCGATATGGGCTCTCGGAGCTGAAAGACCATTAGAGTACCCTTGATGACTGGAAGACACAAAGCTTTTCGCCTCGCCTGCGTCCGTCAACACCGACGTTGGACTGTTGATGACTGGAAACATCTTAGCTGGTCGGACGAGTATCGTTTCAAGCTGTATCGAGCGGATGGACGTTTACGGGTATGGAGAAAACCTGACGAATTCAAGGGCCCTGAATTTCAGCAGGGACTGTTCAAGTTGGTGGTGGCACTATAATGGTGTGGGGCGAGTGCAGTGGGACCTGTCATACGTCAAGATACGACTTTTGATAGGTGACACGTAGGTAACCATCCTGTCTGATCACCTGCATCCATTCAAGTCCATTGTGCATCCGACGGGCTCGAGCAATTGCAGCAGGACAATGTTACACCCCACAGGTCCTTAATTGCTATAGAGTGGTTCCAGGAACACTCTTCTGAGTTTCAACATTGCGCTGGTGACCAAACTTCACAGACATGACCATTATTGAGCACATCTGGGCTGCCTTGCAACGTGCTGCTCAGAAGAAATACCCACCCCCTCCTACTCTTATCAATTTATGGACAGCCCTGCAGGATTAATGGTGTCAGTTTCCTCCAGCGCTAGTTCAGACATTAGTCGAGTCCACGCCACGTCGTGTTGCGGCACTTCTGCGTGCTCGCGCTGGCCCTACACGATATTAGGCAAGTGTACCAGTTTCTTTGGTTATTCAGTATATAATGTAATATAAATCATAAGAACATGTCCACACATGTACCGGGTGATCAAAAAGTCAGTATAAATTTGAAAACTTAATAAGCCACAGAATAATGTAGATAGAGATGTAAAAATTGACACACGTGCTTGGAATGACATGGGGTTTTATTAGAACCAAAAAAAAAAAAGTTCACAAAATGTCCGACAGATGACGCTGGACAGCAAAACGTCAGTGACTGCGCATGACAATCGTGTATAAAGGGAGCTATAATGAGAGAGAGAATCAGATGCGCCAGCAGTCGCAGCATGTTGACGTTAACTGAAAAGGCGCTTTTAGTGAAGCTGTATTATCAGAATGGGGAATGTGCTAGTTCAGCGTTCAGCGCTCAGCGTTGACAAATGCAGCTGTGGCGAGAATGATTTCGAAGTTCGAAGCCATGGGCTGTTTAGACGACAGACCCCGTAGTGGTCGACCGAGCATAAGGCGTAATGCTGCTGAGACAGTTCAGGAAGAAATGGAGACTGTAGCGGGTTCGTCTATGCACCGGGAAGTCAACGCTCGTGCAGTCGCACGTCGCACCTGCATTCCATACACTACTGTTTGGTTGGCACTTAGGCGTACGCTCCGATGCTATCCGTACAAAATCCATTGGCATCATGAACTGTTACCTGGCCATTCAGTGAAGTGAATGGCATTTGCTGTTTCGGCGTTTCAAAAGATGGCGGAAGATGACGATTGGTTGAGTAACGTGTTGTGGGCCGACGAAGCTCATTTCACACTCCAAGGGTCTGTCAACGTCCACAACTGCAGTATTTGGGCTACCGAAAATCCTAGAACTGTCGTGGAAACTCCATTCCACGACGAGAAAGTCACGGTATGGGTTGGATTTACATCTACCGTTATCGGGCCTTTTTTCTTCGAGGAAATGCGTGATTCTGGTTTTGTAACTGCTACCGTGACGGGTGAGAGGTACGCCGATATGTTACAGAATCGCATCATCCCCAGCCTTGCAGATAAACACCTGCTGGAACGTACAATGTTTATGCAGGATGGCGCTCCACCCCATATTGCTAGACGCGTGAAAGATCTCGGGTGCGCGTCGTTTGGTGATGATCGTGTGCTCAGCCGCCACTTTTCGTCATGCTTGGCCTCCCAGGTCCCCAGACCTCAGTCCGTGCGATTATTGGCTTTGGGGTTACCTGAAGTCGCAAGTGTATCGTGATCGACCGACATCTCTAGGGATGCTGAAAGACAACATCCGACGCCAGTGCCTCACCATAACTCCGGACATGCTTTACAGTGCTGTTCGCAACATTATTCCTCGACTACAGCTATTGTTTAGGAATGATGGTGGACATATTGAGCATTTCCTTTAAAGAACATCATCTTTGCTTTGTCTTACTTTGTTATGATAATTATTGCTATTCTGATCAGATGAAGCGCCATCTGTCGGACATTTTTTGAACTTTTGTATTTTTATGATTCTAATAAAACCCCATGTCATTCGAAGCATGTGTGTCAATTTGTACCTCTCTATCTACATTATTCCGTGATTTATTCAGTTTTCAAATTTATACTGACTTTTTGGTCACCCGGTATACAAAGTACAAGAAATTGTGCCGGATGTCCATCGCACCAGCAGTTTGAATTCCTTCGTCCTCTTGATCGGCGCCGCACGTGGGGGTGCAGATCGGTAACTACAGTAGCTTCTGGGCAGTCGAATGAGCGACTTCTGCGGCAGACACGCGGTGCACGGCAGAGGCGTGGAGTTGTCTGTCGGCCCGCGTGAGACCTTCATGTTCATCGTGGAAGTAGAGTTGTGCAGCTTGAACGTCGCAGGGCAAAGTGTTAATGGTTGGTTCATCAGCAGTTCTTGCACTGCGAATTCCTTATGGCTGGTCTGAGAATGAGAGGCTGGTATTACTTGTGCGAGGTCGCTGATGCAGTAACCAGGTATCCGATTACTGAGTGCAGACGGTTCATTTATTTTGTATTTAACTGATTTGTTTCTTACCTTAGATTTGGTTTTTAGAGTCTGAGTTAACGTTAGCAACGTAGTTGGTGGCCTTCTTGTTTAAACACTCTCTGGGCGACAAAATTCTGATTTGATTAGCGTGCCGTTAGATTTTGTTCCATCGTCGTTGCTTCTGTGAGCGCCTTGATTTCGCTTTTTTGACGATACTTCATTATTGGTTTACAGAAAATCTCTTCTAGTGAAAAGAGTTGCTATTGCATGAGTAATAACCAGGACTGGAATTCTGTGAAAGCATCTGGACAGCAGATGCTACAAATCAATTACGGATTTTGTGTGATGTGTCATGTGCACCGTCAACGAGTGCGGAACGAGGTCAGTGTTGTCTGCGTCTGATGCCACATGCGACCATGGAGTGCGGCCCACGTCAGTTGTTCCACCGTTGCCCGCAGTAGTGCTGTCATTCCTGTTTGACTTTCTTGAACCTCGAGCAATCCCTAGGTCGTTCATTTTCTCCTCTCTGTGCTCATTGCTATATCTGATCTACAGTGACGTTTTACACTCTTACAAAGTAATGTTATTACAGACCTTATGCATATGTGTTGGTCGTGCCAGATTGTCTTTGCGATTTTTCTTCACGCTATTTTTCCAGCGCCACCCGTGCCATAAAAGCAGTGGATTTCGCCGTTAGTGGCAGTGCCTGTGGAAATATTACACGCGTTACGTATGCTGGTGATAGTGTATTTGTAGTTTGCCACATTCTGTGTGACCCAGGAAATGATGATTTTGTAATTTGTGATAAAGCGCAATCAGCGCGGCCTTTTGATGCTGGTTGCTAGTATTGTACTTAATTAAAATAATACAAGTACTAGAATGAGATTTTTCTGAACCCAATAGAGCTTCCCCCCCTACTTGTTAGTTACATGTGGTAGACCACGCCGTTTACGCTAGTAAATGTAAATGTCGTGTGACTAGGGCCTCTCTAGCGTAAGTGTTATCTAGAGATATACACCGCAACTTCATCTGTTTGCCAGAAGTACTGGTCATGGAAGCGAAAGTAATTGGAAGCAAAAATTTAAATGTCGTGTGACTAGAGCCTCCCGTCGGGTAGACCGTTCGCCGGGTGCAAGTCTTCCGATTTGACGCCACAAATCTCCGACCCATCCGGGAATCGAACCCGGGCCCTTAGCATCGACATTCTGTCGCGCTGACCACTTTTTTTATCTCATTTTTTGTTCTATGTTGTTCGCTGTATTTGTTCGTGGCGGACGTCCGATGACACCCGTTCAGGTTGTTCGTTGATCTGTTCATTCAGTTTTTTTTATTACCCTCTGGCCAAACACGCTGAACTGCCGTGCCGGCTACTACTCAGCTACCGAAGGCGAACGTTTGCGCTCGTATATCGATTATTTATCTAGCGTAAGTGTTATCTAGAGATATATAGCGATGTCATGCTGGCCTGATTTAGAATAAAGTTATCGTAAGGCGTGCTAAGCAATGTAAGTTCCGCTGCACGAGAAACGATAGTTGGGGCTGCCGATGCTTTGGCATGCACGTAGCATAGAGCGTAGAGCTGTACCGGTAAGGTGGCTGGTTGGGCGCAGGTGGTCCCGTGCAGTGCGTTGTGTCCTGTGATGAAGGGTTGAAACAGTACCAGCGATGGCGAGGCATGACAGAATCTCTGACCAGAGAGTTATTTATCGTTGCTAGTCTGCGCTTGACTGCGCGAGATTTCAGTTGCGAATTGGACTCAGTCGGAAGTTGTGTGTGACGAGTCGGCGGGCGTCGACATGGGTCTCTGGTCACGGCTCAGGACAAGGTATATTGTTATCGAAGGTGATGAAGCAGCATTGCGCTTAGCTAATAACATATGTTAATTGTAATTAATTTGTTCAAGAACTGCCCCAATAATAATTTTTCTACAAAGTAACCTTTTAAAGAAAAAGATTCATTTCAAGTTAAATAATATTTCCTATGCATTCCCTCCAAGAAGCAAAATTAAACATGGGCCAGCATTGCACGGAGCTGTGCCAAAAAAATAAGAGCAGATATAGATGTAGTTTACTCAGGTAAGAATTTTGGTTTTTGTGTTCAGGTTTAATTATTGCACAGGGCCGAAGGTCAGCGCAGCTGCCCTTATAAAATTTATCAGGTTCATCTTAACGTTAATTTTGTGGGGACTTAATATTGTTGCCCATTTTTACTATGCAGTTTTGTGGGAAGACAACAGTTCACTTAGTATTGACATTTTTATTTTCACGGGGAGGTTACACTTGGCGAAATCCGGACCAGGATCGTATTTCTTTGAGAATCTTCTGAAAAGTAGCCAGATATCTGCTCTTATTTACTAAAATATAATTAGCATTTGGCGCAACGCTTTTACTAATTTTGTGACTTTCTTTCCTCACATCATCGGCAATTCGTTGCTCTTTGTTGTATTTGTATTTGTTGGATTTTGCATTGTCTTTGTCTCATTTGTGAATAATTGTGACTAGTGTAAAAATGCCGCGAAAGACTATTAATAGTGTATCGCGAGGTATAATGAGTGAAATAACCGACTTAAATAACTTCACCGATAGTAATTGTGACACGCAATGTAATGATGACAATCCTCCATTTAGTGACAATCAGTGTGTACCGACCACCAATGTTGATTTTGATCTTATTGATGAACAGATAAATTCAATTGCGTCGTCTGTTAATTTAACGACAATTGATGACGCGGGGCGTTCTGTTGCAATGAGCGCTGCCCAGCTTAACACAACCGGTTTGGAAAATTCACGTAACGAACAGACGAATTTTTCTAATGAAAATGAACAGGATACTCAAAGTAGGACAGATTTATTTAATCCCGAAATAGTGACCGACAGCGTACATCTGACTGGCAAACCTTTTTGTAAATTACAGAATGACCAAATGGTCACACAAAACATGACAATTGCAGGTACGTCATCAGACAGTACAGAGAATAGAGTAGGTAATGTTACCTTGGAGCAATTTATGGCAAAATTGATGCAACGGGGTGAAAAATACGACAACCTTATTGAAGATAACAAACGATTTAGGGAAAATTTCAAACAACTTAATGAAAGTTTCAAACTGACGAACGAAAAACACGACAACCTTGACGAACAGAACAAACACGTTAGTGAACAGATTACAGGTGTTACCGTGCAATGTCATGACACTAAAGTACAATTACGTGAGGATACTAAGGCTTGTGCTAGTAACAGTAATGAAGAAGTTGGAACTGTTGCACAAGAATTAGATAATAGACATGTAACCACAACAGAATCACATATAGATGAAATTATTGCAGTCACTGAACAATGTTCAGCAAACGCAACACAGATACGCGACGAGTTTCATTTAAAGTCACTAGAAGTTTCACACACTCTCAGTACGGAAGTCGATAATAAAAGTGAACGACAGAACAACCAAATTGACGAGAGTATTAAAGTAACAGAAATGAAAACTATTTCAGTCACCAGTACGTCACAGAATCCGCCACGTTGCGAGCATTTGTCACACTCACACAGCCAGTGTAACTTAAACAAATTACAGAGACTACGCGACTTAAAATCCGAAAAGGTACGCGACTTAAAATCTGAAAAGCTACGCAACTTAAAGTACGAAATGACACAGACAAACAGATTCTCACACAAACCTGAACGTGTTCTCAAATTCAGAGACGAGAACGTAGATTACGAGCAATTTTTATCTATAAGAAAATCTAAGGAATATAATAATGACAGAGCACAGATACACGATTTGAACTGTATACGACAATTTATTTTTGTACTTTCACCGCTATTACCTGTAATGCAGAAACTAGCTTTGAACTGGATACGACAATTTGCTCTTGAATTTTTACCAACATTTCGTGTAATACAGAAACGACAATTAGCATGGATACAGCAATTTATTTCTGAATTTTTACCGCCATTGCCTGTAACACAAAAGCTGAAATGTATTTGTAGCGCATAATAGACCTCAGGGGATTCATTACGCTTTAATGAATATGTGCCGTAGCGTGCATAGGGCCCCGAGCTGTAGTAGTGCTGTTTCATCTTTAGTTTTCTGCACTGCTGCCTTCTCTTCTACTATCCTTTATATCTATCAAAACAGCTCTTTAACTATTGCCCTATCTAGTATTAAGAAATGTGAGTAAAGAAAACCTGATACGACAAATTTTACCGAAAGTGACAGTTCTCTTTAGATACTCCCGAAATGACAACTATCGCCATAACTTTAATAACAGATAAAATTGTGATCATCAGTATGTACAAAATTTTCAGTAGTCGCAACCACATTTTAGTAACAATACAGGTTTTTCACCGCAACAGCATGAAAGTCAGCCGGTTAGCATACCTAACCAACAATGCAGTCTACAAGGTCAACCAAACTTTAATGTTTCGCCGCGTGCACGTATAGTCTCAGCCTCAACAAATAGTAACACACAGCAACAAGGAAATAACTACGTACAGAAAACACACTACTTCAATTCCTATCGCAATGAGCCGTATAGGAATGACTATCACGACAGACGTAAAAATAATGAGCAAAATTTTCAGCGTACATATAATAACAGTCGGTCTTACCAACAGCAAAATGATCAGCAACAACATATTATCATGAATGCACCAGACAGTAGGTATCATCCAGAGCGTAATGCGTCAGGAAGAAACACAGAACAGTACAAATAGTTGAAATGCCACAGCATCCTCCTGAAAATAGTAGCGCGTCAGGTAGAATTTGATTAAATACAGTACAGGTTGCATATTTCAGTAACGCAAACAATACTTTTGACACGCAGAATCTTGTTCACGAGAATGTTATTTGAAACACGCCTTATTAAATGCGCCACTTTTATCGCACACAGATCTTAGCAGAAATTTTTCATTGCCACCGACAGTTCTAACACCGCTTTAGGAGTACATATTTTCCAGGAAATTGAAGAAGATGGCTCTACAGTAATTAAAAACATCGCATTTGCAAGTCGCATTTTGTCACCAGCTGAACGTAATTATTCTGTTACTAAACTGGAAACATTATGTGTTGTATGGGCTTTTACGAGATTTAGGCACTTTCTTTATGGCAGACATACCACCGTATACACAGACGACAGAGCGATACAATTTTTACTTTCAGCTAAATTTTCACACGACAGATTAAGCAGATGGAAGCTTTATTTACAAGAATTTAATTTCACAATTGTTCACATTCCCGGCAGACGCACTATCCCGTTCTCTCAGCAACAATCAGCAAGACATCGCAACCAACTTCTGTAAAGCAAATTTCAGCGTGATGTACATTCAACAAGTTGCATTTGAAAATTTCATTCCGTCGTCATTACAGGACATAGCACAAGAGCAGAATAAAGACAATGTGTGGAAAGAGATTAAACACCTCTGGCAAGATAGGAATAATGTTACGATTAGAAACCATTACACTGTACGCAATGACATTCTATTTCGCCGCTCTCATCCTGACAACAACAATTGGTTATTATGCATTCCTGACGAGCATGTTAACAAATTAATCTGGTATACTCATTTAAGTTATGCACATTACGGAGCTAGAAAATGTTTTCTTATACTGAGACAGAACTGTTATTTTGCCAACATGGAGAAACGTATACGACCAGTTTTAGCGTCATGTAAAATCTGCCAGAAAGCTAAGTCAGACACAACTTCACATATTCCTCCATTATATCCCATTGTACCTGTTGAATTGAGACATATGGCCGCTGTAGACATTTTTGGTCCGATTCCCAGAAGTAATAGAGGTTTTTGTTACATCTTTGTCGCTGTTGAACTCACTTCAAAATTTGTTACCTTCACTCCGTTACGCAAAGCTACTGCTAAAACTGTTTAGAAAGCATTTGTAAAACATTTTCTATTTCATGTAGGGCATGTGATGGAAGTAACTTCCGACAATGGATCACAATTTCGATCTGCTATATGGACACGTATGTTACGAGCTAGAAACATTTCTCCGATCTATATATCTAGGTACCATGCTTCTTCAAACCCTTGTGAACGATTAATGAAAGAAATTGGTAAACTGTGTAGAATATACTGCCATAAAAGACATATTGATTGGGACACACACATACTCTCATTCCAGGATGTAATTAATTCCATACCAAATGAATCTACTATGCTATCTCCGTCTGTTATACTGAAAAATGTTGAACCACCTAACAAAATTAAAGAATTAGTAACATTTCCTACATCTCGTCGACTACGACACCATGAAATAATTGACATTGCGCTGAACAACATCAAACGTGTCGCAGAGCGCCGGAGAAGACAACAAAAACAGGTTTGTATGCGCCGTGACTTTCACCTTGGACAGAAGATATTAGTACGTACTCACCATTTATCTAATAAATGAAAAGGTAGGTGCAGTAAATTTGAACTTCTATACGCAGGACCATATCGGATTCGCAGCATTCCTCACCCCAATGTTGTACACGACGAAACTTTGAGAACCTGAAAATCGAAAGGAAACCATCACGTGTCGAACGTCAAACCTTTTAATGAATGAAGATACTTTATGATTTATCACACTGTAATGCCATTTCCTAATTTTTTTATGACCACTTATGCAATTATATTCACATGAACACCTACTGATGATTATCGCATTTTTTCTTGGCAAGTGCTCGGCAAGGTAAGGTTAGCAGGTCGCTCTTCTTGTCGTTACACATCAGACCGTGCATATTTTTTGTGGTGTCACCGCCAGACACCACACTTGCTAGGTGGTAGCTTAAATCGGCCGCGGTCCATTAGTACATGTCGGACCCGCGTGTCGCCACTGTCAGGATCGCAGACCGAGCGCCACCACAAGGCAGGTCTCGAGAGACGTACTAGCACTCGCCCCAGTTGTACGGACGACATTGCTAGCGACTACACGTACGAAGCTTTTCTCTCATTTGCCGAGAGACAGTTAGAATAGCCTTCAGCTAAGTTAGTGGCTACGACCTAGCAAGGCGCCATTTGTACCATTGTATGTATCTCAAGATAGTCTCACTTGTATCATCAAGAATGCTGTATACCAAAGGATAGATAAAAGTTAAGTGTTCTAGTAGCTACGTTCTTTTCTTTATCACATTCATTACGAATCCTGTTCCAGACTTAACGCCAGACGGCGTGAGTTGACGCGTGCCCTTTCGGCTACTTCACTGTGGACTGGCTGCCTTAACAGTCCACTACATTGGCGACGCGGATTAATCAGGATCTTGTTCTTTCTCATTGCTTCCGTTTACTTGTGTCATGGCTTCGCCACATTCTCCAGATGTACTGTCCGAATTTTATCGCTGGCAGAATCAGCAGACGCAGGCGTTATTGGATGCCCTGGGACAGCTCGTCCGGGGTCAACGTGCGCTGCAAAACGATGCGGCCGCCGCCGCTTCATCGCTACCGCAGCCACAACACGTCGTTGTACCGTCCTTCCGTAGTTTTGATGCAGCCAACGAATCTTGGACAGAATGGTCCCGACAGTTTGGATTTCATCTCGTCGCCTACAGAATTCAAGGTAATGAGCGGCAGCCGTTTTTGCTTTCGTGTGTAGGTGTGTCCACCTACCGTGTGATAGTGAAATTGTTTCCCCGGCGCGACGTAGCAACTCTGTCATACGAAGAAATTTTGTCTGCTTTAGATGCCTATTTCAAAGAAACAGTTAATGTAGTTGCAAAACGGTATACGTTCTTCCGTACAAAACGTACGGCCGGTCAAACTAATCGGGAGTGGGTAGCAACTTTGCAAGGACTTACTAGGGAGTGTGCATTTGAATGTGACTGTGGACTCCCTTATTCCGATACTATGGTGCGTGATGCAGTAGCACAGAACGTTTCAGATGTTCGCATAAGGGAACAGATTTTGAAACTAGTTAATCCCTCCCTTCAACAAGTGATGGACATATTGGATAGGCAAGACACACTTGACTTTGCTCAGGAATCATTTGAAACTTCTTCAGCAGTGTGTCGCATTAACCGGCCTGCCGGGCGCGCTGCGCGGACCTGTAAACAGCCTTCGCGCACGTCCGCACCGCCACGTGTCCCGCAAAGGCAAGCAAATGCAGTGAAATCATGCCCGCGGTGTGCAACTAGACATTTGCGTGACAATTGCCCGTCACGCCAAGCTATTTGCTTTTACTGTCATAAGAAAGGACATGTTCGAAGTGTTTGTCATAAAAAGCTCAGATCAGACAATCACATCCATTCCAGGCCCTTTGCTTCGCGCCGGAATCGAACCAAGGACAATCGGGCTCGTGAACCTTCGCCCATGGACATTCATGTAGGTAATTCCACCCCGTCCAGTGTTCCTCTCGCTAACAGTGACTGTGTTCGTCCCACAAAAAGTGTGCGTCGACGTCGACGGAAGTCCCGTCACGTCGCACGTGATTCTGTACCAGTGTCTGTTCACGTTGCACGTGAAAGTCGCTCTTGTCGTCGGCAGGACAATAAACTTTTTGTCGACTTCGACTTTGACGGCAAAGTGATACCGTTCCAGCTCGATACCGGAGCTGCAGTTTCATTGATCAATCACGACACGTACAAACAACTGGGCAAACCTCCGTTGCGTGCCGCAAATGTTCAGGTCAATAGTTATTCAGGACAGAAAATACCTGTGTTAGGACAGTGCAGCCTTCTTGCAACATACAAGGGACAAACAAAACTTGTGTCTTTTTATGTTCTTCGTTCTTCTTCGGCAGTGAACTTGTTTGGTTTAGATTTATTTCAGTTGTTTAACATGTCTATAGTACATCAGGTACTATCAGTGAACGAGACTGTGCCTTTCGCCAGTGTTTCTAGTCTATGTGAAGACTTTGCGGACATTTTTGCACCGGGCCGTGGTTGCGCTAAGAACTATGAAGCACATTTGGAACTGAAAGTAAACGCGCAACCGAAGTTTTTCAGAGCGCGCAATGTTCCCCACGCATTGCGTTCTGAGGTCGCCAACCGCTACGATATCTTGTATCGGTCCGCTGCTAAGCACGGCAACGCTGATGCGTTGTCCCGTTTGCCTGTTGCTGAGGATAAAGCATTCGATTCTTCCGAACTTGCTTGCATGTTCATTGACTCGGAAACCGATGACGTGGTCGAATCGTTTCCGATTGATTTTCGTCGTGTAGCTACAGCCACAGCTGCTGACCCTGTCCTTGCTACTGTTTTGCGTTTTGTTGCTACGCAATGGCCCTTGTCAAAGTCACGGATTGAGGATCCGTTGGTTCGCCGATTTTTTGCTCACAAGGAGAGACTTTTTGTACGACGTGGTGTTTTGTTGTTGCGTTCTGATAATGATCAGTCTATGGTCGTGGTTCCGCGTTCGTTACAGTCCTCTGTCTTACGGCTTCTTCACCAAGGACATTGGGGTATAGTGCGCACGAAAAAACTTGCTCGTCAGCACTGTACTTGGTTCGGAATCGATGCTGCGATTACGAATATGTGCTCTTCTTGCATGGCGTGTGCCGAACAACAATCCGCCCCACTGCGGAAATTCTTTGCATGGCCAAAAGCCACTTCCCCTTGGCAACGCTTACATATCGATTTTGCTGGTCCATTCTGGAATGCGCGATGGTTGGTTGTTGTCGATTCCTTCAGTAATTTTCCATTTGTTGTCCGGATGTCTTCTACGACGTCTTCTGCCACAATCCAAGCGTTGTCTGCTATTTTTTGCATTGAAGGTCTTCCACAGACTATTGTTTCCGACAATGGCCCACAATTCATGTCCGCAGAATTTCAGTCATTCTGCAAGGCCAATGGTATTCAACATCTGACATCCGCGCCGTTTTCGCCTCAGTCAAACGGTGCTGCTGAACGATTGGTCCGGACTTTCAAGTCACAAATGTTGAAGTTGAAAGAGTCTCATTCTCGGGAGGACGCATTGTTGCTCTTTTTGTCCTCGTATCGCTCTCAGCCCCGCGATGGTCGCTCGCCGGCTGAGTTGCTCCACGGTCGTCCTCATCGAACCTTGATGTCTTTGCTGCATCCGCCGCATCGGGTTCCTGTGCAGCGGCAGACTCCTGCTTTTGCTCCCGGCGACGTTGTCTTTTATCGCACCTATCGAGGTTCACGGCGTTGGCTCGCAGGGCGCATTCTTCGCTGCCTCGGCCGCGCTATGTATTTGGTTTTGGGGGCCTCTGGTGAGGTGCGTCGGCATCTCAATCAGCTGCGCCTCTGTCGTCGCACGGGTTCTGCCGCTCCCCGTCTGCTTTCAGCGACGGTGACGTCCGCTCAGCGCCCTGGGGACCCATCTACTGGCTCGCCTCATCCCCTGGTGTTACTGACGATGCCTTCCATTTTGCCTCATGGCGTCGCGCCGCCGCCGCAGCCACCGCCGGCGCCGCCCGAAGTGGACGCTTCGCTGCAGCCGCCAAGCGCCTCCCTGGGTCACGCTCCGCCGCTCGCTTGCCGTGACCAGCTGTCCTCCGCCATGGAACTCTTGCCCGCTCCGGACCAGATGTCATCGCGCGTCGGTTAACCCGACGCAATGGAGGTCGACCCTTCGGCCCCTCCTGTCTCATTACGGGCGCATACACCGCATGTTGACGTGCACCCTGGACTAGGTTTTCAGGCGTTTCCTAGCTCCCCTCGGACCGAATGGCAGGGTGCGGGTGGCACAGCCTCGCCTGTTGTTAGGCTCCCCACCCCATCGCATACATCAACATGGGTCCTCCCCACGGCGGGCGGAAGCCTTATCACACGACCGTTCGCCGATTTGCGGGGGAGGAATGTGGTGTCACCGCCAGACACCACACTTGCTAGGTGGTAGCTTAAATCGGCCGCGGTCCATTAGTACATGTCGGACCCGCGTGTCGCCACTGTCAGGATCGCAGACCGAGCGCCACCACAAGGCAGGTCTCGAGAGACGTACTAGCACTCGCCCCAGTTGTACGGACGACATTGCTAGCGACTACACGTACGAAGCTTTTCTCTCATTTGCCGAGAGACAGTTAGAATAGCCTTCAGCTAAGTTAGTGGCTACGACCTAGCAAGGCGCCATTTGTACCATTGTATGTATCTCAAGATAGTCTCATTGTATCATCAAGAATGCTGTATACCAAAGGATAGCTAAAAGTTAAGTGTTCTAGTAGCTACGTTCTTTTCTTTATCACATTCATTACGAATCCTGTTCCAGACTTAACGCCAGATGGCGTGAGTTGACCCGTGCCCTTTCGGCTACTTCACTGTGGACTGGCTGCCTTAACAGTCCACTACATTTTTCCAGATGAATTTACACATTTTATGACCATTTATGCAATTATATTTATGTGATTACTTACTGATGACTGTCGAATTTTTTCTTGGCAAGTGCCCGGCAAGGTAAGGTTAGCAGGTCGCTTTTCTTGTCGTTACATATCAGACTGTGCACATTTTTCCCGATAAACTTACGTGTCTTATGAATAATTATGCAATTTTATCTAATGACATATTAATTTTATTAAATTCTCTCTTCATTAAAGTCTTTAATTCTCGCCTCTACTAACTACACAACATACAAGCTGAACACAAAGAAGGTCACATTTCTTGTCATCATTTTTTTATGTATGTACGATTGTTTTCGTATTTTGTTTCTATGCACTGTGAAATAGTTAAGATATAACACACTCCAGTTGACTTTGACATTTTTGCCCTATGATATCTCAACATCGTGACTGTTTTACATTTTTTGCTGCTGCATTGTGATATTCTGTGTACATTTTTGCATTTGAACACTGTCTATTTTTTTTGACATATTACGTTTTCTGTCATGGTATGCTGTATGCTTAATTATGTTGCCATAAACCAATCATTATTTAGTGAGTATATGGTGTAAATGCAAGACATTAATCTTCGTTCATCAATTTCAGAAAGAACTGATGCGTGAAAGAAATAAATTAAACAAAAATGGGAATTTCACCTTCTGATTGGTCGAAAGAAGATGCAAACCTTGTGAGGAAGAGTAAATGGATCAGGATTAACAAGCATTAACAAGAATATACTATACACATCGTAGAATAGCAGTCTTAACTAATTTTTTCTTTCAGAATACGAGGCGATTGATGCAGGCTGTCTGACAGAACTATACATCTTAGTTTTAGTGATGAAATATGCTAGAGATAGGGATTAGTTGTATAATGAATAATGAAGTGATTTTTTTGCAGATGATAATGAATGCTGATGAAGAGTAATGATGAAGAATATGCTACTATGAATAATGAAGTTTTTCTTTACAGGTGATGATAATAATGGAGTTATGATAATATGGATAATGAAGAGATGGATAATGAAGTTTTTTCTTTACAGATGAGGATAATGTTGAAGTTATGTATTTATGCTATGTAGTTATTTAAGTATTTGTTGCAGTTCGTTTTGACAGTATGTGTTATATTGCACAGTAGGATGAATGAAGGTTTTGGAAGGGATAGATATGGAACTCATTTTTATATACATTTCACTGCCTGTTAATTCGAAGTTCACTACTTTTCAGCATAAAATGCGTTTCTTCTTTCAGTCTAATAATCCATTTTTGTATATTTTGCAGGAGAAATTATTCATGAAATTAATGTATTATAAGCAGTTGTTCATTAAACCCATGTCATTTATGAATGTGATTACATATACTCTATTTGTTTCATAATCTTGCTACAGCTGACTCATGACGAATGACGTTACACATTTTTATTTACAGCAACAACCCAAAAGCAATTTTTTTTCTTTCCCCTGTAATTACCCAACGCAATGCATTGCTAACAAAAAAAGGAATTACCAGTCCCAAATAATGATACCAGTTTAAGATAGTTCTGAGTAATACTGCTCAGCTCTGAATAGTATGTCACTTGCATAATGAATAATAATGCTTTGTAACTGGGTAATGAATGCTACTGATTACTGTATTGAAATGAGCAATGATTACTTATGAACATTATTCTGTAATACTATGTTATTGCCGGCCGCTGGTGGCCGAGCGGTTCTGGCGCTACAGTCTGGAACCGCGCGACCGCTACGGTCGCAGGTTCGAATCCTGCCTCGGGCATGGATGTGTGTGTTGTCCTTAGGTTAGTTAGGTTTAAGTAGTTCTAAGTTCTAGGGGACTTATGACCTCAGCAGTTGAGTCCCATAGTGCTCAGAGCCATTTTTTGAACTATGTTATTGACTACCTCCTGTTTTAAGTTATGACTTCTGATGATTTGTAATTAGAAAATGAGTGCCTATGTTCTCTGTAAATCATTATATAAATATTATTATGTAATGACTTCTGATGATTTGTAATTAGGAACTGAGTACCAATGTTCTCTGTAAAACACCACATGAATATAATGACTTCTGATGACTTATAATTAGGAAATGATTACCAATGTTCTCTGTAAAGCACCACATGAATATAATGACTTCTAATGATTTGTAATTAGGAAATGAGTGCCAGTGTTCTCTGTAAAGCACCACATGAATATAATGACTTCTGATGATTTGTAATTAGGAAATGAGTGCCTATGTTCTCTGTAAATCATTATATGAATATTATGTAATGACTTCTGATGACTTGTAATTAGGAAATGATTACCAATGTTCTCTGTAAAGCACCACATGAATATAATGACTTCTGATGATTTGTAATTAGGAAATGAGTACCAATGTTCTCTGTAAAATACCACATTAATACTTCTGATGACTTGTAATTAGGAAATGAGTGCCAATGTTCTCTGTAAAACATCATATGAATATTATGACTTCTGATGATTTATAATTAGGCAATAAGTGCCAATGTTCTCTGTAAAACGCCAATTTATGAACATTATTCTGTAATACTACATACATGGTACAGAAATGTTCAATAACTGGGCAATGAATGCCGCAAACTACTAATGTAATTCTCAGTGAAGACTAGTATGTGACTTCATGTCATTCACCTTCTGGCCTAACTACCCGAATTACTGCAATATCCGTTTATCCTGTATATCCTCTTGATCATGGAGCACTATATTTGGTTTTTGCACTAATTCTACGTTGGTGTACCTTACAAGAACGTGGTGTGGACACGACATGCTGTCCACCACCTTGAGCGATGGAGATGCTATTATGGTCCCACTGTTTGGTGTACCAAATGTACTGCTAAAATGATAACATGGAATATTACTACGACATTTCAGTGTCTTGGCTACGCTGATAAATACTTCTGGGAAAAGAACTTCAGATTGTTTCACTAGGTGTTGTGCTACAGTAGAAAGATATGGACTTTCAGTGCAGCTGCGTGCAACCTAAAGTGCTACAACCATATTGCAATCCTTTCCTTTCCTATCCTAATTCTTGTAACATAGTGAAAATCTTTTTTTTTTTTTTTTTTTTTTTTTTTTTTGCTAACATGATTTGTATTCATGACCAATACATTTTTTGATTTGCTGATATATTCTGAATTATAGTGCGTGTGCACTTTTCTCAGTTTTCTAACATGATTTCTACTTATTGTATATACATTTTTTTTTTCATTTGCTGATATGTTCTGAACTACAGTACATGTGCACTTATCAATGAGATTTGTACTCATTATGTCTATTTGTTGTGAAGACTTTGAAGAATTTTTCAGTGCATGTGCACTTATGTCATTTGTTAATATGTTTTGTACTCACATTTTGTTATTGCCTAATATGTTTTGTACTCGGTGCATGTGCACCATATTTACTTCATGTTCTATATCTGTATATTCTCTGTTTGTAAAGTTAATTACTTAAGAAAAAATTTGTTGCTCATGGCAAGTCCAAATGACTCACCATCGCTGCCAAATTTTTGCCCCCCCAGTGGAGGGTTATGAAACAGTACCAGCGATGGCGAGGTATGACAGAATCTGTGACCAGAGAGTTATTTATCGTTGCTAGTCTGCGCTTGACTGCGCGAGAGTTCAGTTGCGAATTGGACTCAGTCGGAAGTTGTGTGTGAGGAGTCGGCGGGCGTCGACATGGGTCTCTGGTCACGGTTCTGGACAAGGTATATTGTTATCGAAGGTAATGAAGCAGCATTGCGCTCAGCTAATAACATATGTTAATTGTAATTAATTTGTTCAAGAATTGCCCCAATAATAATTTTTCTACAAAGTAATCTTTTAAAGAAAGATTCATTTCAAGTTAAATAATATTTCCTACGCATTCCCTCCAAGGAGCAAAATTAAACATGGGCCAGCATTGCACGGAGCTGTGCAAAAAAAAAAAAAAAAAAAAAAAAAAAAAAAAAAAAAAAAAAAAAAAAAAAAAGAGCAGATATAGATGCAGTTTACTGAGGTAAGAATTTTGGTTTTTGTGTTCAGGTTTAATTATTGCACAGGGCCGAAGGTCAGCGCAGCTGCCCTTATAAAATTTACCAGGTTCATCTTAACGTTAATTTTGTGGGGACTTAATATTTTTGCCCAGTTTTATTATGCAGTTTTGTGGGAAGACAACATTTCACTTAGTATTGACATTTTTATTTTCACGGGGAGGTTACAGGGTGACCAGACTTCGTTAGATATTAGACTTGGCTTAAATTGTTTTCTGAGGTAATTCTCATTGATGAGCATAAACTGGATAAATCATGAATTGGCTTCCGTTATTTAAATGTGGAAGTTTGCTAAAAGAAAAATGCATGTACTGATATCATTTGAGTGCATATTATCACAAGAGTAAGGTTTAACCATTTGAGTAAAGGTAGCACTGGCAGTCAGTTTTTAAATTTTTAGTTTTTAAATGAGAACCTGTGGAGTTTACAGAGATTTTTAAGGCTATGCAGTTTCTTAATATTTCATTTATGAAATTTTTAAACGAAAAATTCCTTCAAAGTACCTCTGACATAAAGTTATCTACTCTTTTCATATTCATCTCAAATCTTGTGTTGTCTCTCGTATTTAAAATGTGTTATCTTTGTAAGTGAGTCATGGCTCTTAAGCCGATCTCAGATACAGAAAGATGCCTGTGGCCATTAGTGCGTTGTTGGTGGTGCCTAACGTCTACTTCAAAGCTGGTGGTCCCGCAGCCATGACAAAATCTCCACTGTACCCGCCGCAAATAGGGGATCCAGCATTAGAATCAAAATGTAAAATAGGGATAGATAACATCGCATCGCAAATTCTAAAAAACATCATACACACAATTCAGAAGATAGCAAGAGCAGAAAAATGCGAGAATTATCGCACCATTAGGTGCTAAGAATAATATACAGAAGAATGGGAAAGGAAATAGAGGGTGTGTTAGATGACGAGCAGTTTGGCTTTAGGAAAGGTAAAGGTGCGTTGCGGTTGATAATGGAAGCAAGATTGAAATGTTGAAATCTTCCCGTACGTCCAGGCCTTTCGCAAGTATACTTCGTCCTCTTGTGTTTCTTGAACAGAGAATTCGCTATTACTAACTAATATTTATTGCAGAACTCAATTACTATTTCTCCTCTCTCGTTCCTACTATGGAGCTAATATTCTCCCGCAACTCTCTTTTTCTACACTCTCCCCTACAGTCCCCATGACTGTTAGATTTGCATCTCCCTTTACGTACCCAATTACCGGTTCCATATCGTCATATACTTTATTTTTTCATCCTCTGTTTACGATAACGACATGTATATCTGGCCTATCGTTATCGGTGTTGGTCTGCTGTCGATTCTGCTGAGATCATCCCTATAACTGAACTATTCACAGTAACACACTCTCTGCCCTGAATGCCTATTAATACCGAATCCTAACTCCCGCTATACCCTCTGCTGTTGCTATTGATACTATCCTGTACTCGTCCGACCAGAAATCCTTGTCTTCTTTCCATTTCACTTCATTGATATCCAGTATATCTAGACTGAGCCTCTGAATTTCCCTTTTCCGATTTTCTAGCCGCAACATTCAAACTTCTGACATCCCATGCCCCAACTCGTAGAACGTTACCCTTTCATTGGTTAATCAACCTTCTTCTCATAGTCACCTCCCCCTAGGCAGTCCGTTCCCGCAGATCCGAATAGGTGACTGGCTCAAATGGCTCTGAGGTCATCAGTCTCCTAGAACTTAGAACTACCTAAACCTAACTAACCTAAGGACATCACACACATCCATGCCCGAGGTAGGATTCGAACCTGCGACCGTAGCGGTCTCGCTCTTCCAGACTGTAGCGCCGCTCGGCCACCTCGGCCGGCTTAGGTGACTGGTCTGGAATCTTTTGCCAATGGAGAGATCACCATGACACTTTTCTCAATTACAGGACACATATCCTGTTGATTCACTTTATGTCTAGCTCAATGGTTTCCCTTGCTTTCAACAACGTCATGCTATTGATCATTTCTGATTCTCCCGTGTTTTAGCGGCAGTTTCCCATCCAAAGTGCTGAAGAGAGTGCTTTGGAACTCTAACCGTCCCTCCGCCCTCTTTGACAAGGATGTTGACAGAACGAAGGTGGCTGTTTATGCCGGAAATCATCGGCCGCCATTGCCTTGTCTACATATTCATATCTCAACACATTCACTCTAGCGACTAATGCATTCTCCCAACTATTTTTGAAATGGTGAAAGAGGAATGATATTTAGCTTGTGTGTGTGTGTGTGTGTGTGTGTGTGTGTGTGTGTGTGTGTGTGTGTGTGCGTGGTGCGTGTGTGTGATTGTTATAATGAATCGCGAAGAAACGTCGTGGTGAATCGGAAGTGCTGCCAACAAATCCTCCTCACAACATAAAGCTAACTATCCACAGTGACGGTACACATTTGTTACAAAACATGCTTCCCCTGCATTACTCCTCGATTGCCACAGTTGCTTGCCCTGCACACTGCAACCCCATTTAAAATCAAACACGCTCAAACGTATGCACTTTACTTACTGTTCGTAAATCACTTCATTGCTGCACTCCTAACTTCTGCACTGGCAAAAATTAGACGACTTCAGGCCGGTAATGTTTTGTGTCCAACCGTGTACAGCACCACTGTGGCCGTTATATAGTTACTGCTGTGTCGTTATGTCAGTTCATTTATCTATTTCTAAGCGAATAACGAAGCAATTTCTGGACTACTGGAGGCGCTAACTACAACTTGGAGAAGACATTTTGATGAGAAGTTTAGCATTTGTTACGTGTATCTCTCACTTTTATCATCAGCGATGTAAGGTTCAAATGGCTCTGAGCACTATGGGACTTAACATCTGAGGTCATCAGTCCCCTACAACTTAGAACTATTTAAACCTAACTAACCTAAGGACATCACACACATCCATGCCTGAGGCAGGATTCGAACCTGCGACTGTAGCGGTCGCGCGGTTCCAGACTGAAGCGCCTAGAACCACTCGGCCACCGCGGCCTGTTAAATATAGTGGCATTTCACATTTATCGACATGAAATCGGGTGGAAATAAAATTTCTACTGATTGCGGTAAATTTTTACCCAACAGCTGACCCAATGTGCCAGGATTATGCTGATTGATTTCTTTCTCAAACTGAACGTTTGTTTCAATCTTTACAAGCGCCTAGAACCGGTCGGTCACAACGGCCGGCGTGATGTAAGGGATAAAGCACAACGTATGTGTGTAGTAGGTGGACTATGCGAGGAACCTGTAACGTCCATGCCACTAACTGAGAGAAAGTAATTATCGATAACTTACATAATCAATATTAGAGTCAAAAAAATTGTGATAATAGTAACGATCTTGTGAAAATACTTCAGTTTCGTGACTGAAATAGAATCGAAAAGTTTAGTTTTTACTCCTCAGGAAATTTCATTTTACGCCTCTAACGTCAGTGGTTTTACACGAACAGTATATGTGTAAAGGGCAATAAAAAAGTTTCCATTCGGAGGCGTTACAGTCAAGAACAGATCTCCCACACACGCAGAATCGCTGTGGGCACTGAGGCAATCATATCACAGATGCGTCAGGTTGAAGATACACTACGTGATTAAAAGTATCCGGATACCACCCAAAACGCCCTTTTTTCATATTATGTGCATTGTGCTGTCACCTACTGCCAGGTACTCCATATCAGCTACCTGAGTAGTCATTAGACATCGTGAGAGAGCAGAATGGGGCTCCCAGCGGAACTCACGGACTTCGAACGTGATCAGGTTTCACTTGTGTCATACGTCTGTACGCGATATTTTGACACTACTAAACATCCCTAGGTCCACTGTTTCCCATGTGACAGTGAAGTGGAGACGTGAAGGGACACGTACAGCACAAAAGCGTACAGGCCAATCTCGTCTGTTGACTGACAGAGACCGCACACAGTAAAAGATGGTCGTAATGTGTAATAGGCAGACGTCTACCCACACTATCACACAGGGATTCCAAACTGCATCTGGATCCACTGAAAGTACTGTGACAGGCGGGAGGTGAGAAAACATGAGCGGCTGCTCATTAGCCACACATTGCGCCGGTAAATGCCAAACGACGCCTCGCTCGGTGTAAGGAGCGTAAACATTGGACGATTGAACAGTGCAAAAACGTTGTGTGGAGTGACGAATCACGGTACTCAATGTGGCGATCCGATGGCAGGGTGTGGGTATGGCGAATCCCCGATGAAGGTCATCCGCCAGCATGTGTAGTGCCAACAGTAAAATTTGGAGGCGGTGGTGTTATAGTGTGGTCGTGCTTTTCATGGATAGAGCTTGCACCCCTTGTTATTTTGCGTGGCACTATCACAGCACTACATTGATGTTTTAAGCACTTTCCTGCTTCCCGCTTTTGAAGAACGATTCGGGGATGGTGACTGCATCTTTCAACACGATCGAGCACTTGTTCATGATGCACAGCCTGTGGCGGAATGATTACACGAAAGTAACATCCCTGTAACGGACTGGCGTGCACAGAGTTCTGACCTGAATCCTATAGAACACGTTTGTGATGTTTTGGAAAGCCGACTTCGTGCCAGGCATCACCGACCGACAATTGTACCTCTCCTCAGTGCAACAATTCGTGAAGAATGAGCTGCCATTCCTCAAGAAACCTTCCAGCACCTGATTGAACGTATGCCTGCGAGAGTGGAAGCTGTCATCAAGGCTAAGGGTGGCCCAACACCATATTGTATTCTAGCATTACCGATGGAGGGTCCCACGAACTTGTGAGTCATTTTCAGTCAGGTGACTGGATACTTTTAATCACATAGTGTACATGTTTGGTAAAACACCATGGCATGGTGCGTGAAGAAGTCCGTAGCTGTCTTCCGCACATCCTCGTCCGACAGGAATTGTCGACCCTTCAAGACCTTTTTCAGGGACCGAAGGTATGACAATCGCAGGCGGGTGCTGGAGAGTCTCCCACTTAAATTTTCGTAACTTCTGTTTACGACATTTGCGTTGTGGGGACTTGCGTTGTCATGGAGCAGCAGCACCGCATGGCGTACCATTCTACAACGGTGGGTTTCGACTGACATACACGTTTTTCATTTTCCGATGGATGTCTAATACTGTTTCTCCTTCGGTGACCAAGAGAAGAGTAACAACACGTTGGCCCTGTTTGGAAGCATGTTGTAATAACGTCACCATGGTTCACATTTCCACATTTACCGCACGAACGTTGGAAAGATGCGAATGCTACAATAATCCTTTGCCTACACGTGGGTATTTACACCGGGTGTGTCTCCTAAGAATTCTTAGGTGCATTTTCTTTAGTGTTCAATACATATTTGCAGTTTAATTTTTGCAAATTTTAGCTGGTACCAGGTCAAACAAATAATGCTGTCAAGTCTGTCATGCGATGCCCAGCGTCGACGGAATGCGTCGGTTTGCTTCCGGTTTCAAACAAAATTATCTTTTAAGCGAAATTTGACACGCACATTCGAGTGTGTTCCGGCGTAAAAGTCCAGCGCCGGCACGAAGATCAGGAATCGTAGAGCAGATAGGGCTGTGAAGAAGATGTCAGCCCATAGTACGCTGACCGACCTCTCTCTAGGTCTAGGACGATACCGAGACTGCAGTGGCCTCTGGACGAAGAGAACATACGCGCAGCGCCGCCTAGCCGCGGGGCAGTTGAAGACTAGCCTTTCTACGAGCTCTACAGCAGAGACTTAGGAACTGTATTGTTTCACTTGTGTTAGGAATTGTGTATACTGAAGAGATTTTCTTATTTTGTCTGTCGCCTACTACTTGCGACAGATCATTGTAAATTCTGAACGTTAAGTATTGTCATTTATCTTACTGTAATAGAAATTTGTTAGTACGATTTGCTTAAATAGTTGAGCCGGCCGAAGTGGCCGTGCGGTTAAAGGCGCTGCAGTCTGGAACCGCAAGACCGCTACGGTCGCAGGTTCGAATCCTGCCTCGGGCATGGATGTTTGTGATGTCCTTAGGTTAGTTAGGTTTAACTAGTTCTAAGTTCTAGGGGACTAATGACCTCAGCAGTTGAGTCCCATAGTGCTCAGAGCCATTTTTCTTAAATTGTTGTCCAGTGGATCCGAGAAAGCAGGTGTCCTAGGCACCCCATATTCGATGAGCAGGCAGGACACAACATTGACGATGAGGGGGTCAACAGATTTCATAGCAACAGCCGTCACAGATTCTGTTTTCCTTTTTCATGGGCTTTTGTGTTTTGCTGGCGCCATAATTCTCTCTTGTCTTTTCTTTGCAAGGATGTTAACTTGCTTTAACAGCATCCCTTATAGTGTTTTGTTGCTTAGTGTTTTCAGGTGGGTGCTTCGGACATTTTCTTTGTTTTTGTATTTATTTTTCTGTGTTTCCTTGTCTGTTTATCGCATCACTTATCCCACCCCCTGTTCAGGCAGCACAGCTGTAAGCGTTAGATGCATGCACTTAATAAAGATGTTTCAGTTTTAGTGCCAACAAATTTCTTCACTACTAAACACGATACAGCAGCTCCTGGTGAACCAAACTACTAAGGCAGCGCATCTTACACCTACAGCAGCTTCAAGAGCTGTTATACCGCCTTGTCACCAGTTTCATGAATAAGAAGAGGAATGGCTCAAATCGTTGCAGCAGTATGATGCCCACGTAATTGTACACAACATACCAGGTCCTGCAAAAATCCATTACTTTCTGTCAACAGTAGGAAATGGAGTGTTCAGACTCATTCAGATGTTATTTCCTAACGCCACTCCGAGTGAACTTCTGTATGATCAGGTTCTAGATTCGCTAACTAACTATTATGTTCGCTAACTAACTATTATGCCCAACAAGTGAAGGTGGTAGCAGCTAGATACCAATTCTTTAATTGCAAGAAACGTTCAGAACAAACATATGATGAATGGGTATCAGATTTACGGGATATGACGAGGAAAAGAAACTTCATGTGTGCTTGTGGTGCTTAGATTCAGATGTTATGTTGCGTGATGCAATCGTGTACAACATCACTGATGTCAGACTTAGAGAACAGATTTCTAAACAGTCCGATCATCATTTCAGCATGTAGTGCAATTCAGGTGCCACGTCAGCCGATACATTTGAGCAGCCACAGATTTGTTGGGTCACGTCGCCCCTTGCTTGCGACTGGCCCATTAGGTAACAATAGCTTGCTCACGCCACGCCACTTGAGTACTTCTCCATGCCATGTAAAAATCTCTTTCCACCGTCAAATGGCGAAGCGGAATTTTTTGTCAGAACATTCAAGCAGTAGATGGCCAAACTTCACAACGCACACACCAGGGATCTAGCACTGCAACTGTTTCTCGCCTCCTATCGTTTCCATCCACGAGATGTACCATCGCCAGTGGAATTGCTTCACGGCCCGCAGAATTTGCTCCACCTGCTCCACTCACCTCAGCTACTGGCGCCGAAGGAAGGCCGCAAGTATCACTTTGCCCATCACTTGATATTGTGTGATTCAGGGTTTTTAGTGGCAGCAGACGATGGGTGTGAGGCAAGATCCTTTGTTAACTTGTCGCATGCATTTATTTCATTTCAGACCCAGATGGATTGCACCACCATCATCACAATCAAATTCGGCACTTGTAGTGTAACGACGTAAATTTTGTATAAATGATTTTCCTTTGACATATGACCATGTGCAGACTTCGTCACCTCCGTCAGTTACAAAACACTTCAAACTTATTTAAATTCTTTTTAAAGTTGTCTCTGAATGGTATTTGAACGAAACTGTAATTAAAACATCATCATCTGAGTTGTATGCGCAGAATTACGTCACTCAGTCCAATTGGTTTGCGCAAACTTTTTCAATTTAGATGTCGTTTGTTTCTTCTCATAAATTATATTAATGCAAGTTATCGGCTTTAAGAAATATTAAAACCACATTGAATAAACTTTTAAGACTCAAACTCGCGATGAACGTTGTCAAATATTAATAATCTGGTCAAATAAATCAGTAATACTTCTTCCTTAATATAATTCTTCATAAATAAATTCTCGGAACACGTATTTAAACTTTTGTAGTATACACTAGTTTATTATCTTCATATATACTACATATAGACGTGAACATGAGCCTTGACAAGATAGGACTGAACATTTACAACATGATTAAACTTTCTATGACGTCATTGTCGTAGAAACATTACAAATTCTTATTTTTTCAGTTTTTAGAAGCACGACTCAACAACTCGGTTTCAGTATCTTCCGTTGCTCTTTGGCTGTCGACCTGCGACGTATAGTGGCCAGAAATTTTCACTCTGGTCCCGGCAGTGAAGATGCTGTCTCCGTTCATTGCGCCGCCCTCTCCGTACATGAAACATAAAAGTAAATACAAAACTTTAGATAATTCACAAACATTACAAATATTAAAAATACATAAACAAAACACTAAATTAAACTTATATTCACCTGCAAACTGGGCTGGCACTGGTGGATGGGTGGCGCTTCAGTTTCACGTCCCACTACACACTGTCATGTGCACAGTGTTCACCCCTGGTAGCTGAGTGGTTAGCGTAACGGAATGTTATCGCTAACGGCCCGGGTTCGATTCCTGGCTGGGTTGGAGATTTTCTCTGCTCAGGTACTGGGTGTTTTGTTGTCCTTATCATTATCATTTCATCCTCAGCGACAAGCAAGTCGCCGAAGTGGCGTCAACTCGAAAGATTTGCACCAGGCGAACGATCTACCCAGCGGGAGGCCCTAGCCGGCATTTCCATTTCCATCTGCACGGTCATCCTTTTATGTCTATCCCTCCCTAATTCATGGATCCCGAGGACAGTGCGGCCACAGCATCTGCCAGAGAGTGTCATTGCAACACCACAGAACGACCCCATGGAGACGAAACCTTCTTCACCACCTCCACCTCCTCTCATGCTATCGATGGAGCTGGACCCGCCCACACTGCAGCAGCCGACGCCTTCTGCATCTGGTTATGGGCCTCAGGTGGTGGACGTGTACTCTTCTGGACGTTTTCTGGGCTATGTTTCCACCAGAGCGAAGGCCGGATGGTAGGTTACAACTGGAAGCCTGATGTCTCCTGCAGCCACAGCTTCTGGTCCAGTGCAGCATCCACACTCCTATCTCCACGACTGTTATCGAGCTCGTTATACGACGACAGTCTGTCGCTTTGGGGCGTAAAAGTCAAGTGCAGGCATGATGCTCAAGAACGGTAGAGCAGAGAGGGTTATGAAGAAGATGTCAACCAATAGTCACTGACCGACCCCTGTCTAGGACGACACCGAGACAGCAGCGGCCTCTAGGCGAAGAGCCGCACCACCTGGCCGTGGCCCAGTTGAAGCCTAGTTGTTCTAAGAGCTCTACAGTAGCGACTTAGGAACCGTATTGTTTCACTTGTATTAGGAGTTGTGTATACTGAAGAGATTTTCTTACTTTGTCTGTCTTCCATTGCTTGTGACACTCCTTTGTAAATTCTGAAAGTTAAGTATTGTCATTTATCTTACTGTAATAAAAATACATTAATACGATTTCCTTGAATTGTTGTCTAACGATCCGAGAAACCAGGTTTCCTAGGAACCCTATATTCGACGATCAGGCAGGACACAACAGGTAGGGTGCTACCAGATTGGTCTAGCGCGTTATTAGCTTTACCAGTATGTATTGAGAGAGACAATGAAGCACAAGGAATAACCGGCACAACAGCAGCGTCTGCACAGCACGCTTCTGCATAGCGGTAGTAGTCAGCGCGGGACAAGGCGATGCAGTCGCTGTGGGAGTATTCCTTATTCCTCGTCTTTAAGCGTCCCTGTTAACATATATCGGTAAAACTAACATCGCAGTAGACTTATTTAGGACCGCTCTGTCGAATGAGCAGGAAAAATTTCCCTTTGTAAATCATTTTCTTTGTAATGGAAAACAAAGTGACGCATTGTGCTGAATGCTTCCTCTGAGAATTACTTTGAACAATTAGTTCATGAGCCCACGCGTAAATGGTTGCGAAAACACACTTGACCTCTTAGCCACAAATAATCCTGATCTAAAAAAGAGTGTCATGACGGATACAGGGATTAGTCAACACAAGGTCATTGTAGCTAGGCTTAAAACTATATCAACCAAAACCACTAAAAACAAACGCAAAACATATCTATTTAAAACAGCAGATAAAAATTCGCTTCATGCTTTCCTAAGAGAGAGTCTCCATTTCTTCCAAGCTAATTATGTAAGTGTAGACCAACTATGGCTCAAATTCAAAGATACAGTACCGATAGCAATAGATAGATACATACTGCATAAGTTAATTAGAAACGGGACTGATCCACCATGGTACACAAAACACGTCAGAATACCGTTGCAGAAGCAACGAAAAAAGCGTGCCAAATTCAGAAGAATGCAAAATTCCCCAGACTGGCTAAGTTTCAAGGAATCTCGAAATTTAGTGTGGACGTCAATGCGAGATGCTTTTAATAGTTTCCACAATGAAACATTGTCTCAAAATATGGTAGAAAACCCAATGAGATTCTGGTCGTATGTAAAGTACAGCAGTGGCAAAAAACAGTCAATACCGTCACTGCGCGATAGCGATGGAAATGTTATCGAAGATAGTGCCATTGAAGCAGAGTTACTAAATATAGTTTCTCACTTGACGAAAGGTCTGTTCCTAAATACTGGAAAGTAGCACAGGTCACACCAGTATTCAAGAATGTAAACAGGACTAACCCATTGAATTACAGACACATATCACTGGCCTCAATTTGCAGTAGGATTTTGGAGCATATACTGTACTCGAACATTATAACCAACACGGATTCAGAAAATATCGTTCTTGTGCAACACAGCAGTTATTCCCATGAAGTTATGAGTGCTGTCGACAAGGGATCTCAGATCGATTCCATATTCCTAGATTTCCAGATGGCTTTTGATGCCATTCCTCACAAGCGACTATTAATCAAATTGCTTGCATATGGAGTATCGTCTAAGTTGTGTGACTGGATTCGTGATTTCGTCTCAGAGAGGTCACAGTTCGTAGTGATAGACGGTAAATCATCGAGTAGAACAGAAGTGATAGTTGGCGTTCCGCAAGGTAGTGTCATAGGCCCTCTGCTGTTACTGATTTACATAAATGATCTAGGTGCTCTTCCGAATGCGAAAATATTTTGTTGACACCCACCTACGTAACGAGAAATGATCATCATAATAAAAGTAAGAGAAATCGGAGCTCGAACAGAAATACTTAGGTGTTCCTTTTTGCCACGCGCCATTCGAGAGTGGAATGGTAGAGAAGTAGTATGAAAATGGTTCGATGAACCTCCTGCCAGGCACTTAAGTGTGAATTGCAGAGTAACCATGTAGATGTAGATGTAGATTCCATCGACGGTGTGCTCGCCTGTAAGACGTGATCAGCAACGTTGGGCTGACTCCAGTTACACGTTGCAAAAACAAAATTGCAAATACCTGCCAAAATACCAAAGAAAGTGCGCCTGGCGACTGTTAACAGAGACACCCCACATTTCCGCATCGGAGTCGCTTTGCGTATACGCTGCAGCAACGCCCTCGACCAGAAACATTTTGATCGCCCCTTATAATAACGTAAACGTAAAGTTAAAAAGCTCTAAACTGACCAACGGCTGAACATTGGCTGTGCACATTCATCCAGTGCTGTAGCTTAAAAGATTAAAATAGCTATTTATCATCACAATGGAGCCGATGATGCGTCCGTAACGCCATTTAAACGCGAACATTAGCACGCTTAATACCCATCGTTAATATGAAAAGCCTGGGGTGTCTGCCTGAAAGTCTCTCCTCTGTCCAGTCGTGCCCTTCCCCCTCCCCCCCCCCCTCTCTCTCTCTCTCACACACACACACACACACGTTGTTCTACGTATCTGTAACGTGATGCGTCTACCGTACTGACGTCTAGAATATTCAGAGGAGAGAGGGTATGTAAGAAATAAGGGCATAGCAAAGTACGGTCACGTTATGGGATTTACGTTTCGTCTAATTACTGCTGAGATTCCCCTGGACAGAGGCATGTTGAAATATTAATCTGTTAATCTGCATCAGAGATGAGCGTCACGAAGCAGTCTTGTGGTGAAATTATCCGCCACAGAAGATTTTGCCCACACGTGACTGCAGTATTTGAGATGAAATTTAAATGTTATGTGCAGTTAGGTCACATTATTTTCCTCTTCTGTTCAGTCAATAAGGCGACACTTCGAATCCTTTTATGCAGTTTTCTTCAGGGGCGTACTGGTGTCCATCTGTTGTTCAGCTCTGTCAAATGTCAATAATTCGTTAACATACAAACTTTAGTTCTTACCGTTTTTTTTTTCTGAAGAAGTGCAACTGATGCTTCGTTGTGGTCTTCAGTTCGAGGACTGATCTGATGTAACTTTCCAAGCTCGTCTATCAGGTGCAAGCCTCTTCAATTCTGCATAACTTCTGCAACCTACATCAGTACGAATCTATTTACTTTGGTCTTCCTCTACAAAACAATCTGAAATGCATTTTACTGCATAATTTCTTGTCTGACCGGCTAAAAATGGCATCATTAAAGTTATGCAGTCGAGGTACAAAAATACTATATGCTCATCCCTACAAAAAAGAAACAAGCTGTTTTCGTTTCATTGATTGATATCAAGACGGAAAGAAAATTTTAACTTTCGATATCCTGTAATCCTCAGCTATTGTAGTATTATGTTGTATACAAACAGACGTAATACTGATAATCATCAATATACTGAGAAAAAATTTTCAGCGTAATTTTAGAATTCTTTTGATGAGACCCGCCATAAATTTCTTTCTTTTGACAATTTTCTCATCTCAGGGTAGCACTTGCCTCCTACGCCCTCAGTTATTTATTGGATGTACTCAAATCTCTGTCTTCCTTTACAGTTTACACCCTCTAAAGCTCCCTCTAGCACTATGGAAGTTACTCCATGATATCTCTACAGTACCCTGTCAGTGTTTTCCATACGTTCCTTTCCTCGCTGATTCTGTGAAGAACCTATTCATTTCTTTCCTTATCAGCACACCAAAATGTCAACATTCTTCTGTAGCACCAAGTCTCAAATGCTTCAGTTCTCTTCTGTTCTGGTTTCCCGTCTTTCACTACCATACAATGCTGTGCTCCAAACGAACATTCTCAGAAATATCTTCCTCAAGTTGAAATGTTGGATACTAGTAGACTTCTCTTACCCATGAATATCTTATTTTCCGGTGTTAAACTGCTTATTATGTCCTTATTCCGTCCGTCACGGGTTACTCTGCTACCTAGGTAGCAGAATTCGTTAACTTCATCTACTTAGTGTCCACCAATTCTAATTGAAAGTTTTCTCGCTGTTCTCATTTCTGCTACTTCTCATTACTTTCGTCTTTCTTCGATTTCCTGTCAATCCAAGTTCTGTACTCATTGGAATGTTCACTCCTTTCAATACATCCTGTGGTTCTTCACTTTCACTGAGGACAGCAACGTCATGAGTGAATATTACCGTTGATATTCTTTCACCCTTAAGTTTAATCACACTCTTGAACGTTTCTTTTATTTGCGTCTTTTCTTCTTCGATGTATAGACTCAACAGCCGGGGCGAAAAACTACATCCTGTTTAATCCGAGCACTTCGTTCTTGGTCTTCCACTCTTATCGTTTCCTCTTGGCTTTTGTACATGTTGTATTTTACCCTTCTCTCTCTATAGCTTAACCTTATTTTCCTTAGAAATTCGGGCATACTGCACCATTTTAGAAGGTGGAACGCCTTTTTGGAACGCCTTTTCCAAGTCGACAGATCCTATGAACGTACCTTGATTTTTCTTTAGTCTTTCTTCCATTTTCAACCGCAACGTTACAGTTGCCTCCCTGGTGCCTTTACCTTTCCTAAAGCAAAAATAATCGTCATCTAACACATCCACACTTTCTTTTCCATTGTTCTGTACATTACTCTTGTCAGCAACTTGGATGCATGAGTTGTTATGCTGATTGTGCTATAATTCTCACTCACACTTTTCGGCTCTTGCAGTCTTTAAAATTTTGTAGATGTCACTCCGATAGTCAGATGGCATATTGCCAGTGTCATACATTCCACTCACCAACGTGAGTAGTCGTTTTGTTGTCACTTCCCACAATGATTTTAGAAATTCCCATCTAATGATATCTATTTCTTCTGCCATATCTGATCTGAAGTCTTTTAAATTCTAATTCTAATACTGGATACTCTAGCTCTTCCCCGTTCACGCCTACTTCTATCAAATCATCAGACAAGTCGTCTCCCTCTTAGGTGCCTCCAACTTACTCTTTCCATCTATCCGCTCTCTTCTGCGTTTAATAGTGGATTTCCCATTTCACTCTTAATGTTACCGCCCTTGCTTTTAGTTTACCGAAGGTTGTTTTAACTTTTCTGCATGCTGAGTCTCCACAAAATCTTATCTCTAAACCCAAGCGTTTGTGCAGCTGTTCTGAGTGCAAAGCGTGAGTACTTTGAAGAGGCTAAAATCTAAACCATATTGTATTGTACTTAATGATGAAGAGAGAAAATAGAGAGAAAATACAAGGTGTACAACTTTGCTTCCGCCGTTTCTCCCCAAACATTTGAGGCTTTAATGAAACAAATTGCTTACACATGTACCATTCAAAGTATCTTCCATCGCTGGCCACTACTTTCTCCCATCTTTCGGGCAGTGTACGAATTCCGCATCGAAACAATTGTTCATCTTTTGAAGCGATCCACAAATCGATCTAATTTGTGACTTCTTCATTAGATCGGAAGTGTTGGTCAGCCAGACCATGAGCTATTGATCTAAACAGGTAATAGTCAGAGGGAGCAATGTCTGGAAAATACGATGGTTTGGGTAGGACTTCCCATTTTAATGCTTCCAAGTGCGTTTTGACCTCTTTTGAAACGTGAGGCCAAGCGTTGTCGTGCTGGAAAATCACTTTATCGTGCTTCTAGCTGTATTGCGGCCGTTTGTCTTCTAATGCTCTACTCAGACGCATTAATTGCTTTCGATAACGAGCACCTGTGATTGTTTCACTTGGTTTTAATACCTCACAGTACACGACGCCGAGCTGGTCCCAACAAATGTAGAGTATGATCTTGGAGCCGTGAATATTCGGTTTGGCCGTCGATGTGGAAGCATGGCCGGGATATACCCATGATTTTTTGAGTTTACCCTTATCGTAATGAATCCATTTTTCGTCTCCGGTCACAATGCGATGCAGAAATCCCTTCCCTTTTTGCCTCTGAAGCAACTTTAGGCGTTTTGAAATGGCTTGGTGTCACTCCCACTAATCGTGTCAATTCTTCTTGAGTTCGACGCGAGTCTTCACTCAGCAATATCTCCAATTCTGCATCTTCGAAAGCATTCTCTCTTCCACCACTATGCCGGTCTACGACGTTAAAATCACCGTTCTTGAAGCGTTGAAACCATTATAGCGTCCTTACCACAGGTATTTGAGAGCATTCGGTGAGACTCAGCCGCTGTTTTCTTCATATTGGAACAAAACAGTAACACCTCCCTCAAATGTCGAGAATTACACTCTTAAAGTGACATTTTCAATCAAGAACAACTTTATGATGCAGACACAAATCGACTAATGTTTGATTGAGGTTATGCTGACCGAGGTGCAAGCTAAATGCCTTACGTCTGCGATCTGTTGCTTTCGACCGCTACTTACCGTTGTCGCCACCTATCGGCAAACGGCGGAAGCAAAATTGTAGACTTTACATTTATTATATTGATTAGTTTAGCTTGAACAATGTGTTTGTACTTTGAAATAAAGGATATAGTTTTTATCATGGGTGGTCCAGAACTTTTGACCGACATTGTATGTATGGTAACTACTATTCACATTCGCACGAAGTAATGGCCGCTATCGAGAGGGGATCTCAAGTTGATTCCGTATTTCTGGATTTCCGGAAAGCTTTTGACACCGTTCCTCATAAGCGACTTCTAATCAAGCTGCGGACCTATGGGGTATCGTCTCAGTTGTGCGACTGGATTCGTGATTTCCTGTCAGGAAGGTCGCAGTTCGTAGTAATAGACCGCAAATCATCGAGTAAAACTGAAGTGATATCAGGTGTTCCCCAGGGAAGCGTCATGGGACCCCTGCTGTTCCTGATCTATATAAATGACCTGGGTGACAATCTGAGCAGTTCTCTTAGCTTGTTCACAGATGATGCTGTAATTTACCGTCTAGTAAGGTCATCCGAAGACCAGTATCAGTTGCAAAGCGATTTAGAAAAGATTGCTGTATGGTGTGGCAGGTGGCAGTTGACGCTAAATAACGAAAAGTGAGAGGTGATCCACAAGAGTTCCAAAAGAAATCCGTTGGAATTCGATTACTCGATAAATAGTACAATTCTCAAGGCTGTCAATTCAACTAAGTACCTGGGTGTTAAAATCACGAACAACTTCAGTTGGAAAGACCACATAGACAATATAGTGGGGAAGGCGATCCAAAGGCTGCGTTTCATTGTCAGGACACTTAGAAGATGCAACAAGTCCACTAAAGAGACAGCTTACACTACAATCGTTCGTCCTGTGTTAGAATATTGCTGCGCAGTGTGGAATACTTACCAGGTGGGATTGACGGAGGACATCGAAAGGGTGCAAAAAAGGGCAGCTCGTTTTGTATTATCACGTAATAGGGGAGAGAGCGTGGCAGATATGATACTCGAGTTGGGATGAAAGTCATTAAAGCAAAGACGTTTTTCGTCGCGGCGAGATCTCTTTACGAAATTTCAGTCACCAACTTTCTCTTCCGAATGCGAAAATATTTTGTTGAGCCCAACCTTCATAGGTAGGAATGATCATCAAAATAAAATAAGAGAAATCAGAGCTCGAACGAAAAGGTTTAGGTGTTCGTTTTTCCCGCGCGCTGTTCGGGAGTGGACAGGTAGAGAGATAGTATGATTGTGGTTCGATGAACCCTCTGCCAAGCACTTAAATGTGAAGTGCAGAGTAATCATGTAGATGTAGATGTAGATGTAAAAACAATGTTATGGCTCAGATAAAAAGACACTGCCATCTCTGTACTCCACGAGAGAAGCGCTGCGCGTGACGAATCCAATCTGCGGGTGAGCCACAGACACGATGACGCGACGGCTCACAACCCGGGACGGCAGGACGGCTTGCCGTCGCTCAGGCGCTAATGGCTGTCTCCAGTCGCAGCAGCTGGCACATAAATCTGGGAACAGATCCGGCAGCCGAAAGCACCGCCTCTGCAGCCGCTGTCGCGGATAACTTTGTACTGCCCCTCCGTGATGGATGCCAGCTTCCTGAGCGCAGTTCCCAAAAGCAGGGCATCTCCCGAGTGCTCAACCCTAGCACTTGCCGTCAGTTTCTGTGATCGACTGTGACTGCTTGGGTCCTTCCATACATAATAGCATAATCTGGTGTACATTACACAATGTTCCAATTTTTATATAATGGGCGAATCAGCCAACACTTGCACAATTTTACGAGCCTTTTTTTTTTTTTTTTTTTTGAGTAAGTTCCGTTTTGAAATTAAAAAAGACGTGCTAAGATATCTCAATAATTTTATTTTTACATGAAAGCCTGTATCTTAATCTACGCACTGACGCCATTACAGTCTGATTCTTCCTTGTTTACGTTGTGTACTGAGTGTTTAAGAGGCGTCCTATAATCGTGAGTTCCGCCGACTGTGAAGTACGGGCTGTTATAAGATTTCTTAGTGCTAAAGGCCTAAAAGCGATCGATATTCATCGTGAGATCTGCGCAGCTTACGGAGAAAACATTATGAGTGATGGAATGGTAAGAAAGTGGGTGAGAGCATTTAAAGATGGCCGCACAAATGTGCATGGTGAGCAACGGAGTGGGCGTTGTAATGTTTCTTTATTTACGTGACCATCACGGCCCTCCAACCCCAGTTCTCGATACCAGTAATATCGTACTAGTTTTCTCCGAAGTAACAGACCTTTTTTGTGACAATATTCACAATTGGTTTTATTAATGTATAGGTACTCCGATGTATCGATATATTACAGTGATATGGTTCTTGTGTGTATTCATTTCTGTGAGACTGTCATAATCTTTGACTTAATTGTAACCGTTTTGGCGGGAAGGCGCACAGAGCAGTCTTTACTTCACTTTGCAGAAGTTGAGTTGTTATTTCGCTTTGTAAAAGAACAGTCAAGCCTTGTGTTTGTTTAAAGTGGAAATTAAATATATGAAGATTGATACAAAACTGTTTTCTTGATTATGTGACAATTAAGAAGAAGTGTATGTGAAGTTACAAGAAGTTTAATAAAAATGTGGATCGTGAAGACCAAGTCAAAAATTATTTCTACCATACCATTGTTCTGATCTGGGATTGTTTGACCATTAAGAATTTCCTGAAAAACGCATTTGTTAGGTCTTCAAATATTGCTAAAATACAGATCTGGACCTTCTAGCAGTCAAAGTGGAATCACCCTAGAATCAACAAGATGAGCCATAACAACTTCGACGAAAGCTAAGTGGAAATCCATTCAAGATAAGTGCCAAAATTAATGACTTTTTTACAGTGACTTCATTATTTCCATTCTGACGATACCATCCGCAGTCAATAACTTTGTTGTTGTCCGATAAAGCGAACATATGCTGCGTGAGCAACATTATTAATCTGATTTCTAACCTACTTTGCAAGTGGTGGTATTGTTAGAGCGTCCTTCGGTTGTTAATGAAAGTTTGGTGCAGGAAGTGGAAAATAAGGTGAGAGAAAACAGACGCTTTACGATTTCCTCCTTGTGGGATGACTTCCCTAATGTTTCTCGTAGTTTTTTGTATGGCATTGTGACCGAGCACTTGGATTACCGAAAATTGTGCGCACGTGGGGTACCGAAAATGTTGACGGATGTGCACAAAACCAAACGTTTAGACAGTCCATTGACTTTCCTTGAGCGGTACCACAACGACGGTGATGATTTCTTAAGCCAAATTGTTATGGGCGATGAAACATGGGTGGCCTACGTCACACCAGAATCAAAGCAACAGTCCATAGAAGTTGAGCAAGGGCATCGTTTTGCTGCAAGACAATGCCCTTCCGCATGTGGTGAATCAGATCAAAGATCTCATCACATCTTTTCGATGGGAAATTCTAGATCATCCTCCGTACAGCCCCGATCTTGCGCCCAGTGACTACCATCTGTTCCTGCACTTGAAGAAACACCTGGGCGGTCAGCGTCTTCAAAACGATGACGAAGTCAAAACAGTGGTGATGCAGTGGTTAACAAGTCAGGCGGCAGACTTCTGTGAGGAGGGTATTCAAAAACTGGTACAACGTTATGACAAGTGCCTCAATATTGACGGAAATTATGTAGAAAAGTAGATTAAGGTACAGGCTTTCATGTAAAAATAAAATTATTGAGATATCTTGGCACGTCTTTTTTCAGTTTCAAAACGGTACTTACTTAAAAAACACGCCTCGTATTTCGTAACAATTCAAGACAGCGAAGTAAGGGAGAGTAGCACTGAATTTTCTTGTATTACTAAAACTTTTATTCGTTGACGCGATCGAGGTACTGAAGCAGTTTCTTGAAAACAGAACATTATACTTTTTATTGTGTGTATAAAGCTCTTGAAAAGTCGAGCACAGTGACGTAACGCTCCTTAATGTTGGCGTTGAAACATATCACAAAAGTATCCACGAAATACGCTAAAGTCAACGCGGCAGAAAGCGACTACTTCGGTGTGCACTCTGCCATGTGGCACTCTCGTGGTAGGCTTTACCGTTAAATGCAGCAGTAAGTTAGGCCTTAGCTAACAAGATAAAACGTATTTCCTCTTAGCCCTACATCCATGCGTCATACGTACAGGCTAAGTTCTGATTGTTATAAATGGTAAGGAGCCAGGGTCTTCTCACGAAACATCAGTTACAACTTTGTCCTCTCAAAGCGAAGACATTTTGTTGACTCCGATCTACACAGGGAGAAACGATCATCGTAACAAAATAAGGAAAATCAGAGCTCACTCGGAAAAATACAGATGTTCGTTTGTTTTGCGCGATGTTCGAGAGTGGAATAATACGGAATTGTTCTGAAGTTGGTTGGATGAACCCTCTGCCAGACACTTAAGTGCGATTAGCAGAGTATCCATGTAGATATATATAGAGGTTGAAGGGATAGATAGCATTTCTTCAAACTTAAAGCATTGGAAAAAGTCGTAGCTAAGCGACTATTCAAGTGGAGTGTGGAATGTATGCGTCTGAAGACATACTATCAGACTTTCAGAAAAATGTTATCCACATAATCTGAAAGATCAAAGCGACAATAAGTGCAAGATCTATTATACTGTCAGCTTAACGGCTCATGCATCCAACTTACTGACAATTGTTGTTGTTGTTGTGGTATTCAGTCCTGAGACTGGTTTGATGCAGCTCTCCATGCTACTCTATACTGTGCAAGCTTCTTCATCTCCCAGTACCTACTGCAACCTACATCCTTCTGAATCTGCTTAGTGTATTCATCTCTTGGTCTCCCTCTACGATTTTTACCCTCCACGCTGCCCTCCAATGCTAAATTTGTGATCCCTTGATGCCTCAAAACATGTCCTACCAACCGATCCCTTCTTCTAGTCAAGTTGTGCCACAAACTTCTCCCCAATCCTATTCAGTACCTCCTCATTAGTTACGTGATCTACCAACCTTATCTTCAGCGTTCTTCTGTAGCACCACATTTCGAAAGCTTCTATTCTCTTCTTGTCCAAACTATTTATCGTCCATGTTTCACTTCCATACATGGCTACACTCCATACTAATACTTTCAGAAACGACTTCCTGACACTTAAATCTGTTCTCGATGTTAACAAATTTCTCTTCTTCAGAAACGATTTCCTTGCCATTACCAGTCTACATTTGATATCCTCTCTACTTCGACCATCATCAGTTATTTTACTCCCTAAATAGCAAAACTCCTTTACTACTTTAAGTGTCTCATTTCCTAATCTAATCCCCTCAGCATCACCCGATTTTATTTGACTACATTCCATTATCCTCGTTTTGCTTTTGTTGATGTTCATCTTATATCCTCCCTTCAAGACACTGTCCATTCCGTTCAACTGCTCTTCCAAGTCCTTTGCTGTCTCTGACAAAATTACAATGTCATCGGCGAACTTCAGAGTTTTTACTTCTTCTCCATGAATTTTAATACCTACTCCGAATTTTTCTTTTGTTTCCTTTACTGCTTGCTCAATATACAGATTGAATAACATCGGGGAGAGGCTACAACCCTGTCTCACTCCTTTCCCAACCACTGCTTCCCTTTCATGCCCCTCGACTCTTATAACTGCCATCTGGTTTCTGTACAAATTGTAAATAGCCTTTCGCTCCCTGTATTTTACCCCTGCCACCTTCAGAATTTGAAAGAGAGTATTCCAGTTAACGTTGTCAAAAGCTTTCTCTGAGTCTACAAATGCTAGAAACGTAGGTTTGCCTTGGAATCCAAACTGATCTTCCCCGAGGTCCGCTTCTACCAGTTTTTCCATTCGTCTGTAAAGAATTCGCATTAGTATTTTGCAGCTGTGACTTATTAAACTGATAGTTCGGTAATTTTCACATCTGTCAACACCTGCTTTCTTTGGGATTGGAATTATTATATTCTTCTTGAAGTCTGTGGGTATTTCTCCTGTCTCATACATCTTGCTCACCAGATGGTAGAGTTTTGTCAGGATTGGCTCTCCCAAGGCCATCAGTAGTTCTAATGGAATGTTGTCTACTCCCGGGGCCTTGTTTCGACTCAGGCCTTTCAGTGCTCTGTCAAACTCTTCACGCAGTATCGTATCTCCCATTTCATCTTCATCTACATCCTCTTCCATTTCCATAATATTGTCCTCAAGTACATCTCCCTTGTATAAACCCTCTATATACTCCTTCCACCTTTCCGCCTTCCCTTCTTTGCTTAGAACTGGGTTGCCATCTGAGCTCTTGATATTCATACAAGTGGTTCTCTTCTCTCCAAAGGTCTCTTTAATTTTCCTGTAGGCAGTATCTATCTTACTCCTAGTGAGACAAGCCTCTACATCCTTACATTTGTCCTCTAGCCATCCTTGCTTAGCCAATTTGCACTTCCTGTCGATCTCATTTTTGATACGTTTGTATTCCTTTTTGCCTGCTTCGTTTACTGCATTTTTATATTTTCTCCTTTCATCAATTAAATTCAATATTTCTTCTGTTACCCAAGGATTTCTATTAGCCCTCGTCTTTTTACCTACTTGATCCTCTGCTGCCTTCACTACTTCATCCCTCAGAGCTACCCATTCTTCTTCTACTGTATTTCTTTCCCCCATTCCTGTCAATTGTTCCCTTATGCTCTCCCTGAAACTCTGTACAACCTCTGGTTTAGTCAGTTTATCCAGGTCCCATCTCCTTAAATTCCCACCGTTTTGCAGTTTCTTCAGTTTCAATCTGCAGTTCATAACCAATAGATTGTGGTCAGAATCCACATCTGCCCCTGGAAATGTCTTACAATTTAAAACCTGGTTCCTAAATCTCTGTCTTACCATTATATAATCTATCTGATACCTTTTAGTATCTCCAGGATTCTTCCAGGTATACAACCTTCTTTTATGGTTCTTGAACCAAGTGTTAGCTATGATTAAGTTATGCTCTGCGCAAAATTCTACAAGGCGGCTTCCTCTTTCATTTCTTCCCAACAATCCATATTCACCTACTATGTTTCCTTCTCTCCCTTTTCCTACTGACGAATTCCAGTCACCCATGACTATTAAATTTTCGTCTCCCATATAGATGAACTGAAATGAAAGTTGAGGACCTGTTAGAAAAAGATCTGTTTGACTTTCGGATTTGTAAGAACACGGGAGGCAGTTCTAACGTTGCAGTTTATAATTTGTATGGTGTCTGTAAAATTACTTTCATTTGCAGTTGTAGTCATTAAGTTCTATATAAAATCGCCTTTTTTAAGGAATCCCTCTTTATTGTCGGAATAAAGTCCCAAAAGATAATACTATGTGATTTGACTGCCCTCCATGTATGATTTGATATAGACAATGTACTTAGCACAACGGATATTGTTTGGCATCTGAAATGAATTACTGACGTTAACTGAGCAAATTTCTCATCATTGAATCTAACCTTGGATCCTATAAGCAGCATTTAGATTACGCCTAGCAGACAAGACATGTGTCAAAGTGTTATAATTTGTAATACTTTGCTGTTAAGATCTGGCACTTGAAAATTCCCACAAAACGTTGCATCAGTATGTAAAAACAACCGCTGGTCGGATATTCTCGATGATGACTTACCTTCTGGAATCTGAAAACAATTTATTGAAGTAACAGAAATATTTTCTGTCCATACTGTTTGTACGACGTGAGATGCGGTTCTGATCAACTTAATGATCGAACTTAAAGTGCCAGATCATTTCTCTTGCTATTCCTGTGCAAGACGTTAGTGCAAGGCCACTTGATTACTCGTTACCACCATCATGAAGAAGAATATTTCGTTTAGTTAAATTGGTAAATGAACAAGAAGTAAATAAATATTAGATTCCAGTTTAACTTGTGATTATTAAATGCCAACGAATACAGAATTTCACCACAGAGCAATAACATTAATAATACGTGAGTCATATGGTACCCATGCAACAGTCGCAAAGGGCTGCTTTTCGAGGTAGTTGAGAAATAGAGAAAGTGTAAAAAACTTTGGTGAATATAATACCGGCTTGCCATACTTAATTACGAATGAAATACAGAACTGTATGAAATACAGAAAAGAAACAGCACATTAATTGTATCCACGAATATCATTCTGCTTCAGTACCGAGGAATATTACTTTTCCAGTGTGGTTCGCCAAGATCGGAATTACAGAAAAACACTACTTGTCTTCCAGAGTAGACGCATGGAGATATATTATGTTTAATTCCCAGCATAACATCATGAATACAAACACGAGACTGCTTTCATCCATCACTCTCCATCTTTCTCAGCACAGTTCAATGTAGCCATGCTCAGCAACACACCACGTCACACACAATCAAAAGTGTAGCTTCACTCCAGAACAGAGCCGAACGGAATCCAACACAGAAGCAGCTATAACCTCCTTCAAACTTGTAAGTCATGTGGATTGCAACATGGCCCCCAGTCTCATATCAAAGATCTTATCGACGATAAATTAGAATAGCAGAAGCAGCAGTGAGTATACGGAATATTTGATACCAGAGCAGAATTTGTGGCGCGCCGTATCAAACCAGTTAGAAGACAAATGGTAAAAAAGTCAGCTTGATCGTCAAGTTCCCAAAGCACCTGGAGTCTACAGTACACTAATCTCCTGATGGAACATTATTATGAGACTACTGGTCTTGTGCAAGTTTAAATTACGATAGACTAAAAATATTAAAAATTAAACCGAATTATAATATTCTCGATGCCAACTGGACGCAGACATCCATAACCAGAATGCAACTGTAATGTTACTTGTCTGAAAATCCACACATAATACTGAACAGAAACAGATTACAGAGAATTGCGTTTGAATGTTTATTTTTTAAGCTAGATCAGCTACACTGCGTCATAGTTCCACATCTCGCCTATTTTGGCTGCACGAATATAAAATATGTGATGCCGGTTTATAAGGCGCGGAAGCAACATGGAAAAAATCCTATTGACGCGATAACCGAAACAATGTTCCGACATTGTAGCTCGACAGCAAATTCCGCCAATAAACGTGGCCCGCATCAATACAGCCTGAAACAGTTGCACTACTATCATGTAGAAATGAATTACATACGAGTTTTGGGCGATGTAACTTTTGAAAATTTTAATATATTTTAATTACTTTATTTATTTATTTGAGAAATTTTAAGAAAATTCTCTGCTTCTTATTTATTTTTGGTGTCTTGAGTTATGATTTCCAATGGTTTTATTTAGGCTTTAACTTCAGTCTTTTAAAAGCTAAAGAATATAAGTCTTTGGTTTTAAATACCACAGGAGCGCTAGATATGTGTCCCGCAGCGTCGATCTCGCTGATAGTCCTCGTCGGAACTGCTCCACCTGAAATCTCTAAAACGTTTATTTCCCTAAGAAGATCGTTCGGCACAGCTAGGTGCTGTGTTATATGATGCGTATTGATTGATATGTGTAACTTTTTTCATCAACGAAAAGTTTGTTGCTTCTGAGATATTCTCTCGAAGAATATTGACCGTAAAAAGAAGCAGGCTCGCAGTATCATTCCACACTGCACCTTCGATCGATCTACGTCACGTTATATCTGAAGAATGTTTGTCAAATCTTTTATAAATTGATAAATACACACCTCGAATGAGTATTATTTTCTTGAATTTGTTTATTGTGCCATCGACTAACTAAATATTCACAATGGAGCTTAATAGCGTCGCACAACAATAGCAAGATCTCTCCAACATAAAACACGTCCGATCTTTGTAATCGCTTCACACCGAGTCCTCAAATAACCGATCTTTGGTTACTTATTCCAGAGAGATGCGTCTGTAGCACGGAACGTCCAATTCTCGCAGGCGGTTCAAACTTTTACACTATTTACGATGCACATCATAACCATTTTGAAAATTCGAGATCAGCCCCCTGAAAGGATGATAGTCTTACAGCCGCACATCCGGGCCACATTGTTGTTGTTGTGGTCTTCAGTCCTGAGACTGGTTTGATGCAGCTCTCCATGCTACTCTATCCTGTGCAAGCTTCTTCATCTCCCAGTACCTACTGCAACCTACATCCTTCTGAATCTGCTTAGTGTATTCATCTCTTGGTCTCCCTCTACGATTTTTACCCTCCACGCTGCCCTCCAATGCTAAATTTGTGATCCCTTGATGCCTCAAAACATGTCCTACCAACCGATCCCTTTTTCTAGTCAAGTTGTGCCACAACCTTCTCTTCTCCCCAATCCTATTCAATACCTCCTCATTAGTTACGTGATCTACCCACCTTATCTTCAGCATTCTTCTGTAGCACCACATTTCGAAAGCTTCTATTCTCTTCTTGTCCAAACTAGTTATCGTCCATGTTTCACTTCCATACATGGCTACACTCCATACAAATACTTTCAGAAACGACTTCCTGACACCTAAATCTATACTCGATGTTAACAAATTTCTCTTCTTGAGAAACGCTTTCCTTGCCATTGCCAGTCTACATTTTATATCCTCTCTACTTCGACCATCATCGGTTATTTTACTCCCTAAATAGCAAAACTCCTTTACTACTTTAAGTGTCTCATTTCCTAATCTAATTCCCTCAGCATCACCCGATTTTATTTGACTACATTCCATTATCCTCGTTTTGCTTTTGTTGATGTTCATCTTATATCCTCCTTTCAAGACACTGTCCATTCCGTTCAACTGCTCTTCCAAGTCCTTTGCTGTCTCTGACAGAATTACAATGTCATCGGCGAACCTCAAAGTTTTTACTTCTTCTCCATGAATTTTAATACCTACTCCGAATTTTTCTTTTGTTTCCTTTACTGCTTGCTCAATATACAGATTGAATAACATCGGGGAGAGGCTACAACCCTGTCTTACTCCCTTCCCAAGCACTGCTTCCCTTTAATGTCCCTCGACTCTTACAACTGACATCTGGTTTCTGTACAAATTGTAAATAGCCTTTCGCTCCCTGTATTTTACCCCTGCCACCTTCAGAATTTGAAAGAGAGTATTCCAGTTAACATTGTCAAAAGCTTTCTCTAAGTCTACAAATGCTAGAAACGTAGGTTTGCCTTTTCTTAATCTTTCTTATAAGATAAGTCGTAAGGTTAGTATTGCCTCACGTGTTCCAACATTTCTACGGAATCCAAACTGATCTTCCCCGAGGTCGGCTTCTACCAGTTTTTCCATTCGTCTGTAAAGAATTCGTGTTAGTATTTTGCAGCTGTGACTTATTAAACTGATAGTTCGGTAATTTTCACATCTGTCAACACCTGCTTTCTTTGGGATTGGAATTATTATATTCTTCTTGAAGTCTGAGGGTATTTCGCTTGTCTCATACATCGTGCTCACCAGATGGTAGAGTTTTGTCATGACTGGCTCTCCCGAGGCCATCAGTAGTTCTAGTGGAATGTTGTCTACTCCCGGGGCCTTGTTTCGACTCAGGTCTTTCAGTGCTCTGTCAAACTCTTCACGCAGTATCTTATCTCCTATTTCGTCTTCATCTACATCCTCTTCCATTTCCATAATATTGTCCTCAAGTACATCTCCCTTGTATAAACCCTCTATATACTCCTTCCACCTTTCTGCCTTCCCTTCTTTGCTTAGAACTGGGTTTCCATCTGAGCTCTTGATATTCATACAAGTGGTTCTCTTCTCTCCAAAGGTCTCTTTAATTTTCCTGTAGGCAGTATCTATCTTACCCCTAGTGAGACAAGCCTCTACATCCTTACATTTGTCCTCTAGCCATCCCTGCTTAGCCATTTTGCACTTCCTGTCGATTTCATTTTTGAGACGTTTGTATTCCTTTTTGCCTGCTTCATTTACTGCATTTTTATATTTTCTCCTTTCATCAATTAAATTCAATATTTCTTCTGTTACCCAAGGATTTCTATTAGCCCTCGTCTTTTTACCTACGTGATCGTCTGCTGCCTTCACCACTTCATCCCTCAGAGCTACCCATTCTTCTTCTACTGTATTTCTTTCCCCCATTCCTGTCAATTGTTCCCTTATGCTCTCCCTGAAACTCTCTACAACCTCTGGTTCTTTCAGTTTATCCAGGTCCCATCTCCTTAAATTCCCACCTTTTTGCAGTTTCTTCAGTTTCAATCTGCAGTTCATAACCAATAGATTGTGGTCAGAATCCACATCTGCCCCAGGAAATGTCTTACAATTTAAAACCTGGTTCCTAAATCTCTGTCTTACCATTATATAATCTATCTGAAACCTGTCAGTATCTCCTGGCTTCTTTCATGTATACAGCCTCCTTTCATGATTCTTGAACCAAGTGTTAGCTATGACTAAGTTATGCTCTGTGCAAAATTCTACAAGGCGGCTTCCTCTTTCATTCCTTCCCCCCAATCCATACTATGTTTCCTTCTCTCCCTTTTCCTACTGACGAATTCCAGTCACCCATGACTATTAAATTTTCGTCTCCCTTCACTACCTTAATAATTTCTTTTATCTCGTCATACATTTCATCTATTTCTTCATCATCTGCAGAGCTAGTTGGCATATAAACTTGTACTACTGTAGTAGGCATGGGCTTTGTGTCTATCTTGGCCACAATAATGCGTTCACTATGCTGTTTGTAGTAGCTAACCCGCACTCCTATTTTTTTATTCATTATTAAACCTACTCCTGCATTACCCCTATTTGATTTTGTATTTATAACCCTGTAATCACCTGACCAAAAGTCTTGTTCCTCCTGCCACCGAACTTCACTAATTCCCACTATATCTAACTTTAACCTATCCATTTCCCTTTCCAAATTTTCTAACCTACCTGCCCGATTAAGTGATCTGACATTCCACGCTCCGATCCGTAGAACGCCAGTTTTCTTTCTCCTGATAACGACGTCCTCTTGAGTAGTACCCGCCCGGAGATCCGAATGGGGGACTATTTTACCTCCGGAATATTTTACCCAAGACGACGCCATCATCATTTAATCATACAGTAGAGCTGCATGTCCTCGGGAAAAATTACGGCTGTAGTTTCCCCTTGCTTTCAGCCGTTCGCAGTACCAGCACAGCAAGGCCGTTTTGGTTAATGTTACAAGGCCAGATCAGTCAATCATCCAGACTGTTGCCCCTGCAACTACTGAAAAGGCTGCTGCCCCTCTTCAGGAACCACATGTTTGTCTGGCCTCTCAACAGATACCCCTCCGTTGTGGTTGCACCTACGGTACGGCCATCTGTATCGCTGAGGCACGCAAGCCTCCCCACCAACGGCAAGGTCCATGGTTCATGGGGGGCCGGGCCACATAGTTCGAAGTAATTAATAATGTCCTCCCCGTGGGTGAAAAGTCGTTCAAGACAAAGTTAAGAGCAGAATCCACATGCCACCAGTGTCCACTAATTGATTCGACATAGCATAGGTTTCTGTGCAGATGCCAGACTGGAGTAAAGGGGTGAATAGGAGACAAATTGGACGTAATTACATGATACAGGGATCATAGATCATATCGGAATACGATTACAGAACCGGACTGATAATTCTTCTCATACACCTAGAACAACAATTGCTCATACGTCTTGGGAAATTACATTTGGTGCTCTACACATTGCACAATAAAGATCCACACGTATTAGAATTTATGCAGATGTTATCCGAAGAACATTTATCTATAAATAAGGTGCCCAGTACAAAATACTGAAGAAAATTTTTCTAAAGATCGCGCTGATGTAAGCGGTGCAGAACAATCGATGCCCCATCAGCTAAATAGTGTAAGTTCCTTTGAAAAAGAAAACTACTGATTATTTTTCTTTACATATTTTTTCTTCCAACATTTTAATTCTAAGAAGAGTGGTTGTTTCCCCTATTTTCTTTCAATTTTTAATGTTTCAGTATACAGATTTGTTATTCATTCTCACTCGTAATAATACCCACGTCAGAATTAATATAACGTATTACTAAAAACATTCACCAGCCAAATTCGTATGAATATTTCTTAATTTCAAACAACCTGTCTCCAGAGATTTTTGCTGTCATTTTCAGGTCTTAAAAAATCTTCTTTTAATAAAACGTGTTATTTGACGTTGGACCTAACGTCAAGTTGTCATGTGAATAAAAATCAGCACAATATAAAAGGTTTGTCATAACTAAAATACTTGAAAACATAAAGCACGTTGTGCAAACAGCCATGTCCATATATAATAGCTCACAGTTACTTGATACATCACAAAAACGCAGTATACAGTAGCACATCTGTTGACATAAGCTGGACATATATCAAACACTAAAATTCCTCCTTAAACGGCATATTTAGACTCGTACAACATGGCGTCTCTAATAAGCAACGATGGGAGACAATGCAGGTGGAACCATTGCCACATCCTAAGCTGTTTCACGTTCCCTCTCTCTAGCTCAAGAAACGCAACAAAGGTCAGAGGTAAAAGTAGTGAGGAACCATTGCCCCCTCCAGACACTACTGGCACCCAGTTCCATGCAGGCAGGCCCGAAGACGCCCCAGAGACGTACGATCGGCCAACGACGTGCCACGGGACCAAATGCTGGAGATTCCAGCTTCCCCCTCTCTGACTCTCTCTCTCTCTCTCTCTCTCTCTTTCTCTCTCTTTCTGGTTCCTCAACGAAATACACACAAACCAGGCCATTCCCTGACACATGTGCTGATTAAAGGGCGAGGAGTTTTGCGTTCCAGAGTGATTCAGATTGCCCGCCAAGCCAATCTTATACTGACATGCGTTCAGAGATTCTGTGACCACGTGGTCACCGAGCTAACGATACTGTATGTCTCAATCCATTCCCCCGGTTCCAGTCAATGTTTTCGAAAGATTTTCCTTGTTCAATCGCCAAATAGTCCCAACTGGGTTCCACTTATCTCCAGACAACTGGAATTTCTGACTGAGAAGAACAAGGTCCTAGCCAGCACTGACGATTACACTTAATATTCTCACTTATATCTCAAGCTGTGCTCTTATATCTTCGTTTCTTAGTCTATCTAATCTTGTACACCTTTGCGCTCCTCTTAAAAATTTCGTTTCTGCCACTTGAATTCTACTTTCATGCCTTTCGCTAGTTACTCAAGTTTCCTTTCAAAATAGTAATGTGGTGACGGCCTTTATAAAACTTTATTTTTGTGTGTTGCCTAACTTTATTTGTAGTGTTTTGCTTCTTTTTATATATCTGCAGTTTGTTGTCAATGTCGATTTCTGGTAGCTTATAATACTTCCCAGGTAATTCAAGTACCCAATTTGTATTGTTATATTTCCTATTATGATGTTAGTTCTTAGCGGTTTTTCCCATTTGGAAGCTGTGATAAGATAAATAAGGAAAAATCACCCAAATAGCTAAATAAATTATTAAAGCTGGAGAAAAACAAAACAGCAAATAATTTGATATTTGTTTTTATAATAGATATTTTCATTGTTACTATTATTCCTCTTTTCGTATCCAGGACAGTACGCTACAGTTACTTATAAATTCAAAACGTATGAATGTTTTCGGCAGGTTTTCCTTGGTCATCAGGCGAATGCCAGAACAGTAAATCCCCAAATATTCCCAGTTGGGTTCCCCTCTGCCTCTCACCTGTCATAGTATAGTGTATAGATATTTTGTCAGGTCTATAGATGGATCATTGTAACGAAGTTTCGCTATCCTGTGTGATTTCAAGGTCGTTGGAAAAAGCAGTGTATTAAAAAATACGTCATGTGACAGTCTCAAGCCTGGAACAATCTGGTGCTTCTGTGTCTCAATCATGTCGTCACATACGTATTAAAGAGTGAGTGTGACAAGCTACACCCTAGTCGGAGCCCTTGGTTTATAATTATCTCATCAAATGTAATATGGTTGGTTTTTAATCTTATTTTGTTCCTCTACATAGGCTTTCTACCATCGTTATTATTTTCTGAGGATATCCTTTCTTGAGTAACATATCCCAGAAGTTTCTCCTATCTGCACAGGTAAAGACTTTCTCTACGTCTGTGAATGTGATGTGTGATTATTGAAACGTAACTGTTGTTTCGCTTCATTTGTTGTTTCTCTCTGTAAATAAATTTGGCATCGTTAATTAGGACAGCAATCATTTTTCTCATAGTTTCTATTGTCCTACTTCGCCTGATGACTAGCAAGGTTGGATTCTTTCGTGTTTTAATTATGTCACACTCCTTTTATTCCGTCTTACAATTTTCGATTCTGGAATGTGTGAGTGCATGAAAGTGTGAATGAAATAAATATACATATATATCGAAATCATGGTTATCTGGGGATAGTAGGAGCAGTGTAGGGTAATGCCAACTTAGCCTTGTAAGCGAATTTAAGCAAAGGGAAACAGGAACCAAAGATAGTTAGCAGAGAAGGGGTTTTCAGGATGCTCACTGCAGAATGAACACCCCCACCACTCGGTTTGAACAGGCGGGCGGTTGATCAGGAAGGAGCCATGCTAGTATGACGGGGGCTGACGTGAAGACGAAACGGACGGAGTCGAGTTGAGCTGGTCGTGGATTGGTAAGAAAAGACGTAAGAATTGAACATTTTGTTGAAAAAATGCTGACAGCGGTTGTGTTAGACACAATTTAGATGGGAAAGGTTTCAGTGAAGTTTTAATTAATGTTATTTTGATGAATTTGACTGCAAAGGTTGTGAACTTAAGACATGAGGCCATGTCTAATGTGAAACATCAGGTCACAGTCGTATTCATACTGTAAGTTTGTTTCGGAATGTTTCAGTTCGCATAAAACTTCATGCTGTTGCTAAAACGATACAATTCTGCTTAATTACGTCAAGAAATTAAAATTTATTTTTGTATCCTGTACTTGGCTACGTGTTGACGCCATTTACTTTGGAGCTACTTAACATGTCAAAATATCGATATTGTGTACTACCGCCAGTGTTTAATAGTCTCTGGAGTGAATACCTTTCCAAGCATATAAATTTTGTGTAGTAATTTTAGTGCATTTTGTTGGATCTCTTTATGACTAGTGTGTGTCTGTTTGTGTGTGTCTATTTGTTTGTGTGTGTCTGCTTGTGTGTACATGATTTACAAACATTTCATTACTATGGGAGCCTGCTCAAGGCGATATCATTCAAGTGATGTTCGATTTATATGAAAATTTAATTTAATTTAAAGAGTGTTCTTTGTGAGCGGCACTTAGCCACGCGGCTACGCTGGTAGGAATTAGAGACAAAGCCTGTGTAATTTACTATACTTCTGCAATATTTAACACACTGCGAGATCGCGGAAAGTAGTATTAGTGAAATTAGGAACCTTTTATGTGGGAGTTTAATTAAACATCCTTGCGTTTCTTTGTGAGTTGCGTTTGATCACTTGGACATGCTTTCTGTAACCTAGACCTCCCCACCCCTCTCCTATTTTTGACATTATGTTAGGCGAACGATATAAATTTTGTGGAGAAATTTTCTGATTTATAGACACTTTTCTTTGTGTTTTGTGTTCACACAAGTGTGTGTGATTCTTGCCGTACAAAACTAATGACCCATTTTAATACGCCGGTTGAACTCAGTAGGTCAATCCGACGTTAATTCTCTCTAGTGGGTTATTTGATGTAGGAATTTCTAAAAGAATTTTGGAGAGATTTAGGGTGAGCAAGCATACCGGACACAAGCGATTACACTGCATTAAATACTAATGTGATCAAAACTGACTTTGTGTTGCCATTTGATTTGAGATAATACGTAGTCACTGAGGAGACATGAACGCGATGAGATCAAAAGAACTTTGCTTAAACTGCTGACCACCGTTTTTTGCATTCGTTTGTGGTACACGTGTTAGCTTGGACCAATTGCATGCATATGTATGCGAAGTGCAATGTTTGGTGATGATATGTTCAAATTAATACACCTTTTCCTGCAAAGGACTCGTGTGTGACAATACACAGTCGTAATGAGACCATACTAATAGATTGTACCTGGACTTCCGCTATTGTGGAGTCAGATATTGATAGTGTGAGTTTCATATTTTTCTTGCTTTGAAAAAATAAATACAAATCTAGAACAAATACCATTTTCATTGGTATTCCAGTTCATCCAGTCTAAAGAGAAGCAATTTATCCAGTTACTTCCATTACAATTCATCTTCTTTTATACAGTTTAAATAATTTAGGAGAGAATGCATTTAAAGGCATGTTATGGCAAGTTCAAGAAAGAAAGTGTTACCTGCTCAAATGGCCTATGCTTCGCGCAGTGGGCACTCGATCTTTCTCTTGCGTTATCCGTTGCTATGTTTCACTGTGTTAGTCAGTTTCTAAATGTTTACTGAGGGTTCACATTGACTTGGGTTGTAAGTAAATTATCAGGTTATTAACTGAAATGTTGAAAAACAAGTCGATAACTATTGGACACAACCAGCCTAAATACGTATCAAGAACAAAGCTGTGAATGTGTAAAGATTCGGTGATCTATGAACAGATAAAAGAAAATATAGGTAAAAAGGGGTAACCGACACGTACTGAACTCTCTTTGTTTGTCTATAATATGTCTTTGTGTGAAAACATTGCCAGCACAGGATCTCCCTTTTGTGAAACCATTTTGTTCTTCAGATAACAGCTTTTCAGCGACAATTTGTAGACATTGGTTTGAGATCGTGAAGCGAATCTGAAATGCTGCGTCTGGTAATGAAATACTATGGTAATTATTGCATTCATTACGGTTAACCTGTTTAAATATTGATACGAATTCTCCACTGCCCATTGTGTTCGTCTTTGGTGTCTTACCCAACATCTTCGAAGTCTGTCAGGTACGAGACTACCAAATAAGCCTTAAATTTCAGATATTTAGGTACAAGATCCATAGGAAGACCAAGAAGGAGGTGTCTGGATACTTAAAATATGAAACAGCGCTATTGCCTAGACCATGGTGAAAGAAGAAGAAGGAGGAAAGGACTTATTCAACAACAGCCCGCCCAACCCTCATGAGTAGGGAATCAAAGATGTGCAAAATAAAAGGACCCTCTTTAGTCTAGGATGTAGCTTGTGTCTAGGCACCATAAAATTATTCTAAGTTGGACCTTTGTAGTATATATTTCTCGGACAGAATTTCTCAGTGGACATATTTATCAGGCGTTATGACAACGTGCAAAGACTACTTCGTTTGTTCAGTACTTCCATGTTTTTCATGCTTTTTCTACCTGTGAAACGTTCTGCTGGTTTCTTATATACTCCATAAGACAAAAACAAACGATACACCACGAAGGAGTTATCCAAATTAGCCGGAATTTGGTGGATGTGAAGCCCACGTACAGGTAAAGAGATGATCAGAATTTCACAAACCTTGGATGATTTATTCAAGAGAAAGAACTTGACAAACTGAGCAAGTCAAGCCCTGCTATGTAAATAAATGGTACCCTATGTAACGTTCCCTGGCAGCACACACACACTATTAATAAAATGAAATGACATTTAATTGTACTATGTACGCCACTATGAAGTAATTCGTATGTACTGTAATTGTTTAACAAAAAAATATTATTTAATTTTGTATAAAGGACATTCGTTATTATTGTAATATTTTCTGTAATAATATTCTCGAAAATTGTAAAATACAGCCACAGAGGAAAATAATGTTGTAAGATTACAAAGAGACATTAACAATCAGCAATAGTATAAATAGGAATACATAATGTGCATTCTTTGTCGTCTTCCTCGAGAGCTGAGAGAGAGAGGAACCTGTGACGTAGCATTTTATGAATGAGTAGACTTCTTTTGTCTGTATCTATCTTTAGCCGCCATTAGGGGAGAAATTACAAAGTAATGTAAGTTTAATTATTGTTGTGGTCTAAATACATTATAATTTATCAAAATTGTGTATTAGTAGTGTAAATTAGCTTGCCCATGTCATCTATAATATTTCTTTAAAGAATTTTCAGCATTTTTAGCGATTATCGTTGGTGTGGCTGGGCTGTGCCGCGACCGAACGATTTGCAGCGGCGGCACATTTAAAAAATTGTTCCGCTAAAAAATTAACCAAACCCGTAAATCGAGAGCAGATAAAATTAGCAGTGAATTACGAAATACTTTTCTTTTACAGCGATCCTGAGGCTGACTGAATTTATTACTGGTTTTACATTTGTGCATCCATAGGCGGATAATTAACGTTGAAGTTGTTAATCCGTTAATTTTTTCAGTTTCTAAAGCAAATAACTTAAACGTATAGTGATGTGTGTTTTGTCAATGATAATTAAACGTTCAGGTCGGCTTGGCAATATTTAACCATTTTATGTTAACAGAGACAGTCTTGTGTTCCATAGCTAACGCTGGGAAAGAATTCAGTAAATATTGAAAAAACCACTGCATTTAGAAAATGTGTGCCAAGGCCGAAATACGTAAAAAATTTAATTTATATAATTTTCAACTAAATGTTCTTAATCAGTTAATATGAATTTATCAGCATGAGAGGGTTGCTAAGGTTCACGTAATTTTAAATGTGCTTAATTCTGTCTAAATGAATTTTTATTACCACAAGTAAATAAGGGGTTCTACAACAAAGTTCGTACTGAAAGAGCAAATAACAAAAATATTTAAAGCAACATTTCCTCCTCACATTTTCATATATATATATATATATATATATTATTTCATTAAACCCAGAATCTCACTCCTGGTTATCGAGCCGTATACCATTACTTTCTGAGGCGTGTCCATACATGTCTTCTCTAGTCATCTAGGCTCATTTCTAAGTGGGACTCATCACTGAAGATAATTCTACTGCAATGAGATTCCAGGCCGAAGACGTGTCTAGAGACGCCCCGGATAGCGTTGGGATGCTAACCTGACTGTCGCCCTTTATATGGCTCTATAACCAGGAGGGATGGTTTGAGGCGCCATTTCTTTTCCGTTTTGTTGTCATCCGCAGCACCCTCATAGCACGGCGATACGTCGACGACATTCTATGCTCCGTTTGGTTGCCCTTCATGGTAACCCATCCTGGGATTATATTTCAGCCGGCCGATGTGGCCGAGAGGTTCTAGGCGCGTCAGTCTGGAACCGCGCGACCGCTGCGGTCGCAGGTTCGAATCCTGCCTCGGACATGGATGTGTGTGATGTCCTTAGGTTAGTTAGGTTTAAGAAGTTCTAAGTTCTAGGGGACTGATGACCTCAGATGTTAAGTCCCTTAGTGCTCAGAGCCATTTGAACCATTTTTGATTATATTTGAGCAAGATACTGCCCTTCGTCACTCGACTAGAGTTTCTCCTGCTTGCTTTCGTGCTTGCCTTATCCTACCTCGGCCAGCAAGGTAGCCGGACCTCTCCCCAGCTGAGAATGTTCGGAGCATTATCGGCAGGGCCCTCAAACCATCTCGGGGATTTTGATGATCTAACATGCCAATTGGAATTTTGCACGATATCCCTCAGGATATCAGTGCCAAGCCGAATAGCGCGTTGCATAAGGGTGAGAGGTGGACGAACGCGTTGATGAATCCCCAGTTTGTGAAGTTCTTTCTCTTGAATATGTTATCCGATCCTGCCGAGCGGTTCTAGGCGCTTCAGTCCAGAACTGCGCTGCTGCTACGGTCGCAGGCTGGAATCCTGTCTAGGGCATGAATGTGTGTGATGTCCTTAAGTAGTTCTAAGTCTAGGGGTCTGATGACATCAGATGTTCAGTCCCACAGTACTTAGAGCCAATCGAAACATCATCCGATTTTTCTCAAATTTTAATCATTTGTTTGCATATGTACGTCACAGAACAAATCGCAGCAACAAAAATTAATTAATGAAGATAATTTAATTTCAGAAATTCATTTGTGTAGGTAACATATTTAAGTGATTAATGTTGCAAGATCACAGGTTAATGTACGCGCGAGATAGCCATTGCAAATGTGAATGTTGGTACATAATTAACCTGTCTAACCGCCAGAATGTTGAATGCATTCACGCAAACGTGAATGCACTGTGCTGTACAGGTGGCGGATATCACTTTGTGGGATGGAGTTCCATGCCTGTTGCACTTGGTCGGTCACTATAGGGACGGTTACGGCTGTTTGTGGATGTCGCTGGAGTTGTGTCCGATAATGTCCCATATGTAGCCATTGGAGACAGATCTGGTGATCGAGCAGGCTGAGGCAATATGTCGATACTCTGTAGAGCGATTGGGTTGTCGGTTTGTCGGTGAGCGTTGTCCTGTTGAACACCCCTTGGGATGCTGTTCATGAATGGCAGCACAACAGATCGAATCAATAGACTGGGGTACAAGTTTGTAGAGAGGGTGCATGGGATAACCAAGACAGTACTCTCACTGTCATACGAAATCACACCACAGACCATAGCTCCACGTGTCGGTGCAGTGTGTCTAGCAAGCAGACAGATTGGCTGGAGGCCCTCAACTTGCCTCCTTCCAACCGACACGTGGCTATCGCTGCCAGAAAACACAACAGACCTTTAAGCTGTCCCCAGTGACATCCCGCTTGACACCACTGAAGTCGCAGATGACGGTGATTTGGTGTCAGTGGAATGCACGCTGCATGGCATCTGGCTCCAAGCTGTTCTTGAAGTAACCGATCTGTAACATTTCGGCGTGTCACTGAAGTGTCAACTGCGGCCCAAATTGCTGTTGCAGATGCAGTACGATGCCCCAGAGCCATACACCGAAGACGATGGTTTCCGTCGCGGTACTGCCACGTGGCCGTCCGGAGTCCTGTCATCTTGGGACCGTACATTCTCGTTGCCACCGCTACCAGCAATCATCTATAGTGGCTACATTCCTGCCAATTCTTTCTGCAATATCACAGAAGAAACATACATTTTCTCGTGGCCTATTAAACAGGTTGTTCAAACTCAGAGAAGTGTTGATAATGGCGTCTTTGTCACCTTAAAGGTATTCGTGACTACATCAGCTCACCACATCCAGTCTCAAAGGTAACTAAAGCTCACGACCGCTACAGCGTGTATTTAAAGCAAACCTGATTTGCATTCTCATAGTGGCGCTATTAGTACTACTCTTATGCGACTGATGCACATCACCCTTCGGATTCGCCTGCCTTACAGTACTTTTGATTGTGTCGCATTGCTCCTTGGCGTCGCGATTATTTTCCGTCGACATATACAATGTGCTACATTTCAATCGGTATGTATATCCGATTTTTCTATTACTTTTAGTAGATATTTACAAGTCGAATTGTTGGTTTAATCTATTCCATTAGGTATTCTGTGTTTTTATTCATAGCTGTATATCATTCAAACAGTCAGACCTTTTATTCATGAACACTGCGCTCAGAGTACAACGGAATATGCAGTTTCCACTGTCACTGCACATAAGAACACTAGCAGGTTCAAATGGTTCAAATGGCTCTGAGGACTATGCGACTTAACTTCTGAGGTCATCAGTCGCCTAGAACTTACAACTAATTAAACCTAACTAACCTAAGGACATCACACACATCCATGTCCGAGGCAGGATTCGAACCTGCGAACGGAGCGGTCGCTCGGCTCCAGACTGTAGCGCCTACAACCGCACGACCACTCCGGCCGGCACTAGCAGGTTCATATGCTTAAGTCTATCGCTATAAAATCCTTCTGTATGTATGAAAGTGTATATGATAATCGACCAAAACTTACGTTTGGAAAAAGCCGATGTACTTACACATGTACAGTGAAACTTTCAAATAGGTACAGGGAAAATATCTGCTGATGACCGTGTTGCTAAGAGTTGCGTTAAAACTATAAACACAACGATTGCAGAACAGACACATCGACCTAAATTTTAAATGGGACGGAAGATCCCTCGGTGGACAACACGTCCTAGTTAAACCAACTCACTGCTTCGGATTAATTAAATAGCCCCCAGCAGCGGAATTTCGAGTCCCGAACTACACGTTGTTCCTGGCAGAAAGAGAACACAGCTTATGAACGCCATATTTGGTCACCATTACATTGGAAGCATTCATAGTTTATTTGCCAAATGTTTTCGTGTAGTCATTGAGGCCACGTCGTAATATTTTTCGTTCTAAACGAACATAGCACAGCTCCCTATTGCTTCCAAAACCAGTTTCATTACGCCCCAGCTTCTTTCCTTTCGTCAGACAATGACAATATACGCTGTAGCAGATACAGTAATGTGTGATTTGAATCCGTTTTCATTTGGTCTGCTGATATTTCAACCCTCTGTTGCGTAATAAATGAGCATATTTTCACAGATTCTTTAACCCGTCAGTCTATTTGTAGTCAGCGTACCTCTTCTTTGCGTTTCAGACACACTGTTCTCAGTCGGTAGAAGCCTTAAGGCTACAGTCAAATAGCGTATCTGCCTCGTATCTGCCTCGTCATATTATAAAATGACTTTTATCTTAATAATATGAATATTTATATATGTGTTTGGAGAGAGAGAGAGAGAGAGAGATTGATTTTGGATTGAGATTTTTACTTTAAGTCGTAACTGGTACCTGAATTTTGGTTGCTGCCTCCTTGAAAGATTAGCTTCTGCACCAGCTGGTGACGTATTATAATTTGGAGGAAGTTATTGTTCTTTAAGTTATAAAATACGACTCCGTTAGTTACTTGGCCGTATTGCGGATAGCTGTGAGCCCAAGTTTTCGTAGCTTTTCATACCTAAGGGACCACAGTTGTAAGTAAATAAGATGAAACAGCAATCTGCTTTTCGTGACAAAAGGAGATTGCTTGGCACACAAACTTCCTTCATACTACACGTCCTGCTGCATCAAAATTGATCAGTGGAGTTCAGCACCACACTATTATACAAGAACATAATCCAATTACCGCAATTAAGAAATTATGAGAGGTTGTTACGTATTGAATGAAAACTATAGAGAATGCATTCCCTTTCCTGTATTTTAGTGAACTTTGTACACTTACAGACTTACAGTTATGTCGATTGACAGCCGGCGACGAGAATGAAGTTCACCTCCTTTTCCAAAAAAAAACAAGATATTTCTATTCTTCACTTCCAGAAAATTTGTATACATAAATGTTTGGCAAATATTACACATACGTAACTCGGTTTCATCAGTGAAATGTAACAATACGTTCTGAGCGACGGCCTAGCAACACGTCCTCTTTCCACAAGATACAGATTAACAGTTCTCTTTTTTTTAATAAATCGATTGTATTTTTTTAGAGTCCATACTCAAAGATTCACAACTACTATGGTTGCGGGGATTGCGCACTAAAGAGTTTCTTGCTGTCCAGCTGCGCTTCACTTCACTTCAAGTACTTTTTGAATCAAATTTAAATTTACGGTATTTACATACATTACTGAGCTTCTCAGAATAAAATCAGGCACAAATTAGTTAAAAAAAAGGGCAGTGAGGCTCACATAACATTACAATATGCCATCTCGAAATCCAGTGAAATTACATTTCAGCGCCAGTGTTCAATTTTATCCTTTCTCATTTCGCATTTCTGAAAATCGTCATATGTGGTATAACGGCATATCACATGTATAACCGCTACAAATTCATTACAACCACGATACGAAAGTTTTGCGTTCGTTAACTTTTTATTTTCCGGCTTTTCTATTTTTCGTCCTTTCTGCTGTGTTGTTATGAGGGGTTACACAAAATTATGTTTCAACCCTTAACAGTGTTTGGAACTTTGAGGTTCCTTATATATTACTTCAATGTTTCTTTTTCTAGGCTGCGCTACATCTTCTCTTTTGTAATGTTACTTCGAAGAAAATGTAATTATTGTATTTCTTCAACTTCTCCAGTCAGAAGTTCGGCGTTCTGAACCAGAGAAGCCTAGTAATTTCACGCATCCTACTGCACTTTTCTTTCTATATTTATTCGACTCAAGACAGTAAGTTACTTTTTCTAAACATTCCGCTGATATGGTACTTTCACTTCCATCTCCTATGTTAACGTCCATTCTCACACACGCTTTAGACAACAAAAAGAAATAAGCAGTAGTAGTGATGTCTTTTTTCTCCTCGTATGCCTCACTTCACTTTACATTCTCACAGCATTGCTGTATGGCCGAAACTTCTCTGAAAAAAAAATCAAGGATATCTTAACTTTTCCTCTCATTTTCTAATATAGGATGATTTCGTTTTCAATATGTTAGCTTTCCCTGAATCTAGTGTGATCATCTTGCAATACCTGTCCCGTTATTCATTTATTTTAAGACATTATTTATAAATTAATTTCAGTGAACTATTCTAAATTGCTTTAATAGTGTGAAAGATATTTCATGGGCCCTTATCACTTTGAGTTCAACTTTGCATTGTTGTGAAAAACATATAATGCAGCTCTCCCATACCTAATTCTTCCTCAATATCCGTTTTATCAGATGATCTAATGTTGGTGAGTAGTTCTTCCCCTTCTCGTAAGCCTTGATATATTCTTTCCATCACCGTGTCTCTTTTCTGCAAATATTTGCGAATACCGATCTACGTACTTCATATTAACAGTAGTAGGTATCGCTCCTCCTTAACTGCGCTTAAGCTTCGTGCGTCATTGAAAAACAGGGCACTTTAATCTATCGAACATTTTGTTCAGGCAGTTATCAAGAGCGCAAATACGTTCAGCAAAGTCATAGCTCAAAGTCATATTCGGTTCTTTCATTGTATCACCGGTTTCAGTTAAAACCACCATCTGGTACGAAACTCGAAAAGAAGCATCCAACATATTACAAAAATGGGAGCAGGTCTCACTCATTGACAAAAATACGTCAGTGAGGTTCAAGCTGAAAAACGAAAAAGAAGAGCTGCATACATATAGGCGATGTATAAACAGGTCATCTCAGATCTTTTGACCTGTTTATACATCACCTATATGTATGCAGCTCTTCTTGGCAGTTTCTGTGACGTTATTTTTCATCTTGAACCTGACTGACGTATTTTTGTCAAAGAATGTGTCAGTAGCCGCATTCCTATGTTTTCACTTTCGTTATATGTAAGGTGCTTCTATTCGAGTTTCACACCAGAGGCTGATTTGTAACTGGATCCAATTTTGGCCATAAGGTGCCAATTTGGCTTCGTGAATGCAAGAAAGACGTATAGAAATCTTTTCATATGTAATAGATTAGCAACGGGACGTGGCCAGATAAGAACTAACAAGTAAGAAAGGCATAACGGTGATTTTATTATTTATTTATTTATTTAGCGTATGGCAAGTGCAAATCACGTATGAAAAATCTAAAAGTACATAACACACAAAACAGTTACAATATCACAAACAAACATCTAGGTTAGAAATATAATCGATTGCACTGTTAGTCGCATCCATGAAGTCCCTTGTTGGCCCAGGGTAGGCCCTCAGAGGGCATTCTGCCACGATATGGTGAATTGTCTGCCTGTCAGCGCCGCAGTCGCACTGTGGTGATGGCACTATGCTCCATTTGTACAAGGAGTCCGCACAACGGCCGTGGCTCGTCCTGATCCTGTTAAGGGTAGACCAGATTTTGCGGGGCAAATCAAAGCCCCGAGGTCTGTTAGATGTTCCCAATAAGGTGTTAACCTGAGGCGGTGTCTTTTCCTCCCATTCTTCTCTCCAGCGGTCCTCAAGAATAAAAGCGTTCTTTACCAGATCTTTGGCACTTGCGAGAGGGGGGTGTCTGGATTTCAATCTCTTTGGCTCAATTCCATTACTCAGGGTGTGGATAGGAAGATCTGGGCTATTTTGGATTTTTCGACACTCCCTGACAAATGCGTGTTCTCTGCGCAAATGTGGCGGCGGGATATGGCTCAATACAGGCAGCCATTGGACAGGAGTTGACCTGATCGTTCCAGAGATAATCCTCATCGTTTGGTTCAAGACTGCATCCACCTTCTTGATGTGAGCACTATTTAACCATATTGGGAAACAGTACTCTGCTGCAGAATAGACAAGTCCTAGTGCAGATCTACGCAGAACGGAGGCAGTGGACCCCCAACTAGTGCCACAAAGCTTTTGGACAATGTTGTTTCTAGTTCTGACTTTTTCAGCAGTGTTTACAAGGTGTTGTTTATAGCTCAATGTTCTATCGAGTGTCACGCCCAGATACTTTGGTGTTCTATTATATGGAAGAATGCCGCCATCAAAGCGGATCTTGAGCTCTTTGTTTGCTAATTTGTTATTCAGGTGGAAACAAGTGGCCTCTGTTTTGGATGGGCTGGGTTGGAGCCTCCAGTCACGGAAGTATTTTCCTAGAGTGGTCAAATCGCTGGATAGTGTGATCTCAGTTTCCTCCATCACTCGGTGTTGTGTGGCCAAGGCCCAGTCGTCCGCATATCCGAACATTTTGGATCTCGTCCTAGGCATATCGGCTATATACATGCAAGACGTTCAGGGCCCCAAAGGAACGAGCCCATACTATAAAATTTTATTATTAATCGCTAGTTACACAATTCGACGAGATGCTCCACAGCGCCAGATTTGCGCCTGGTGGCCAGAGTAAATCGGATGCGCATTAACGCATTAGAATAAGTTTCACTGCCATATGATAATTGCAGCCCACACTAGACCTCCGTGATCAGCTGCATTTTAATTAAAACCAAGAGGTACAATAAAAGAACCCAATACAGCTTTGTGTTATGAATTTTGTGAAACATTTGAATCTTTGTTAGTACGCAAGAAAAGTATGCGCGCATTTGATAGTGCTTTATAATAGTGGGAAACTTAGAAGTGAAACAGAAGTCAACAAGGGAATCCATATCCTCAGAAGTGTTCTGGGCAGCCCGACAGGAAGTTTTCGTGTCCTTGAATTGGGAAATTTTGGAAATTTGTGGTAAGGTCTTATGGGACCAAACTGCTGAGGTCATCGGTCCCTAAGCCTATACACAACTTAATCTAACTTAAACTAACTTACGCTATGGACAACACACACACTCATGCCCGAGGACTCGAACCTCCGGCGAGAGGAACCGCACAGCCCGTGACAAGCCGCCCAATACAGCGCGGCTACCCAGCGCGGCTTGAATTGGGAACATGAGAGAGCATATCTCAACCGCCTGACGTTTTGCCGATCACATTGTCGTAACGTGTGGAATGCAAATAAACATTCACAGACAATGGTAGAGTATTGTTAAAAGAAGCCCTAAAATTAATCTACACCCCGTGGATTAGAAGGAAAATTCTGATAATTAATAATAAAGCCATATAATCACTTTTCGAGTTTTTTTTTTCTTTTTAAATTTACGGCAGTGAATGTTGTTGTGGCCTTCAGTTCAATGACTGGTTTGGTGCAGCTCTTCACTGTAGTCCGTTCTCTGGACGCCTCGTCATCTCTGCATGATTACCACCCATTTTCACCTGCTTAATGTTGTCCAGTCTTAATTTCCCTCTACAGTTTTCACTCAACCCCCCCCCCTCCCACACCTTCCAAATATACAACCACAATTTTCCTTACACTACCAAACTGACATTTCCTTGACGCACTGGGATGTGATCTATTAACTGATCCCGTCTTTTAGTCAAGTTGTGCCGTAAATTTCCTTTTCCAAGGTTCGATCCAGTACCTCATAAATTTTTATTCTACCTACCCATCTACTCTTGTGCGTTCCTCTACAGCACAGCATTTTGAAAGCTCCTTTCTTCTTCTCGAAACTGCTTATTGATCACATTTCACTTTCATACAAGTCAACACTCCAGACAAATACCTTCACGAAACACTCCCTAACACTTAATTTTATATAGGTGTCAACGAATTCTTCTTTTCTGGACTGCTTTTATTGTATTGCCAGTGTGTATTTTGTATCCTCTCTACTTTCGCCAGTATCAGTCATTCTGCTACCCAAATAACCAAACTCGTCTACTACTTACAGCTTCTCATTTCCTAATTTAATTCCCTCAGTATCGCCCGATTTAATCCGACATCCCATTACCCCAGGTTTACTTTTGTTGATGTTCAGCTTGTAATCACTGGTCAACATACTACCCATTCCATTCAACTGTCCTTCGAAGTCGTTTGGTGTCTCTGACAGATTTACAGTGTCATTGGCAAGCCTAAACGTAGATTTTTCTTTCCTTCCTCAACTTTAAGCCCCGTTAAAAATTTCTCCCTTGTTTCATTCACAGCGTGCTCTTTGAATTGATTGAATAACATTTGGAATAGGCTGCAAGCCTGCCTCACTCTCTTCTTAGATACTGCATCCCTGTCACGTCTCTTGACTGTACAAGTTGTGAATAATCTTTTGCCCCCAGTATTTTATCTGTGCTACTTCCAAAATTTGACAGAGTGAAGTCTAGTCAAAAGTGTCGAAAGCTTTCTCGAAATCTACAAAAGCTATAAACTTAGGTTCGCATTTCTTCAAACTATCTTCTAAGATAAGTCATAGGATCAGTATTGCTTCCCAAGTTCCTACATTTTTCCGGAACCTAAACTGATATTCGGTGAGATCGGATACTGCCAGTTTTTCCGTTTCTGTAAATAATTCGTGTCAATATTTTCCAACAATGAATAATTAGACTGATGCATAGGTTGTAATGACACCTGTCAACATCTGCCTTCTTTGAAATTGGAATTATTGCATTCTTCCTGAAGTCTGAGGTTGCTGCGTGTGTCTCGTACATCTTGTACATCAGGTGGTATAATTTTTTTCATTACTGCCTGTCCTAAGAATCTTAGGTCTTGCAGTGCTTTGCCAAACTCTTCTCGCAGTATCTCTTACTTTTTCTTCTCCTTGTATAACATTTTACTCAAATTTATTTCCCTTATAGAGATACTCCATATTTTTAACTTGTAGCTTTCTCTTCTTTAGTTAGAACTGGCTTGCCATCTCAACTTTTGATGTTAATACAGCTATTTCTCTTTTTTCTTCAAAGGCTCTTTAGGTTTCCTGTAGGTAGCACGCATCTTTCCCGTACATATGAATGCTTCCATAGCTGTGTTATTATAATCTGTGCCGTGCAACCCCCGTTCGCCTAGAGGAATCGGCAACCTCTCAGACACTGAAGCATCACTTGTTTGCATATGTACAAGGCATTTCCTCCTCTAACTGTGTCTGTTACAAAAAGGACGACAGTCGGCAGGACAAGCGCCACCCCTGTGCCAGGGACCTATTACCTCTACCGTGGCACTGGTGCAGAACTGGATTGGCATGAATTCCTCCACGCCCCGGATATATAGGGCGGCGCAAGTCAACACGCCGGCAGTTTGCTCCACCAGAGCTCTAGATTAGATTGGATTAAATTATTCATTCCATAAACCCACAAAAGAGGGGATCCCCGTGGGTGTGGAACATGTCAGATAAACACATTGCAAAAATGTAATTAGAAAAACTTGAGTTTCATTAATTTTAATGATCCTCAGTCAATAAACAGTAAAATTATGTACATGAATTAAAATTAAATTTCTAATATTTACAGGTTTAATACTTACATCTGCTTTCATTAAATCCATCATCCACACAGTAGCTAGTTACTTGGCTATTACAACCAAGTATTGTCAAAAATGAAAGTAATTTATTCATTTCAATGATCCTCAGTTAAGAATAGTCAAATTATGTACAAGATTTAAAATTAAACTTCCACTATTTAAAGACTTGAGACTTACATCTACTTTCCATACACCCATCAGTCACACAGTAGGTAGTTACTTGGTTGTTACAACCAAGTATTGTCAAAAATTAAAGTATAATAAATTTTCAGTAAATGGTCTACTGCACTTGTTGAGAAATTCATGGATGGAAAAGGAGTTGGGCACCAAAAATTCTTTTAAATTATGTTTAAGTTGTGCCTTGTCTGAAACTAAACTCTTAATGGTTGATGGTAACTTATTGAAAATATGTATGGCTGAATAGTGGACTCCTTTCTGGGAAAGAGTAAGTGATTTTAAATCTTTACATATATTGTTCTTATTCCTTGTATTGATACTGTGTACTAAGCAGTTAGTTGGAAAAAGAGATGTATTATTTACAACAAACTTCATTAAGGAATAAATACACTAAGAAACTGTGCTTAGTATGCCCAATTCTTTGAATAGGTTTCGACATGACGTTCTTGGATTTAAACTACACATTACTCTTATTATACGCCTCTGTACTCCAAACGTTTTTTCTCAGTTTGTGGAGTTACCCCAAAATATGATACTATATGACATAACGGAGTGAAAATAAGCAAAATATGCCAGTTTCTTATATTTATATCTCGTAGGTCTGACATCATTCGCATTACAAACACAGGCTTGTTTAGGCGCTTTAGCAATTCGCTCCCAACTGAATTTATTACCAAGTTGTAATCCCAAGAATTTTACACTCTCAACTTCTCCTATTTCCCCGTCATCATATTTTATACACACACAAGAAGGAAATCTGTTGGAAGTTCTGAACTGTATATAATGGGTCTTTTCAAAGTTTAATGACAGTGAATTGGCTATGAACCACTTATTAATGTCAGTAAAAATTTGATTAGCTGCCCTTCCTAAATTTATATTTGATTTACTGTTTATTGCAGTGTTTGTATCATCTGCAAATAAGACGAATTTGGCAACTGGTAATGTAACACATGACAGGTCATTAATATACACAAGAAAAGGTAGTGGACCTAGTATGGAACCTTGGGGAACACCACATGTAATTTCTTCTCAGTCAGATGATGTCTGATTGCCTACTGTTGAAGTGTTACATAATGACATCCTTTGTTTTCTATTAGTAAGATATGACTGAAACCACTTTGCAGCACTACCAGTGACGCCATAATATTTTAATTTACTTAAAAGAATTCTGTGATTCACACAGTCACACGCCTTTGACAGGTCACAGAATATGCCAGTTGCCTCTAATTTGTTGTCCAATGAATTAAGAACATTTTTGCTGTAATTGTAAATAGCTTTCTGAATAACGGAACTGTTAAGAAAACCAAACTGTGACTTTGACAGTATGTTATTTTCACTAAGGTGCTTAAGTAGACACTTGAACATAACCTTTTCAAAGATTTTTGAAAAATCTGGCAAAAGTGAGACTGGTCGGTAATTTGATGGCATTTCTTTGTCCCCTTTCTTGTGGAGAGGTATAACTTCAGCATATTTAAGCCTGTCCAGGAATGTTCCTGTGACAAGTGATTGATTACACAAGTAACTTAAGATATGACTAAGCTCACATGAACACTCTTTTATTAACTTTGTTGATATGTTATCATAATAACTAGAATGCTTTGATTTCAAGGACTTTATGATGGATTCCATTTCTTTGGGTGAAGTAAGCGTCAATTCCATTCTACTGAGATTGCTTGTGTGCACTGATCTCAGATATTCCATTGCATTATTTACTGAACCTGACAACCCCAAGCTGTCACTAACAGAGACAAAATATTTGTTTAACTGGTTTCCAACGCAACATGCGTTTGTTTCCAGGGTTTCATTTATTTTTAAAGCTATTTGTTCCTCCTCATTTCAGGTCCTACCTGTCTCTGATTTAACTATATCCCATACTGTTTTTATTTTATTGCTCGATGTATTTATCTTCTTCTCATAATGCAAGTGTTTAGATTTCTGGATAACCTTCTCCAATAATTTGCAGTAATTTCTGTAATGAGCTATAATGCTAGTATCAAAGGTGTCCCTACATATCAGATAGAATTTCCTTTTTGTCTCACATGGTATCTTTATCCCTTGTGTGACCCATGGTTTCTTATTAGACTTCTGCTTAATTTGAGATTCCTTCAGGGGAAAACAATTTTCAAATAAGGTGCTAACTTTATTAATGAATGTTTTGTATTTTCCATTTGTGTCTTGGATGCTGTAAACACCCATCCAATTAATTTCTTCGAGTTATCTCCTAAATTTCTCAGTTTTTTACTGTTTTATTGGCCTTCTGTACTCAGTGCTAATAGATGTTTTACCCTGACAATTTTCAAAATTTAATGTTAATTGTTGCATGTCCTGGTCAGATAGCCCATTTACTACTGGTTTTGTAATGTGGCTTAGTTGCCTAGAATTTAATATAAAGATATTATCAATGGCAGTGTTAGAACATTTGTATACCCTAGTTGGGAAATTTACAGTAGAAATTAAACTGAATGACAATGTAACCGATTGCAGTAACTGTTCACTGACAGTGTTTTTCCGGACATCTATATTAAAATCACCAGCAACCACTACTTCTTTGTTTTTTTAATTTTAGAATATATAATCAAAGTCCGTTTATTAATAGATTGAAATTTCATGAAGGTGCTCTGTATATGGCTACTATTATAAAACTATTATGAAATTCTATCTCTGTTGCACATGCTTCTGTGCTGCTCCAAGCAAAATATATTAAGTCAGTATTCTTAAATTTAAAACTGTTTTTAACAAATGTGGCAACTCCTCCTTTCTCTATATTTTGTCTAAAGAAGTGAGAAGCTAACTTAAATTCTGTAAGGTTTAACATATTTATACCAGTGCTCACATGATGTTCAGAGAGGCAGATTATATCAACTGGGTTCGATGACGCTAATTCATCAACGGACGTAAGTAGTTCAATAATTTTACTTCTAAGCCCTCGAATATTTTGATGCACTAAAGGTAGTTCATATGGTTCGAATGGCTCTGAGCACTATGGGACTTAACATCTAAGGTCATCAGTCCCCTAGACTTAGAACTACTTAAACCTAACTAACCTAAGGACATGACACACATCCATGCCCGAGGCAAGATTCGAACCTGCGACCTTAGCAGTCGCGCGGTTCCGGACTGAAACGCCTAGAACCACTCGGCCACCGCGGCCTGCTAAATATAGTTGCCATTTCACATTTACCGACGTGAAATCGGGTGGAAATAAAATTTCTGCTGATTGCTGTAAATTTTTACCCAACAGCTGTGTTCGCTGACCCAATGTGCCAGGATTATGCTGTTTGATTTCTTTCTCAAACTGAACGTTTGTTTTAATCTTTAATTCTCTCAGAACTTGATTCCTTCTGTCCTACCTATCCTAAAAAAGGTGCTGCTCCAACACCTATGACCACTGGTATTTATCACTCATAGCCCCCTTACATTTCCTGCTATTAGCCCAGCCAGTTTACCTTTCCCTTATTCTCCCGTCACCTGATATCCTGTTTCTTTTTCTTGTTTTTCCACTGCCAAACGGCCAGTATCCGAACCCTCGATATCACACAGCAGGTGTTGCTCTTTCTGCGGGACATGTAGAAGATCAGGCAAGCGTTGGTCGGCATGGTAGCGAGCTTTTCAACGGCACCCGCCAGTGGCTCCGACCGCCCTTCTCAGCCAGACCTCAGAACTAAAGGCTTTCGCGGAGCATCTCCGCCCTTTCCCCCTTTTGACAAGAAAGTCGAACTTTGGGCGAACTATGTGGCGGTCCTTGAGTAGCATTTTCTGGCGTATGGCATCTCAGGTGACATCTATCTCAGTGTATTTCTCCTCGTCTGTGTTGCCCAGAGGCTTACCGCCTTCTGCAGCGATTGAAACTTGAATTACAAACACATGCCTTATCATTTGAATAGAAAAAAATTTTCTTGCTAGGATATTTTGACTCGCAGGTACACGTTGCGAGCCCACAATACAAATTTTTCACCTGCCATAAGCAACAGGGCCTGTCCTACCTGGAATGGATCGCGACGCTCCGAGGTCTTTCACAGGAATGCCTATTTCGGCTTTCCAATGAAGCACGTAAACCGCTTTACTCTGTATCTCTCGTTCAGGACCTGTTTCTGGTACAAACACCCTAACAGGAGCTTGAGACAGACATACTGAAAACTTAAGCTAAAATACTCCCCATGGACGCTTGTCTTCAGATCACTCGAGCAGTAGACCGATGTGTCAGCTTCCATACTTGATTTTTCTTCTGTCTGTGTGGCCCGCCCCACCCTCCACTCACCATCGAGCCAGCCCCCGCCCCATATCGACTCTACGCCTACTAGTAAACAGGCATTCTCTGCCCGCTGCCACCGAAGTTGCCCTCCTGCACTAACAGTGCCAGTTTCGCCATGCAAAACGTGACTTCTACGACAGGACGGGTCACAAACCCGAAGGCTGGGCCTCCACCAAGATACACGTGGATTCAGCTCAAGTGGACACTTTCCCGACAGAGGAATTGGACATGGCGGTCCCAATGATCACTCTGTCGACTTCCAGTTGGACACCAGTTCTACTGCCTCAATCACTGTATGGAACACCTATTGACAGTTAGGCTCTGAGTGCGCCCCAAGTTACAGCAATGACATAGTGGCGGTCAAAGGACAGTTCACAGCTGCCTTCCAAAGTGGGACCACGACCTGTAAATGGCGCCTCCTTGTCGTCGATAGAACAGAGGCGACAGACATATTAGGCCTTGACATCTTCGCCGCTTTGGATCTAGAATTGTAGTAGCGTCCAGCCAAGCGCTGAAAATCTCTACTTCCACACTCTTCATGGCAGGTATCATTCAGTGTTTGAGCAGTCTACTATAGACACCCTTGGATTTGAAGCACATATCACACTCATCCCAACGTGAACGTCCCACTTTTTCATGACTCTGACGTCCCATACGTCCTTAAACTTAAGTTATAGTGGAGCTGCAACGTTTGTAAGACACCGGTATCTTGACAGCTGTTTTCAGTGGTCAGTGAGCAACAACCATCATGCTGGTCGACAAACCAGGCGGCTCCCTCCGCATATATGGCGATTTCAAGAACATGACTAACGCACAATGCATTGTGGATGCTTGCGCTACCCAAAGATCGACGAGATTCTTACTCGACTGAGTGGGGACAAAATCTTCGAGAAAATTGACCCCAAGGATGTATCTCTACATCGTCCGCTGGCTCATGAGTCGCGCAATTTTGCTGGTAATCAACTCACCTCTCGTTCTCTTCCGCTACAACTGCTTCCTCTCTGGAATTACGAACGCCCCAGAGTTATTTCAGCGATGTCTGGAACACCTTACACAGCCAACTATCTAGATGATATCTTCGTTCCGGCACGGTCCACACAATACCTTATTGATAACCTACACGCTCTTTTCTCAATGCTCCACGCTGTAAATCTTCATTGTAACTTGGAGGAGTGCTAGTTTCTCCTTCCTCAAGTGATTATCTGGCCTATATACTCAGCGGCCCAGAATGTAGCCGATATCGTGATATGTCCAGGCTACGCAGGGTTCCTCACGAAGGTCCGACAGCTTCAATATGTGTTGGGCCACCTGAATTACTATCGTAAGTTCACTCCCATGCTCCAACTATCTCTGTTCTGCTGCACCATCTCTTACTGAATAACGTGATATGGAATCGTGACACGACTTGAGACCACACTTCCCAGAGCGTTAAGCGAGCATTGTTTCAGCCTACTTGTGTGACGGCTTACGATCTCTCTCTTGTGGTCTGATTATCGTGACGGAGCTATCCTCTCGTTTATAGTCGGTGTGGTGGAAAGACCGGTCGCCTTCATCTCGAAGACATCAACATCAGCCGAGTCCAACCATTGACAAATAGAAAAAGAAGCCCTGTTCATTGTCTTTGGCTAAAAAAAAATTCATGACTTTTTTTCTGTGGTCGTCATATTACCCTCCTGACCAACCACAAATCATTGCTGCCACTATTTAGCGCCGAAGCCAACATCCCCACAAAATCGGTTCGCCGCCTTCAACGATAGGCTCTGTTTCTCACCCGTTATTCCTAAGAAATGCATTACCAATCTGTGATTTCCCATGTCAACGCTGACCTACTTTCGTGGTTGCCGGTGGGTCAGGGCTCCTATTTCGACTCCGATCCGGAAGTCTGTGGCCACCTGGATGCTGTAGACGAAGCAGCTCTCGCCTCGCTCCCTATCGATACTCAACTCATGGCCCAGCTTTTTGCGGAAGACCCAGCCCTTTGCAAACTTCTCCTTCTGGTACATCAGGGATGGCCATTGGACCACAGGCAGAAAGTCAGTCCAGACATTCAAGGTTATTGGTATTGCCGGCATGAATTCTCTGCCCTCAGTCTGGTCTTGTTGCTTCAGGACGAAAATGGCCAGACACAAGCGATCCTCCTGTCCTCTCTTCAAAGCCAGGTTCTGCACCTTCTTTACGAAGGTCATTGTGGCATCAAACTAACAAAACGCCTGGTATGGCAACATATATATTAGAAATCTATAGACAGTGACATTGCTGCCCTGGTGGCCTCCTGTAAATCTTACCAAAGCAAACAAGCAGCCCCACCAAGTCGCTATTTTCCATGGTCAGAGACATCGACACAATGGTCATCATTCCACTTACATTTTTCGGGCACTTTTCTCGTTTTCTATGTCATCTCAGCATGTGAATTAAGTTTTCACAAGCATCCTCACGGCTGAAGATCTGCCAGAAACGATATTCACAGTTAATGGGGCTCAGTTTACGTCCTTCTGCACATCCATTGGACTTCATTGTCCACACAATGCCTTTCCATTCGGTGTCCATTGGCGTGACGGAGCGGTTTGTTTGAACATTTAAGGATCAGCTATCGAAGCTTCATCATCATCACTCCCTGGACGAAGCGCTCACATGCCAATCACTTTTCCTCCTCCTCTACCCATGGCAGCTGAAGCAGCCACCATCACAAGGTCGTCTGCACTGCTTTTCTATCCAGGATGATGTCTGGGTCCTAACGTTCTCCTGAGAACGCCGCCATTGGACTATGGCGGTAGTGACATAGCTGATGCGACAGGTGATAGTGGAAGAACAACTCCCAGACACACAGTCATAAACATCTGAAGCAAGCTACCCCAGGAAACTGTCGTTGGAAAACCGACACAGGGCTTTTCCTTGTTGCAGGTTCATCTGAACCACAGTGGGACAGTGTTGCACAGGCACCGCCTCCGGTGGGCCCTTCGTCTTCCCTTGTGTAGGGAGGTCTCCCAGTGCCCACATGTGGCTAATACCAATGGACGCTGACCAGAGTGCTCGGGACCCACACCCATCATGGGGCCCTGCTGACTCCATAGAAATCGACCCTGATGGCGAAATCAGTTACTGTCTCTCTCATCGCCTTGCCTTAAACCACCAGCAACCCCTCAGACACTGAAGCATCACTGGCTTGCAAACGTAAAAGGCGTTGCATCCCCAGATTGCGTCGACAGATGGCAGGACATGTGCCACCACTGTGCCACAGACCTATTTCCTGTATCATCTAGGAATTTCTACTACGTCTTGTTTTTTACCGTTGCATTTCTCTGCCTCCTTCACTATTTCATCTCTAGCGCCATCCAGTCGTATTCTGTTGTATTCCTTTCCCCTATTTTAGTCTAATATTGCCTAACTCTCATTCTGAAACTCTCGACTCTATAGTTCTTTCAAAGTATACAGGTTCCATCTCATTGATTTCCTATCTTCTAGCAATTTCTTCAGTTTCAATCTGCAGTTCATAACCAATAAATCAGAGTCCATACCTTCACCCGGATATGTCTTACGGTTTAAAATCTGGCTTCTAAATCTCTGTCTTAACTTTATATAATTAACCTGAAAACCTTCTTTCGTGACTCTTAAACCAAGTGTTAGCGATATTTAATGTATCCTCCGTGAAAAATTGTATCACATAGCTTCCTCTTTCATTCCTTCCCCCCAACCCATGTTTCCTTACCGTTTTTACTTCTCTTCTTTTCCCTACTGACGAATTCAAGTCACCAATTGCAACTAAATTTTCTCATCAAACGTTCTTTCATACATCATCTCCTAGCTGACAAACACTGATCAGCCAGAACATTATGACCACCTACCCACAGACCACTATGTTCACCTTTGGCATGGATAACAGCGGCGACGCGTCTTGGCATGGACGCAATGAGACATTGGTAGGTCGCATAGGGATTTGGCACCGCATCTACGCACATAAGTCACCTTATTCATGTGGAGAGGATTCATGAGCTCCAACGCCACATTCAATGACATCTCAGACATCTCCGATTGGGTCCAGATCTGGCGAGTTGGAGAGCCAGCACATCACTGCAACTCGCCATTGTGTTCCTCGAACCACCTCATCACATTCCTGGCCTTGTGATATGCTGCGTTATCTTGCTGAAAAATGCCACTGCCCTCGGGAGACTGATCGTCATGAAGGGATGTACGTGGTCTGCAACCAGTGTATGATACTCCTTGGCCGTCGTGATGCCTTGCACGAGCTCCACTGGACTCATGGATGCCCAACTGAATGATTCCCAGAGCATAATGGAGCCGCTGCCAGCTTGTCTCTGTCCCGTAGTACAGGTGTCAAGCATCTGTTCCCCTGAAAGACGACGGATTCGCGCCCTCCCATCCGCATGATGAAGAAGGTATCGGGATTCATCAGACCTTGCAACTCACTGCACTGCGCCAACGTCCACTGTGGATGGTCACGTTTACATTTCAGCCGTAGTTGCCAGCGTAGTGATGTTAACATTGGCACATGCAAGGGTTGAACTCTGCCCAGCATTAAAGCATTAAAGTGTGATGTTAGTCCCGCCACGGTTTGCTGCCAGTGCTGTTTGACCAGTCCGCCCAGCCTACGACGTCTGGCATCTGTAATGAAGGATGGCGGTCCAACCCCACGACGTCAGTTTCCGACTGCTCGTGCCGATCGTCTGGGCCGTCACAATCTGTCCTCGGTCAGACTCAGATAGATCGCACGCCTTCCACATTCCACGCTCGGATTGCACGCTCATTAACATTACACGCACGGTGCATGTGTCCGACTGGCAGTCATTTCACGCCAGGTGACGCTGCTATCGCTGTAGTAGGTCGGTCGCCATAATGTTCTGGCTGATCAGTGTATGCTAGGTGGTTATAAGTAAAGTTTCGCTACTTGAGCCAGTGTAGACGGAATACCATTTCAGTATGGGTACCCAAATTTATAGGAAGGATGTTCACCACGGGCACGGGTCTGGACAAGGTGAGCATTGTTTTATGCTTTGCCTGTATAGTTATTTTATCAAAACAACAATAGTCCTCCTACTCTTCGCGAGTACCGATGCGTTAAGATAACACGGAGAGCTAATCTTTTCGCATGATTCGGAAGTTCAAATTAACGGTCTATTTGGGTGCTGCTCCCAGGAGAACCCGACGGCAAACTGAAGAAGTTACTGTTCCCATTGCTCAGAATACTGGGCTCAAAGTGCGACCTTCAAGCGGTGCACGAGCTGTGTCATCACAGCTGATCGTTCCATGGTCCACTGTTCGAAAAGTAATGTGAACAACTGTGAAATGGTATCCCTAGCGCAGTTCCAAGTTGTCATGGATAGAGATGGTCGTCTCATCGAGAAATGTTTGTAACCTCGAATGAAAGAATGGTACACAATTCACAAATGTTACCTTCCCATGTGGAAATTAAAATGTGTTTCTTTCAATGGTTTACTCGATAGTCCTCTTCCGTGTTCTTTTCAAATGTTTCCACAATGTATCATTGTCCTACGATCACTCGTCTCTCATAGGGGCCCTACGAAGTAGTTGAAGTTTAATTATAAAGACTCTATACGTCAATACTACTCTTGTGGGTGTTGACATTGTGTCCATCTTGGCTACGATAATGCTTTCGCTGTGTTGTTCATAATAGTTTCGATGCATTACTATTTTCTCATTCATTATTATGCCTACTCCTCCATAACCGTTACATGCTTTTGTGTTGACAAGAAGACCTGTTCTTCCTGCAACCGCATTTTACTACTTCTCAGTATACCTAGCTCTACCTCACCCATTTTCATTTTAAAATCTCTAACCTACCTACCGAAATAACATTACCCGCTCTGAACTGTGGAATACTAGGTTTGTTTTTCGAAGTGAGATCCTCCTGGGTGGTCCCCCCCTTTCCGTTTCCCAGTGACTATTTTATCTCCGGAGTGCTATACCCATGATGACGTCGTCTTCATGAAACCATACAGTGGACCTGCATGCCCTTGGGGACAAAATTAGCGGCATTAACTTCCCCATGTTTTCAGCCGTTCGCAGTACCTGTAGAGCAATGTCATGTTTACAATACCAGACTGTCATCCCTTCAACTACTCAAAAGGCTGCTGCCTCTCTTCAGGAACCGAGTTTTTAGTCTTGCCTCTCTGTTGTGGTTGCACCTATGGTACGGCTATCTGTATCGTTGAGGCACACAAGCCACTCCACAACGGCAGGTTCTACGATTCATGTGGTACGGGGCAATGGGATGGAGGGAGGCGGTAGAGGGTAAATACTGTATGGACAGTAAAATAAATAAACGGAAGGAAAAACTGGCTGGGACTGCTTACGATAAATTAAACATGATTTTAAAAGGCAAGCCTTCCTAGTGGCTGAGGCAGTATTCAATCATTGTGTATTGCTAAATTGCTAAAGTCAGACTCCGCCTTTTGATGAGAAAAAATTCGAAACCTGATGGACCCTCACAGCAAGGAGGCCATTATTTCAGCAGCGGTATCTAACTTGCTGCTGCTGCCATTGCTGCTGTTGATGATAATTATGATAATGATGATTTGCTGCCGCTTCTTGTAGTAACTAATTATTTTTTAATATAATCTCCACGTACTGTATTCTTTCTCATGTAAAATATTGTTTCAGTACTGCGTGTGCTTTCTTTCACATGTCAGATGTTGTTTTTAGCAGTTACTAATGTAATTGTTCTTAAGTAATCTTCACACATTGTCTTTTTTCACATCTTACAAATTCTTTCCTCACTGTGTGTTTGCTTTATATATTTATAGACGTTCACGATACTCTTTTTACTTTTTATGTTGAATTGGATTGTTTCTTATATACTAATTCATATAACTAGGCGGTGACGTAATTTCATTCTGAGTAACGTACGTGCATTTCTGAATACCCTCGCTGAAGACTATAGATAGTGCGATTTTGTGAGTACATGCTACAGTAGTGTATTATTTTGAGCATGCTGTAGTAGTACTTGTGATGTGGTATTTATCTACGACTGCTTTTTGTGACTTCAATCATATGCTAGTGGCAATAAAAATGAATTAATTTAAATGATACAGAGGATATTTTTCAGCAGCTCCAAGATTCGCTTTTAGTGTGGTCAACGTACGATCTAGTTAATGAGCTTCGCCCACATCAGTGTTACAGGGGTCCGCCGTACACCAGCGCTTTTAAACTCATGCAATCATTACGTAACTTAGATTATTATAATGTAGTGGAAAGGTTAGTGGAACAATTTATAGATAAGTAAAGTGTATGGGATTAATAATATTGTTTGGGGTGGCCTTACGCAAGGTGAATACTAACTACTGTAGTAGAATAGAGTAACATAAACAGGATGCGTGCATGCAAAGTTGCTTTAAAAAACTATTTATCACAAAATTCTAAAACAAACACTCACATTCCGATGACAGTCCCCAACATGAAACTAAAGTTAATTACCCTAAATAACCATTGCTGAAATAAGCAAGCACGTAAATCAAAAGCAAGTCTCAATAGCAACTGCAGAAAAATTAGGACGCTCAAATTGTACCAGTGAAAACCACCGTCAAATATTCTAAGTCCACTGAAAGTTAAAGTATGAACCTGCACTCACCAAGTCCAGTGATCGGCATTCGAACAATGTTTAACAACCGACGCTGCTTCGCATTCCAGATTACCACAATTGCCGCCAAGAACATCCGCCAGTGCGATATCACTGGTAACGAACGGAGACCTCCAACAACGACAAGCTACCGATAAGTCCAAACACCAAACGCATGATGCCGCTTGCCATTAAATGCTTGCCGTTTCACACACTGATGAATCCATATTGAACATTAAAGCAATCGTAGAACCATGCTCATTGTTTCAATGAGCTTGTCTCATTGCCTCGTTTTTTACGGTGTGTTTGGTTTTACTGTGGCATTTTTAAGGCCTGTAACGTAGTTTCACTGAAAATGCACATCTTACATTTCGTTCACTGTATTCGCCATTGTGTCTCCTCCTACCGCCCACTCATCCCCACGTGGACCTGTTAGACAAAATCCCAGGTCCTCCTTTCACAACGCTCACCTAGGGCCAAAGCTGCTCGGCCGCTACACTGATTTCCGAGAGTTAAGTCCCGTCCACCAGCGCCGACCAACTACTCGTAATGTCACAGATTTTGCTGACACCACACTGAGATAAGAATTATTCAGGGATTTTTCCTGTCCAATCAGCCGTTTTAATCAATCATTGCTTCATGCCAGAGTACTGTAGATAGCTCAACAATATTCAAATTAATATGACTGGGAACAGAAAAGCGCCTATTAGGGAGCTGCACACTGTGAAACACACAAATATTTTCCATTTATATTTACAATAATCGAGGCCATTAAAACATTATTTGATGCATCTTAGAGTCATTTGATATGTGTGGGAGATTCATTCTACGTGGGTACCTAAATGCAGTTATCTAAGACATCACAAATGTTCATTGTGCAGATGAGAGCAGTTCTGCACCTGTCGAGAAGCGTGTGTTTCTCACTAATTTTAGTGGGGGCAGGTAGTAGAGTCTTCTGTCCTGTCGGCCGCAGGTTGCCCACCAGAGGTACAGTTTGAATATACCCACACAGTTTTCGAGTCCCTCCAAAGAAAAGGCACAGACGTTACACACCGCTCGCGGGCGGCACTGTGAGTCACATATCTTTGGCATGTGCTGCTGCTGCAGAAAAACACGTGCAAAGTGGATTGTAAATAACAAAGCGAGGAATTCGACCCGCGTCAGTAGGTGCAACGTAAGTGATTACCTAAACTCTCTAAGTAAATATTTCTCTTTTAAATTATTAATGAAAACGCCTCAGCCGTATTATTACACATTTATTGCGCTACGACCGGTGTCGTTCTCCGAGTATCTTCGGGTTGCCTGATGTTAAAAGAAAGAAGATATTAGGATAAAGCTACAGAATCTTAACATACGAAACAAATAACTCACACTGACAGCAGCCACAGACTAAATTATTGCTGAGTTGCGCTTACATCATGATGTAAATGGTCAGGTAGACCTACGTTATGTTGAAGACCAAATCCAGAAACAAGAACTGTAGACATTCTGCCGACCGCCTAGCTGAAGTACGGACAGTATACCGTCCAGCAGGGCCGCTACACGAGAGCTGAACATGCAAACATAGCACTTGACCTCTGGCGAGTGCTATGATCAACTTTGCGATCATAATCGTTACAAGAAAGGAAGGAAGACTGGGTTTAACGTCCCGTAGACATAACCGTTACAATCAATGAATGACAAAACCTTTAGTACAGAAGTGGTACTGAAGAGTAAAAACTCCCTTACACGGAAAATCGAAAAAATTAAATAGGTACGACTAAACTGTAACAAAACTATAGTAAATCAAACAGATGATAGTGCTTGCACTAAACTAAGTTGTCATTTGACAGGTATATCCGCCCCCGGTAGCTGAGTGGTCAGCGCGACAGAATGTCAATCCTAAGGGCCCGGGTTCGATTCCCGTCTGGGTCGGAGATTTTCTCCGCTCAGGGACTGAGTGTTGTGTTGTCCTAATCATCATCATTTCATCCCCATCGACGCGCAAGTCGCCGAAGTGGCGTCAAATCGAAAGACTTGCACCCGGCGAACGGTCTACCCGAAGGGAGGCCCTAGTCAAACGACATAAAAAATAAAAAAATTGACAGGTATAACATTAAATGAATATAATTGCGTAGGCTTCCGGGGCCAGAGTCAGTCGACATAACAGATTTCTGGGTGTGGTACAGCGTCATAATGTATAAAACTACTGCCGCTGGATAAAAACCCACGTTTCGGCCACGGTTTCAGTGGCCTTCTCCTGGGTCTAATGGTGCGTTCTAGCTATGCAGTGTCCCCTATATTTTGTTGTTGCTGTTCACTGTGCATGCCATTATGTCATAATTTTAAAAAAAATGGTTCAAATGGTTCTGAGCACTATGGGACTCAACTGCTGAGGTCATTAGTCCCCTAGAACTTAGAACTAGTTAAACCTAACTAACCTAAGGACATCACAAACATCCATGCCCGAGGCAGGATTCGAACCTGTGACCGTAGCGGTCTTGCGGTTCCAGACTGCAGCGCCTTTAACCGCACGGCCACTTCGGCCGCCCATAATTTTAAAAAGATAGGAGAGGGAACTTTATTTTAATAGGTTACTGAGATGGAGGTAGAACGTAACATCGGTTGTCTATTGGCTCTTGTGTTATGTGCCATTATTGGTGGTCACCGTCGAATGAGAAGTTGCCTGCTCCTTACCAAATGCTGGAGGTCGGTCGCGCGGCGGCAGTTACTCGCCGGCAGTGCTAGTGCCTCGTGTTGACAGTGCGGTCTGTTGGGCTCTGATTGCTGGCAAACAGGATGGGGCAAGCCTGAGTCCATCCTCCCTATTCATGTTATTAGGGTGTTTAAATATTTCGATGACCTCTCTGATTTTGCGTTTCGTCATAACCGGTTGCTTGGCCAACACACACGCTTCGCTGAATTTTATTTCTTTCCCGCAATCTTGCTGATGTTCTGCCACTGCAGATTTGTTGCGTTGTCCTAGACCAGGGCCGGCCAAACGCTGCACAGTGTGCAGACGTGCGGAAGTGCTCCACATGTGCGCACGTGTGCGACAGCGACATCTGTTATTAGACATGTGTCTTAAATGAACGGCGGCGGCTCCACTTCTCTGTCGTAAAAGCAAGAACGCAGTATATCCCAGTCTCGTTTACCCCTGGTGACCGTAACCTTAACAGAGAAGTACTGAGAAATGGCAAGTACGTACTGTGAAAAAGCAAAGGACGGGAGATCTATGTTCTCAGTCGTTTAAAAATGACTGGGAACTGCAATTCTTTTTTGTAGCCGTTGGTGAAAATGCACAGTGTTTGCTGTGCCGCCGAATAATAGGCGTCCAGCGTAAGTTTTCAACTGAAAGACATTACCATACATATCACAAAGACGAGTGTAGTGTACTCAACAGTGAAGAACGGCAAGCAAAATTAAATGTCCTTCAGAAAATGGATGAGACACATCAACTCGATTTTACTGTACGTCAGAGTAACTCGTACTTCTTGAACTCTTAGTTTCTTGTGTTATATTTATGTCTGTTTTACTGTACGCTGTACAATGTACTGTTTTCAATTTTCCAGAATGACAACCACACTAAATCTTCACTGCGAGCAAGTTTTAAAATCGCAGTAAGAATTGCACAATCTGGGAAACCCTTTTCCGAAGGGGAGTTTGTGAAAGGGTGTCTGATTGATGCTGCAGAACTTGTGTGTCCCACGAACGTTAGCAGGTTTCAAGAAATAAGTCTATCCAAACAAAGAGTAACAAGACGTATCAGTTCTATGGCCGGTGATCTGCACAGGCAGCTAATAAATAAGGCAAAATACTTTCCAGAATGAGATTTTCACTCTGCAGCGGAGTGTGCGCTGATATGAAACTTCCTGGCAGATTAAAACTGTGTGCCCGACCGAGGCCCGAACTCGGGACCTTTGCCTTTCGCGGGCAAGTGCTCTGCCATCTGAGCTACCGAAGCACGACTCACGCCCGGTACTCACAGCTTTACTTCTGCCAGTATCTCGTCTCCTACCTTCCAAACTTTACAGAAGCTCTCCTGCAAACCTAGCAGAACTAGCACTCCTGAAAGAAAGGATATAGCGGAGACATGGCTTAGCCACAGCCTGGGGGATGTTTCCAGAATGAGATTTTCACTCTGCAGCGGAGTGTGCGCTGATATGAAACTTCCTGGCAGATTAAAACTGTGTGCCCGACCGGCACAGTTTTAATCTGCCAGGAAGTTTCAGGCTAAATACTTTGTTGCTTTCTCTGTTGCGCTCCATGATGCAACAGACCTTACAGATACAGCCCAGGTTGTGATATACATACGAGGTGTCGATAACGCACTTTGTGTAACAGAGGAGCGACATCTGTGCGTAGAAACAGGCACTACATGAACGCTGACGGCTGCGGCGTGCACGCTGTGACCCGGAAGTTGCACATGTGCAAGAGCACCGCACGCGTGCAGAATTTCTGGCCGGCCCTGCCCTAGACGAATATAGCGCTCGTGTTCCCGAATGCACGTTGCTATTGGCCTGCCAGTCTCGCCGATGTATGCCTCTCCACATTCGCATTCCACCTTGTACACGCCTGCAGTGTGTAATGCATCCATCTTGTCCTTAGTGGAGCCTAGCACGTCCTGGATCCTGCGACCACTATAGAAGACAGGCTGCACCTCAACCTGGCGAAGGTGTTTGCCTATTCGGTCAGTAACATTTTTCACATAAGGTAAGTGCACTGTTGGCTGCAGTTCATCTATTTCTTGCTTATCTTTCTTACTTAAGCGACCAATGAAACGAACTATCTTTTTAAAATTATGACGTAATGGCATGCGCAGTGAACAGAAACAACAAAGTATAAGGGACACTGCATAGCTAGAACGCACCTGTAGACCCAGAAGACGACCGCTGCAACAGTGGCCGAAACGTTGGTTTCTCTCCAGCAGTAGTAGTTTTATACATTATGACGTGGTACCACACCCAGAAAACGTTTATGTCGAGTAAATGAATAATTATTAAACAGCGTCTGTTGGCCAGCGTTTAGTATTGCTTCCGTTATCAACCGCAACGTCAGAATTGCATCTCTGGTGCCTTTACCTTTCCTAAAGCCGAACTGATCGTCATCTAATAGGTCCTCAAATTTCTTTTCCAATGTCTAAGTAACTTTGATGCGTGAGCTGTTAAGCGCCGCGCGGTATGGCCGCACGGTTTGAGGCGTCATGTCACAGACTGCGCGGCCCCTCCTGCCGGAGGTTCAAGTTCTCCCTCGCTCACTGGAGTTTGTATTGTTCTTAGCATAAGTTAGTTTAAGTAGTGTGTAAGTCTAGGGACCGATGACATAAGCAGTTTGGTCCCTTAGGAATTCACACACATTTGAACATTTTTTGAGCTGTTAAGCTGATTGAGCGATAATTCTCGCATTTCTCAGCTCTTGCAGTCTTCGGAATTGTGTGGATGTTATTTTTCCGAAAGTCAAATGGTATGTCTACAAACTTATATAGTCTACACATCAACTGAATAGTGGTTCTGTTGCCACTGCCCCCAACGATTTTAGAAATTCTGATGGAATGTTGTCAATCCCTTCGCCTTATTTGATCTTAAATCCTCCAAAGCTCTCTAGAATTCTTATATAGCACTGGATCCCATATCTCTTCTAAATTGATTCCTGTTTCTTCTTCTATGACATCAGACAAATCTTCCCCCTCACAGAGTCCATCAATGTACTTTTTCCACCTATCCGCTCTCTCCTCTACATTTAACCGTGGAATTCCCGTTGCACTCTTAATGTTTCCACCAACGCTTTTTATGTCACCGATGGTTGTTTTGACTTCCCTGTATGCTGAGTCAGTTCTTCCGACAGTCATTTCTTTTTCGATTTCTTCACATTTTTCATGCAGCCATTTCACTGCACTTCCTAATTTATTTTATTCATCAGCGACTGGTGTTTCTGTATTCCTGAATTTCCCGGAATTCTTTTGTACTTTCTACTTTCATCGATCAACTGAAGTATTTTTTCTGTTACCGTGGTTTCTTCGCAGTTACTCTCTTAGTACCTATGGTTTTTTTTATTTCCAGCTTCTGTGATTGCACTTTTTTAGAGATGTACATTCCTCTTCAAATGTATTGCCTACTGAGCTATTCCTTATTGCTGTATATACACCCTTAGAGAACAGCAAGCCTATCTCGTCATTCCTTGGTACTACTGTATACCACTTCTTTGCGTATTGATTCTTCCTGATTAATCTCTTAAACTTCAGCCTACTCTTCACTACTACTACACTGTGGTCTAATTCTATACCTGCTGCTGGGTACGCCTTACAATCCAGTATCCGATTTCGGACTCTCTGTCTGACCATGATGTGATCTAACTGAAGTCTCCCCATATCACCCGGCCTTTCCCAAATATACCTCATTCTCTTGTGATGTTTGAACAGAGTATTTGTTGTTTCAAGCTGAAATTTATTACAGAACTCAGTTAGTCTCTCTCATCTCTAATTGTTTATCCAAAGCCCATATTCTCCTGTAATCTTTTCGTCTACTCTTTCACCAACAACTGCATTCCAGTCCTCCATTTATCAAGTGTGATTTATGTGTTATCACTATTCTTACTGCATTCAGCTAAAGACAAGGTTAGTAACTTCTAACAAATTAAAAAAACTTCGCCACCTCGCTCGTTATGCTCATGACAGTTTACTACAGGTTGGGCAAAATCAAACATGCCCGAAAAATATTTCGTGCTCCTTAAGATAGGCAAGCCAACTCCTCCTGGTACGGTTGATGTATGTTGGGTTGCCTATCTTTATGAGCATGAAATATTTTCCAGGCTAGTTTCCTTTCCCCATCTTGTATCTAACAATCATTGCTCCCCCACTCACGACTCTTTTTAGTATCTAACTCTCACGTACAGTACTTTATGTCTCACGAACTAAGGGTCGTACAATTATATAAATTTGCAGGGAGATTCAGCGGTATATGTGATAATGTCCACGAAATGTTTTGCGAGTAGAATTAGTACTAAAGAATTATCAGATTAAATTGTCATGTCTGATGCTGAAGTCTTACTGTAGAAACAGCGACAATGTAGTAAGCGATAAATTATTCTGGTTTCATTATTTTGAGGAGGGTAGCAGCGAGAAAAAGTTTCGTAAACTTTTGAAATGCTGTGCAAAGTTTGTTGGAAGCCGCTAGGTGCATTCTCAAATACTGGATGAGTATGAAAATACACAATAACATAATTAAATAGAATAACATACGTACATTAACTAAAAAAAGAAAAAGCATAGGTCAGAGACAAACTAGTGGCAATGTTATGTTGGCAGCACTACAGAATGCAGTACACACTTAGAACTATAAAAATAAATGACACACAGTGGTGTGCGAAAACGTGTGCTGTGTGAAACATAGGAAATGCATAGTTCTGAAGAGCATTGGAAAATTACACTAAAAGAATCGTTATCTAAGAAAGGAGGACGCCAAAGATGTGCTAACAGACGGCATTTCGCGCTGTAAGCGAGAAACAAAACTGAAATTACCGTAAGTAAAAATCAACATAGGCTTAATGAAATTTTTTTCGATCTTAAAAATAAATCACATTGTATATATCTTTAATTACAGATCACTGATGATGCTTTATCTCAATAAAGCGAAACGCGCCTGAAAAAAATTCGCAACCTCTTGTAGTTTAAGAAGATTATCAGTTTAAGAAGATTTATTTTAATCTGCATAAAACATTTCATACCATCGGACTTAGTAAGCAGTGTACACATTATGATCTTATACCAAAATACATAAACATAAAGATCAAAAACAGTTCAGCAAAAGTTTCCAGACAAGCCGTTAAAAATGCCTCCTTGAAACATAAAATTAAGTTACTATACACAAGAAACAGACACTAAACCAGGAATTATAAGAAATTCTCCTTCAGGTAGCACAAAAATTAAAGAATCCTCCTATTTTCTCTAAAGTCTAATGCTGGATATGCAGAACTATAAACAAAGTGGGACTAAACCATAATAATAAAATTAAAAATCTCAAATTGCACCACACAAAACCCCATGGCAACAAACTCATTCCCACACAGTATTTCTATCCAAGGATGGTCAATCTTACAGATATAACACTACATGAATACGAACAACAGCTCTTACAATAAGGTTTAAAACACACTGTTGACTCACCATCAAATGAACAACAAATAGAATACCTCATTATTGAATCTGAATATATTCTCAATATAGAAGAAAAAATGACAGCAGGGATGTAAATACAGGGTAAATCAGGGAGTCAGTAAAAGAAGAAATTAAAAACATAGCAATACAAATTAGAAAAGAAAATAGTAAGTTCAGAAAGTAATTGTGTAGATACGAAACTTATAAAACCAAAGGGAAAACTGCAACTAGAAAACATACCTACTAGCAGAACAAATGCAGCCACAGCTAACCCAATATTATAAACTAGAAAATAATAGAACAATAAGATATACTTCCTGGTATAACAGGCCTTGAAGTCCCTGGCATAGCAACACTTCTCTCCTTGGATGTAGATATAATGTACAGTTGCATCCCTATTAACAAAACCGTCATAATAATTGAAGAAAATCTGAAAACACACAACCTGCTACCTAATGAACACACAGATGTAACAATGAACTTGTTACAGTCAATAACGCAACCAAATTCTTTTGAATTCAGTCAAGAATGCTACACACAATGAGGAGCACTACCCAAGCGTTCTCCTATTTCATGAACATTAGTCAATCTTTTCATGAATCATACAGAAAAATTAATAATTGAAAACATAATAACAAAGAAAAACTGCAACTTCATCTACTGCTACAGTCACGTGGATGGCATAACATGCATTGTAGATGAACCTAAAAATAGAATGCAGCAGCTGCACAAAGACATAAATACTGTACACAAAAGCTTAAAATTCACAATAGAGGAAGAACAAGAAAATTCACTCAACATTATAGACATAACCATAAGAAAAAAACAATAACAAACAGATATCGGCAAACAGAGAACACCCACAACAAGTGACACTACCTTAAATGCAACCTCAATCCACTTGCAGAACCAGAAACAGACTGTAATCAGATACATATTAAATAGACTGAACAGGATCCCCCTGAACACTTCTGATTAGCAGAAAAAGCTGGCCATTATGAAACAAATAGCATTAAAAATGGACAAAAAGAAACGATGGTAGACAAAATAAACAGAAGAATAAAGACACAAATAATGAAAAAACTAACTAAACCATACCAACACATGCAACCTGCACTACAACAAAAAATGGCATACAATGACCTTCCACAAGAAATTCACACATTACGTAGGTAGCATATTCAAAAAATAATGCACAAATATTGCTTACAAATAAAGAACTCAATACGAAAGCACATCCCAATACTGAAATCAAAATCAGACACATAACAACAATCTGGTATCTAACAGCTCAGTCGCAGAGATGAGAAATATGCACTATAATGACTGGCAGGACATTCGACACAACATATAAAGAACACATGAGAGAATTTTAATGTGGCACAAACCATTCAACATTTGCAGCTCATCCAAAACAAGAACACCATAGACCAAGCCATACTGAAAAAGACATGAACATCAGAATAATCACTAAAGACTGACACCACCTCCCTTTCCAAGAAAATATTCACATACACAAAGCATCAACACAAAATATACCGTTGCTCAATCAGCAAACAAATATTGGAAACCAGATATTATATAAAAAAGTTGAAAAAAATCACGTAAAAAAGAAAAGAGCATTTTACACACTTCAGCCTTCACTCTCCTCCAACCAACCCCAACCCTTCCCAATTTAATTTCACTTTGTGCTACTCATCTTTTCCCCCATTCACACTTCCACTCATGTCCACTCATCATTGCTTCTCCTTCCACCACCTAAATAAAAAAACACTCCATCGCTATTTCTTCATTACTCTTACACAGCATATAAATACACAGCAACATAATTAAATAGAATAACAAACATACATTAACTAAAAATGGTTCAAATGGCTCTGAGCACTATGCGACTTAACTTCTGAGGTCATCAGTCGCCTAGAACTTAGAACTAATTAAACCTAGCTAACCTAAGGACATCACACACATCCATGCCCGACATTAACTAAAACTAAAAGGTACCGGCAGAGACAAACCAGTGGCAATGTTATGTTGGCAACACTAGAAAACACAATACACACTTTGAAGTACAAAAACGTAATGTTAACAAAATGTTTATCAATTTTAAAAACATAACGAATTGTAAACATCTTGAATTACAGAGCACTGATGATGCGTTACCTCAACAAAGCGAAATGATAAAAATAAAAATAAAACACACGCATTTTCTTGTAGTTGTAACGACAGAACGAAAATACCCTCAGGAGTTGTAAAGCAACTCCGGACAATATGGCCATACAAATGATGAAGACATAGTTTCTAACTTCAATACTTGACTTACTGTGTTAAACCACCAATGTAAGATTATACTTCTTAATATGTAGACTTTGACACCATTTTTAATTTTTAATTTGTCAATAATTATATGAAATAATGAACATCACACTTTTGTTGCCCCTACAAGCTTTTAGACAGGCAATCTCGACTGGGTATGGGTGACCGTTTTAGCTATTGAGTAATAAGCATTTTCATTTCAATCAGTCTATTATAAATACGCTTTATAAGCAAACATAGCCCGCAATCTGTGAGGGTCCCAAATTATATTTCGACTCATTGAATCATACTGAAAATTAGCTTTCAGTCTCATTTGTATTGCACAGCTGGTCATTTGATTGATAGAACACGATGTATTTGTGACGAAGGGCTTTGTTGATTCCCTAATGATGACGTCAGAAGCCACCACAAAGAAGCCGCCTCAGCTGAAGCTGGGTAGTTGGGGACATTTCCAGAGAGTTTAAGCCAGTTACCAGCAGAATGACGAGACAATAGTATCAGATTATTTCATTCTATTGCATGGTGTGGTGACAACTTTGGCTATACTATATTAAAGTGGAGAAAATTTTACTTTATTTTGTGTTGAATGATAATAAAGAAAGACACGGAAAATTTTTGTTTGTTTTTCAACCATTTAACGTCACGTCTCACGTCGTTTAAAGCCAAGGACCTTCAACATTGGACATCCCAACGACGACGAGGTAATATAAATATATCAAGGGGAGTTGTGGATTCGAAGAGCTACTGGGGCTTCGCCTTTTGTAACTAAACAACAAATATGTAAACCTCAAAGTACGTACCAACTTAGACTATATACAGAGCTGCAAAAGAAAACAGAATGGAAGTTGTTATATATCATTTTACCATTGTATTTATGTAACTGGAGCATAGTGGTTTGAATTATGAATAGCATTTCTCATCCAGAGAATTTAATTTTTCAAGGCTTGGTAGAAGCTTTGTGACGTCTTCCGTGAGAATTCTGCCCGAGAACAGCGCTCCAGCGAATTAATAACTTTTATGAATTATGTCTGTTTCAGAGCGTTAAGTTTCGAATATCATCCGCTGATGTTCTCATTGTTGAATAAATTCCAGTATAAGGATATTTAAACATATTCATTGGTCAAAAATATAAAATTTATTGAAAGAGAGAAACTTCAGAAGTAACTGAAGTGCAAAATTTAGACCAATAATAGGGCGGAACATTATAATTTCAGTTTGATATTTTACTGTTGAAAAGTGAATAGCTCGTTTTTATATATCGAAAATGTAATAGTACAAGTGTGTAAATGCCATTAAAGGATCCGAGAACGTGATGCAGTACCGACTGCTAAAACTAGTTACGTGCTTCAAATTTCCGTACCAACATTTGCTGTAACTCAGCGGAACGAAACAACGGCACTGTAGGAGCAGAAAGGGCGAAAAAAGAATGGTTGAGTGCTCCACATAATGTATGTCCTTCATGCTAACTTCATTTCATTGTAGCTCAACTGCAGCTCTTTGTATATGATAAACCTAGTTGTTTTTCAGTTTCTGCCTCAACGTAGCAAAATGATGAATTGAATTAGGTGGTCCAGAGCTGTCCTTTTGCTCTTTATCGACCTCTCTCAGCTCGGTCTCTCGGGAGGAATGTAGCCTTTTTTTATAATATGTTAACGTTAATCCTCTTTAGAGAAAAGAACTACAATAAATGAGCAAATCAGTTCGGCACAATTGTTTACCATGTCTGATAATGTGACGATGCGGACTAGATGTAGATCTGAAGAGTGTTAACTTATTTTGAAATTTAATACGATGAGAATCGAGCAGCACTCAGAAAAAAATATAGTTACTTTGTCTCAAAAGACAGACGTCTAAGTGGCAGTCAAATGATAATAGGACAGGTGGAAAAAGTAAGTAAACTCTTTATTTTTTCGAAAGTTATCGCCGTAACATTTATTCCTTTTTTCCGCTATGACACAAAAAGGTCTGTGAGTTCATTGAAAAGTATTTGCGGTTGGAAATGGAACCATGATTGTACCAAGTCGTGCATATCTTTTTTTGAAGCAAATCTACAGCCACAAAAGACTTTCTTCAGGACTCCAAAAACACAACAATCACATGCGGAGAGGATGGAGGGGTTTCCAGCCATCAATATGTTGTACGCTGTACAAGTTCCGCTGGAACACTCCTACAAATCCTCCATATAGTTCCGATCTCTGCCCAAGCGATTTCCATATTTTTGGAGACCTGAAGAAAGACATTCGTGGCTGTTGGTTTGCTTCGGACGAAAAGTTGCACTCTTGGGTACAACCATGATTCCGTAGTCAACAGCGAACTTTTTTCTACGAAGGCATTGACCGTTTCGTCACAAAGTGCGATAAATGTGTGAACAGTTACGGCGATTACTTTTGAAACAATAAACAGCTTACTTACCAGTGTCGTTTTCAGTTTACTGACGCTTTCAAAAATTTGATAAATTAAGGGCAATTAAAATAAATTTATGTGCAACCTATACAAAATAAATTTAGCACTTTTAAGAAATACATAGTACCCACAAAACGGCACAATGGATCATCAGTTGGATAATACACCATCTGTCGTCGTAATCGTTGAAATACACTCCTGGAAATGGAAAAAAGAACACATTGACACCGGTGTGTCAGACCCACCATACTTGCTCCGGACACTGCGAGAGGGCTGTACAAGCAATGATCACACGCACGGCACAGCGGACACACTAGGAACCGCGGTGTTGGCCGTCGAATGGCGCTAGCTGCGCAGCATTTGTGCACCGCCGCCGTCAGTGTCAGCCAGTTTGCCGTGGCATACGGAGCTCCATCGCAGTCTTTAACACTGGTAGCATGCCGCGACAGCGTGGACGTGAACCGTATGTGCAGTTGACGGACTTTGAGCGAGGGCGTATAGTGGGCATGCGGAAGGCCGGGTGGACGTACCGCCGAATTGCTCAACACGTGGGGGCGTGAGGTCTCCACAGTACATCGATGTTGTCGCCAGTGGTCGGCGGAAGGTGCACGTGCTCGTCGACCTGGGACCGGACCGCAGCGACGCACGGATGCACGCCAAGACCGTAGGATCCTACGCAGTGCCGTAGGGGACCGCACCGCCACTTCCCAGCAAATTAGGGACACTGTTGCTCCTGGGGTATCGGCGAGGACCATTCGCAACCGTCTCCATGAAGCTGGGCTACGGTCCCGCACACCGTTAGGCCGTCTTCCGCTCATGCCCCAACATCGTGCAGCCCGCCTCCAGTGGTGTCGCGACAGGCGTGAATGGAGGGACGAATGGAGACGTGTCGTCTTCAGCGATGAGAGTCGCTTCTGCCTTGGTGCCAATGATGGTCGTATGCGTGTTTGGCGCCGTGCAGGTGAGCGCCACAATCAGGACTGCATACGACCGAGGCACACGGGGCCAACACCCGGCATCATGGTGTGGGGAGCGATCTCCTACACTGGCCGTACACCACTGGTGATCGTCGAGGGGACACTGAATAGTGCACGGTACATCCAAACCGTCATCGAACCCATCGTTCTACCATTCCTAGACCGGCAAGAGAACTTGCTGTTCCAACAGGACAGTGCACGTCCGCATGTATCCCGTGCCACCCAACGTGCTCTAGAAGGTGTAAGTCAACTACCCTGGCCAGCAAGATCTCCGGATCTGTCCCCCATTGAGCATGTTTGGGACTGGATGAAGCGTCGTCTCACGCGGTCTGCACGTCCAGCACGAACGCTGGTCCAACTGAGGCGCCAGGTGGAAATGGCATGGCAAGCCGTTCCACAGGACTACATCCAGCATCTCTACGATCGTCTCCATGGGAGAATAGCAGCCTGCATTGCTGCGAAAGGTGGATATACACTGTACTAGTGCCGACATTGTGCATGCTCTGTTGCCTGTGTCTATGTGCCTGTGGTTCTGTCAGTGTGATCATGTGATGTATCTGACCCCAGGAATGTGTCAATAAAGTTTCCCCTTCCTGGGACAATGAATTCACGGTGTTCTTATTTCAATTTCCAGGAGTGTACAAAAGCATTCTACACAAACAGCCGCGCCGAGGTTCTGACGTTATGTGGATATGATATATTTTACTATCATTAGAAGATAACGATTCTTTAATACTTCATAATCGGGCTGAACACTTAGCTTAACACAATAAAATGCGTCAGAAGACGCCTTCAAATATGCGCATTATTTCGTACTGAGTTTTTGTGGAGCTAGCTGCTTTTTTAATGGGGTAATTTGGAACATGTGTTTTTGTGTACGTGTGCCTGCGTGTGAATGCCGGACATACTAATTTTCCCATTTGGTGGAGCAACCAGATATTAAGGTGCGGTTTCAATGACCACAGACACACAGCTGCTTCTACAAAAGCCGTTCGCTTATATGGCGAGACGTTGAGGTAATTTACCTTGCTTCCTTGTTAAGTCGCTCAGACTGTGTATCAACAACTAGAATGCAAGTAGATTTCAAAATATTGCAATCCAGAACGGACTACAGGGGAGTTGTTTAAGACTACCATAGTCGGACTCTCTGGAGAGGAGAAAAAAGCGGAATTAACCGATGTAACATCGATGAAGATCCTGTCGTTATCCTTGGCATACGAAAATCTGTAAACCAGCAAACCGATCTGACAGTGCAATCTGTTCTCTGCCGAATAACAGCCCACTACATACCTAGCATATCGAAAAATGATGTATACCATTTCAGTAATAACGTCGTCTTCTGCAACTGAGTGAAATTTAGCACGTAGACTGCTAACAACTATTAATTTACTGATGATTAACTTTTTCATGTCTGCCGTAATGGTGTCTGTAGTTGATGACTGTTAGTATTAGTCTCTTTAAATCCATCTATGCAGCTATTAAAGATTCCTGTTCATTTTACTATGCGCATTTGAACTTGTTGATCTAAAACAATGACATTTTTCTGGAATGAGTCATATTTACACCTCGACTTGCTTGCAAATCTAAACATAGTTGATTTCATAAATCACTGGGCTATTTATCCAGAAGTTTCGTCTGCACACCCATTGTCAGGTGGTCGTTTTGGGCTATTCTCAGGCCATTGTTGCAGTCAATAAAATTCTTTCATGTCTGTGACCGCACTATCACTGTGTAAAACTTCCAACGTTTCGCCCATTATTGCAAGTGGCCTTCCTCAAGGTCTTTCTTTGCTAACTATGGGGGTATGTAAAATATCATGTCTATCATCGATGTATCTATACTCTTCCTGATCTGAAGGGTAGCATACGATGTCATATCGCTCTGATTACATCGGGTATGCTGCGAGCACCCATTTGCAATAGCGGCCGAAACGTCGGAAGTTTCACATATTGATAGTGCAGTCACTGACAGGGAAGAATTTCGTTGATCGCAAGTATGTTCATTAACGTTCATTAATCAGTGCGCTAAGGAGAATGCTGAAAAAAATAATAGTTCCACTTTTTGCCACTAATCTGGCGCTCTAAGCTGCAAGAATGTGGTATGGGAGCAGGAAAAGGGGGTAACGATGAAACACATGATAACGATGGTTCTGGCACGATTATTAGAGTAGGTTGACAAGCTATAACATGTGTTCAGTACTGTCTCCAGACTCCGCAGCATGATCTGTAAAACAGCGCGGTCGATTGTTGCTCGCAGCATATGCAATGTAATCAGAATGATATCGCATCCGATGTCCTTCAGATCAGGAAGAGTACAGATACATCCTTGATATAAACGATCTTTAGATATCTCCAAACCAGAAGTCACACGGATTTAGGTCTGGGAATCTAGAACGCCACACATCTTGAAATTGCCTAGTGGTGATGCAGTCGTTACCGAAGGTTTCTCGAAACAAATGTTTCACGTGGCAAGCGCATTTGATGTCACTCCATCTTGCATTAAAATGGTGGAGACACAGTTGTGTTCTTGTAGAGTTGCAGTCAGGTGACGCACAAGGGGTATTTATATAGTACAGATATACACAACGCGCCCGCGAGGTGTCATCTCCTCGAAGAAAAGCAGATAGGGAATGAAGGAGCCTGTGAAGCCACGCCACACAGTCATAATTTCAGTACAGTGGATGTTACTGCATAACATGTGGCGGAGTGGAATCCCACATGCGAAAGTTCTGTGCATTCACTGCACCGTGCAGAGCAAAACGAACCTCGTTCGTCCAAAGAATATTCCCCGACCACAAGTCAAAAAACGAAAAGCATAGTCACGGCGTCGTAGCCTATCATGAGGATTTATTTTGTGCACGTTCTAACTCTTATAGGAGTACCAGTGTAAAATGCACCGCTGAATCTTTTGAACTGTTCAGCATCGGCGTGACAGATTCCGTGATACAGCTCCACCACTGGCTGCAGAACTTGAGTCATGTGCTGCATGGTTGGCTATAGCTACAGCAATTTCCCTAACAACTGATATGGAAATGGGTCACCTTCGTCTCCCTGCTGAACAACCTAATTCACCTGTTTCTTCGGATTTCTTAATCTTATTCTTTAGCCCTTTTATTGACATGAGGCCCCTTCGCAGCTGTTTCTATCGGCCATGTTCCCTCAATGCAGCGCTGCTATTGTTGCCGTCCTGATAAAAAAAAAAAATCCTTACCACCAGTGCACTGTCTTTCTTCTCAATAGCCACTGCGTTCGTACGGAAAACTTCAACTTTCTTAGCCCTTTATACGAATAGTGACTCCACAAAATAAATCAACACATGTCGCCAACTGGCAAACAGCACACTGACGTCAAGACAGGAAACATTTCACATTTTGCCAGCTTACAGCGCCACATTTCCACCTACTGGGAGAAAGTAGAACTGTTATTTTTGTTCAGCATACTCCGCGAGCCACAGATTAATGAACATACCTACAGTGCCCCAGCGTCCTGCGATGTATACAACCTGCACTGCAATGTTCGGAACAACTTCAGTTTAACTATAACCACATGTATTTACCAGAGTGAGATGAAGGTGTGATGTGGGAAATAATGACCTAGATAGGCAGTGTGAGACGAGAGACTATTGAAACAAGTACAAGCCGTTGGAAATTGAATATAAAACGAGAGGAAGGGTTATGAGATGGAGAAGGGGGTTGACACGGGCGAAATGGAGAGAAATGTAGTAATAGTGGTGCCGTATTCAGTAGTAGTAGTGTTTTACGGTGGGGTATGTGTACTATTGCAGGTGAAAGTGAAAATAGACAAGGAAGTCCTGTACAGAAGTCAGGAATACGTGAGAATGTACACTGCACACGATAGTTCCGGGCATAAGCCGAGAACATATGTAAGTGGAGCAGGCAAAATTTGCATTTCAGTAGCTTATGGAAGTAACTGTTTATAGATATGCAACCAAACGAAATTTGTGAATATTTTTGATTCAGACCAGCGACTACGTTTTAAACTGATAAAACAAAAACCTATGCGGTAAATTAAATATGCATTTTAGTAGTTTCATAGGCGATTTAAAATTACTAAAATAATAACAGGCTACATTAAATGTAATTACATATGCTTCGGCAGCCAAAGTTAATTAACATAACGTTTCCTGGGTATGGTGCCGCGTCATTTTGCAAAACAGTTGTCGGTGAGTAAAGCCGGCTCACTACAAACCACTGCAGTCATGACCATGGCCGGCACGTCGGATTTATCCATTAGTTATTTTAGAATTTGACGCGCCGCCATGCTTGGAAGCATTTATGTTCTATTTAATATCTTGTGGAAGCTCTCTCATATCAGCGTACTGTGTTGCGACGAACTTAGTGCTGGCATTATAACTAGACAGATTACAATCAGTTTTTTTAAATTATTTTCTCAGCGGTACGTGTAAGGAAGAAAGATGGCTAGAAGTTTTATAACTGAATCGTTCAGACGGCTATAATTTAGTGTCATTCTGACCTCGAGACAGAAATATAAGGAATCTAAATCGGCAGTTTTAGAAACGTTTCAGACTCCCACAAGCGATTTACAGATAACCTTAATGTGGATAGTCAATCTCTGACCTCTGCAACTGGGTCTTGTGGTCTATAGTGCCAGATTTCTAGAGTATGAGGAACATAAGATCTTAAGAAGAAAGTCACATGGTCTGGTAAGGCAATACAAAAGAAAGGTTATTAAATACAATGCACAGACTGCCTAGCACAACATTTGCAGTAACAGCACCCCGTACAAAGGCCGCTGAAGAGTAGGGTGAAGTATAAGAACATCTCTATTCCGAAAGTACCCTGTCGCTGAGTGGGGAACGTAGTTTTAGTAGTTATTCTCCGCCTTTTGTGTTCTATTCGCAAATGTTGTGCTGGAAGGAGGACTTGTCGGTAAGCCTTCTTACGTGCTCTCAGTAATATTCTACCTGAAATTTCTTGGAAGATACTCCCTCGTAACCTCTCTGTGATGCATAAAGGTTCTCTTGTAGCGTCTGTTACGGCAGTTTCATGAGCACTTACTTGGCGGTCTCGTGTTTTCCAAACTCGTGATGAACCGCACCGCCCTTCTTGTATTTTCTGTAATTCATACATTAATCCAACATAGTGACTGACCTATACTGACGGGAAATAATAACAGATCAAACAAGAATTACATAACCATCTTTCGTGAATGACTTGCTTTTCCCTAGGATTCTAATAATGAGACGCAGCGTGGAATCCGCTTCTCCTAAAACTGGTCTTATGCGATTGTTCCATTCCACATAGTTTTTCATGTACATTGTAATGCAATCAAGCCAACGATGCATTAGGAATTCTACAGTACCAGCGGGTATAGATATCTTCGTTTACACGAAGAAAAATTCATTTAAAAACTGTCTCCATGTCATTATTTCACGCCTAAACATTTATATTCCATGTATTTAAAATAATGTTGAATCTTTAACACAAAATTTTGTAAATTCAGTTCTATGAATTCCGCTAAATGTATACCAGCAATTGTCTGACAAAGTTGTAAACTCTTTGCTTTTCATAGTACCTCTGTTCCTCTTTGTTGCGTAGAGACTTCGAGGGAAATGGATGTAAATTAAAGTCGAGTCATTTGTGAGGTTGCTGAGAACAGATGAATTTCTTGCTGTGTTTGTTCAAATTGTGCGGTCATAACTGGTGAAATATTGCAGAACAGAAACGTTTAAATGTTCAAACACTTCATTAAATATTTCGATAATTACCCGATTTTCGCACTCTTTTCATCAATTAATTTTCTCCGTACCAGCAGAAAACCTGCAGACGTTATCATGCCTCCAAAGAAGACGACGAAGCCAACATCAAGATAACCAGGTAATTCAAACTTCATATTTCGATACTTGGATCTGCCCTTCGATGCAACTGGCATCAGACTACTTAATGTTCGGTCTGAGAACAAGTCATTGAATATGCAGCATTGTAGACGTATACGACAATACTTCAAGGTATTTTATGGTTATAACGGTTTCCAATAATTTATCATCGGTAGTTTAATGAACATTAACAGCCAGCACGTTACACTTCTTTGTACTGATGACGAACCGCTCGTAGGGTAAGGTTGGATTAGTCGTAGCACAGCCGAAATAGTACTCCAGTAACATCAGATCCCACGCTCATACGATTACAATGCGACATCAAGCGGTGTAAAATTTAACTACATAGTCTTGCGAGTAAGCAAACAAGTGGGCGGTCCGCTGGCTGTTGTGACAGAAAAATAATTAACTAGTAACTTTGTTTGACTGTTTTTATTACATTCTCTCGCTCATTTGTAAGCAGTTTCAGAGAAGAATACGATGATAAAGTAATTGTTTTGTATCATGACTATTTTCGTGATTCTCTGCCATTCATCTGAGCATGAACTTCGAGGATATGTCTGTAGTTCTGGTTTGAAATGATGGTTGTCTAACTGTCGAAGTAGTATTTGTGGAGAATCCGTTAATCACACGGATACGACTTAGGCGTTGATGGGAATTACATACCAACTAAAAATTGTTTGTTTAAGCTGATCAGTATGACGGAGAGAGTGTGCAAAAGTGGAAAGTGGAGGATATAGACGAAGTTTTTCTGCGACATCGGAATTGTGAAATTTGTTTTAATGAAGCATGTGTAAAAGACAGTATGCGAAAGCTTACACTGCGTCCACATTTAAAGCGTTCAAATAAAATATCAAAATTTGGAAGACCTAATGATATAACAGCAGCGATGAAAGATGAATTAGCAGAGAATCTAATTAACACACTGTCTAGTTTCCTCGCAGTAACTACTACTAAAATAAGGAAACTTGCGTATAAACTTACTGCGAAAAGTCACCTATCACATCGCTTCAATAAACACAAAAAAATAGTCCGTAGAAAATGGTATTACACGTTTATGAAAGATCATCCCACTATGTCCTTGCGAGTTCTCTAAGCAATATCAATGGCATGAAGAGAGAGGTTTAAAAAAGAGCCTGTTAATGATATTTCTGATAAACATGAAGAAATACTAAATGAAATTATGTTTACTGCTGACCAAATATATAACATAGTCATTACCCACAGGTCACGGATAGTGTAAAGTAATTGTATTAAAATCCAAACACAAAGTGGGCGCAATCACAAGCGGAGAAAGGGGGCTTACAACTACATGTGTATCTACAATGAATGCAGCAGGCGAATTCACACTTCCAACGCTAATATTTAAGCGCAGAGGAATGAATGATTTCTACAAAAGAGAAGCTCCACCAAACTCAGCATTTACGTGCTCGACAAATTGATGGATAGTATCAGAAATGTTTTACCGAAGGTTAGAACATTTCATAAAATGTTCAAAATCAGCAACAGGGACCAGAAACAAATTTGGCTTTTCCTGGGTGGACGTAGAACAAAAATTTAGAGGCAGTTCAGCTGGTTCTTGCTTATAGCATAATCTTGCTGTAAGTTCCTGCACACACATCTCATTGTCTACAGCCACCGGACAGATTGTTCTTTAAAACACTAAAAACAGCAATAAAGCGGCACCTTTGCTGCTACGTTAAGATCCTGGCATTGTCATAAAACAAGCTATCATTTCAGAACTCCTGGTAACGCATTCCCCATATTAGTTTCTATGGCAACAGGCTTGTGGCCATGTGATAGAAATGTCGTCAAAGAGGAAGCTTTTGTAGGTAATATTGTACATATTGTTGATCAGACCAAGAATCGGCTGATGGGCTGAAGCGACAACGCGAAAATGTGAAAGGTCGTCTAACGTTGCAAAAGCATTCAATGATCAGCCTGGCCCTTCTGCAGTGTCTCAGGAACGTGGACCCGAAACAATACTGCAACAGTCGCTGAAATTAACGGTCAAAAAATTAAGTCTTACTTGAGCACTGCATTTCCTACCCCATGTGGAACAACACTTACGAAGAGTAATACGAAACGACCTAAACCAACAATGGAATTAACATCAAGTCCTGACAGAAAGTAAATATAAATCAAAGAGAAAGCAAATAAAAAGAGAAATCCTTTGCACAAAACTCTAAAAGACAAATAAAGGAAAACTTCAACAACAATGAAAAATAATGGGCAGGCTGAACTGGTTACGTCAACTGTGTAGGGAAGATGAAGAAGAAGACATGATTCAGTATATGAAGTGCAAAATTTGGGTACATGACCTATGCGCTGGCGTGGAAAGTAAAATTAAGGAATTTTTCTGTGATGTCTCGTTCAAACCAACTGATTTCCGATATGTCAATTTGAGATATTTAATTTGTTAAGAATTTATATTTTGTTTCATATGTGTAATTTCACAATGTGCAGCTATGGAAGTAACATTACGTTAAAGTTTGTAATTTGTTATTGTGATGTTTTGTGGTGTTTTTCCAGGGATTTATTACGTCGTCGCTGACTTCATATCCAGCGTACAACTTAGGCTATAGGGAGTACGGTTTAGGAAACAAGACACCTTAATCGAGCCGAAGGTACAGATTTCAAAAGTTTGAAAAACCCATTTTTATAAAAGATCTTTGTATTTGCGTGCACGCTGGTTTGTAGCTAAAAAAATAATAATAATTCATTGTACGCAGAACAAATTGTGTTATTTAAATTACCCTACCAAATACAGTAACTATCCGTTAAGAGTTACGCCTTGAGCATCCTTACCCTGTCTACTCGTAATATAACTGCGTAGGTTTCCGCAGCCAGACTCACTTGCCTCAGAACCTGCAGACTCATAAGAAAGCCACTGTAGGTGTAGCCGAAACGTTGATTTACCAATACCAGTTTTCGTAATATGCCCTGGTGCCATAGCCAGAAAAAATTGTACATCTACTTCTAGCACTGACATCGAGCGTCGATATTCTGTTGTCCTTTCTGCATTTCGCTACGATTTTCTGGCGTTACGTGTTTCGCGGGACTAGCCGAGCGGTCTCGGTCGCTGCAGTCATGGACTGTGCGGCTGGTCCCGGCGGAGGTTCGAGTCCTCCCTCGGGCATGGATGTGTGTGTGCATTTGTCCTTAGGATAATTTAGGTTAAGTAGTGTGTAAGCTTAGGGACTGATGACCTTAGCAGTTAGGTTCCATAAGATTTCACACACGTCTGAACATCGTTACGGGTTTCCTACGCACAACAGGTTAGTCTGGTAACAATATTACTGAACTTCCGATATTATCCGCGATCTCATATGTACACATCCTGAGCAGTAGTGACGCTACAACACTTAGTACTCCTGAACTACTACTTCTCTCAACGACCCGCTCCACGAACAACGGCGTGCTGCATACTGTAAGTGAACAGTTGTAACAGTCCTATCGTAAAGTTACGCGTAAACTGTTAACGCCCATAGAGGGCAGTCCAGAACGGTATAGAATTCCTTCAGGATGTCACGAGGCACGACATGAACAGGACCGCCGTTATTCACTTCCCTCTGGTTCTCATGGACTAACAGCGTTTTAAGAAATCACGTATCGTGCGAATAGCACATTTTCAGTCACCAGTATGATCGTTATAACAGAGCGTATAATGTTTTTCAAATTGCGCACTTTCTATTCCTGTGTACTTTACTGTTTCCAAGAGTGACTGCTGTTTTGAGATATCTGTCTCTTTTAGCATTTTAGCATGTTCAAGACAAATACGGCTCTCTATAACTCAGCCAGCCACTTCGCAACAGTTGGGAATAAGATGCAGTCTTTTCTAAGAAATTACTATTTGTGATTACAACCCCGCCCCCCTCTGCCCCCCCTTCTCTCTCTCTCTCTATCTCTCTCTCTCTCTCTCTCTCTCTCTCTCTCTCTCTCCCCCCCCCCCCCCCACACACACACACACAAAAAAAAAACAACAGACCGTGTAGTACTTCAGTTTATTAATTTGAAGAAAGGCACACAGGAGTCATTTAAGCACACTATTCCATAGGTCAAGGGTGTGGAAAAATTTTATGTAACTGAACGGTAAACTTTCAGAGATAATTATGAAAACAATGGAATGGAAATGAATGATGCTATTCAGAAGTTGTAAACCTAAGTTCACAGTTGCATATTTCACAACGTGTATGCATATATTATAATTGGTTAATTAAAAATATTATTTATTTATTTATTATTATAAATAAATACCCTAAATGTGTGCTTTTATTTAAATTATTGGTTTTGTTATTGGTTTTAGGTGGTTTAGCTTAATTCTTATTTCCTTTTATTTTTACTATCCTGAAAACCTGTAAAATATAAATATTTCGTTTTAAATACCACAAGAGCGCAAGAGATGTATTCCGCAGCTGCGATCTCAAGGAAATTCCTCGTCGTTATCTGCTTCACCTGAAATCTCTAAAACCTTTACTCGCCTCGCAGATCGTTCGGCACAACTGCGTGCTATGTTGTTTGATGAGTCTGGACAATAGGTCCAACAATTTAGCTAGTTAAAGTTTATTAATTCAGAGACAATCTCTCGACGAATCCTGACCATGGAAAACGCAGGTTCGCATTATCGTTCCAAACATCACCTGCGATCTGCTTCTCGTAATATCTGTACCGTGATAATTAACTAATTTCAGTATGGTTATACACTTGATGTTAGCTATTGGATTTTATTTTGTGCAAAAAAACTATTTGAACATTTACTTTATACCCTAATGGCGTCTCACAACAATACAATCTCTCCCCCCCACTCACACGTCCGATCTCTCCATTTCCTTCACAAAGCGACCATAAAGCAAAGTCTTCGTTTCGGTAAGACACAGAGATACGTTCGTAGTACGGAACGTCCGATTCTCGCAGTCGGTATACTCCATTCAGCACAATATCAATTCGTCACCATGGCATACGAGAGTACGACTCCATTAACCGGTTATCTCTCGACTTTTAGGAAGTAGGTAACGCTTCTGAATTCTTATGACGATATTTACCGCAGAACTGTTTGCAGTAACGCAGTTGTGCTGTATTCCTAAGGAATCCTACTCTCGTCATACAATTTTCTGCTGCTGTTGATATCTTGAACTCATCTGATTATAAATCCTTGTCTTCTTTTCATTTCACTTCACTTAACCCCGCTATATCTACATCGAGCCCCCTTTCTTTTCTGATTTTCTATGCTCCCTACTACGTTCACACTTCTGACATTCCACGCCCTGATAGTAGAACGTTGTCGTTTAGATAGTTATTCAGTTTTTTTCTCATAATCACCTACCCCTTGGCAATCCCTCACCCCCTGAGATCGAGTGGAGGATTATTCCAAAATCTTTTGTCAATGGAGAGATCATCATGACACTTCTTCAATTACAGGCCAAATGTCCTGTGGATACATACAGATTATGTGTCTTTAACGCAGTGTTTCCATTGCGTTCTGCATTCACATGCCGTTGATCATTGCTGATTCTTCCCTCTTTAGGGGCAGTTTCCTTCTCCAAGGGCAAAACAGTGCCCTGAACCTTTGTCCGTTCTTCCACCCTCTTTGATAAGGCCGCTGGCAGCATAAGGGCGACTCTTTATCCCGGGATTCTTTGACGGTCATTACGGATTTCTATTCGAAATTTAAGAGAAGCGGTGTTCAAAACTAGGACCGAGGGCGTTTTAACTACTGATCAAAGACGCTAACCCTATTCCACGGGTACATTAAGGTTCCAAAGCTTTAAATTTTGCGTTTATGATTTTCCTTCTGAACTGAAGACGAATGGATGAACGATTTTTAGTACTTAAGCAATTTCGTTGATAAAAATAGTAAATTATTTGATTATTTGAAAAAAGTCGAGCTTTAAGTAAGTTAAGTGAAATCTACATAACTAAACGACTAATCCAGAACACGTTAATCCCCCTCAGTTGCAGGCTGCCTGTCTAACTGTTCAAGGGCGAACAAAAGTTTGGATTTTAATAATTCACGTAATTATTGTCCGCATTTAAAAATTTCAGATTATGTCATAATTTACTTATTAAGAGATATAAGTCTATATTAAATATTTAACATAGCAACGAAGTATTACAGTTTGAAGCCTGAGGCAGCGAAACTTGCATGGTGCATATTTACAGAATATATTCATCCAATATTTGATTATTACAGCATTTCGCGACCTCCAACAAACATAATTTTAAGGTTATAGGAGACTTTTTCTCACTGAAGCCCCACAAAATATGAGGGTCACTCTAAAAAAAATGCACACTTATTTTGTAAAAATACAGTTTTCATTCTGCATGTGTGAAAGTTTTACAGTGTGTAGATACATCCTTCCTGCTTGTTTTCAAACGTAGTTCAACCTGTGCCCGCATCCCGTGGTCGTGCGGTAGCGTTCTCGCTTCCCACGCCCGGGTTCCCGGGTTCGATTCCCGGCGGGGTCAGGGATTTTCTCTGCCTCGTGATGGCTGGGTGTTGTGTGCTGTCCTTAGGTTAGTTAGGTTTAAGTAGTTCTAAGTTCTAGGGGACTGATGACCATAGATGTTAAGTCCCATAGTGCTCAGAGCCATTTGAGCCAACCTGTTCCCGTGAGTGGCGCCGTCACAGCATGTCTTCAAGATGGCTGCTACACTTGACGTTCGTCAGAAGCAACGTGCTGTCATAGAATGCCTGTGCTGTGAAAACTATACAGTGGGAAACATCCACAAGAGGTTGAAAAAGGTTTATGGAGATGCTGCTTTCGATCGCAGTACAGTTAGTCGGTGGGTATTCAGGTTACGTGATGAAAGCGGGCACGGCAATATTGAGGATTGTCCTCGCAGCGGCAGGCCTCGTACTGCACACACTCCAGACAGTCTGCAGAGAGTTAACGAATTGGTGACTGCTGACAGACGCATCACGAAAAAATGCTTCAAATGGCTCTGAGCACTATGCGACTTAACTTCTGAAGTCATCAGTCGCCTAGAACTTAGAACTAATTAAACCTAACCAACCTAAGGACATCACACACATCCATGCCCGAGGCAGGATTCGAACCTGCGACGCATCACAGTGAACGAATTATCACTCTACGTTGGGATGGGGGAAGGAAGTGTTTGCAGAATACTGAAAGTGTTGACGTTAAAAAAGGTTTGTGCCAGATGAGTTCCCAGTGGCTCCAACAGGTTGGTCCACAATTTTACCGTGCGGGTAAACAGGCGCTGGTTCCAAGATGGAGTAAGGCAGTTGAGAGGTATGGAAATTATGTGGAGAAATGAAAAGATTGTTCCTAAAGGATGTATCTACACACTGTAAGACTTTCAAACATGTAGAATAAAAGATGGATTTTAAAAAAAAAAAAGAACATAGTTGCATTTCTTTTGGTGTGACCCTCGAAGTGAAACGAAGGTTGTCGCTTAATATATTTTTTGCTTTTCATGCAATAAAACTGCCGCCTCAGGCATGTCGTTTTGCTTTATTAATTCTTTACTACTAACTCCATTTGCAGCAGTTTATGTAGATAGCGTCACCATATACCACGAGATGTACCTGCATGACTTCTGCTTATACAGTGATGAGCAAAACTTGAAGAGGAAACTAACCTTCGCGTGATACGTCATTGCCACGACCATATTCAACAGTACTCTCATATGGCAAGAGGATGGAACACGTGATACACTCAGAAACATCTCCAACATGATCGTTTTCTGGCCCAAGTGATTGTGTGGAGAGGCATGCTGTTGCATCGGCGTGCAGCTTTTCCAAATCTTTGAACACGGTACACTCACTGTTCAACTTCATTGTTACGCTGTACTCCTTCCTCATGTGCGTCTTTCCAGTGGTGCGTTCGCCCCTGCCCCCGTGTTTATGGACGGCGATGCGCGACCACATCGAACAGTGCAGGTTGAGGAGCTGTTTGAACGAGAGGATGTTCTGCGAATTGAGTGACCTGACCGTTCACCTAACTTAAACCCCAACGAGCACGTGTGCTTCTGCTTTGGGAAGACGTAGCACGTCCAGATGCACCAACGACCACCCGGCGGTTGACGATCGCACTACTGGAGGAATGGGACGTCCTACCACAAAAACTCAAAACCAGCCTTGTGGCCTTCACGGGACCACGTTGTGCAGCAAGTACTGCCATTCGCTGTGATTACACATTCTATTAAGAAATACCTCAAGTCCAGGGGACCATCATAAATCGGAATGACGCAAAATCCCCAAGACTTCATAGAAGCTCGAAATTTGATCTATCTTCAATGTGAGATGCTTTTAATAGTTACACAGACAAGCTCTGTCTCGAAATCTGGCAGAAAACCCAAAGAGATTCTGGTCGTACGTAAAATACACCAGCTGCAAGACGCAATCTATACCTTCACTGTACGATAACAATTGTGATGACTGTGCCACGCAAGCAGAGTTACTTAACACGGTTTTCCTAAATCCCTTCACCAAACAAGACGATGTAAACATTCCAGAACAACTGCCAACGTAAGTAAGTTACAAGTAGATATCTTCGGTGCAGCGAAACAGCTTAAGTCACTAAGTAAAGGTAAGGTCCCTGGACCAGACTGAATACGGTTAGGTTCCTTTCAGAGTATACTGATACAATAATTCCACACTTCGCAATCATATCCTCTCTCTTTATTCACATGAAGTGTTGAGTGCTACTGACAAGGGATTGCGGATTTATTCCCTATTTCTGGATTTCCGGAGGGCTTTTGACACTGTACCACACAAGCGGCTCTTATTGAAATTGCGTGCTTATGAAATATCGTCTCAGTTATGTGACTGGATTTCTGATTTCCTGTCACAGAGGTCACAGTTCGCAGTAATTGACGGAAATTCAGCGAGTAAAACAGAAGTGATTTCTGGCGTTCCCCAAGGTAGTGTTATAGGCCTTTTGCTGTTCCTTATCTATATAAACGATTCTCGAGACATTCTGACAAGCCGTCTTCGGTTGTTTGCAGATGACGCGGTCGTTTATCGACTAATAAAATCATCAGAAGATTAAAAGAAACTGAAAAACGATTTAGAAAAAAATATCTGAATGGTGCGAAAAGTGGCAATTGACCCTAAATAACGAAAAGTGTAAGGTCATCTACATGAGTGCTAAAAGGAACTCGTTTGTCCGTATGAGTTTCTGAACTAAGCCTCTGAGGAATTTATCTGGGCTCTTATCACATCCAAAATATATACTAATAAGCAAAAACTTTTTTAACCACCTGCTAACTGCAATACGGTAGCGACTTTGTGTGGCAAGTATTTGTCTTTTGTAGGCTTCCGGATGTACGTGACAGCAGACTATACACGCGCGTCAAACAGTTACCGTAAATTAAGGGCAGGCGATTTGTGGGGCACGGAGCTGGTGCCAGATAGAGTCCCAGATGTGCTCGATGAGGTTCAGGTTAGGCGAAATTGGCGGCGATTACAACAACATGACTTCAGTATCACGCTCTTCCAAACTATCGTGATTCCGGTGTCGTGACATGAACAATTATCCTGTTGGAAGACGCCATCGTCTTCAGCGAAGATTTCAAGCGTGAAGATTTGTAGATGATCCGCAATAATGTTCACGTGGTCCACTGCTCATCGTGCCTTATATTACTACCACAGGTTTCATGGAAGTCCAGGATGATACCCCAGCACGAAACACTGCTTTGACATATAGAGGACGCACGTGCATCTAGCACAAGTAGTGCAGAAAGAGATACACCTTTTGAAATGTCTGTTTAATTCCCTGATTTTTGATACTTGTTTCATTTGACAATGTATTTCGTTTTCCCTTTCTCAGTCATACAATTATGACTCGTGATGATGCTCCGCAAGCATTTTGATGTTTAAATTACATCATTTGTTAGATTGCGATCCATTTGGCTTTAGGAAAGATAAAGGCACCGAAGAGGCAGTCCTGATGTTGCGCTTGATAGTGGAGACAACACTGAACAAAAATGAAGATAGGGTCATAGGATTCGTCGACCTAAAAATAGCCTTCTGCAGAGTAAAATGGTTCACGATGTTCCAAACTCTGAAAAAAAGCAGTAAGCTGTAGAGAATGACGGATAATAACCATATGTACAAGAACCATGAGGGAGTGATAAGATACGAAGACCAAGAACGAAGTGCTGGAAAGAAGATGGGTATAAAGATGGGCTGCAGGCTTTTGCCGCTGATGTTCAATCTGTACTTCGAAGAAACAAAGGAAAGATTAAAGAAGCGGGTTAAAATTCAGTGTGAAAATATGTCACTGATAACATTCGCTGATGACACTGCTATTCCGCATGAAAGTGAAGAACAAATACAGAATATGCTGAATGGAATGAACAGTCTAATTAATACACAATATGGACTGATGGTAGAACGAAGAAAGACAGAAGTAATGAAAGGTAGAAGTTATGAGAATAGCGGGAAACTTAACATCAAAACTGAAGTTAAGAAATTCTGCCACCTCGGAAGTAAAATAACTCTTGACGGATGAAGGAAGGTGGACATAAAAAAGCAGAATAGGTCAGGCAAAACGGGCATTTCTGGCCAAGACAAGTACACTGGTATCAAAATAGGCCTTAACTTGAGGAAGAAATTTCTGAGAATGATGCACAGCATTGTATCGTAGTGAATCGTGGACAGTAGGAAAACCGGAACACAAAAAGATCGAAGCATTTGCGACGTAATACTACTAAAGAATGTTGAAAATTAGGTGGACTCATAAGTTAACGATTTGTGAGATTCTCCACAGAATCTGTGACGACAGGAACACATGGAAATCTCCGACAAGAAGAAACGACAGGATCACAGGAAAACTGTTAAAATATCGGGTAATAATGTCCATATTACTACAGGGAACTGTAGAATATAGTAACTGTACGGGAAGACAGAGATTGGAACTGACCCAACAAATAATGGAGGATTTTGGATGTGAGTTTTATCGTGAGATGAAGAGGTAAAAATAAAGTAAATTGGAACTGGAAAAACTTTAAGGATTTTGATATTTTGATGTAGAGTATTAAGCCTCCTCCTATGTGGATTGTTAAGATGGACAATAAACGGCCGAACTGACAATCATTGTATTCTGTGATTTTGTCCAAATAAAGAAACGGAAAACATATGACAATCCGTTTTGTTCATCAATTGGGCATTTTCTAAACCAAACAATGGTTAACGGGTTGGAGTTTTAGTGAGAAACGCATCAGCCCTTAGATACTCCTGAATCTATGACTGGGCGAGGTGAGAAGGGGACTTCAGCAGCGCCCAGCTATCTTGTAAGTTCGCTCGTTTCATTCTCGTAACAAGGCACAGCCGGCTCTCGGCTCTAAGAAAAGCTTCTGCGGACTCGAGACGCCTTTCTCGCTGGTCGTATTTCAGGTGATATCTGCACGTGTCCGACGCTGCGGACTCCCGTGAATAGCTGGCGTCCGGGAGCTTTTGTGCCCTCGGATCTTTACGTCCTCCTCTGAAGCGAGGGACTGATTCCTCCCCTGTAATCCCGATCCTTTACAGCTGCCGCTACAGAAAGTCTCTGCACTTCCTTTCCGCTACCTCACGCCCCCTTCGCAGTGTGGTGTCTTCTCCAAGTGCAGCCGCTAACAATGGACTTCAGCTGAGTGAATGTAAGCCACGTTTGCGCTCCTTTATCCCATCACCGTTTCGGCGTACTAAATGATACCTGTACTCGCTAACGTTATTATTCCTCTTATTATAAGTCACTTTATTTTTTTACAACTTGCTGGTAAATTAAAACAGTGTCCCGCGTCAGAGCTTGCTTTTCGTCCTTGCCTCCAATTTATGTTATTTGTTTTTTATTCGTTTGCAAGCCTTTTGACCGCAGCTTTGCCCGCTTATGCGTGCAAAGCATGTACTGAACACACATACGACATCCACTGTCCATATTCACCTGTTGCTCCCTCTGTCTGTCCAACTCATCCCCCAACCGGTATCTGTCTTTCTCATTCTCCCCGCTCTCCCTATTCTTCAACTCCCTCCCTCTTTGTCCATTTCCTCCACGTCTCCTCTCTGATTATTTCTTCTTACCCCCCCCCCCCCCACTCTGACAACATCCTTCTCTCCCTCGCCCTTTCTGTACCAGCCCCCCACCCCTTCTCAGCCGATCGGTTCTAGTCGCTTCGGTCCGGAACCGCCCTGCTGCTACAGTCGCAAGTTCGAATCCTGATACGGGCATCAACGTGTGTGATGTTCTTAGGTTAGTTAGGTTTAAGTAGTTCTAAGTTCTAGGGGACTGATGACCTCAGATGTGAAGTCCCATAGTTCTTAGAGCCATTTGAACCATTTGAACCTCCCCCTCACTCTTTCCACCTCTCCACTACCCCTCTACGCCTTCCACCTGCCTCACGTATCTCTCTCTTCTTTCCTCTCTGTCTATTTACTTCTCTTCCTCACTCTGTTCAAAATGGTTCAAAGGGCTCTGAGCACTATGGGACTTAACATCTGAGGTTATCAGTCTCCTAGAACTTAGAACTACTTAAACCTAACTAACCTAAGTACATCACACACATCCATGCTCCAGGCAGAATTCGAACCTGCGACCGTAGCGGTTGTGCGGTTCCGGACTGAAGCGCCTAGAACCGCTCAGCCACAACAGCCGGCTCCTCACTCTGTCCATCTCCTCCTCTAATCGTATCAACCTGACCCCAGCAATGCGAATTGGAACTTGTAGTCCATGCAATACTGTTCAATAAGGCAGGCCAATACTACTCCCAAAACATATCAGGCATGGCAGACTAAACATCAGGTTTCTGAAAATCATTTATCTGCCACTGAGTACCGATCGCGATGCAAATCAAGTTGATAAAGCAAGTCTATACTACTCCAACACAAAATGCCTATATGATGGGGCCTGGAAAACTATTTTCTTGCCCCTTACACGTAGGCTCCCCTTCCGCTGCTGTGCCAAATTTGGTTGAAATCGATCCTCGGGTTTTGGAGGAGATCCTGGTCCATTGATAGTGACTGGGCCAAATATCTCACGAAATAAGCATCAAACGAAAAAACTACAAAGAACGAAACTCGTCTAGCTTGTAGGGGAAAACCAGATGGCGCTAAGGTTGGCCCACTAGATGGCACTGCCATAAGTCAAACGGATATCAACTGCGTTTTTTTAAAATAGGAACCCCCATTTTCATTACATATTCCTGTAGTACGTAAAGAAATATGAATGTTTTAGCTGGACCACTGTTTTAGCTTTGTGGTAGATGACGCTGTAATAGTCACAAACGTGTAAGTACGTGGTATCACGTAACTTTCCGCCAGTGCGGACGGTATTTGCTTCGTGATACATTACCCGTCTTAAAATGGACCGTTTACCAATTGCGGAAAAGGTCGATATCGTGTTGATGTATGACTATTGTGATTAAAATGCCCAACGGGCGTGTGCTATGAATGCTGCTCGGTATCATGGACGACATCATCCAAGTGTCCTGACCGTCCGCCGGATAGTTACGTTATTTAAGGAAATAGGAAGTGTTCAGTCACATGTGAAACGTCAACCACGACCTGCAACAACTAATGATGCCCAACTAGATGTATTAGCTGCTGTCGCGGCTAATCCGCACATCAGTAGCAGACAAATTGCGCGAGAATCGGGAATCTCAAAAACGGCGGTGTTGAGAATGATACATCAACATCGATTGCACCCGTACCTTATTTCTATGCACCAGGAATTGTATGGCGATGACATTGAACGTCGTGTACAGTTCTGCCACTGGGCAAAAGAGAAATTACGGGACGATGACAGTTATCTTGCACGCGTTCTGTTTAGCAACGAAGTGTCATTCACCAACAGCGGTAACGTTAACCGGCATAATATGCAGTATTGGGCAACGGAAAATCCACGATGGCTGCGACAAGTGGAACATCTGCGACCTTGATGGGTTAATGTATGGTGCGGCATTATGGGAGGAAGGATAATTGGAGCCCATTTTATCTGTGGCAATCTAAGTGGTGCAATGTATGCTGATTTCCTACGTAATGTTCTACCGATGTTACTACAAGATGTTTCACTGCATGACAGAATGGCGATGTACTTCCAACATGATCGATGTCAGGTACATAGCTCGCTTGCGGTTGAAGCGGTACTGAATAGCATATTTCATGACAGGTGGACTGGTCGTCGAAGCACCATACCATGGCCCTTACGTTCACCGGATCTGACGTCCCCGGATTTCTTTTTGTGGGGAAAGTTTAAGGATATTTGCTATCGTGATCCACCGACAACGCCTGACAACATGCGTCAGCGCATTGTCAATGCATGTGCGAACATTACGGAAGGCGAACTACTCGCTGTTGAGAGGAATGTCGTTACACTTATTGCCAAATGCATTGACGTTGACGGACATCATTTTGAGCATTTATTGCATTAATGTGGTATTTACAGGTAATCACGCTGTAACAGCTTGCGTTCTCAGAAATGATAAGTTCACAAAGGTACATATATCACATTGGAACAACCGAAATAAACTGTTCAAACGTACCTACGTTCTGTATTTTAATTTAAAAATCCTACCTGTTACCAACTGTTCGTCTAAAATTGTGAGCCATATGTTTGTGACTATTACAGCGTCATCTATCACAAAGCTAAAATAGTGGTCCAGCTAAAACATTCATATTTCTTTGCGTACTACACGAATATGTAATAAAAAATGGGGTTCCTATTAAAAAAAAAAGGCAGTTGATATCCGTTTGACCTATGGCAGCGCCATCTAGCGGGGCAACCACAGCGTCATCTGGTTTCCCCCTTCAAGCTAGACAAGTTTCGTTCTATGTAGTTTTCATGTTTGAAGCTTATTTAGAGAGACATTTGCCCGGTCCCCGGTCACGATCAATGGACCACCCTGTATATATATTCTTGTTAGCGAGCGAGGTGACGCAGTGGACAATGATTCAAGCCCACGCTCTGCCATCCTGATTTAGGTTTTCCTTGATTTCCCTAAATCGCTTCAGGTAAATGCTGGGATGGTTCCATTGAAATGGCACGGTCGATTTCCTTCTCCATCCTTCCCTAATCCGATGAGACCCCTGACCTCGCTCTTTGGTCTGCTCTCCAAACCAACTCACAAAGCTCAGATTTGGTGATCCTTTTCGTCTTTCTGATTAATGTAGCTGTCTTTTAATGCGTGTCCAAGAATTTTTTGTAGTTGTCTTCTGTCTTACTGGTGTTCCAATTGTTGTGCGCATCCAGTCGAAGATGAATTGCGTAAGCATAATTGCATTTCACCAAGGTTGGTCATTTTCTGTTTATGCAGGGAAATTTGTGTTTGTGCTGCTTCGATCAATTTGCTGACGAGTTGTTGCTAATTGTTTGACTGCTTTTTCTCTACTTCTTCCGTGCGACATGGCTAGATCCTGCTGGTGTCAGATTTGGATATGTTCTTTTTTTTGTGGACTTGTGATATTTTAAACCTAGTTTTATGCTTGTCAGGTAATGGTCTGTGTCTATGTTTGCACCTTTTCTGACTTTGATAGTTATAATTTCTCTGTGGTTGGACTAAGAGATTGCTACGTTGTCAATATGGAATTCGTCGACGACTGAATTCGGTGGTCTCGATGTCATCTTTTCTTTTTGAAGTGTATTAACGCGATTTTAAGGTTAAATATTCTGTAGAGTTTAAAAGATTTTTGTCCATTTTTGATAGTCCATACATTTTCTGTGAACTTTCCTGTTGCTTTCCTGTATTTCCTTCTTTCCTTAGCTGCGCGTTGAAATCGCCTAATAGGATTTTGATATTGATTTTCGAAATTTTGAATACGATTTCTTTTAAAGTTCGCCATAATTTTTCGCGTGTTTTGATTAGTACGTGTGTTTCATTTGCACACTTCAAGGTAATTATCATTATTCTGTTGTTTACAGGCTTCACATTTTTTATGTAGGTGAGTACGTCTTTCTTGATTGCAAAAGTGACACTTAAAAGTAGTGTTTTCAGTATTTGTTTGTCCCCAGTTCTCAAAATCTATTAAATTTTAATAATTCAGTCTTGTTTCTTGGTGATTTTTGTTCGTTTAGGGTTTGCTCTAATTCATGCAGTTGCTTGTAAAAGACTAAATTTTATGTCTTAGAGCAAAGTTTGCCATAGGACTCTGACTCCCTCTGTTTGTGTGCCAGTTCAGAGGTTTCGCTGTCTGGTAATCTAATTGTACTGTTCTTGATAGCAGTGGACTTACTACAACATGGGAGAAATTTTGATTCCTGTGACGCTTCATCATCTCAAATTTTGGACCGAAGTCCACTTTTTTAGGACTGGAGTGTCAGTTACAGAATTTCAGCCGCACCCCTGGTGATCAGGCGCTTACCTCTTTGCCGCTTGCTACACGTCAGACGAGAAGTGGACTTCGCAGGGTAGCGTCTCTCTCCCGCCAACTCTTCCGTATTGATTGACTTCATTAATTACCTACATTGCCTACATTGCCGTTGAACATCCCACGTTATAGACCAGTTCGTTTCCTCGTCTCCTCCTACAAGCAAGCAAGCTAAGCTTACCTGCCTTGTCTGGATTACTGGCAACTGGGCCACCTTGCTACGATAAGTAGCTTTTCTTTTTGTTAACAGGATGTGGCTCATGTTGTCGATCGTTCCTTAACATAAGCTTCATTCAGTTATAAAGATCATCTACCATGTCACAACTTTGAAATGGTAATTTTGGTATTGGGGGCAGACAGTTAATCTAGTATTTTTTGTGTTCGCTAAGAGAAGGGTGTTTCAACACAGAGGCTAAGACAAAATTGTATACATGTTTCCGTGTAGTGTGATAAGTTACGAAACTATGGTGCTTTGCACGTGATTAACGGTCCGGACATAAGGAAGATGAGGAAAAGAGCCTGGAGGAATATATATACACGCATCAAACAGTAAGGTATGTAGAACGGACCTGATGTGCCTTCTGTTAAAAAATGGTATCTACTCATGAAAGAAATACAATGCAGTACAGTAGGCGAGACATCGTGTCAAAGCAGTGAAACTCAGGCAGGGAGTTACAGATTTTTTCCCAGAGTGTATCACATGCACAGAAGAAACAGACTACTTGCAGTGGGGTAATCACCACACCCTGTAAAATAATGAATTGTCAGCAGATTTTCTATAGCTCAGAATTTGTAGTGGGTAGAAGGTGGCTATAATGGACATTTCATTGAATCTGCTAATGTTAATAATCATCATTTTGTAGGCAGCTATATTTGTGAACCAGTATATATTATTCACCACTTTCTAAGGTTTCCCAGGCTTGTGTGCTTCGTGTATACTAAAAACAGTGCAACAAAAGCAATACATATGGAAATAGCCATCATTCATGGGCGAATACTGTGGAGTCCAATGAGAATTGTTTACAGCTAAATACACTGTTTCCACATAAGCACCAATATAAGTAATATATATAACGGAATAACATGAATTTTGGCATATAACTGAGGTCTAAGAATTTTTTTTTATTTATGATACTGTGCTATCTGTAATAATGTCATTTTATTTTGCTGCTGGTTTTGATTATAAACCATTATTAATGGCCGCTGTACAACATACAAAAGTCGACGATGTGACAATGCCAAACGAAATAAGAAAAATCTAAAAAGTATAAAATCGATCAAAATACTCACAAAATTGTCGAAGATGTTTCACATGTCACACAAGCTTTAAAAATAAGTTATCATAGGAGACCCCAATTGTCAAATAACGCAATATCGAAAATTACAACAAGATAAAATATGACGGCACATTCACAGAAGGACAGCAAGTGATGTACAGCAATACAGTTCAAGGGACTTCGGGTCAAAGATGAGAGTCTTGACTGAATCCAAAGAAGTTTCCATTCAATAATATGTGATTATCAAATTACAAAATTGAAGTATCAACAGCTCTACATTCGATTGAGATTACATAAAACCACCAATAAAATAAAATACACTCCTGGAAATGGAAAAAAGAACACATTGACACCGGTGTGTCAGACCCACCATACTTGCTCCGGACACTGCGAGAGGGCTGTACAAGCAATGATCACGCGCACGGCACAGCGGACACACCAGGAACCGCGGTGTTGGCCGTCGAATGGGGCTAGCTGCGCAGCATTTGTGCACCGCCGCCGTCAGTGTCAGCCAGTTTGCCGTGGCATACGGAGCTCCATCGCAGTCTTTAACACTGGTAGCATGCCGCGACAGCGTGGACGTGAACCGTATGTGCAGTTGACGGACTTTGAGCGAGGGCGTATAGTGGGCATGCGGGAGGCCAGGTGGAGGTACCGCCGAATTGCTCAACACGTGGGGTGTCGATGTTGTCGCCAGTGGTCGGCGGAAGGTGCACGTGCCCGTCGACCTGGAACCGGACCGCAGCGACGCACGGATGCACGCCAAGACCGTAGGATCCTACGCAGTGCCGTAGGGGACCGCACCGCCACTTCCCAGCAAATTAGGGACACTGTTGCTCCTGGGGTATCGGCGAGGACCATTCGCAACCGTCTCCATGAAGCTGGGCTACGGTCCCGCACACCGTTAGGCCGTCTTCCGCTCACGCCCCAACATCGTGCAGCCCGCCTCCAGTGGTGTCGCGACAGGCGTGAATGGAGGGACGAATGGAGACGTGTGGTCTTCAGCGATGGGAGTCGCTTCTGCCTTGGTGCCAATGATGGTCGTATGCGTGTTTGGCGCCGTGCAGGTGAGCGCCACAATCAGGACTGCATACGACCGAGGCACACAGGGCCAACACCCGGCATCATGGTGTGGGGAGCGATCTCCTACACTGGCCGTACACCACTGGTGATCGTCGAGGGGACACTGAATAGTGCACGGTACATCCAAACCGTCATCGAACCCATCGTTCTACCATTCCTAGACCGGCAAGGGAACTTGCTGTTCCAACAGGACAATGCACGTCCGCATGTATCCCGTGCCACCCAACGTGCTCTAGAAGGTGTAAGTCAACTACCCTGGCCAGCAAGATCTCCGGATCTGTCCCCCATTGAGCATGTTTGGGACTGGATGAAGCGTCGTCTCACGCGGTCTGCACGTCCAGCACGAACGCTGGTCCAACTGAGGCGCCAGGTGGAAATGGCATGGCAAGCCGTTCCACAGGACTACATCCAGCATCTCTACGATCGTCTCCATGGGAGAATAGCAGCCTGCATTGCTGCGAAAGGTGGATATACACTGTACTAGTGCCGACATTGTGCATGCTCTTTTGCCTGTGTCTATGTGCCTGTGGTTCTGTCAGTGTGATCATGTGATGTATCTGACCCCAGGAATGTGTCAATAAAGTTTCCCCTTCCTGGGACAATGAATTCACGGTGTTCTTATTTCAATTTCCAGGAGTGTATAAAGTAACAGATAAGCAAGGGTGATGAATGTAAGAATATAAAATATTTTACAATCAATTGAAAAAATCTTAGCATGTGAAATACAAGCTACAGATCAATCCATAAAATTAAAATCAATCAAGTCATATTAGACGAAAATACATACTAAATTAAAATTATAACGAGAAAGTACAATTTTTAGGAGCGAAGGAAAATATATAATGAATGTAGAATATGTAGATGCAAAACATCTGACATTTTATACATATAACAAAAGGTAACCAAAAATTTTTATGAGGAAATTTGGTTAGAGAAATATTTCATCCGGATGATAACACAACTATAAAACGGGCCGCTGTGGCCGAGCGTTTCTCGGCACTTCAGTCTGGAACCACGCTGCTGCTATGGTCGCAGGTTCCCATCCTGCCTCGGGCATGGATGTGTGCGATGTCCTTAGCGTAGTTAGGTTAAAGTAGTTCTAAGTCTAGGGGAATGATGACCTCAGATGTTAAATCCCATAGTGCTTGGAGCCATTTGAACCAACCAAAAATGAAATTCAAATTCCATTTGTCATTCGCGCAAAATTTTGTAAAAGACATAGTATAAACCTAAACTTTCACACACTTGTTAAAAACTACATATGTGTAAAAAATTAAAGCAACAAAATGCAATTTTCCCGTCCTGTGTGAGCTTCAGGTATAATCTTACAAACTGTCAGCTTGTGTTCAAATGATCATCTTTTGCATGGAAGATGGCATTCCGGTCAAGGAACAACTACGCCAATAATGACGTCAGGGGACCTATCAAACGGGGTAGTATTTTCCAGGTAGTCTCACATCCACAATGGCTGTGTGCACAGTCACAGACGGTGCATTATGGCACAGATGGTGCAGTATGGCACACAGAAACACCTACTAGACTCTGTGCGATGGAAGACCAACGGAAGAATGGAAGCTGTCGCAAACTGATGTGGCCTGATGGCTTAATGTGGATCGTTCTGTACTTTCTCGGATGTGGTAACGGTTAATAGAGATCTAAACTGTATCCTGAAGACCATAGCAGTGCTGGAATCAGAAATTATCATTATTTGGCTGTAAGGGACCAACGGTACATGATTAGTACTGCACGGCAGCTGGTTTCTGACCTCAAGGATCCACTGCATGTGTTGAATGGAGGCATATGGTGAACAGAAGTCTTGAACACATAGGCCTTCATTGCCAGAGACCTGCTGTATGTGTACCTCTGACACGTCTTCACAGAAGGGAACGTCTAGAGCGGAGTCGTCAACATGCCACCGGATGGTCGAACAGTGAGCCTATGTTCTTTTCGTAGATGAGTCTCGGTTTGATCTGGAGAATGATTCTCGACGAATTCGCATCTGGAGGGAACGTGGAACACGATTTCAGGACCTAAACATTGTGAAAAAGAGACCGATATTGAGGAAGATCCCTAATGGTGTGGGCAGGGATTATGTTGACCACTCTTCATGAAATTGTACGGGTAAATTGACAAGTTTAACTGCTGTCAGGTAACGTGACGAGATCGTGTGACGTCATGTACGGTTGTTGCGATGTGCTATGGTCCTAGATTTCCTACTGGTGGACGATAATGCTCGACCTCATAGAGCACTGGTGACTGGTGTTTTCCCGGAAACAGAAGATACTGCACGCTTGGCTTGACCTGCTAGATTTGAATCCCACAGAGCATGTCTAGGATGCACTAGGGAGATGGACTGCATCACGTCATCGTCCACTAACCACACACCAATACTTGCGAGCAGCTCTGCAGGAATAATGGGCGTTAATGCTTCGAAATGAGATTTGTGACATTGTTCACAGCATGTTCCCTCGTTCTCAGGTCTGTACTACTGCCAGAAGTTGTCACGCCCCATATTGAGCACAATAACTGGTTGTCGGAATGTGTATGCAAATCCGTTAAGCGGAAAAAAAACAAAGAAAATTTTTGTCTACCATTATGCCTGTTGTATACGTTCTGTATTCTTTACATTGTTTCTGCTTTACCATCATATTGTCGTACTGTTTTGTGGCAAAATAAATGCATCCTTCCAAAATTTCGGTTTATTCATTTAATTTTGGACACCATTGTATTTATCTGTATTTAATACATAGTCATATGACAAAATCAAAGAATACCATTTAGCATACAGATAAAAATTAATAACGGAAAACAATAGTCAATAATAAAATCAAAATACAGAAAAATGGAAATATCATACGACAATCTTTTTACGTATATTGACAAAACTAGGCTGAAATTGGAAAAACAGTAGGAAGGCCTTTCAAATCTGACCTTAAAAATATTATAAAAGTAATGTAACTGTCAAAATAATAAAATAGTATCGGGTTGGGGCGTATATATAGGAAGGAGGGTTAAGGAATGAAATTAAATGTATGATAAATCTTACAAAGTCATAATTTCAAAAAATAATACGTTCATAAAAAGTTGCAGGAGTACAGAACTAAGGGACATTGCTCCTACCTAGCTACAGAAGTTACAGAAATGTTAAAAGCAGGGACCATAATAATTATAGCCAGTCTAACATAATATTTCAAAAAATACATAAAAATAGAACACAGATGTCAATATATAAAATCTGATCAAGATTACTGACCACAAAGCCAACATCACCAATGACCATATTTATATTCAGTGATGATACTGACCAAAAAATGGGGGATATGGTTAAGAAAGGTGAGTTATATTACATCAGTTTAGAAACTGGGTGAAAAAAAGTAAGGTGTGAAGAAGTGAAAATGAAATTAAGAGGGGGTGGAGAAGAGGATGGTTAGGAAGGATGGCTGGGGGTTTAAAGGACAATGCGATACATGTGCCTCAAGAACTATGGATTGTACAACTGTAATTTTTGGTTTGGTACATAATTTCCGTGCTAACTCAGATTCTAACGACCTCTGGTTGCAATAATTTTAGGATATTCAGTTTTTTATTTATGTTTTGATCAGATAATGGCAATCTAACAACTCTATCCAGCATAGAGACGAAGAAGGCATGTTCATATATCACTGGGTAGCATGATTGTTTATTTATTATTACATCAGTGGTTCTAGGCTTTCTGATATATATTATGTTGAACTGATAGCTACCATTATACTTCTCCACTCTTAAATCTAAAAATGTTATAACCATGTTCTCTTCAGTTTCCACTGTGACTGTATGGGTGGATGAACAGCATTAAAAACACTGGTAAGCTTGAAACATCATTATGATCCCCTTGCATTAAGATGATGGTGGTACCAAAGTTCCTTTTATAACAGACAGTTCTATTTGCCACATCGGCACTGTTATTAAATAATTTATACTCAGAATTATCAGGGAAGATATTGGCAAGAGTGCCTGCTAAACCGTAAACCACTGCCACCCCATTTTGTCACTTAAAATATTCATCACTAAATAAAAAATTACTATCAAATAAAACCAGGATTAGAACCTCGATAAATACAATAATCTTAAGATTTTCTAATTTTTTACATGGCAAAAAGTTTTGTCTGTTTAACTCAGTGGATTCATCAACTTAGTGTATAAGTTAACTAAAGCAGTAGACCATAGTGTGGTATTTTGTGGGATTTCAATATCTGGATGTTCCATTTCAAACTGGAGATAATTTACACCGCATTATTCATCAGGAATCGATTTATGATCAGTCAGCCACAATGTGACAAAGTATATATTGGCCAAACAGGAAGGAAATTAAAACATAGATTTAGTGAATATTCCTATCCAAATAGTATCTCTATATTAAGTATGTATTTAATATCACACAACTATGCACAGGATAGAATTGATGATCAGATGGAGATGTTCCATAGAGCTGAAAAAGGATGTGATTATGAACATTCTAGAAGAAACAGAGATTTTTGTAAATAGGTTTAGTCATCCAGAAAATTTTCTCGTTGAGTAGGTGGAACTGAAAAACATAAGTTACTTAAACAATTTCACTGCAAGTTTTAAATCTTTGAGTGGACCTCCTAAAGCTTTTTAAATAAAAGTTTCTTCATTTATGCCCATCTTCAACTGCATCCTCCATCACCCAGAAAAATTTCTCAGTAAGCAGGTGGTAACTGAAAAACGGAAGTCACTTAAACAATTTTGTTGACAGTTTTAAATATTCGAGTGGAACTCTTTAAGCTATTCTAATACAACTTTCCTCAGTTATGTCCCCTATTTTTTATTTCAACTGTACCCCTCTCCCATTCCCCTTCCCCCCTCCTTACCTTTTAACACCTTCCTCTTTTTTAGCCTACAGGACCCTTTCACATATATGTTTCACTTATTAGTCATCCAGAAGAGCTATTCCTTATGAATAATATTTTTTTCTTCTTTTATTAATTTTATGGTGCTTGCAGGGGAAATAATGTGTGAATCAGTTTACATGTAATTCATGGATCGATCATCGTTTATTACACTCCTGTTACATTTTTCATCATCACAAACAAAAAATTATAGTTAACCAACCCACAGTTCTTGAGGTACAAATATTGCATTTTATTTTTAACCCCTATCAATGCTTCGTCATGACCACCTTCGCCCTCCCCTCTTAATTTCATTTTCACTGCTTCACACCTAACTTTCTCCACTCAGTTTCTAAACTAATTAGATATTAATATTGTTCTCTCTATAATAGACCTTTCTTATGGTCAGAAACATCATTGAATGTAAATATGGTCATCAGTGATGTTGGCTTTCTCATCAATAACCCTGATCAAATTCTACACATTGGCCTTTGTGTTCCATTTTTATTTATTTTTCCTTGCAACTTTTTATGACTGTATTAATTTTTGAATTCATGACTTTGTGTAGTTTCATCATAAATTCATTTCCTTTTCCCAAACCCCCTTCCTATACACACACTCAGCCCAATGATATTTTATTATTTTCACAGTTACATTACTTTATAATATGTTTAAAGTCAGTGTTAAAAAACCTTCCTATTGATTCACAATTTCAGGCTGTTTTTGCAAATAAACATATAAAATTGTCATGTGGTATCTTCATTTCTCTGTATTTTGATTTTATAATCGAGTATTGTCTTCTTTTATTAATTTATATCTGTACACTAAATGGTCTTTATTTGATTTTCTCATATGACTATTTATTAATTTTAAAAAAATTGTTTTTAACTAGTGTGTCAAAGTTTAGGTTTATACTATGTCTTTTTCCAAATTTTATCTGTATGACAAATGGTATTTGAATTTCATTTTATAGTTGTGTCGTCATTCAGATGACATATTTTCTGAGCAATGTTTTCCTTCATAAAAATTTTTGGTTAGATCTTGTTATTTGTATAAAATGTCAGATGTTTTGCATCTACATGTTCTACATTCGTTATAAATCTTCCTTCGCTCCTAAAAATCGCATTTTCTCCTTACAATTTTAATTTAAGGCGTACTTTCGTCTGAAATTGCTCGATTGATTTTAATTTCATGAACTGACGTGTAGCTTGTATTTCACATGCTAAGGTTTCTTCAATTGATTGTAAAATATTTTATATTCTTACATTCATCAGCCTTGCTTATCTGCTACTTTATGTTTTATTTTATTGGTGGGTTTATGTAATCTCAATCGAATGTAGAGCTGTTGATACTTCAATTTTGTAATTTGATTATCACATTATTATTGAATGGTAACTTCTTTGGATTCAGTCAAGACTGTCTTCTTTGACCTGAAGTTCTTTGACTTGTATTGCTGTACATCACTTGCTGTCCTTGTGTGAAAGTGTCATCATATTTTTATCTTGTTGCAGTTTTCGATGTTATATTATTTTGCCATTTGTGGTTTCCTATGATAACTTATTTTTAAAGCATGTATGACATGTGATATATCTGTGATAATTTTGTGAGTATTTTGACCGGTTTTCTACCTTTCAGATTTTTCTAGTTTCGTTCAGTATTGTCACATTGTCCACTTTTCTTTGTTGTACAGCTGCCATTGATGATGGTTCATTACTGAAAACTGTAGCAAAATAAAATGATATTATTACAGACAGCACAGTGTCATGCATTTTTTTAAAATTTTGTAAGTGATGTTGACCATCACCTAAGCAAGATGTTGTGGTCTATTGTTCTCACAATTAATTACAACAAAATTAACTGCATTGGTATACAGTCTGGTGTAACAGGATGATTTTTAATATCAGCGAATTGGTTGACTACTTGTATTCTGATTATGAATTAGCAGCACGGGAGGACATCAACTGTTTCTTTATCCTTGGACTGTTATATACACACTAAGACAAAAAAAAGGAAAGGACGCACCATGAAGGAATCGACTGATTTGATGTACTTGTACAGAGAAATAAATGAAAATAATTTCAGAAAAAATGGATTATTCATTCCTGAGAGCTTCACAAATTCAGCATGTCAGGTACACATTGTTCCACCTCTGAAGGTTAGGCAAGCAGTTATTGTGCGTTGCATTGGCTGGTGGAGTTGTCGGTTGTCCTTCTGAGCGATATCGTGATAAATTCTGACAAAATGGCGCGTTAGATCGTCAGAAACCCTTGCTGGTTGGAGGAATCTATCCTTAATGTTTCAAATACTCTCAGTTGGGGAGAGATCCGGCAATCTTTCCGGCCAAGGTAGAGTTTGACAAACACGAAGACAAGTAGTAAAAAATATCGCTGTCTGCGAGCGGGCATTACCTTGCTGAAATGTAAACCCAGGATTGCTTGCCATGAAGCGCAACGAAACTGGGCGTAGAATATCATCAACGTGCCGCTTTGCTGGAGGAGTGCCGTGGATGACAACCAAAGGAGTCCTGCTATAAAAGAAATGGCACCTCAGACCATCACTCCGGATTGGCAGGCCGTATGGCGGGCGACAAACAAGCTGGAATCTCACTGATGTCCAGGGCATCTCCAGTTACATCTTCCGCCAGTAATCGCATTGACTAGAGTTGAACTGTCTTTAGTGGTGAGTCCTACTTCGAAATGAGCCCCGATGAGCAGCAAAGATGTGTCTGGAGATGCTTCGGACAGCTGTGGGCTACCAACCCCGCATGTTGCCCGCCGTACTGGCCAACAAGTGGAACTGATGGTTTGAGGCTCCACTTCATTTCATAGCAGGATAGGTTTCGGTGTCATCCGAGCCATCCTTACAGCACCGTGGTACGTCGACCATATTCTACGCCCCTTTTTATTGCCCTTCATGGCAAGCCATCCTGGGTTTTCATATCAGCAAGATAATGCACTCCCTCTCACGGTGAGAGTTCCTACAGCTTGTCGTCGTTCATGCCAAACACTACCTTCACCATCGAAGTCGCCGGATCTCTATCCAATAGAGAACGTTTGGAACATTATGGACTGGCCCCCCAACCACTATCTGAGTTCAACGATCCAACGCGCCAATTGGGCAGAATTTGGCACGCTATCCCTCAGTAGGACATACAGAAAATCTATTAATTAATGGCAAACTGAATAACTTCTTGCATAACGACCAGAAGTGAACCAATACGTTATTGTCTTGCTCAATATGTGAAACACTTTTTCTTGAATAAATCATCAATTTTTCAAAAATTGTAACCATTTACTTGTCTGAACATGTGCATCACATCTACCGATTTCCGTCCCTTTCGAATAATTCCTACTTGGTGAGTTGGTGCGTTTTTTTGGTTTTTTTTTTTTTTTTTTTTTTTTTGTCTTAGTGTGAACACGTCAGTCCTAGGACAAAGAAACACTTCATGTTCTGCAGTGCTGGTATTCACATTCAGAGTACACGTTGTCAACCACTGTACTGATATTAAAAATTATCCCACAGTTTGTCGTACAGTTCACAACAAACTTTGCATTAACGTATTTATAGCACGCATCAATAATTGCAAGGATCACAACGCTGTAGTTTTCTTTATGTAGTTGTAATAATGCTTCTTTGAATCAATGGAGATGGGTTTCTAAGTTGCTGTGATACAAAGTTTTAAGTAGCTGCACGTTAAACAGTCTGCAATAAATTTATTTTCCAGATCTACAGACTGAGGTGGGACATGGCTACCAGCCCCGTATTCACCTAGTCAGATGTTAGAAACTGCCTGAAAACAACATCCAGGCTCCTTGTGTCGAGCCTGTCTCTTAGGCCCGGAAACGTCGTGCTAACGGTATGCGGCTGTATGGGGGTGTCATAAGCCAAAGTTGCGTAATAAGAGTACATAATCAAAATTAGTATATGTCTATAGATGTTCAGTAAACTTACTTTTATTCAATTATCCTTAAAATTAATCAATTTCGCATATTATCACAATAGGGTATTTTGTGCGATATTTGGAGCATAGACCAGAGACGACTGTTTCTCCCAGCGATCACTGTCCAAACTGATTGTTGAACAGCTGTCAAAGCGTGCCGGCAGAAAAATTCCTGAAAATTCGTATCTTGCCAAAATACAACATAATAAGCTGTTTCAGAAGTAGTGTGCAAAACAGTCATAGTTCTGTTGTATCATTTCATATCTCTCGTGTGATCCACATAATAACAGACTGATTAGAACATTAGTTGTATTGTATTTCGCTTATACTTCACTCATTCTTTCCGCTGTCGTGCAAAATAACATTACTGGTTTCAGCAGCAAGCTGTGCCTAGAGGCACTATATTAGCCAAATCTTTACATAAATACGTGTAAATTTCTAAGATCGAGAGATATAAACAACACAGAGATTTCTTGAGAGGGTTGTCATTATTTGCTCAGATATGCAACTTCTAACAAACATTGCCTATGAACAAATGAATTACTTATTGTACTTATTAAGTATGAATTGGTATACAGTGTGCAAGGGCACCTGCATCTTAATCTGAAACTGTGCACTCTACGACAGAAACAAAAATGATTACAATTTCAGAAAACATGGATGTTGTTGGATGTCCTCTTGAAGGATAATGTGCCATATTCTGTCAGATTGAATCGTTAGATCGTCAAAATCACGAGCTGGTTGTAGAGCTCTGCCAATAACGCTCCAAACGTTTTCTATTGGGTAGAGAGCCAGCGACCTTGCGAGCAAAGGTATGATTTGACAAGAATGAAGACGAGCAGTTGAAACTCTCGCCATGAACTGCAATGCAAAGCCGGGATGGCTTGCCGAGAACGGCAAGAAACCGGGGCGTAGAATATCGTCGACGTACCACTGTGTTATAAAGGTGCCACGGATGACAACGAAAAGGTTCTGCTATGAAATAAAATGCAACCCTGACCATCACTCCGCCGTATGGCTGACGATGGACAGGTTTTTACCCCATCGCATCTCCAGAGTCATCGGTGCTCAGTTGGACACGCCCCGTTTTGTTGCCCTTCGTGGCAAACCATCTTGGCAAGATATGTCCGCCTGCACACGGCGAGATTTTCTACTGCTTGTCTTCGTGCGTGTCAAACCCTACTTTGGCCAGAAACGTCGCCGGATCTCTAACCAATTGATACTGTTTGGAGCATTATGGGCAGGATCCTCTGGTCACTTCGGGATTTTGATGATCTAACGCTCCAATTGGACAGAATTTGGCACACTATCGCTCAGGTGGAAATCCAACAACTCCATCAATCAATGGCAAGCCGAGTAACTGCCTGCATAAGGGCCAGAGGTGGACCAATGTGTTACTGACTTGTTCAGATTCTGAAGCTCTTTCTCTTTAACAAATCATCCATTTTTTCTGAAATTCTAATCATTTCTTTGCCTGTACAAGTACATCATCTCTACCGACTTCCTTCTCATTCGTCTAAGTCCTTTTTGTTGCGGCGTGTCTTTTATTTTTATTTTTTTACGATCAAGTTCCAGACAGTGCACGACAATGGCTGATTTAGTTATTTAGTTGCTTATCTCAGCCGCCCGTGCCTCTGATATTCTTGGCATCTGATATTCATTGTCCTAATTGTCTGGCCAATATATGACATGCCACACTGGCAAGGTATATTTTAAATTCCTTATTTTCGTAAACCAAGGTCATCTTTCACACTTCGCAGTAGTCCTCTTATTTTGTTAGGTCGACAGAACGCACAATTGATGCAATACTTCTTGAGAGTCCTGTCGATCTTGGCAGAAACAGATTCCGACTAGGACAGGTAAGCAATATCTTCGCCTCTTCTTGCTCTTCTTCTCTGTCGTGTGGCGGAGTATTTGGTTGAAAGGCTTTCTGAATCCATTTGGACATGTATTCACTTTTGGAGAACACTAGGTGCATATGTCAATGAAATTATGTAAATTACATAAAGATGTATAATAAAGAGAAAACAATCTCAAAATAAAAGGTTCAGTGAACGTCGTAGAAGGGAGAGTGAGAAATATACAGCAACGAATTGACAATGAGGTATTGCACAGTGGACATTCTGAGTACTGAAATAAAACAAATAATCCTTACCACCACCTCCCACAAAATTTTCATTTTATGCTTTGAGATGTTATGAAGACATATTTGGCTTCTGTGAGAAATATTTCATATGGTGGGTGTAAGCAACATCAGTTTCGTACAGTTTTATTCGAGATGCTATCGCTTATTTTCAGTGCATCTATTAATTGCCCCAGTAATCACAGAAAATGTGCTGACGTGTATGAATCTATATCAAGGTGGCTCGAGTTTTGGATGTATTCTGTGCGGTGTTGTGGTCTGGGCATGAGACTAGGTGGGTGTAAGATGCCGACCCTGCCGAAGCACAAGCTTCGCAGCCGGGCTATATGCGAACGACTCTGCTCGCTTCCAAGTTTCACTGCGCAGGCGAGGCTCCTGCTTACGACTTGGCCACTTAGAGATTCGCTCCCCATTTTTGCGTCGACTTTCTCAAAGTTTCTGGCCGTTGTCGCATCTCCCTGCTCTCGCAAGCTCTCAGACTATGGAAGAGCAGTTTTCGCACTCGGAGTGGAATCCTCACCTCCTGTTTGTCATCAAACCCACTTCCCTATCATTTATGATTCTCCTCTAAAAGAAACAAAGAAACTCCCAGAAAATCCTCCATACTCAGGTATTCTGAAATTTTGTTCATTTATACATTCTTGATATACTCACTACCAACAGCGTACACCTCGCTGCATCGTAACCCACTGAAATGCAGAACTGGAAAATCGGAACATCGGAAACAGAAAAGATTAGTATGACGTTAACAAATGCAGAAACATCCATGGTAAAACCCCAGAATTAGAGTCGTTTATTAAATGTAATAATGCCTAGAAACTACTAGGAACAGAAAGTTGGTTGAAGCCGGAAGTGAATGGCAACGAAATCTTAAATACACATTGGAACATGCATCAGCAGGATAGGTTGGACGCCAGTGGTGGCGGCGTATTTATTATAGTAAAAAATTACGGATTCCGAATGCGAAACAATTTGGGTGACGCTAGACATCAAATGTTGGTCAAACATTGTAATCGGATGCCTATATAGACCACCTGCATCGGGAAATGTAGTGGCAGAGCGCTTCAGAGAGAACTTGCAGATCATCATGAATACGTTTCCTTATCACACTGTTGTAATAGGGAGACACTTCAAAAAATGGTTCAAATGGCTCTGAGCACTATGGGACTTAACATCTATGGTCATCAGTCCCGTAAAACTTAGAACTACTTAAACCTAACTAACCTAAGGACAACACACAACACCCAGTCATCACGAGGCAGAGAAAATCCCTGATCCCTGACCCCACTGGGAATCGAACGCGGGAACCCGGGCGCGGGAAGCGAGGACGCTACCGCACGACCACGAGCTGCGGACGGAGACACTTCAGTTCGCCTGTTATAGAATGGGAGAGTCATGAGATGTGACATTATTCTATCTTGACCGAAAATTTATTCGGATAGACAGAGAGCCAACTCGAGAGAATAAAGTCCTAGACGTCGCAGCAACAAACAGACTGAATTCGAAAATTAGTTAACGTAGGGGAAATCATCAGCGATCATTAGGCTGTGATAGCATCAACGATCACGTGTGTTGCAAGAAAGGCTGAGAGAGGTAGAAAAATTTTTTCTCCTAGAAAGACAAACAGGACACAAATTGTGTAAAGTCTAAGTCGTGAACGTCAGATATTCAATTCTGAGGACAAAGATGTGGAGCACAAACAGATAAAATGCATAAGCATCGTTCAATACACCTGAGACAAATATGTTCCAAGCAAGGTTTTAAAGGACTGGAAAGACGCACCATGTTAGAAAGTTGCTACGGACGCAAAGAGAGCATCATCACAGATTTAAACAATGAAAGCCTAGCTGACAAGCAAAAGCTGAGCGAAGCGTAAATTAATGTAAGGAGAGCAGTAAGAGAACCGTTCAGTGAATTGGAAAGTAAAATTTGGCAGATAGATCTACTAAGACATTAATAAGTTTTCGTCTTATGTAAAGTCAGTAAGTGCATCGAAATCATCTGTTTACTCGCTCAGTGACCATACTGACACCGAAATGGAAAATTATTGAGAGAAGAACAAACCCTGAACTCGGTCTTTTGCAGCTGTTTCACCGCGGAATATAGTAATACTTCCAGTCATCGCACGAACGCCGAAATGGCAGATGTTATGTCATCGCTTAGTAATGGAAAGGTATCTGGACAAGATGAAATATCAGTTATATTTTACGGACGTTATGCGAAAATCCCTTCTATTGGCAATTTTGGCCACTGGAGCAATTTAGAGTATGTAGTGACTCAAAAAAGCTCAGATCTTTTCATTTTAACACTATTTTTATCGTGATTCTTTCTTGTCTGTCTTGTCTTTTCAGTACAAATTTCGCTTTTTGAACTATCTTCCAGATGAGGTAGAGACGTGAAATTTTAAACATAGCACAGAACTAAATGCCATGGTAATAGCAACTCGCTTTCTTATCTGGATAGTCGACGTAGCTCCTTCAGGAGCAGTGTTGGGGGTGGCAATTTCCAGCAGGACTGGTGTGTTGTGCGGTTAGCATCGGAATGTGTTCCAGGCGTTCGTTGCGACATAGGTGTGCGATCTCGGGTTATTCTTCCGTGCCGTCCTCTTTGTCTGTTTTCGTCACGTTGTCCTCCCGTTCACTCTAGGCTAATCGCTGTTGATGGTCCCTGGCCAGTCGGCCAGTCTGCTGGTTCTTGAGTCATCCCCATCACTGTTAGATTCCGGTCACAATAGTTTGGAAGAGTAAAATGATAACATTATTAATGAATAGTGCACTAGTGAAAATTTCTTCGGTGGTAGAGGAGACAGCCACCCAACGCACGCCATGCCTAGATAATGTGAAGAAAAATCGACAAGAGAAGCTTCAACAGAACTCGGAAGGGAATAATCTGCAAGATTAGCCAACAGGCGTAAGCGAGATAGAGAAGTTTCTAAAAAGCAATGCGATGTTGAACGTGCAAATGGCAAGGACCGAATGGCTCAAGCGAGATCGATCGAAACAGTGGACACATATTCTTCTCAACTTGCCAATTACGTGCAACCAAGAGGGAATGACACAGGCTGAAGAGCACATCTCTCGCCTTTATAGTGACTCACTTCGTAATGCTCAGACAACATCGATTGAGACTACTGAAGCGCATACAGCTAGACTGATATCGGATGTGTTGAACACTCTGAATCAAGAGCTAGAGAAACAACTCAGGAATGTAAAGTCTACGACGTCAACATGGGGCCTGTGATCATTAGGTAGCTGATGAGGCAGATTTTCACTCGACCATAAACAGTTTTTGTGACAAGTGCTGCGATGTTTACCAGGAAAGAATTACCCTAGTCGGGTATTGAAGTATCGTTTGATTGCGCCAAATCCATACTTTCCACTATAGCTTGCCCATAAAACTGATTTACTTGTTTGCCATCAATGCAATACGCACTTAAAGAGCTCAAAGAGCATTGGGGTAACTTGCTACCGGGTAAAATTCCCTGTGAAACTGCGGTAGTAACTGAAACGGAAAGCCATTTGCCTCAAGGCACCATTTCGTATTTCAAAATGATCATATTTCCACACACATTTGATCCACACTGTTTCAAATGACATGGAATTGCTCTCGATATCTTTGACGTCAGCGAAAAGATGCCTGAAATGCTTCCTCGATCGACCACACACGTAGGAATTATTGTGTTGACAAACTCTGGTGAACTTTAATATACCCAGAAATTATAACATCTCACCGAACCGTGTCTACAACATATTTCATTGGTTCATTGCAAATAACCCACTCTACAAGGATGTAAGAGTACATCGATTTGCGCTATTAAATGCCCTGGATGTCGTCCGCGTTATTGCAGCTCTGCCAGAACGTCTAAACGAATCTGATGACCACGGTACTGATGCTAAAATTCGCAGTGCTTACATTCCAATTAATAATTTATCGTGAATAGTACGTACTGTCTGGAATCAAAGAAATTAAGAAATCTTTCAGTCTCGACATTCTGGACACCAATGTTTCGACGACGTTTGCAGCAGCATTGACTATCAGCTCGGAGACCATGTCTGCGGTTAACCTTGACGCTGCATCACAGACAGGAGCGCCTGCGATGGTGTACTCAACGACGAACCTGGGTGCAAGAATGGCAAAACGTCATTTTTTCGGATGAATCCAGGTTCTGTTTACAGCATCATGATGGTCGCATCCATGTTTTGCGACATCGCGGTGAACGCACATTGGAAGCGTGTATTTGTCATCGCCATACTGGCGTATCACCCGGCGGGATGGTATGGGGTGGCATTGGTTACACGTCTCGGTCACCTCTTGTTCGCATTGACGGCACTTTGAACAGTGGACGTTACATTTCAGATGTGTTACGACCCGTGGCACTACCCTTCATTCGATCCCTGCGAAACCCCACACTTCAGCAGGATAATGCACGACCGCATGTTGCAGCTCCTGTACGGGCCTTTCTGGATACAGACAATGTTTGACTGCTGCCTTGGCCAGCACATTCTCCAGATCTCTCACCAACTGAAAACGTCTGGTCAATGGTGGCCGAGCAAGTGGCTCGTCACAATACGCCAATCACTACTCTTTATGAACTGTGGTATCGTGTTGAAGGTGCATGGGTAGCTGTACCTGTACACGCCATCCAAGGTCTCTTTGACTCAATACCCAGGCGTATCAAGGTCGTTATTACGGCCTGATGTGGTTGTTCTGGTTACTGATTTCTCAGGATCTATGCACCCAAATAGCGTGAAAATGTAATCACATGTCAGTCCTAGTATAATATATTTGTCCAATGAATACCCGTTTATCATCTGCATTTCTTCTTGGTGTAGCAATTTTAATGGCCAGTAGTGTACTTAGTTTCAAAGACAGACCAAGAAGCTATTAAGCAGGTGGTCATAATGTTTTAGCACATCAGTGTATGTTTGCATTTCAGTGGAAACATATGCACAACAGTGTAATTGTTGACTAAATGTGCTATGTGTCATGTTTGGAAAGAAAATTAGGTCACTCTCTTGCGATACACGGTGTTGACAACAAGAACGTTCTCGTAGCTATGCTCGTTCCTATCTCGGTCTTTTTTTCGGCTACGGTAGTTGTGTTTCTCAAAGGTTTTAAACATTTTGATGAAATTATAAAACAGACTTGTGTTAAGATCCCGGTCCGATTCGGTGATTTTTCTCCTGTTCAAATCTGTAACAGAACAGTGTTCTGACTAGCTACTAATTATGTAGCTAGCTTTTTAATTGTTATTTTCCTAAAAAATAGAGACACAAGCAAAATTGGTCTTCTATGATTTTTATTAGATTTTTGTTTAAGTACTACAACAAATTAATACTAGATCCTTGTTAGTTATCAGTACCAAATACGAGGGTTGGAACTTTAATAGTGGCAACTGTTTATTTACAGCTCGTACAAAACACGTGTTTCAAAGTTTTACTGACCTTCAGAGTAGTCACCAGCATTATGTATAACCCGTTGCCAGCAATGTGTAAGTCGTAGGATGCTCTTAGCAGTGCCAGTTGTGTTGACAGTTCGAGCGGCGCGGTATATTGCCCGACAAATTTGTAGCAGTTCAGAAACGAATGCCGTGAAGTGTTACCTTCAGTTGAGAAATCGAGCTGAACTCACGAGGGCTTAAGCCAGGGGTGTGGAGTAGGCGGTATAGCACTAAGCTGGTTGTAGGTTGTGTTGCAAAAATTAACAGCATAGAGAGAAGTGATGACACTTTCTGCAGGAACTGACCATCATTTTGCAGGACAATGCTCAAGCACGTACAGTGCAAGCTGTTACAGATTTGTTTGACTGGTGGGGCTGCTAAGTGCTATACCACCTACCGTACTCCCCTGGCTTAAGCCCTCGTGAGTTCAGCTCGAATTCTCAACTGAAGGAAACACTTTATAGCATTCGCTTCAGAACTGCTACTAATTCGTCGGAAAACAGACCGCGCCGCTCGAACTGTCAACACAACTGGCAGTGCTAAGAGTATTCTACGACTTCCACATCGCTGGCAACGGGGTGTACACGATACTGGTCACTACTCTGAAGGTCAGTAAAACTTTGAAAGACATATCTATTTTGTACGAACTGTAAATAAATAGTTGCCATTATTAAAGTTCCAACCCTTGCATATTAGTCACTTATGGTGCTAGATGTTTCAGTTTTTGCATTCTTTGCGTCTCGTTCACTGCATCTTTGCTGCATAGTTTCTTACCAGTGAGTTTTGTGCAGTCGGGTTCCTCTATCCGTAATCCATCCTATGAGCTGACGCTACTTAATGCGACATATTTCAGTCCTTTGGCTAGTAGTGCAGTTCCGAGGCGTACAACAGAGCATCCTTGTATTTAAAAGGCTGTGCAGGTCCAGCACAGCATTTGTGGGAGTGTGTTCGCTCGATTGTTGCACAGTTTCCACCAAGTGCCGGAAACTATATAGATTTTGGCCTAATTAAATGAATTCCATCTCTGACAAAGCCGATACGGACAGATGGAATGTCGCTGTGGTACATCTGATTACCACGGAATAAAGGCTGGAGAATTTCACTGTTGATGTACTATTCATAATTCCTTGCTCTAGATTAATATCTGAGTGCAGCATCACTTTCCGTTCTTTGGTATGTTCCAACTATTCATGTGATCCTTCAGTCGCGTTGACATCGCCATACACAATGCTGCCATGTTTACATTGTCGACAATCTTGCACTAACTAGCATATTCTGAGGTCGAATTTCCAAAATTTATCCCCCTTTCGCTCGATATTGTTCAAGGACGGATTTGTGTGTGCGCCAACTTCAATTGATGCCTTACCGTTGCAGCGATTGACCTCTTCTTTTCGTGCACTGAATGTGAATATTTTGCCAACTGCCGTACCTCTGGTGACAAACGTTCCGATGTCACTCGTGTATTTGTTCATTTGGTACTGCATACAGCGGTGTTCAGTAATACCCGCTGTCACAAATTCATTAGAGTACACACATACTGGAACTGCTCGTTTGTCATCGCCTGTTCTGTATCTTAAAGTTCTGTTTCAGTTTTCAAGAAGACTTAAAGCAAGCATCTGACTGAAAGCATTTTGAAGTTTTCTGTTTCTTCGAAGTACGTGTATGTTTGTACACGTTGCTATTTTATAGCAAGAATATTATCGCGCGCATTCATCCTCCGAGTAAAATGGTGCATATTGTATGAGAACGCTGTACAAATAATTTTCCGATACGTCACCATTTGAAAGAATGGCACTCAAGCAATATCTGAAACATTTCTAACTGCCATTTTAGTGTTTTTTGAAAGCTTGATGAGTTTTTCGTCTTAACAGTTGCTGTTTTACTTCTTCATTAATACTTTCTTCACTATTTTCCACTTTCTTTCAGTAAAATGCCTCAAATTTCATGGTAAGTTTAAGTAGGTTTACATTTGTGTAACCATAACCATACTCTTGGACAATTTTCATATCATTCATTTATGACTGACCAAAGTTCAACTACTTGATTATCCTCAAATCTCAGGACTTGATATCGTTTATCGGCCTTTCTTGTAATAAAAAAAACACGCACTTTTTTCAACCTGAACGAAGTTTATAAACAAATTCTGGTTCGGAAACTTTTTCGTTTGCGTTTCTACTTTCCTAAGATTCATCATTAACATCTGTCTGCTCGTGATTAATTGGTGCCATAACAGCTGTTTGCACAGGAAAAATTTCCGCTGCATTATAGCTCCAGTTCGGCAACAACTTTTTCATCTACCTGTGTCGATGGATGTGCCTGTGGATATTGTTGCATTGGTACAACTCCTCCTTTGACGACAGTATTGATGGCATTTACTGAAAATTTTTCACCCGTATTAAAATACATTGTTCGGTGGATAATACGAAGGAATCCGTCAACACTATCGCATTCGATGACGCAGGCTTTTCTATTTTGCGCTCCCTTTGGTCCGCATGAATGGGAATCGGTGATACAAAATCTTTTATCACAATACATGAGACAATATGCACTGGCGGAAAAAATCAAAGTTACAACATTACGTTCCGTGAACAATAATTTTATCGAAGTGCGAAGATTTAGTAAACTAATTCCATCGCTTTCTCTGTCGCATAAACTGCGACTGAAGGCGCCGTTTAAATCATGGTACTTAAAACCAAAGGTGTTGTGAAACGCCAGGATGTCACGTCTTACAACAAGATTTTTGATCTCTACATAGCCGCGAATATCACCTGGAAAGTAACCTAAGTGATTTATAGTTTCCCAATGAGACCGTTTGTAAAATCCATCATTTTCAGTCATGTATCGATTGACTTGGTGGTAGAATGGCGGCACGAATTGAACAGATGGTTGTTGTCTTGCAAACGTACCCATCTGTTGACTCAGGGATTGAGACGTGACTGCACGATCCGTTATAGCCATGCGGATAAGATGCCTGTCATCTCGACTGCTAGTGATATGAGGCCATTGGGATCCAGCACGACGTTCCTTATTACCCTCCTGAACCCACCGATTCCATATTCTGCTAACAGTCATAACAGTCATTGGGTCTCGACCAATGCGAGCAGCAATGTCGCGATACGATAAACCGCAATCGCGATAGGCTACAATCCGACCTTTATCAAGGCCGGAAAGGTGATGGTAAGCATTTCTCCTCCATACACGAGGCATCACAACAACGTTTCACCAGGCAACGCCGATCAAATGCTGTTTGTGTATGAGAAATCGGTTGAAATCCATAGTGCGATTCCCAAGCTCTCTCAGAAAAGCAAAGAATATACAAAGCACCAGGTTAAATGTGGAAACAGTCACTGCAGTCGTATTTACTCTTCAAAGTTATTGTTGTTAGGTACTGCCTCCTCAGTATCCTCTAGTTGAATTATTCATCATATTAAATGAAAAGAGACATGCCAAATGACTTGTCATTTTTCATATAATTGGGATGCAGGGTTCAGTACAAAACTTGGAAGATTTGGAAGATGGTATCATGCCAGATTAAAAATTGATGCACTACAAAGGGAACAAATCCTACGATTTTTCCTCACAGTGTTATGTTGAGGGTGGATTTTTCGGCTTTGACGATTACATTTCTCGAACAATTAATGATGGATCACAAAATGTATTATTTGTTGTTGGAATTGTTCCTACTCCAAAATCCAGTTGAAGCCACACTTTTACTTACACTGTGGTAAACTGTAACGTGCTGCAAACGGTTAAGTCGAAGCATAATCCCGAGATGGGTACAGGTTCAACCCGTTTATAAGAAGACACACACATCTAAACGCGTCTGTATCTCAAGAACGCTACCGACCAATAAGGATGATTCAAATATTATGCCCAATGCGCGCACAACAGACAACAACGATATGTTCATAACTGATGCACTGTCAGAGCAATCGCAACACTTTTGTCGTACTAAATAAACAAACACCCTCTGGATCAGAACTTACCTATCGACTATCGGTTTCAACAGTTGCAAAAAAAATGGCTCTGAGCACTATGGGACTTAACATCTATGGTCATCAGTCCCCTAGAACTGAGAACTACTTAAACCTAACCTAACCTAAGGACATCACACAACACCCAGTCATCACGAGGCAGAGAAAATCCCTGACCCCGCCGGGAATCGAACCCGAGAACGCTACCGCACGACCACGAGCTGCGAACTCAACGGTTGCAGATCATCTTCCGGCCTAGATAATATTCAAAATGAAGAGTAAGCTTAAAATGCCAAAAATTAGTAAATAACGTGTTGCGTAAAGATACAAGATCCTCAGTCTTTCCTTTGGAACTCATTTCGTAGGATCTTCGTGTATGCAACTTTGCCATCTGCTTCTATCAAAGGCTCCGTCACGACATTTAGTTCTAACAGATAGCAATCGCGAAAACGTGGAAAGAGTAGCGAAACGCACATTTTTCTCCCAGCTAATATGTGGAGGAAAGGTGGCCGGGACTCATCCACTCTGAATTTTGTGTTGAGAACAAGTAATATAATAGTTCTAATTAAGTACATTTCCTTATTCATAAAATCTTAGTCCTAGTGTGGTATAACTAAACCGCTCTGACGAGAACGCTTCAGATTCTATTGCGTCTTAAAATCTCCCATGGAAGAGTTCTCTTCGACAGGGGATAATCGGTTACCTGCCGTACTCACACTGTTTTTTCCGAACATTTTACACCAAAAAGAGATATTTTGTTGTGAGGGTGTGCCTGACACATTCAGTAAAAAGGAATTATCAGCTTGGTGAAAAAACCTAAATAATTGGTACCAAAAATAAATACTCTACCATGACTACTACCTAATGACCACTGTGTTTCAAAACCATTTTGTGCCTTTCAGTTAATGTTCACGAGACATCCGTGCTATTTTATAACGATTATTCAAACGAATTTTCTCTCTCTCCAATAGCAATTTATCTTTGCTCACTAGAGTAAATAGTCCCAAGCGATTAGAAAACAGCGCACGTCATTCCTGTTTTCGAGAAGGTTCGTCAGATACTTACAGGTTAATACACCACATGTCGCTATGTTGTAACAATAAGGAATAGGTCTTATGAGAGCGTATTATAATTACGACCTCTTTAGATGACGAAAACCCTTTGGAATTAACAAGGAGTTTGCAAACGGATGCCTTGTAAAATAACAATCCGCCATATTCGACTACGACAGGGGTAGTTAACCTCTTCACCTACCGCCAACTTTTTTATCTCCGGCAATGGTGATTTATGAAGTAGGTAAGTAATTTTACTCTACAAACTGTATAAAGCAGAGCTACTGCGTGTTAAAGTATATAATAATAATAATAATTACTTTCCAAATGCCTTACATGTAAATGAATTTTGTTCGATGTTGTTCGTTGAATTCATTGGGGGCGGACGTCCGATGACACCCGTTCAGGTTCGTCGCTGACACGTTCACTCAGTTTTCTAATTACAGAGAATAGCTAATCCTCTGACCGAATCCACTTTTTTTTTTTTTTGTTACCGGACCGAGACTCGAACTCGGGACCTTTACATTTCGCGGGCAAGTGCTCTACCAACTTTTTTTTTTATTTGGATACAAAATTAGGCAGTTCACAAACACTAAATGAAATGCATCCTCTGCAAAAACAAAAAAAAATCATTGTAAAACAAATCACAAATGTAAAGGAACAGGGATACAGGGATGTTGCTTTTTATTTATTTATTTTCCATAAGGACCACTCTGTTAAAAGTAACATGTGGATCACTTCATGGTATAGTATGTGCATTACATATGGAGCGGTGAGAGAAGCGTGAGGTTCATTATCAGCTGTCAAATGTGCACACCGACTGCACCCGGCACATCCCAACTACGTGGGGTGTCGAGGAAGACTGCCTGAAGATAGTTGGCAAAGGTTTTCCGATAGTGTGACCATCTATGAACCTCATTGTGGGCTTGCTGCAAGAAATACCAAAAGTCGAGTCGCGACTTGGCAGCATCCCCATAGAGATACGCGATCGTCCAACCTTTGACCCAGATGATCGACTGTGATTTAGTCGCCGGAAAGTAGTCACTCTCCGGATGCAAGAAGGAAGCTGCTGTAATATGTTGCGGGGTCACACGGAGGTAGCAAGCCACCATCTGTCTTCCTAGGAGCCATACGTCCTCCACCGCGATACAAGTTAAACGGTGATGGTCGTCATCCACTTGGCGACATTTCGGGCATAGTGGAGTGTCCACTAGTCCAATTGCATGGAGTCGTTGGTTGGTGTTGAACTTGCCACACGTGACAGAGAACCACAGTGCCCGAACGAAGGTAGGAAGGAATTTTTGGTGCACATGTCTCCAAATCTTCGGCCAATGCAACTTGGGGTGTTTGAGTTCAATGACATTACGACTTATCCGTCGTAGCAGCCAAACATAAAAATCCTTCGCGCATGGCGGTCTCGTGCGCGGAAGCTCGTCTCTGATATAACTAAGTTCCACGATAAATGTTGATACATGCGCAAAATGTGGCGTAATGTTGCCCACCGCCACCGGAGGTGTGAGGGACGCTGGAACTAGGAGATCCAGTAGGCGGGATGTAAGGGAATCACGCCATTGCTTGTACATCGTGGCTAGAAGGAGCGCTGTCGCTCGGCAGTGAACATTCGTAAGTCCGAGTCCCCCCTTGTCCGTAGGGAGCGTGAGCGTTGCGTATCGCACCTTGAGGGGCGACCCAATCATCACAAAATAGCCTAGTGCTGATTGAAGTCGACGTCCGAGCGTGAGTGGTAGGGGCAGGATCTGCGAAATATGCACCATTCGAGAAACCACATAAGTGTTCAGATATTCGACTGGCTGCAAAGGATTAAGGCGCCGTAGGAGATGTTGTCGGACCATGGTACGTGTTGTCTGTAAAATACGTCGGTAGTTAACTGCCGCAGTATGTTTTACAGATGAGGTAAAGTCTATGCCGAGATAGCGGAATCGTTGCACATAAGGAAACGGACTGATTTCTTCCGGCGTAAGGCCCCTTCCAACCGGCATTGCTGCCGATTTGTTCATGTTCACTGCACTACCCGCCGTCACACTGCGGTCCAACAACAGTTCAAGGACCGTCTTCACCTCTTCCTCAGAACGAACGATCAGCAGGAGGTCGTCCGCATAGGCACGACATTTGAAGGTGTAGCCCCGCAGTTCCATCCCAGAAAGAGAATTTGTTAGCCTCCCAATCAATGGTTCCAACGCTATCGCGAACAGCAGCATCGAAAGAGGGCAGCCCTGGCGAATGGATCGTCGAATTTGAATGGGCCCTGCTATACGCCCATTAACCTGTACCAAGGATTGTGCGCCCCCATATATCCTTCTAATGAGACCAGTAAAACGGTCTGGAAATCCCATTTGTCCCAGTACAGCATACACATAGTTGTGGCGCACCTTATCAAAAGCACTGTCAAAATCAACCGCCACCATCGCCGCTTTAAGCCGGCACTCCTCCGCCAGCGCTATCACATCACGGCATTCGCCAGTAGCTGTTTGCACATTCACCGATCCACCCGGTGTCGTCTGTTCTGGAGAGAGAACGCTACGAATTAATATACATCGGGACGCTAGCAACCGTGCAAAGATCTTATAGTCGGCATTAAGCAGGGTGATGGGGCGATAATGTGTGACCGCAATTCCTGGCTTCGGTTTATGTACTGGCACCAAGAGGCCTTCCATAAAAGCCGGTCGAATAGGCGCATCGGAATTTAACATCTCGTTGTACATTTCCGTCCATCGCGGTGCCATTTTGTTGCGAAATTCTCGATAAAATTCAGCAGAAGTCCATCAATGCCTGGGGACCGATTCAACGCACCCTTTGCGATCGCATCATGTACTCCCTCACAGCTAATGGCTTCCAGTAAGGTTCCCGCGGCTTCCACCGTCAGTGTACGGGAGACGTACGTAGCTATACGCTCGAGGTCATCGACAGGGGCTGCTCCTTCCCGATAGATGTGTTGGTAATGGTCGACGAATGCAGAGACAATGTCCGCTTGACGCGTCACTCTTCGGTCTTCGCGGGTAATTAATTCCCGTACCAAAACGCGTCGTCGGTGCTGTCGTTCATTCACGACGTGGTGCATGGAAGGAATCTCGTGCATTATCGTATCGTGACATCTGGCGCGCACCATGGTTCCCTGAAGATGTTTCCGAACTAAAGCCACTAGTTTAGCTTTTATCCTTTTGCGTTCGATCCAAACGTCCTGTCCCGGCGGACCATCGTCCAGGTCGCGCAGCGCTGCAAAATAAAAGTCGGTCGTACGGCGGCGCCATTCTGCCATCTCCCTGCTATATGAGATCAACGTACGGCGAAGCGCCGGTTTAGTACAAGTCAGCCACCAATCAAGCTTCGTCGCATACCTTCCAACCCTTCGCTCGCACATCGTCCATGTCTCAAGGATCTGTTGACGGCATTCAGGATCATGTAGATGTTGAGTGTTTAATTTCCACGGGGACTTACTGTTCCACACCTCTCTACGGGGAAGAAGCACCGTACAGATGTAAGCGCTGTGATCGGAAAATGCCAATGGCCAGCGTTCCGCGTCCTGGACATCAGTTGCATGAGCCCGTGAGATATAAATGCGATCTAACCTGCTCGACGAATGACTTGTCACATAGGTGTATCCCGGTGCATCTCCATGTCGTAATTCTCACGTGTCACTAAGTACAAGGTCGTTGACAACGATTCGCAACTCTTGGCTGATGTTTGCTTGCGGCCATTGGTCTTTCTGGCTGAGAACACAGCTGAAATCTCCACCAATTATTACACATTCATAACGTCCATGGAAAAGTGGGGCAATGTCTTCTACATAAAATCGCGCCCTTTCCCGCCGCCGATTGTTTCCCGACGGTGCATAAAGATTGATGATGCGTGTCCCAAACGTCGTGAAAGCCATTCCCCTGGCCGACGGAAGGTAACACACGTTTTCCACTGGGAAGCCATCTCGCACGTAAACTGCCACCCCACTCACATTGTGATCTCCATGTGACGAATAGGATTGGTAGCCTGCGATGTATGGGAGTGCGGCTATGTGGACTTCCTGCAGCAAAGCAATATCCACATCAGATGCCCAAATCGTTTCCTTCAGTAGGTGTATTTTGGCCGGTGAACGCACGTCATTTATATTTAATGTCGCAATACGGTTCGCATGGCGTTGAATCCCACTCTGTCGAGGCGCAACAACATCTCCCTGCATCGGCGCTGGGGGCTGAGTTAGAAGACGTTCTCTCGCCCCTCTCCCTTCACCTTCAGCAATTATTAGGCCGTCTTCGTGAGTGCCGGCTGCCTCTGTATGACGTCCGGCGCCTCCTCAACATCGTCATACCACATCTTTGCAGGCAGTGATATATTCGTGTCCATAGCCACAGCATCTGCGTCTGGAGAGCCAACTGGTTGTGAGTCCTCTTCAGCATCACCACGTCCCAGTACCGTCAATATGACAGACCGCTGCGGGTCTGATCGAACAGTTTCCATTGCCTCATCCTGTTTCGTAGAGGCTGTTGTGTCGTCTTGGTCCACAGGCACATCGTCGTCGGGGCAAGGGGAGTCATCCCTAGGAGATGTCGTGCGACGACTCCGTTTCCTCCTTTTCGGGGAACGTTGTTTGCGTGATCTTCCTTCCGTGTCCTCAGATTGTAGGGAATCACGGCTGCCCGACAGAAAGGCATCCGTAGGAACTGGAAGTGTTTCGAGTCCCATCGTTGTACTTGGCGGGAGTTCGGTCGAAACTGATGTTGTCGTCACAGAGTGCGTTCCAGACGGAACAGCATCCATAGTGGCTGGAACTGCTTCGTGTACTATCGGTGTGCTTGGTGGGAGTTCGGTCTCATCTGATCTTGTTGCCGTAGATTGTATGCTCGATGGAGCAGCATCCTCTGTCATCCCGATGTCTGCTACAAGGTTTCGGAGAGTGCCATCTTGATCTTCCACCGGGGCTGTGTCCTTTCGGTCATCAGCGGACGCAGTGAGGGCTTTGGCATAGGTGATCGGTAGTACTGTCATCGCCGGCGACGACTCCCGGACATCTGAAGGCAGTTGCGTAATCCGCCGTTGCATACAGTTCGACCTGAGGTGTCCCTCCTCGCCACAGCCAGAACACGTACGTGGTTGACCATCGTAAATCACCACCGCCCGACAACCACCAATTGTCAGATAGGACGGTACATGCTTCTGAAGATCAATAGTGATATGTCGCACTCCGTTAAGAACGGGGTACGTGGTGAATTGTGCCCAGCGTTCTGCTGTGTGACCATGTACCGTGCCGTATGGCTTAAAAGCCTCGATAACTTCGTCAGCCGGGAGCTCAAATGGCAGCTCAAAAACACGTATTGTCCGTACACCCAGACCAGCATGTTCTACAGTTACCGTGCCGACATTCCCGTCACTATGGCAAAATCGGAGACCAGCTTTTGTCGCCTGTAGAATTCTCTCACACGCCGCGTCATTTACCATCTTAACATACACCGTGGGACTAACGATGGACAGGTGAATTCCGACAATATCGTTTGGCGGTATCTTGACGTCCTCTCGAATGAATCGTTCCACTGCTAAGGCCTTTGGTCGTTCGTAGTCTTTGCAGGAATTGAATCGTAATGCAGTTTTCCTGTACTTGTTCGCCATGATCGTTGTTACTAGCCCGCGCGCAGACTAAGTCCACAAGTAAACAAACACTCGCACACGCCGCACAGGCGGAAGTATCGGACCTCCGCTTCGCACGGCCGCTAGCGCCGAACTATCCACTGGGTCACCCGGACACAGCGTTAACGCAACTTAGCGGACTACCTCCGTACGCCGCACGGGCGAACCATATTCCCACCTATCTGCAGTCCCTGTCCATTGCCTCCACGTTCGCTCTCTGAGATTCCGATAGGAGGTCGCATGTATTTGTGCATCTGCACTGAAGAAGGTTGATTCATTGCCCAGCTATGCCTATCATATTATTTGAATGAGTCGTGTCTGTTCTTTCGCACATGTCCGAAAGAACATCGACCACTCATTCAGGCAAATACCTTACATCAGAATTTTATGAAACCGTATGAAAGTCTTTTTAAAGTCCCTAGCGCCTACCGCACACGATGAAAGTTGGAACGTCCACTTGTTGGTGATAGGGGTCAGGTTGACTAGCACTGGTCTATGAAGGGCGGTAGTTGAAGGCGCCCATGTGGATTTCGAGGCCCTCTATTTCGATACACTTCTCTACTGTTGCCTAGTGTACACAGTACAAAACTGCGGAATGATGAATCTACGTTGTGATTGTTTTCAATAACTTACGGCAAATAGAACTGAACTTGTCGTAAAAGTGTCGAGGTTGTAGGAAGATAATGTAATTTCAGCTATATCTCAATCTAGTGATACAGAACAACAACTACCCACAGTACACATGAATGCTCTATAGCAGGGCCGGCCAAACGCTGCACAGTGTGCAGACGTGCGGAAGTGCTCCACATGTGCGCACGTGTGCGACAGCGAGCGACAGCGAGCGACAGCGACATCTGTTATTAGACATGCGTTCTAAATGAACAGCGGCGGCTCCTCTTCCCTGTTTATGTGGTACAAGCAAGAGCGTAACATACCCAGTCTCGTTTACCCCTGGTAACCGTAACCTTAACAGAGAAGTACTGAATAATGGCAGGTACTGTGAAAAAGCAAAGGACGGGAGATCTATGTTCTCAGTCGTTTAAGAATGACTGGGAACTGAAATTCTTTTTTGTAGCCGTTGGTGAAAACTCACAGTGTTTGCTGTGCCGCCGAATAATAGGCGGCCAGCGTAAGTTTTCAATTGAAAGACACTACGATACATATCACAAAGACGAGTGTAGTGTACTCAACAATGAAGAACGGCAAGCAAAATTAAATGTCCTTAAGAAAATGGATGAGACACATCAACTCGATTATCATTTCTCATGACGAGTGATAAACGTGTTTGGATTTATTCCTTTCATAATTAAAAATTATTGTTTACTAACTGTGCATTATTGCCTCATTCTGCTCCATGTTACATTATTGTCAGGAAAATTGGTTATTAAACCGATTGTTCCAATGTATACTTACATTTAGGGATTTTTTTATTTTTATTTTTTTATTTATTTATTTTTTTTATGAAGGGCAACGCTTAGCTGAAGTCGATAAAACATAACATTCATCTAGTTGTCGGTTATTATGCAGATTTCAGACGTAATTGATGAAAGATATAGCAATAATGATATTGAAATAACAGGTGATCATCGAGAGGTCTGCGGTTATGATTCTGTTCAGAGGTCAGTGAGACAGAAATTATGTGTGTGTAACTGAGAGCACCGAGAATTAGTTATAGGAAATCTTTCATTAGTTTAATGTTATTTGAAATCACGAATAAGGTTCGTTGGAAGTCGCTAAGTGCTCTCTTTCTTAAATACTAGATCAAAAACATTACGCGTATTTACGTGCCGTCAGTCAAGCTGCCTTAATAAAAACCCACGGTTGTTAACTGTATTACTTGTCTTACTGGGTTAAACTGTTAACATAAAAGTAGACGTCTCAATGAGTAGACTGTGACAGTATTTTAAATGTTTAATACGCGAAATACCTTCCCATGGTTGGCTTGCAAGCTGTGGAAAGAGCACTAGAATGCGCCGGTACAGAGTATCCCAGCAAGTGGATAAAGCGACATCTGTGCGTAGAAACATGCACTACATGAACGCTGACGGCTGCGGCGTGCACACTATGACCTGGAAGTTGCACATGTGCAGGAGCACCGCTCGCGTGCAGAATTTCTGGCCGGCCCTGCTCTATAGGATGATGCAGAAAGCTCTATGGAACCATAATGTTTAGTTCCGATCGGTGGCAAAATGGAACTGTAGTGGACTGTTAAGGCAGCCAGTCCACAGAGAAGTAGCCGAAAGGGCAGACGTACACACACGCCGACTGGCGCGAAGTCTGGAACAGGATTCGTAATGAATGTGATAAAGAAAAGAACGTAGCTACTAGAACACTTAACTTTTATATCGTCCTTTGGTATACAGCATTCTGGATGATACAAGTGAGACTCTATCTTGAGGTAACTAATGGCGCCTTGCTGGGTCGTAGCCATTAACTTAGCTGAAGGCTATTCTAACTGTCTCTCGGCAAATGAGAGAAAGGCTTCGTCAGTGTAGTCGCTAGCAACGTCGTCGTACAACTGGGGCGAGTGCTAGTACGTCTCTCGAGACCTGCCTTGTGGTGGCGCTCGGTCTGCGATCCTGACAGTGGCGACACGCGGGTCCGACATGTACTAATGGACCGCGGCCGATTTAAGCTACCACCTAGCAAGTGTGGTGTCTGGCGGTGACACCACAGGAACCAATAGGAAAATTCGGTAAAGCTTTGCACGGATGTGATGAGCAGTGTCTCTAGTATGCCCGTCGATCGTGTCGCGTCCCTCTTTTCAGTTTTGAGTGAACACTGAGCACGTAAGGATGCGTAAGGAATAGCGTGTTCCGTCAAGCACGAGGGCCTGGTCAGAGATTTCGCCTGCGTCATGCAGCCCACATAACACAACTGTCGAGCAGTTCCTTCTTGATGCCAATTCTCGGCCGCACACTGTAGGGGCAATGAAGGCGATCCTGCAGCGTTTCCGATGAGAAGTGTTTGATCACCCACAATACAGTCCGTAATTGGCTCCTGCTGAGTCTCAACTCTGCTCACACGAACCGCTGGCTATGAAGACAAAACTTTTTCACAGACAACTAGCTGCAGACCAGTGTAGATAAATGGCCGAAAGCACAGGTGGCTGCTTTCTATGACGAGGATATTGGAAAGTTGATAGAACACTACGACAAAACACAAAGTTGGAGCGGCAACTATGTAGAGAAGTAGGTGGAAGGTGTACCTAACTGTTGCAAATAAAACGTTTTTGGTTTTCACTGTGGTTTCCATTTCGCGACCGGTCGGAACTTACTTTCTGGACAACCCTCGTCCAAGAAGGACTGCAGAGGATCAGCGCTTCGGCCAAGTTTAGACAACAGATCTCCACTATAAATCCATGTAACGTGCTACGCATACATACGTGCAAGGGCACACTTTGACGGAGTACTCGATTGGAGAAAAAACGCTGGAACTATTTTGAAGCGTAAAATTCAGCGTGACCCAAAACTACGTTAACATTTGAAAATTCAGGTTCAAATGGCTCTGAGCACTATGGGACTTAACATCTATGGTCATCAGTCCCCTAGAACTTAGAACTACTTAAACCTAACTAACCTAAGGACAGCACACAACACCCAGCCATCACGAGGCAGAGAAAATCCCTGACCCCGCCGGGAATCGAACCCGGGAACCCGGGCGTGGGAAGCGAGAACGCTACCGCACGACCACGAGATGCGGGCTGAAAATTCAGTACTTCACGGAAAAATGTAAGCACATGCTTGTAATGACAAGGGGTTTTGTTGAAATCAAAAAAATATGCACAAAATGAACGACAGATGGCGTTTCATGATATAAAAGCAATAGTTGGCACGAAAATTGATTTTTAGGAAAGACGGTGTTCTTTGTAACAAATTCTCAGGATGTCAGCCGTCATTCACCAACAATACTTGTCGCTTTTAGCATCGTTAATAGCGGGGGGGGGGGGGGGGGGCGATCGCAGTAGACTTGCGACTTCAGGTAATCCCGCAACTAAGAACCATCGTTGGGCATAAGAGTTCTTTCACACGTGTGGCAATACGGGATGTAGGGCCATTCTGCATAAAAGTCGTACGGTCCTGCAGACGTTTATCAGCCAGGCTAAAGATGATGCGATTTTGTAAAATATCGGCGTACCTCGCATCCGTTGCGCTGACGGTTTGGAAATCAGCACTCGGCATTTACTCAATGAAAAAGCGACCGATCACGACTGATGTGATAAATACACGCCACACCGTGACTCTGTCGTCATGTGACGTTCTTTCCACGACAGTTCTAGGATTTTCGATAGCCCAAATTCTGCAGTTGTGGATGTTGACAGACCCTCGGGGTGTGAAATGGGCTTCGTCAGTCCACAACGCTGAAGCCAAACCTCATCTACCTCCTTCTTTGAAGTGCCCATACCGCGAATGTATTGAAGGGTAAGCCTTAGTGCTCTCGAAACAGTAGTGCGTAGAATGTCTGTGCGACGTGCGACTTCACGAGCGCTGTCTTCACCATGCGGAGATGAAACCGTTAAAGTCTCCATTTCTTCTGAACTGTCCGACCAGCAGTAGCTCTTATGTCTGGTCGCTCACTACTGAGCCGATCCGCTAAACTACCTTGACTTCCAACTTTGTGATCATTTTCTTCTCAGTGACACTTGTAACAGGACCTTTGCCTGTTCAAATACCCTTCTTGAGGAGTATAGGATTGTAAACCTACAGTAGCGGATTCTCCATTGTGAAAGCAAAGCTTCACTAACAGTGCCTTTTCTGACAGATGCTGCGACTGCTGGCGCATCTGACCCCTTCTCTCACTACAGCTCATTTCAATACGTTTCTCTCACTGACGTGTTGCTGTGCAGCGCCACCTGTTGGCCGGTTTCTGCACTCCTTTTTGGTTTCAGTAAAACCCCATGTCATTTCAGGTATGTGTGTTAAGTTTTACTTCTCTATTTATATTATTCCTTGAATTACTGCAATTTCAAACGTCAACGGACTTTTGGGTCACCCTGTATATAATACTGCCCCTCCGACCTAATGTGGAAAGATCACATACAACAAATAGGATAAGCGGATGCTAAACTGAGATTCATTGTAAGTATCGTAAGTAAATTCAATTCGTCCACGAAACATGTACGTCACAAAACCCTCTATCGAGGGATTCGCTAGTATTCTAGCATGTCTGACGCACTTGTTAAAGGAGATGTAGGATTCAAAGAAGTGCGGCGCCTTTCGTTGCCGTTCGTTTACTTAACACGACATAGTTATTGAGCTTGTCACCAAAATTTAGTGGCAGACGCTACAAAACTAGTACAAGTTTACTCTTAAAATTCCTGAGAGCGTGGTGTCAAGAAGAATGAGACTGTTATGCACCCGTTATCAAAGGTGCGATATATTTACGACAACTGATACAAGAGTGCAAATTAAATGAGGGTGCAGGGTTAGCATCATTAGATGTAACGAATATTTCTACATCTTTGCCAGCCGAGGAAACGACAGACGTTATAGAAAACAACTTATTAGAGAATGGTAAAATATCTGAAGCTGAAACAAATTAATTTATAGGATTATTAATATTTGTCTTATCGTTCAGTTACACTACGTTCAGTGGTAAATTTTACGTACAGGAGAATAGTTTGGCAATGGATTGTGCATTTGGAGGGCAGATGACTGACATCTTCATGAACATATATGAAACAGCTTTTTAAAGGAAAATGGTAAGTGTCGTGCTAATATACATATATGCAGGAGATATGTTGATGATATACTTCAAGTGTATCAAGGAGTCACTTTAACAGCATGCATGAGTATGAACCATTTGTAATTGAGCAGGAGCAATAGGGATAGTTAAACCACCTTGATTTAATGGTCGAGAATAAGAACAACAAGCTTGAGATAGGAATATTTAGAAAACCTGCATTCACATGTGCAGTAACTGAGAAGACGTCATGCTACCGCCATAAACATGAATTAACCTTATTCAGAAATACAGTGCATCCCACTAAGTCCTAAGAACAAGGATGAAGCAACGATAACACTTAGAGAAATAGCGATAGAAAATGGTTTTGATGAGGGTTTAATAGACAGGACTGATGTAGTGATAGGGAACAGAGTCCAATAAAACAAGAAAAATCCGCAGAAATACAGAGTCACGCCATATTGCCAAATTATGTGAAATAAATTGGCGAGATTATTTAACAACAAAGGTGTTGAAATTGCACTCAGTGCGGACAAAAAAATGGAGCAGAGGTTGAAGCATAAGATTGGCAGGGGGAGAATTGAGTAGGGAAAGCGGGAATGCATTAAATAAAGTATCAGCATTATGAAATGAAGTACTTGCAGCAAACTGGAAGAAACTTTGAAGTCGACGAGGCATTCTCTTTATTATTGTAAAGACTACAATAATAAAGAGAATGTCTCGTCGACAGTGGCGAGGCACTTCAAGAAGGAGTAGCATTCATCGGCTGGCATCACAGACTGCATGAGGGTACTGTACTTCGAGGATAAAGGTTGGTTGCTCTTAAATTTAGAAGAAGTTGAATTTTTTTGCGCTTTAAGAGAGGAACGCGCCAGTGTGTTAAATAACAAGACAAAGTGTCCAAATGACGTCTCTAGGACAACTTTAACGATGCCCTATTTAAGCAGCGACCATCATATTCCAATTAGTGACGTTAGGTTTAATATTGGCATTCTACATGGTGGTCACAAACAGTCTGAAAAGCTTTTATCGGAGTTGCAGAGTAGGTTGTGCTGAGAAATAACTGTCGAGAAAAAAAATCGATACGTTGTGCAATTTCCGAGTCAATTAGCATTAAGCCGGACGGGGTGGCCGAGCGGTTCTAGGCACTTCAGTCTGGAACCGCGCTGCTGCTACGGTCGCAGGTTCGAATCCTGCCTCGGGCATGGATGTGTGTGATGTCCTTAGGTTACTTAGGTATAAGTAGTTCTAAGTTCTAGGGGACTGATGAGCTCTGATGTTAAGTCCCATAGTGTTCAGAGTCATTTCAGTTAGCATTAAATTTAGCCAATGGGGCCTTTGCGCTCACAAATTCAAGCTTCATGCCAGATGCATTTAGTGTCATGTTTTCTCATAGCGTAGCTGATAGCGCAAGAGAGTGCACCGGCTTTGGTTGGAGTGCGATCCTTATTACCGTCCCAAGTCCAATTTTAGTATCGTTCTCTTGTTCGGTTTCACGAAACTAAACGAAAAACACATTTGGCAACATTGTCTCTGGCGTGCCGCTTGAATGCGTTTAAGCAACGGCCCAACTTCAATGCTAATTAACTAGGAAACGGCGCAAAGAATCTAATCTATTTCCTAACTATTATTTCTCAGCACAATCTATCCTGCAATACCCTTACAAGCCTTTCAGAGCGTTTCTGACCACCCCGTATATCGTTGCGCAAAGTGCAATACTGGTTTCGAGAATTTGCTAGCACTCAATATGCAATGCTCAAAGATCTTACGATAGGCACTAGCATAGCAGGAGGGTGTGATCATGCTACCGCTGTCTATGGTGGGTGAAGGCAGCTGCCTTCAGTTTACAACTGAGCCCTGCGACAGTATGATGTGCCAACATGAAATGTTCAAAGATGTTTGACTAGGCTCGTTTGCTGCTGGTTTTTACTTTTGACTGTGCCTAACGGCATAAAGGCTTAAAGGTATCATATACTACAAGATGATACAAGTATTTACAAAGTTGTCAGTATGTGTGGTACTGTGATCTATTGATTTTTCTTGTTTTGGGATAACGTAGCATGAAACATGTGTCGTAAATATTATCACACGTTTGACAACTGATGCGTAACCTTGTCAGTGGTGATTCATTAGACAGTTGCAACAGGTATTAGTTCCTCCAACCAACGTCCTGGTAAATGACGTTAACTGGGAAATAAAAAAAAATTAACGTACGGTAGGTTGTGTTTACCATATATACTCACGATCAAAACAGAATGAGAGGTAAAAACTGTGGTCTCAGAAGTACCCTTTGCCTCACACTATAATGTGAGGTGACTTACAGAGTACAGAAGCAGACGTAGAAATATCTTCTAACCACCTCTTCTCTTCTTTTAATATCCGTCTGAACAAACCTCCAGTATAAGAGTTGCCGTTTTCAAGAACAGCACGATTATTCTCGTGTGAACCGTATCGCTGCTTCCTCCAAATTTGACGCTGTTACTTTTCGTCTATGAATGGCTTTCAGTGCTACAACATACAGTGTGGAATACTCTCGAGAAAGTGTTATTCAGTGCAGCGAGTCTTTACCTAATGAGGCCTGATGTTGAGTGAATTAATTACACCCCACGAAATACGTTAGGAAAAAGCTGAGAGCCGCTAACAATAGAGAGAGGCGAGAGCTTTAGGTAGAGAAATGAGCTGATAAGTTCTAAGACTCTGCAAGTCTTTAATGAGTGATCTTCTCCGCTGTAGAAACTACAGGGGCAACTTTGGCCGACGAATGAGCGAGCGGCTGGTGTTGATTGTGTATTGTTTCGTTAATGGCCTGCCTCGCACTTTCATCCCGTGACGTAGCAGAGGGTGCGCTACCATTCCCTCTTGTTCTTGACGCAAGAACTTTACTCTCCAAGTTACGCCAGTTCCGTGTTCATTCCCACATAAACTAGCTTAAAAGGTGCCACCTATGGCCTCTACAGGCAAGACGGGGGTGAGGAGTTTCTTTCGTGCTAGAAGTGTATATTTCTTTTTGTTTCTTGTAGTTATAAAACTTTCAGAACACAGATCCTCTTACATAAGATAAAACTCAACCCGAAGGCTGGCTTTGAACACCATAAGGCTTCACTATTCATGGTTATATTGAAAGAGGTATACTTGTCCCTTTCCTTGTTCCTCGATCCCACTTTTTCTGAGTTGTAAGTGGGCTGTTTAGGTTTTTATGTTGGTGACGCCACGTAGTGCTCTGTATGAAAATCGCTGACTGCGCTGTGAGCAGTCTGTGGCTGGTTCGACTCATTGTTGGAATATTCGCTTGTGTAGTGTTGGGCAGTTGCATGTAAACAGCGCGTAGCGTTGGGCAGTTGGAGGTGAGCCGCCAGCAGTGGTGGATGTGGGAAGAGAGATGCCAGAGTTTTGAGAGGTTACTATGAGCGGACGATCTGGACATGTGTCCGTGAGAAAAAGGAAATTTGTTTAATTGGATGTCGCAAATCCAACAAGATTAAACCCAGAAAAATCTTCAACATTGCAACTCTCAACATAAACTCCCTTCTCAAAGTGGGAAAATTTAAGCACCTTACAGACCAGTTACACACGGAAGACATACAAATTGTGGCGCTACAAGAAACTCGCTTCACTGATGAAAACACATTTGAATCAAACAAATTCAGAATATTGAAAGGAAAACCTGGAAAAATTGTAATGAAGAAATGCCCTCAGCTTGGCACAGCTTTTGCTGTAAACACAAACATTCTGAACTCTGTCGAACATTTTTGGTCAACATCATCGAGAACATCTTTCCTCACTTTTCGATGTGCAAATAAAAAATACACATTAATCAATGTTCACACTCCCACAAATGACAAAAATAATACTAAAAATAGGGAAGAAACAGATGAATTCTGGGAAAACCTTAAGGATCATATATCAGAAATCACAGAAAACAATGCAAAAATACTTCTAGGAGATTTTAACGCTCAGATTGGAAAAGAAAAGAAATTCCGCGATATTGTCGGCAACTTTCCCGCACACAAACGAACCAACAAAAATGGAGAAAAGTTAATTATGCTCTGTAAGCAGTTTAAACTCAAGATAATGTCAACACGTTTTAAACATCTTCCCAGAAAACAAAAAACCTGGGTATCTCCGATAAAGAGTATCGGAGAATTTCAAATAGATCACGTTGCCATCTCCTCCAAATGTGAAAAAGAAATATTGAACACACGTGTCCGAAAATCTCTAAACCTCGACTCCGATCACTATCTCACGAAAATAAAAACTAAACTGATCCCAAAAAACAAACAGAAAAGCAGAAACGGTGAATATAAAAACAGAAATAAAATAAATTTTGATCTTACAACCCTGAGAAATTACAACCTTAAGTCCAACTCTAACCTCAAGGATTTTCAGAAAAAACTAAAGACATTCTCCCCTTCACAAAACCTCCAAGAATTTCAGAACAACTTGATTGAGGCAACAGAAACAACCTCTCCAAAAAAGAGCAAACCGAGACACCCGTGGTGGGACAGCAACTGTAATGAAGTTCTGCATGAAAGACTTAAAGCCTGGAAAAAGTGGAACTCACATAAAACTGAAAACAACTTTGATGAATTTAAGCAAGCCAGAAAGAATGCCTCGAGAACTATTCGCAACACCGAGAGACAATATGAAAAACAACAACTGGACTCAATCGAAGAGAATTTCAAGAAATGCAACACGGCAGCTTGGTACAAAACATTCAACCAGAAACTCCGAGGATACCAGTCCCCTTGCCTAAACCTTATGAGAAATAATAAGACTCTCGCCACCAACAATACTGAAAACTGTGAAATCCTGGCTGAGTATTTTGAGACACTCCTAAACTGCCAAACACCCATCCAGACTCTCAGTTTTACGCAACCAGAAACATTACCAACACATTCAACACCTCCGACACGAGAGGAAATCACAAACATAATCAAAAATCTCTAAAACAGAAAAGCATGTGGAGAAGACACAATTACAGCAGAAATGCTCAAGCTTGGGGGAGAAACATCAGTAGAAGCACTACACAAAGAACTTGAACAAGTATGGGAAACCAAGAAAATCCCAAGTCACTGGAAAACTGCCCTAATTCACCCTTTGTTTAAAAAAGGTGACAAAAGGGATGTTAACAACTATCGTGGAATATCGCTTCTCCCAGTCCCATACAAAATTCTATCAAAAGCCCTGCTCAATCGTGTATCACCAATTATAGAGGGAAAACTTGGAGAATATCAAGCTGGCTTCAGACCAGGAAGATCCTGCGCCGAACAAATTTTTAACCTCAAAACAACAATGAACTATTTATCTACAAGGAGCAAGAAATATTTCATAACATTCATTGATTTCAAAAAAGCTTATGACTCAATCGATAGGGACACACTCATCAAAACACTTCGAGAATATGAAATAGATGAAACAACAATCACCATAATCAAAGAAACATTAACAAATACAACATCAAAAGTAAAATTCCAAGGAGAAATTTCACGGCATTTCGAGGTCAAAACCGGCGTCAGACAAGGAGATGCGCTGTCCCCGGTACTCTTCAACTGTGTTCTGGATAAAGTCATAGCAGAATGGAGAAAACTCACGCAAAAACATGGAGTTGAGAAAGTCCAAATTGGAGGGAAGTGCTACAAAGCCATTGAAACCAACTGTTTTGCCTTCGCTGACGATCTCGCCTGTTTAGCTTACACACAAAAAGACACAATAAAACAAATAGAATTACTTAAAGAAACTGCTGAAAAAGCAGGCTTGCAAATTTCATTTGAAAAGACAGAAATCATTACAAATATCAAAAATCCACCAAAGAAAATAACTACGAAATACGGGAAAATACAGGTATCTAAACATTTTAAATATCTTGGTGAACTAATTCAGCCTGTGGCAAAAGGTCATCCAGCCTGCAGGGCTAGAATCTAAAAACTAGAGACAGCAACTCACTACTGCAGACAAATGTATTCAAAAAAATGTATATCCAAAAACATTAAACTCAGACACTACCAGACTGTCATTAGACCACAGATACTATATGCATCAGAAACACTGGCAAATTTTACATACGCAGAACAGATAGAAAATCGTGAAAGAAGAATTGTGAGGACAATTCTTGGACACAGGAAAATAACAGATGATCAAGGCAAGCCGGTATACAGACTAAAAAGCAACAAAGAAGTGTATACGAAGTGCAGCAAAATTACAGACGAAATTAGAAAAAGAAGATGCTCCTTTTATGCTCACATCATGAGGATGAACCCGAATAGGCTTACAAAACAAATATTTTCGTACATCGCAAATCTAAAAAATAAAAATTTATGGTTTATCAACACAGAAAGAGATCTAAAAGAAATGGACATAGATCAGGAAACAATATTTAACAGAAACCTGTTTAGAAAAAAACTGAATTCATTCACGGGTTTCGGTGTGAAAATTAAGAAGACTTGTGGAACTAAATGGTCTGAAGAGAGAAAAGCCGCCTTCAGCGCAAGAATGAAAGAAGTGTGGACTGAGAGAAAGAAGACTTCCCAGAAGCGCAACAAATAACTGTTTTCACGGTCTTTAACGGCCCAATTTGTATAAAAATAAGGTAAGTACATTGTTGGTTTTCTATCAAAATCTTTTATTTGCTGTGCCTATCAGTAGTTAGAAACTTTTATTTAGCTGGCAGTATTGGCGCTCACTCTATTGCAGTAGTTCGAGTCACGAAGACTTTTTTGAGGTAAGTGATTCATGAAAGGTATAAGTTATTGTCAGTCAGGGCCATTCTTTTGTAGGGATTATTGAAAGTCAGATTGCGTTGCACTAATATATTGTGTGTCAGTTTGGTGATGATCAGAATAAGTAAAGAGAACACTGTCTGAGTACGTTCAGTTTTGCTCAGCTGTTTAAAAATCAAATAACGTAAGAGTTTTTCCAGCCCTGTCATTCTTTATGTACAAAGGGAAAGTTTGAGAGTCATCAGACTGGTTTCATGTGACCCTCCACAAATTCATCTCCTGTGCCAGCTTTCAATCTCGGAATAGCACTTGCACTCTACGTTCTCAGTTGTCTCTTGGATATGTTCTAATTTCTTCCTTGCTCTACAGTTTTAACCCTGCATCCTTATTCCTCATCTCCACATATTTATTTATTAACACAGTCACCCTGTCAACGATTACATATCTCCCAACGAGAAACCAGTTTGTTGATAGATCAGCTCTGCTCGCACCACTTCATCACCACCAAAGTGAAGTCCTGAAAGGTGTTCTTCAGGTTTTGAAAACAGGTGAAAATCTTATGAGGCCAAGTAGGGACCGTATGGAGGATGATGGATGACATTGAACCGAAGGCCTCGGTTTATTGCAGATGTCGCAGCGGTCGTGTGTTGTCTGGTATTATCATGCTGGAGCAAAGGGTACTTCATTTGTGGGCGAACTCCTCGAATTCAAAACACGCACTGACATACGTAGCTACGTTGTACACTGCCGTATTACACGCTACAATTCGGACCCCACTAACAGGAGAGGGCTGAATACGTGTAGACATGAAGAATAAAAACGAAGAATAAAAATGTAGAATGTTCAAAGAGTGTTCAATTAAAACGATTGTAACAACCAACATTTGTGTATTCTGCTATGGAATATCGGAGACATCTAGGCAGTGGAAGCAAGCGTCGGCACCTCGCTCTAAAAAATTCAAAGCTGTACCCTCAGTAGACAAGGTGAAGTTCTCCGTCGGTTTCTACGTCCCTACGTAAGTCCAGCAAGAGCAGACGGTCTGGGCTGCTCACGCAGGAAGTGATTTTGCTCCACGATAACGCACGTCCAAACGTTTCGAAGGTCACACAAAGAGTAATCGTCAAGTTCAAGTGGACGCAGTTCGAACATTCGCGCTATGGTCCGGACATGTCGCCCTGCGATTTCTTGTGTTTGGTCCTCTAAGAAAAAACGTCTCAAACGGAAGAGCTTCAACTCGGACGATGAACTGAAGGATGCAGTGGAGGGATGGGCCGCGGCACAGCCACAGAAATTCTGTGAACAGGGTATACTTTAGCTCATGAAACAGTGGGATAATTGTGCTCAGGCCTCTGGTGATTGCTTTTGAATAAAGATTTCAATTACATGCATATCGTTATTTCGTACCTTTTCTTTTGAACACCCTTCATAATAGCGTGTTTTATTGAATATGCTTTAACAGTTTTCGCATAAAAAAATTGGAGACAATACTTTTCAGCACACCCCCTTGTTACATAATCCTCTTCCTTCCTGTTAAAGTTTTGCATACGTTCGCCTCCTCCCTTATTCTGTGGAGAATCTCCTCTTTACTTACATTATCTGTGCACATAATGTTCAACGTGCTTCTATAGTACCACATCACAAACTCTATTCTCTTCTTTTACGCGATTTCCACCGTTCGTGATCCACGCAGTGCTGCGCTCTAAACGTACGTTCTCAGTCATTTCTTCATCAAATTACGGCCTATAACTGATATTGTCGAATTTCTTTGGGCCAAGAATGCTCACAAAGCCTATGGTAGTCTGCTTTCTATGTCTTCTTCGATTCGTCTGTCATTTGTTATTTTGCTTGCAAGGTAGCAGAATTCGTTAACGTGATCTGCTTCGTGATCAAATGTTTCGACGTTAAGTTTATCTTTAATCTCATTTCTGCTAATCCTCATTACTTTCAACTTCTTTCAGTTTACTCTTATTCCATATTTTGCACTAATCCTTAGTCTTATCACTGATATCCTTTCACTCCTGAAGATTCCTTTTATTTGCTTCCTCGATAAACAGATTGAACAGGAGGGGCGAAAGATTACGTACTTGTCTTACACTCTTCGTGACCTGAGCACCTCATTCTAGGTATTAGATTCCCATTTTTCCCTCACAGTTCCTGAACGTATTCAGTATTACCTGTCTTGCCCTACGGCTTACGCCTATTTTCCTGAGAGCTTCTAACATTTAGCGCTGTTTTTCTTTGTCAGACGCATTTTGCACGTACCTAGTCTCATAAGGGTATCTGAATGTCACTTAATCGTATTTTCATAGATAAATAGTGCAGTGAGAGTGCTGGGGCAGCCTCTTATTGTACTCATCACAACACAGCCTCTGTATACTGCACTCCACTTCCTACTCCACATGAGAGGGTCTGAATTTCTTAGATTCTTGGAGTAACAGTGTCTCTGACACGTAGTGATATCGCGTTCGTAGGAAATTAAATTAATTGTTGCGGATCTTGGATGCAATGACGTCTATTAGGTGGTGGGAGTTTTTCTCGTGCTTCTCAAGAGGTGCTCGACTCCTACCTGGGGCATCCTGGTTTCGGATGATGGTAAGGGAGACTGGCGGGTGTTGTGGGTGTGTAGAGAGACAATCGGTCGAAGATAACAGTCCTGCCTAATATCGTGTAGAGCCCCCACGAGCAAGCAGAAGTGCCGCAACACGACGTGGCAAGGACTCGACTAATGTCTGAGGTAGCGCTGGAGAGAATTGACGCCATGAATCCCGCAGAGCTCTTCAGAAATCCGTAAGAGTCCGAGGGGGTGGTGATCTCTTCTGAACAGCGCTTTGCAAGGTATCCCAGATATGCTCAATATTGTTCATATCTGGGTAGCCTTGTGACCAGTGCAAGTGTTTAAACTCAGAAGAGTGTTCCTAGAGTAAATCTGTAGCAATTCTGGACATGTGGGGTGTCGCATTGTCCTGTTGGAATTGACCAAGTCCATCGGAAAGGACTATGGACATGAATGGGTGCAGTTGATCAGACAGCATGCTTACGTACGTATCACCTGTCAGAGTCGTATCTATACGTATCAGGGGTCCCATATCACGCCAACTGCACACGCTCCACACCATTACAGAGCATGAACAGTCCCCTGCTGACATGAAGGGTTCACGGATTCATGAGGTTACATCCATGCTCGTACACATCCATTCGGTCGACACAATTTGAAACAAGACTCGTCCGACAAGGCAACATGTTTCCAGTCATCGACAGTCCAATGTCTGTGTTGGCGGGCCCAAGCGAGGCGTAAAACTTTGTGTCGTGCAGTCTCTTTTCCGATCCGCATCGATGTCGGAGACTTGATGTTTTACAGGGTTCCTGATATTCACGGTACACTCGTGAAATGATCGTGCGGGAAAATCCCCACTTCATCCCTACCTCGGAGATGCTGTGTCCCATTGCTCGTGCACCGACTATTACACCACCTGTAGACTCACTTAAATCGTGATAACCTGCCATTGTATCAGCAGTAACCGATCTAACAACTGCACCAGACGCTTGTCTTATATAGGCGTCGCCAACCGCAGCGCCGTATTTTGCTGTTTACGTATCTCTCTATTTGAATACGCATGCTTATACCAGTTTCTTTAGCCCTTTAGCCTTTCTTGAAGAAAGTTAACCTAATATTGGTCAGTATGACGTCCAGTAAAAATGCAGCACGCTTAAGAACTGTGTTCAGTGATCTGAGTGGTTGTAGTGTTAGTGATTTATTTGTCACGGTCATCAGTCATCAGATGGTGCTATGGAGGCCTGTCTGTGCGCCCTACATTCAGAGCTCTCGTAAAGATAAGTGTTTAATTGAGTAATAACAATTAATTAATCCAGTATTACATCATAAATAAGCAAACTAATACCTGCTGTAAGCTATTAACTGAAGGTTTCACATTTGTTTGCGTATTTTCCGGAAAAAGGAAACATGTCTGATATGGTTGGGAGCAGGATACAGGGTCTGCTGGAGTGGGAGGCTGAGCAACCAACTGAAGATAGAAATAAAATTTAATTTATTACGCAAGAAAATTCATGCAAGGTACTGGTAACAACATATTGACATATAACTTGTTCAATTTAAATGTACATCAGCTGATTTAACATCAATCATCAACAAGTTATCTAACATCAAACAATTTGCAAATATGAAATATAAACCTTTCCCAAAATTTTAATGCTTGTAAAATGTTATTACGAAACACAGAAAATTACCAAACTGGTCACTGTATTTAAGCCTTACATAACATAATAGGCACAATGGCTTACAGGAAATAATATCACAGACGTATAGCAATATCTGCCCACTACAGTACTGTCTTACGTGACCTTGTGTGCCACATTGATATACAGAACCAACTCATATACTTAAATGGTAAATATTACCCACAATGGCGCTTGCGTTATAATCTTACGTAGCACACCGATTTACCAAGACTATGTAATTAATGCCAAGTTCAGTCTGGTCCAGAATAACGAGTGCCCTACCACTAATTAAACTACTCACAATCAGTAATGGACCGTTTTACAAGGCAAGCACATTCAGTTCAGACAAATTAACAAGACAGTGCCTCCATTTGAATTTTACCACAGAAATCCATCAATAGTCGTAGGCCAGACGGTGATTCGAAAAGGACTGATGAAAAGTTACAGCATTGTTGGCGGTTGGCACTAAACCCCTGGCGTGCGATAGATGTGTGCGCCAGAAACCCCGTTGCAACAGGAGTCGTTAACAACAGTACCCACAGAACTCTTTCTAAAACCACACCGTGAAATGACGTCAAAAGGGTTTCCAAAACAGTTTAACACTCAACAGTAGTGAGTAAGAGAAAAGGGCAAAAAAAAATCACACACGGCATTTACAGTTAGCCTTGAATTATTCCGAGCTGTGGTTAAGATTGAATTAATTTTAATCCAACAGGTAAACAGTGATGTCACAGTAGACTTAAACTTAATTGACTAGCGTGACATTTTGGGCGTCCCTTAACTGACATAAATTCAGTAACAAACTGAAATGCAATTTAAAGACACTCAAGTAAGGGTATTGTGAAACACTTCATCAACAATTTAAGCAAACACGCCCACATAGGCACTGCAGTTCATACGTAAATCAACCAGGGCACAAGTCAGTATTTCGACACGCTATGTGGGAACACTCACTGCTCAGCAGCGCAAGCATTAACCAAATGCCTCTAATAAGGTAATGGCCAGAATAACATCAACCCGTAGCCATAGCGTGAGAAAGGTTGAACTCGTAAACAGAACGAACGAGAGCGAGTCACTGCAACACCTCCAGTTCCGCTGCTCGGCCGGCCCCAATGCAACTGCCACACACACACCACTTGCCGACGCGACTTCCGCGATCTTCCGGCGTCGCTCCGCCCAGGCCCGCTGGTCTCTCTCTGCCCGAGACTCCCTTTCGGCTTCCCGCACGGAATCCCAGAGGGCGCACCAACCCGTGCACCCACCGCAAAGCGAATCGAAAGAGATCGAACACACTACACCGGAACAATCAAATCGCAGGAGCACACGGCACAATTTCATAGGAGCGAATTTTGGACTAGGATTTGTTTACGTAATCGAATACTGTAAGTTACGTGGTTATTTCAGTAAAATACAGTCTGTGTTGTTAGTGTATTCTTACACGCTAGCCGTTTGATGCTCTAGTAAGTAGCCGAAGTCAAAAGTTACGAAGTAAGTGAAAAGTTTACATAGTATAGGCTCAGTTCGTTCTTTACTTTTCGTTTCGTCACGTAAACAATACAAGTTTAATCGTTTCTGTATCTCCGGAAGTTTTGAACCAGTATCCGAACTTCAGCCTAAACTTTCTAAGAAATTTAATACACTCCTGGAAATTGAAATAAGAACACCGTGAATTCATTGTCCCAGGAAGGGGAAACTTTATTGACACATTCCTGGGGTCAGATACATCACATGATCACACTGACAGAACCACAGGCACATAGACACAGGCAACAGAGCATGCACAATGTCGGCACTAGTACAGTGTATATCCACCTTTCGCAGCAATGCAGGCTGCTATTCTCCCATGGAGACGATCGTAGAGATGCTGGATGTAGTCCTGTGGAACGGCTTGCCATGCCATTTCCACCTGGCGCCTCAGTTGGACCAGCGTTCGTGCTGGACGTGCAGACCGTGTGAGACGACGCTTCATCCAGTCCCAAACATGCTCAATGGGGGACAGATCCGAAGATCTTGCTGGCCAGGGTAGTTGACTTACACCTTCTAGAGCACGTTGGGTGGCACGGGATACATGCGGACGTGCATTGTCCTGTTGGAACAGCAAGTTCCCTTGCCGGTCTAGGAATGGTAGAACGATGGGTTCGATGACGGTTTGGATGTACCGTGCACTATTCAGTGTCCCCTCGACGATCACCAGTGGTGTACGGCCAGTGTAGGAGATCGCTCCCCACACCATGATGCCGGGTGTTGGCCCTGTGTGCCTCGGTCGTATGCAGTCCTGAATGTGGCGCCCACCTGCACGGCGCCAAACACGCATACGACCATCATTGGCACCAAGGCAGAAGCGACTCTCATCGCTGAAGACGACACGTCTCCATTCGTCCCTCCATTCACGCCTGTCGCGACACCACTGGAGGCGGGCTGCACGATGTTGGGGCGTGAGCGGAAGACGGCCTAACGGTGTGCGGGACCGTAGCCCAGCTTCATGGAGACGGTTGCGAATGGTCCTCGCCGATACCCCAGGAGCAACAGTGTCCCTAATTTGCTGGAGAGTGGCGGTGCGGTCCCCTACGGCACTGCGTAGGATCCTACGGTCTTGGCGTGCATCCGTGCGTCGCTGCGGTCCGGTCTCAGGTCGACGGGCACGTGCACCTTCCGCCGACCACTGGCGACAACATCGATGTACTGTGGAGACCTCACGCCCCACGTGTTGAGCAATTCGGCGGTACGTCCACCCGGCCTCCCGCATGCCCACTATACGCCCTCGCTCAAAGACGTCAACTGCACATACGGTTCACGTCCACGCTGTCGCGGCATGCTACCAGTGTTAAAGACTGCGATGGAGCTCCGTATGCCACGGCAAACTGGCTGACACTGACGGCGGCGGTGCACAAATGCTGCGCAGCTAGCGCCATTCGACGGCCAACACCGCGGTTCCTGGTGTGTCCGCTGTGCCGTGCGTGTGATCATTGCTTGTACAGCCCTCTCGCAGTGTCCGGAGCAAGTATGGTGGGTCTGACACACCGGTGTCAATGTGTTCTTTTTTCCATTTCCAGGAGTGTATATTGACTGAGTAGTCTAGGAAGTTATTCTTATTAAACACAGGTAAAGCTAAAATTTGTTTGCCATGAGCGAGAAGTGTATGATTTGCCCTATGATTGTTAGTTTCGGGGTTGTTGCTTGAGGGTTGTTGCAGTCTCTTTCATGTGGGTGACTGTAGCGACATGGGAATTGGGGAAATAAATAAACCTCATTGGTTGTGTAGGATTTGCTGTAGAGATAGGAAGATAGTGGAACGAGAGGAGAAGATTTCTGCCCTTCAGGTGGGACTAGATAAAGCAAAACAAGATCTGTGAAGGTTAAGGGGGAGGAGGGAAATGAGAGATAGGAAGTGCCAACAGATTATAGAAGAAGTAGGAATGGGACTTTCTCAGACAGTGTTATGAATGTGGAAAACAGGTTTGATCTGTTGTCACAGTTGGAAACTGGTGAGCCACAAGTAGATGTACGACACAACAAACTTTCAAAAAGTGTTTGAAAAGAAAGAAGTCAGAAAAAGTTCTGAAGAAGAAGGAAGTTTTGTTAGGTAGTTGACATGGTAGAGGTGTTGGCCAACTGTTACAAGATGAACTAGGGTCAGGTTACCAGGTCACAAGTTTGTTTAAACCTAGTGAAAGTCTGGATGGGCGGGTAACAGCATAGACAGGGACCCTAATTATTCAATTGAGAATGACCTGGTAAAGATAGCTTCAGCAACGAGACGTACTGGTGTTGGGCTTGTGCCTGTTCTGAGGCAGCATGACCGGCCTCATTTAAACTCATCCATTACGGCAGTTAATTTAGAGTCGGGATGGCTGTTTGTATCAGGTATTGGGTCTCATATTGGTGTGGTTCCTGTTGACTCTGTCAGCAGGTGGGACTATACTAGGCATTGCCTTCACTTCAACAGGAATGGAAAGGGAAAACTGCCTGGGCTAATAGCATGTGACTTGGGGGGAGGGGGGCCACTATCACAAGTGGTAATGTACCAGTGGTTACAAGTGACAGAACAGCATTTTTTAGGGTAGGGAGGGCAGAAACAAAAGTTGCTCCGAGACAAGGTGAAAATGTCATTCACATTGATTATACAGGCAGCCAGAAAGCAAATTTTAATGTACACAAAAGATGTAGATGGCCTCTGATTGAAACTAGAGGTATTCAAAAATTGATAGGAAAATTGGTTCATCCAGTTGTAAATCAACCAGTACACAAAATCACTTATCCTTATTGCATCAGAGTATCCGAGGACTATGGGGTAAGCTTAATGAGTTGATCATTTGTCTTGAAGAATTAGAGTTGAGCAAACCAGATGATATAATCTGCCTCTCTCAACATCATGAGATCACTGGTATGGATATGTTAAATGTTACAGGATTCAAGTTAGCTTCATACTTCTGTAGAGAAAATATACGGAAAAGAGGAGTTGCCACATTTGTCAGAAACTGTTTTGATTTCAAGAATATTGATGTTAATAAATTTTGCTCAGAGCAGCACTTAACAGCATGTGTAACAGAAGTAGTATTTCATATTAAGTCCTTTCTAATAGTAAGTATATACAGATCACATTCAGGAAATTTTAACCTCTTCATAAAAAATCTGGAAGCCATGTTGTCCAATCTCAGAGCTGGTGATTTAAATGTAGCTTTATTTTAATGTAGATTTATTGAAAAACTCTGCCGGTGAACAGTTAATGCAATCAGTAACACTGTCATTCAATTTAGTTCCTACTGTGAACTTTGCATCTAGGATATGTAGATGCCCTGAGACTGCTGTGGGTAATATCTTTGTAGACAAATCTAGGGGAAAAAGGCATATCCTAAAAACAACAGTAAATAGGCTATCTGATCATGACATGCAGCATCTTGTGTTAAATGCTGAAACTTGTCAGGATGAATATCTATTAAATCTGAGAACAGGCAGATAATAAATGTCAAACGTTGAGAAATTCAGGAAATTGCTCAAAAACATGAACAGGATAGATGTTTACAATACTTCTGGCTCAAATGGAAAAAACAAAGCATTCATTAATAAGGCTACTTCCACTTTTGAAAATTGTCTTCCCCTAAAGGTAACTCAAATCACACAGAAGTCAAAAAATAAACCATGGATTACACAAGGAATAAAGATAACATATGGACAAAAAGGAGACTGTATCTACTATATAGGAACAACTCTGATGTTAACACTGTAATTACAAAGAACACTGGAAAATATTGAAGCAACTAATCCAAAAACCCAAGCAGCTTTATTATAAGAAAAAGATAATTACATCAGACAACAAAATAAAAACTGTATCAGATATACTGAAGACAGAGATAGGTGGGGCCAAAAAGAAAGATCAACAGATAGCTCTAAAAATAAATGAGACATTGGTAATAAGTGCATGTAATGTTGCAAACCTCTTAAACGAGTACTTTACTTCTGTTAGTAATAACTTGGAGATATCACGTTCGATGAACGGTGGAATGGGGTATCTGAGACCAGTATTTAAATAACATTAGTAAAATGGAAATGATACTCACGTCTTCCAAAGAAGTAGCATCCATCATAAAATACTTAAAATCTAAGTGTTCTAGTGGGCATGATAACATATCAACGGAGTTAATCAAAGAGTGGTCATGTGAGTTGAGTTCCATCTTAAGTTATTTGTTAATCAATCTCTTATCAGAATAATGTTTCCAGACTGGCTAAAATATGCCGAGGTTAAGCCTCTTTACAAGAAGGGGGATAAAAAGAGACCACCAAACTACCAACCAAATTCACTTTTGCCGGCTTTTTCAAAAATATTTCAAAAGGTTGTGTTCAAGCATCTTCTTAAGCACCTGACAGCAAATAATATATTTTTCAAGTCATAGTTCGGGTTTATTATGAATTCGGATACAGAGAAACCTATTTACACTTACAGTGAGAATGAACGTAATGTTTTAAATAATAAATTAGAGGCTACTGCCATTTTCTGTGACATGTCAAAAGTCTTTGACTATGTGAACCACACCAATCTCTTAAGTAAATCAGAATATTATGATTTCACCAGCAATGCTGCGAAATGGCTTGTTTCGTATCTAACTGACAGAAAACAAAGGGTGTTGTTGCGAAATATTTGCGTAGTAAGTACTCAGTCTTCATCTGACTGGGAATTAATTACATGTGGTGTTCATATAAATGAATAAATGAATAAATAAATAAATAAATCAAGATTCCATCTTGGGTCCATTACTTTTTCTTATGTACATTAATGACCTCTACATCTACATCTACATCCATACTCCGCAAGCCAACTGACAGTGTGTGGCGGAGACCTCTCGTCTATTACATTACCAGATGCTAAGTTTGTTTTGTTTGCAGATGATACAAACATTGCAATAAGTAGAAAGTCAGGCACAGATTTAGAAATCGCTGCTAATCAAATTTTCACTGACAATAATAAATGGGTTAAAGCTATTCATTGTCATTAAAAGTTGAAAAGACCCACTATATGCAGTGCAGAACCTGTAAGAGATTTCCTTCCATCATATGTATAACAAATGACGACATGCAGATCAAAGAGGTTGATAGTGTTAAATTTCTGGGATTACAACTCGATAATAGTACATTCAGTTGAGAAGGGCATACCACGGAATTGCTGAAGCGCCTAAACAATTCTGTATTTGCAGTGAGAATAATGTCAGATTTAGGAGGCGTAAACATAAAAAAACTTGCTTACTTTCATTCTACTACGTCATGCGGGATCATATTATGAGGTAACTCATCAAACCGAGCAAAAGCTTTTAGCGTGCAAAAGCATGTAATAAGAATCATCTTTGGTGCAAATTCAAGAATATCATGTGAAAACCTGTTCAAAGAACTTTATGTTCTAACCACTGTTTCTCAGTACATTCAGTTCTTAATGAAATTTGTTGCAAGTAATACATATCTGTTTCCAACCGATAGCTCAAACGCAGTATCTATACTAGGAATAAGAAGAACCTACATAAATACCTAAAATCACTTACCTGGGTCCAAAAAGAGTGTCCAACATTCAGAAACACAAGTTTTCAATAAATTGCCGGCAACCATTAAAGCCTTGGTTTCAGATAAAGCATTGCTTCAACAAGACTTTTTGATAGGCAATTCCTTCTGCTCTGTAGATGAATATCTTAACAGGGACTGTTAGACCAGCTTAAGTAAAAACGTCTGTTAGATTTCTGTTTTGCCAACACTTGGTCACAACAGTCAAGATTAGGTATTCTGTGTATGATAAATTTATTAAAAGTGTATAACAATGTTTCATTCTGACAGTCTATTTATTCTGTAAATATTAACAGTTCCAGTTTACTGTAATGTATTCACTTATTTTGACGATCTCCTGACAAATGATCAGTGTAGTAAGCATTATATTCAAATGTTTTATGTTTTTTATGTTATACTTTCTGACATCTTCCACACCCACGAGAATCATCTCATTTATTGGATCTATGGAACGACAACTGAATCTAATCTAATCTGATCTTCTTTATTGGCGTCACAGGCAGCAGGAGTCCATGGTTTTAGAAGTGAACAGTGTTTGCAACATTCATTCTAGCGGACAACTATACTCCGCCAACGAGTACGTACTTATGCTGAACTACTTCAGTCATTTGTTGGTCTTGAGTAATGTGGATGACGTATCGACTTGTTGGGCACAGTGTATCGGTGGTGTGTTACTGCTTTCAGCAGAGTTCTGTGAATGGTTCCCTCACCCATAGACCTGGTTCTGCGTGTCTCCGTAGTACAGACGTACATCAAGATCGACACAGAAAGAGAACAGCAGTGGGTGCCTAAACGTCATCCAGGGAAGAAACCTGGGAAGAATATTACACCGGATGCGTAACCAAGGACCAATGGGAACAGTTAGCTTCAAGCAGGACTACGATCACGTGTGCCTCTCACCAGGCTACCACCACTAACACGATGACAACGCAAAATTCGGCTACTCTGGTGTCATGAGAGAGTCGACTGGAGAGAGGAATGGCACTTTGTTTTCAGTGATGGGAGCAGGGTTTGTCTGTATGCGAGTAATGGAGGTACACGTGATCGGTTTTGACCTAGTGAATAGCCTATACTGGAGTGCATTCGCCCTTGGCAGTCCTATCCAACCTCAGGCTTCTTGGTGTGGGAGGGGGATGGCATCAGTCACGGTAAACTGGTGGTCAAATTGGTGTTTCCGCAGAGTAAAGTAACCACTGCCCGCTGCATTGCTTAGGTTGTTATCCCGAGCTACTTACGTTTCTTCTACGGGAAGTTGATGTGCTTTTTTCTGCAGGGCAATGCCCTTCCACATGCGGCTAGTGCGTTGCAGTGCGCGCTTTGTAGTGTGCAGCAACTGCCCTAGTCAGCAACATCACCAGACCACACGCCAACTGAACAGGTATGGGACATTGCGAAGTGAGAATGCACTCCTTCTCCAGAGCCAAAAGTGACCACTGACGAACTGCGAAAAGAGGTGCAATTTGCTAGGGACAAACTATCGCAGGATGCCATTTGAGACCTTAACGATCGTTTGCATGCTTGAATACAAGTCTGCGTTACCGCCAGTGGCGGGTACACTGTATATTGCTATGATTGTTTAGGTACCTTTTACTGCAACATGTTTGTTTCATTTGATCGGGATTTGCTATCATATTACTGTACTCTCACAATGATGATTTACGAGAGCTGTTCAATAAAGAAGGATCATAATTTTTTTGACAACATACCTTTACTCATCCTTATAATTTTGATGGTCCTTCTAAAAGCAGTGTCCCATGAGTGCGATTCACTTGTCCCAGCGTTTCTGCCAGTCTTCAAATACCTGTTGGAAACCATTTCTTGAGAGGTCCTTCAAATTCGCCTCTGCAGCCTTCACCACCACTTCTAATGATTGATAGTGCCTCCAAAACAGGTGTTGCTTCATGTTAGGAAATAGAAAAAAGTCACATGGGGCTAAAGCCGGACTATATGGAGGGCTAGGGAAGCAATTTCCATTGATTTTTGCAAGATATTCAGCAACAACATTGGCAATATGCGGCCGCGCATTATCGTGGTCCAGCATCCAGCCTGATTCACGGAAATGTGCTCTTTTGCGCCTGATATGGACTTCCACTGTTTTCAGGACGTCCCTGTAATATTGTCCAGTTAGTGATGTGTGTGCAGGTGCAACATGCTGATAAACCGTTCCATGAATATCAAAGGAGATGACCATAACTTTCCCAGCAGAAGCAACAACCTTTGCTTTTTGGGGGGTTGGTGATTAAGAAGATTTCCATACTGAGCTTTGCTGTTTTCTCTCAGGAACAAAGTGATGTAGCCAAGTTTCATCAGCAGTGATTACATTTGAAATAAACTCCGGGTCTACCTCTAACATCAACTTCAACTGTATGCAGATCTGCAGGCAAATGTCCTTTGGTTCGGGAATCAACAGTCTTGGGACCCATGGCGCACAAACACGTGTCATGTGTAATTTTCTGTCACCAATGTGTGGGTTGTACCCAATGAAATGTTCAGTATTTCAGAAAGTGATCTTAAAGTTATTCGTCGATCCTCTCTCACAATGAGAGCAGCAGTGTTGATGTTTTCTTCCGTAAGAGCAGTAACTGGAGCACCGGGCCCACCTTTCTTTGAAATTGATTGTCTCTCCTCTTTAAACATTTTAAACTACCTTCGATCTATACTGTATGGAAGAACAGACTCTCCATAGGCCTCCTGTAACATTGTATAGGCCTCAGCTGTAGATTTGTTGAGACGAAAGCAGAATTTCTAAGCCGCATATTGTTCCTCGCGTGTTACCTCCATTGCAGCGGTAGACGATACTGAACATGTCTGGCTTTGCCTGCCTCACAGCCCGGAACCAGGAGTCCCAACAATGAAACTACTACGGCGTGTCTGTTGCACATTAAGCTAAAAGAATATCATAAGATTAAATTTTAATGCGAGAAATTATGACCATTAAAAATTATGATGATTCTTTATTGAACAGCCCTCGTACCTGTCACATCGCTTGTCTCCGGCAGTGTATAAAGTAATGTAATATAATATAATCATTCAATTACATGCGAATAATTAATGTTTATTTGGGTAATTTTTAACCTGAAGTATGGACGAAATTTAAATTGTTTTACTTTGTAAGTACTTTTGGCACTGTAACAATCAAAGCAGTTTGCGAGGATAGAAATTCACACAGTGTACTTTAATTATTGATCCTTTCATCTGCTTAAATCGTAGACTCGCGAAACACCACTACATTAAGAACAGTCTTCAACAAGAAAGGACATCACAGAACAATGAGTATAAGTCAGGTTACAAGATACTAGGTGCATTCAAGTTCTAAGGCCTCCGATTTTTTTTCTAATTAACTACTCACCCGAAATCGATGAAACTGGCGTTACTTCTCGACGTAATCACCCTGCAAACGTACACATTTTTCACAACGCTGACGCCATGATTCCATGGCAGCGGCGAAGGCTTCTTTAGGAGTCTGTTTTGACCACTGGAAAATCGCTGAGGTAATAGCAGCACGGCTGGTGAATGTGCGGCCACGGAGAGTGTCTTTCATTGTTGGAAAAAGCCAAAAGTCACTACGAGCCAGGTCAGGTGAGTAGGGAGCATGAGGAATCACTTCAAAGTTGTTATCACGAAGAAACTGTTGCGTAACGTTAGCTCGATGTGCGGGTGCGTTGTCTTGGTGAAACAGCACACGCGCAGCCCTTCCCGGACGTTTTTGTTGCAGTGCAGGAAGGAATTTGTTCTTCAAAACATTATCGTAGGATGCACCTGTTACCGTAGTGCCCTTTGGAAAGCAATGGGTAAGGATTACGCCCTCGCTGTCCCAGAACATGGACACCATCATTTTTTCAGCACTGGCGGTTACCCGAAATTTTTTTGGTGGCGGTGAATCTGTGTGCTTCCATTGAGTTGACTGGCGCTTTGTTTCTGGATTGAAAAATGGCATCCACGTCTCATCCATTGTCACAACAGACGAAAAGAAAGTCCCATTCATGCTGTCGTTGCGCGTCAACATTGCTTGGCAGCATGCCACACGGGCAGCCATGTGGTCGTCCATCACCATTCGTGGCACCCACCTGGATGACACTTTTTGCATTTTCAGGTCGTCATGCAGGATTGTGTGCACAGAACCCACAGAAATGCCAGCTCTGGAGGCGATCTGTTCAACAGTGATTCGGCGATCCCGCAAAACAATTCTCTCCACTTTCTCGATCATGTCGTCAGACCGGCTTGTGCGAGCCCGAGGTTGTTTCGGTTTGTTGTCACACGATGTTCTGCCTTAATTAAACTGTCGCACCCACGAACGCACTTTCGACACATCCATAACTCCATCACCACATGTCTCCTTCAACTGTCGATGAATTTCAATTGGTTTCACACCACGCAAATTCAGAAAACGAATGATTGCACGCTGTTCAAGTAAGGAAAACGTCGCCATTTTAAGTATTTAAAACAGTTCTCATTCTCGCCGCTGGCGGTAAAATTCCATCTGCTGCACGGTGCTGCCATCTCTGGGACGTATTGACAATGAACGCGGCCTCATTTTAAAACAATGCGCACGTTTGTATCTCTTTCCAGTACGGAGAAAAAAAATCGGAGGCCTTAGAACTTGAATGCACCTCGTACAAAGAGAAATGCGTGTACGTTAATTTAACTTAATTTTAATAATCAGTAAATGCGTCTACATAGCGTAAATCTCTACGTTCCTATGTGGCCACCACTCCTATATGCAGTACGCACATTACGCATTTAACAATCATACGTACTTAACTGACTGCAGTCAGAATTGCGTCTGCTCGTACCAGTGTAGATACCAGAAAAGAATGACGACAGAATACGAAAAGCGCGGACATCGCGACAGATAAATGATGAACGAAATTCAGTCAGCTATGCGGTATAAAAAGTCCAATCAGCCTCTGTGCTGACAAGATTAATTATCGAATGGAATGTATTGACATTCAAGAAAACATTAATTTATACGTTAGCTATCTACGTCTACATCTGTATAGATACTCCGCAAGCCACCGTAAGATACGTGCCGCAGGCTGCCCTCCTGTTCCACTCACAACAGAACTGGGAAAAACGATTGTCTGTATGCCTCCGTATGAGCCCTAATTTCTCGTATCTTATCTTTGTGGTGCTTAAGCACAATGTATGTTGGCGGGAGCAGAATTGTTCAGCAGTCAGTTCAGATACCGCTTCTCTAAATTTTCTTGATAGTGTTTCCCGAAAAGAACGCCGTCTTCTCCCAGGGATTCCCATTTGAGTTCCCAAAGCATCTCCGGAAGGCTTATGTTTCGTTCGAACTTACCAGTAACAAATCTAGCAGCCCTCGTCTGAATTCCTTCGATGGCTTCCTTCAATCCGATCTGGTACGGATCTCAGACACTCGAGCAATACTCAAGAATAGGTCGCACCAGCGTCCTACATGCGGTCTCCTTTACACGTGAATCACGCTTTTCTGAAATTCTCCCAATAAGCCGAAGTCGACCATGTCCCTCCCCTACCACAGTTTTCACACGCTTGTTTCACCTCATATCGCTTTGCAACGTTACGCCCAGATATGTAAACGACAAGCAGGTCACTAGTAATACAGTATCCAAACATTACAGGTTCGATCTTCCTACCCATCCGCATTAACTTACATTTCTCCACATTTAGGGCTAGCTGCCATTCATCATAACAACTGGAAATTTTGTCCAAATAGTCTTGTATTTTCTTACAGTCACTCAATTTCGATACCTTACCGTGCATCACGGCATCATCGGCAAACAGCCGCAGATGGCTGCTCACCCTGTCCGCCAAATTATTTATGTACATAGTGAACAACACTGGTCCTCTCATACTCCCCTCGGGCACTTCTGACGATACTCTCGTCTCTGATGAACACTCTCCGTCGAGAACAGCATACTAGGTTCTATTATTTAAAAGGTCTCACATATCTGTGAATTTATTCGATGTGCTAGTACCTTCGTTAACAGCTTGTAATGGGTTACCGTTTCATATGCTTTCCGGAAATCTAGAAAAATGGAATCTGCCAGTAGCCCTTCATCCATTGTTCACATCATATCATAGGATAAAAGGGCAAGCTGTGTTTCCCACAAGCGATGCTTTCTAAAACCATGCTGATTCGTGGACATAAGCTGCTTAGCCTCAGGGAAGGTTTTTATGCTCGAAATGAGAATATGTTCAAGGATTCTGGAGCAAACATAAGATAGGGCTATTGCTCGGTAATTTTTAGGGTCTGTTCTTTTATCTTTCTTATATAATGGAGTCACCTGCGCGATTTTCCACTCGCTTGGGGCTTTGTGGTGAGCGAGAGATTCAAGATAAATGCAAGCTGCGTAACGGGCCAGTGTCGTAGAGTAGTCTTTATAAAATCGAACTGGTATTCCAGCCGGACCTGATAATTTATTTGTTTTCTAATTTGAAGTTGCTTCTCTACACCAAGTATGCTTATTTCTATATCGTCCATACGGGAGTCTCTCCGATGGTCAAATGACAGTATTTTTGTACTGTTCTCCCGCACGAACGAATTCTTGAACGTGAAATTTAAAACTTTGGCTTTCGTTTTGCGATCTTCAACTGTCACACAAGACTGGTCAACAAGGTACTGAATGGAAGCCTTAGACCCGCTTATCGATTTTACATACGACCAGAAATTTCTCGGATTCCCTGCCATACCTTCTGCTAAGATGTGAAGTTGGTAATTGTTGTATGCTTCACGCATAGATCTTTTCACAGACATGCGAATCTCTAATAACCTTCGCTTGTCGTCGTTCGCTCTTCCACTTTTGAACCTGGAGTGCAGCAGCCTCTACTTCCTCAACATCTTACGATTTCGTTATTAAACCTTAGTGGGTCTTTTCCATCCTTTATCCACTTAATAGGCACGTAACTCTCCAGACCACGATTTACAAACTACTTAAACTTTGCCCATAATTCCTCTACATCCATCTTCCTGATACCAAGTGATGCCAGTTCATGTCTAAGTAAGATGTTAACAACTGCTTATCTGCTTTATCTAGTAGAAACACTCTCCTAGCTTTCTTGACTGATTTATTAACTTTCGTAATCACAGTTGCTATAACGACATCATGATCGCTAATCCCGATCCTGTACTGACATTGTCGATAACTGTTGAACAGTTGTATAGCACATGCTGGATGCTGGCAAAGTTTCGCTGTCACGGTGTGAATGAATACAGTTTGTGTAAAAGTATGTGAAGTGATATACCAACTGGCAATCAAAATGGAAGCAGACAGATGGACACTAACGAAAAAAGCCGCCCATACTCTCGCAAGTCAGCTCCCAGCATTATCCTAGAAATAGTGATGTAGCCTCCAGAAACCATCTGAAGATGAACATGAAAAGGTTCGAAAACCGGTTCATGGAATAATAAATAATTATTCAAAAAAGTGACTGGTTGCAGTTTTGCCGGCCGGAGTGGCCGTGCGGTTCTAGGCGCTTCAGTCTGGAACCGCGTAACCACTACTGTCGCAGGTTCGAATCCTGCCTCGGGCATGGATGTGTGTGATGTCCTTAGGTTAGTTAGGTTTAAGTAGTTCTAAGTTATAGGGGACTGATGACCACAGATGTTAATTCCCATAGTGCTCAGAGCCATTTGAACCATTTTGCAGTTTTATGTATTTACATTCAATTAACAGTCAAGGGTTCTAAAATATCCGTAATGGATAAGATTAATCTGGTTTTATTAGTGTTCACCCTACAATCTTACAGCTCACATATTTAAGGCTATTATTACCGTAAGTTAGTTTCTCAAGCTGTTTAGCGTAATACACATATTCAAAAGTTCACTTAACGAAGTTGATTATAGAAAACTGGTCCTAACATACACCTAACAAATTTTTTCACCACACTATTGAAGAGGAATTCCACGAAAAACATTGCTCTCTATTGAGGAGAGGGTGCTTAGTAACAGAGTTTAAGATCAGTCGCTACAAATGTAGGTGCCCTGTGCCGCAGAGATTACAGTTTATCTCTCAGACCAGCAGACAGCCAGGGTACATCTACAAGAGCGAACTGAAAGAACCACTGTGCTGATTTTAGTTTCGGAACTTAATTTCCAGCAACGGAAAGACGCCACTCGGTCTCATTTACATCTTCATGGCAGCATAATCTAATAACAGCGTCGAAACTTCGTCAGCGTTGTGGCACTGACTTTTCTGCCATACCTTCGAGGAATTTCTTGCTCAGCCCAGCTTTAAATTACAACTTTATGAATTCTTTATTCCTCTGGTGCTCGCTAATGGAAAAAGAAAAGTTTCCCTTTGTGTCCGAGAACTTAAATATCTCTTAATAATTTACTTTTCGGAGCAAATTATTAATTTGCTTTTAGATGAAAACGAACGCGGGATGAGGGTACACGAATTCTGACAATTAGCGGAAAATGTACTTTTCCAGGAGCATCAGAGTGTTCCAATGTGCGTTTCACTCGAATTAAAGGGGTGTGTACTGTGATCGTCTAGACAAAATCACAGCTGGCGCAGGTGGGAACCAAAGAATAATTATTCCAAAGAACTCGCCCTCTGCCACAATATTGAGGCCGGTATCCGTCAGCTTCCACAGCAGTCCGCTGACGTAATTAGGATGGAAACGGCTAGGATTTTACGCACATGTAAGCCACCTAAAAGTAATTTGTCGCAGGCTCAAAGGAAGGCGCTGAGGGATATAAATGGAGATAAAAACATTATTGTTCTTAATGCAGATAAGGGTAATGCCACCGTCATACTGAACAGTGAGGACTATCATGGAAAAATCAATGATATTTTGGTTCCCTCCAATTACAAAAAGCTCCAGAAAGATCCGACTATGAAGGTTTTAAGAATGACAAATCGACTGGTGAAAGCGTCTTCATTTGGCTCCGACGATAAGAAGCTGCTTTGTAAAATAGAAGCGTACCCACCTAGACTTTATGGCTTACCCAAAGTTCATAAACCTGGGATTCCGTTGAGGCCAATTGTCAGTGCTATAGGCGGACCAACACACGAGTTAGCTAGACACCTTGCCTCAATGCTGCAGCCTTATGTTGGTAGGACGGCCAGTCATATTAAAAATTCAGCTCACTTCATTGACAAGTTAAAGGAGACGAGCGTGGGCCCGGATGATATCCTCGTCAGTTTTGACGTTGTGTCGTTATTTACCATGATTCCGGTAAACGAAGCTACCTTATGCATAGCGGATATTTTTCCCACCGATATTGTGGCATTATTCCGACACTGCCTCACCACAACCTACTTTCAATACAATAGTGACTTTTATGAACAGATTGACGGGGTGGCTATGGGCAGTCCTCTCAGTCCTGCTGTGGCTAACTTATTTATGGAGATTTTTGAACAACGGGCGTTGCAGACGGCCAGTAAGAGACCAGCCAGATGGTATCGCTATGTCGATGACACGTTCGTAGTATGGACACACGGAGCAGAGGATTTGAATGCCTTCCTGACACATTTAAACAGCATTAATCCGAAAATCCAGTTCACTATGGAGACAGAAAGGAATGGGCAATTGAACTTCCTGGATGTGTCTGTGATTAAACGACCGGACGGAACGTTGGGCCATAAGGTGTAAAGAAAACCCACACATACTGATCGTTATCTACACAAAGATTCAAACCACCACCCCAGACAAAAAAGAGGTGTAATGAAAACATTGGTAGACAGGGCGCACTAACTTTGTGAACCTGTTTATTTAAAAGATGAGATTGAACATCTACGGTCAGCTTTCGTGAAGAATGGCTATTCTAGCAAGGATATAGATCGAGCACTTCGCTCTAGGCAGAGAATCAGGAGTAACGACGAACAACAGTCGTCCATGGGCAAAGTTTTTCTTCCGTTCATTAGCAAGGTCACAGATCGCATTGGGAAAGTTTTAGGCAAGTATGGGGTGGAAACTATTTTCAGACCTACTAGGAAAATAAAAGAATTTTTAAGGTCAACAAAAGATGCACGGCACCCTTTGGCTACACCGGGGGTATATAAAATTCCTTGTAGTTGTGGACAGGTTTACATCGGTACTACAAAGAGAAGTGTGAACACCCGTCTTGTCGAACATAAGAGGAATTGCCGCCTAGGTCACACGGATAAATCGGCCGTAGCGGAACATGTTTACCAGGAAGGTGATCATGAAATAAAATTCAGCGAGACGAGCGTCATATCAAAAACCTCGCATTATTATGCACGCTTGTATAGAGAGGCTATCGAGATTGATAAACATCGTAATAATTTTAACAGGAAAGACGAAGGTGTTAAACTGGATAAAATTTGGATGTCAGCGTTGCACCGCAAGCGTGACGATCGATTACTTTCAATCGAGAATGTTGGCATTACCAGAGACAATCTCATAGCCGAAGCCACGTGATCGACAGTGGCGCCCTCTGTACTGCCTATATAATCAGCGCCTCCTCGAGTCCTCTTCGCAGTTCGCCGCTTTACCTCCGAAGATGTCTCCCGCAGTCGGAGACGAAACGTTAGGAGACAGTTTTATACTTCGACCACGGCCTATCAGCCCGGAAGTTTTAAGTAAAGACAATACCGGCCGTGAAAGTTTACATTGTATGATCAATGGAAAAATGGACTGAAATGCAGGAGGATCTGCAGCGAATTGACGCATGGTGCAGGGAATGGCAATTGAATCTCAATGTAGACAAGTGTAATGCGCTGCGAATACATAGAAAGATAGATCCCTTATCATTTAGCTACAAAATAGCAGTTAATTCCATAAATTATCTGGGAGTATGCATTAGGAGTGATTTAAAATGGAATGATCACATAAAGTTGATCGTTGGTAAAGCAGATGCCAGACTGAGATTCATTGGAAGAATCCTAAGGAAATGCAATCCGAAAACAAAGGAAGTAGGTCACAGTACGCTTGTTCGCCCACTGCTTGAATACTGCTCTGCAGTGTGGGATCCGTACCAGATAAGGTTGATAGAAGAGATAGATAAGATCCAACGGAGAGCAGCGCGCTTCGTTACAAGATCATTTATTAATCGCGAAAGCGTTACGGAGATGATAGATAAACTCCAGTGGAAGACTCTGCAGGAGAAACGCTCAGTAGCTCGGTACGGGCTTTTGTTGAAGTTTCGAGAACATACCTTCACGGAGGAGTCAAGCAGTATATTGCTCCCGCCTACGTATATCTCGCGAAGAGACCATGAGGATAAAATCAGAGAGATTAGAGCCCACACAGAAGCATACCGCCAATCCTTCTTTCCACGAACAATACAAGACTGGAATAGATGGGAGAACCGATAGAGGTACTCAAGGTACCCTCCGCCACACACCGTCAGGTGGCTTGCGGAGTATGGATGTAGATATACCTAATTTTAAAATTAAAAGGTTATTATTTTAATCATTTATTTTACTTTACTTTTTAGATTCATCTTCTCCTTGTTTTTTTAGTTTGCCATTTCACATTTACATTTTAGTAACACAGAATAATTACAATAATAAAAATCCTTCAAACATAACTTTTCTTTTACACTTTGCACATAAAATGAACAAACTTCCTTCACACAATATACAAGACAGACGATACAATACAAAACAAGATTCAGCAGTAATCGCAAATTGTGGAGGGCGACCCTCTAAATATCCGGAGTTGTGCCAAGCGAAGTGAATTGAGCATGTACTAGTGACTGCAGCTGGATTATATTGGTTCTCATGTTAAGACTGACATCATAATTATTCGCAATACAGATCCGAAAATTTTCTCACAAATTTCTTACCACATCGAAAGCGATATACACCCACTGGGTGTACCTACCCCGTCAAGCCTTTTGGGACTATCAGATGAACCAGTTCCTAATTGTTCTAAGGAAACTAATGGTGGCTTTGGACCAAGGATTCGAGAATCTCATTTTTGAATTCGCAAATATTCTTGTGACAGCAAACTAAACTCTAACCACTTCAAAAGACATTTGAGAAGTTTTCTTTCGCAATGCGCGAGAAAAATTTGTATTGTTGTTAGCTTCTTACGGTGGTCAAATTGAAAGAAAGGTTCTGAGCGTCGTACCTCAGGACTTGTTTATCTGGTGATCCCAAAAGGATCGACAGGAAAGGTGCATCCATTAAATGTCTGACATTAGATGCTGAAAGAACTTCGTGAGAAGACTTTCAGATCTAATTCTGCTGAATAAATATGACGTTGAATATCTATTTGAAAAATAATATAATCAAGATAGTCACTAGCACATGCTCAATTCACTTCGCCAAAGTTTTCCAGTGGGCTGAAATACGCTTGGTACAAATCTGAATATTGAGAGGATTGCCCTCCACAATTTTCGAATGCTGCTGAATCTTGTTTTACATAGTGTTGCTAGTCGTGTGTAAGGAATTTTGTTTATTTTATGTGCAAGGTGTAAAAGAAAGTTTTGTTTTCAGCATTTATTTACAGATCATCATTATTATTGTACTGATTTTGTACTATAATAATGAGTTACTTATTATTTTCAATTAAAAAATAAAAGTAAGTAAAATCGCAAATTAAAAAAACAAAAAAAGAATGTAAAACGTAATATAAAGATTTAAAACATACACCGAAAATAAACTAAATAGATAATTAGATTAATAATGGTCTCTTATATTTTTAATTAGGCATGTTGAAAATACTCTGAGAACATATTCTGCACAGCTTATTTTCCAAAACTATTGTTTCAGGAAGTAGCTGTATAACACACGATTGGATGTGGCGTGAAAGCTACTGTCATTAATGTTGTAAGAAACGCTTTTAATTTTTAAAATTAAATAATAGTAATGGGGTATTCTGCAGAATTTCAAATTGTTACAAAGTTTGATTATACAGATTTCAAGAATGTTGATCGTATTTCAACCTTTATATGATATATATTTATTTATATATCATTGTTTCGAAGATATTCACTCCAAACTTAATATGCCAAATTACCTTTCGGTGTGTGTTTTACACCTTTAAAAATAAAATGGACAAAAATAAAAGAAAAAAATAACTATTGCTTTATTCCGGCCCGTCAACATACCTGCCAACTTTCATGAAGATCTTGTATTTACGCCTGTGAATGTTCCCTTGTCAGAATCCATCGGCAGAACTGAACATGCACAGATGAGTAGTTCGGTGTTTTTTCATGACGTTTGGCGGATAAACACTAGATAATTGTCTTGGGGTCTGAATCTGGTCACGGTATTTTAAATATCTGATGGGTCTTAGTCATCAGTTCTTCTTCGAAAGTTGTAGCCTATATTATCATAGAAGTACTTGACTAACTGAGTCACAGTGTCTTTCCTTCCGTCAGCGTAGAGCTTCCTATGCTTTAACACGCCATACTGTACCGAGCGGTGGCATCAGCATCCGACGGTTTTGATGCTCCTCGCCGTGATTTATTCTCCTGTGTAAACTTTTTCACCTCAGAATGCCGTTTACATCCGATGTACATAATTATTTGTTGGATATATTCACGTTTCTGTCTCCCATATACTTTTTGCCCACTACAGTCGCCCTGAAGTGTTTTGTTTTACTCTGAACCAATACTCATTAGACTGTTAACTTCACTCAAAACACATCCTTTAATTCTTCCTCACATCTTCAGTCACCTTACCCTCCTCCTATTAGTGTTACACACATATTTCATTCCTCACCGATTCACAGACTCCCTGGATGACCTTATTTCTTATCTGAACAGTGTTCTTCGTTTTCAGATAGCTGTAACTCAACATCTCAGACGCTTCGTTCTCTTATTTCATGTCGTCTATAATTCACTTCGATACAATGCTGTGCCAGAAATATAAATTCTCAGAAATTTTTTTGGCGAGATGTACGCTTCTGTTGTAGTGCTAGTCCACTTCTTATAACCTCCTGTTCCTGCGTCATTCGTTACTTTCCTTCAAAAGTAGTGGAGTTCCTTCACTACGTCTACCACATGGTCCCCAATTTTGATACGAAACTTCTCATTTTCCTCATTTCGTCTATTTCTCATTACTTCCGTCTCAAAACACATCCTTTAATTCTTCCTCACATCTTCAGTCACCTTACCCTCCTCCTATTAGTGTTACACACATATTTCATTCCTCACCGATTCACAGACTCCCTGGATGACCTTATTTCTTATCTGAACAGTGTTCTTCGTTTTCAGATAGCTGTAACTCAACATCTCAGACGCTTCGTTCTCTTATTTCATGTCGTCTATAATTCACTTCGATACAATGCTGTGCCAGAAATATAAATTCTCAGAAAATTTTTTTGGCGAGATGTACGCTTCTGTTGTAGTGCTAGTCCACTTCTTATAACCTCCTGTTCCTGCGTCATTCGTTACTTTCCTTCAAAAGTAGTGGAGTTCCTTCACTACGTCTACCACATGGTCCCCAATTTTGATACGAAACTTCTCATTTTCCTCATTTCGTCTATTTCTCATTACTTCCGTCTCAAAACACATCCTTTAATTCTTCCTCACATCTTCAGTCACCTTACCCTCCTCCTATTAGTGTTACACACATATTTCATTCCTCACCGATTCACAGACTCCCTGGATGACCTTATTTCTTATCTGAACAGTGTTCTTCGTTTTCAGATAGCTGTAACTCAACATCTCAGACGCTTCGTTCTCTTATTTCATGTCGTCTATAATTCACTTCGATACAATGCTGTGCCAGAAATATAAATTCTCAGAAAATTTTTTTGGCGAGATGTACGCTTCTGTTGTAGTGCTAGTCCACTTCTTATAACCTCCTGTTCCTGCGTCATTCGTTACTTTCCTTCAAAAGTAGTGGAGTTCCTTCACTACGTCTACCACATGGTCCCCAATTTTGATACGAAACTTCTCATTTTCCTCATTTCGTCTATTTCTCATTACTTCCGTCTTTCTTTGGTTTACTCTCAGTCCATATTTTGTGTTCGTTATACTATTCCTTACTTCAACAGTCCCTTTAATATTCCATCTCAGTCACCAGGTTAGCAATTTCCCCAGCTAATCTAATATTTCCCGGAAGATACCGTTTATTTCTGTCATTTCTCCTTCGATGTGTGGATTGAACATTAGGGGTGAACAACTGTATACCTTCTTTACGCTTTTTTTTAACCTGAGCTCTTCTCTTGATTCCTGCACTTGCAGTATAATACTCATTCTCCCCACAGGTTATTTTTTTTAGAATTACAAATACTTTGCGTAATTTTAATGTATTGCCGTTTCAAAAACTTATGTCGTATTTAACAGAGCGTAGCCAGTCTAGATCCTGGAAACGGGAACAAAAACACTCTCAATTAATATATCTGGAGAATTTGCCACTCATCGCTGGTCACTCCTGAGTATGGAAGAAATGCTGCAGACTGGAACTTTTCTTCTGAATCAGGAAGCGTCCTCTGTTAGTGGCAAGTAAAGCCATTGGGTTCAGCTGTGGTCGGAGAAATATCTGGGATGCACAAAACCAAATCCTGGTGCCCAGCTGAATCAGGAACCAACCCAAATGACCATGCAGATTAATTGGAAACAAGGGTACCGTCACGCAACGGAAAACGTCTTATTTAAATGAATATTAATAGGGGTGATCCAGTTAAGTATGACACGAGGGTGTACCACACCATTCACATAGACATGTTAATGGGAGGAGGTATCTTCCAGCTCTGAATGGAAGCAAATGGTCAGTATAACAAATAGATATGCTGACTTTGAACATGAAATGTACCCACTCACATATTAAAAAGAACTATTAATAATCGGACAAGGGAATACAACTCAGAGTATAACCTTGGCACAGGCGGGTAGGGAGAGTAAAACATAGTTATGTCAGTACTTCGTGGACACGGTGGGTGACTGAGTATGTAGAAAGTATATGGAAAAATATGAGCGAACAGTAGCAAGCTGCCAAAAATGCGCATTGAAAGCAAAAAGCAACTTTAATATCGTCTACTCAGCTGTTGAAGGGAGCGAGTTACACTCATTTCTAGGCCGTTCAGCGGCCGCAACGATGTGCCATCTTACCAACCGCGCAATGCTTAAATAAACAGACTGGCAGAGGTAGGAAGATGTGATTTCAGCCCTCCTTTTGTACTTAATGCTAAGTACAGACATCTTTCCAGTGACAGCAAGCCCCGTTTCGTCCATAATGTCTCCTGTCCTAACCCGAGGTATTTACAGTCGAGTGTTTCCTCTGTAACAACTTGACAAGAAGTGTGTTCTCCAAGAGCCATCTGAAACTCGACTGTCTTGCTATCAGAACTGGAACTCACTGCCAGTGAGAGTGGAGATTCCGAAATCTGATGAATGAAAAATACATACCCTGTGTTAAAGAATTCCCCTACTCTTTTCTATCTCGTTATATTTCAGCCAGTCGCTCAGACATGGCCAGTTGGAGCCAGGAGACTACTCTCACTCCATGGGATGAACCTGGAAAGGACAAACGAACGTCTCTGCACATATGCACAGCACAAAAGCGTGGACGCTGGCAAAAATGACAGCGTGAGCCAATCAGGAGTCTGAATTTCGAAGCTTAAACTGTATGTTACACCGAAGAACGTAACGAACATTCATATGCCTTCAGAGAAGCTGTGCTTGCCTAGAGCTATTATCTGGCTAAAAGGGCTTCTGCGAGGAATTCGATATTTCCATCGACAGAGGAATGTGCGTTCCTCATCCCTTCTACAGATCGTGCTGGGGTATGATAAATCCAGGCTCGCGCCCTGCAAGCGAGCCTCTGCCCAAAGAATTGCATTTTTGTAGCGGTAAATTCCTCTTAAATCTGGCCCTTATCACGGGCATCTAACTCGCGAGCCGTGAGGCCTATGAAACCTCCGACAACTACATCAAAAAAGCAAAAGAAACAGCGAGGCGAAAAATAGTCATTGGCGATGCCAATCCAGACCTGCAATTACAGAGCAGTATATGTTGTTGTAGTCTTCAGTCCTGAGACTGGTTTGATGCAGCTCTCCATGCTACTCTATCCTGTGCAAGCTTCTTCATCTCCCAGTACCTACTGCAACCTACATCCTTCTGAATCTGCTTAGTGTATTGATCTCTTGGTCTCCCTCTACGATTTTTACCCTCCACGCTGCCCTCCAATGCTAAATTTGTGATCCCCTGATGCCTCAAAACATGTCCTACCAACCGATCCCTTCTTCTAGTCAAGTTGTGCCACAAACTTCTCTTCTCCCCAATCCTATTCAATACCTCCTCATTAGTTACGTGATCTACCCACCTTATCTTCAGCATTCTTCTGTAGCACCACATTTCGAAAGCTTCTATTCTCTTCTTGTCCAAGCTGGTTATCGTCCATGTTTCACTTCCATACATGGCTACACTCCATACAAATACTTTCAGAAACGACTTCCTGACACTTAAATCTATACTCGATGTTAACAAATTTCTCTTCTTCAGAAACGATTTCCTTGCCATTGCCAGTCTACATTTTATATCCTCTCTACTTCGACCATCATCAGTTATTTTACTCCCTAAATAGCAAAACTCCTTTACTACTTTAAGTGTCTCACTTCCTAATCTAATCTCCTCAGCGTCACCCGATTTAATTAGACTACATTCCATTATCCTCGTTTTGCTTTTGTTGATGTTCATCTTATATCCTCCTTTCAAGACACTGTCCATTCCGTTCAGCTGCTCTTCCAAGTCCTTTGCTGTCTCTGACAGAATTACAATGTCATCGGCAAACCTCAAAGTTTTTACTACTTCTCCATGAATTTTAATACCTACTCCGAATTTTTCTTTTGTTTCCTTTACTGCTTGCTCAATATACAGATTGAATAACATCGGGGAGAGGCTACAACCCTGTCTCACTCCTTTCCCAACCACTGCTTCCCTTTCATGCCCCTCCACTCTTATAACTGCCATCTGGTTTCTGTACAAATTGTAAATAGCCTTTCGCTCCCTGTATTTTACCCCTGCCACCTTCAGAATTTGAAAGAGAGTATTCCAGTTAACGTTGTCAAAAGCTTTCTCTAAGTCTACAAATGCTAGAAACGTAGGTTTGCCTTTTCTTAATCTTTCTTCTAAGATAAGTCGTAGGGTTAGTATTGCCTCACGTGTTCCAACATTTCTACGGAATCCAAACTGATCTTCCCCGAGGTCCGCTTCTACCAGTTTTTCCATTCGTCTGTAAAGAATTCGCGTTAGTATTTTGCAGCTGTGACTTATTAAACTGATAGTTCGGTAATTTTCACATCTGTCAACACCTGCTTTCTTTGGGATTGGAATTATTATATTCTTCTTGAAGTCTGTGGTTATTTCGCCTGTCTCATACATCTTGCTCACCAGATGGTAGAGTTTTGTCAGGACTGGCTCTCCCAAGGCCATCAGTAGTTCTAATGGAATGTTGTCTACTCCCGGGGCCTTGTTTCGACTCAGGTCTTTCAGTGCTCTGTCAAACTCTTCACGCAGTATCTTATCTCCCATTTCATCTTCATCTACATCCTCTTCCATTTCCATAATATTGTCCTCAAGTACATCGCCCTTGTATAAACCCTCTATATACTCCTTCCACCTTTCTACCTTCCCTTCTTTGCTTAGAACTGGGTTGCCATCTGAGCTCTTGATATTCATACAAGTGGTTCTCTTCTCTCCAAAGGTCTCTTTAATTTTCCTGTAGGCAGTATCTATCTTACCCCTAGTGAGACAAGCCTCTACATCCTTACATTTGTCCTCTAGCCATCCCTGCTTAGCCATTTTGCACTTTCTGTCGATCTCATTTTTGAGACGTTTGTATTCCCTTTTGCCTGCTTCATTTACTGCATTTTTATATTTTCTCCTTTCATCAATTAAATTCAATATTTCTTCTGTTACCCAAGGATTTCTATTAGCCCTCGTCTTTTTACCTACTTGATCCTCTGCTGCCTTCACTACTTCATCCCTCAGAGCTACCCATTCTTCTTCTACTGTATTTCTTTCCCCCATTCCTGTCAATTGTTCCCTTATGCTCTCCCTGAAACTCTGTACAACCTCTGGTTCTTTCAGTTTATCCAGGTCCCATCTCCTTAAATTCCCACCTTTTTGCAGTTTCTTCAGTTTCAATCTGCAGTTCATAACCAATAGATTGTGGTCAGAATCCACATCTGCCCCTGGAAATGTCTTACAATTTAAAACCTGGTTCCTAAATCTCTGTCTTACCATTATATAATCTATCTGATACCTATTAGTATCTCCAGGATTCTTCCAGGTATACAACCTTCTTTTATGATTCTTGAACCAAGTGTTAGCTATGATTAAGTTATGCTCTGTGCAAAATTCTACAAGGCGGCTTCCTCTTTCATTTCTTCCCCCCAATCCATATTCACCTACTATGTTTCCTTCTCTCCCTTTTCCTACTGACGAATTCCAGTCACCCATGACTATTAAATTTTCGTCTCCCTTCACTACCTGAATAATTTCTTTTATCTCGTCATACATTTCATCAATTTCTTCATCATCTGCAGAGCTAGTTGGCATATAGACTTGTACTACTGTAGTAGGCATGGGCTTTGTGTCTATCTTGGCCACAATAATGCGTTCACTATGCTGTTTGTAGTAGCTAACCCGCACTCCTATTTTTTTATTCATTATTAAACCTACTCCTGCATTACCCCTATTTGATTTTGTATTTATAACCCTGTAATCACCCGACCAAAAGTCTTGTTCCTCCTGCCATCGAACTTCACTAATACCCACTATATCTAACTTTAACCTATCCATTTCCCTTTTTAAATTTTCTAACCTACCTGCCCGATTAAGGGATCTGACATTCCATGCTCCGATCCGTAGAATGCCAGTTTTCTTTCTCCTGATAACGACGTCCTCCTGAGTAGTCCCCGCCCGGAGATCCGAATGGGGGACTATTTTACCTCCGGAATATTTTACCCAAGAGGACGCCATCATCATTTAATCATACAGTAAAGCTGCATGGCAAGGTAATTTGCATATCATCCTCAGAAGTATCTCGATGCACAGTTTCAGAAAAAATAACCACGTTACAAAGCGTCTACCTTGCTGTTACCTGACTCGTCTTTACAAAGATGCAGGTGTTGAAGTTCAGACTGTAGGTGACCGTCGTCAGAAATAAACTTCTCCCTGTATGCCAACGTACACATCATGATAAAAAATATTTGTATTCAAATACATGTTAGTATGAGTTTGTATCCTATACAACGAATTTTTAAGTCGATTATTTGCCTTCAAATGGTTCAAATGGCTCTGAGCACTATGGGACTCAACTGCTGAGGTCATTAGTCCCCTAGAACTTAGAACTAGGTAAACCTAACTAACCTAAGGACATCACAAACATCCATGCCCGAGGCAGGATTCGAACCTGCGACCGTAGCGGTCTTGCGGTTCCAGACTGCAGCGCCTTTAACCGCACGGCCACTTCGGCCGGCCATTTGCCTTCCGCTCCACTAGTATACCCAATAAAGGTAGTATACCAGAATGAAATTTTCACCCTGCAGCGGAGTATGCACTGATTCTGAAACTTCCTGGCAGATTAAAACTGTGTGCCGGACCGAGACTCGAACTCGGCACCTTTGCCTTTCGCGGTCAAGTGCTATACAATCTGAGCTACCCAAGCACGACTCACGACCCGTCCTCACAATTTTTCTTCCGCCATTACCTCGTCTCCTACCTTCCAAACTTCATAGAAATTCTCCTGCGAAACTTGCAGGACTAGCACTACTGGAAGAAAGGATATTGCGGAGACAAGGCTTAGCCACAGCCTAGGGGAAGTTTCCAGAATGAAATTTTCACTCTGAAGCGGAGTGTGCGTTGATTTTGAAACTTCCTGGCAGATTAAAACTGTGTGCCGGACCGACACTCGAACTCGGGACCTCTGCCTTTCGCGGGCAAGTGCTCTAACATCTGAGCTACCCAAGCGCTAGTCACGACCCGTCCTCACAATTTTACTTCCGCGATAGTAAGGACGGGTCGTGAGTCGTGCTTGGGTAGCTCAGATGGTAGAGCACTTGCGCGCGAAAGGCAAAGGTTCCGAGTTCGAGTGTCGGTCCGGCACACAGTTTTAATCTGCCAGTAAGTTTCAAGGTAGTATACCATTCCTCTCCATTTAATAATTCAAGACAAAAAGTAGATCTGCTACCATATTGACCTTAAATGGTAACCCCTTGTCTTGATAGGCAAAATAATTTTATTTCCCATCGTACATTTTCGGAAAATCTCGTCATCAGATCTGTGGTGTGAAATTTAAGATACGATTTATTTAATGTACTCTAACAAAAAGAAAGACGCACCATGAAGAAATGATCCGAGTGGGACGGAAATCGGTAGATGTGATGCACATGTACGTACAAACAAATGATTACAATTTCAGAAACATGGATGATGGATTTGATCCACCTCTGGCCCTTATGCAAGCAGTTATTCGACTTGACATTGATTGACAGAGTTGTTGGATGTTCTCCTGAGGGATATTGTGCCAAATTCTGTCCAACTGCACGTTACATCGTCATAATCACGAAGTGTAGAAGGACCCTTCCTATAATGTTCCAAATGTTCTCAAATGGGCAGAGATCCGATGACGTTGCTGGCCAAGCACTAAGACAAGCAATAGAAATTCTAGCTGTGTGTAGGCGGGCATTACCTTGCTGAAAAAATGGTTCAAATGGCTCTGAGCACTATGGGACTTAACATCTTAGGTCATCAGTCCCCTATAACTTAGAACTACTTAAACCTAACTAACCTAAGGACATCACACACATCCATGCCCGAGGCATGATTCGAACCTGCGACCGTAGCAGTCCCGCGGTTCCGGACTGCAGCGCCTAGAACCGCACGGCCACCGCGGCCGGCTTACCTCGCTGAAATGTAAGACTGAGGTGGGTTGTCATGAAGGGAAACAAAACGAATTATGACACGTAAAGTAAGAGATTTTTTCCATATTAAGTTAGGTATAACACGATCTTAACACACACAACCAACACTGAAATCGAATCGCTGAATGTGAAACCCGCTGCGTAATCTTTCCTTGGATACAGAATGAACACACACGTTACTATGACAGGGGATTGACAAAAATACGGAAATATCACAAACTCATCACATTTTACGTTGCTCCCCCATTCTTCTATCCATCACTGCCAACCGCCATCCATTTCACATCTATTGCTGACTGTTGCAAGTCTTCATGGAGGCCATCCCTCCTGCTCTTCCTTGGTCTTGCTGGGGGTCTCCGGTCTGTGGAGATAAAATCCTAAAATCAATGAGCTTCCACGGCCACCTGTCGTCGTTCATCCGAGGTACGTCTTCAACCCACTTTAGTCACTTGCATCTTGTGATTCCTGCTATATTGGCGCTCGGTACAGTTCGTCTAGCTCATGGTTGTGTCTGAAACTCCGTTCATCGGTTTTTGCGTCCAACACTGGACCAAAAATTTTCCGCATCACTTTTCTCTCAAATATGAGAAGTTTATGAAAGACCTGCTTTCGGATACCCCACGTCTCACAGCCTTACAGAGCTAGGGGTTGGATCAGGATTTCATATAGCCAAATGTTGAACTGTCTCGAGAGACACTTGGACTGAAGCAGCTGTGTTATGATGTAGAAGGATCGGTTTCCTGCCTGTATCCTGGCATTGATCTGTATTTTGTAAGACGATTTCTCCGCGAATAGCACTCCTCAATTAAAGGTCTTAATTTGAGGAAGAAATTTCGGATACTGAAAGTTTGAAAGCTTGGTCTAGGGGTAACATCTTTAATTAGTAATTAAAACGTCCTCGATCTGACGTTCGAAGGACGCCACTGTTTAAATTTTGTTAATTAATTAATTAATAACCAGAATTAGTGGCCGAAGACTTCAGGCATAAGAGGTCACCCTCATTCTGCCAACGCCTTTGTCCAAGAGGACGGAGCAGCGGACAGACGTTGAGGCCATTCTGTTGTGCTTAGGGTAGGAAACTGCCCCTAAAGGCGGAAGAATCAGCAGTGATCAACGGAATGAAGATCCAGAAGGCAATGGAAAACACTGCATTACAGACACACAACGTGTATCCACAGGACATGTGGCCTGTAATTGAAAAAGTATCATGATGATCTCTCCATTGGCAAAAGATTCCGGAATAGTTCCCCATTCGGAGCTCCGGGAGGGGGCTGCCAAGGTATAACTGGAGAAGGATACGTTATGAATAGGAAGGTAGGGCAGAGAGTGTATTACTGCGAAGAATTCAGTGATAGAGTTGTTCTTATCACAATCGATAGCAAACCAACACCGACAACGATAGTTCAGGTATACATGGTGACGCCGCAAGCTGAAGCTGAGGAAATAGGGAAAGTATATGAGAGTATTTAAAGGGTAATAGAGTATGTAAAGCGAGATGAGACTCTAATAGTCAGGGGGGACTGGAATGCGGATGTAGGGAAATGAGTAGAAGATATGGTCACAGGAGAATATGGGCTTGGGATAAGGAGTGAGAGAGGAGAAAGACTACTTGAGGTCTAAAATGAATTTCAAATAGTAACAGCGAATACTCTGTTCAAGAATCGCAAGAGGAGGAAGTATACGTGAGAAAGGGCAGGTGATACGGGAAGATGTCAGTTAGATTACATCATGGTCAGACAGAGATTCCGGAATCGGATACTGGATTTTAAGGCGTACCAAGTAGCAGATATAAACTCAAGTCACAAGGAAGCAGTGATGAAGAGTAGGCTGAAGTTTAAGAGATTAGTCAACAAGAATCAATACGCAAAGAAGTGGGATACAGAAGTATGACGAGATACGCTTGAAGATCTTTAAGATTATAGATACAACAACAAGGAATAGTTCAGTAGGCAGTACAGTCAAAGAGGAATGGACATCTCTAAAAAGGGCGATCACAGAAGATGAAAACGAAAACATAAGTACAACGAAGATAACTGCGAAGAAACTATGGGTAAACAGAAGAAATATTCATCTGATCGATGAAAGAAGGAAGTACAAAAATGTTCATGGAAATTAGGGGAATACAGAAATATAAGTCGCTGAGAAATGAAATAAACAGGAATTGCAGGGAAGCTAAGACGAAAAGGCTGCATGAAAAATGTGAAGAAAACAAAAAAAAAAAAATGATTGTCGAAAGGACTGACTCAGCATACATGAAAGTCAAAATAACCTTCGGTGAAATTAAAAACAAGGATGGTAACATTAATAGTGCAATGGGAATACCACTGTTAAATGCAGAGGAGGGAGCGGATACGTGGAAAAAGTACGCTGAAGGCCTCCATGAAGAGAAATATTTGTCTGATGTGGTAGAAGAAGGAACAGCAGTCGATTTAGAAGAGATAGGGGATCCAGTATTAGAACGAGAAATTAAAAGAGCTTTGGAGAACTTAGCATCAAATAAGGCAGAAGGGTTAGCTAACATTCCATTAGAATTTCTAAAATCATTGGCGAAGTGGCAACAAAACGACTATTGACGTTGGTATGCAGAATTTATGAGTATGGCGACATAACATTTGACATTCGGAAACCAGAAGGAGAATATTTGCTCGCCGGTTTGTACGGGAAAGGGTAGCCCAGCAGTGTGTTCTACCTACAGTTAAACACGGCGGACGTTCTATTATGATTTGGGGATGTTTTGCGGGAGATAGAGTTGGCGACATTGTGAAAATACAATGATGTATGGTAAGCAGATATCATCTGCGTACGCTAGATACGACAGATTCCTCCAGTTGGCTTTGATCCGTTCAAAACTCTGTTTAAAAGTCTCACGTTTGATCTTCTCAAGGACAGAACTGAACAGGGTAGGAGATGAACCATTTCCTTGCCTGAGATCCGTCACTATTTCAAAGTCAGCTGTTAGTCAGTTTTTCATCTTTACCTTACGGCATGTTTCACTCAGGCAGATTTTTACCAGGTTGATGAGCTTCTGTGGCATCTCCAACTCTTCTAGACCACTTGTGGTGTACGCAGTAATCGGATTTCTTGAAACCCAAAAAAAGTGTGTAGTTCTTTACGTATTATCTCAGTTTTTCAGTGAGTTGTCGGAGAACGAAGTTGTGATCCACTGTTAACAACCATGGCCGAAAACCTCCCTGATATTCACCAGTTGCTGATTCTGCCAAGGTCTGAGTTCTATGAACGACACACTTGAGCAGAATATTGTAGCATACATTAAGCAGGACGATTCATCGTTTCAGTTTGTCACCCTTCTTATAGACAGGATAGATCAGAGCCGCATTCCATTCTCTTGGTACTTCTTCTTTGGTACAGTTATTTGTATCAACCGGTGTAGTCTTTCTGCAAGTTTCTCGCCTCCTACCTGGATCATGTCTGCCTGTATTCCGTCTTCCCCTTGGCTCTTGTTCTTCTTAAGCCATTTGAGTAGCTTTTTGATCCAATCCAACGTGATTAGAAACTGTAAATTGAGGAGTTGGTTGAAGTACTCCTTCCATTCTTCGTCGGATATCACTATCGTTGGTCAATATTTTATCTTCTGAATGTTTGAAAAACTACTTTCTGGCCTCGTACCCTTTACCAAGAACTTCACCATATGGAACAAAAAAAAATGGTTCAAATGGCTCTGAGCACTATGGGACTTCTGAGGTCATCAGTCCCCTAGAACTTAGAACCACTTAAACCTAACTAACCTAAGGACATCACACACATCCATGCTCGAGGCAGGATTCGAACCTGCGACCGTAGCGGCCGCGCGGCTCCAGACTGTAGGGCCTAGAATGGCTCGGCCACCCTGTCTGGCTATGGAACATTTCCCTGGTCATGTTTCCTCTAAAGTCTGCTTTCGCCTGAACGATGATGTCCTTAACATACTTTGTCTTTGCTCTTCTAAATGTTGCTTTGGTAGTTCTTCGAACCTCCTCAAATTAAGCTTTACCCTGCATCAGACATGTCTTCTGCAGCCTCTTTCTCATGGCTTTCTGCCTCTGTTCCAAAGCATCAGCGCATTCCTTCCCAAACCAGATCTTCTAGCCAACTGGATTTCTCTTCGCATGTGTTTTATTCCAGTCTTTGATCACAATACCAATTCTTTAGACGATGACCCGTTTCAATCCGTAATGACCTTCCTCGGATCTTTTTTTACACCATGCCCTAAAGTGATTAGGCCAGTTGCAATAATGACTGTGTGGACGGTGTGGCTCATTCTACACCTTATTTTAGATCTATATGACGATGCTGTGCTGATTATATTTATGTTTTGACGATGCCACTATGGCCTTACCACTTTAGGACATGATGTAAAAAAGATCTGAGGATGGTCATTACGGACTGAAACCGGTCATCTTCTAAAGAATTGATATTGTGATCAAAGACTGGAATAAAACACATTTGACAGTATTGCATCACTGTTTGTATACGCGACCATGTCGCAGTTGGTGGGTTTCTCTTGACTGTTTCCTTTGCTGCGTCAGTCACGGAACTTCTGATATCTCCCCGTATTTGATCAGGGTCTTCAATGCCGCCCCATTCATCAAGTATTTCGAAACGGTTGTTAAGTTGCAGTTGATATTCGGTCTTTATTGCTTTATCTTTTAGCCTTTCAGCATGGTATTTGACAGCCTTCTCTAATTTATCCCTGGTACTTACTGCACACTGTAGTTGTAACATGCGTCTGACCAGTAAATAGTCACTTCCACGCTCAACACACACGTCTGACACACATCTTTGGGTCTTACACCGATGGCTATCTGATCTATCTGGTTTACTGTCCTCCCATTTGGTAACAACCAGATTGCTTTATGTATCTCTTTAAAAAAAATGGTTCAAATGGCTCCGAGCTCTATGGGACTCAACATCTTAGGTCATCAGTCCCCTAGAACTTAGAACTACTTAAACCTAACCAACCTAAGGACATCACACACACCCATGCCCGAGGCAGGATTCGAACCTGCGACCGTAGCAGTCCCGCGGTTCCGGACTGCAGCGCCAGAACCGCTAGACCACCGCGGCCGGCTGTATCTCTTTAAACTGGAAGTTTGTGCTGAAGTCGAATAGACCTGTTGATGTGGCGAAGCTAATGAATCTCATATCATTATCGTTGCTTTGCTCATGTAGGCTGTGTCTTCCTATTTTCTCTTTGTATAGTTTTTCTTTCCAAGTTGTAGCACTCAAATCATCGATGACAATACTCAAGTGTCCTTTACTATGTTATCCAGTACTTCTTCCAGATGCACATAGAACTCATCTTTCACTTCAGCCGTATTTAATTCGTAGGGAGTATGACAGTTCACAAAAGATGTCATGTTTGCGTTCACCGTTAAGACAGTACCATGCATAATACGTTGTAGGAAAACCGTTGGGGTTGAAAATAGCCTCCAGTCATCTAGCAACGTTTAAATACAGGTCCTGTGTGATTACAATGGAATCTTATATATGCCATAGTAGCAAGTTCAGATAACGACGATGAAGGTGTATAGCGATCAAGCACGATTCTCTACAAAGCAGATCACAAAGGCTCAATATTACTGAGATCTGGTGACTGTGGAGGTCAGGGGAGAAGCGACAATTCCCTCTTGTGCTCAAGAAATCAGCGCTGGATGAAACGAGCTGTGTGAACTGGGGTTCTGTCGTCCTGGAACGCAGCCCCACCATATGGGAACAAACATTGTATCACGGAATGTACGTAATCAGCCAAAATAGTCACATAATCCTTGGCAGTAATGTGACCTTGCAAAGTAAACATGGGACCCGGGGAATACCACGATACGGGCCCCCAAATCGTTGCTGAACCCCTGCCATGTGTCAGTCTCGGAATGTAAACTCGGCCACAAGTTGGAAACAGTGCGGAACAAGACCTATCCGACCAAATGACATTCTTCCATCGCTCCATAGTCGTGTTATACGTGGGAGTGTGCCACGCAGTTCTGCAGTTAGTTTTGCAGTTGTAGCCCACTTCTTTTTCGAAGTCGTCATGATTACTCATCACATACTTTTGTCCGCGTGGTGACTTAGCAGATAATGTTTCTCTACTTTTGAACCATCGAACACTTAGGCCACCTTAGTGACGGAAGTGCCCACAATACGAACACCAGCAATTTAATCACTTTCGAATTCATTCAGCTCCAATATAATGCACTCACAACTATACAGAACATTGCTCTGACCACGACTGATAATCGTAACATATTGAGGCAACCGCACACATCCCGTCCGTGGTCAAACACGCTAGAGCAACCTGCAAGGGTGATTAGCATCTGCATGTATGTTAAAGCATGCATTCACGGAGTTTCCATATTTTTGTCCAACCCACGTACCTGCTTTATGCGGATGCGCTGAAATCCTTATCGTTTTCATGGCAAAGTGCGTAGTACTCTCCATGCCACCTTCTTAGTATAACAATCTTAATGTCCAGTTGTCTATCTTCTATCGTGCCGGAAGATTGTTGGCAATGACAATAGTGGAAATATCATTTACATCGATCATAACAAGGCGGAATACCCCAATACAAAACTGCTTACTGCTTCGTTAGCGAACTATTCCGCAGAAGACTGGCTTCGTCAACCTGCTTGATTTTCCATGAACCTCGATGGGACTCCTCATAGGTCACGGCATTGCAAGTTCATGTACACAGAAAGTTGAGAGAAGTAAGGAACAAGAGAAACCGAAAGGTGTGTCACTGAGGGGCTGACCTCGGCTTTATGAGGGCTAAGTTGAAAGAGAAAAGACGTTGCGGACATTACGACAATGAAAACCAGACCGAGAGCTGCCTTGTACTACCAGGTGGAATAATTAAATCACGAGACATCGCCAGAATCCTCCGATATCTCCACGGTCCCCATTGCAGACTTGTCTCATTAACATTAAGAGCGATTAAGTCGGCGGGAGAGCGGTCGTGGGAGGAAAAGAAAGGATATCCATTAGGCCTCGCGTCCCCAGTGGTGCCTCCAGACGTCTCTGCCGGTGGCAATGGCCTCTTCCGGTGACGCGGAGTGCGGAAGCAGACTGACGAGATTACGGGCCACTTGCCCCTAACGGCGGAGTATGTGTGGGAACGGCGAGGGTAAACAAGAAATGCGAGGAGGCGATTCCCGCTTGGCGCGCTAGAGGAAACCCTTCGCCGGCGGAAGAAAGAAGAGCGGCGCGAGGGAGAGGGATGGTGGGTGGGGGAGTGGGGACGGGGGGCTAGAAAGATCCATTGGGCGGGCTTTTAATTACGTAATTCGGCCGGAGGTCGCGGTGTGGCGCCCTCGCTGGCAGAACGCCAGCGCCCTAAGGAAGAATGTGACCGCAGTCGGGCGCGGCGCGCTAATACCGGAATTTATCAGCGCTCTGATTAAGCCGCAGACGTTCCATTTGCATTTTCCGCTGAGGGGCTTTCAGCGGCCGGCTGGCGCGGCTAAATGATTTGTAAACTGGCGGGCCCTGCGATTAGCCGTCTCGGCGTGCGTGCCTCTGCGACGCATTACACAGGCGCGTCCCCGGAATTACCCCCGGCGTCGACGTCGGCGTCGGCTTTGTGGGCGCCGCGTGCCGAACTCCCGCTCGGGGCTAATGGTATTATTACCCAGGGCTGCGACGAGGCCGCAGGCTGCGGTGGAGCGGCGGCGGTGTAGGCCGCGGGGGTTGAGTCTCGGCTGCAGGTAACAGCTGCTGCAGGCAAAGTGGCACCTCTTTCAACGCCAGCCAAACATGTGACGTGAAAACGCCCTACAACTAGGGCAGAAGGAAACATACAGGGTGAGCATGAGGTTACAAAATGACTTGTTTGGTGGACAAGTATATGGGTACCACTTATCAACTTCTGCATCTGACTATGTCTAAAACACGGAACCACATATCAGTTACACTATTGTAAAATACACTCAAGAACTAAAGAAAATCGTACACCTGCCTAATATCGTGAATGGCCCCCGCGAGCACACGACGTGGCGTGGACTCAACTATCGCCTGAAATAGTGCTGGAGGGAACTGACACCGTGAATCCTGCAGGGCTGTCTATAAATCCGTAAGAGTACGACGGGGTGGAGATCTCTTGTGAACACCAAGTTGCAAGGTATCCCAGATATGCCAAATAATGTTCATGTCTGAGGAATCTAGTGACCAGCTGAAGTATTTAAACTCGGAAGAGTGCCACTCTGTAGCAATTCGGGACGTGTGGAGTGTCGCATTGTCCTGCTGGAATTGCCCAAGTCCGCCGGAATGCGCAATGGACATGAATGGATGCAGGTGATCAGACAGGATGCTTATACACGTGTCACTTGTCAAAGTAGCATCTAGACGCATCAGAGGTCCCATATCACTCCAACTGCACACGTCCCACACCACCTTGAACAGTTCCCTGCTTAAATGTACGGTCCATGGACTCATGAGGTTGTCTCCATACCCGTACACGTCCATAGTTTCGATACAATTTGAAACTAGAGTCGTCCGACCAGAAAACATGTTTCCAGTCATCAACAGTCCAATGTCGATGTTGACGGGCCCAGGCGAGGTGTAATGGTTCAAATGGCTCTAAGCACTATGGGACTTACCATCTGAGGTCATCAGTCCCTTAGAACTTAGAACTACTTACACCTAACTAACCTAAGAATATCATACACATCCATGCCCGAGGCAGGATTCGAACCTGCGACCGTAGCAGCAGCGCCGTTCCGGACTGAAGCGCCTAGAACCGCTCGGCCACAGCGGCCGGCCGAGGTGTAAAGCTTTGTGTCGTACAGTCATCAAGAGTACACTAGTGGGCCTCGAAAGCCCATATCGATGATGTTTCGTTGAATGGTTCTCACGCTGACACTTGCTGAAGGTCCAGCATTGAAATCAGCAGCCGCGCGGGGTAGCCGCTAAGTCTATGGCGTCTTGTCACTGTGCGGGCTGCTCCCCCAATTGAAATCAGCAATTTGCGGAAGGGTTGTACTTCCGCCACGTTGAACGATTCTCTTCAGTCGTCGATGGTCCCTTTCTTGCAGGATGTTTTTGCGGCCGCAGCGATGTCGGACATTTGATCTTTTACCGGATTCCTGATATCCATGGTACACTCGTGAATGGTCGTACGCGAAACTTCATCCCTCCCTCGGAGATTCGCCGGCCGAAGTGGCCGTGCGGTTAAAGGCGCTGCAGTCTGGAACCGCAAGACCGCTACGGTCGCAGGTTCGAATCCTGCCTCGGGCATGGATGTTTGTGATGTCCTTAGGTTAGTTAGGTGTAACTAGTTCTAAGTTCTAGGGGACTAATGACCTCAGCAGTTGAGTCCCATAGTGCTCAGAGCCATTTCCCTCGGAGATGCTGTGCCCCATAGCTCGCGTGCCGATTATAACACCACGCTCAAACTCATTTAAATCTTGACAACCTGCCATTGTAGCAGCAGTAACCGATCTGACAACTGCACCAGATACTTATTGTCTTATATAGGCGTTGCAGACCGGAGCGCCGTATTCTGCCTGTTTTCATATATTTGTATTTGAATACGCATGCCTATACCAGTTTCTTTGGCGGTTCAGTGTATACGCACAGTGGAAATTGAACGATAGTGAGACCCCAGGTAATGAAACTGAAGAAGACATACACTGAGATGACAAAGTCATGGGATAGCAATGTATACATACACAGATGGCAGTAGTATCACATACACAATGTAGAAAAGGGCAATGCATTGCTGAAGCTGTCATTTGTACCTCGGTGATTTCTGTGAAAAGATTTCCCCCGTGATCATGGTCTCACGGCGACAATTTACAGACTTTGAACGCGGAATGGTAGATGGAGCTAGACGTATGGGACATTCAATTTCGGAAATCGTTAGGGAATTCAGTATTCCGATATCCACAGTGTCAAGAGTGTGCCGAGAATTCCAAATTCCGGGCATTACCTCTCACCAAGGACAACGCAGTGGCCGACGGCCTTCACTTAACGACGGAGAGCAGCGGCGTTTGCGTAGAGTTGTCAGTGGAAACAGACCTGTAACACTGCTTGAAATAATCGCTGAAATCATTGTGGGATGTACAACGAACTTATCCGTTGGAAAAGCGCGGTGAAACTGGGCGTTAATGGACTATGGCAGCAGACGACGGACATGAGTGCCTTTGTTAACAGCACGACATCGCCTGTAGGGTTTCTCCTCGGCTCATGACCATATCGGTTGGACCACAGGCGACTGGAAAACCATGGCCTGGTTATACGAGTCCTGACTTCAGTTCAAATGGCTCTGAGCACTATGGGACTTAACTACTGAGGTCATCAGTCCCCTAGAACTTAGAACTACTTAAACCTAACTAACCTAAGGACATCACACACATCCACGCCCGAGGCAGGATTCGAACCTGCGACCGTAGCGGTCACGCGGTTCCAAACTGAAGCGCTTAGAACCGCACGGCCACACCGGCCGGCTGACTTCAGTTGGTAAGAGCTGATGGTAGGGTATAAATGTTGTCCAGACTCCACGAAGCCGTGGATTCAAGTTGCCAACAAGACACTGTGGAAGTTGGTGGTAGCCCCATAATGGGGTGGTCTGTGTTTACATGGAATGGTCCAACTGAATCGATCACTAACTGTTTATGTTAGGCTGCTTGGAGACCATTTGCAGCCATTCATGAACTTCATGTTCCGAAACAAAAATGGAATTTTATGGATGACAATGCACCATGTTTCTGGACCACAACTGTTCACGAATAGTTTGAAGAACATTCTAGACAGAATGAGATTTTCACTCTGCAGCGGAGTGTGCTTTAATATGAAACTTCCTCTCACTTTTCCTCAGGTTCTGGTGGCCAGGAGGGCTTCTCTGAATACGTCTGAGGAACTGATGATGATCGTGAAGCCCTATGACCAGCAGCTTGTGATTCCTTCAGCCACTGACAGATGTTCGGCTTCATGGCAGTAGAAACCTCGGAAACTAGTGTCCCAAGAGACCCCTTCCTTGCGAGAGAAGCTGGAGATAATTGGTGCTTCTCTAGATGAGGGCTGGGGATTGTCCGGCTGAAGTGGCCGTGTGGTTCTGGGCGCTGCAGTCTGGAACCACGAGACCGCTACGGTCGCAGGTTTGAATCCTGCCTCGGGCATGGATGTGTGTGATGTCCTTAGGTTAGTTAGGTTTAACTAGTTCTATGTTCTAGGGGACTAATTACCTTAGAAGTTGAGTCCCATAGTGCTCAGAGCCATTTGAACCATTTTTTTTTTTTTGTTGGGGATTGATGTCCACAATGACTGGGGGGAGGGGGGTAGCATTGCTCCCGAAGTATGTGGGAAGGGAACAATGGGAGAAGGAGACTCTGAGAGAGGACAAGTTACTCTCTCACCTAATTTACATATACAGAAAATTATCAAAAATTTTGTTACAACCTTATGCACCTTGAGTGAGACTCTAGAAAGTTAACAGCCTGAGCAGACATTGATGGAGCCTGGTAATGTGCTAAAATCATGAGGTATTTTTATGGTTCTTAGCTTCCAGAAACGACATGTTGGAAGTTGAAAGCAATTGGCCACGAGCCCATCCCTCGGCATATCTTGTCAGACAGGCCCACAGCCATACAGGACAGACAGAGCAGCCCCTAGTGAAGATAGGTCTCCAGCAGAACAATACCGAGCTACCTGCCACAGCCCAGCGGAGGGCTGGGCTGGGGGTGACAGACTGAAGGGACGCATCTACTCAGTGGGCATTGTGTGCAGAGCCACACAAAATAAAAAATTCACAAGTTTTTGTTTCGCCGAAACTGCAAATAGGCCTGTAACCCATTTCCATTGGTAGCCTTGGTTGTATAAAAAACTCTGGCATCAGAGAAACGTTTAGAGATAGAATCTTTATTACACCTCATAGATAGGACCAACATGCTCCAAGGCACAGGCGATTTAGATAAAGACCTTTAAGATTGTATCTGTTCACTTGTTGCTACAGGAAGCGACAAGACTTAAGAAAAAACCATCTTCCCCCTCTGCAAAAACTTAAAAAATCCAGTAATTGGTGGTTTCTTTTTTTTTTCGGAGATGCAGGTTTCTTAACTCTTGTGCTGGTTCGACATGAGTTTGTGCTGCCATATAGGAGAAGAGAAATTTGGAAATTTTAGGTAAGCTTCTATGGGACCAAACTGCTGTGGTCATCAGTCCCTAGACTTACACACTACTTAATCTAACTTTTTTTTAACGACCTTATACTAAGGACCACATACACACACCCATGTCCGAGAGGACTCAAACCTCCGATGGGAGGAGCTGCACGAACCGTGACAAGGTGCCTCTGACCGCATGGCTTCTCTGGACAATGGATGGGAGATTTAGCGCCTCTAAAGCCCTGTGATTGGCTCAAGACGGGGTGAAGGCGATGTCGTTCGTGCACTTTGCGAGAAAACAGAATTTTTTTTATCAGGAGGGGTGTGAAGCACTTGGGTTCTGCACTTCGGTCTGGAAGCATCTTCTGGTCGAAGCTCTGGCATGTGTGGTTGGTGCTTGAGACCTGTCCTGAGGCTGACTTCACTTGCAAGTAGTTAGAGTAGAGAGCCTGTGGTGAAGTTCTTACTGTACCGACAGTGTGACTTCAAACGTCTTGGACTACTCGTTTACTGTTGTTGTTGTTGTTGTTGTCTTCAGTCCTGAGACAGGTTTGATGCAGCTCTCCATGCTACTCTGTCCTGTGCAAGCTTCTTCATCTCCCAGTACTTACTGCAACCTACATCCTTCTGAATCTGCTTAGTGTATTCATCTCTTGGTCTCCCTCTACGATTTTTACCCTCCACGCTGCCCTCCAATGCTAAATTTGTGATCCCTTGATGCCTCAGAACATGTCCTACCAACCGGTCCCTTCTTCTTGTCAAATTGTGCCACAAACTCCTTTTCTCCCCTATTCTATTCAATACCTCCTCATTAGTTATGTGATCTACCCATCTAATCTTCAGCATTCTTCTGTAGCACTACATTTCGAAAGCTATTCTCTTGTTGTCCAAACTATTTATCGTCCATGTTTCACTTCCATACATGGCTACACTCCATACAAATACTTTCAGAAACGACTTCCTGACACTTAAATCTATACTCGATGTTAAAAAATTTCTCTTCTTCAGAAACGCTTTCCTTGCCATTTCCAATCTACATTTTATACTCTCTCTGCTTCAACCATCATCAGTTATTTTGCTCCCCAAATAGCAAAACACCTTTACTACTTTAAGTGTCTCATTTCCTAATCTAATTCCCTCAGCATCACCCGACTTTTCGACTACATTCCATTATCCTCGTTTTGCTTTTGTTGATGTTCATCTTATACCCTCCTTTCAAGACACTGTCCATTCCGTTCAACTACTCTTCCAAGTCCTTTGCTGTCTCTGATAGAATTACAACGTCTTCGGGAACCTCAACGTTTTTATTACTTCTCCATGGACTTTAATACCCACTCCGAATTTTTCTTTTGTTTCCTTTACTGCTTGCTCAATATACAGATTGAATAACATCGGGGACAGGCTACAACCCTGTCTCACTCCCTTCGCAACCGCTGCTTCCCTTTCATGTCCCTCGACTCTTATAACTGCCATCTGGTTTCTGCACAAATTGTAAATAGCCTTTCGCTCCCTGTATTTTACCCCTGCCACCTTCAGAAATTGAAAGAGAGTATTCCAGTCAACATCGTCAAAAACTTTCTCTAAGTCTACAAATGCTAGAAACGTAGGTTTGCCTTTTCTTAATCTAGCTTCTAAGATAAGTCGTAGGGTCAGTATTGCCTCACGTGTTCCAACATTTCTGCGGAATCCAAACTGATCTTCCCCGAGGTCGGCTTCTACCAGTTTTTCCATTCGTCTGTAAATAATTCGCGTTAGTATTTTGCAGCTGTGACTTATTAAACTGATAGTTCGGTAATTTTCACATCTGTCAACACCTTCTTTCTTTGGGATTGGAATTATCATATTCTCCTTGAAGTCTGAGGGTATTTCGCCTGTCTCATACATCTTGCTCACCAGATGGTAGAGTTTTGTCAGGACTGGCTCTCCCAAGGCCATCAGTAGTTCCAATGGAATGTTGACTACTCCCGGGGCCTTGTTTCCACTCAGGTCTTTCAGTGCTCTGTCAAACTCTTCACGCAGTATCGTATCTCCCATTTCATCTTCATCTACATCCTCTTCCATTTCCATAATATTGTCCTCAAGTACATCGCCCTTGTATAGACCCTCAATATACTCCTTCCACCTTTCTGCTTTCCCTTCTTTGCTTAGAACTGGGTTTCCATCTGAGCTCTTGATATTCATACAAGTGGCTCTCTTTTCTCCAAAGGTCTCTTTAATTTTCCTGTAGGCTGTATCTATCTTACCCCTAGTGAGATAAGCCTCTACATCCTTACATTTGTCCTCTAGCCATCCCTGCTTAGCCATTTTGCACTTCCTGTAGATCTCGTTTTTGAGACGTTTGTATTCCCTTTTGCCTGCTTCATTTACTGCGTTTTTATATTTTCTCCTTTAATCAATTAAATTCAATATTTCTTCTGTTATCCAAGGATTTCTACTAGCACTCGTCTTTTTACCTACTTGATCCTCTGCTGCCTTCACTACTTCATCCCTCAGAGCTACCCATTCTTCCTCTACTGTATTTCTTTCCCCCACTCATGTCAATTGTTCCCTTATGCTCTCCCTGAAACTCTGTACAACCTCTAGTTTAGTCAGTTTATCCAGGTCCCATCTCCTTAAATTCCCACCTTTTTGCAGTTTCTTCAGTTTTAATCTACAGTTCATAACCAACAGATTGTGGTCAGAGTTCACATCTGCCCCTGGAAATGTCTTACAATTTAAAACCTGGTTCCTAAATCTCTGTCTTACCATTATATAATCTATCTAATACCTTCTAGTATCTCCAGGGTTCTTCCATGTATACAACCTTCTTTCATGATTCTTGAACCAAGTGTTAACTATGATTAAGTTATGCTCCGTGCAAAATTCTACCAGACGGCTTCCTCTTTCATTTCTCTCCCCCAATCCATATTCTCTCCCTTTTCCTACTCTCGAATTCCAGTCACCCATAACTATTAAATTTTCGTCTCCCTTCACTACCTGAATAATTTCTTTTATCTCATCATACATTTCATCAATTTCTTCATCATCTGCAGAGCTAGTTGGCATATAAACGTGTACTACTGTAGTAGGCATGGGCTTCGTGTCTATCTAGGCCACAATAATGCGTTCACTATGCTGTTTGTAGTAGCTTACCCGCACTCCTATTTTTTCATTCATTATTAAACCTGCTCCTGCATTACCTCTATTTGATTTTGTATTTATAACCCTGTATTCACCTGACCAAAAGTCTTGTTCTTCCTGCCACCGAACTTCACCAATTCCCACTATATCTAACTTTAACCTCTCCATTTCCCTTTTTAAATTTTCTAACCTACCTGCCCGATTAAGGGATCTGACATTCCACGCTCCGATCCGTAGAACGCCAGTTTTCTTTCTCCTGATAACGACGTCCTCTTGAGTAGTCCCCGCCCGGAGATCCGAATGGGGGACTATTTTACCTCCGGAATATTTTACCCAAGAGGACCCCATCATCATTTAACCATACAGTAAAGCTGCATACCCTCAGGAAAAATTACGGCTGTAGTTTCCCCTTGCTTTCAGCCGTTCGCAGTACCAGCACAGCAAGGCCGTTTTCGTTAGTGTTGCAAGGCCAGATCAGTCAATGATCCAGACTGTTGCCCCTGCAACTACTGAAAAGGCTGCTGCCCCTCTTCAGGAACCACACGTTTGTCTGGCCTCTCAACAGATACCCCTCCGTTGCGGTTGCACCTACGGTACGGCCATCTGTATCGCTGAGGCACGCAAGCCTCCCCACCAACGGCAAGGTCCGTGGTTCATGGGGGTAGGACTCGTTTACTGAGGGCACACTTACTCATTTTTGGTTTACCAGTCTCGACGTTTGGTATCCTTGTACGCTCCGTCATATAAGTGAGCCAAATTGGTCCTTGGTACAACCAGCGAACGGGTATGTCACGTACTGAAATCTACCGTGATTTCAGGGCTCTGGTAGAGAGCGATTGCAATCCGTCTGCCTGATCGCTAGACCGTGAGATCTTTGCATTTCTTTTGTGGCTGCGGTCGATTCACAGGTGCTGGCTCCATGTCTCGCCACTGCCGCGCACTTCTCGCCAGCTGCAATTTACATCACCACACAGAATAAAACGTACTGCTGCTCTGGCCTTGTCAGGGCGTACAGATCTCAATCGTCATTTGCTCTCAGCTGCACCTATCTTGTGAAACTTCTGTAGATTATCAATCAAAGTCTGCTCAGCGTCAGATCAATTCAGATTACGTTATCCACATTTTTAGTGCCAGAGTACTTGACTCACTTCTGCCACCCAGGATCCTTGTCCATTGTTCTCTTAACCCAACTCTTAGTTGTTTACAGTATTCAATCAATAACTATGATTTATATCTGTTTTTTTCTTTTGATAAATAGAAGTTGTTGTTGTTGTTGTTGTTGTTGTTGTGGTCTTCAGTCCTGAGACTGTTTTGATGCAGCTCTCCATGCTACTCTATCCTGTGCAAGCTTCTTCATCTCCCAGTACGCACTGCAGCCTACATCCTTCTGAATCTGCTTAGTGTATTCATCTATTGGTCTCACTCTATGATTTTTACCCTCCACGCTGCCTTCCAATACTAAATTCTTGATGCCTCAGAATATGTCCTACCAACCGATCCCTTCTTCTAGTCAAGTTGTGCCACAAATTTCGGGGTGCCATTGGTTACACGTCTCGGTCACCTCTTGTTCGCATTGACGGCACTTTGAACAGTGAACGTTACATTTCAGATGTGGTACGACCCGTGGCTCTACCCTTCATTCGATACCTGCGAAGTCCTACATTTCAACAGGATATTGCACGACCGCATGTTGCAGGTCCTGTACAGGCCTTTCTGGATACAGAAAATGTTCGACTGCTGCCCTGGCCAGCACATCCTCCAGATCTCTCACCAACTGAAAACGTCTGGTCAATGGTGGCTGAGCAACTGGCTCGTCACAATACGCCAGTCACTACTCTTGATGAACTGTGGTATCGTGTTGAAGCTGCATGGGCAGCTGTACCTGTACACGCCATCCAAGCTCTGTTTGACTCAATGCCCAGGCGTATCAAGACCATTATTACTGCCAGAGATGGTTGTTCTGGGTACTGATTTCTCAGGATCTTTGCACCCAAATTGCGTGAAAATGAAATCACATGTCAGTTGTAGTATAATGTATTTATCATCAGCATTTCTTCTTGGTGTAGCAATTTTAATGGCCAGTAGTGTAGATAATGATTTGCTTGTACCAGCATGACATAAAAAGAGCACTCCAGTCGATAATTCTGTGTAATCATAATGACATTTCATTCTAACTGTGCAAGATGACAATAACTACTAAATAACTACGAACCTAGGCCTCTCAGAAGTTTCAGTATGAGTAAACAGCAACTTTACAAAATTATCAACTTTCACAGTGAGCGACGTAAACAAGCCTGCAGATCCGAATACGTAACCCTGGGGCGATGGTGCAGTTTTACATTTTACGTGTATCGTACAGTAGCGCTAAGGAAAAAGTCGCTAGTTCCAGACGTGTTCTCTTGCAGACTTATATGCAATATTTGTGTCTTGTAATACCTGCTTTCTCAAGCTAAGCACACAGACAGACCACTACGGCCGCAAATGGCGTCTGAATGAGTGTAAGGCCGGCCGTTTTTGCCGAACGGTTCTAGGCGCTTCATTCCGGAACCGCGCGACCGCTACGATGGCAGGTTCGAACCCTGCCTCGGGCATGGATGTGTGTGATGTCTTTAGCTTAGTTAGGTTTAAGTAGTTGTAAGTTCTAGGGGACTGATGACCTCAGCTGTTAAGTCCCATAGTGGTCACAGCCATTTGAACCATTTTTGAACGGGTGTAAAACTTGTTGGGATCAGACACGTATACCCACTGCGGCGATCGCATGTCATTCTGGTTCTCATTCACAAACGGACGTTATTTAGAAATTACCCCTCGTACATCCCTTTAGCACAACTTCAAGTAATTGCGTTTCAGAGAAATATATTTAAAAGACAGTCATCCGAAAATTTGGGAAGTACACTTGCTTATTTTTTGTTTGTTTGGGGGTGGGGGGGTTAGGAAGGGTCATGATTACCCCCTTCCACCCCTCCGCCTTTGGTATCGTGTCTGGACATCTCCAGTGTTTCCATAGCCGCTTTTGTGAGTCCCACACTGCATTTAGTGGCGTACTGCAGTTCAGTACGACGCTGCATTTTTAAGTTTGGAGCGCGGATAAGGCCGGGGGTACCCTATGTCGACAATAATAGTAACGCTAGGTGCGTTTTGGCGTTTTGAAAGTAGCTACCTTCTGCATCAAGCACGCGCATAGCGAGTACGCTTTGATGCACAGTCGTGTAAGAAAAAATAAATAATACATTACTTTTTACAGAGACCCCTTCGAATCACGCTGTATACGCTTCAGTGTTCGAGTTGCGCTCTTCAAAACGGCAGCGGGGCTGCGCGCTGCTGCTGCTGGGTTTAGATGGGGGCGGTGGCGGCCTTATGGGGAGCTTATTAGCGGCGGGCCGGCCGTCGGTATTTGCATGGCCGGTAGCCATCTCGTCACGAGCGCGGCCCGGGCTTTCGTATTATCGCTGAGTTATGAATATTTAACTCGTGCCGACGGCCCGCTCCACTCGTTCGCTGCAATTACTTCCGAAGCGCCGCACCCACCCCTGCCCCCGGTCGCGCGGAGGCGAGAAAAAAAAAAAAAAAAAAGCAGAGGGAAGAAAGGAAAGAAAGGCGGCCGGCGGCACTGCGGGCGATCTTCCCTGCACCCGCACCATTGTCTCGTTCGCTTTTATTGTTCTGCTCGGTCGCGCGTCCGAGGCGATGTTTCCTGCTTCTTCTTAATATATATCGCGGCTGCTTCTGCCCTCCCCTTCTTTTTCTCCTCTCCTTTTCGCGTTCCTGCTGGTCCCAGAACTACAGCTATTTCGTTAAAAGAATTGCTATTGTGTTGTTCGTGTCCCGCAGTTAAAAATATCACCCCCGGGGTGCAGTCTCAATAGCGAGATGTGCCCCCAGCCAGTGTCGTGTTGTAGGAGCAGGCGGTAACCCTACGCCGTTCCACGGTTTCGGACATTTCTTTTATTGCTCGGAGGTGGGTGCAGAATTTAAACTCGCGCTTACAAGACTGCATTCGTGTTAACTTGCAGTGTATCCAGAAAATGAAGTTATTTATCAAAATACGCTGACGGAAAAAATCGAAACACCACAAAATAATTAATGCAAAACAATGAAATTCAGGAATATATTTCTCTAGGTATCATATGTAAGTGATTAACACCGCAAGATCACAGGTTAATGTAAGCGCGAGATAAACCATTTCCAAATATGAAATGCTGGTACATTAATAACCGATGTAACCGCCAGAATGTTGAATGCAAGCATGCAAACGTGCATGTATTGTATTGTACAGGTGTCAGATGTCAGTTTGTGAGATGGAGTTCTATACCTGTTGCACTTGAGTGGTCAATACATGGACAGTTAATGATGTTAGCGGGTGCCCTAGAGCTCTGCATTTCGATTAAAACAACCGCTCGAGCATTTCCCATTTCGTGCCGCTGCTCGACGGCTGGGAAAGGCCCACGCTGCGATACGGCTGTGGCCGTCTAATGCACCATGTGGCCGGTTGTCCTCCACCTCTCGGTTATCGGTTGAACTGTCGTGCTCTGCCGAGCGCTCGAGCGTACTCACAATCTCGGCCGGTGACAGTACAACCGCCGCGCGCTCTACAGTGCCGAATCGCATTAGAAACCGTGTGTAAACGCAGTTGACGACCTGGCTTTGAGCAGCGCAGACAGCGTTATGAATAAACGAAGTATAGCTCGTAAACGTTCCATTCATGAAGCGAAGAGAAATATTATGGAGAGAATTAGGAGCGACTCATTAGTCCTGACGAAGAAAGACATGTCGGAAGAGGAGGTGAAAAGTGAAGCTTGGAAATCTTTTGCACTTGTAGTGGATCCTGTCACGCAGGCTTCTGCTGGTTTCGTGCAATGTACCACATGTGATACCACACTTTCGTACCAGTCAAGCACAACAGGTATGATTCGGCACTACAAAAGTAAATGCGGAGCAGAAGTCCACCGGCCACTTGCAGTACCAAGTAGCATAAAGAAAGTTAATGTTGATAGGTTGGTCGATATGAGTGGAATAGATTTGCTACCGTTAAATACTTGTAGTAAGAATGGCTTCAAGAATTATTCGCAGGAGCTCATCAATGTTGGCGCCACTTCGGCAAAGTCAGTATAGAAGATGTTCTTCCGCACCCTACCACTGTATCTAGGCATATTAAAGAAAAGGCAGACAAAATAGGGTGACAATGGTGCCCAAGCTAATATGTGCCTTAAAGAACAAAACGTGCGCTTTAGACGCTGATCTGTGGTCTGATAACTACAAGAAGAGAAATTTTTTGACTGTGACGTCGCATTATGTGAATGATGAGTGGCAGCTAGAAACGCTTGTTTTGATAACAACCGAGTTTCCAGACGTACCTAAGACAGGAGAGAACATACGGCACGAAATCGAAGAGCGGATGCTTGAGTTAAGAATTAACAATAATGATCTTACGAAATGTTACTTTGTCACCGACCAAGGAGCTAATATGCAGAAGGCACTTGAATCTTACGACCGTTTACCTTGCTTTGATCACTGCTTGATGACTGCGCTTCGTCACACATTTCAAGAGACGTTTTTAGAACACGAAGCCACTGAAATCCTGTCGTGTCTACTATCAGCAACACCTATAGTAGGCTACTTGAAGAGTTCGGGTCACTCGGGGCGTCTGCGGCACTCTGTGAAGCAAGAAGCTGTAACTCGGTGGAACAGTATAAGTCCTCAATTCCGGCATAAGTTAAATCGACGATATTCGAGATCTACTAGAATCCCGGGCGGCAATCTACACTCTTAGAAACCTTCCAAGAAGGGTGCGTACGAGACGTTGTCGCTTTTCTAACCCCCTTTAAAGAAGTGAGTTTGGATTTGGAAACTGCAAACATAACAACGCTGGAACGTGTGCTGCCGTGGTACAAGAGTCTGTTACATCATTGTGAACCAATAGACAGTGACAACTACATAATAACACTTTCTATAGGTTACGATCCTTTATACAACTGTTGAATTATCAGAGTGCAGTTATGTATCTTGGGTTTCCTTTTCAGCTCATGGCGAAAATAAAAAGGAGAGCAGCATACTTCATCTCAGAGAAGAGCAAAATTGAGGCTATCCATTACGTTGCCACGGTTCTGTGGCCATCACGGCGTCATTTGAAGAAACTCACAGCAGACGAAAAGCAAGCCGCGTATGCTGAAGTTCGACGATTGTAATAGGAACCGCCCGTAAATGGTAAGGTTCATTCACTGAAACCAATTAGTAAACGAATGTTTGTTTGTCTAATCTGCCATCTTTCGTTAGATCAACATTTATTACGTCTACAGTGTGATATTTGGGAAAGGTTTCGCAGCTTAAACATTCCACAATGCGTTTTGATGTAATTTGTGCGATATATATAAAATGTCACCGTAAATATAGTCGTTTAGTAACCAGTAATTCTAACTACGGTGTATACATATTTGGCCGGCCGGTGTAGCCGAGCGGTACTAGGCACTACAGTCTGGAACCGCGCGACCGCTACGGTCGCAGGTTCGAATCCTGCCTCGGGCATGGATGTGTGTGATGTCCTTAGGTTAGTTAGGTTTAAGTAGTTCTAAGTTCTAGGGGACTAATGACCTCAGAAGTTAAGTCCCATAGTGCTCAGAGCCATTTTTTTTATACATATTTGAAGGTGAGAGGAGTATCTTACGGATGTTTTCATTCATGTTTAGAGTCCATTCACGCAAACAGTGACCAAGTTCTTCCCATGAAAAAGTCCAGGATGGACTGGGGTTCGGATGAGGACGACGAAGATGGACACACAGTTACTACCAATGAACTCGACAGGTACCTTTCGCTCTCCAAATTTGACTGTAGCTGTGCCCAAGGATAAATTTGTGGTGGAAAACGCACGCGGGGTTATTTCCAAGGCTGTCGGTAGTAGCCAGAAGAGTTCTCTGTATTCCTGCCACTAGTGCTGCCAGCGAGAGAAATTTTAGCCAGGCTCTTATTGATCCATCACAATTACGTAAGTATTTACAACATACCACGTAATCACAAGGAAGGAAACATTCCTCAAATCTATAAATGTATGATTCCACTTTCATTGACTTCACAGGAAGAAGTTCAAACCGCCAGCTGTAGTAATAGCTCCAGGAACACAAATAACGCCCGTGTATCAGGGAGCACCAATGACGAAAAACGAATTGTATAGTCATGATTCACTCGTAACGTTATTTACAGGTCATAATTTGTTCAGATATTAACGTTTGTGCAGCAAAATTTCGTGAGTATTACTTTTAACTCCTTCATTCCTTCCCGATCCTGCATTCAATATTAGTACAACGTATACTTGGCCGAGTTTGGAGATAGGCTACACATAGTCCACGATTAGACTACTGTGTTCCCGTTTGTCTACCGAACGGAACAAAATACTAAATACAGACATTCCAGTTTTTAACGTTACAATTGCTGGAATACATGATAACCTCAAAGGCGAAACTCCAGTAGTCTGCAACATATTAACAAACATCAAATGTAACATATACAAGTGTATTATTTAGGTCATAGAACTGGTAGTAAACAACGAAAGACATTTGTAAAAGAAATAGGTGAGTGGTTAATGTGAAGCGGTGGCCTCTGATCTCAAGGAGTGTGACGAAGCGCCGCTCGCTGACACTGAGTCCACCGGTTACTGGCGACCGGCCGAGCGTTTGGCGCACTCGGGCGAGCGCTGGCGATCGGCTGCCCACAGCCGGCGGAAGAGGACGCTCGGCAGCGTACTCCCGAGAGCCAGAGGGCCGAGCGGGACTCGCTGGTAAAAATCGGAGATAATGCAGACCTCTCCTAGAGCGCTCGTCAAATGTTGTCCATTATATGCTCGACTGGAGACAGATCTGGTGATCGAGCAGGCAAATGCAACGTGTCGATGCTATGTAGATCATGTTGGTTTTTAAGAGCTGTATATGGGCGTTATCCAGTTGGAAAACACCCCGTCGAATGTTGTTCATGAACGGCAGCACAACAGGTCGAATCACCAGATTCACGTACAAATTTGTAATCACGATTGCCTACTGTAACACGAAATAGCACCCCAGAAATCCAGGTGGAAGTCAGGTGTATCTAGCACGCAGATAGGTTTATTGAATTTTTTTTTATTTTAATAGAATTGAAGAGTGATCTGTTTGATCTTAAAACCGATTCAACAGCCTAGGTCGCATAAACTATTTTTTTTTTCTTAAGACAACCGGTTTCAACAGACTATGCTGTCATTTTCATGTCTTAAAATCTTTTGTTGTAAAACATGTTCATTTTAAGCTGATCTCACGTGCAAGACCCCAAGTGTATAAAAATACACATTATAAAAGGTGTTTGTCATCGCTGTAATGGGCTATTTTAATCCACTTGACGTCTTGTGCATGAGGACAACGTAGAATGAACGTGTTTTAGAACAAAAGATTTTAAGAGATGAAGATGACACAATAGTCTGTTGAAACTGGTTGTTATAAATAAAAAAATATTTTATGCGATCTTGGCTGTTGAATGGTTTTTAGCAGTCTGGTTGGTTGCCGGTCATCAACTGGACCCCTTCTAACCAACAGCCAGCCATCACCGGCACCGAGACGGAACCAACTTTCATCAGAAAACACAACAAAAATGGTTCAAATGGCTCTGAGCACTGTGGGACTTAACTTCTGAAGTCATTAGTCCCCTAGATCTTAGAACTACTTAAACCCAACTACCCTAAGGACATCACACACACCCATGCCCGAGGCAGGATTCGAACCTGCGGTTCCAGACTGTAGCGCCTAGAACCGCTCGGCCACCTCGGCCGGCCGAAAACACAACAGACCTCCATCATGTCCACCAGTGAACCGTCGCTTGACACCACTGAAACCGCAAATGACGGTTGTTTGGTGTCAGTGGAATGGACGCTATAGGGCGTCTGGCTCGGAGCCCTCCTTGAAGTAACGGATTTGTAACAGTTCATTGCTTCATTGTGGTGCCAACTGCTTGCTCATGTTGCTGCCGCAGATGCAGTACGGTGCACTTGAGCGATAGGTTGAACACAATGGTCTTCCCTCTTGGTAATGCCATGTGCCCGTAAGGAGCCTGCTTTTCTTGCAACCGTACATTCTCTTTAGCACCGCTGCCAGCATTCATGTATAGTGGCTACGTTCCTGCCACATCTTTCTGCAGTATCTCAGGAGGAACATTACACTTCTCGTAGCCCTAATACGCGACGTCGTGAAAAGTGAGTATGCTGTTGATAGTGGCGTCTTTGTCACATTCAAGGCATTCTTGACTAACATGAACTCACCACGTCCAGTCTCGAAGTTAATGAACGCTCACGACCGTTACAGCGTGTGTTTAAAGCAAACCTGATTTGCATCCTCGTAGCAGTGCTTTTAGGGCCACTCTTACGCAGCTGGCGCGAAATTAGAAGAGACATCATCTTTCAAATGTAGAAACACGCCTTCCAACTCCGTTTATGTCACACATCTCCTTAATGATGCAATTTTTTTCGTCAATCTATAAGAGGCAGTCAAATGAAGACGAGACATATGGAAAAACGTAACTTAAATATTTATTACATTGAAAGTAGTCGCCATAACTGCTAATGCATTTATCCCATTGTGAGACAAGAGGGTCAACGCCTTCATGGGAAAACGTTTACGTTTGTCTGCGTAAATGTGATTGCAACCAGGCGTGCACCTCATCATCCGAACCAAATCGATGGCCACGAATGACTTTCTTCAGGGCTCCAAAGATATGGAAAGCGCTTGGATAGAGATCGGGACTGAATAATGTGTAAAGGCTTCCGAGCGAAAATTCTGCGGTGTAGCCGAAACAACCTTTGCAACACATGAGGTTAAGGTTGTTTCTAATACGCGTCACAAGTTTCGCTGGCATTAAATTTGAAATAATAAATTGTAGACCTAGAAACGATGGAGAGGCTTCGTTCCCGCTGTAGCCCTCAGTGGGTTCAACCCCACAACGCGCTACAGCAGTCAAAGCAACCCACCGCCGCCCCACACCGAACCTAGGGCTCTACATCTACATATAAACTCCTCTAGCCACTAAGTGGTGTGTGGCGGAGGGCAAAATTCGCGCCAATATCGCGAAAGGGAAAAACGACTGTCTGAACGCCTCAGTATGAGCTCTAATTTCCCTTATCTTCGAATGGTGATCATTTCGCGATTTGAAAGTTGGTGGTAATAATATATGCTCTACATCCTCGGCGAAGAGCGGATTTCGGAATTTAGTGAGCAGCCCGTTTAGCCCGCCGCCTATCTGACAGTGTGTCCCACTTCAAACTTTCTATGAGATTTATAACGCTCTCGCGATGGCTAAATGAACCAGTCACGAATCTTGCCGCTCTTCTTTGGACTTTCTCAATCTCTTGAATCAGACCCAACTGGTAAGGGTCCCATACAGACGAACAATACTCTAAGACTGGACGAACTAACGTATTGTAAGCAATTTCCTTTGTTGAAGGTCTGCATCGCTTCGGGATTCTACCAATAAACCGGAATCTAGAGTTCGGGTTATTGTACGGTCCGGCCCCCAGTGGACCCCCACGGGAACGTCTCACAACACCAGATGAGTGTAACCCCAATGTTATAACGCTCTCGCGATGGCTAAATGAACCAGTCACGAATCTTGCCGCTCTTCTTTGGACTTTCTCAATCTCTTGAATCAGACCCAACTGGTAAGGGTCCCATACAGACGAACAATACTCGGGTTATTGTACGGTCCGGCCCCCAGTGGACCCCCACGGGAACGTCTCACAACACCAGATGAGTGTAACCCCAATGTTTGCGAGGCAGAGTAATTATGGTGTACGCGTACGTGGAAATAGTGTTAGCCCAGCAATCGCCGACATAGTGCAACTGAGGCGGGATAAGGGGAACTAGCTCGCATTCGCCGAGGCAGATGGAAAACCGCCTTAAAAACCATACACAGACAGGCCGGCACACCCGATTTCGACACTAAACCGCCGGGCGGATTCGTACCGGGGAGCGGCACGCCTTCCAACCTGGAAAGCAGTGCGTTAGACCGCACGGCTAACCGGGCGGGCGAAATAACGAGTAGTTTACTCATTTTTTTTGTCATTTGCCTCGTTTTAATTTGATTGCCCCTTGTACAACGATTGTTGCAAGGTAATGCCTGCGAATTTTTATGTGAAAACTCTTGAAGCTTTTCAAACAAAATTAAACGTTATTAACATTCTACATCTTTACTCTTCATGTCTACATATTTGTAGGCCTCTGCTGCTAGAGAACTCTGAACTGAACGTGTAACATGGCGAGATGTGACGTAAGCATGTCGGTGCGTGAGGAACAGCATGCTGTAATCGATTTTCGAATTCGAAGAGTTCGTCCACAGATGGAGCAGCTTCCTTCTCCATGACAATGCCAGACAACACGCAAGTGCTGCGACATCTGTAACAGTCCTTTGCATTGGGTTCACTGTCACTGATAATCATCCACACAATCCCGACGTTGCCAAATCAGATTTTTATTTGTTTCCCAAACTTAAAGAACACCTTCGAGGACTTCACTTTGATAGCGATGAAGTGGTACAAGCAGAGGTAAGATTGTGGCTTCATCAACAGCCAAATATTCTACAGGGTGCGTTACTAATTATTGCCACCTAGAATAACTCCGAAAGTACACTACTGGCCATTAAAATTGCTACACCACGAAGATGTGCTACAGACGCGAAATTTAACCGACAGGAAGAAGATGCTGTGATATGCAAAAGATTAGCTTTTCAGAGCATTCACACAAGGTTGGCGCCGTTGGTGACACCTACAACGTGCTGACATGAGGAAAGTTTCCAACCGATTTCTCATACACAAACAGCAGTTGACCGGCGTTGCCTGGTGAAACGTTGTTGTGATGCCTTGTGTACGGAGGAAAAATGCGTACCATCACGTTTGCGACTTCGATAAAGGTCGGATTGTAGCCTATCGCGATTGCCGTTTATCGTATCGCGATGTTGCTGCTCGCGTTGGTCGAGATCCAATGACTGTTGGCAGAATATGGAATCGGTGGGTTCTGGAGGTCAATACGGAACGCCGTACTGGATCCCAACGGCCTCGTATCACTAGCAGTCGAGATGACAGGCATCTTATCCACATGGCTGTACCGGATCTTGCAGCCACGTCTCGATCAACAGATGGGGACGTTTGCAAGACAACAACCATCTGCACGACGACGTTTGCAGCAGCATGGACTATCAGCTCGGAGATCATGGCTGCGGTTACCCTTGACGTTGCATCACAGACAGGAGCGCCTGCGATGGTTTACTCAACGACGAACCTGGGTGCACGATGGCTAAACGTCATTTTTTTCGGATGAATCCAGTTTCTGTTTACAGAATCATGATGGTCGCATCCGTGTTTGGCGACATCGTGGTGAACTCACATTGGAAGCGTGTATTCGTCATCGCCATACTGGCGTATTACCCGGCGTGGTGGTATGGGGTGCCATTGGTTACACGTCTCGGTCACCTCTTGTTCGCATTGACGGCACTTTGAACAGTGGACGTTACATTTCAGATGTGTTACTACCCGTGGCTCTACCCTTCATTCGATCCCTGCGAAACCCTACATTTCAGCAGGATAATGCACGGCCGCATGTTGAAGGTCCTTTACGGGCCTTTCTGGATACAGAAAATGTTCGACTGCTGCGCTGGCCAGCACATTCTCCAGATCTCTCACCAATTGTAAACGTCTGGTCAATGGTGGCCTAGCATCTGGCTCGTCACAATAAGCCAGTCACTACTCTTGATGAACTGTGGTATCGTGTTGAAGCTGCATGGGCAGCTGTACCTGTACACGCCATCCCAGCTCTGTTTGACTCAATGCCCAGGCGTATCAAGGCTGTTATTACGGCCAGAGGTGGTTGTTCTGGGTAGCGATTTCTCAGGATCTATGCACCCAAATTGCGTGAAAATGTAACCACATGTCAGTTCTAGTATAATATATTTGTCCAATGAATATCCGTTTATCATCTGCATTTCTTCTTGGTGTAGCAATTTTAATGGCCAGTAGTGTATGATAGTAGCTGAAAAGTTTGTGGGCCAAATGTTGTATGGGACAACGGGGGCCATAATATGACGTTGGTTTTTTGTTGCTCGGTAGGGTCGCGTCAGAGATATGAAGGTCAACTTTGTTTTTTTTTTTTTTTTTAATGGGATGTTTTAGTTTGGTACTTATTTTCTGATAGCAGCTCGCGAGACGAATCCAATGATGTTTAACATTAAGGTCTTTGAAGGTCAACGAAGGTCAAAAAGGTCGCATGAACGTCCATTTACAGAAGGTGTTCGAGGTGATGACCATTGGTATCAATGCAGTGCTGCAATCTTCTTTTCAAGGATTGAATGGTATTCCTTATCACTTCGACACTTATCGAAGCACATGATCTTACAATTCTCTCTCGTATATCGTGCAAATAGTAAATATTCGCCGAATACGGCGTATCCATGTAACGTGCCATTGACATGTAAGCACCATTCGACGGTTTCGCGATACAACACTAATAGGAACGGTAAGACTAGTATCGTCGAAACAAGCGAATTTGAATGATGTATTCCTCCGAAGAACAAGTCGATATCCTTATCATTTACGGAGAATGCCAACGAAATTCAGTGAGAGCTAGAGACTTAGACGCTGGAACATATCCTCAACGTACTCACCCTACATGTCGTATATTTAAATATTGTATGGTAAAGTAAGAACAACTGGATCTTTCACGCATCGGAAACATATCCTGCAAAGGAAAGTTACTAACTAGGAAACGGAAATTGGTACTCTTGCCACTGTGGTTCGAGATCCTTGTATTAGTTCGCGTCAGATCGCAAGGGAATCTGGCATGAGCCAGAGTAGCGTTGTTCGTGTTCTGCATCGCCATGAATTTCATCCTTACAATATCAGTCTCCACCAAGAATTAAGTGGTACGGATTGTATGCGTCGCATTGAATTCTGCCGATGGGCTCGACTTCAGATTCAGAGGTATGACACATTTAGTAATTTGATTTTATTCACCGACGAGGCTACATTCATGAACCATGAAAATGTTAATTTGCGTAACATTCCTTATTGGGCAACTGAAAATCCATTTTGGCTGCGGCAAGTAGCACACCAAAAACAGTGGTCGTTGACTGTCTGGTGTGGGATTCTCGAGAACAGAATTATAGCCCCCGATTTCATCAAAGGAAGTCTTAATGTTACGAAGTACACCACATTCCTGCAAGAAATATTAGGTCTGCTATTGGAAGAAATACCTTTAGGAACAAGGAACAGAATGTTGTATCAACACGATGGGTGCCCAGCAAAATTTTTTGCTGGTGGCTAGAAATGAGCTGCAGAAACAATTCCCAAATTGTTAGACGTAGAGGAGACCTGTCGTGACCGGCTCGTTCACCAGACTTGACGCCTCTACATTTTTTCTTGTGGGGATTCGTAAAAGACATTGTTGATAAAGACGTTCTAACTACACGTGAAGATATGCGAGAGAGAACTGTCAGAGCATGTGCTTCGATAAGTGTCGATGTAATAAGGAATACCACTCAATCCATGATAAAAAAAATTGCAGCACTGCATTAATACCAATGGTCACCACTTCGAACACCTTCTGTAAATGGGTTTTCATGCCACCTTCTTGACCTTCGTTGATCTTCAAAGACCTTACTGTTACACATCATTAGATTCACCTCGATAGCAGCTATCACAAAATAAGTACCAAACTATAGCATCCCATTTAAAAAAAAAAAAAAAGGACAGTGTTGACCTTCTTATCTCTGATGAGACCCCACCTAGCAACAAAAAACCAACGTCATAGTATGGCCCCCGTTGTCCCATGCAACATTTGTCCCACAAACTTTTCAGCTCCTGTCGTATATTCGGGGCTATGCTAGGTGGCAATAGTTAGTGACTCACCCTGTATAGTGACAGTATCAACAAACTGGTCTCTTTTTGGGAGAAATGTGTTTTTCGCCAGCGTAATTATGTTGAGAAATAAATATATAGACCTGACAAATAAGGATGCAGAACGTTAACTGTGGTCTCATAGAACGATACCACCCCTACTGGTGTCTCACTGTTCGCAGCGGCAAAATGCGGTTCTGACAAACGCCTTAGCAGTCGCTCGTGGACCGAGTTGATCCAATGATGCGCTCCCACTGAGCCACATCTTCAATGGCTCCGGCTGTTAGCGCCCTCTGCCGCCGCGATGTGGGATGGTCGTCGGTAGCTACACGCTCATTCTCAGTCGCGGTTTTCGACAGTCTCCAGTCTCAATCACAGTCTTCGATAGTTCACTTTATAACTGGCCACGTCGTGTTGTGCCGACTCACTGTCGCTTGAATGGATTTTTAAGTTTGTTTTATACGCCCGTCTTCTAATTTCACCACACAAGTCTCCAGGGTTGAGCAGTTATTGCCCAATGACGACACGCAATACAGTTTGTTAAAGTGGAGTTCGCAGTTATGGCTCTGAGCACTATGGGACTCAACTGCTGTGGTCATCAGTCCCCTAGAACTTAGAACTACTTAAACCTAACTAACCTAAGGACATCACACACACCCATGCCCGAAGCAGGATTCGAACCTGCGACCGTAGCGGTCTCGCGGCTCCAGACTGCAGCGCCTAGAACCGCACGGCCACTTCGGCCGGCTAATTTTATTACTCGTACAGAGACTCAACGTTCCTTTGTTTAACAGCGCGTCGTCAAAATAAGTATGAAATGCTAATGTCTTTGCAATACATAATGTCGACTATTGAGTTAAAGTTCGTACCTATTTTGCGATTTTAGAGAAGAGAAACCTTAAGCGCTTCTGCTTCTATAGTCTCAGTATCAAATGTTCACTAATTTCAATTTACTTCCTATCTCAGTTCAGTATTTAACACAAATTATATATCAATGTCATTTCAGAGATATTACGTCGGTTCCACACTAACGGAATAACACGTAATTGTCATTTAACATCACTTTTATTAATAATCCTTTTTCTTATGACGTAAATGTTAATGAATGATCACTATCCAGGAGGAAAGAGGGATTGATCCTAATCATGAGATAATAGCTTTTAATGAGCCCGCAATCGTTAATTAAATAAAAAGTCACGTTCAAGGATGATATGCGAACAACTTTCGTTACGTCCGTTTTCACGTATCTGTCAAAACTAATCCTGTCGCCCACAATTCAAATTAACACTGACGTTAGCCCCTTTTGTCGGAACATCGAATCGTAACTATTATGTGAAAGTTTATTATAGTCCCCGAATTAATTCCTTTCAGATACGCGCACGACCGAACAGCAGAACGGAACACAAACGACTTGTTTTAACAACCGAACAACGTAATGACGTTACATTACGACAATGTCCGCCCAATGAACATCTCTTTGACTTTATCTTCTCTACTCTGCTTAGGTAAATTATTCCTAATTACAATTTTTTCAGCTATTTAACGAAAACATCTAACAAAAAATAAAATAAATTTATCCCAACGTAAAAGATCCGTTATAACTTGTGCATTAATGGTGGAAGCCTCACACTGCACGATGTTTCTTGAAATAGCAGGACTATGTTGCTGTTCATTCTTTTGTAAAGTTTTTTCGCCACATTTGGAGAAAGCTTCCAACTAAGCAAAACTTCTTTTTGCAGTATTTACATGTTCGATAACCATTTGGCTCCTTTCTGGCTTCCCTGTGATGAGAGCTGCACCACTCTGCAGGCCACCTCTCGTTGCTTTTGTGTATGAAGCAACGCACAACATTAAAAAATTTCTTTTATTTAAAAAACTTCTAGAGTTTTCACATAAAATATTCGGAGACACTACTTTTCAGCAGATCGAATTGAACATCAAGAAAACATCTCCTAGAAAGAATCAGTGCAAAGAGAATCCCATCTCAAGTCATGCTATACCAACCAACAGAAAGAAAAGACTTAGGAACACCCAAAACAAGGTGGCAGTGAAAAGTGAAGACTGAACGGGCACAAGTGCCCAAACCTTAAAGCGCAGAAGAAGAACAAGAATCCCCCTCATGCACAAACTACAGCCATTGTATAACTGCAAGGGTACCAACTTCAAACTATAGAGTTAGTAGTGGTGTGAATCTGTTGTTCTGTTGCTATTCATTATGTGCAGATGTACAAGAGCATATGACCAATACACGTGTTGCAGTCTGAATGGATACTGGTGTGTTTCAAAGAGTACGTCATTCACTGCAAAGAAGAACTGAAGGATGTGTGAGGATGCCTGGTAAACACATACAGTACTGCCTATAGTGCCTACTACGTAACAGACCAATGGAAATGAGAGGACCTATTGACCCATATCTCAACCGGCATTGATTTTCTGACTACCATTATAGCAGCTTGCCTTCTAGTTGTGACACTTTTTAAGCACCATGTACGTACAATAGGCAGTAAATTGATAGAAACACGAGAAATCTGAGATACATATAAAATTCACATATGCATCGCACCAAACAAAAACTATGTCCTGAATTTCACCACGATCACTCAACCACGACACTTCCCCGTATTTAACTTTGTAAGCGTTGAAGTTAGACATCCCGGCAATATTGCTCTCGACTGTCTTGATTTCTGACAACCTCTTAGATAACATGACGAAATATTGCATTTATCATATTGATAGCAGCTTTCCTTTGAGTATATGTCCCTAATTGGATTGGCTGTGAGAGTTCTTTCTTACATCTATGTCTTCCAACCGTTCCCCTTGCCGCTTAATTTATGCTTGAGATATAATATCCTTAATGTTCGTCATCATGTACGTTTCTCATATGCGCTGACTCTGTCAACAGGAGTAAGAAAATTTCCACGCTTATTACAGCAACCACTGAGCTTATTACGCATTCGTTGCTGTTATCGCGACAGATGTGTCGGCTTTACGTGATGTGATTCAAATCGACATCATTGCATTCGCGTATACTGTAATGCTACCGACCACACTGAAAAGGCAATAATAAGCGCGTCGAAGCGATAACGTATGCAATGAATTAATGGGCGCTAGCAGCTTGCACTGCCCTTTCCATATTAAACGCTAGTTGGCGTATTACGTGGCACGAACACGTTCTACTCTTTTACACCAATCAAGCTGGTCAGTACTGACACCGTGCATCGCTGAAGTTGAGAAGCCTTCAACGTGCAAATAATCGTGCTGTCAGGGTGTGAGGCAAGGCTACAGCTTATCACCAATGTTGCTCAACTTGTACGTTGAAAAATCAATTACAGAAGAGAAAGATCGTTTGGGAAGAGTAGTAAAACAGCAGTAAGAACAGATACCGATGCTAACGATTCGCTGACGATATGACCCATCTAGGCGGGAGTAGAGAAGACGAGGAACACAAGCTGATAGTAATGGATAGGATACTTAGCAGAAAATGTGGCTTAAACAAACAAATCGAAGCTAATGAAGCGCTTTACGGCAAAATAAAATGGTAAAATCCAACGGGCCCGGAAGAAATGTCATGCCCCTTAACACAGGCAACCAATCCTAGAAAGTACCTGGCAGATTGAAACTGTGTGCCAGACCGAGACTCGAACTCGGGAGCCGGTCGCTGTGGACGAGCGGTTCTAGGCGCTTCATTCCGGAGCTGCCTGGGGCATGGACGTGTATGATGTTCTTAGGTTAGTTAGGTTTAAGTAGTTCTAAGTCTAGTGGACTGATGACCTCAGATGTTAAGTCCCAAAGTGCATAGAGCCATTTGAACAATTTCGAACTCGGGAACTTTGGCTTTCGCGAGCAAGTGCTCTACCATAGTTCTAAGTCTAGTGGACTGATGACCTCAGATGTTAAGTCCCAAAGTGCATAGAGCCATTTGAACAATTTCGAACTCGGGAACTTTGGCTTTCGCTGGCAAGTGCTCTACCATACTTTTTTCCTTTGTTGTTGGTTGTAACTGGTCGTAGCGGACGTCACATGACGTCCGTTGAAGTTCGCTGTTGATCCCTTCTCTCAGTTTTTTATTACAGAGACCAGTCAGCTCTCTGACCGAATACGCTGAGCTACCGTACCGGCAAATCGGAGCTACCCAAGCACGACTGACGACCCGTCCTCACAGCTTTACTTCCGTCAGTACCTCGTCTCCTACTTTCCAAACATCAAAGAAGCTCTCCTGCAGACCTTGCAGAACTATCATTCCTGGAAGAAAGGACATTGCGGGAACATGGCATAGCCACAGCCTGGGGGATGTTTCCAAAATCATTCTGCAACCAAACCCAGATTTTCCTCTCTGGATGAGGGAGATAGAAGTTGGGTTGTCTCTATTAAGTTTCGTGAAACACTGCCCCACAAAAAGTTTGAAGCACACATTAAAAACGGTCGGATGCCAGTGAACTTTGTACACATACACACCATCAGCGGGTATGTGCACGCAGCACGAGGCGTCATTCGTTCTGCGGACATCGACGAGTGCGGACGCTTTGCTCTTTGATTTCACTTGGTGTTGGCTCGCAAACGTTCACTTGTGTGAACGTACCTCTGCAATGCCTGGGTGACGTTATTATCGTCGCCGTTGGTGGCGCTTTGTGCCTATGTACAAGTCTTTGAAAGCAATAGACATCGACCTTGCTGGCCAATTCAATAAGCAGCAGCTTATTGGTGGTCCAAATGTCTTGCGCATTCTCTGTAACAGGTAGGATGACCAACAGAGTCCATTTGAGTTGTTTATGTTTAGTGTTATCTGGTGCGATGGTGTATATAAGTCGCGGGAACAGCATCAGACTGTTGCGTGACCACTGGGAAGCACACGATGGTGCCAAGTAATCGTATGAGACAGCGTTATCAGCACCTGACAGACTTTGTAAAGGGCCTCATAACATGTCAACATTTTATCTGCTGGTCGAGTCGTGCAATGTCCAGATTTATGAGGCATTCGGATGTGACACTGGCCCACTTTTGGGCTTCATGGTAACGTGAAGGCAGGCACACTCGCCATTGAAGTTCCAATCGGCCGCATCTCACCATCACATAGAAGGATCGCCGAATTGTGCACCACTTACATAGTAACCCTTTTACGTTTTCACCTTCAATTCGAGAACAAGAAATGAGCTCTCTGTAAATTCTGTGTCATTCCGCACCATTGGTCGGAGACTAGCAGCATTTAAAACTAAGGTAATTACATCTACGTCTATATACAAGCGTACAGCACGTAGTGGAGGGTAACCTGTACCACCGCTAGTCACTTCCTTTCCTGTTCCGCTCGCAGAGAGAGCGAGGGAAAAAACGACTGTTTATATTACTCTCTATGAGCTCTAATTTTTCGTATATTATTTTCATGGTCCTCACGCGAAACGTAGTTGGTAGCACTAGCATTATTCTCAGTCGGCTTCAGATGCCAGTTTTCTAAATTCTCTCAATAGTGTTCCTCGAAAAGAACCTCTCCTTCCTTCCTGGGTTTCCCGTTTGAGCTCCCGAAACGTCTTCGAAATACTTTTGTGTTGTTAAAACCTACCGGTAACAATCTAGCACCACGCCTCTCAATTGCTTCGGTTTCTTTCTTTCATCCGACCTGCAATGGATCCAAACCGCTAGAGCAGTTACTCAAGAATGGGTCGCACTAACGTCCTATATGTGGTCTGCTTTACAGATTAACAATATTTTCCTAAAATTCTCCCAATAAACCGAAATCGTCCATTCGCCTTCCCTACCAAAATATTCACATGCTCGTTCCATTTCATATCGCTTTGTAACTTTACACTCAGATATTTAAATGATGTGACTTTGTCAATCAGGACATTACTAATGCTGCACCCGAACATTGTGGGTGAGTTTGTTCTACTCATACGCGTTAACTTACATATTTCTACATTTGACCCAGCTACCATTCACCACAGCCGGCCGAAGTGGCCGTGCGGTTAAAGGCGCTGCAGTCTGGAACCGCAAGACCGCTACGGTTGCAGGTTCGAATCCTGCCTCGGGCATGGATGTTTGTGATGTCCTTAGGTTAGTTAGGTTTAACTAGTTCTAAGTTCTAGGGGACTAATGACCTCAGCAGTTGAGTCCCATAGTGCTCAGAGCCATTTGAACCATTTTGAACCATTCACCACACCAACTGTAAATTTTGTCTAATTTATCCTCTATCCTCCTACTGGCAATCAACGACGACACCTTCCCATGCACCACAGCATCATGAGGAAACAGTCACACCCTACTGTCGATCCTCTCCGCCAAACTATTTATCTACACAGAAAATAAAAGGGCACTTCTGACAATACCTTGTGGGCAATTTATCTGGCAATAAATATCGCCGCTTTTTTTTAGTTTCTTGATACGATTTATTCACAGAAAGTAAACACTGTATACTTTTACAAAGAATATTGATATGATAGATATGCCACTTTACTACATATCTATCATATCAATATTCTTTGTAAAAGCATTCTAGTGTTTACTTTCTGTGAATCAGTGTAAAACCAAGTGCAGCTAAATACTGTGTGTTGTGTACACAGCTTAATTATGTACATCACGGGAAGAAATCTGATATAGATACCACAAGATAGTGCACTGTAAGTGCCTAAAACCAAAGAAACTTTCGATTTCGTAAACGTTTCGTCACCGATTACTAAATTTCCCTCATTTCCGCCATCAGCATTACATCTAGCTAGACTTGGTATACAACATAATGTTCCTGTATCATCTCCATCTGATGATGAGCCTGCAGTGCCTCGAAAACATGTTTATGGTTGAATAAATAGTATCAAACAACTAAAAAAAGCAACTGGTTGCCTATACATTACCAGATAAATAGCCAATTTAAAACACAGTCGCACTTCGTTATCCACAGTGGATACACTGAAAAGACAAGAGTATTGTCTCTGACGATCGCTCACAGTCGAGAACAATATACTAAGTTCCATTAACTAAGAAGTATTCGAGCCACTCACATACCCGTGAAGCTATTCCACATGCTTGTACCTTCGTTAACAGTCTGCAGTGCGGCACTGTGTCAAACGCTTTTCGGAAAGCAAGGAATATAACCTCCCGTACATAAGCTGCTCTCAACATCGTAAAACAAAAGGCGGCGTCTGATGTGGTGCTGTGACCAGTAAGAATGGAAAAATGGTGTCGCATTGTGATAAGTCGTGGGCTTTCTCTATCCCGATTGTCCATCGTCTGCATGTATGGCGGTGACCTGGGCAGAGGCCCTATTCTTTGAATGTTTTTGAGAGGCACTGCCGTGTCACTCCTGACGTTATGGTGTGGGAGGCCGTCGGGTATAAGTTCAGGTCACTGCCGGTAGTGACTGAGACAACTCTGACAGCATAGCGGTACGTCATGGACAGCCTGCGTTCTCACGTGTTAACTCTCATGCAGTTGTGTGGAGATGCCGTTTCTCAACAGAACATTGCTTGTCGCACATGCCATGTCTCTCTATGAATGCTTGATATTGTACTTCCGCTGCCAGCAAGATTCCCATATCTATCCCCGATAGCACACGCGTGGGAACAGATCGTACATCAACTCTGCCCCAGTGCCAATATCCAGAACGTCAAAAATCATTTACAACAATTGTCGATCGTCTTACCTCAGGAAAGGATATAACAGTGCAAGAATCCTTCCCAATCGAATCAGCGCATGCATTCAGACCAGAGGGCATGCTACGTCATACTGTTAAATAGGCTCGCTCTGCAAAGTTCTCTGGGAATTTGACTCTTTTTTTTCTGGCTGTATATTTTCCGGACCCCTTTTATTTTGCTCACCCCGTAGAACCCAGTTTAACGATTTGCATAACATCAAATCTGAGAACGATGCAATAGTGAAAGAAGTGAAAGAATCCTCCAATGCAGGAAGTAAGATTCGACAAGATGGCAGAAGCAAGGGAGCATTCGATATTCTACTGAAGAATAAGTTCCTGGAAATGTCTGTAGCAGCGAACACTAAAGCAGCCAACGTCTTTAAACCTATGGGAACGAAGATGTGGAAGACAAATGTTTTGTGAGTGGTATGAAAGACCCGCCGTCTTTCAATACTAAGCTGGAAATACCAAGCCAGCAATAATAAGCCAGCAATGAAGTGCAATAAGCATCGCTAGCAAACCGAATCTGAACGCAAACAAAATTAGTGTTGAGCGGACAACGATGTGAGCGTTAAACGAATTTGTAAGTAAAATTTTTAGGACTGACAGGATGGTAGGATTTATCAGTGTTAAACACTGATGGAAAAAAATTCGAGCACCAAGAAATAATTAGAGTAACGATATTTCGGGAATACATTTGTCTAGCCATTGCAAAATGTGAAATGCTGGTACATTAATAAGCGGTGTAACCGCCAGAATGTTGAAAGTAAGCATGCAGACGTGCATGCATTGTATTGTACAGGTGCCGAATGTCAGTTTGCGGGATGGAGTTCCAAGCCCCTTTCACTTGATCGTTCAATGCATGGACGATTAATGCCGGCTGTGGATGACGCTAGAGTTGTCGTCCGATTTTGTCCCTTAGTTGCTCAAGAGAGATCTGTTGATCGAGCAGGCAAAGGCAACATGTCGATACTCCGTATTGTTCGGTGACAATAGCGGTATGTAGGTGTGCATTATCCTGTTGGAAACATCCACTGGAATACTCCTCATGAATGGCAGCACAACATGTTGAATCACCAGACTGACGGACACGTTTGCTTTGCAGTCAGGTTGCGTAGGGTAACCACAAGCGTGCTCCTGGTATCATACGAAATGCCATACCAGACCATAGCTCCAGGTTTAGGTCTATTATGTCTAGCACGCAGACAGGTTGGTTACAGATAGCCCACCTGGCCTTGACACCAACACACAGTCATCACTGGCACCGAGGCAGAACCTGCTTTCATCAGAAAACACAACTGATCTCCATTCCGGCCTCCAATCAGCTCTCGCTTGACACCACTGAAGTCGAAACCGGAGGTGCTCTGGGGCCAGTGCAATGCTCGCTATAGGACTTCTGGCTCGGAGCTGTCCTTGAAGCAACCGATTTGTAACAGCTCGTTGTCTCACTGTGGTGCCAGTTCCTGCTGCAGATGCAGTAGGATGCGGCAGAGGCATAGGCTTAACACGACGGTCTTCCCTCTGGTAGTGTCACGTGGCCTTCCTGAGCCGGGTCTTCTTGCGATCGTACATTCTCGTTACCACTGCCAGCAAGTAATCATATACAGAGACTACATTCATGCCAAGTCTTTCTGCAATATCGCAGAAGTAACATCGAGGCACTCCTAGCCCACTTAAACGACCCTGTCAAACTCACTAGGTCCATTCTCAAAGGTAAGTAAATCTCACGACCGTTAGAATACGACCCCTTGACGACGCTACTAGTGCCACTATTCTGCGACTTGCCCGAAATTTGAATAGTTGTCATCTTTCAGATGTATTATGCCAGTCAATGGACCAAAATCATCAATATATTCAGTCGATAACCATACTGGCACCAACACGGAAGTTTAAAGACAGTAGACCACAAAAACTAAACCAAGTGTTCCTCACTAGATTCTCTGTTGAAGATCGTAATATGGTTCCTCCCCTCAGCCATCTCACGGATGGCGAAATTTATGACATCGAGATAAGTGAACACGAAACAGAATAATAACTGACATCGCTCAACACTGGAAATGCCAAAAGCCATGAGAAGCCATAGCATATGATGCCCGCCGCTGGTCGCTGAGGCTTACGCGGTGCCTTCTTCTCCTCACAGACCAGGTAAATACACGATCCTGGCGCCCCCCATTCAAATCAGCAGAGAATTATTCCCATCCCATCGCTCTGGGAAGCAATGTGACGTCCTACAACTTTAAACATAGCTGTATGCAGCAACCGTGAAAATATTATATTGACCACGGTTTCAACTCCTAAACTAAGGGAGTCTTCATCAGAATTTATATTACATACGTAAGAAGTTGAGCATAACAGCTCTCGTCATACAATTTTAACACCAAAAAGGCCACGTCACTTAATAAAACATCTCACGTAAAAGTTTTACTGTCATTTCTAGTTAAAAAGATGAAGACTCCCTTATTTTAGGAGTCGAAACCATTGTCAATTCGACTATAAAATCCATTGCAACCAGTGGGTTGTCTTTACTACAAAAAAAATAAATGTGACGTCCGTTTGTTAGACTGTTGCTTTTCTACTCTGCTGCGGTTTTCGCTTGTGGTAACATTGTCACAAAGAGTAGATGTAGAGTCAGATCACAATTTAGTAATGATGAAGAGTAGACTGAAGAATAAGAGAGTCGTCCCGGAGAATCAGTGTGGAAGGAAGTGGGATACTGAATGAATGACGAGACGCGTTTGAGATGCACTAAAGGTGTGGATAGTATGTTAAGGATTGCCAAAGTAGGCTGACTAGTTGAAGAGATGTGAATATCTCCAAAAACAGCAATCACAGACCTTGGACAGTCAAACATAGGTACAACGAGGTTAAATGCGAACAAGCGTTGGATAAGAGACGACACAACTCAATTGATTGACGAAAGAAGGAAACGCAAGAATATTCAGGTAAATACACTAAAACAGCCGTATAAAACAGCCAGGAATGCAAAAAATAGGACGCGCAAGGAAGTGAAGGCAAAATGGTCGCAGAAAAGAAGAACTGAAAAAAGAGATCACAAGTAAGGACTCATTATGTAGAAAAATCTAAGCAACCGCCGGTGAAACTGAAAGCAAAGATGGTAACATTAAGAGTGGAACAGGAAGTCCACTGCAAAATGCAGAGCAGATAGCATGTAAGAGGAAAGAGTGAATTGATGGCCTCTATAAGAGAGAGTGAAAGTTAACACTGTTTGGACTATATAAAAATGATTGAGAATGTATGCAAAATCTAGTTTACTGACAACATTTATTTTCCCAAAAACAAAGACACACATAATTTATGCTGAACACACTATGATAGGATATTGTAAACAACTAACAGGTGGTTTAAGACCACAACGGACAAGAATCCTGGGTGGCAGAAGTGAGTCAAGTACTCTGGCCCTAAAAATGTAGATAACACAATCTGAATTGATCTGACGCTGAGCATACTTTGATCGATAATCTACAGAAGTCTATATAGGCGCAGCTGAGAACAAGTGGCGATTGAGGTTTTTGCGCCCTGACAAGGCCGGAGCAGCAGTACGTTACCCTGTTTCCTTCGTGCAGAGACGTGACCCGCAGCTGGCGAGATGTGTGCGGCGGAGGCGAGGCGTAAGGCAGCACCTGTGAATCGACCGCGGCCACGAAAGAAATGCAAAATCTCTCGGTCTAGCGATCAGACAGATGGATCGCAATTTACTCTCTACCATAGCCCTGAAATCACGGTAGATTTCAGTGTGTGACACACCCGTTAGCTGGTCGCACCAAGGAGCAATTGGACTCACTTATACAACAGAGCGCACGAGGATACCATACGTCGAGACTGGTAAACCAAAAACGAATGAGTGTGCCCTCAGCAAACGAGTAATCCAAGATGCTTCCAGACCGAAGTCCAGAACCCGAGTGCCTCGCACCTCTCCAGATAAAAAAATTTCGTTTTCCCACAAAGTGCATGAACGACACCACCTCCACCCCATTTTGAGCCAATCACAGGGCTTTAGAGGTGCTAAATCGCCCCTCCTACACGACAGCACAAACTCATGTCGAACCAATGCAAGAGTTAAGAAACCTGCGTCTCTGGAAAAAAAGAAACCGCCAGTTACTGGCCTTTTTAAGATTTGCAGAGGGAGAAGATGTTTTTCTCCAAAGTCGTGTAGCTTCCCACAGCAGCAATTAAACAGATACAATCTTAAAGACCTTTATCGAAATTTCCTGTGCCTGAGAGAAAGTCCGAGCTAAGAGGTGTAATAAGTATTGTATCTCTAAACGATTCCCAGACGCCAGCGTTTCTTTTACGACCAAGGCGGACGATGGAAGTCGGTCACAGGCCTATTTGCAGTATCGGTGAACACGAAAACTTGCAAAATTTTACTAGGCATAGCACTCCACACAATGCCTGGTTTACGACTCCACTGTGTAGATGTGTCCCTTCAGTCCGTCGCCCCAAGCCCAGCCTTCAGCTGGTGCCAATGGAGGTATAGCGGCATTGTCCTGCTGGAGACCTGTCTCGACTAGGGGGTGCTTGTCTGCCCTGTACGGCGGTGCGCCTGTCCAGCAAGATTTACTGACGGATGGGCTTGCCGCCACATGCTTTCAACTTCCAACATACTGTTTGTACGAACTAGCGCCCTACCAGGCTCCATCAACGTCTGCTCAGGCCGTTAACTTTCTAGAGTTACGCTCAAGGTGCGGAGGTGTAACGAACTCTTTAGTAATTCTTCGTATACGAAAAATAGGTCAGAGAGTAACTTGTTCTCTCTCAAGAGGTCTAGTCTGAAGATGTGGTAGAAGAAAAATTGGAGTCAAAGTGGAAGAAACTGGATTAAGTATTAGAATTTAAAAGAGCTTTGGACAACTTGAGAATAAATAAGGCAGAAGCGATAGGTAACATTTCTAAAGCTATTGGGGGAGATGTGTAAGGTACTCATTCTGCTCAAGTTACACTTCTTTTTTTATTTTCCTGTTTTACAATTTTGTGTCGCATCTGCAGGTACCATGTAGCAGTGAGTGAGTAAAGCGATCTGCAGAATGCAGGCAGTGGGGGGTGTGAGGCGCTGTGGCTATACATGTGAACGCCCGTTACGTCAGCAGTGAGGTGTGTAGGGAAAACACAGTTACTATGGCGTGAAGCAAGTAATCCTCTTAATAAATACTTTCTAATAATGGCATCCCTTTTGAACGTTATTGCGAATAATACAGTTCCCGCTTCATCACTTAGAATCACAAGAAGTGGTATTGCACTTTACAGAGAGACTGATGGCGCAGATACTGCTTCTGCGAGAGACGTAATTTCGAGAGCTTCTCCGTAAAACAGGTAGAGAGAATCATATACAACGGCTAATTAAGATATTCCGAGAAAGGATTATCTTCACCTCCGCAGAACTCTGATGGAAAAGCACGGCCAGTCATACGGTTCGCCTCTTATACCATGCTTTACGCTTCCACTGGCTAAACTGAGACATTTCTCAAGGTTTAATACAAGTGGTGGTTTCTTGCAAGTGGCAACCGAACGACTTTCCTAGATGGTTTGGAATATATGATATTGATGATATACCATCAGATTTTCCAAAAAATATCATTGATTCATTTACGAAAATAGCAAGAGCAGATAAATGCGAGAATTACTGCACAATGAGCTTAACAGCTCATGCATGGCACATGAATGCTGACAAGAAAAATATACAGAAAACGTAAAAGAAAATTCAGGACCTGTTAGATGACGATCAGTTTGGCTTTAATAAAGGTATAGGCATCACAGGGCCGTTCTAGCGTCGAGCTTGATAATGGAAGCAAGACTGAAGAAAAATCAAGACACGTTCATAGGATTTGTCAAACTGGAAAAAGCGCTCGAAAATGTAAAATGGTGTACGATGTTCCAAATTTTCAGAATAATGGGAGTAAGCTATAGAAAAGACGAGAAATATACAACAAGCACAAGAAGCAAGAGGAAAAAATAAGTCTGGAAGACCAAGAACGAATTGCTCGGATTAAAAAGGTGGTAACACAGGGATACAGTCCGTTGCCCATCCTGTTCAATCAATACATCGAAGAAGCAACTACGAAATAAAAGAAACGTTCAAGAGTGGGATTAAAATTCAAGGCGAAAGGATACCCATGATAAGATTCGTTGATGACATTGCTATCCTCATTGAAAGTGAAAAGAATTACAGGAGCTGTTGAATGTACTGAAAGCAAACTGAAGGAAAACGAATGTAAAGAGAAGTTGTAGAAACACGAATAGCGAGAAACCTAACGTGAAAACTGGTGCTCACAAAGTAGAACGATATCTGCTACCTTGGAAGTGAAATTACCCATGAGAGACGACGCAAGGAGGACATGAAAATCAAACTAGCACAGGAAAAGAGAGCGTTACCGGCCAAAATACGTCTACCAATATCGAAGATAGGTCTTAATTTGACGAAGAAATTTCTGAGAATGTACGTTTGGAGCACACATTGTGTGATACTGAATCATGGACAGTAGAAAAACTGGAGCAGAAGAGAATCGAAGGGTTTGAGATGTAGCGCTACAGAAGAATGTTGAAAATTCGATGGAGTGATCAGGTAGGAAATGGGGAGGTCCTCCTGAAGAAAAGAACATTTGGAAATAACTGACAAATAGAACGACAGGAAATTTGTAAAGACATCAGCGTAAACTTCCAGGTGCTAGAGGTAGCTGTAGAGGGTAAAAACTGTAGAGGATGACAGAGATTGAAAGATATCCAACAAATAACTGAGGATGCGTATGCTAATCTGAGATTAAGGGATTGGCACAGGAGAGGAATTCGTGGCGGTCTGCTTCTAACCAAGCACTGTCGATCTCGGAACACCGAATTCTTGTCTGAACCCCGACAAGCCATGACTCCTGCGACTTGCACTGACAAACATCTAGAGAAAAAATTCGTTCAACCCGCAACGTGCTGCCACGTAAAATGCACCCATGTAACAAGCTTCTCAGATGTAGTGTTTATCCTTGCGGCGGACCCATAATTTAGCCGTAACATTCCTTGGGGGTGGGGGTTCACGGCACATCTTCAAAAGGGACATCCCGTCCCGTGACATTTGGCGGCTCATTTTGTATTGATCATGCGAGTAAACTGGCTCCATTTAAGTCAGGAGTTGTCCGCAGCTCGTGGTCGTGCGGTAGCGTTCTCGCTTCCCGCGCCCGGGTTCCCGGGTTCGATTCCCGGCGGGGTCAGGGATTTTCTCTGCCTCGTGATGGCTGGGTGTTGTGTGATGTCCTTAGGTTAGTTAGGTTTAAGTAGTTCTAAGTTCTAGGGGACTGATGACCATAGATGTTAAGTTCCATAGTGCTCAGAGCCATTTGAACCATTTTTAAGTCAGGAGTTCATCGTAGCTAACTGGGGCAACGAAGCTCCCCAAGTGATAGGAACAATTTACAAGCCATTCCCACTTACAAGAAGAATCGTCAGACATTGCACATCCATATAAGCCTATATCGCTGACATAAACGTGTGGTAGAATTATGGAACTTGATTTATAGGAACGTACGAGGGGCATTAAGTAAGTAATGCAATATTTTTTCTTCTTTTCTTTTGCTGAAAGTCGGTTGGTATTGTTCAGGATTCCAATACTCTGCATTATTCCCCACTTTTCTGAATAAAAAACCCTCTTTTTCAACATTAATATAGGGGTTCCGCAAGGTAGCATATTAGGACCAATACTGTACCTGATATACATCAATGACTTTCTCTGTAGTGCTACTCATGGTGAAAAAATCCTCTTCGCTGATGAAAGCAATATTATAGTCACCGAGAAAACAAGAGAACTCCTTGTCGAGAAAGCAAATGAAACTCTCAAGGTTTATGATTCGTCAATAAGTAATAAAGTGGCATTGAACATAAAGAAAACTAAAGCCATGAATTTCAGTTTGAAGGGGAAAAATTACAATGTTAAATTAAATGTAGATGGCACCCCTATAGACTGTGTAACAAGTGCAAAATTTCTAGGAATGAATACTGATTCTCAGTTGAAGTGGTGTGAAGACACAAAGGTACTTGCAAACAGAATGTCATCAGCATGTTATGCCCTTAGAATCCTATCATCAGTGTGTAACAGGCAGTTTTTAGTTACATATTATTCATATGTACACTCAGTTCTTAGCTGTGGAATTCTTTTTTGGGGAACAAATGCACAAAATATGAACACAATTTTCAAACTCCAGAAAAGAGCCATAAGAATAATAACCAAAAATACTAGTCGAGCTCATTGTAAAGAGCTGTTCAGAGCACCGGGGATTTTAACTCCTCCATGTGAATACATTTACCAGTCAGTTGTACACATCAAAAATAACATACGTAATTACTGCACAAACAGCTCTGTCCATGACCATGCAACAAGAGATAGACTCAACTTACATTTACCAAGAGAAAATAACATAAAACTCAAAACAGCATTTTCTACCAAGGAATAAAACTGTACAATAAATTACCAAAAGAGATTAAAGCAATTGCCAAAATACACGTATTTAAAAAGGCAGCTAAAAAGTACCTGTTATGCAATACGTTTTATACATTGAAGGATTACTTAGCTAAAACAGATTAGCGGTTTGATAAAAAATGTTATACAAATAAATAATAATAATAATGATTATAAAACATCCAACATTCCATATAACACCTTCACTCTATGTTTTCTTCCTTTCTTTTTTTCCTTTCTAGAAATACTTACCCCCAAGCTATGCATAGCACAATACTAACACCTCTTCCTCTTTCTGAGCTCAACATGTCACTCACTATGGAGGGATCCTGACTTAGTTTTTCAGGATAGCAAATGGGAAGTTGCGGTACAGAAAATGGCCCAGACATCACCAGTGTGTGTGTGTGTGTGTGTGTGTGTGTGTGTGTGTGTGTGTGTGTGTGTGTGTGTGTGTGCGGGTAGTGAGTGAAGTGTTATGAAACAATGTATGTCTAGTGTGTGCAGTGACTGATAGTTAGATATGAGTGAACAATGTGGCATTGTTACTTGTAAAAAAAAGTATTGTATACCAGGAGTAAATCTAATGATTGTCTCTAACTAGAAGTCTGTAAATATATGTGTATACTAATTAGCTTATTTTAAATTGATGTAAATTTGTAAATACTTTGACATGTCCTATACCCCTGTAAAAAGAGATCTACGGATGAATAAAGCTACTACTACTACTACTATTAACACAATTTCCGTTCCGTGCGATGGCGTTATCCCATCTTACTGGGAGGTCTTTTATGTCCGCATTGTACCACTGTACTGGTCGACGTCAGAGCCAACGTCTTTCTGTATCAATAATGTCCTCATCATCCAATTCACTGGACCAAACAGATGGAAGTCGCAAGATGCAAGATTCGGGTTGTAGGGTAGTCTTCTGTTAGGCGGCGAGGAACCCAGCATGGACGCACTTTTGAGTATCCCACTGTTGGACGAGTGTGTCAGAGATGTGCATTTGGAACTGAGATGTTCCATTGTGACCCATCACCTCGAATGAGAGTGTCCGCACGTTCTAACATTGCAGGAGTCACAGCTGCGTGCGGCACGCCGGCACGCAGGAGATCGGACAGGTTTGCACGAGATTGTAGCTATGATGACAGACTACGCGCCCAATGACTCACAGTTCTTTTATGCACTGCCAGATCCCCATAGACATTATGAAAGCGCTTATGAATATTTGCGATAACTCAATGACAGCTCTCTGCTTGGAAAGTACAGACGTCATTTTCAAGGCTACTTACACCGCCGCCGCCTATCGGAACTTCATCAGACTACAGGCGCTGAAGCGGGAATTTTTCACTATGTTCCACAAAAAGTTCCGCATTTTTTCAAGCGAAATTTGCTGAGAAATAGAATCTGTTACATTACTTGTTGACGCCCCTCTTACTATGACGTTTTGGAGAGTGAAAATTCCCTGTGTACCAGTGAATATGGTTGCCACGAACATTGTTCTTGTGAAACTTTGGTGGTTTTGCTAGTCCTTGAGATCCAGAGGGCGATGGGTAACGGTGCAAAAAGTTTTTACCGTAATCTTTGAATGTTGGAGTCATTCGATACAGGGTCCGCGTCGTCGCTTATATAACGCTATACGAGTTTATGGAACTTCGGGGCAGATTTGCTACTTAATGTAGGATTTCTTAAAAGATACAACTTGCTGGGTTCCTCATTATTATTTTTATTTTTGGTATGCAGTGCTAACCCAACACGTCACGAGGGCTAAGCTTTATGAATTTAGTCGGCAAGTAATTGCTTGACATAGCAACATATCACTGCCATTATAATATTATTTCATTATAACTTCATAACGGTTAACGTACAAATTCTGGCCAAGTTAATATGATTTTTTAGTATTTGCGAAGGAAGAAACGGATATGTCATAGAAGTTAAGAAAGCTTAAAGAAGAATATGAGCAGTGGCGCATGAAAATTAACTTTACGAAGACTGAACACTTGGCTGTCGGAGATATAGAAAGGGATCTTGCTATGCGTAATGGCTCTATAGTAAAGTATAGCCTTTCCTATAAATATTTAGGGACAGTTATTTCGGATAAAGGTGGAAGCAACGAGGAAATAAAGCACAGAATAGGAAAGGAAAACGTGCTAATTAAGCAGTTACATTCAATTATTTGGAATAAAACGCTGTCAAAAAATTTAAAAAGGAGGATACACGAAACTATAGTTGAGAGCATTGCTCTGTTTGGTGCTGAGCTGTGGGGAGTTCCAGGGCCGATGAGAAGAAATTAAAGGCAATATAAATGGAGTTTTGAAGACAAAGTTACAAAGTAATAAGAAGAAACAAAATAAGAAATGGAGTGTGCTACAACAGATGGGAGCTACGACAGATACTGTAGGCAGAACTGAAAATAAAAGGCTAACATAATGTGGAAATCTTAGGAGAGTGCCAGATGAAAGATGACCTTCTAAAATACGGCACTGGAGATGTCTACGAAACAGAAAAAGGGGAATACCGCGGCTACATTTGAACGCGAGAGTGAGGCATTACAATGCAGGACACGGCCATGCAAGAAGAGGACTGGTATTATAGAAGAAGAGGGAAACTTAGATTCGTGAAACGCCGCGTGGCAGAAAGAAGAGAAAGAGGGAGATATAATATTCTGGCCCAGCTTCATTTCTCTCTGGTGTTACAGCGGCTGGTTTCTTTATTGCGTGCCAGACACTGCCACATCTGTAGCCCGACGAGAGGGTGTAGGAGGGCATCCTCACCGGGGCTCAAGCCTCATGGCGATCCCAACAAGGGTTCGGATTCCCCAGCGTGCCAAATTGGCGAATATCAGACTGCTATTGTAAAACAATTTTCATATCACATTATAAATAAAAGACCATTGCACCAGAATAACCAATCTAGCTCTGCCTTTCCACTTCAGTTTTATGAGTCATACAGCCAGATGCATACAATTATATTTCTTCTTTAATCTTGAATGCACAATATTTCCTTTGGGGATTGTGCACTAAAACCACCATGTGATGGATTCGAAAGTGAGCTTCCTTTAAATGTTGTTGGAAATCTTATAAAAACTTTTCCCCAACAAATATACAAAGCAACAGCTGTCAAACGTAGTTATAATTTGGTAGGTTTGCTAACAATATTCGAGGATAGGTACTACTGATTCCATCAGATGGTGATTTTACTCGAAAAAAGAGTGTGCAGAAAGTATTTTGCATTTAAGAATAAACACGACATAAAACACTGCATATTTATTATGTAGTTGTCCTAGAAAAATCGTAAAAGTTAAGAAATGAAATGACCCGACAGATGTACATCGGCCACGCTGATGCTCTGAAGTAAAAAGTTAATCATCTTCTGCTGTTCGTCCGTAGAATACCAACTTACATGGGTACTCTTATGAGACCTGATACTTCTTGGTCAGAAAGGTTTGAACTTCAAACGTTCTGTTCAGAAAATTAGAGATCCAAACAATGAATATTTCCCCGGTTTATTGGGGCTGTTGAGTCACTATGCTCCAGTTCTTGCAAAATGCGATAGCAAGGTCAGAGACCATCAAGAAACTGAAAAGCTTTTACAAATACTTTACCTGTCAAGTGATATTCAGAATTAATTTGTTTCTAGTTGTGCCCATCACGTCAGGGGTGCTATGTTGAATCCGAAAATGAGAGGTATTATTCAATTAATGTTGATCAACTTCTGATTAAAGTCATATTGAACAAACGACGTTCATCCTGCGTTAAATTTACTTCAAGAAGGAAATTCATAAATATGAAATAAATGAACAGATTTTGGAATTTGTAAATCGTAATCAGAAAAAGAGAGTTGCTAATACACACATAATTCGACCAACATCCAATTCCTATTAGTGAATGACGCGGACAAGTTTATAATAACGGAAGTAATATTACAGGGTTTTACCAAGGAGCTCAGTCAGATTTTCTTCAGTGAAATCCGCTTGCAAAACTTGTAGTACACTAAGTGATCAAAAGTATCCGGACACCTGGCTGTAAATCACTTATAAGTTCGTGGCTCCCTCCAACGGTAATGCTGGAATTCAGTATGCTGTTGGCCCACTCTTAGCCCTGCTGACAGCTTCCACTCTCGCAGACATACGTTGAATCAGGTGCTGGAAGGTTTCTGGTGGAGTGGCCGCCCATTGTTCACGGAGTGCTGCACTGAGGATAGGTATCGACGTCGGTCGATTAGGCCTGACACATAGTCAGCCTTTCTAAACATCCCAAATGTGATCTGTATGATTCAGGTCAGGACTCGGTGCAGGCCAGTCCATTACAGGGATGTTATTATCGTGTAACCACTCCGCCACAGACCGTGCATCATGAACAGGTGCTCGATCGTGTTGAAAGATGCAATCGCCATCGCCGAATTGCCCTTCTACTGTGGGAAGCAACGAGGTGCTTAAAATGTCAATGTAGGCCTGTACTGTGATAGTGCCACTCAAAATAACATAGAGTGCAAGCCCCCTCCGTGAAAAACACGACCACACTATAACGCCATCGCCTCCGAATGTTACTGTTAGCATTACATACGTTGGCAGATGACGTTCACCGGGCATTCGCCATACCCACACCCTGCCACCGGATCGCCACATTGTGTACCGCGATTCGTCACTCCACACAACGTTTTTCCAGTGTTCAATCGTCCAATGTTTACGATTCTTAACCAGGCGAGGCGTCGTTTGGCATTTACCGGCGTGATGTGTGGCTTATGAGCAGCCGCTCGACCATGAAATCCAAGTTTTCTCACCTCCCGACTAATTGTCATAGTATTTGCAGTGGATCCTGATGCAGTGTGGAATTCCTGTGTGATGGTCTGGATAGATGTCTGCCTATTACAGATTACGAACCTCTTCAACCGTCGGCGGTCTCTGTCAGTCAACAGACGACGTCAGCCTGTACGCTTTTGTGCTGTACGTGTCCCTTCACGTTTCCACTTCACTATCGCATCGGGAACAGAGGACCTAGGAATGTTTAGGGGTGTGGAAATCTCGCGTACAGACGTATGACAGAAGTAACACCCAGTCACCTGACCACGTTCGAAGTCTGTGAGTTCTGCGGAGCGCCACATTCTGCTCTCTCACGATGCTAATGACTACTGAGATCGCTGATATGGAGTACCTGGTAGTAGGTGGCAGCACAATGCACCTAATATGAAAAAAGTATGTTTTTTGGTGTGTCCGGATACTTTAGATCACATAGTGTATGTGTTTGTTATAGCATTACTCTGAGCATCAGCAGCCGAGAGTTGTCATGAAGCAGATACTTTTTCTTGATAACCCGTTCAGTATCAGTCCACAACGACGGAAAACTCTGAAATAGTGTTAGTTCTTTACATTACACGTCTGATGCCCGTTGAAGTGCTGCCTCTGCCCACTTGAATAAGATTGCCATTGCTATTGAGACTCTCAGTAATTTAAATTTGTCAGCTGAAACACATTCTGTGTTTTAAACTATGGTGATATCATTCAACTATTTCAGTATGGCATGAATTTAGCTAAAGTTATTGGTCCCAGTTGACTATAGAAGAAAACTACTACAGGCTCGAAATAGGGGACTACCGGCCGGAGTGGCCAAGCGTTTCTAGGCGCTACAGTCTGGAGCCGTGTGACCGCTACGGTCACAGGTTCGAATCCTGCCTCTGGCATGGATGTGTGTGATGTCCTTAGGTTAGTTAAGTTTAAGTAGTTCTAATTTCTAGGGGACTGATGACCTCAGAAGTTAAGTCCCATAGCGCTCAGAGCCATTTTAACCATTTTTTTCTGGGGGACTGATGGCCTTAGCGGTTAAGTCCCATAGTGCTCAGAGCCATTTTTGAACTTACAGATAACTGGCGATCAGGTCGATGGGGCACTGTATATTGGAACCATTAGAACTCCTGAATAAGATGCACGAGCTTAAAATTTTAAGCTTGTTTCCGAATGTATGTGTAGCTATGCGCATATTTTACTGACTGTATCTGAAGCAGAAAGATCATTCAGCACTCTGGTCCGTGTTAAAAACTGTCTCGGTTCAACTATGCGTCAACGAAGTCTCAGAGATTTGGGAAACTTGGAAACTGACTATAATCTGGCACAGAAAATACACTTAGATGCTATAAATCAAACATTTTCTGAACGAAAGGCTCTCACGCCATCATTGGCAGTGTTACAAGCAAGTATGTTATAATATGCTCCCCTTGCACGACTCGTGGCAGCTGACATGTGAGTGTGCTGATGTCTATTTACTGAAATGTGTGGGCACGCCAGAGAGTAAGTGGGGATGGAACACTTCATATTGCAGAATTACTGGCAGCAGACCTTTCGTCAATGTACAGTTCAGTACAATACTTAGCCTTTTATTTTAAAATGAAGCGAAAGTAAACTAAACCAGTTTAAAAAATCGAATTATTTGGAGCATACATAATTTAACAATGATTATTGAGTTACACCTGAAGCCGATTTTGTTAGTTTGTTAGTCGTATCAGTTTTCTGTGTTGACGTGTAGGTCACGATTAAGCTATCATCCAGTTCTCTAGTTGTGGTGGCCGTGGGCTACTGATATTTGTCTTCGTCACTGTTGTACAAACCAGTTTCTTAGTATTCTTTCCGTCTGTTACTCCATGAATGTGTCACGGCACAAGTATTCTTTACCGATATGTGTAATCTTTGCAAACTCAGTCATGATTCATCTGAGTGGTGTGTCAGTTTTTTAAGAGCCGCAATGGGACACTGGAGGAATGGCTTAAGGCTGTGTTGTGTTTTGCTACATTCCAAATAGTTCTGATTGTAATGGAACATTATAAAAGATGTATCATAATAGCTATACTAGTTCGTCATCTCGTGGAGATTGGGTGTTCTGCCGGTGGTCCACCTCTTTCCAACACGATATTTCGACGCCGTAATTTGAAGGCTTCATCAGATGTTCCCTGGGATACAGGGAACACCTGATGAAGACTTCGAGTTACTGTGTCGAAATATCGTGCTGGAAAGTCGTGGACCACCGGCAGAACACCCGATCTCAAGGAGATGACAACGAACCGCGGGGTAAGTCTAAGAGATTAAACCACTAGTTTTCTGAAATAATACATGGCATAAAATTAAACATTCTTCTCAGTAAAAAAAGTCCAGTAATGCGTCGTTTTGAACTTGCACTGGGATGAACCAAATTATATTGTAATAACTGCTGAAAGAACTTCACTGGAAAACGAGTGTGAAATTTAAAGCATGGTCTTAGCAAGAGCACATCACGTAGATGTGATACTAACTGCTTTCTTTCTACGAAACTATTATAATTAAATTCGATGCAAAATGCTATTTAAATTTCTACCTACTGAAATTTTCTCTAGTTCTGTCTGAAAATGTACATGGAAATCATAAATGAGAATGCAGAGAATGAGCTCGGAAAAAATTACGTCCTGGAGGCAGCAAATTTAACTTTCAGTGTCAGTTCCGTAATTAGGAAGCCAGTTAATTCCCACTCTCGTGGAAAAACAATTTTACGTGTTTTAATATCCTAAACTACGTACAAAAATTTCATAGAAGTTATTCTGTGACCAAAAGCAGCGAACAAACTTCAGTAGTTAATTGTTTCGTACATAAGAATAATGCTGAAGCAAAAGTATCTACATGCGGTGTTGAAAACTGGCTTTTGTACAGAAAACTCTGTATTACTGATAAGTAATGTTTACATTCTTGTTCTCTACGACATAAGAAAATTAGGAATCCTTACTCTGACACACCTGTATATACACGTTCCGCTGTGTGTCGGAAGACTTCGCGCTATTTCTTCGGGGCATCCGCTGCCTAAACAAAATGCAATGACATGTCACAGGCGCTATAATTTCCTCTTATTTTCGCATGTTCTGTATTACAGGATAACACTGCACCTAACATGCAAACGAAGTTAACACTGTTAGTAGTGGCTCGATGATGGACAGTTGTATAACACCACCGGCTGTGACTCAACCTACAGCATCATGAACAACTGTTAATTCACTCCAATCTCGCAAGCAGTATCTCGAGCAACGTATAGTACCGTTGTGTAAACAACAGGAAAAATTTCACTGTCGGAACACAAGAAAGAAAAGACTCTGACGGAAAAGTGGGGAACCAGCTGCCTCAGTCCTTTCCTGCCTTCCTCACCAAAAATTTCGTCATGCGAATCAATACACTAATACAGAACATTCTAAATCCTTTTACTCACTCCCTCTTTTTAGTGAAGCCTTCAAACCCAGCATCTACCTCTCGTTGCCACTGTTTACCATCCCCCCCCCCCTTCCCCCCGCTGTCACATTTTTCTCCCATTGATTCACAGTAGATTCCATTGCCACTGCCTGCTCTCTCACTTACATATTGCCTCTTTTTCTTTGCCACAGCCGCTGTCTCCTCTATACCTCAGCAGCACAAACATTCTGAGGGTGGTGTAGGTGGGACGGCTCTAACTTAACTTTTTCCCTATACCCACGTGTTTAATTTCGGTCCAAAATGCACCCACCCCTGAGGCTACGCATTAAAGTTCGCCGGTCTGGGAGGACCAGACATCCTCCCCAAGCCTAATGGGATCCACTCATCTCTCTGTTTCATTTCCACCGTCTCCTCTCTCTTTTGCTCCCAATGCTTTTGCCTCCATGCATATCTCTCTTGACACTTTCTTTCACCGACCATTTACGTCGCCACTCTCTTTGGTTGCCACTGTCATTGTCTTCATTCATCTCTCTTTATCATTCTTTGCCACTTTCTTTCTCCCACCATCACAGCCTCTTCTCTCTTTCTCTCCCACTGGCACTGTCTCTTCCACCGTCACTGTCTCTCCGCTATTATCTTTCAGCACAAAAAAGCGGGTATGTATTCCCATTCCAAAACTTATGGTGAGGAATGCAGAATGGAGATTGAGGCAGTTGGTCTCACTTTTCTGTCAGATTCTCTTCAAGATGAACACATTCGCCCTTTTGTGCTTTGGCAGGAGCACTTTTCCACTGGTTTCCCTCTTTCCCCTGCTACAACAGCGTATGCAGCTTATGTAAAACGAATTCTATAGATCAGTAAAGTTTTGGCAGATTATTTATATACTTCGACATATTTATATGCTTCGACACACACAAACAACAAATAAGAGCGCTTAAAATAAGGTTAACTCAAAATCGTTTGTTTTGCTTTTTTCTCATTACTTTGCTCATCGATTGCAATTTATAGAAATTGCCCGGCTTGTTATTTGTATCATAAAAGAGTAAAAGTGTAATTAGAAATATTTTACTGAATTTGCAGTCTTGCAAATTAGACATAATGTTTGGCAATCATTTTAAGTTCTTTTTGTGCATGTTAAGACCCTTTTTAACCCATTTCTCTGTTAGTGTAATACCACTTTGGGCAATGAATATAAATTATAGAATTGGTCATCCCCACAACTGGTACTTTTCGTACCTAAAAATTGGGGTCTTTAGGGGTTTTATCAAGAAACGCTCAGTAACAACTGGTGATTTTGTAAGCCATCTAAGGTCCACCACAGACCACACCTAATGCAAAAGAGCCAACAGATTTTATTACTTTACATGGGCTCAAGACAGTATGTAATGTATAATTTTCACCCTGTATTGCAGAATATCTGCAGTATGGCAATTCTTCCGATAGGTATACAAATGGTCGCTAGGTCGAGGGCTATCCAAAACAGTTGACCCCTTAACCCCAAGATCAATAGAACCTGACATTTGACCCCCTGGAAAATCGCATTTTCGAGTGTGGCTTTTTGGAACGTACTGGTACCGTGTACTGCTGTGCACGGACCGATTCCATTTATGAAAATATGCTTATTGTTTAATTAGAAATTATATTTATTCTATATTTCGTCCCAATGAGTATCTTTTGTGCATCTCCAGTATCGTCGAATTTGCCTTATTTTTAAATCATGTCAGACCACCTTCAGAAATAGCAACAAAATTTGGTTGCTGCATTTGGGGACAGAGGACAATCACAAATCCTGCCCTGGGCCCCAGTCCTGGCTCTCGGCCGACCAGGTGGCGGTTCACACCACCGCTACGAGATATCTTTACACACACCAATGAGACAAAATACAAATTCTATATAACACACTCATCCTTCCTACAATCGGTGTTGCTAACCGTAGCGGGATTCCGCTATACGAAGAAGAGTTTTTTGACCGTCGTGGTCTAGCGGCGGAATTGTAAAATTGTTAAAAATGAGGCGTAATTTAACTTCCTTTGCCTAAGTCTAAAACCAGCGTAAATTTCCAATCCAAAGTAAAAAAAACGATTTAACTCAGTATTACGTTAATTTTAAAACATCAGTAATTTACAGACTAACGCAGATTTAATATGTACTGTAGGGGTTCGTACAGTTTAACGTGCAAGCTTTCATATTCTTTCGGAAATGAATGATCTGATGGTATCCGAGACAATAACCTTTAAGATATCAAATACACCTAAGGAGGTAGCCGACAGTTGACAATCGACAGTAATAACCAGTACTATGAAATACGCTTCAAATAACGCACATGACGATAATAAGATAGTATTAAATCAATGCGTTACAACAAGCTGCCTGAATCGGAAGTGTGTGATTTGGATATAGTAACGTAAGAGGCGTAAGGCTACTAAATAAATGAGTGCTAAAGCTGGTTGTTCAGCATCAAAGAAGAAAATGAAACAGAGGGGTGAGCTTGCATCAGGAGAGAGAGGAAAGGAAAAAAAAACGGTTCTTCTCCAAAAAATGGTTAAATGAAAACTTTTTAAGAAGTGGTTAGAGCCATTTCCTGATGACAAGACTGAAGCGAAATATAAAACCTGTAATATAGTACTAGGAGCAAAACGAAGTGGATTAGTGACCCACAGTGTAAGCTAGACACAAGAGGAACATAAAGCTACGGAGAGTACTAGAAGTACTCTCACATAAGAAAATGTTTGTATTTAATTCATACGAGTTAGAAAATGACAGTGGCTTTTAGTGCTATTATATTGTTATTATTAAAGTTGTGTTTTGTGAATCTGAACTTTAAAGCTAGAGCTACGAATCTATATAAATAAGAATCAGTTGCCGCATATATGAAGATCGACCGATTTGGCTGATTTGAGTGTGTGTGTGTGTGTGTGTGTGTGTGTGTGTGTGTGTGTGTGTGTGTTTGTGTTTGTGTGTGTTCGTAATTGTCAGGACAAGGTTCGTATGAAAACTTTTGGAAAACTTTTGGAAAATCCACCGGAAAAGACGGAAATCTGGATGGCATTTCTGTATAAAAATCTTAGTGAAGAAAATGTAACGGTGATGTAGTTTAACGTTGTTAACAAAAATCGGTTTATTTCCAATTTTTAGACAATACTCTAATAAACGTTCAGACGGACATAGGCTACATATTTTTATTGTATGTTGTACATATAATAAATACATTGAAGGAAACCATTGCCAGCAAATATCTGTCAAAGCTTTTGACTCGTTTATTCCCATTTTTACACTATACTCCAATAAACTTTCGGACAGCTGTAGGCCACATACTTTTTAAATATATGTAGTAAATACGTAATACATAAAGGGAAAATCTTGTTAGCGAAAATCTCGAGAAGTTCTTCATCAATTTACTCGAAATTTGTACCAAGTCTCTAAAACTTCGGACAGAAATATTATACTTTAGTTGCAATACATAAAGGGGAAACAATTTTTAGCAAAACTCTCCAAATGTTCTCAATCGTTTTGCTTCGAATTCCATCTTTCGCCTCCAAAGTCAGTCACATAAAATCCACAGGCATTGTTAAGAAAGTATCTTGGCAGATATTAAGGACAAGTTAAGTAATGATCTAAGAAACAATGCATTTTCCGTCCTTATAGACGAGAGGGGGGTTGGGTTTTTTGGCGAAGGAGACCAGATAGCGAGGTCATCGGTCTCATCGGATTAGGGAAGGATGGGGAAGGAAGGCGGCCGAGCCCTTTCAGAGGAACCATCCCGGCATTTGCCTGGAGTGATTTAGGGAAATCACGGAAAACCTAAATCAGGATGGCTGGACGCGGGAATGAACCATCGTCCTCCCGAATGCGAGTCCTATAGACGAGAGACTAATGTCCATGTTAGTGAGATATATAAACAATTCTGAAGACAAAACACAAATTCTTGATGTAATTCCCTCAGATGGAGATAAAGGTAAGTCTTGCTGTCTGTACAACCTTTTCAAAAATTGTAAAGTGTGGTTAGAGATATCTGTCGATAAAGTTGTCGGGTTTTGCCTTGATAACGTTGTCGGGATTTGCTGTGATGATGCATAAGTTATGGTAGGTAATAATGAATCATTGAAGAGCTATGTCGTAACTCAATATTCCGACATAATTTTGAAGTTGTTTTTTGTCGTTCAGCGTATTTAGTTGCTGTAGCTGATTCACAAGGAATCTCTAGATTTGCCGAAGCTCTGATACAGAACATTTACAGCTACTTTTCTCGCTCTTCAAAACGCCAGAGTATGTCAGAAGAATTTCAAAAGTTCATTCATTCTTCCCTATTAAAAATATCAAGCCCCAGCAAAACAAGATGGTTAGCACTTCCGAACTGTATTCATAGTGTATTGCAACAATGAAACGCTCTTGTTGAAATGTTGAGGGAGGCAGCATTTGGGAATAAGAATCATGTACGAAATATGATCTTTTCTTCACATCAGAATCCCTAATTAATGGCTTATCTTCATGTGTCAACAATTTACTGTCACTAATAAATAATTTCAATTCGATGTTTCTGTCACAGAAAGTCTCTGTACATGATCTTGTAGATCCATAGAATAATATACTCATCGGAATTTTGGCAGTCAGTTTTACCCAACCTTACTTCCTTAGCAAGGACGAGAAGTTAGACAATGTAAAGGTATATAAACCTAATGTGTTGCTCGGCAGTTAATATGGGGGAATAAACTATGGAAGCGCTGAAAGATCGTAGCGAGAGGGACAAAGAGCAAATCAGGTTTGTTAGTGTGAAATTTTACCAAAAGTGTGTGAGTGATGCCTACAAGAGGTTTCCAGTAAACAATAATTCACATAATTAATATTTCATTTGTGAATCAAAAATTGCCTCAGTCCCAACAATAGATTTACAGAAAGAGGGGCGTTAGGCTCACAGAAATGCGTCGAATCCTTGAGTGCAGTAGGTAAAATAGATTTTAGTGAACAGTATACGTTCTCGAACATTATCCGACTAGCATAAATAATACTAGTCTTGCCACATGGGTAAACAGATGTCGAACGGGCTTTCTCCGTGATGACACAAGTTAAAACCAAAAAACGAAATAGACTAAACGCACTAACACCAAATGCCTTGTTAAGAGAACGACTAGACATGTGAAACAAGCAAAAATGTTGTACTTCATATCCATTTACAGAGAAATGTATCCTTAAGTTTGGAAATGTACGTATCAGCTCTCTAACAATGTACGTATCAGCTCTCTAACAAAGACAAACAGGTGCCGAAATCGCTTTGCGATGAATTATAATGATAATAATAGTAAAGAAATGAGAAAATTGAAATTAAATCGAAATAAATTCGTTGAATGCGAATAATTTGGCATCAAACATATCATGAACAGATGTTCTACCTCTTTGTCACATAATGAAAATTTGTGCCCGACCGGGAATCGAACCCTCATTTCCCGCATATCGCGAGCGGTCGCCTTACCATTTTATTACCCCTGCTATTCCTACCAATTTCCTTACGGAAAAAATACAGATAAAAAATGCTGAATGCTTGTGAGAATCGAACCGAGATTCTCCGCTCTCCAGCCAGATGCCTGTTTTTGTTTTCATTAATTTTTTAAACTATATGTTAACACACCGTTAAGTAGTAATAACCATCTTAAAAATGTTTCTATTACATTAACTGAAGGGATAGCTTATATACCTACTCGTAGAAAAAATATCAATAGTTTATAAAGAAAACAACCACTTAAGATTGCTTCAGTGGAGAGATATTTTATAAAGTAATCATAAAATTTGTTACTAACAGATATTAATGCAGTTAATTACTAATTTCAAAACGTGTCACTGTAAACTACACACAGATGTAAAATTACAGAACATTGAAAAGAACAGGCAGAGCAGGCCGGATATTTCAAACATCACAGTAACTTAACCTTATTATTACAGTTGTATAACTGGTGAGCATAACCAACTGACTGCCGCTGGCGGAACATTGATGAAGTCTTTAAAGATTCCACCAGACTTCCTCGTTAGTGACAGTTCTGTGGCTCCACAGGTGCATTTGGTCGTCGGCCATTTTGGTTCGGGTGGTTCCGGTTCTGATACGATTGAGGGCAGTCCATTATATGTTTCTCACTCCCGGGAGGGGAAGAGTGGGGTCTATTCACTCATGGGTACGAAAGCAGTTCCGTTGTTTTTTTCCATCCATCTTGTAGGTTGAAGGCTGCCAGCTAAACTTCTGTTGTTCCTTCCCACACTTGATTCCGAGACTTAAATCGAGTTCATGTTAAGTTATTAAGTATTTCGTGAATTGTAAGTTTTTTTGGGAAAGCTAGATCGTATAATTTCTCCAGTCCATGAAATGTAGACTCTTGGCGTCGAAGAGTTTGGGGTGCTATATTAGTGAGAAGTGGAAGCCAGGGTAAGGATGCTGATGTTAGAGTTGCAGTTGTCAGTCTTGTTGTATCGTTTAGGTCAACTTAGATCCTACTGACGTGGCTGCTTCTGCTCCACACAGGACAGCTATATTCAGTAACCGGTTAAACGAGTGACTGTGCGGCCGCTCTTAGGACGTTGGCGCTATATCCGCAACATGTGCTGACTAACTTCCTAATTACGTTATTCCTGCTTCTTAATTTCTGTCTCGTGATCTTCAGATTTTTCGTATATGTCAGGGACCTATCTAGCGTTTTTCCCAGATATTTGGGCAAGCAGCTGTGCCGCAGTGTCCCACTGCAAAGCTCCAAGTTCAACTCCCTGTTTGCTTGTGGGGGATGCTGGGGAGGAAAGCGCTGACCTCGGTTTTTACCAAGGGTTTAGGCTTCGTCTTCACTTTCTGTAATATTCTTCTAAGTTCTCTAGGTCATTATTAAGTGTATGTTCGCCTTCTTAAAACTTCTTGTCCCGGGTTGCTATCGCTAGATTGTCAGTGTAGGCATGTGTTAGGCATGTCGTGATGTAGAGATTACCTAGAAGGGGAGCTAAGACTGATCCTTGAGGTAGGACCGTCTTAACCTTACATGATTTTATATGATTTGCTTTTGTCTTCGATTTCCATTAGTGCTACAAGACTGTGGAAGGGAAGGCTTCTCTCAGTTTTAGCACAAGTCCTTCGAGCCAAACGATATAACTGGCTGCGGACAAGTCGATGAAAGCTCCCAATGTTTACATTTTCTTCAGAAAACCGGCTTTCATGGCCAAGACCTGTTCGCAGAAGATTCCTTTCGATCTGAAGCCTGCATTGTGTTGTGGAGTTACGTCATCAGTGAGATGGTATATCCTGTTGCATAAGAACCTTTCCAGTAATTTGTAGCATATGCTCAGCTAGGCTATGGGACGGCAGCTCGCTGGATCGTCCGCAGGCTTCTCTGGTTTGAGGGTGGCAATAGTTTGCGCTATTTCGAATTGTTGGTGGATGTCACCATTGTACGATATATCTAGAAAAATTTCACTAGCCAGGTGTGGGCTCTTAGTCCAGGGTGTTCTGTGAAATCAGGAAACACAGCATAGAAATGCGCCACCTCCCAGTTTACCTTGAGGAAGTTCCATCGTGGTTTTGTGCCTATTGTAAGTAAGGGGAGTTGTATGCCGATGTTAAGTAGAACTGGTTGAAGTTGTGAGGGGGGAGGGGGGGTGGCACCCAGAAAGGACCATCTTTTAATATGGCATGGGCTCCTTTACGGCTTTAGTTGTCACCAGACAGAGGTCTATGTTTATTTCGCTTTGCCAGCACGCTGATCTAAACGTTTTGAGGTCTTTGGGATCATAGATTAGGTATACATCGTTTCCATCCATCCAGCCTCTGCCGGCCGGTGTGGCCGAGCGGTTCTAGGCGCTTCAGTCTGGAACCGCGCGACCGCTACGGTCACAGGTTCGAATCCTGCCTCGGGCATGGATGTGTGTGATGTCCTTAGGTTAGTTAGGTTTAAGTAGTTCTAAGTTCTAGGGGACTGATGACCTCCGATGTTAAGTCCCATAGTGCTCAGAGCCATTTGAACCATTTGAACCATCCAGCCTCTCACTATTTCACCATTTCACCACTGTGATCGTATTACACATACACTCAATCTGTGTGGTGGCAGTTGAAATCTCTCCTATAGACTGGGACAGTTGTGGGCTTGGCCAGTTTACATTTGGTGGTTCATAGATGAACACGACGGTGAGGTCCGATAGTTCTACAGAAAGAGTCTCGATGTCTTTTTGTCGGCTGATGTTAATTACTTTATACTGATTGACGTCGTTTCGGACATAAACGATGGAGCCATGTTTATCTGAAGTTAAATTCGCTACAGTTTTGCAGCCGTTGACCTTCGTTCTAGTTGACAGTTATTCTTACTTTGCTACGTGGGCATCTTGAAGTGTGATAATATCGATTTTATTCTCTCTGGCTATTCTACACAAATGGTTTCCTTTGTCTTCGCCCATTCCCTCGATATTAAGTAGCAAAATACGAACTTCAGGTAATACGAACTTCAGGTCCGATATCTTATTTCAGTGGGCTCTGTAAAGAGCCTTGGTAAGTTGGTTGGTTGGTCGATTTGGGGGAGGGGAACAAACAGTGAGGTCATCGCTCCCATCGGATTAGGGAAGGATGTGATCCGTGCCCTCTCTAAAGAACCATCCCGGCATTTGCCTGAAGCGATTTAGGAAAATCACGAAAAACCTAAATCAGGATGGCCGGACGCAGGTTTGAACCGTCGTCCTCCCGAATGCGAGACCAGTGTGCTAACCACTGCGCTACGTCACTCGCTCCTTGGTAAGTACTTTTTGCTTTGTGGAATTCTGTAGACTTTCTTAGCCGTCACAAAAGTCCATTTAGTTCGGTCGCCGTGCGTGTAGACTTTTTGCTGCCCGGGGTGTTACAAGGTGATCCACGTCTCACCACTGTGTGCATATATAGGGTGAAGAAAAGAGTGCCGCAATTAGTGGTCGGCATGGGGATCCTTATCCAGATTCAAGACAAAAGTTTATCTAGAAAAATCAAATCGGGCGCACTTTTAAAACACATAAATGAAAACGAGGAGCTGGCAACACTGTCACATCACGCAGCGCATCACAAAGCACTCCGCCCTACCATGCCAGACGTCGTAGCTGAGTAAAGGAATCAATAATTATCTTGAATGGCTGTCATGTGACGTCTGGCCAGGCTAAACGAACGAACAGTACCGAAAAAAATGAAAAAAAGAAAAAAAATAGACTACTGGGGCATCAAATCCACATACAACATGGCACTATGGTTCGAATCCTAGTCATATGGTTTTTTATATCTTTTAGACGTCCGTTCCCTAAGTTTCGTTGTTTACAAGCAGGACGTGATTTTGTCACACGAAAATAATCTATCACATGATAGTGGAATTAAGTAAACTGCACGCATGTGACTACTAACTGCTCAGTGCACAACCATAACTACTCCCGTCAAGTGCCCGCATCTCGTGGTTGTGCGGTAGCGTTCTCGCTTCCCACGCCCGGGTTCCCGGGTTCGATTCCCGGCGGGGTCGGGGATTTTCTCTGCCTCGTGATGGCTGGGTGTTGTGTGCTGTCCTTAGGTTAGTTAGGTTTAAGTAGTTCTAAGTTCTAGGGGACTTATGACCACAGCAGTTGAGTCCCATAGTGCTCAGAGCCATTTGAACCATTTAGTCCTGTCAAGTCCATGTAGGGCGGCTTCCCGATGGAGTACATAGACGATGAACACCACGATATGCTTTTAATGCTCGTTGGGTCCGATAACCAAGCAGCTGCTGCTGCTGCTGCTCGTACGTGTGCTGTACAGTACCCTCAAAGGCCCAAAGCCGATAAGAATGTTGGGTCAACGCCTTCGGGAAACCGTTAACCTTCGTTTCATAGGTAATGGACAGAGATTGTCCAAGGACAAGTCGTATTCCACAAACAGCAGACGCGATTCATGAAACCGTTCACTAAGTATATTGGCGAAGTACCCGTTTTATTGCATGGCAGTTCAGATATCTGGAAGACTTGTTTTTGACGTGTTGCACGATGGAGAACTGTATCCATATTATTACACGTTAATTCAACACCAGCGGCCAGAAAACCGCATTCGACGATTACGGTTTTGTGAATGGGTTTTGCACCAAGTGCAAGATAACGAACATTTTATAAAAAACGTGATTTTCTACCTACACAATAGCCATAATGGGTCGAAACACAATCTACGTGTCAACGTGAACGTCGCTTTCAAACGCTTTTTGATGAACCTGTGTGCTGGAATTTTGGGAGGAGACCTTTTGGGCCCTTACCTATTGTCGAACAAGTTGAATGTGTCACTGTAGTGTATGTTTCTTTCAAATACTTTCCCTGACACCTAACAAAAAGTTCTGCTTGTTGGTACATTCCCATATTTTTGAGTGAACGAGAGTAACTACTTAAATGGTGCGTTTACAGCGAAATGGATTGGTCATGGAGGTTCAATGTTCCGGTCTCCACGTTCACGGACCTTAATCCACTAATTTTTATTTTTGGGAACACTTAAAGAAACAAGTATATAGTACATCCTAATAGCTCGCGTGCTTGCCGCATCGGCAATGGCGCCTACAGGTGTGTTGTTGCGTAGGACGCAGCGAAGTATGATCCAGCGAACGATGAAGTGTCTGAAAATGTAAGGTGCTCGCCTTGAACATCTTCTCTAAAGTGAACGTTGCTCGTACATGTAAGTATCGGCTCTGTGAAGATAAGTCTGGACATCAAACGTACAGAATGAAATTGTTGTGCAATTTAGTGTAGCCTACCTATTGTGTTTTTTGGAGCTCGTTGCATACAGACGATTTTACTGTATCCACTATTATTTTTATTGGCTTTATTTGTGTCATAGAGGAAACGTCTGTAAGAAGTTCATGTCTTAGTTTCTTAATAATGGTAGGTACCAATTGAAACGTACCCTTAGAAAAATGATCAACTATTGTGCTGGTAAACTTCTACGTTACTTGTTACAAAGACAGCTGAGTAAAACTCAACGTACTCAATCAGTTTTCTCTCTACTTATTCTAATCATCACTAAACTGACACACAACATTTTTTTTAGCGCAACGTAATCTGACTTTCAATAATCCCTACAAAAGAATGGCCCTGACTGACAATAACCTATACCTTTCATGAATCACTTACCTCACAAAAATCTTCGTTACTCGAACTACTGCAATACAGCGACCGCCAATACTGCCAGCTAAATAAAAGATTCAGACTACTGAAGGCACTAACTACTGATAGGCATAGTTAGCAAATGAAAGGTTTTGATAGAAGAGACACAATGTATTTACCTTAACAGTGTTCAAAAGTCATCTTATACATAACAGTTCATGATATCCAGTATTACAAATTTACTCTTTCTGATGGACACACGTCCAAATCGTCCGCTCAAAACTCTGGCATCTCTCTCCCCACGTCGATCACTGCTGGCGGCTCACTTCCAACTGCGCAACGCTACGCGCTGTTCACATCCAACTGCCCTACACAACATAAGCGAATATTCCAACAATGCGTCCAACCAGCCACAGACTGCACACAGCACAGTCATTTCATACAGAGTGCTACGTGGCGTTACCAACATAAAAATATAGTCTACTTACCCAGTAACAGAAAGAAATTCACAAGATACCGCATTGTGGCGGTGTGAACTAGATACAGTTTATTGCTTTGAATGAAAAAGAGCTCGCACGCGACACTACCATCGGCGGGCCTGCATATTCATTCCCCACGGCGTTGCCTCGTCTCCCATTTTTTTTTTGGGGGGGGGGGAGGTAGAGGACAGGTGGGTTTTCACTTTCAATGGAATCGAGGGCTTTGTCAGTGAGGCGTCCAAGAAGGCCGATGGGGATAGCTCTGGCAGATTGCCCAGTTCATGCTACCTATTCTTGTCCACGCTGCACGCTGTTACAGAGTCGCCAGAGCCTTGTTTTTTTAATCGCAATTTTACTAAGCCTTTTAGCGGGACTAGGCTTTGTTAAATATATTTTTGTCTTAAACAGCGATGAAGAATCGCATGCTGACCTGGAGTGCGGCATTTTTTCTTCGCCGTATATATATATATAGTAAAGGAAAGAAAAGTGACAATCCTTGCCACGGGCGACAGTCAAAAGAAAGCAGTCATCCGCACCACATCCCCAGCAGCAAGCGGCCATATGTCATAAAGTTGGATAAACATAATTCATCCCTTCCACTGGAGTCGCATCCGTAATTTCAGTGACGACTACTTATCAGAACATTATGTGAGTCGTTCTAGCGGTTTACCATCGTTCATATGACTCACATACATTATCAGGTCACGTCTAACGAGTACATCATCCTCTTTAAATGTTCGGTCCCACGAGTCGTCTCATTCCCGGGACACCCCAGCTGTCGGGAAGATGGTGAAATATGCTTCCTAAATAGTTGGCAAAGTACACTACTGGCCATTAAAATTGCTACACCACGCGAAATTTAACGGACAGGATGAAGATGCTGTGATGTGCAAATGATTAGCTTTTCAGAGCATTCACACAAGGTTTGCGCCGGTGGCGACACCTACAACGTGCTGACATGAGGAAAGTTCACAACCGATTTCTCATACACAAACAGCAGTTGATCGGCCTGGTGAAACGTTTTTGTGATGCCTCGTGTAACGAGGACCCCGATTGCGATTTATCGTATCGCGACATTGCTGCTCGCGTTGGTCGAGATCCAATGACTGTTAGCTCAATATGGAATCGGTGGGTTCAGGAGGTCAATACGGAACGCCGTACTGGATCCCAAGGGCCTCGTATCACTAGCGGTCGAGGTGACAGGCATCTTATCCGCATGGCTGTAACGGATCGTGCAGCGACGTCTCGATCCCTGAGTCAACAGATCGGGACGTTTGCAAGCCAACAACCATCTGAATGAACAGTTCGAGGACGTTTGCAGCAGCATGGACTATCAGCTCGGAGACCATGGCTGCGGTTACCCTTGACGCTGCATCACAGACAGGAGCGCCTGCGATTGTGTACTCAACGATGAACCTGGGTGCAAGAATGGCAAAACGTCATTTTTTCGGATGAATCTAGGTTCTGTGTACAGCATCATGATGGTCGCATCCGTGTTTGGCGACATCGCGGTGAATACACATTGGAAGCGTGTATTCGTCATCGCCATACTGGCGTATCACCCAGCGTGATGGTGTGGTTATACGTCTCGGTCAACTCTTGTTCGCACTGACTGCAGTTTTAACAGTGGATTTTACATTTCAGATGTGTTACGACTCGTGGCTCTACCCTTCATTCGATCCCTGCGAAACCCTACATTTCAGCAGGATAATGCACGACCGCATGTTGCAGGTCCTGTACGGGCCTTTCTAGATACAGAAAATGTTCGACTGCTGCCCTGGCCAGCACATTCTCCAGATCTCGCACCAATTGAAAATGTCTGGTCTATGGTGGCCGAGCAACTGGCTCATCACAATACGCCAGTCACTACTCTTGATGAACTGTGGTATCGCGTTGAAGCTGCATGGGCAGCTGTACCTGTACACGCCATCCAAGCTCTGTTTGACTCAATGCCCAGGCGTATCCAGGCCATTATTACGGCCAGAGGTGGTTGTTCTGGGTACTGATTTGTCAGGATCTATGCACTCAAATTGCGTGAAAATGTAATCACATGTCAGTTGTAGTATAATGTATTTGTCCAATGAATACCCGTTTATCACCTGCATTTCTTCTTGGTGTAGCAATTTTAATGACCAGCCGGCCCGTGTGGCCGAGCGGTTCTAGGCGCTACAGTCTGGAACCGCGCGACCGCTACGGTCGCAGGTTCGAATCCTGCCTCGGGCATGGATGTGTGTGATGTCCTTAGGTTAGTTAGGTTTAAGTAGTTCTAAGTTCTAGGGGACTGATGACCTCAGAAGTTAAGTCCCATAGTGCTCACAGCCATTTGAACCATTTAATTGCCAGTAGTGTAAGTTCTGGATTTTGTATAACAACGTTTGTGTTCATGTCGTTCTTGTAGGTATATCCAATAACCTATCACGGACAATACATCGCCTGAAAACATGTATTACGTCGTGGGCCCAGCGATCCAGTTGAGCGCATAGTCTTACGTTTGGGATAGAACGTCGTGTCCGGCTAAAGAATTGTATCCGATGTGATCACTGTATCGGTGGTGCGACAAAGAAAGGTCAGGATTCGATGCGTCAGCATCCAAACGTCCCTCGCCGCGTAACATAATAAGCCATCTTCTTCCGTGTCCAACAATTCACAGGTTATACAAAGGGGAGAATCAACCACATGAATGGCGTACAACTGGTGCCGTTTGATAATTTTACGGTTGGTGAGGATATACCACGTCGATCGTGCTGCTATTGACAGTGGAGTATGCACTACCAAGCTCTCGTTGGATGTTCGATTTCCACAACGTTGCGCCCGTGGTGACTCATCGACAGATATGCTGAGCCGTGGGTGTTCTCATGGAAGTACTTCTGGACGAACATAACTATCATCCACTAAAAAACGAGGCTACGTGCACAAGAGAAGGCGAGATGCTGCCCAACTGTATCGGAGATTCGAACGACGGCGGAAAAAGTTCTTCTATCAGAGCTGGTGTTATGACGTGTTCCCGCTGTTGCTAATTCTGGACCATGGCTCACAGATAAGGTGCCAAAGCTTTGATGCGCACGTTCGTGAAGTTGAGACCGCCGTTCCGGAACGGTAGGATTAACGTGCGTACGTAACCCTAAATAACATCCCTGTACCGACACCATACACAAAGGCAACCATGAGGCGATCCGCGATGCCCTTCAGTCACAGTAGGATCTGCGCTAAATGTGGCAATCGTGACGCAGGGTAAACGTTGATGTACGCTACTCATTGGACCATGTTGACTGCCTTCAACGAGTTGTTGCGTATGGACATCGAATATTCTGAAGCAGCCCCCAATAACTCGCCGCCACTGAGGGATTAAATAAGATTCCTACGCATTGCAACGGTTGCACCGCCTCAAACGGTACCGGTACGTCTTTCAGACCTCGTGCATTGGGTAGAATTCTCGACATGTCAACGACACTATCTGCCGCCATCCCCTAAGTATGCAGATGCCCAACAACCTGACGTACTTCATGTCCAGAGCAGACGAAGACTATCACGTCCTCCGGCTATACAGTACAAATGAATCAGGTCTCGTGTAGCGTTATTCCAATGAAAAAGAGTCCCATAACATGCATCAGCGGCTAGAGTGCTATCGCAGAAAGCACCACTGAAAGCGGCCTCCCTTGTCGGATAGAGCTGTTAATGCGAACAGAACCCGCTTGAAGACCGCTTTCCATCTTTTTTGATGTAGCCTCTCGGATCAGTCTCATTACTGTTAGATAAGGTCCGGTTGAACCGCCATTCGGCTCATAACAGACCATAAGATATCATCGATTTGTCTAACGCAGGATGTAAGTCCACCGATATAAGAGCTGTTCGCACTGGACATGGGTCCGTAAGGACTATGACGTGACCATAGCTGAGTGGATGTTGCTTCGCACCGCTAGTCAAGCCTGATCAGAGCAGACAGTCCCCGGTATCAGCAATTTAAGACGAGATAATAGCAGTAGTGCAAAGATTTTGCAGTCGTTGTTTAGCGTGGTTAGCGGCCGATATTGATTCGCACTGTAGCTACCGTCGGACTTTGGAATGGGAAGAATAAAACCCGTCACAATAGTCGGCGGCACGCGCATGTCGGGTCGCATCAGATCATTCTACATCGATACTCATTGTGGCATCATTATATCTGTGAATTGTCGATAAAATTCTAACTTTATCGCATCTGGCCGTGGGGATTTGTTTGCCGCTCCTTTCTTGAGCGCCCAATTATTTCGTCTTCTGTGATGGGCTCCAATAGTGCAGCCTGATCCATCTCAGGCAACCTCGCTGGCAACTGTAACAATATGTCCTTTCCCGCAAAGCGGTTCACCGGTGCGAGGCAAAGAGGTAGCGGAAATGCTCCAAAAAGCGAGCCACAATGTCCTTTTGTGTCATCCGTTGACGACCCTCCGAATCAAGAATATTGTGACCACTGATTGGCAGTAGCCTTTGTGCTCTCGTGGCACATGATTCATCGGGGTGCGCTCCCCAGCGATGTCTAGACATCATGCCCGGATCGGGATACCTCCCAATCGACGTGACGTAATCCGTAGGGTTAACACGGTGAATGTTTCGGAGACGGATCACGAAATGATAACTCACAAAGCATCGTGTAATAATAGTCAAGTACGTCCCTTACCAATCTCGTCTTAAACCGAACGTATTCTGAAGAACACTTCGTGTATTCGGTTTAGCACACGCTAACCATCAGTGAAGAACCGAGGCGTGAGCTGGAAACGGCGCTGACACGTTGACCATTCCCCCTCGACTCGCTGACGACATTCAGGATCTGTCAACATTAATGAATCTAGCTTCCATGAGCCGCAATTACTCCACACATTTTTTGAGGTAGGGATATGGTACACCGATAAGCTAAATGGGCAGTGAAGGCAGCAGGCCATCGTTCAACATCTACCAACTTATCCCGTAAAGCAGCAGAAACATACACTCTTGGAAATTGAAATAAGAACACCGTGAATTCATTGTCCCAGGAAGGGGAAACTTTATTGACACATTCCTGGGGTCAGATACATCACATGATCACACTGACAGAACCACAGGCACATAGACACAGGCAACAGAGCATGCACAATGTCGGCACTAGTACAGTGTATATCCACCTTTCGCAGCAATGCAGGCTGCTATTCTCCCATGGAGACGATCGTAGAGATGCTGGATGTAGTCCTGTGGAACGGCTTGCCATGCCATTTCCACCTGGCGCCTCAGTTGGACCAGCGTTCGTGCTGGACGTGCAGACCGCGTGAGACGACGCTTCATCCAGTCCCAAACATGCTCAATGGGGGACAGATCCGGAGATCTTGCTGGCCAGGGTAGTTGACTTACACCTTCTAGAGCATGTTGGGTGGCACGGGATACATGCGGACGTGCATTGTCCTGTTGGAACAGCAAGTTCCCTTGCCGGTCTACGAATGGTAGAACGATGGGTTCGATGACGGTTTGGATGTACCGTGCACTATTCAGTGTCCCCTCGACGATCACCAGTGGTGTACGGCCAGTGTAGGAGATCGCTCCCCACTCCATGATGCCGGGTGTTGGCCCTGTGTGCCTCGGTCGTATGCAGTCCTGATTGTGGCGCTCACCTGCACGGCGCCAAACACGCATACGACCATCATTGGCACCAAGGCAGAAGCGACTCTCATCGCTGAAGACGACACGTCTCCATTCGTCCCTCCATTCACGCCTGTCGCGACACCACTGGAGGCGGGCTGCACGATGTTGGGGCGTGAGCGGAAGACGGCCTAACGGTGTGAGGGACCGTAGCCCAGCTTCATGGAGACGGTTGCGAATGGTCCTCGCCGATACCCCAGGAGCAACAGTGTCCCTAATTTGCTGGGAAGTGGCGGTGCGGTCCCCTACGGCACTGCGTAGGATCCTACGGTCCTGGCGTGCATCCGTGCGTCGCTGCGGTCCGGTCCCAGGTCGACGGGCACGTGCACCTTCCGCCGACCACTGGCGACAACATCGATGTACTGTGGAGACCTCACGCCCCACGTGTTAAGCAATTCGGCGGTACGTCCACCCGGCCTCCCGCATGCCCACTATACGCCCTCGCTCAAAGTCCGTCAACTGCACATACGGTTCACGTCCACGCTGTCGCGGCATGCTACCAGTGTTAAAGGCTGCGATGGAGCTCCGTATGCCACGGCAAACTGGCTGACACTGACGGCGGCGGTGCACAAATGCTGCGCAGCTAGCGCCATTCGACGGCCAACACCGCGGTTCCTGGTGTGTCCGCTGTGCCGTGCGTGTGATCATTGCTTGTACAGCCCTCTCGCAGTGTCCGGAGCAAGTATGGTGGGTCTGACACACCGGTGTCAATGTGTTCTTTTTTCCATATCCAGGAGTGTATATCTCATCAAGTTGGCTCAATAAGTGACTGCTAAAAAGCGTATATCCCTAGCGATTCCGATGGATCCTGTCCCACGTGTCGGATAATTCCACTTCCCGGCACAGCATTTGCAATTCACAAGAGGTATTGTAATGTGGAGTTTGATCCTTTGGAGCCAATACACAGTTGAAGTCTTCACCCACCATTAAATGATCTAATCCGCCGGTAAATACGGGCACAATCTCTTCCAAATAATATTTCGTGTGTGCTCGTTTGCCTTCTGTACCGGAAGGAGCGTATACGTTGATAATACGGGTCCCATGAAGTGTTATCTCCAGTCCCCATGCTGAAGATATATAATCAAGGTGGCAATGTAGTCATGTAATTCGTGTCACGCAGTAGCACAGTTTTCCTATACTACCAGTATAATGTGACGCAAACATCATGTCATAAAAAAGTTGTTGTTTCTCAGACGATCCAATAGTATTAACACCGATTGTCACTATTTGTATGCATGGGTCCGTCCGGCCCCGGTAGCTGAGTGGTCAGCGCGACAGAATGTCAATCCTAAGAGCCCGGGTTCGATTCCTGGCTGGGTGTTGTGTTGTCCTAATCATCACCATTTCATCCCCATCGACGCGCAAGTCCCGAAATGGCGTCAAATCGAGAGACTTGCACCCGACGAATGGTCTTCCTGACGGGAGGCCGTAGTCACACGACATTTACATTTATTTTCTTGCGTGGGTCTGAGTATCCGTCATCCTCGCCCGATGTTGAACTGGCGAAAATCTGCAAAGTCCTCGCAATGTTGCTCATCCTACGTCTTCCCGCAGCATTAGTGTCCTGAATTGTGGACCGAGGCTGCGAGTCTCCACCAAGGGAAGGAGTTACGTCGGTGGTATCTTCGCCTGTTCACCCAGTCAGTATTAGCGAGTGTCTCCCCTATGACGGGGGCTGTATTGGTACATAGTGTTCGTGAACTTTCCGGAGCATCATTCTCCGGTGCTAAAGGGTCAATAGGCGCCTGAGGGTATGGATCATCGGAGCGACACGGCATCTTTTCGTTATCCGAATGCACTTGTTCAGCTGCATCCCGCAGCTATTGGTCCACATCAGATAAATCCGTAGTTTTAGAGTCATCAGCTGGCTCCAGATGAGGAGGCGGCGCTTCTTGCGATCTTGACTTCCAGTGCTGTTGAGTACTGTAGCTCCTGCTGTTCACCGCTGCTACAGCGCCCGTCAGCCCTTCCACTTCGGTATCCATGCCTTGTTTTGTGTCCTCCGACCTCACTGCCACGTCTCTACGGTGCACCAACACGTATGTCAGCGGTAGTGACGTGGGGGTGGCTTGAGCTGGAAAGTCTCCACTGGATAGTTGTACGATTCCCATCTTCATCCACTCAGATCGAGTATGTCCTTCACCATCACATCCAGGGCACGTCCAGGTTTGGCCACCATACACTGAGGTGGCAAAAGTCATGGGATAGCGTTACGCACATATGCAAATGGCGGTAGTATCGCGTGCACAAGGTACACTCCTGGAAATTGAAATAAGAACACCGTGAATTCATTGTCCCAGGAAGGGGAAACTTTATTGACACATTCCTGGGGTCAGATACATCACATGATCACACTGACAGAACCACAGGCACATAGACACAGGCAACAGAGCATGCACAATGTCGGCACTAGTACAGTGTATATCCACCTTTCGCAGCAATGCAGGCTGCTATTCTCCCATGGAGACGATCGTAGAGATGCTGGATGTAGTCCTGTGGAACGGCTTGCCATGCCATTTCCACCTGGCGCCTCAGTTGGACCAGCGTTCGTGCTGGACGTGCAGACCGCGTGAGACGACGCTTCATCCAGTCCCAAACATGCTCAGTGGGGGACAGATCCGGAGATCTTGCTGGCCAGGGTAGTTGACTTACACCTTCTAGAGCACGTTGGGTGGAACGGGATACATGCGGACGTGCATTGTCCTGTTGGAACAGCAAGTTCCCTTGCCGGTCTACGAATGGTAGAACGATGGGTTCGATGACGGTTTGGATGTACCGTGCACTATTCAGTGTCCCCTCGACGATCACCAGTGGTGTACGGCCAGTGTAGGAGATCGCTCCCCACACCATGATGCCGGGTGTTGGCCCTGTGTGCCTCGGTCGTATGCAGTCCTGATTGTGGCGCTCACCTGCACGGCGCCAAACACGCATACGACCATCATTGGCACCAAGGCAGAAGCGACTCTCATCGCTGAAGACGACACGTCTCCATTCGTCCCTCCATTCACGCCTGTCGCGACACCACTGGAGGCGGGCTGCACGATGTTGGGGCGTGAGCGGAAGACGGCCTAACGGTGTGCGGGACCGTAGCCCAGCTTCATGGAGACGGTTGCGAATGGTCCTCGCCGATACCCCAGGAGCAACAGTGTCCCTAATTTGCTGCGAAGTGGCGGTGCGGTCCCCTACGGCACTGCGTAGGATCCTACGGTCCTGGCGTGCATCCGTGCGTCGCTGCGGTCCGGTCCCAGGTCGACGGGCACGTGCACCTTCCGCCGACCACTGGCGACAACATCGATGTACTGTGGAGACCTCACGCCCCACGTGTTGAGCAATTCGGCGGTACGTCCACCCGGCCTCCCGCATGCCCACTATACGCCCTCGCTCAAAGTCCGTCAACTGCACATACGGTTCACGTCCACGCTGTCGCGGCATGCTACCAGTGTTAAAGACTGCGATGGAGCTCCGTATGCCACGGCAAACTGGCTGACACTGACGGCGGCGGTGCACAAATGCTGCGCAGCTAGCGCCATTCGACGGCCAACACCGCGGTTCCTGGTGTGTCCGCTGTGCCGTGCGTGTGATCATTGCTTGTACAGCCCTCTCGCAGTGTCCGGAGCAAGTATGGTGGGTCTGACACACCGGTGTCAATGTGTTCTTTTTTCCATTTCCAGGAATGTATAAAAGTGCAGTGCATTGATGGAGCTGCCTTTGTACTCAGGTGATTCATGTGAAAAGGTTTCCGGAATGACTATGGCCGCGTGACGGGGATTAACAGACTTTGAAAGTAGTATGCTAGCTGGAGATAGACACAAGGGACATTCTGAGAGGTTCCATGCCCTCTTTTGCAAGTCGCCTCTCATTTTCATCAATTTTATGAACGTTCTGTGTCATTACGCGATGGTAACAGACGGAATAAGGTTATTGTAATGAGAGTATTTGTACCGAGAGCTCAAAAAGTACTTTTCACTTGATTCCTATGCATGTTGGGTTACTTCCCTGGGTGGCCTGTGCAAGGCGAACATCGGAGGACGCGGCACACTGCATTTCCGTTTGGGGGCTGCACTTCCCCGAATTCTGAGGGATTCGCACAATGGGCTTAAGCGCCTTGCGGAACAACTGCCTATTGTATGCAGGACGAAACGACCTGTGAGACGTCTGAGTGTCGCCCCAGTTTATGTGTTTACCGTTCTGGCGCATCCGGAACGAAGATTCCTGGCACCAACTGACTACATTGTCCTCTTGATTCTGAAAAAACTTGTGGACCGTGCCCTTCTGGGTGTGACTGTCTGGCGCCGGATGGCCGGTGTACTAGGCAGGCTATTTTCGTAGCTGGTCAAACGGCAAGTTCAGTGCTCTCAGCTGAATAGCAGAGGCATGATTGGTCAACTTAATTTGAGGCTAGTTGATGTCATAAAGCCCTGCTCGAAATTGGATGGAACAGTCGCTGTTTGCTCGAATGATGTTCTGAGACAGTGTGGAGGAATTTTGGAATCAGCAATGAATGCTGATCCGCGGTTTTCGAGGAGAGTAGGGAGTTGAGCAAAGTTGGCTTCGCTCTTGCATTGCAGCACAGAGGGGATTCGGGATCTGATGTTCGTGGGAGTCGGACGGTCTTGCGACTTCGTCGCACCTTTTCGGCAGAACTTTGAATTCTTGGACAGCCTTCGAGGCCAGGGAGGTTTAACTAAGCGCGATCCGCAGAATTGCTCGACTTCCGGCGCCGCCATTGTGGTTTATGGGGGCGCTACTTCCTGCCGCGCCCAGTCTTATCAGTAGGCATATCCGCTATACAGGCAGCTGCACGCTCATTCGACTCGAGGCAGCCGCACGAAGCACACAGCCATGCCTTACCGTCGGAGAAGATGTTATAGGAAGCAGAGAATGCCAGTGTATAAAACCGTGGACAGTTTTGGTTTTACACCTAATAATGTTGTTCAAGAAGAGCTTCTCACAGGTCCTATTACATTTGTAGGACCCAAGATTAATTTCTCATGTACAACTACAGAGGTTGTTACTGGCAATTCTTGGTTAACAATTGCTATAGTACGAGGAAGTGATAAGCCTTTATTAGGCTTAGAATCCTACTATGACAGAGACATTATTGCCTATCGTACCTTTTCTATTGGAGTTAAGGGAGATAGGAATTATGGTACAGCTGTTGTACTTACTGATAAGCCATTTTCTTTATATACACGTAACAGGAGATGTGTTAATGCTAATGAGAGAGTCAATATTTGGGCCAAGATTGATGGTGTATTGTCTAATTATATTAAAGCATAAGTCGACGCCTACATCATCAGAACGATGCCTACCGACGACCTACGACAGATTTCAGGATTGGTAAAGTATTTTGGAGCTCCGGCACTCTAGGACCTATCATTTGCATGCTGAAGCCCTCAGCAGCACGCGCGCTCGTTTTGCTACAACTCCAACTTGCTTGTTTCTCCATGTGATCCCATTTGAGCTCTCACTACTAATCGCGATACTCCAATATAGTCGGGAGGGTAATATTTGATTGATTAGGACCTCCAGTCATTATCGTCAAGCTATTGCATCACAGAGAGTAGGAGCCGAATTAAAGAGGTTCAAACTCTTCTCCACCCCGGCACCTCGCAATTCCATTTGGGAACTCGGAAGGGAATTCAATATTCCGAGATTCATACAGTCAGGATGTGCCGAAAATACCAAGCTTCAGGCATTTCATATCAACATGGACAATGCAGTGAGACCGAGAGCAGCGATCTTTGCGTAGAATTTTCAGAGCCAACAATACTGCGTGCTATAGTCATCAGAAATCAATGTGAGACGTACGACGAACGTATCCGTTAGGACAGTGTGGCGAACTTTGGCGTTAATGGCCTACGGCAGCAGACGAGCGACGCTAGTGCCTTTGCTAACAGCACGACATCGCCTGCAGCGCCTCTCCTGGAATCGTGACCATATTGTTTGGACCCTAGACGACTAGAAAACCTTGGGCTGGTCGGATGAGTCCTGACTTCAGTTGGTAAGAGCTGACGGCAGGGTTCGAGTGTGGCGCAGACCCAAAAAGCCTTGGACCCAGTTTGTCAACAAGGCACTGAGCAAGCTGGTGGTGGCTCCATAGAGATGTGGGCTGTGTTTACATGGAGCGGATGGGTCCTCTGGTCCAACTGAACTGATCATTGACCGGAAATGATAATGTTCGGTTATCTGGAGACCATTTGTAGCAATTCATGGATTTCCAAGTTCCCAAACAATGAGGCCATGTCACCATAAAACAACATTGTGCCTGATTGGTTCGAAGAACATTCTGGACGATTCGAGCGAATGATTTGGTCATCTAGATCGCATGACACGAATCCCATCGGACATTTATGGGACATAATTGAAGGGTCAGTTCCTACAAAAAATCCTGCACCGGCAATACTTTCACAGTTATGGACGGCTTTAGAGACAGCATGACTCCATATTTCTGCAGGGACCTTCCAACAGCTTGTTGAGTCCATGCCAAGTCGAGTTGCTGCACTACGCCGGGCAAAAGGAGACCCGACATGATATTAGCTGGTATCCCATGACTTTTGTCACCTCATTGTATATGACATGGCTCTAAAATGGTCTACATTTAAATATGAGGGCACATGTTTATAAGGGCGATTCGCGGCTGTCGAACATTGCTGTGCTAAAACTTGCCCAACTTTCGGCTGTATGAGTAATTACTCTGAATTATGGCTGGAGTGATTCAGTTATCAGTGAATGAAGGGCTACTCGAATATTCGAATTGAGCAGAAGCCCATGTCCGCATGAGCCACTGGCACGTAGCTAACATGACCATCAGAGTGTCGAAACTGGTATCTTCCTTTATCAGCTTCTATAATTCGATCACATGCTGTGTTACCGACTATCTAGACATAAACAGTGCTGCTCCCGATTGATAAATGATTTCCAATGAGCTCCGTGTGATTAAAATGCACCACATCCCTCAAGAAACGTTCGATTTTGAATTCTTTCGTCTTGCGCACTCATTAGAGAACGTGAACCGTATCGCGATTCTTCGAAACGTATGTGCCATTGCTATCGGTTCAACAAGTAACACGCCGGCCGGTGTGGCCGAGCGGTTCTAGGTGCTGTACAGTCTGGAACCGCGCGACCGCTGCGGTTGCAGGTTCGACTCATGCCTCGGGCATGGATGTGTGTGATGTCCTTAGGTTAGTTAGGTTTAAGTAGTTCTAAGTCTAGGGGACTGACGACCTCAGATGTTAAGTCCCATAGTGCTTAGAGCCATTTTTGAACACATCCGAGATTCCCGGCGGTGTCAGGGGTTTTCTCTGCCTCGTGATGGCTGGGTGTTGTGTGCTGTCCTTAGGTTAGTTAGGTTTAAGTAGTTCTAAGTTCTAGTGGACTGATGACCATAGATGTTAAGTCCCATAGTGATCAGAGCCATTTGAACCATTTGAACACATCCGAGTACCGGTTATGTGAACAGTGCCTCTTTCTCAAGCGCTTCGTAAACAGCGGTTCCGAGCTGCTACGCTGCCAAACTTCCAAACTTCAATATGACACACTGTCTACATCCTTGTACCATACATTGCCTCTTACTTTCATCACGGAATGCTCGCAGCTTAAATCTGTATTCGCACAGTACTGACAAAAACAGTACATGGCATCGATACCTAAGAATTATTATCTAGAGCCCGCCTCGGCATGTAATATTTACATTGATGATGAATCAGTAGCGACAGGAAGCGCATCCGGCCACCCTCTGACACCAACATCGCCAACTCCATAGTAATAAGGCCAACCCCGCCCTGAAGTGGGACAAAGGCCCAAAGAAAATGATGATGATTCACAGCGAAATGACTTTGCGTCTGCTGTATTAGGTATTATGTTCTAAACTGTTGCTGATATATGCCGGAGGCGTGCACGGATAGCCTAACGGTTAGGTGACCATTCACGACATGCAGGAAATCCGGTTCCGTTTCCCGTTCCAGCGGAAACTATCAGATGACATAACGGATGGAACATCTGTACCTAATACAGCTAACAAAATCAGTGGATTTATATCGATCTAATTTTGAATGGCTGTCAGTCATCATCAATGTAAATAGAAACTGAAAGTGCCTTCGAATCGTTCAATTGTGTAGCTCACATGTTCATTATGGTCTTAAAATACAAAATATTAATAATAACAAATAATTTCAATGAAAATTGCATTTTATTAAATCTACTTCGTGGCGACAGATAGAGATAATGAAATACTGTGTGGAATGAAATATATACAGTACAAAAGGTGACACCGTGATGACGTTACAGAATTTCAGGGATGATGGTGAAGGATAAATATATAAACTTGAGGTAAGGAAACTTTGTCCGGAATCCACCGAGTCGGAAGCTACAATCTAAAATATTTCTGGTACCTCTGACAGAGGCACACATGAACCGCTACTGTTGTTGCTAAAATTGTAGGGTAGGCACCTTTCAGAGGTGGTAATATGAACCAAAATAGGAAAAAGGTATCTGGTTAACATGGGCTCTAAAGGGCATAAATTAAGAGCTATGAGCACTTGTTCATCTTCGAAACTGTGAAACACATCTCTTCTACCGAAGAAGTGCCCATAGCATTTTAGGGACCATGTTTGCTAGATAATTTCTTCTTTTGTTTGTCAATTCTAGTACCTCTGAAAGTTGCCTACCTTACAATCTCAGCAGCAACAGTACCGGTACGTGTATACCATAACGATTTCCGCTTAAAACTTTCAATTCGGTTGTTTCCGGACAAGGGTCCGTTACCTCAGATTGATACATTTACCATTCTCCATCACCCCTGAAAGTTTGTAACATCATCACGAGATCTTCCTCTTTATCCATATCCCGAAAGGAGAAGATTTATCAGAATTCTGGCGTTCAGATTTATCAAACTTTGTCCTCAACAAGGCGAGGAGTTAGAAAATTTAAATGTATATGACCAATAAGCATTGTTATCTACAATGTGACCAAAATATTGCTATATTTACAGGTTCATATACTTCACTGGTGTTTCAAGAAACATCTAAATATTTCACACATAAAACTAGCAAAACTGTCTTGCGAATGAATTACTTAAGCCCCCGCAAGCTCAAACGTCATGTAAGGAAAACAGCACGTAATGTAACGGGCTACAGTTATTATATTAACAGCAAACTTGTTAATGATGCACGATCTTCAAGTTAATCAATGACGACCTTGACGTGACTGATCCTCAAATGGCCTATATAGAAAGGCATGGAATACGCTTGTTTAGAGTTTAATTTTTTTTAGGCTATGTTTCGTCAGAAATTCGTGTAGGGTATGTTTTGATGCTGTAGCGGTATGTAAATGAATTTTAGTATGCTCGTAGCGGAAATTATTCTTGGCTGCAAAACTGCCTATAAAAAATATTCGCTTTTTGCGAGTATACAGGGTGTAACGGGGAATAAGTGCAGATATATTTATATGTCGTACCTTAATATATACACACATCAGTGTATCGGCTATTTTTTATTTACGTCCAACAGTCTTGCCACAAACACGCCGGAAGTTTTTCTCGCAGTCGTAACTGCACAACTAGGCAGACTATGTCTGACAGTACAGGCTAACCATTTTGCGTCCATGGTTCACGGTTCAGCTCCTGATATGCTGACCGGGGCAAAACAGCATTAATGGCTTGCTCTTGCCACGTGTACTAGGAGGTACTGTTGTTGTTGCCGTCTTCAGTCCAGAGACTGGTTTGATGCTGCTCTCCATGCTACTCTATCCTCTACAAGCTTCTTCATCTCCAAGTACCTACTGCAACCCACATCTGCTTTTTGCATTCTTCTCTTGGTCTCCCTCTACGATTTTTAACCTCCACGCTGCCCTCCAATACTAAACTGGTGATCCCTTGATGCCTCAGAACATATCCTACCAAAATATCCCTTCTTCCAGTCAAGTTGTGCCATAAATTCCTCTTCTCCAAAATTCTATTCAGTACCATCTAATCTTCAGCATTCTTCTGTAGCAACAGATTTCGAAATCTTCTATTCTCTTCTTGTCTAAACTGTTTATCGTCCATGTTTCACTTCTATACATGGTGTCTCGTAATCTCCACCACACACCCTTATTACTTTATATGCAGTTTACATGGCATAATATTTTAATTCATTTTATATTGCTTATTGTTGAGAGCACGACAGATAAAATACGATTCTCACAATTAATTTCTGCAGTTGAAAATATTTTAACTTTATGCACTTTGACCTATTATGTGGGGATACGCACAACACAAAGATTTCCTGCTGTAGACGTACGATCTTTAATTTGCAAACTATTTTTATATAACACTGATCTGGATTGTTAGATATGGAACACAGTATCATTACTGTAACTAATTATGGAATAAAAAAAATGCCCTTCGCTACTTTCATCTCTTGACTGCACTGAAAATTACTCTTATTACCTGTACGGAAGTTACTGTATTTTCTGTTCACTAAACATAAAAGCTGCAGTGGATTTTTTTAAATATATGAACACTGTTAACTGCCACGACTAACATGTGACCATGAAACTAAAAAAAAAAAAAAAAAAAAAAAAACAGCAGTCTTTGATCACACACAAGTAAAATTTTATCACTCATAAACTATTTACGTAACTTATAACATAATAGCAGCTGCCCATGTCCACCTGAAAATGACATAATAAATTCCACAATTTCCCTCTGAAGTCTCCAGGGAGCTGAAAGAGATAATTTTAATGTACCGTTACTCCCCCTTATATTGCAAAAAAAACTGAAAACTGCTTTCATTCAATTTAATTAGAATTTGCCACGGCAGCGGTTCCCGCGATCGCTGCACGGCTCTGCGTCATGAAAAATTCCTAATATGCTGAAAACGGCTAAGAATGTGGAACGAAATCTTGGGCAAGCTAGCAATAAATTATTACAGGTGATAATTTTAACGATTTTTATATTCAAACAAATCAACGTAAATTGAAAGTACACACCTATTACAAATATCAACCTCCAATGGCGTCTTTCTCGATCAAAGGCTACCTAAGCATTCAACGGAGCGTCACTGGCTCTTACAACTTTAACAGCTACAAGAAGACCGAGACGGTAATGTTTCAACCTTCACTATTTATAGACAATTTAATATGCATCTTTGTAATTATTTCTAATTATCATTATCTGCTTCGATACATACATTCGCCAACCACAGACTTTATTTGTGAAATATAAATACATAAATATTGCACAAACATAAAATGAATAATTCTTATTTCCTTTTATACATAATCTACAACCAGTCGTACGGTAATGAAATAATAATAATAGAGATAAATGTTTATTATTATTATTTTTTTTAATATATTCTGACGATTTTGTAAATGTCTTGCCAGGAGACGTCACAATGCCCCCTGGCAGCATATGACTTAACATTGGCAAATGTTTGTCAATATGTTACCATTGACGTCAACACAGTCACTGTATATCACTTGGTATTTTGAAGATCAAGCTCGATTTGTTCACAATGTTCACACGGTAGTGTGTTCACACTGTCCAATACTTTCTCGAGGAATGTACGTCGCTCCTCCACTTTGCGAGCTGACCGTATACCTAGACCGAGGGTCACTGCGGTTTTGGCTCCCCCATCTGGGCTATGTGCGTTCAGAAAACCTAGAAAACTGCGCCGGAGCAGTTAAACATAGTTCTCTCAGTTCACAAATGAAGTGCAACACTTGTCAACTGTTCACAACTGAAGCAATAAACACAAAAATTATTCGTCAAAAAATGTTGCCACTCGGTCCTTTTCGACACTGTACGTTTATGAAATTCCACACCCGTGGTAATGCTCAAGTTTATGTTTTGGTAAAAGTATAGTATTGCACATTAAATAATTCAAAGTAGTGTTATGACTTTGCCACTTAATTGTGCATTATAGACGTCCTATTGGGGCAATTTACGCATGTCATTTTATATTGCTAATATGAAGAAAACATCTAACATATAGTGTCTAATAGGTTCATAGTTTGAGTTCATTACTGGAACAAATTAAAGTGTTCGTCACTTGATGTAAGTTCGTACTACAAAAATCATTCTGATGTTTAGTTCATCAATATTGGAGTTCATGTTCAACGAAATGTTCACGATGGCGTTGGAAGGTGCGTGCGGTGGAGTGAGGTCAATGTTGTGTTCTGGAGCATCGGCTGGAACACGATGTCTCAGTGATCATCGGGATCGACGCCGCGTTCTCGCAGAAGCAGCGGCGGTAGGTGGCGCCTGAGCAGTCGCGAGCTGAGCCGGCGTGTTCCGCTGTCGTGGCGTACGGCAGATGTTTCGCCCGCGACCAGCAGACTGGAGGCATCACTGCACTCCCTTGTTGCTCCTCCGCACGGATCTCCGTCAAAGTACATGTAACAAACATTCCACCACAGTATACTATCTTTAAGGATACACATTATAAGCTGTGGGAATAGAATGCAATTGGATTAATCAGCGTTAATTCTCCAGTAAGCCGTCGTTTCGCTGGTTTGCACAGAATGTTTTGTGTGATAACGGTTTTCATGGCCTGGCAACCGAATTGCACTGTGACACTGCTATTAAGCGTTTATCACGCGCAAGTTGCACTACAAACTTTTACATAGTTCTCACGGGCGATGCGCTGTCAGAGCGTCTCTCAACACGCGAAATCATTTCAGTTCACACACACTAATTGTTTCCGTTGAGCGATGTTTATTGTTATCGTCTCTGAACGGATTATTACCTATTTCCTTACACACGGCAAGTTTGTTATTGTTTGAGCACTGCGTTATTACAGTTTATAACTCAGCATTCGATTCACTTCGACGTATATATTGGTGCAGTTCCAACAGTCACTCTCTGTCCCTTCTACACACAACATTCCTTCTGTCTGCAAGGTTGCATGTGTACACACAGTCTGTCTGGAAGGCATGTTGCCCTACTTTACACAATTATTTTCACTCATGGTGAGTCCGTTACATTTACAGTGTCCATTGTACTTTTCTTAACATTATTACAATGCATAAATGACTTTTTTGCGATTACATGAAGGTATGTGAGTTTCTACATTAGTTTTTTCTGTGTAGCTTGCCAAGTTATCACTCCTCTAGTGAACAGAGGTTATCACGTGCGTATCAGCTGGACTTGGGCATATTGTTCAATAAATACTTTATATTTTGGTGACAAAATTTGCATGAGTAATCTGTCCTACGGGACTACAGTGTAGTTTCCGCATAGAATGCGTCAATTCACATAATGCGACGTTAATGTTCAGAGACGTGTATGAACATGTGAAGCACTGGTACGTACAGTCATGTTCAAAAGCATCCGAAGTACCTGTATTGCATTTCGCCTGATTTGCATGCAACCCACGTAACGCAGCTGTCTAGCAGGTCCTCTAATCGCTCCTAGGTACAGTCGTTTGACTATTGAAAATGGTTACAACAAGTCACCACTAGAAAACACTGCTCTGTATCGCAATAACTCAAGATGTAAAGTAATACCACGATACTACAAACATCAGGGAACACCTTTTCACAGATAAGACTATCCTTAAGGCCTGTAAGCTCACATTTATTGCAATAAATGACACCTGAAATGTTACCACTCTCATTATTACGTCAGGTAGGTATTGCACGTAGTAAGTTCGTCGTATTCGTGATTTCCTCTTCAAAGTAACATACCGTACTTATTATTTAACACAAAATGAGATTAAAAATTTAATTTATTCATGAGCAGCTAGTTGAGAATATGTGTGAACTTCAAATGACACGACGAACCGTCTCGTTCTGCATATGGATTCAAACCCAGGTCATGCAGACTAAGCAAAGATTTCGTGACTGACGGAACCTAACAGTCATTCCTGATTAGGCATACAGAGAGTGATATACCTCGATTTTAGACAGTATAAGTTAGCAAATATCAACTTTAAATCGCATAACGCAAACATTTTTGACGGACGCGAATTCCTACCGAGCATCTATTGTCCCTGTTAACGAAATACGAGAGGTCTTAAATATTGCTTCTTCACAAGTAACTTACTTGAATTGCCGTGAGGTAAAGCTTTGTGTTGGACAGGGATTCGAACCCAGAACCTAATCGGATAGATATCGACGCACAATCAACTGTGACATATCTGATTTTCTCGGCAGTAGCTACATGTTTTAACTGAAATGACGAGACGAAACATTAATTGTTTCCTTCCGAGGACTCCAACCCGGCACCTATCGCTGTTATATTCTAGAGAAAACGAACGTTAAATATGGGTTTGTTGCACCAGCAGCGACATGTGAGCATGTTTGAACTAGAAATAATATGACGAAGAGTTCAGTGCTGACTGGGAACAGAGCTCCACACAAACCGTTGTTGGCTACACACAAAGAGACGTCAGCTACCGAATTTTTCTCCAGCTCGGAATAACATCTTGAACTTACAGTGATTTCGCAAATGGTTCTGTGTCACACTGGCAGTCAAAAACGTCACATATCGTTAGTGTTGACAACGAATGACAATACCTTAATAATCAAAATTATAATCCACCAGCAGATAGGTGTCTTCAAGCTACAGCTTGATAATACATAATGAAATATTTAGTGCCGGGCCAGGATTCGAACCCATTCACGCGCAATATGTCGAGAAGTTGAGGAATCTGCAGTTTTGAACAAACAACAAATTGTTGCCGAGCAGTATTGTCACGAAGGGATCAAATTCCGCGTTATGGACGGTCTGAGTTGCATTCCGAGTTCAGAACCAATTTTATCGACATACAGAAGCTCAGATAAAAGATGGAATAAGTGTCCCGTGAGCCTACATAACGTTTGTTCCGTCACTAGAAATAAATAACTAGTATTAGAAAGGTTACTGGTGATAGAGTTTCTACATGTCGTCACTCCAGACTTTATTGTGGTTCAACCTAACGTCTACTTGGCAGAGAAGGAGTATCATTTTTAATGTTAATTTCAGACCACAATGCCATTGTATCTTCTTCACTTGGTGTAGCCAGAAGAGAATGGAATCTGTCTCTCCCTATCTAAACTCATTGACAGAAGTTGCAATCGAACCCAGACCATAGATATACAAACATATCATCAGTCCAACAGACCACCAAATCCTCTTCTCTGTGGCTCATTTTTCTATCGTAACGCCGTTGCGCCACACTGGTTGAGAATTCTGACACACAGGCTCCCTGTAGTAATTTGCAGCGTGTTCAGTAAATTCATTTACTTGGTTGACCGAATCACCATGAACTATCTGCCTCGGCTACCCAGTGCATACATTCGACTTCATTTTGTAATCACCGAAATAAAATCACATAACTGCCACGTACACAGAACTGCCAACAGTGTAGGATGCAGAAATTTAAATAGGAAGTGTTTCTTTCCATTTGAGCTACTGTATTGCGCTATCTCTTTGTTGAAAACGTCGAACAGTGCAAATGTGGAATTTCATAAATAGAGTTGTGTATTCCTAGAAACCCAAAATTTGCTTGTCAGCGGCGGGAAGAGGAGTTACCTGTTGTGCAGCACTGTAAGTTTTTCCCCGTTGCACTACGAGCTGAAAGTATTTTCTTGTGATTTCCTTATCGATGTTTGATCTGTCTGCTTGTAACTCTTTCACAGAAGGGATAAAAACGGTACAGTCACTGAGACTGGAACTGCAAACCATAACAGACGCCTTTTCACATGTCAGCACGTTACCACAGAGCTGGCGAAGAAGTACGTGCCTAAGCTTCCTCTTACGAGATCAATAGTGACTAGAACTCGTAAACCGCTATTTACAGGACGAGATTAGTTGCGATTCCCACGTTCAATGACTTTGCAGGGCTGAAAACCTTAAATTTACAATCTTCTGTTACACCTCAAGCGATAACAATTCAGGTTATTCAATGGAAATGACACGAGAAATCAAGTGAACTTTGAGGCTTAATTCCGTGCACACCAGGAAGTAACTCGTCGATCACAGAGTTGCCAAACATACCTTGCGTTGTTGCCAAATCTCACTTACATTACCAGCAGGAAGAAGACGAACCGATGTGATCCTACAGCGGGCTGGGAAGTGACCATAGCTGGTGTCTCCAAGTCGCGGCTGCCAGGGCCTGGAATACGTAATGCGTCTGATTCGCATTTCTGTAACTAGGTTTAGGGACTGGAGCGTAGTTACCAATAATACTCAGAACTGACTGCAAACTAAGCATTATAAATCAGTAACTCTCATAGTTGTTTTTATATTTCTTTCGTAAGTGTACTCCAAACTAAGAAACTCATTCACAGACTTTTTCGTTGTAAGGAAATTGAATCATGGTATGTAAAGAAATCTTTCATTAAAATGACACGTTTCACATCATTACGAAATATCGTTTTCATGATCTATGAAACAAGAATTGATCTACTGTAATCTAATCTAATCTAAACTTATCATATTGATGACTAGCCATGAAGAGTCATGAATTACCGAAATTTTTGCCAATGCCAGTAACGAAATCTAAACTTGAAAATGAAAGACGACAATTTTTGTAACAAACCGGGACTTCTATCAAGACCCTTTCGTCCCTGTTAACTAACCACGAAAGATGTCTGATATACCTTCACTCTGAAGTAACAAAGTGAGCATGCATTTAAAGATGAAGTGCATGATGTGAAGTTCTGTGACGGAGATACGAACCCAACACGTAATCGGATTGTTAACTAAGTAAAATCAAATGTTACGTATCGGTTTTTCTTACCAGCTGCTAGGTTTTTGAATCTAAAATAAGGATACAAAGTTTTGTGCCTAAGCGACAATCGAACTGCACACCTACCGTGGGTCCACGAATATAGCTTAAATATCAGTTGCTTAGTCACCAACGGTAAGATGTGTGCGTGTTTGACCAGAAATAACGACACTTATTGCGATTGTTGGCAACACATGAACAGACATTAAAAATGCACGTTAATTTTCACTAGCAGGCCGGTGTGCACGTGATATGGCTTGAAATGAAATTATGAATATTTTTGTATTGGATCAGGATTCGGACCCACATACATAACTTTGGAGGAGTCCTAGAGAAGATTGCACGCCGGCCGCAGTGGCCGTGCGGTTAAAGGCGCTGCAGTCTGGAACCGCAAGACCGCTACGGTCGCAGGTTCGAATCCTGCCTCGGGCATGGATGTTTGTGGTGTCCTTAGGTTAGTTAGGTTTAACTAGTTCTAAGTTCTAGGGGACTAATGACCTCAGCAGTTGAGTCCCATAGTACTCAGAGCCATTTGAACCATTTTTAGAGAAGATTGCAGTCTTGGGAAAAGGAACGAAATGATTGAACTATATTGTTCCGAGAGATTCAGATCCTCGAAAGAGGAGATACGAATTCGAATCACAGTCCAGCACCAAATTTTTCAACGTCTCTAGTTCAATCAAGTACAAGTAAAATAAGATCCCTGTTCCTTTAAATGGCTATCGGTTCATCAAATAAAATAAAATTTTCTAATGTAAGTAAGTTTACTGGCGACTGTATTTCTGTTTACCATGACTTCCGCTATGTAATTTCCCAACGTAAACCGGCTCTGCCCAGTTAGTAATGAAGCAACGTGATATTTAATGCGGGTTCTGAATTATAACGTCTTTCTCTTGAGGTTACCAGAGGTAAAGTAAATCTGTTCGTGCCTCTTAAAAGTAAATGCCTGAACCCACGCATTGCACTTGTGATAGTTCGTTCCACCAGACCATTGTGGCCACATTTCCCAGCCCCAGGAGTGTGCTGTAACGGATGATGTGCTTAGCTTACAAAATTAGTCACGGTGGATAAAACGCGAGTCCATTAAATAGTTAAGTAGAAGCAAGCTTCTGACGCGGAGATTATGCTATTCTCATGTCAGCAGGATGTAAAGACACTTCTAGGCATCATAAGCTCGATGTGAAGCCATTGCGAAATTTTCACAAAATCAGCAAATTTCTTAGTTCGAGAAAATCCACTGGGAAGTGTGAAGTTATAGGATAATTCGATTATTACCGTCATTATTACTATCATTTTCTTCATACCGCTGCTGGAACACTGTACTTGAAGATCATTTGATGCCTTTTGGTCACTATAGAAGTTTCCCAAGAACAGGTTCTTTCCCTGTCTACGGAATCCTTTTCATGTTAATATCAAACATCAGTAATTACTCGTAGATTACATTAAAACCAAAGTAATTGATGAAGACGTTACTAGATAACAAAAACGCGAAACGCGCTACCTTTCTTCATTTACTTGCGCCTAGAAATGGCTACGAGTACTGCCAAACCAAAAGGCAAGAGTTCTTACTGCCTGGCGATATACGTCGCTGTCAGTTCTTCCATATGATTTGGTCGACGTGACCTGTTTCAAGTTGTGTAAGACAGAGAAATCAATTGTTTTCCTTTGCAATAAACAGAAAGATTTTCATTCTAAACTATCCAAGTACAAAATTTTCGCAATATTAGTTCAAATTTAATATTCGCTACTATAATGTAGGAAAGTATTTCACAGTTGGAAAACCCGCATCCGACTCACTGACCTTACACTTAGTCGCTGACCATACATTCTAGCTCAGAGTGACACCAGATTAAGTAACCTAATGCAGCGAAGACTGTTTGCCAGTGCTCTTTGTCATCGGAAAATAGAAAAATGAGCCACAGAGAAGAGGATTTGGTGGTCTGTTGGACTGATGATATGTTTGTATATCTATGGTCTGGGTTCGATTGCAACTTCCGTCAATGAGTTTAGATAGGGAGAGACAGATTCCATTCTCTTCTGGCTACACCAAGTGAAGAAGATACAATGGCATTGTGGTCTGAAATTAACAGTAAAAATGATACTCCTCTGCCAAGTAGACGTTAGGTTGAACCACAATAAAGTCTGGAGTGACGACACGTAGAAACTCTATCACCAGTAACCTTTCTAATACTAGTTATTTATTTCTAGTGACGGAACAAACGCTATGTAGGCTCACAGGACACTTATTCCATCTTTTATCTGAGCTTCTGTATGTCGATAAAATTGGTTCTGAACTCGGAATGCAACTCAGACCGTCCATAACGCGGAATTTGATCCCTTCGTGACAATACTGCTCGGCAACAATTTGTTGTTTGTTCAAAACTGCAGATTCCTCAACTTCTCGACATATTGCGCGTGAATGGGTTCGAATCCTGGCCCGGCACTAAATATTTCATTATGTATTATCAAGCTGTAGCTTGAAGACACCTATCTGCTGGTGGATTATAATTTTTATTATTAAGGTATTGTCATTCGTTGTCAACACTAACGATATGTGACGTTTTTGACTGCCAGTGTGACACAGAACCATTTGCGAAATCACTGTAAGTTCAAGATGTTATTCCGAGCTGGAGAAAAATTCGGTAGCTGACGTCTCTTTGTGTGTAGCCAACAACGGTTTGTGTGGAGCTCTGTTCCCAGTCAGCACTGAACTCTTCGTCATATTATTTCTAGTTCAAACATGCTCACATGTCGCTGCTGGTGCAACAAACCCATTTTAACGTTCGTTTTCTCTAGAATATAACAGCGATAGGTGCCAGGTTGGAGTCCTCGGAAGGAAAAAATTAATGTTTCGTCTCGTCATTTCAGTTAAAACATCTAGCTACTGCCGAGAAAATCAGATATGTCACAGTTGATTGTACGTCGATATCTATCCGATTAGGTTCTGGGTTCGAATCCCTGTCCAACACAAAGCTTTACCTCACGGCAATTCAAGTAAGTTACTTGTGAAGAAGCAATATTTAAGACCTCTCGTATTTCGTTAACAGGGACAATAGATGCTCGGTAGGAATTCGCGTCCGTCAAAAATGTTTGCGTTATGCGATTTAAAGTTGATATTTGCTAACTTATACTGTCTAAAATCGAGGTATATCACTCTCTGTATGCCTAATCAGGAATGACTGTTAGGTTCCGTCAGTCACGAAATCTTTGCTTAGTCTGCATGACCTGGGTTTGAATCCATATGCAGAATGAGTCGGTTCGTCGTGTCATTTGAAGTTCATACATATTCTCAACTAGCTGCTCATGAATAACTTAAATTTTTAATCTCATTTTGTGTTAAATAATAAGTACGGTATGTTACTTTGAAGAGGAAATCACGAATACGACGAACTTACTACGTGCAATACCTACCTGACGTAATAATGAGAGTGGTAACATTTGAAGTGACATTTATTGCAATAAATGTGAGCTTACAGGCCTTAAGGACAGTCTTATCTGTGAAAAGGTGTTCCCTGATATTTGTAGTATCGTGGTATTACTTTACATCTTGAGTTATTGCGATACAGAGCAGTGTTTTCTAGTGGTGACTTGTTGTAACCATTTTCAATAGTCAAACGACTGTACCTAGGAGCGATTAGAGGACCTGCTAGGCAGCTGCGTTATGTGGGTTGCATGCGAATCAGGCGAAATGCAATTCAGGTCCTTCGGTTACTTTTGAGCACGACTGTACAAAGTGTATGTCATATAAAATTGGTTCGGTTTAGACAGAACTTATTCAGGTGTCACTCTCATATTACTAATGGTGATGATACCGTATACCTAATCATCCTACTACTCAAAGTTACTTTCATTTAAATAAATATTCTCTCAAAGCATTACATTAACCTAATGCAATTAAATCTATTATATTACTACTTGCAAATTAATCATAATTTATTTATACACACAGTAATGAAAAATGACTCAATAAATTGTTTTATACTTTTTAAACAAGAAATTGTTCACTGCTTGATGAGCATGAAATATTTTTTACTGACACTAATCTGTTTGTCGGCAAGTCTTTATTTAGCGCATTATTGCACATTCTTGTGAGACTTGCTCACACCATAAATATTCTTTACTGTCTTGTTATTCAGAGCTGAATAAACACAAATTCATACTTAAAACTCAACACATATTCTCAGACACAAATATAAAATTTTCTTACAGCTAGTATTTACAATCTTTCGCCACTGCCTCCCTTCTCGACCATGTGATGGGGTAAGACGATCGACAAAAATTTTGTGGGTCGTAACCTCTATATGATAGTTGTAATCCCTAATTACTCCTGGTCGTTCAGAAGATATCATTGTATATTCTAACAGCAGCTGCGTTAGCTGTTGCTTTTGCATATTATTTAAACTTTCAGATTCTTGGACTTTATTCTGGAATGCATCTACACTTACTTCAAAATCATTACATTCTTTATTAGGTAGTAAAGATCTGTCGCTGTTGAATTATTTTCTAAATGCGGTACACTTGGGTTACTACCCTTGATATTTATTCTGTGACAACATGGCACAAGTACCTCTTTCGATCGCATCGTTGACAATCCAACCCTTCCGCCTTTATTAAGTATGCTTAGTTTTCCTGCGGAGAGGTCGATCACTGCGTCCCTCTCACAGAGAAAATCTACTCCCAGAATGCAGGTCACCCTTAACCCCTTAACAACGAGGAACGAGCTCACTATGGCTTCGCCCTCTTTACAAATTTCTTCCTGCACCTGGTGCTTAATTAATTGGCTCTGTGCGCTTATGGTTCCAGACACCTTGCAGCTATTCACTGGGAAAGTCGGTATATTTCGTTCCTTCCCAAGTGCATTTTATACAGTTCTGCACTCATCACACTGACCGAGGCACCTGAGTCAATGATTATGTTTACAGCAATATCTTAGATTTTTGTTTCTAGGATTGCTTGAATGTTTTCATTATTATTCTTTGCACTTTCGTGCGGTTCTGTTAGGAGGTCGTGCTCCATACTAATTCCGTCATTATAACGCAGCGTTTTGATTCCAAGTATACTATCATTTGTGAGGCTCTAACTCCACTCCACGGCCAGCTACGGAGAGCATATCGTGGCCGATTCTAGTTTGTTGAACTATTTTCGCGCGAGGTGCTTGAACGGTTGTTGTCCGTGACCTTTATAATATGAACATTTTAATTTGCAGGCCGCCACGGCTGTGCGATAGGCGCGTTTTGCTGCGGTGGTCTGTTGCTATCGTACCTCTAGTTATTTTGTCGGTCTTGGTTCGGTCGGTGATTATGACTCCAGTTACGATTGTTTTCATTGTAATTGTCGTGCCATTGACCTAGCGCATTTTTCCAGCTGTTGGCCCCGGCTTGTCCGAAATCATATCTATCGTCAAATCTACGTTTTTTTATTATTTGACTGGTGACTATAACCATTTTGATATTCATGCTTTTACCACCGCCCCCACCATTTCCATGGTTGTAGTTCGGTGCATTACCATTCCTACCGTTTGTGCATCCTGAGCCATTATTTCTTGCGTGTTCGAGCGCTGACTTCATGTCTTCCTGTATTAGGTCAATCGAACCTAGTACTGACGGGAAATGTTCCATGTCGTTTTTGGGGAACGTGAATTACCTTTTCCTTAATGTGAGTAGGCAAATGAGATTTAAGTAGCCTAATAACGTGAGTGTGTAAATGTGATTTAAGTAGCCTAATAATGTCTCTCGACGATATAGGCTCGTCCCAGTAGCGCGTCTTGTTAATGTATTTTTCAAAATATCGTCTCTCAGGTTTCCAAGACGAGTTGAACAAGCCGCTCTTGGATGCAAGGCGACCAATATTTTGCTACAAATGCCTTCTCAAATTGCGCATGCCATGCAGCTGTCCGCTACTTCAGTAACCCATAATGCTGCGTCACCCTGAATATAGGACATGACATGTATTTTCTACGCTTCATTCCATGCGCTTGGCAAGATGTTTCTGAAACTTTTAATGAACACTACCGGATGTGCTGACTTTCGTTCGGTAGTGAAAGTCTGGAATTGTCTGTTCTTAATTAGACTTTCTTCAACCAATATTTTTGAACTGTACGCATGGTGCATAGGCTGCCTGCTCTGATCTGGAGCTGCGGCTGTTCGCATTGTCGCAAGAAGACTCTTCATTATAGTGTCGCGCATACGTCTGTGCGTTACCAAAAACATTGGTTACTGGCGACACACTTACATTTTCTGCACATTTGCTACTATCGGCTAAAACTTTTTCCAAGTCTGATATCCGCTTAGCTGTATTCATCTGCCAATGTGGAATATCATCACTTAGTATTTGTATGATAGTCTGAACATCACTCTGTACCTGGCTGTTTATTACAGCGCTAAAAGATTCTGAGTCCTTATCGTCAAAAGCTGCTTTTACCTTTAAATCAAGCCTTTTCTCGATTTCATTGTCTTTCGATTCTAACCAGGATTTAAACTCAGCCTCAATTTTAGTAGCTTGTTCGTTCAGTTTGTGTTCGACAACTGTGTAGAATCTAGTTCTAATGTTTCGATTCGCTTAGCTAAAATGCCCATTTCATCTACAATGGTGGTATTCGCTAACTGCAGATTATTTACTTGCGCAGTCGAGTCCTGTATGGCTTTAGGTATTGACTCATAGGTCTGTTTCATGTTTGCTATCTCCTTTTGCACGGATTCTAAGGACTGTACTACTTGTTGGTCCCGCTCAGCTTGCTGGCGGTACGACTCAACTTGCTGTTTGCACAAACTTCACCTGATAATTCAGCATGCGCTCTAACATAGCCTGAATCGAATATCTACCAGGCAGATTACCAATATCTGGTTCCTGCTCTGCTGGTAGTTGTACTTCTTCTTTTTCTACATCTGCTTGGGCACTGGTGGACGGTGGCAACACTTCCAGAACCCCCGCCACCACAGTTTCACAGGTTGCTTCTTCTGTCTAAAGCACTCGCTTCTACATTTACTGCACTGGTTAATTGATGTTCCTCAGTATCCATGTTGCCTGTGCGTTGCCTACGCAGTTTGATCATATTTATGGGTTCGTAGTTGGGTACAGTATCTATTGTCTTACTCGTTGCCACAAAATACATGAACTTGTACACAACACACTACACAATGAAAAATTCTATCTACATTCAAACTCTGTCCTGTCACAAACAACTATCTTTAAGCTACACACACACCACTAGTGACATCTTTATTACTTTATATGCAGTTTATATGGCATAATATTTTAATTCATTTTATATTGCTAATTGTTGAGAGCACTACAGATAAAATACGATTCTCACAATTAGTTTCTGCATTTGAAAATATATTAACTTTATGCACTTTGACCTGTTATGTGGGGATACCCACAACAGTGAAAGATTTCCTGCTGTGGACGTACGATCTTTAACTTGCAAACTATTTTTATATAACGCTGATCTGGCTTGTTACATATGGAACATAGTATCATTACTGTAACTAATTATGGAATAAAAAAAATGTCCTTCGCTGCTTTTATCTCTTGAATGCACTGAAAATTACTCTTATTACCTGTATGGAAATTAGAGTATTTTATGGTCACTATCCGTAAAAGCTGCAATGGATTTTTTTAAATATATGAACACTGTTAACTGCCACGACTAACATGAGAACATGAAACTAAAAAAAAAAATAATGAAATTATATTTTCATGTTACTAGCCAGAACAGGTTTTGCACAGCAGTCTTTGATCACACACAAGTAAAATTTTATCACTCATGAATTATTTACGTAACTGATACCATAATAGCAGCTGCTCATGTCCACCTGAAAATGACATAATGAAATTCACATTTTCACTCTGAAGTCTCCAGGGAGCTGAGAGAGATAATTTTAATGTACCCTTAGCTCCCCCTTATATTGCGGAAAAACTGCTTTCATTCAATTTAATTAGAATTTGCCACGGCAGCAGTTCCCACAATCGCTGCACGGCTCTGCGTCATGAAAAACTTCTAATTTGCTGAAAACGGCTAAGAATGTGGAATGAAATCTTGGGCAAGCTAGCAATAAATTATTACAGGTAATAATTTTAACAATTTCTATATTCAAAAAATCAACGTAAATTGAAAGTACACACCTATTACAAATATCAACCTCGATAGGCGTCTTTCTCGATCAAAGGACAAACCGAGCGTCACTGGCTCTTACAACTTTAACAGCTACAAGAGGACCGAGACGGTAATGTTTTAACCTTCACTATTTATAGACAATTCATTATGCATCTTTGTAATTACTTCTAATTATTATGCTTCGATACATACATTCGCCAACCACAGACGTTATTTGTGAAATATAAATACATAAATATTCCACAATCATAAAAATGAAAAATTGTTATTTCCTTTTGTACATAATCTACAACCATTCATACGGTAATGAAATAATAATAATAGAGATAAATGTTTATTGTTATTATTTTTTATATATTATAACGATTTTGTAAATGTCTTGCCAAGAGACGTCACAATGGTTACACTTCATACACATACTTTCAGAAAACACTTCCTGCCTCTTAAATTTATACTCGTTGTTAACAAATTTCCCTTCTTCAGAAATGCTTTCCTTGCCATTGGCAGTTTACATTTCATATCCTCTCTGCTCCGGCCATCATCAATTATTTTGCTCCCCAAATAGCAAAACTCATCTACTACTTTAGGTGACTTATTCTCTAATCTAATTGCCTCAGCGCCAGCTGTTTTAATTAGACTACATTCCATTATCCTCGTTTTGCTTTTGTTGATGTTCATCTTATATCCTTCATTCAAGACACTGACCATCCGCTCACCTGCTCTCCCAGGTCCTTTCCTGTCTCTGACAGAACTACAATGCCATCGGCAAACCTCAAAGTTTTTATTTCTTCTCCTTCTCCAAATTTTTCTTTTGTTGCCTTTACTGCTTGCTCAATATATAGATTGAATAACATCGGGGGTAGCCCACAACCCTGTCTCACTCCATTTCCCTTTCATGCCCCTCGACTCTTATAACTGCCATCTGGTTTCTGTACAAATTGTAAATAGCCTTTCGCTCCCTGTATTTTACCCCTGCCACCTTCAGAATTTGAAATAGTGTATTCCAGTCAACATTATCAAACGATTTCTCTAAGTCTACAAATGCTAGAAACGTAGGTTTGCCTTTCCATAATGTATCTTCTAAGATAAGTCGTAGGGTCAGTTTTACCTCACGTGTTCCAATATTTCTATGGAATCCAAACTGATCTTCCCCAAGATCGGCTTCTACCTGTTTTTCCATTCGTCTGTCAAGAAATCGTGTTAGTATTTTTCAGCCGTGACTTATTAAACCGATATTTTGGTAATTTTCGCATCTGTCAACACCTGCTTTCTTTGGGATTGGAATTATTACACTCTTCTTGAAATCTGAGACAATTTCGCCTGTCTCATACATCTTGCTCACCAGATGGTAGAGTTTTGTCATGGCTGGCTCTACCGAGGCTATCAATAGCTCTAATGGAATGTTGTCTACTCCTGGGGCCTTGTTTCGATTCAGATCTTTTAATGCTCTGTCAAACTCTTCACGCAGTATCATATCTCCCATTTCATCTACATCCTCTTCCATTTCCATAATATTGTCCTCAAGTACATCGCCCTTGTATAATCCCTCTATATACTCCTTCCACCTTTCTTCCTTCCCTTCTTTGCTTAGAACTGGTTTTCCATCTGAGCTCATCATATTCATACAGGTGGTTCTCTTTTCTCCAAAGGTCTCTTTAACTTTCCTGTAGGCAATATCTTTCTTACCCCTAGTGATATTTGCCTCTATATCCTTACATTTGTCCTCTAGCCATCCCTGCTCAGCCATTTTGCACTTCCTGTCGATCTCATTTTTGAGACGTTTGTATTCCCTTTCACCTGCTTCATTTACTGCATTTTTGTATTTTCTCCTTTCATCTATTAAATTCAATGTCTCTTGTGTTACCCAAGGATTTCTACTAGCCCTCATCTTATTACCTATTTGAACCTCTGCTGCCTCCACTATTTCATATCTCAAAACTACCTATCTTTCTTCTACTGTATTTCTTTCCCCCGTTCTTGTCAATCGTCCGCTAATGCTCTCTGTGAAACTCTCTTTAATTTCTGGTTCTCTCAGTTTATCCAGGTCCCATCTCCTGAAATTCCCACCTTTTTGCAGTTTCGTTAGTTTTAATCTACAGTTCATAACCAATATAATGTGGTTAGAGTCCACACCTGAACCTGGAAACGTCTTACAACTTAAAACCTGGTTCCTAAATCTCTGTCTTCCCATTATATAATCTATCTGAAACCTTCCAGTGTCTCCAGGCCTCTTCCACGTATACAACCTTCTTTTATGACTCTTAAATCATGCATTACCTGTGAGTAAGTTATGCTCTGTGCAAAACGTCCTCCTGACGTACTACCCAAACTAAAAACATACTACTCCTAATAGTTATACTTACTAGTCTGCAAATGAAGTAAATACCGATGTAATGTAGACCACTACACTGTTCATAGACATCAATACAAATATCCGCACATACACACATTACACCCTGTATATCTTGACATGTACTACCCATGGAGCGAATTCTACATCTACATCTACATTCATACTCCGCAAGCCACCCAACGGTGTGTGGCGGAGGGCACTTTACGTGCCACTGTCATTACCTCCCTTTCCTGTTCCAGTCGCGTATGGTTCGCGGGAAGAACGACTGTCTAAAAGCCTCCGTGCGCGCTCTAATCTCTCTAATTTTACATTCGTGATCTCCTCGGGAGGTATAAGTAGGGGGAAGCAATATACTCGATACCTCATCCAGAAACGCACCCTCTCGAAACCTGGCGAGCAAGTTACACCGCGATGCAGAGCGCCTCTCTTGCAGAGTCTGCCACTTGAGTTTATTAAACATCTCCGTAACGCTATCACGGTTACCAAATAACCCTGTGACGAAACGCGCCGCTCTTCTTTGGATCTTCTCTATCTCCTCCGTCAACCCGATCTGGTACGGATCCCACACTGATGAGCAATACTCAAGTATAGGTCGAACGAGTGTTTTGTAAGCCACCTCCTTTGTTGCTGGACTACATTTTCTAAGCACTCTCCCAATGAATCTCAACCTGGTACCCGCCTTACCAACAATTAATTTTATATGATCATTCCACTTCAAATCGTTCCGTACGCATACTCCCAGATATTTTACAGAAGTAACTGCTACCAGTGTTTGTTCCGCTATCATATAATCATACAATAAAGGATCCTTCTTTCTATGTATTCGCAATACATTACATTTGTCTATGTTAAGGGACAGTTGCCACTCCCTGCACCAAGTGCCTATCCGCTGCAGATCTTCCTGCATTTCGCTACAATTTTCTAACGCTGCAACTTCTCTGTATACTACAGCATCATCCGCGAAAAGCCGCATGGAACTTCCGACACTATCTACTAGGTCATTTATATATATTGTGAAAAGCAGTGGATGAATGTCTCTCGTGAAAATGCTATACTAAAGAAATAGGGCATTTTAGTGGAACAAAATTGGTCTTGGCATGTCCGTGAGGCCGTTTGCGGATGATGCTATTGTGTTAAAACGCCAGGAAATTGTAACTAAATGAAAGGAGACTTGTAGAGGAGTGGTGTTTAGTGCAGAAACCCAAAATTCAATAAATATCTAACGCAATATAGGTAACTTGTCGGAATAATCATTTACAGCTTGATACTATTTCACAGAGGTGACAAAAGTCATGGGACACTTCCTAATAGAGTTTGGAACGTCCTTTTTCCCGGTTTAGTGCAGCAACCCGACGTGACGTGGAGTTAACAAGTCGTTGAAAGTCATTTGTACAAATACTGAGCCTCTGTAACTGTCCATAACTGCCAAAGTGTTTCCGGTGCCGGATTTTGTACGCGAACTGACCTCTCGATTATGTCCCATAAATGTTCGATGGGATTCATCTAGGGGAATCATTCGCTCGAATTGTCCAGAATCTTCTTCAAAACAAACAGCAACAATTATGGCCCAGTTACAATGGCGCATTGTCATCAATAAAAGATCCATCGTTGTTTAGGAAAATGAGGTCGGTGAATGACTGCAAATGGTCTCCAAGTAGCCGAACATATGTGTTTCCATTCACTGAACGGTTCAGTTGGACCAGAAGACCCAGTCCAATCCACGTGTGAAGGAGTACCCAAAAAAACCATGATAACACTGCCATGGGCGGATCTTGTGTAGTACACTTTTCTGCCGCTAGGCCTTATAGCGCAACTCATTGCCGGGTCAGTGCTGCCTGTGTTGTCGACCTGGCTTGTTCTGTTCATCTGTAGTGACTGTTTTTTCTAGGAGAAGTTTTGGTTCAAATGGCTCTGAGCACTATGGGACTTGACTTCTGAGGTCATCAGTCCCCTAGAACTTAGATCTACTTAAACCTAACTAACCTAAGGACATCACACACCTCCATGCCCGAGGCAGGATTCGAACCTGCGACCGTAGCGTTCGCGCGGTTCCAGACTGTAGCGCCTAGAACCGCTCGGCCACCTCGGCCGGCAGAAGTTTTGTTCTTGTTTCGTTGTTATGATGACAAGTTTAAGTCAACAGCGTTCGGCTCTGAAATTTTGATTTTTACTTCGTAAAAATGCTACTGACACTGTTTTAACGTTGAAAATAGCTTGTCAAGATGACACTATGAGAAAAACTCAGGTGTACGAGTGGTTTTCTCGATTTAAGAATGGCGAAATGTCGATTGATGACAAATCTCGTTCTGGACTTCCTCAACTTCCCGAATCGAAGAAAATATTGATAAAATTCGAGAGCTTTTGCTCACAGGCTGTTTTAAGAAGATTGAGCAACAGTGTTCTTCAAACAAGATTCGATTTGTCAAGACAGGAGAGTGGTTCTTCCATCACGACAACGCATCTGCACACACAGCCATCTCTGTTGGACAGTTTTTGGCTAAAAATTGCGTGGTTCCGCTGCCCCACGCATCTCACCTACCCAACCTGGCTCCGTGCGACTTTTTCCTATTTTTGAATGGACACCGATTTGTCAACATTGAAGAAGTCAAGAAAAAAACGTGGGAGTAACTGTCAGCCATTTGTAAAGATGATTACAAAAAATGTTTCGAACAGTGGAAGCACCGGTGGGTTACATGTATTAGTTGTAATTGAGAGTATTTTGAAGGGAATAATGTTTGTTTGTAAATAATTTAAAAATATATAGCTTTTCAAAATAATTCTGGTTTTTCTTGTGGGTACCCCTTCGTAAACACAGCTCTTGCAATCATGGAGCCACCACCAGCTTACACAGTACCTTGTTGAAAACCTGAGTCTCTGGCTTAGTGGAGTACGCACTACACTCTAACTCTATCACCACTTCTTACACAGTACCGCCAAATTTCGCCACACTCACTTAACAGATACGTTCGCCGAACGTCCCACATTGGTTTCTGTGGTTATTTCATGCAATGCTGCTTGTCTTTTAGCACTGACAGCTCTAAGCGAAAGTCGCTGCTCTCGGTCGATAAGTGAAGGCCGTCGACCACTGCGTTGTCCGTGGCGAGAGGCAATGTCTGAATTTTGGAACGCTCCTGACTCTGTGTATCTCGGAATATTGAATTCCCTAACGATTTCCGAAATGTAATGTCCCATGCGTCTAGATCGAACACCATTCCGCGTTAAAGTCTCTTAGTTCCCGTCGTGCGGCCAAAATCACGTCGGATACTTTTCCACATGAATCACCTGAGTCCAAATGACAGTTCGTGTCGCTCTCCTAAGACGACTCTGAAACAGGACAGACTAAAATGACAGACTAAAATGTTTTGCGCTATATCTTTCACTCACATTGATATTGCTTCCGTACAGAAATACGACTAGTTCTGCAAAGTAACTAACAGTGACGTGGTGTTCCATTATATATTTATATATATAGTGTTATTTGTTTCTCCAAGCAACTTCATTAGCACAATAAATTTTAATATTTAGCTGTCGCATGTTCTGACATAGTGAAAATCTGAGAGAACCGATTCATACCCAAGGTTTTCATGTCAGTTTGGGAAGATGGTTAAAAGGTGGGTATTCATTAGGCATCGAGATATTATTTGACCCATTTGAAATATACGGGAGAGTTGCCTAAAGTGCATCACTCCTGAGATTTTACTTCTTATAGCCTAAACAGGAAGTTACAAAATTATTTGAACAATGTTGTTCTCGCAAGTTGTAGAATGTTCTAGCTTTCTGAATTAAAGAATGGAAATTCTTAGGAAAATAAACATATTATACTTAATTTTCTAAATGTCTGCAATTGGTACAAATTAGGAATCCCCTTTCGTAATTTGCAGCAGAGGCTGCCAACCTTATAAACTATGTCCCTCAGTTTAAAGATATACAGTTGTCTAAGTTTTTAAAAAAAGGTTCCATATTTTAGTTTTTTCGGCACTATTTTCGAGCTTTGCAATATAATTTCTCCCTATTTTTCCCCACTCCACTACAGTTCGCCATGAATCCGCATTTTGCATTTCATAGATCTGCTCATTTCTTCCATTCGATCTTCCTCGCACAACTCGTTCTACCGAACTTCATCTCTACAAAAAATGAAAAAATATCCTCTTCCAGTTCTTTTACAATTTCGTTGGAAGACATTTTATTTGTGCCAAAAACTTTCATATCCTGTTTGCATTTTTTTTTAATTTTCAGCATGCCTCTTAATTGTTGGTTTCGGCTTATTTCATGCTCGGCATATTTACTTAATCTATCGCCCCCAGTATAGAGATACGGTTATAACTAAATGCAATTCATTTGTGCACCACTTTCCATAAGCAAGTTTGTTCCTATCATGTAACACAAAATATTTATCTGATTAATAACTTAGGGCAAAGAACACCTTACAAAATCCATCACATCATTTCTAAATACACTGAAGCGCCAAAGAAACTGGTATAGGCTTCCGTATTCAAATACAGAGATATGTAAACGAGCAGACTACGGCGTTGCGGTCGCCAACGCCTACATAACACAACAACTTTCTGGCGCTGTTGTTAGATCAGTTACTGCTGCTAAAATCGCAGGTTACCAAGATTTAAGTGAGTTTGAACGTGGTGTTACAGTCGGCGCACGAGCAGTGGGGCATAGCATCTCCGAGGTAGCGATGAAGTGGGGATTATCCCGTACGACCATTTCACGGGTACATCGTGAATGTCAGGAACCCGGTAAAACATCACATCTCCGACATCGCTGGGCCCCAAAAAGATCCTGCAAGAACGGGGCCAACAACGACTGAATAGAGTCGTTTAAAGTAATAAAAGTGCAACCCTTCCGGAAATTGCTTCAGATTTCAATGCTGGGCCATCAACAAGTGTCAGCGTGCGATCCATTCAACGAAACATCATCGATATGGGTTTGAGGAGCCGAAGGCGCACTCATGGTCCCTTTATGACATTGGACTCTTGATGGCTGGAAACATGTTGCCTGGTCGGACGAGTCTCTTTATCGAACGGGTGGACGTGTACGAGTGTGGAGACAACCTCATGAATCCATAGACCCTGCATTTAAGCAGGGGACTGTTCAAGCTGGTGGAGGCTCTGTAATGGTGTGGGGCGTGTGCAGTTGGAGTGATATGGGACCCCTGATATATCTAGATACGACTCTGACAGGTGACACGTATGTAAGTGTCCTGACTGATCACCTGCATCCGTTCATGTCCATTGTGCATTCCGACGGACTTGCGCAATTCCAGCAGGACAATGCGACACCTCACACATCCAGAATAGCTACAGAATGGCTCTAGAAACACTCTTCTGAGTTTAGACATTTCCGCTGGCCACCTAACTCCACAGACATGAACATTCTTGAGCATATGTGGAAGGCGTTGCAACGTACTTCTCGGAAGAGATTTCCATCCCCTCGTAGTCTTACGGACTTATGGACAGCCCATAGCCTGTGCTACGTCGTGTTGTGGGACTTCTGCGTGCTCGTGGCGGCTCTACACGATATTAGACAGGTGTACCAGTTTCTTTGGGTCTTCGGTGTATTATGTTGCACAAATAATACTAACCAAATTATTTAAATCTTACCACACGAGCAAGTCTTAATTTGCGCTGGTAGAATATCGAAAACTAATAGCATTAAGTAGGTAAAGTCGTTATTTTTTGTCAGCTTTCTGCTGAAGAAACACATCGAACACAGAGTCATCACTGTCTGAAAACTTGAGTTACTTCAAGTATACGTACTCATAAATAAAACACTATGTTGCTACTTGCATTACAACAGTAACTGTCTTCGCCATGTACATAAAAAAAGTTAGACTTAAAATGCAACAAAATCAACGTTGTCATGAGTCGATCTGTTTCTCAAATTACAGAACTCATAGCTGACAATATAGCTCCACATAGTTCATAAAGACCTCACTAAATGTTGGATGGTACAAGAGGCACGAATTTTTTTGATAGTGGTACAGATTAGGAACCGGGACGTTGTAGGCAACTTTCCTGTATATATGACATAGTATGGTAAATATGATCTAGTATGATTTTAGCGTGTGTCTCGCTGGCTTGTTTTTCGTACGATAATGGATATTTATAAAACATTCTTTTTCTTAAAACCGGAAACGAGAGAACAGCACTTTGTACAGATTCTTAGAACTCATTCCTGGAAATGTGTCTTTTATGCGGAACTGCATTTTCTGCTGAATGAATGGCGCTCTGTCCTGAATGAAACAAACATGCAGTGGAAACCCGCGTTGTCTGCCTTAACTGATGGTAACAGTCGCAGTTTACTCAAGGGAAAGAAGTGTGCGCCCTTAAATAAATACACATCTGCGCGCATGAGGGCCAAAATTTGCTTTACGTGGCGCGCTTACGAATTAATGTTAATGAAATTCGTGAGAGTTATTAGAATAATGAATTATGCATGATGTACAAGAATAAAACAAGGCACTTGCTTGCAGGCAACTCGCACGGGAATACTAGGGCGGGTGATACAGAAAGGAGGTTTCCTTTACATCTCTTACAGAGATGCGGTTTGACCTTTGTGGAAATTGAAGTTTTATTTCAAGTATTCTTCGCATAACACCGAATACAAGCTATTAATGAAGTTTGTGTCAGGCGTTAGTAGTAGAGGACATCAAAGTGGATGGCAACACAATGGTGGCAGGGTGTAGTTGTTACACGTCTAAAATTCAAGATGTACATTATCCGAAGATTGAAGCTAAAGTACAGAGACAGGCGAATAATTCGCAACATGTATAAGACTATAGGCCGGCCGAAGTGGCCGAGCGGTTAAAGGCGCTACAGTCTGGAACCGCACGACCGCTACGGTCGCAGGTTCGAATCCTGCCTCGGGCATGGATGTGTGTGATGTCCTTAGGTTAGTTAGGTTTAAGTAGTTCTAAGTTCTAGGGGACTTATGACCACAGCAGTTGAGTCCCATAGTGCTCAGAGCCATTTGAACCATTTTTTTTATAAGACTATACATCCAATGTGAAATAGTTTCGTTGAGATGAAAAGATTGCTGGGAAGGTGAAAGGAACAGGTAGCATACTTTTTGTGGTCTTCAGTTCGAAGTCTGGTTTCATGCTAGTCTGTCCTGCGCAGTTCCTTTCATCTTTGCTCGGGTATTGCAACATACGTAAACTCTACCTGCTTGCAGTAGTCGAGTCTTTGTCACCCTCCACAGATTTTACTCCCTCTCACCTCAAAACCTCCCCACACAACGCTCTGATAATACCTCATTGCCTCAAGAAAAGCCCTGCCAACCTCTCCGTTCGGTTAGTTAAGCTGTGCCATAGTTATCTTCTCGTCAGCCAATCTGATCATCAGCATTCCTCTGCAGCACCATATTTCAAAAGCACCTATTTCTCTTCTTTTCTATACAACTTGTGTTCCACTACCACATGATACTTTCCGGACACATGAGAAACATTTCAGAAAATGCGACTGCAGGCTTTCTCGGCGTATTCCTGTGATAAACTCTTCTCGGGTGATCAGCCGAGTGATGGCGTCGTCTTGTCGCAACGTTTCGGTGAGTTTCGCACTCATCATCCTCAAGCGAGGTGTCGGGATGCTGTGTTGCACTTATCTATATAGTTACTTGACCGCTGTCCTGCCGCGCGGGATTAGCCGAGCGGTCTAGGGCGCTGCAGTCATGGACTGTGCGGCTGGTCCCGGCGGAGGTTCGAGTCCTCCCTCGGGCATGGGTGTGTGTGTTTGTCTTTAGGATAATTTAGGTTAAGTAGTGTGTAAGCTTAGGGACTAATGGCCGTAGTAGTTAAGTCCCATGAGATTTCACACACATTTGAACATTTTGAACCGCTGTCCTCTTCTGCAAGAATGCTCAAAAAACACGGGATAAAAGCCATCTTCCACGCAACACGGAAAATAAAGGACATACTTGGTTCGACCAAAGATCCTTTAGGATTACAGACGCCGAGCGCCTACAGTATCGAGAGCGTAAGTGGAAGGCAGTACATCGGGCAAACACAACGGTGTATGTCAAAGGGCTGTACGGAGCACATCAGAAGTGCGCTCAGGACAAATAAGCAAGATCGCGGTAGCAGAGCACAGCGTTAAGGAGGGGAACAACTTCAACTTTGAAGAAACGAAGAAGATATGCAATGCCAACGGATTCTGAGACTGTCTTCAAGGAGACAGTGGAAATACGTCTCCACAACAATCTGGTCAACCGGGATTTTTTTTTCACTTGCCGCCCTAAACTTGCCAAAACAGACTTGACTGCCCAGGGGTACGTCGTCAAGGCTGTCCAGCAGATGGGCAAAGTAGAAAGCAAGTGGCCCCTCTTCCAGGTCACACTGCCAGACATCCCACAGAACAAAAGGGAGATTAAAATGGTCCTGTATATGCCTGTCACCACCGAACCACTGCGCCGCAAAAACAAGACGTTGCAGTGCTTTAGGTGTCAGAGACTGAATCATATCACCACACACTGCACCACGGCGATAAGATGCAGAAAGTGAGCTGAGGCCCACGACACGAGGTCCTGTACACTATAACCCATAGACCCACAAATAAGATGCGCACTGTGTGGCAAAATCCACACAGCAGGTTACCAAGGTTGTGAGGTCCACAAAAGACACTCGCAACAGGAAAGGCCGCCAAGGCCACCCCGCCCCCCCCCCCCCCCCCACACACACACGCAAACAGGACACCACCACCACATCCAATCAAACAATGAAACAAAACACGGCAACATACACAGACAAGGCCTGGGTAAAACCAAGACAAGACACACCAAGGGCAACATACGCGGAAGTGGTTTCTCCTTCGAGAAACCATGAAAACGTAGCCCTATAACCACAACACCAAACACAGTCACAAGAACAACAGTGGGAAAGACACAACAACAACGACCAGATCCGCCAAGGCAGAGAATGCTCTAGGGAACCCCACACTCAGTCCACTCCCTGAGATCAGTTGTTAGGCATTATGGTCCAGACCATGAACCTTGGCATGAAAATGATGAAGGAATTCAGGGAAGACCAGAGGCAGAACACCCAGATCCTCGTTGCCCTTCAGGCAGCAGTCCAGCTGTCGCTCCCCTCTGCGACTTCCACAGTAGTTTCAAAACCCAATCATGGATAGACGACCAAATATCCAAGGCCTGACAATGTGCGTCCTTAATGCAGACTGAATTGTTAATCAAGAGGTCGAGTTCAGAGAACTCATGGTTCAAATGGTTCAAATGGCTCTGAGCACTATGGGACTCAACTGCTGAGGTTATTAGTCCCCTAGAACTTAGAACTAGTTAAACCTAACTAACCTAAGGACATCACAAACATCCATGCCCGAGGCAGGATTCGAACCTGCGACCGTAGCGGTCTTGCGGTTCCAGACTGCAGTGCCTTTAACCGCACGGCCACTTCGGCCGGCAGAGAACTCATGTTCTCCATCGACATACGCACGATGGGGGAAACCCACCTAAAACCAGGAATAAAAGCCACAGTTCCCAATTACGTTAGCTACCGTAAAGACAGGCCAACCCAAGGCGGAGGAGTGGCCATATACATAAAAAGAGGGATCCCCCACCACCAGGTATTCTTACCAGCTACCAATAAAATCGAAGCAGTGGCTGTGAAAGTGACCACTGCCACCGGACCCCTAACAATTGTTGCAATCTACCGACCCCCACAAGACGAGATAGACGAGGAAGACATAGCAGCTCTAGGGTAAATTGAAGGCAAACTCATAATAGGAGGCGACTTCAATGCCAAATACCCTGATTGGAACTTCGAAACATGGTGTCTGATCGAGCCCACACATTTTCCAAAAAAAGGAGGTAGGCTGCCCTCGGTCGTTAAGTGAAGGCCGTCGACCAGTGCGTTGCCCGTGGTGAGAGATAATGCTTCATATCCGGTATTCTCGGCACATTCTTGACGCTGTGGATCTCGGAATACTGATTTCGCGAACGACTTCCAGAACAGAATGTCTCATGTGTCACGTCCCAACTACCATCCGGCGTTCAAAGTCTGTCAATCCTCGTCTTTCCACCGTAATAATTCAGAAACTTTTTCACTTGTATCACCTGTGTACAAATGGCAGCTCCGCCAGTGCACTGCCGTTTTGTACCTTGCGTAAGGGAAACCATCTCCATTTGCACATGTGCTTATCGCTATTCCATGTGAAACTTCTCCTTTGAACAATTATACACGACTGTGCTTCAACTGATACACAATGTTTTTTTTAGCGCAACGCAATCTGACTTTAAATAATCTCTACAAGAGAATGGCCCTGACTAACATTAACCTGTACTTTTCACAAATCACTTACCTCACAAAAATCTTGGTTACTCCCACTACTGCAATACAGCAAGCGCCACTACTGCCAGCTAAATAAAAGATTCAAACTATGGAAGGCACTAACTACTGATAGGGATAGTTAGCAAATGAAAGATATTAATAGGGAATAAACGTTGTATTTACCATAATAGTCATCATATACACTCCTGGAAATTGAAATAAGAACACCGTGAATTCATTGTCCCAGCAAGGGGAAACTTTATTGACACATTCCTGGGGTCAGATACATCACATGATCACACTGACAGAACCACAGGCACATAGACACAGGCAACAGAGCATGCACAATGTCGGCACTAGTACAGTGTATATCCACCTTTCGCAGCAATGCAGGCTGCTATTCTCCCATGGAGACGATCGTAGAGATGCTGGATGTAGTCCTGTTGAACGGCTTGCCATGCCATTTCCACCTGGCGCCTCAGTTGGACCAGCGTTCGTGCTGGACGTGCAGACCGCGTGAGACGACGCTTCATCCAGTCCCAAACATGCTCAATGGGGGACAGATCCGGAGATCTTGCTGGCCAGGGTAGTTGACTTACACCTTCTAGAGCACGTTGGGTGGCACGGGATACATGCGGACGTGCATTGTCCTGTTGGAACAGCAAGTTCCCTTGCCGGTCTAGGAATGGTAGAACGATGGGTTCGATGACGGTTTGGATGTACCGTGCACTATTCAGTGTCCCCTCGACGATCACCAGTGGTGTACGGCCAGTGTAGGAGATCGCTCCCCACACCATGATGCCGGGTGTTGGCCCTGTGTGCCTCGGTCGTATGCAGTCCTGATTGTGGCGCTCACCTGCACGGCGCCAAACACGCATACGACCATCATTGGCACCAAGGCAGAAGCGACTCTCATCGCTGAAGACGACACGTCTCCATTCGTCCCTCCATTCACGCCTGTCGCGACACCACTGGAGGCGGGCTGCACGATGTTGGGGCGTGAGCGGAAGACGGCCTAACGGTGTGCGGGACCGTAGCCCAGCTTCATGGAGACGGTTGCGAATGGTCCTCGCCGATACCCCAGAAGCAACAGTGCCCCTAATTTGCTGGGAAGTGGCGATGCGGTCCCCTACGGCACTGCGTAGGATCCTACGGTCTTGGCGTGCATCCGTGCGTCGCTGCGGTCCGGTCCCAGGTCGACGGGCACGTGCACCTTCCGCCGACCACTGGCGACAACATCGATGTACTGTGGAGACCTTATGCCCCACGTGTTGAGCAATTCGGCGGTACGTCCACCCGGCCTCCCGCATGCCCACTATACGCCCTCGCTCAAAGTCCGTCAACTGCACATACGGTTCACGTCCACGCTGTCGTGGCATGCTACCAGTGTTAAAGACTGCGATGGAGCTCCGTATGCCACGGCAAACTGGCTGACACTGACGGCGGCGGTGCACAAATGCTGCGCAGCTAGCGCCATTCGACGGCCAACACCGCCGGTCCTGGTGTGTCCGCTGTGCCGTGCGTGTGATCATTGCTTGTACAGCCCTTCGCAGTGTCCGGAGCAAGTATGGTGGGTCTGACACACCGGTGTCAATGTGTTCGTTTTTCCATTTCCAGGAGTATATATATATATATATATATATATATATATATATATATATATATATATATATATATATATATAGCAGTTCATGACAAATTTCAAAACTCCGCCATCTCTCTCCCCACATCCACCACTGCTGGTGGCTCACCTCCAACTGCGCAACGCTACGCGCTGTTCACAGCCAGCTGCCTAGCACTACAATGGCGAGTATTACAACAATGCAAAGCAGCCACAGACTGCACACAGCACAGCCAGTGATTTTCATACAGAGGTGGCGTTACCAATAAAAAAAACCTAAACAGGCTACTTACATAGCCCCCATGCTCCCCACAAAAAATTTTACAAATTGGTTTGGGCAGTGGCCAATACAGATTTGAAAAAATTTTTCATAAGTACAATAACAAAGAAATCAAATGCACACACTTATTGATACAATGTTGGTCAAAAGCTAAAATTTTCTCACAGTCCATAAAGACAGTCCTGATCATTCATCACATTGCAGTGTTTTTCTCAAAGTCTGAGCAGTAAAAGAAAATGCACACGGAAGTAGTGGATTTCCATGCAGTCTTGAAGAAGTAGCGTTGTCCTTCCAACGGAAAGACAGTACTGACTCTCGACATGCAGACAGGTCATGGGCCACAACAGAGCAAACCCACAGCGGAGTCAATCGAAGTTTTGAAGAATATCGTTTGGTAGGTCATCACAGAGCAGACCCACTGTAGTCCTGGTAGAGATTACGGTATTGGTGGGCCACCAGAGGCGCAGACCCACTGCAGTCCTTGCAGAAATAATGGTACTGGTGAGTCATCAAAGATGCAGACCCACTGTAGTCCTTGTAGAGATAATGGTACTGGTGGGCCACCAGAGGTGCAGACCCACTGCAGTCCTTGTAGAGATGGCCAGCAGCCATCTGTTGTGACTGTGCAGGTGCACAATCAGCATTGAAGAGTCTTGCGGATAATATAGCAAGTCCATAAACCACCACTTGTGCACTCACAAAGTTTTTTAATTGTATTTAGAACCAGCAATGCTGTTATCCAGTCACTTGCTGAATTATTAACACACGTGCAAACACTAACAGTCCCTACTTCTCACATATTGTCCATATACTATGACCAACAGAAACGTGTGCAGTGAAATGATACTTAATTTGAAGAACTGGTGTCTATACAATTATAAATTTACAACATAAGAATACAATTACAAAGGTACAAAATACATCATTAAATAACATAACAATACAGATAACATTTGTAGTAAAACAGGCTTTACAAAAGAATAGAAATAGACATATACATCAGTGTGACAGGAATTATAAGTACCTACATAAAAGAACAGAATAACTTTTGAAACATCAACTTCACACATGAGCAACAAAACAGAACAGATAAATAATGTCTAAACATCTTTACAAAGTAAATAACATATTATTAATGCAAATTATATTTGAGGATAACGGTATTCCTCATCATAGTGAATGTAGCTTAGTATTAGAAGAGAAAGTATTTTGAGAACAAAACCTTTTTTGTTCTTGGAGATCTCCCTTCGTTCATCATTATTCCCAAAAAGTCCTATCTGTACCTCTTTTCTGTATTCTAACCATATTTCTTTCAAAATAAATATGGCTCATTGTACAATACTCATTTAGGCCCAAATCGTTTTCATATAACTTTCAAAGTATTCTTTCCCTATTCTCCACAGTTAGGTTCTTATATAGTCTACCCCCGCTTAAGCTAACTTAAATCTACTGAGCTCAGATATTAAACTAAGGGACGAGGCAATGCAGCAGCACAAAACAATTAACACAAACATCAATGACAAAAAATTTAAATACGCAGAGAAAGCAGCAATATTACAACTAATATAAGGCAATGTGCAGCAAACAAGAAAAATAAATCTGGCTTAGCAGAGTAACACAAATTAAAATTCAGTAGCACTATGCCTGGCAAACAGCAGCAGCAAATGCTATAATTAATACCTAAGCATGGCAAAGATCAAGCAGAAAAAATATTACACTAAAGACAACAACGCAGACAAGGGAAATGTATATTCACATCTTAATGTCTATGTAATTAAAGTGGTGCACCACAACAACTTATTGTAAAAAAAATATTACCATGTACTTGAAAAGAATATTATGTATGCATTTACTGTTACTAGTCCCTTCTTATTGTTCTTTCCTTTCCAAGTGCTCCTTTTTTTTAAGAATGTGGATCACAAAATTATTATTTAATAGATCTGTTGACAGAAAGTGTTCACATTAGCAAATGCATTTAATTTTATTTTATGAAACCAATGCTGCAAGACAGCTGGAAACCAGATATCAAATGAAATAAGCAACTATGTACAAAGTAAAGCATAAAATAATCATTCAGTAGTCATGAGGCATTTCGTAAGTTAGTAGAAATTCTCTCAATTCTCGTAGATAGACACTTGTCCTAATCCTTTCTACAAAGGAACGTCAATAGCGAGGATAATGGCCTCCCTTTTTTTTTCTACCTGTGCCGCTGAAAAGGGCTCGCAATAATGGCTTTTTCTCCAGGCGTCTGACACACCTGGCCGCTCAGCTGGGTGCCCACGACGCATTACGTGCAGGTGGTCACTGAACTTTCTTACCGAAATATTTACGACACCAGTTTCCGCTACAGTGACAGTCTCATATAAAAATATTTCGCAGGTCAAGAATTTGGGTTACAAATCTGTAGAAACAAAATCCTATAAATATAACAGCGTCCAAAAAATTTTCGCCAGCACTGTGATACATTTACGCATTTACACACATTTCCTACCTCTTAAAGTACGATTCTTGGTTTCCAACATCCTTTTTCACAAGTCAGTGTCCCTAACCGCTACTCATTACTCCTTACCTTATTATACATATATATATTCGTCGACGCTTCTTTAATATTTCATCATATGAAATACGAAACATAATCAAATTCCTCATATAGCATCAGCTTCTTGACCATAAACATACCTCAGCAGCATAATACACATCGTCGTCGTAAAAATAACATCATAACACCTAAGTCAAATCTCGAAAACGTCGTAGCTTTCTGCAATAATTTCAAACCCTAAAAAATATTCTCTGCTCATTTCAATAGTGTCATCTACCTCAAAAGTACTTTAAAATCATGCTCCCTTACCAAATACATCATTCAAAGCTCTCATAGTATCACAATGGTTCCAAAAAAATATGAACAGTTCACTAAGTACAGACAAAATACAATTTCGTAAGTGTGAAGTTATCCAACGGTGTGATTACGTAAATGTCTGTCACAGATGTAGTAAAATAAATGTTTATCTCTGTCAAATAATCAGATAGCTGTGTAATTCTGTGTTAGAGAAATATGGTACCGATGTGTAAAGTTGTATAAGCAAATACCATATTAGCTAGGGCTCCTTGTGCTTGCCAAACACATGGTACACAAAGTAGGCGTGTACCCCCCTGAGGATAAATGAATAATACCCTCAGGTGTTACAGATTACAGCAATGGAATGAAATGTATCACGGAATACCTTTGTATCATTGTACTTCAAATATCTTTAAAAATAAATGTTTTAAGTACAAAATTAATCACTTAAATGCGTGTACTGTAGTGCTAAACTGTGCGTCTTGTTGTAAGATAATCTCTGTGGAAGTGTCGTAGTTGTCGTCCTCCGAAAGCTAAGTTCTGCAGAAGTCAATGTACTTACCTCACGATACACAAAAATGAAATGCTTTGCGAATAGATATCTTAGTTATTACGCTTATTGTTGTGATGAAGAAAGTACTGTACTGTAACGTATTGTTGTGCCACAAAAAAGGCTGTCTCATTGTTGCTATACCACAAAAGTTACTACTAAAACATGTTTTTCTTTCCAGAAGAATTCAGAAAACTGTGCAGATATAAAACAGATACAGCGCAAAAGCAACATTGTAAATTGTCACTCATTAGTAGCGTCGTGATAAAATCGTGTAGCTGTCACATAAACTAACCTCTGTGTCATCTGGTATCTCACAGAAAGTACTTTAAACCCAGGATGTATTTTCAAGTAAACCAAAATGTTGCATTTAAATCTCATTTACCAGTATGTGTCCTATGTAAGCCTGATAGTCGTTACGTAATCGTGCAGCTAACAAGCAAGAATGTACAAATACAACACTGTGTCGTCTGTTCACTATAACAATGCATTCTTTTTTCTGTTTAAATAAGTTCTCTTGATTCTTGACTGGATATTTAACTTCAAAACATTGTTGCATGTTAACAGTTTCTTAAGTCTGACAAAGCATACTAGAAATGTGAAGTGAAAAGTTTTATGGCAAAGACAAAGTTAAAAAACAGGTTATTTTTCAATAAACGGTTTTATATGTGAAATGTGGTGTAAACCTTTACTTTTCATACTACTCAGAGTTTGAACGCTAATTCAATTGTCATGCGGTATACGTCGGTAAAGAATACTGGAATTTTTCTCAAGGTTGGCGTCTATGTTATTTTTCTCTGAGCCAGCCGGCGCACGCGGCTGCCTGCCGTGCGAGTCATTGTCTGTCTCTTTGTTGGCGCGCGTCGTTATTGGGATTAGGAGACCTAACTTCTACAAATTCACTCTGACGAGAAGGCCCTGCCCTGTTTGAATCCCGCCAGTTCTGATGCAACTACTGATAGGGATAGTTAGCAAATGAAAGATATTAATAGAGAACAAACGTTGTATTTACCTTAATAGTCATCATATATATATATATATATATATATATATATATATATATATATATATATATAGAGCAGTTCATGACAAATTTCAAAACTCCGCCATCTCTCTCCCCACATCCACCACTGCTGGCGGCTCACCTCCAACTGCGCAATGCTACGCGCTGTTCACAGCCAGCTGCCTAGCACTACAATGGCGAGTATTACAACAATGCAAAGCAGCCACAGACTGCACACAGCACAGCCAGTGATTTTCATACAGAGGTGGCGTTACTAATAAAAAAACCTAAACAGCCTACTTACACATGGCTTTCGCCATCTCATTATACACACATCAAAAAAAGTTTTGCATCACCTCAGTTCCGATGGTTCCGGAACCTGTACAGAAAATTGAAACATAGATCAACATACACATCATTTCCGCCCTTCTTATTGCTCATGAAAACCACACATTGCTGTTGTACCAAAATACAGTGAGACCTTCAAAGGTGATGGCCCAGAATGCTGTACACACCGTTACCTCTAATACCCAGTATCACGTCCTATTGCACTGATGCATGCCTGTATTCGACGTAGCATACTATTCACAAGTTCATCAAAGCACTATTGCTCCAGATTATCCCACTCCTCAACGGCGATTCAGAGTAGATCACTCACAGTGGTTGTTGGGTCACTTTTCAATCTATCCCAGGCATGTTCGATAGGGTTCATGTCTGGAGAACATGCTGCCGACTCTAGTCGAGCGATGTCGTTATCCTGAAGGAAGTCATTCACAAGATTTGCACGATGGGGGCGCGAATTGTCGTCCATGAAGACGAATGCTTCGCCAAAATAATGCCGATATGGTTGCACTATCGGTCGGAGGATGGTATTCATGTAATGTAAAGCCGTTATGGCGCCTTCCATGACCACCAGCGGCGTACGTCGGCTCCACATAACGCCACCACAAAACAGTAGGGAACCTCCACCTTGCTGCACTCGCTGGACTGTGTGTCTAGGAGGTTCAGCCTGACTGGGTTCCCTCCAAACACGTCTCTGACGATTGTCTCGTTGATGCCATATGCGAGACTCATCAGTGAAGAGAACGTAATGCCAATCCTCAGCGGTGTATTCGGCACGTTGTTGGGCCCATCTGTACCACGCTGCATGGTGTCGTGGTTGCAAAGATGGACCTCGCCATGGACGTCGGGAGTGAAGTTGCGCATCATGCAGCCTATTGTGCACAGTTTGAGTCGTAACACGACGTCCTGTGGCTGCACGAAAAGTGTTATTCAACACGGTGGCGTTGCTGTCAGGCTTCCTCCGAGCCATAATCCGTAGGTAGTGGTCATCGACTGCAGTAGTAGCCTTTGGGCGGCCTGAGCGAGGCATGTCGTCGACAGTTCCTGTCTCTCTGTATCTCCTCCATGTCCGAACAACATCGCTTTGGTTCACTCCGAGACGCCTGGACACTTCCCTTGTTGAGAACCCTTCCTGGCACAAACTAACAATGCGGACGCAATCGTACCGGGTATTGACCGTCTAGGCATGGTTGAACTACAGACAACACGAGCCGTTTACCTCCTTCCTGGTTGAGCGACTGGAACTGATCAGCTGTCGGACCCCCACCATCTAATAGACGCTGCTGATGCATGATTGTTTACATCGTGGGGCGGGTTTAGTGACATCTCTGAACAGTCACAAGAACTGTGTCTGTGATAAAATATCCACAGTCAAAGTCTATCTTCAGGAGTTCTAGGAACCAGGGTAATGCAAAACTTTTTTGATGAGTGCATGATATATATGTGTATGGTATTTCAAGGGACGCAATCTTTTGAAAGTCTCATATTCTTATATTTCATTCTTGTATCAGTCTTAATTCTTACATTTTATTCTTCTGTTTATTCCTCAGGAATATTTGGTGTGTTTGCTCGGAAAATACAGATCGTAGAAATATTTTAAACACAGATATTCCGAACGATACGAGCATCGCGTGAAGGCAGGTTTGCCACAGCGATATTTCTGAATCTCAACCGGGGTAGAAGTGTCGTTAACATTGCTGAAGACTTCACGCGTCAGCAATGATTTCGCGGCAAATCACGCATAACGGACAACTTTTCAGAAAACTTGTGCTTTGCATTGACTATGAATCAGAATTCACATCAGGAATTTCACCGAAAAAAATTCCAAATAGTTTTTCCATGAAATTTAATGTTTTTGTTTTGTTTTAAATTCTATACCAAACATACAGTTCGTATACGAATAGGGACATAGGTAGAAAAAGAAGCACAATAATAAAAATAATAATTGGGTTTCAAACACAGGTGTGAAGCCGCGACGCTGGCCACTGCACCACGGCTTTTTGTCCCTCTCTTCGATCAAACAGAAAATACATTTAACAAAAAGCTATAAATAATGGTCACAATCAGGCTGGTGGAGACAAGGTGGACAGGAGCTGAGGCCTGACCGGAATGCCTCCCCACGATGCCACTTAGTTGCTTCCTCACATAGCTTCACATCCTTTTTTTTTGTTGGTGTGTTTTAAACTTTCAAAAATAATACCAATAGCTCAAAAGGAAGCAATACTGAGAAAAAACAGATACTACGAAACAAGTGCACGATGAGGGCCGCAGCTGCTTCTGGAACCATCCAACGCCCTCTCTTTGAAAGGGTCCGCAGCTCGTGGTCTTGCGGTAGCTTCCCACGAACGGGGTCCCGGGTTCGATTCCCGGGGGTCAGGGATTTTTCCTGCCTCAAGATGACTGGGTGTTGTTGCGTCGTCTGCATCATCATCATTCATCCCCATTACGGTCGGAGGAAGGCAACGGCAAACCACCTCCACTAGAACCTTGCCTAGTACCTCGGTGCGGGTCTCCCGCATAGTCCCCTACGCTCCTCGGAGTATGAGACCTCATCATCTTTGAAAGGTAAGATTTAGCATGTTGAAAAAGAGCTGTCGAAATGGGGCAGCTGCATGCAGAACCAGTAAACTGTAGACGTATAATGGCGAAAAGCCAAATGGCCATCATCTCCTTCACCAGCAACGACAAAATGTACAAAGTTCTCAACCAGCCAAATTACCGTATTCGTCTTTGTCCTCGGAAAAAAAAGAAGTAGCCGGCCGGAAACATCAGTGGAATATGCAGCTTCAGCAGAGCGAGTGTGGGAAGTCAATTGTTTCCTGAGACAGGATCAGTCTTCTAGGTGAACACGACAACTAAACCGTTGCTGCAACGTATCTACGGACGCACACTTACTGGATTTAACCGTGTCACTTATCCTGACACGACACAGATCCTCGTTGGTGAAAATTGTTGACCACCTTGTACCAGGAGTAGGCCCACTGCCATTGATAGAACTGGGAGGCTGACCCACACAATATTTGCGATGATAATTGTTCAACTGGATTGGGGCGTGGAATCCCGTCCCAGCGGATCAACAAAAACTTGTCGCGAGTACCGGCCTCTGCAACTCGTCAGCCCCAAATAGCTGAACTGGGTAGAACTATTGAATGTGTCTCAGTTTAAAATTCAGACGACCAACATCAACAGGGGGATCAAGACATGCTGGACGCACTAAGGCGAACAGCTGAGACGTTAAGATACATAACTCCTTGAGCGATCGTCAAAATGGAGCGCCGAATACATGACAGGCGCCATACACTTACAGTCAGAAAGGCCCAGTCAGCCGAGGAAAAGTGACTTCGTCAAAATCTCGTTTCGCAACGTGAAGGCATAGCACTTCCATAAAAAACGACCCATCATAGAGGGAAGCGGGAAAAGTCAAGCAATGTAATAGGCCTTAAGCAACACGTACGTATCCAAATGTCGTACTTTCTGAAGGAGGGTAAAAGAACGTCGTTCGCTTTTCAGTGGCGCCCCCTGAATTTTGTCAGTGGCCGATTCCAATTGTTGTTGTTGTTGTGGTCTTCAGTCCTGAGACTGGTTTGATGCAGCTCTCCATGCTAATCTATCCTGTGCAAGCTCCTTCATCTCCCAGTACCTACTGCAACCTACATCCTTCTGAATCTGCTTAGTGTATTCACCTCTTGGTCTCCCTCTACGATTTTTACCCTCCACACTGCCCTCCAATGCTAAATTTGTGATCCCTTGATGCCCCAGGACATGTCCTACCAACCGATCCCTCCTTCTAGTCAAGTTGTGCCACAAACTTCTCTTCTCCCCAATCCTATTCAATACCTCCTCATTAGTTACGTGATGTACCCACCTAATCTTCAACGTTCATCTGTAGCACCACATTTCGAAAGCTTCTATTCTCTTCTTGTCCAAACTATTTACTGTCCATGTTTCACTTCCATACATGGCTACACTCCATACAAATACTTTCAGAAACGACTTCCTGACACTTAAATCAATACTCGATGTTAACAAATTTCTCTTCTTCAGAAACGCTTTCCTTGCCATTGTCAGTCTACATTTTATATCCTCTCTACTTCGACCATCATCAGTTATTTTGCTCCCCAAATAGCAAAACTCCTTTACTACTTTAAGTGTCTCATTTCCTAATCTAATTCCCTCAGCATCACCCGACTTAATTCGACTACATTCCATTATCCTCGTTTTGCTTTTGTTGATGTTCATCTTATACCCTCCTTTCAAGACACTGTCCATTCCGTTCAACTACTCTTCCAAGTCCTTTGCTGTCTCTGACAGAATTACAATGTCATCGGCGAACCTCAAGGTTTTTATTTCTTCTCCATGGATTTTAATACCTAATCCGAACTTTTCTTTTGTTTTCTTTATTGCTTGCTCAATATACAGAATTAATAACATCGGGGATAGGCTACAACCCTGTCTCACTCCCTTCCCAAGCACTGCTTCCCTTTCATACCCCTCGACTCTTATAACTGCCATCTGGTTTTTGTACAAATTGTAAATAGCCTTTCACTCCCTGTATTTTACCCCTGCCACCTTCAGAATTTGAAAGAGAGTATTCCAGACAACATTGTCAAAAGCTTTCTCTAAGTCTACAAATGCTAGAAACGTAGGTTTGCCTTTCCTTAATCTTCCTTCTAAGATAAGTCGTAAGGTCAGTATTGCCTCACGTGTTCCAACGTTTCTACGGAATCCAAACTGATCTTCCCCGAGGTCGGCTTCTACCAGTTTTTCCATTCGTCTGTAAATAATTCGCGTTAGTATTTTGCAGCTGTGACTTATTAAACTGATAGTTCAGTAATTTTCACATCTGTCAACACCTGCTTTCTTTGGGATTGGAATTATTATATTCATCTTGAAGTCTGAGGGTATTTCGCTTGTCTCGTACATCTTGCTCACCAGATGGTAGAGTTTTGTCAGGACTGGCTCTCCCAAGGCCGTCAGTAGTTCTAATGGAATGTTGTCTACTCCCGGGACCTTGTTTCGACTCAGGTCTTTCAGTGCTCTGTCAAACTCTTCACGCAGTATCGTATCTCCCATTTCATCTTCATCTACATCCTCTTCCATTTCCGTAACATTGTCCTCAAGTTCATCGCCCCTGTATAGTCCCTCTATATACTCCTTCCACCTTTCTGTTTTCCCCTCTTTGCTTAGAACTGGGTTTCCATCTCAGCTCTTGATATTCATACAAGTGGTTCTCCTTTCTCCAAAGGTCTCTTTAATTTTCCTGTAGGCTGTATCTATCTTACCCCTAGTGAGATATGTCTCTACATCCTTACATTTGTCCTCTAGCCATGCCTGCATAGCCATTTTGCACTTCCTGTCGATCTCATTTTTGAGACGTTTGTCTTCCTTTTTGCCTGCTTCATTTACTGTATTTTTATATTTTCTCCTTTCATCAATTAAATTCAATATTTCTTCTGTTACCCAAGGATTTCTACTAGCCCTCGTCTTTTTACCTACTTGATCCTCTGCTGCCTTCACTACTTCATCCCTCAGAGCTCCCCATTCGTCTTCTACTGTATTTCTTTCCCCCATTCCTGTCAATTGTTCCTTATGCTCTCCCTGAAACTCTGTACAACCTCTGGTTTAGTCAGTTTATCCAGGTCCCATCTCCTTAAATTCCCACCTTTTTGCAATTTCTTCAGTTTTAATCTACGGTTCATAACCAATAGATTGTGGTCAGAGTTCACATCTGCCCCTGGAAATGTCCTACAATTTAAAACCTGGTTTCTAAATCTCTGTCTCACCATTATATAATCTATCTGATACCTTTTGGTATCTCCAGGATTCTTCCATGTATACAACCCTCTTTCATGATTCTTAAACCAAGTGTTATCTATGATTAAGTTACGTTCTGTGCAAAATTCTACCAGACGGCTTCCTCTTTCATTTCTTAGCCCCAATCCATATTCACCTAATATGTTTCCTTCTCTCCCTTTTCCTACTGTCGAATTCCAGTCACCCATGACTATTAAATTTTCGTCTCCTTTCACTACCTGAAAAATTTCTTTTATCTCATCAAACATTTCTTCAATTTCTTCATCATCTGCAGAGCTAGTTGGCATATAAACTTGTATTACTGTAGTAGGCATGGGCTTCGTGTCTATCTTGGCCACTATAATACGTTCACTATAGCGTTTGTAGTAGCTTACCCGCACTCCCATTTTTTTATTCATTTTTAAACCTACTCCTGCATTACCCCTATTTGATTTTGTATTTATAACCCTGTATTCACCTGACCAGAAGTCTTTTTCCTCCTGCCACCGAACTTCACTAATTCCCACTATATCTAACTTTAACCTATCCATTTCCCTTTTTAAATTTTCTAACCTACCTGCCCGATTAAAGGAGCTGACATTCCACGCTGTCAGTTTTCTTTCTCCTGATAACGACGTCCTCTTGAGTAGTCCCCGCCCGGAGATGCGAATGGGGGACTATTTTACCTCCGGAATATTTTACCCAAGAGGACGCCATCATCATTTAACCATACAGTTTAGCTGCATGCCCTCGCGAAAAATTACGGCTGTAGTTTCGCCTTGCTTTCAGCCGTTCGCAGTACCAGCACAGCAAGGCCGTTTTGGTTTGTGTTACAAGGCCAGATCAGTCAATCATCCAGACCGTTGCCCCTGCAACTACTGAAAAGGCTGCTGCCCCTCTTCAGGAACCACACGTTTGTCTGGTCTCTCAACAGATACCCCTCCGTTGTGGTTGCACCTACGGTATGGCTATCTGTATCGTTGAGGCACGCAAGTCTCCCCACCAACGGAAAGGTCCATGGTTCATGGGGGGGGGGGGGGGGGGGGGGATTTCCAATTAAGAGTCTCTATTTGGAGAAGACATCTTTCAATAACTCCTAATGATGTTCAAAGATCCCCCGCGGCCCACGTGATTACTGCTCCATCGAAATCCCGTCATTTAAGGAGTTTACTTTTGCCATTGTTAAGTCGCGTTCCCGAGACACGCCAATAGTCATCGATGATCGCCCTCAGCATAGGTATGTCTGCACGTCGACGGAGTAAAACCATCACATCATCGGCGTACACGCGAACAGCGAGGCTCCTTCCAGCAAGCGTCCAGCCCTGAAATAGGGCCGCAACCTTTTTAAGCAGTGGCTCCAGAGATAAAACATACAAAGACATCGAGAATGGGCTCCAGTGTGGTACTCCCCGAGGGATGGGAATCGGTGGTGTCAGTTTCTCATTCATAACTACCGAAGTTGCAATGCCTGTGAACATGTTCTATAACACTCAAACCCGATCATCTCCGAAATCCGAAGCAGAAAGGCATTAAAGCTATTAATCCGTCATATCACCGAAGTTAAGTGCTGTCGGGCTGGGCTAGGGCTTGGATGGGTGACCATCTGGTCTTCTGAGCGCTGTTGGCAAGCGGGGTGCACGCAGCCCTTTTGAGGCAAATTTAGGAGCTTGATTGAGAAGTAGCGGCTCCGGTCTCGGAAACTGACATACGGCCGGGAGAGCGGTGTGCTGACCACATGCCCCTCCATATCCGCATCCAGTGACGCCTGTGGGCTGAAGATGACACGGCGGCCAGTCGGTACTTTCGCACCTTCATGGCCTGCGCGGGAGGAGTTTAGTTTTGGTTTATAATGCTTTATTAAAATCCAAAAAGGCAAAGCCACAATGGTTAGAGGTAATGGCAGCAACCGAAACCACTTCACTATTTTTGGCCACAGGGGTAAAAATAGAGCGACCAGTGAGGCAACTGTGATACTCGCCGACAACAGCTACCAGCAAGGCAGACATCCTGCGATTTACCGTTCTAGCCACTGTCTTATAATCAAAATTCAGTAACGTGAGAGGATGAAAATTGTCAACAGTATTACGACCAGGATGTTTAGATACCAACATAATTTTCCCCACCTTGAATGGAGGGGGCACAACTGCCCTCCTTATCACCTCGTTCAACACGGCCGTAAATGTGACGCCCGAGTGTGGAGAGAAATGCATATAAAATTCCATGCACAGCCCATCCATACCTGGCAATTTGTGAAAAAGAGAAATAACACTAAGATAATGTACGTTATCTTGACGAAAGGCGGCCAAGAATTCTATGTTCCGCTCAGGCGTGAATTGTCGAAGGGAAAACCACTATGAGTATCCACGTCGTAAAAATCCACATACTAATGTAAGTTGTGAAGTACATCAGCGTGCGCTGTTAGCTAACGATCGTCAGCTGCTGTAAAAGAAGTAATGCAAAAGCGGCGACGCTGAGGTTGAGGTCGAAGCAAGTGGTATAAACTAAGGCAATTCCTCCGTCATTAGTGACCGTGATTTAGGTCGCACACGCAACCCTTCCATCTTCCGCCGCTTCAACTGCAACAACTTTGCTTTAACATACCGTACATCTGCAAACTACGGGAGAGGGGAAGGGGGCGCGGGGAAGGGGGGGGGGGGGATCCACACTGTCATACAAGTCGCGGAAGAGAGAATAATAATGATCATGAGTTCTCCACAAACCTCTCACCCTATCAGCACAATAAGCAATCAAAGTTTGACGGAGCTTCGGTTTAGCCAGGGTAAGTACACCATTCCAGAGTGGTAGATTATCAACCAGTGGATCGAAGAGTATGCTTCCACACACGTGTATCACATCATCGGGAGAAGGGTCTGCCAAGTGAGCGACGTTTAACATCCACGAGGAATGGAATAGTTTCAGCGGTTCCCGATCGAGTTGGAGAGTGGCGACCAAAGCACAGTGGTCAGAAAATTTATCAGGGATGACGTCGACTGCAAGAATGCGATCGTGAATCCAAACCGATGAACATAATTCGTCAACCGTGATACTAGAAGTCGCAGTAAAATGCGTAATTTTAACCAACGTCGGATATTTACACTCCCAAACATCTTTCAGGTGCATCGAGCGTATCATCTCGTCTCAGTCTCGACAATAATTAAAATGGGGAGACTGATGACAGGACGCAGAATCCAGTTAAAAATCACCAACCAACAACTGACATCTAGAACTCCTAAATAAACCGCTCTTTATAAAAACGAGAACGTTCCGCTCACTGCGTAGCCAGAACCAGACGGAGCATGTAAGAAAACCAAGGTGGTGTCAAAAAGTCCAGTCTGAAACTTCCTGACAGATTAAAACTGTGTGCCGGACCGAGACTCGAACTCGGGACCTTTGCCATTCGCAGGCAAGTGCTCTACCAGCTGAGCTACCCAAGCACGACTCACGACGAGTACTCACAGCTTCAATTCTGCCAGTACCTCGTCTCCAGTCCAGAGTCTATTCCTCAGCTGTTTTCAAGAACCTCCACCTCTGCAACGGGAATGCCTTCTCGAAAGAATAACGCAGTTCCCGTTGAAAATTGAGGTACCACATTATAAACAGTGTTAAATCCAGGGAGAGGAAAAGTGGTAAATAAAATCTCTTACAGGAACACCATAGTGTGAAATATAAATGGACGGCTCAAATTGTAGGACATATTCCTCACACGTAGACGAAGAAATTATGTTATATAAACATGGGTCTGGAAACTCTTTGTTTGTATGTTACAACTCAATTTCTCAACTCATTCTCTCAACTCATTTTCTCAACTCACTTTCTCATCTCACTTACTCAACTCACTAATCATGGGAAACACATGGAACAGAACGTTAGAATCATGGGGAACATGCACCCTTTTTGACGTCTGTTTATGCTGTGTACCGCCAGTGTTTTGTTTTACACGTCTCTGTTGCCAAGTGACGTACATCATTGTTTGTTTACAGGTAACACGAATTGTTCCAGCGATCAGTACGACCGCTGCAACGTAGAGTCAATCACAAACCTGGCTGGTACAATGGCAGTGTGCACAAATGCAAAGATGGCAGGACAGATTTGATGTACGATTTAGCTGATGGCAATAGCGCTTGGACTCAATGTTTGTACCGGAAGAGATTTCCAGGACGAATGTGCCCCGACATTAAAGGGTTTGAAGCCACTGATCCTCGACACAGGGAACGTGAGGCACTTAAGCCTGATACTCGTGACCGGGGGAAGCTAGAAGGACGAGGACACCGCAACTGGAGGGGACAATTCTTCATGCAGTTGACGACGACCCATTACAAGACATGTGGCTGCAACACTGAATGTTGACCACATGACTGTCTGGCAAACGTTAGACGAGGACCAGTTGTATCCATACCATGCGTATACAGATACTATCAGCAGCCCATTTTCCTGCACGGGTACTCTTCTGCAAATGGTTTATTCAACGAAGTGCCAGCCCTAATTTTAGTTCAGCGGCCATTTTTCACAGATGAGACGTCGTTTCAGCGAGATTAGATTGTAAATTTTCGCAGTCGCTATGTATGGGCAGACATCAATCCTCATGCAACTGTTGAATCAAGTCATCAGCAAAGATTTTCTGTCAATGTTTGTGCCGGCATTGTTGGTGACTGTTTGGTAGAACCTCACCTTCTTCCACCCAGCTCAACGAACAAGTTCACAATACTTCCTGGCAGATTAAAACTGTGTGCCGGGACGAGACTCGAACTCGGGACCTGTGTCTTTCGCGGGCAAGTTCTCTGCCAAAGCACGACTCACGCCCCGTCTTCACAGCTTCAATTCCGACAGTACCTCGTCTCCTACCTTCCAAACTTCGCAGAAGCTCTCCTGCATACCTTGCAGAACTCCTGGAAGAAAGGGAGGGGCGTGAGTCGTGCTTTGGCAGAGCACTTTCCCGCGAAAGGCAAAGGTCTCGAGTTCGAGTCTCAGCCCGGCACACAGTTTTAATCTGCCATCGCACACGTGGCTGCAGAGTGAAAATTTCATTCTGGAAACATCCCCTAGGCTGTTTTTAAGTCATGTCTCCGCAATATCCTTTCATCCAGGAGTGCTAGTTCTGCAAGGTATGCAGGAGAGCTTCTGCGAAGTTTGGAGGGTAGGAGACGAGGTACTGGCGGAATTGAGGCTGTGAGGACGGGGCGAGAGTCGTGCTTTGGCAGAGCACTTGCCCGCGAAAGGCAAAGGTCCCAAGTTCGAGTCTCGTCCCGGCACACAGTTTAAATCTGCCACGAAGTTTCATATCAGCGCACACTCCGCTGCAGAGTGAAAATTTCACTCTGGAAGTATACAATAATTTCGTGGAGAATGTTCTACCTGATCTGTTAACAGATGTGCCTTTAGCTGTGTGACAAAACACGTACTCCACGCACGATGGAGCACCTCCTTGTTTCAGTATCAATGTTCCTCGGCTGCTAAATAACAGATTTCAGTGACAGATGAATAGGCAGAGATGGACCAGTCGTCTGGCGCCACTCTCTCCGGACGTAGACCCACTGGGCTTTTACTTGTGGGGTATTTGGAAGCTCTTCTGTATGGAAACCCAGTACAAGATGTTCAGAGTCTCCGTGCCCGTATTATGGGAAGCTGCGATCCATACGCAGTGCTCTAGAGATACATCAGGGCATCCGATATTCACTACGACAGCGGGTTGATGCATTTATCAACGCCCACGGAGGGCATATTAAACATCTATGAGAAAGTTTTGCAAGTTGTATGCTGTTGCTTTCTGTTCGCGTGCGTTTCCCATGATCAATGAGTGGGAGGAAATGAGTTGTAACATGGAAACAGTTTCCAGACCCATGTTCATGTTGTTGTTGTTGTGGTCTTCAGTCCTGAGACTGGTTTGATGCAGCTCTCCATGCTACTCTATCCTGTGCAAGCTTCTTCATCTCCCAGTGCCTACTGCAACCTACATCCTTCTGAATCTGCTTAGTGTATTCATCTCTTGGTCTCCCCCTACGATTTTTACCCTCCACGCTGCCCTCCAATACTAAATTGGTGATCCCTTGATGCCTCAGAACATGTCCTACCAACCGATCCCTTCTTCTGGTCAAGTTGTACCACAAACTCCTCTTCTCCCCAATCCTATTCAGTACCTCCTCATTAGTTATGTGATCTACCCATCTAATCTTCAGCATTCTTCTGTAGCACCACATTTCGAAAGCTTCTATTCTCTTCTTGTCCAAAGTATTTACCGTCCATGTTTCACTTCCATACATGGCTACACTCCATACAAATACTTTCAGAAATGACTTCCTGACATTTAAATCTATACTCGATGTTAACAAATTTCTCTTCTTCAGAAACGCTTTCCTTGCCATTGCCAGTCTACATTTTATATCCTCTCTACTTCGTCCATCATCAGTTATTTTGCTCCCCAAATAGCAAAACTCCTTTACTACTTTAAGTGTCTCATTTCCTAATCTAATACCCTCAGCATCACCCGATTTAATTTGACTACATTCCATTATCCTCGTTTTGCTTTTGTTGATGTTCATCTTATATCCTCCCTTCAAGACACCATCCATTCCGTTCAACTGCTCTTCCAAGTCCTTTGCTGTCTCTGACAGAATTACAATGTCATCGGCGAACCTCAAAGTTTTTATTTCTTCTCCATGGATTTTAATACCTACTCCGAATTTTTCTTTTGTTTCCTTTACTGCTTGCTCAATATACAGATTGAATAACATCGGGGAGAGGCTACAACCCTGTCTTACTCCCTTCCCAACCACTGCTTCCCTTTCATGTCCCTCGACTCTTATAACTGCCATCTGGTTTCTGTACAAATTGTAAATAGCCTTTCGCTCCCTGTATTTTACCCCTGCCACCTTCAGAATTTGAAAGAGAGTATTCCAGTCAACATTGTCAAAAGCTTTCTGTAAGTCTACAAATGCTAGAAACGTAGGTTTGCCTTTCCTTAATCTTCCTTCTAAGATAAGTCGTAAGGTCAGTATTGCCTCACGTGTTCCAGTATTTCTACGGAATCCAAACTGATCTTCCCCGAGGTCGGCTTCTACTAGTTTTTCCATTCGTCTGTAAAGAATTCGTGTTAGTATTTTGCAGCTGTGGCTTATTAAACTGATTGTTCGATAATTCTCACATCTGTCAACACCTGCTTTCTTTGGGATTGGAATTATTATATTCTTCTTGAAGTCTGAGGGTATTTCGCCTGTTTCATACATCTTGCTCACCAAATGGTAGAGTTTTGTCAGGACTGGCTCTCCCAAGGCCGTCAGTAGTTCCAATGGAATGTTGTCTACTCCGGGGGCCTTGTTTCGACTCAGGTCTTTCAGTGCTCTGTCAAACTCTTCACGCAGTATCGTATCTCCCATTTCATCTTCATCTACATCCTCTTCCATTTCCATAATATTGTCGTCAAGTACATCGCCCTTGTATAGACCCTCTATATACTCCTTCCACCTTTCTGCTTTCCCTTCTTTGCTTAGAACTGGGTTTCCATCTGAGCTCTTGATGTTCATACAAGTGGTTCTCTTATCTCCAAAGGTCTCTTTAATTTTCCTGTAGGCAGTATCTATCTTACCCCTAGTGAGATAAGCCTCTACATCCTTACATTTGTGCTCTAGCCATCCCTGCTTAGCCATTTTGCACTTCCTGTCGATCTCATTTTTGAGACGTTTGTATTCCTTTTTGCCTGCTTCATTTACTGCATTTTTATATTTTCTCCTTTCATCAATTAAATTCAATATTTCTTCTGTTACCCAAGGATTTCTACTAGCCCTCGTCTTTTTACCTACTTGATCCTCTGCTGCCTTCACTACTACATCCCTCAAAACTACCCATTCTTCTTCTACTGTATTTCTTTCCCCCATTCCTGTCAATTGTTCCCTTATGCTCTCCCTGAAACCCTCTTCAACCTCTGGTTTAGTCAGTTTATCCAGGTCCCATCTCCTTAAATTCCCACCTTTTTGCAGTTTCTTCAGTTTTAATCTACAGGTCATAACCAATAGATTGTGGTCAGAGGCCACATCTGCCCCTGGAAATGTCTTACAATTTAGAACCTGGTTCCTAAATCTCTGTCTTACCATAATATAATTTATCTGATACCTTTTAGTATCTCCAGGGTTCTTCCATGTATTTCTTCTTCTTCGTGCGTACAGCTTTGTTACATCCGGTGTACCTGCATAGGAGTCATACACAAACTCAGGCAGCGAAGCTCTGATACCACTCTGTTAACATTTAGAGTTACAAATGTACACGCCTGAGCCATCAGTCAGAGGAAAACCACACGAATAACAACAGCGCAGCATGACTATTCCACCAGTCTCCCGGTACAGTCCCATTGTGGAGTCCAATAACGAATGTGAGAGTGGAAGGCCAGTGCCGGAACAAATGAATTTTTAGCCTTGGTTGCTTTACACGCTGCTACCCGGCTGCAACGCGTAGTAGCCTCTGCAGGTGGTGGCGTTGGCGGATCTAGCACGATGTTGTTGTTGTGATCTTCAGTTCAGATGCAGCTCTCCATGCTACTCTATCCTCTGCAAGCTGTTTCATCTCCCAATACCTACTGCAACCTACATCCTTCTGAATCCGTTTAGTGTATTCATCTCTTGGTCTCCCTCTTCGATTTTTACCCTCCACGCTGCCCTCCAATAATAAACTGGTGATCCCTTGATGGCTCAGAGTATGTACTACCAACCGATCCCTTCTCCTAGTCAAGTTGTGCCACAAATTTCTCTTCTCCCCAATTCTATTCAATAGCTCCTCATTAGTTACGTGATGTACCCACCTAATCTTCAACATTCTTCTGTAGCACCACATTTCGAAAGCTTCTATTCTCTTCTTGTCTAAACTATTTATCGTCCACGTTTCACTTCCATACATGGCCACACTCCATACAAATACTTTCAGAAACGACTTGCTGACACTTAAATCTATACTCGATGCTAACAAATTTCTCTTCTTCAGAAACGCTTTCCTTGCCATTGCCAGCCTACATTTTATATCCTCTCTACTTCGACCATCATCAGTTATTTTGCTCCCCAAATAGCAAAACCCATTTACTACATTAAGTGTCTCATTTCCTAATCTAATTCCCTCAGCATCACCCGATTTAATTCGACTACATTCCATTATCCTCGTTTTGCTTTTGTTGATGTTCATCTTATATTCTCCTTTCAATACACTTTCCATTCTGTTCAGCTGCTCTTCCAGGTCCTTTGCTGTCTCTGACAGAATTACAATGTCATCGGCGAACCTCAAAGTTTTTGTTTCTTTTCCTTGGATTTTAATTCCTACTCCGCATTTTTCTTTTGTTTCCTTTACTGCTTGCTCAATATACAGTTTGAATAGGCTACAACCCTGTCACAATCCCTTTCCAACCACTGCTTCCCTTTCATGCCCCTCGACTCTTATAACTGCCATCTGGCTTCTGTACAAATTGTAAATAGCCTTTCGCTCTCTGTAGCACGATATCCATATTAATCTGTGACTTCCTAGAGTCCGAGGCCTGCCTTGCAGAGGGGTCACTCTGCAAAGCATGCCGAGTCCCTAATGGAGGGAAATCAGAGACAGTGGGACACAACTAATCTGGGGTAACATTTCCCACAAAGAGAATCGCAATAAGCGGCAAATCTCAATCCCCATCGCCGAGAGCAGAAAGAAAAACAGGAGGGCACTGCTGTATTACAGGTAGAAGTTGTGGTGGAGGCTGCGAAGGAGACATACCGACACACACTTGTTGCGGGGAGGCTCCATAGCAACCACGCCTGTAGCAGCAGGAACACCAGATGCTGTCTCCCCGACCTCGACCCTGCCTGTTACATGTGGTACCTCACAACTGGTAGGTGTGACTGATAAACAAAGCTCAGGGGAAGGTGGTACAGGGGAAGGCACAACTACAGCATCACCATCCTGAGTGTGGCGCTGCTTATTACGAATCGGGCGCGCCGCCGTCCAACCAGTAGCAGGTATGTGGTCAGGCTTTGCTTACAACGACGGAAAATCACCCGCTGTCGGATAATTTCCAGAAACGAGGGAAGATGTAGCTTCAAGTTCGTTACCAGAGGAGACAAAGTGAGCAACCGTTTACTTGCGGCGCTGTTCTAAGGAAGACAAAAAATAAAAACTTTCCACGATTAGCTAGTTCGGAAATGGCACTTGCACACAAAACAGGTCCCCACCTGTCCGTTGTACGTAACATGAGTACTATAGCCACAAACCTGCAAATGAGAGGGAAAGTTCTTTTTGATTTTCATTTTCACCGAAAATGTATCACTATAACATTGTAGCTTGTGTCAGCTGACCAACGTTCACGGTTTATGCCTAGCACGTCACCATATTGCGCCAAAACTTCTACCTCCGAAGGAAGATTACGTATTCGAAAGTTCGTATATTCAATATCTACATTCGCAAGCAGCACCATATCTATGCCGGATGGGAATCTGAGTACCATGCTTTAAGAGGAACTTCTCTACTTGTAAAGGATCTATGAATTTCACAAAGAACACATAAATCTCAGAATCAAAATCGGCGGTATACACTCGGTCCGAGGTAACATGAAAACTATCAACTGACTAGTCAGGGATTTCTATGGATCCGGGCTGCATGTTACGTGTCGACTTGTCAAACGAAAAACACACAACAGCTTGGACGCCATGAGAAAGAAACATGAGCAGACTAGGCCGCTCTCAGACAGGCACCCAACGAAGAACGAGGCGAGACAACGAAGATGTCGCACACACAAACGCACAAACACCACTGAAACTCTCAAACAGTTGAGACGCTGCGGCTGAGCGAATACGTAATCGACTACCTGCTCGCTCGGCGCTCAAGGCGAAACCACGCGCTTGGGTCGAACTAATTATTCGCTAAAAGGCACAAAAAGTACCTCTAAACCTTTGCTCACCTTTTTCTCAGTATATACGGATAAGCATCTACATCTACATCCACATGGATACTCTGTAAATCACATTTAAGTGCCTGGCCGAAGGTTCATCAAAGCACCATCACAATTCTCTGTTAATCCAATCTTGTATAGCGCGCGGAAAGAATGAACACCTATATCTTTCCGTACGAGCTCTGATTTCCCTTATCGTGGTGATCGTTCCTCCCTATGTATGGTGGTGTCAACAAAATATCGTCGTATTCGGAGGAGAAAGTTGGTGATTGGAATTTCGTGAGAAGATTCCGTCGCAACTAAAAACGCCTTTCTTTTAATGATGTCCAGCCCAAATCCGTGTATCATTTCTGTGACACTCTCTTCCATATTTCGCGATAATACAAAATGTGCTGCGTTTCTTTGAACTTTTTCGATGTACTCCGTCAGTCCTATCTGTTAAGGATCCCACACCGCACAGCGGTATTCTAAAAGAGGACAGACAAGCGTAGTGTAGGCAGTCTCATTAATAGATCTGTTACATTTTCTAAGTGACCTGCCAATAAAACGCAGTCTTCGGTTAACCTTCCCCACAACATTTTCTGTGTGTTCCTTCCAATTTAAGTTGTTCGTAATTGTAATACCTAGGTATTTAGTTCAATTTACGGCTTTTAGATTAGACTGATTTATCGTGTTACCGAAGTTTAAAGAATTCATTTTAGCACTCATGTGAATGACCTCACACTTTTCGTTATTTAGGGTCAACTGCCACTTTTTGCACCATTCAGATATCTTTTCTAAATAGTTTTGCAGTTTGTTTTGATCTTCTGATGACTTTATTAGTCGATAAACGACAGCGGCATCTGCAAACAACCGAAGACGGCTGCTCAGATTGTCTCCCAAATCGTAGATAAGGAACAGCAAAAGGCCTATAACACTACCTTGGGAAACGCCAGAAATCACTTCTGTTTTACTCGATGACTTTCCGAAAATTACTACGAACTGTGACCTATCTGACAGGAAATCACAAATCCAGTCACATAACTGAGACGATATGCCATAAGCAAGCAATTTCACTACGAGCCGCTTGTGTGGTACAGTGTCAAAAGCCTTTCGGAAATCCACAAATACGGAATCGATCTGAAATCCCATGTCAATAGCACTCAACACTTCATGTGAATAAAGAGCTAGTTGTGTTTCACAGGAACGATGTTTTCTAAACCCATGTTGACTGTGTGTCAATAGACCGTTTTCTTCGAGGTAATTCATAATGCTCGAACACAATATATATTCCAAAATCCTGCTGCATATGAACGTTACCGGTATGGGTCTGTAATTTAGTGGATTACTCCTACTACCTTTCTTGAATATTGGTGTGACCTGTGCAATTTTCCACTCTTTGGGTACGTATCTTTCGTCGGGCGAATGGCTGTATATGATTGTTAAGTATGGAGCTAATGCATCACCATACTCCGAAAGGAACCTAATTGGTATGCAGTCTGGACCAGAAGACTTGCTTTTATTAAGTGATTTAAGTTGCTTCACTACTCCGAGGATATTTACTTCTACGTTACTCATGTTGGCAGCTGTTCTCGATTCGAATTCTGGAATATTTTACTTCGTCTTCTTTTGTGAAGGCATTTCGGGAGGCTGTGTTTAGTAATCTGCTTTGGCAGCACTGTCTTCGATAGTATCTCCACTGCTATCGCGCAGAGAAGGCATTGATTGTTCCTTGCCGCTAACATACTTCATATACGACCAGAATCTCTTTGGATTTTCTACTAGGTTTCGAAACAAAGTTTCGTTGTGGAAACTGTTATAAGCATCTCGCATTGAAGCCCGCGCTAAATTTCGAGCTTCTGTAAAAGATCGCCAATCTTGGGGATTTTGCTTCTGTTTAAATTTGGCATGTTTGTTTCGTTGTTTCTGCAGAGACACATGTTCGCTTATTTTGACCCCTCTTCCACTGAGCGAAGGTTCTAGGAAATCAGGTTACGGCATTTGCCGTGTTCTCCTCGTAAGTATCTACAGCTGGATGGCTTGTCCATAATACATATGAACAAACCTTCCTCATGATCAGTCTGTTTATTAGTGAAAATCGTATCAAAATCCCTGTAGTAGTTACTGGGATTAGCCATTCCATGCAGACAGAAAAACATTGCAGGGGACTTTAATTTTTTATGTGCACAGACGTCAACGTTGACGGGTGGGAAAAAGTTACGAAAGAAAGGAACTTTTTCATGATTACTCGCTGCCAAGTAAGACATCACAAACTTGGACCACACATAGAAAGAACTGCTACGGAATATGTTGTGTATATAGTTCGGCGTAGTCAGCGTGTACACAACTTTCCCACTAGAGCGCGCCCCGCTAAGCACAAAAGCGCAGGCGCAGCGCTCGTCTGTCTCCGCATTACGAGATGGCGCTGCCATAGAGACGGACCAAATTCTGCTTCCGCCGATCCGCGTATTAATATGTAACGCAGCCAATGAGATTGCTGCTAACGTAGAACCTATTCTCCTCACGGATCACACTCGCGCAGTGATACATGAACGTGCGAGGTATTATAACGAGTGTACAGACATCCGATTAGTCAGTTTTGCATTTGTCTGCACCAGTCTGTACCAGTCTGCATTTGTCTGCACCAGTCTGTACCAGTCTATAGTCAAGTTTCAGTCTACGCCTAATAAGATTACCATATTCGTGTACATAGCCATGATGATAAATGTATAGACACTTTTGTCAAGTATCAGAGATATATGTCAGAATAAGATTAATGTACCAATACCAAAGGAACTTCAGACTGTCAATTTTAAATAGCAGCCAGAACCAAGCTAAGTAATGTTTATGCTTGTTATTATTTTAATAAATGTGTGTGAAAATTAATCAAGTTCTGTTTACAGTTGGTCACCATCAATCTGCTACTCTAAGCATGCAAGTGGCATTTCTATCGTCTGACCTAACGGCAGAAGATAAACACGCCATGATAAGACCACGAGACATATTGCTGACACTCGCCCACTTCGTTAGAGCGACAGGTCAAATAATCTGATGGTGTGTGTACTGAAGGTCTTACAGTACGCACACCACAGAATAGTACACGAGGTAACTTGCAGAAATGCACAAGGAGACGAACAGAAATGATACTTTTATTCAAAGACAATAATTAAACTCACCGATATTTACGGTGGTCCCTTGAACATTACAAAAGGAGGGACATCGTTCATAATAGGGTGTTTGATCGCCATGGGCGACAATGCATGCCCTCCAATGTGCTCCCATTCTGGTCATAATGTTGGTAATAGTTCTTGTCGTAGGGCATTCCACTCCTCCACCAAAGGGGCTGACAGTTGCTGGATAGTAGCTGGTGCATGGTGACGTGCTGGAATGAGTTAGGGAGACGTATTCCAGTAGGCCTCCTCAGCGCATCCCATAGGTGCTCGATAGGATTTAAGTCGTGGAAACGGGCAGGACATTTCATTCGCCTAATGGCCTCACGTTCTACGAGCTCATCCACTTGGGCAGTTCGATGCGGTCTCTCATTGTTATCTATAAAAATGAAGTCAGGGCCGACGGAGTACAGTGTTAGATTAATGTTGACCGGTGAGGGTACCATGTTCTAAGGTTTGAGGGGTCAGTAAGCCCATACAACACCTCGACCAACAAAATCCCCATATTCGACAACGTTCCTGGCCGTATTACGTGTTCCCATCTCTCGCCATATGACGGTTCGTAATGCAGCCAGCAACACTGTCGAGCATGATGGTTTTGATGGTTTACATCTACATCTACATCTACGTGATTACTCTGCTACTCACAATAAAGTGCCTGGCAGAGGGTTCAATGAACCAACTTCAAGCTGTCTCTCTACCATTCCATTCTCGAACGGCACGCGGGAAAAACGAGCACTTAAATTTTCCTGTGTGAGTCCTGCTTTCTCTTATTTTATAGTGATGATCATTTTTCCCTAAGTAGGTGGGTGCCAACGGAATGTTTTCGCAATCGGAGGAGAAAACTGGTGATTGAAATTTCATGAGAAGATCCCGTCGCAACGAAAAACGCCTTTGTTTCAGTGGTTGCCACTCCAATTCACGTATCATGTCTGTGACACTATCTCCCCTATTTCGCGATAATACAAAACGAGCTGCCCATTTTTGGTACTTTTTCGATGTCATCCGTCAGTCCCACCTGATGCGAATCCCACATCGCACAGCAATAGCCCAAAATAGGGCGGACAAGCATGGTGTAAGCAGTCTCTTTAGTAGACCTGTTGCACCTTCTAGGTGTTCTGTCAATGAATCACAGTCTTTGGTTTGCTCTACCCACAATATTATCTATGCGATCGTTCCAGTTAAGGTTATTTGTAATTGTAATCGCTAAGTATTTAGTTGAATTTACAACCTTCAGATTTGTGTGACTTATCGCGTAACGAAATTTAGCTGATTTCTTTTAGCATCCATGTGAATAACTTCACACTTTTCCTTATTCGGGGTCAATTGCCACTTTACAGATATCCTATCTAAATCATTTTGCAAGTCGTTTTGATCATCTGATGACTTTACAAGACGGTAAATGACAGCATCATCTGCAAACAATCTAAAACGGCTGCTCAGATTGTCTCCTATGTCGTTAGTAAAGATCAGGAACAATAGAGGGCCTATAACATTTCCTTGAGGAACGCCGGATATTACTGTTTAACTCGATGACTTTCCGTATGTTACTACGAACTGTGAACTTTCTGCCAGGAAATCACGAATCCAGTCGCACAACTGAAGCGATATTCCGTATGCACGCAGTTTGGTTAGAAGACGCTTGCGTGGAACGGTGTCGAAAGCCTTCTGGAAATCTAAAAATATGGAATCAATTTGACGTCCCCTGTCGATAGCACTTTTTACTTCATGAGTATAAAGAGCTAGTTGTGTTTCACAACAACGATATTTTCTGAGACCGTGCTGACTATGTTTCAATAAATCGTTTTCTTCGAAGTACCTCATAATGTTCGAATACAGTGCATGGGGGCTTAATTAAAATAAAATGCAAATATTTTTGGTAGCTGTATGTCCGATTACGCTATGTCTCGTAAACGGTTGGCCCTGACTAGTATTATTACGCTATCTGACTGCATAGAACAATAACAAAGAATGAAATGGAAATTTTCATTAACACAATTAATTAAGTCCCCAGCAACTATAAAACCTACGAAACCAAAGCATAAGTGTAACTGTTCTGTGTGTGGAAGTATGACTCAACGTACGCATCTGGCACGGTTCTTCTTCAATAAGACAAGAAATTTCAAATATCATTTATACTGAAGTAATTAAAGAAAATAGAAATACTACAATTGCGCAAGAAAACCAGGATTACACTCTAATACAAGAACACAAGCCAGATGCTTTGTTGACTGAACCTGTAATGAAGCATTATTTACGACATTAAATAATGAAAAATAAATCAAGTTTCGTTACCTTCATATATTGACCAAAATCACTCTAATCATTACAACATATCTCCACACCGACTCGCTATTACCACATCTCAACAAGAACTTTTCAGTATCACATCTCAGCAAGCACTCTCTACTAGCACATCTCAACAAACACTCTCTGCTACGAGTTCTTAACAAGCACTGACTACCACGAGCTCACCCCAAGCACTGCCCACTACGACATCTCAATAATCACTGCCAGTGGAGGCGGCGGAACAATACTCTCTAGCGCGATCTCTGGCGCTGTGGCTCAGTGTAGCCACCTTTCATATGCCCTTCCTCCACGGGCTAGAATTTGATGGTATTTTTGCCAGCATTGGTGGTGAAAATACCACCAAATTCGTCAAAAAAATACAGACAAAAATAAAAGATAATATTAATGCGTAAATATCATACAACTAGATAAAATTTTGGCTTTGCACTGACCTTTCAATAACCTAATATATAGAATACAGTAAGCAATACAAATTCTTTCATACATGTGACTTTACATAACAGTTTACACAAGTATTATGTGGTTAAACAGTTCAATCAATAGCGTCAGCAATGACGAATATGTGCAGGTAAGAGTCTCATAACTTTTCACAAACAGTAATACACAAAAAATCAGTTTATACAAATATTCACATAAACGCTTTCCATAGCTCAAGAATAAGCAGTTGACAGTTCCAGCAGTAGCACCCAGCAATGGTCAACAGGTGCAAATACCAACAAGTAACATTATTTCAATAGAAGCAGTCCATCAGTGGCACCCAGCAATGTTAAACAGGTGCAGACACCAACAAGTAACACCATTTCAGTATAAGCAGTTCCATTAGTGGCACCAGCAATGTTGAGCAGGTGCACACAGCAACAGGTGACATCTTTTCAGTAGAAGCAGTCCATCAGTGGCACCCAGCAATGTTGAGCAGGTGCAGACATCAACAGGTGACATCTTTTCAGTAGAAGCAGTCTATCAGTGGCACCCAGCAATGTTGAGCAGGTGCAGACACCAACTGCAGGTGCAGACACCAACAAGTGACATCATTTCGGTAGAAGCAGTCCATCAGTGGCACCCAGTAATGTTGAATAGGTGCTGACCGCAGTCCATAATATTCACTATCACTAATCACACTGTTCATCAGCAGAAATTAAACATGTCCTAGTGGCACCAATCATGTAGAAAAAGTGCAAATAACAGTCCATAATATACACTATCACTAATCACACAGTTCATCAGCAGAATTTAAACATGTCCTAGTGGCACCAATCATGTAGAAAAAGTGCAAATAACAGTCCATAATATTCCTTATCACTAATCAGTCAGTTCAGTCATGAACAATAGTTTGAATGCACATACAATTTCTTTAACAAATTATTATCAATGCTCTTACACTAAACATACAAATCATAATAAACACACAAATGATATCAGATAATTGTCATATTAACTATTACAATACACAAATAGCAGTAAACCTATAATATTTATGGGTGTCAGTGCAAGCCACAACAAACAAGTAAAATAATATTTAGGAGAGAGGTTGGTACCAATTTGGGATAGGGAAAGGAAAACACACAAAAAACACTCACTCATCTTTCATCCACATTAGTGCTACTGTGTAATTGAATAGTGTTAACTGTGTAAATGCAATTCTGTCAAAATTTTATATTCATCATGTGTATCAAGTAGTAGTGGCAGCAATGTATAACAGTCAATAATAGTTAGTCAACGTCATAGTCATCATGTCAAGACCAATGTTTGCCAAGCCAGATCAAATTGTACGGTTGCTGAACAACTGTCAGTGAGCCAAGATATGCAATTACTTCCTCTCTCCAAAAAAAAAGTATATACTGCTTAGTGATTTAACAAAGTGTGTGTGTAGACAATCTTCCTGCTACTTTAGTGTTCTAGTCTGCCATCTTTATCCTCCTTGTTCCATATAGACCAACGAAAAAAAAATATATGCTCCTCACTTACTTCACCTCTTATCCACCAAAACTCCAATAATCATCAGCATCACATAATCTCAATACTTCAATAATACCTCTTCAATACGTCGATCATCAATATCATTTACCTTACCTCTTGTCCACGAAAACTCCAATAATCATCAACTTCACATAATCTCAATACCTCAATCATACCTCTTCAATACGTCGATATATATAAACCTCAGCACCAATATAATTTCACTTCCATAATAACTCTTTCCTCTAGTCAGTCTCCTCGAACAAGTACAGACAAAATCCTAGTGCAAACCTCAATTCATCATCTCATGCAATCCGAAGACACAGTGTCCACACACAACCTCTGTGTAATCCATCTGACCCAAATTTTCTACTCATTATAAATTATAAGATACATTTTGGTTTCCTTGTTCATCATTAAATAAAAGAAATGCATACATGACCTCTAACAGACTTAGTTCGAATAACTCTCAGTAATTAAGTACGATTACGAAGTGTTAATGATCGTGATATTTCAGTGTGTACACCACTTCAAGAATCATGGCAGAAGCAAACATGTGGAGTATTTTTTTGTGTCAAGTGTCACTTCCTATTTCAATTGCTCACGAAGAATGCAGTGTAATAACTGTCAATGGTCTAACCTAGTGTTGGTATGTCATGTCGTTAGCTTCCTTCCTATTAGCATAAATTTATACAGCTTCCATAAAACCTCCAGCTCATGTGACTTCTATGCAGTTTCTTTTATTAACGTCGTTCGTAGCATTATAGCAGTTCATTTTCTTATCTTAAAAATATAAGGCACTGAGCGTAAGCAAAACATGCAATAGCGAGTAAATATACCAGTAGAGAACAGAATGTCAACAAGTGGATGCAGCACAATCCCTATAACGAGTCTCCGTCAAGCGAACCATCTATAATTAATACCATAGTGTGGCCTAAACTCCATGTACGTACACAGTATATCAGCATTGCTATATTCTAAATTGAAGAGTAGTTGTGACAACAAACAGAAATGTGTAAATATGCAATCCATACGCACAGCAGCAAACATATATCTTACGTAATAAACAAGTCATTAGCATCATTCAGCATAAGCAAATAAATGTTCATATGTAATCTTAATAAGTAAACATGAAGGCGCAAGCAGATAAATCACAAAGTAAAACTTACATACATAACCACAGTCAGCACAATTAATCAGTTGACAATTACAATTTAAATAAATAAGCACAGCAGGCACATAATAAAAAATATGACATCAGTGAAAAGGCAGTGCAGCCAAGCGATGCACAATATACATAAGTAACAACCCTGTTCATTAATAAAACATTGTCAAAATCAGTAAATGTACGCAAGCACGTCGCTTCACAAGTATATTCATACAACATGAAATTTAGCACAAAGTATGAATCACGTAATCGCAAGCAGCAAATTACGTCTAAAGTACGTACCTAAGTGGAAATATGTTACCTGAAAAATAACTCAATTAATAGTTACCCTTTTTTAGTTTATTACTTTTTTCTTTGAAATTACATTCTTCCTGAAATTTTCTCCATAGCAAGTCGTCTTAACGTCGGACACGCACAGAATTTACCTGAAGGTCTTAAATATTTTATACAACCATATCCTGAAAAATACTGAACGTTAATAACATAATTTATAAAGTCACCATAGCTTTATACAGAATTTAGTCGGAGAAATTAGACTGTGTATTTGTTTACGTCTGTCAGTGCATTCACACTGAGCGCTCGATCAGCTGTAGGCGCATGACGTAGGAAGTAATTGTTTGCGGTCAACGACTGCCTTGTGCGGCGCGCAGACTGACTGTTGCTTTGAGTATGTGCCGCCGCCGAAACACAGCGCGGTATCCTTGTATTCTCTGCATGTTTACATGTAGCTGTTAGTTTCTCAAAAGTATGTCATTCCACAAAAATTTTTACGTTCGATATGTGATGTATTCCCCTAGAGCGTCGAGATTTAAGAGTTTCTACTTCAACAGTGTTATCATGGATAATTTTGCGAATTCTGTATGGACCGTTATAAAGCAGAAAAAATTTGCGACATAAGCCTTTTCCTTTATGAGACAAACGATGAGACTTAATTAACACCTTTTGACCAACTGACAAAATTTTTAAACGACCAGGACGTTTAGCTGATTTCTCTCTTCTAGCAGCCGCAGACGCAATATTTCGTAGAGCCAGGTTGACAACTTCAGAATGCCGCAGTTTCCGTGAAGGCGGAAAAGGAACGATTTCAGAAATGCGATTTGTTGGTACTTTATTTTTTAATATCAATAGAGGCGGTAAAGAAGTTGAGTCATTAGGGAGTTCATTCAGAATGTTTTGAAAAATATGAAGATACTGATCCCACTTTCTGTGATTCTGATGACAATAAAGTCGGCACAATTTATTGATTTCCTTCATCCATCTCTCTGACGCATTAGATTGAGGGTGAAAAAGTGAAATAAAAATTGGTTTAATCTTACGACGCCGTAGAGTACGAAGCCAAATTTTAGAGCGAAACTGTGATCCATTATCTGATATAACCTTATCAACATGACCAACTTCTTTAAGAAAATGTTTGATGAAAGCATTAGATACTGAACGAGCTGTTGCTTTGCTTAAAGGTGTAAAACACACATATTTTGATGTCAATTCCACTGCTACGAAAATGTACGCAAAACCATTAGTAGAACGAACCACTGGACCGAACAAATCGACTGCAGCCATGTCCTTTAATTTCGCTGGAATGATAGGAAACAACGGTGCTCTGTGAGAAACAGTTGGCGGCTTAGCCTTTTGACATAATTTGCATTTGGCAAGAACAGATCGAATACGTTTTTCCATATTACTGAAGTAGCAATTTTCTCGCAATTTATGAAAGCATTTTCTGGGACCAAAGTGCGCATAACTAAAATGTGTGTACCAAATCAATTTATTGACCCACTCATCAGGAATACAAACTAACCAGAGTTGTCGACCGATTTTCGTTTGAAAAGAATATCATTGCGAACTAAATAATACTGTCTGATCGCTACGCTTTCCTTTCTCCTCCACTTCTCCTTAATGTCCTTCCAGATTGGATCCTTATTTTGCTCCTTAGCGATGTCCTGGAGCGAAGATGAAATAAAGTTCTCAAACGCAACACCTTGAATGTACATCAAACAATAATGGTTTTCTTTGCAGTCCTCTTCAGCACTTTGTTTCAAACCCATAGGTGCACGTGATAAAGCATCAGCAACAATATTTGAAGATCCCTGTATGTAAACAATACTAAAATCAAATTCCTGTAGGTACAACGCCCATCGTGACAATCTGCCATGAGTTAATTTTGTCGACATAAGAAATTCCAGAGCTCGATGATCGGTGTAAACCTTAGTATGTCTGCCAAACAAAAATGTGCGAAATTTTGTGAAAGCGCATACAACAGCCAAAGCTTCAAGTTCCGTAATCGAATAATTCTTTTCGGATTTAGAGAGAACACGACTTCCAAATGCAATAGTCTTCTGTACTACAACGCCGTTTTCTTCTATCTCTTGAAATAAATGTGCACCTAGGCCTTTGTATGATGAGTCTGTCGCCAAACAAAAATCTTTAGATAAATCCGGATGTGAAAGAAGTGGAGCAGCAACTAAAGCATCACGTAGTTGTTCAAATTCTGACTGAGCTTCCTCATCCCAACACCAATTAGAATTTTTTCCAGATAGTTCACATAAACGAGGTGTGGCCAAATTGTCCAATCTAACAAAGCGTCTAAGAAAATTACAAACACCAAGGAAACTACGAACATCACGTTTTGTAGAAGGAACAGCATAATTACGAATAGCGTCTAGCTTCTCTGGATCAGGAAGAATACCTTCTGTAGAAATAATGTGACCGAGAAATTTCACCTGAGAACGACCAAATTCAGATTTTTCCAAGTTCACTGTAATGCCAACTCTTGCAAAAATACGTAATAATAAATCCAAAATTCTGTTGTGCTCACTCCAAGAACGTTTAGCAATAAGAATGTCGTCAACATAAGAAGTAATATTGTCACGAAGATAAACAGGTAAAATTTCATTTAAACTACGAATGAATGCTGCAGAAGATACAGTAAGTCCAAACGGTAATTTCCGAAACTGGTAACAGTTACCAAAGGCTAAAAAGGCAGTATATTTTCTACAATCAGGATGGAGTTCTATTTGCCAAAAACTTGCGCGCATATCAATCGTGGATAAAACTTTAATTCCATGGAAATGTTGAAGAAGTTCATCTAAATTTTGTGGACGGTCAGTTTCAGGAATAATAATATTATTTATCTGTCTGGAATCCAGAACCAAACGAATTGACCCATCCTTTTTAAGAACAACGTGTAATGGGCTGATATAAGGGCTGACTGCTGGCTCAATAATGCCCTGATCTAACATGTATTGAAGTTCATTCTTAACCTTGTCTCTGTAAGCCAAAGGAATAGCGTACGTTTTTCCGCGAAATGGTGTGTGTTCTTTTACTTTAAATAAATATTGTAAGCCTTGTATAGTTCCTGTGTGATGACTAAACACTGTAGCATGTGAAGTCAAAATATGGTGCAGCTCTTCTCTTGCAGCGTCATCTGGCACTTCAGCTTTTTTAACCTTTTCATTAATTAATTCTTCGCTACTAATTATATCCTCCATCGCGTCTCTGTATCTATTGTCATTGTCATGAATAAACACACTGTCGTCATAATGCTCAACGAAAACATCAGAAGTAAGAAACCTTAAACATTTTGTATCTGATTCAGATCTTGCTAAACACTCGAAAAATTTCAAACATTTCGGCATTCCGGCAACAGTCAAATTCACACTTCCTTCTTTAAAGTTCAAAATTGCCTTATGTGTGTTAAGAAACTCCATACCTAATATAATCTGTGTACTGAGTAATGGAACAATAATAAAATTAGCAGACAATTCGTATCCTTGACAAATGAAATTTAGGTTGGTCTGTTGTTTAACTTCCACACCTTTTCCAGAAATCGCTCCTCGAATTGTAGTTTTAGAAATAGGTAACACAGGACAGGCAATAGTTCTTTCACATATACGAAAAACTGATTCACTAATGACGTTCAATGGGCTCCCAGAATCTAAAACTGCAGTGAACTTATTCTTACCCACACATACTTCAATAACAGGATGTAAAAATGCGTCTACATTATTTTCCTTTTCGCCTAGCAAAATGTCTCTCACATCTTCCAGGCGTACGTAGTGTAAAGTTGTAGTGTCATTACTTTCTGAACCGTCTATATTGCTGCCAGAAGCCGAAGCTGCAAGTCATGGTCGATTGTTTGCGTCACGTCCTTGATTATTCCCGTCATTTCGCGGATCAATTTCTACTATTTCCACTTGTCTCTCTGAATTTCTGTCACGCGGAGGATGCCAATTAGGTCCTTCCTGTCTGTTAGATGCAAATTCTTGGTTGTGTCTGTTATTAAAATTTCTGTTTTCCTGTCTGTCTGCGTAACTACTTCTTGTATAATTTCGACTGTCACTTCTGAAATTATTGTTAGACCTACTACCCTGGTTATTTCTGTAGTAAGAGTTTCTATTATTGTATGAATAATTTCTGTCTTGATGATATCGATTACTGTTTCCGTATGATTGATCATTCCGGTAAGAATTACCGTTATTATAATTGTCTGTGTAATTTCTGTTAGAACGTCTGTTATTGTCATAAGGCTGGTATCTATTGTCCTGTCTGTTACGTCTGTCATTCTCAAAATTACCCATATAACGCCCGTTCCGATCACTATCCCTTTTCTCTGAAAATCGATCGTAATTACTGATACTGAAAAAGTTACAAGAAGTCCCGTCGTCGTTGTCATACTCAAGTTCTTGTAACAAAGTCTTAAAAGTTTCAATGTCGTCTTTACATCTTCCAGCTAAAGCAATTTGTCTTATGGATTGTGGCAGCTTAGTTAAACAAATGCGAATTAATTCAGTCGGGCTATAAGGGTTGGACAAGAACTGATTCTTTCGAATCATGTCTTCAAAGTATTCTGCCGGCGTGCGGAACTCAGACTGTTTAAAATTACGCTGCATAATCAGACTATGTTTGACTCTGTCTTGTGTGTTTTCGGACCAATATGCCGATAGAAATGCATGATAAAAATCATTCAGATTATTACAATCTCTAATGAGTGCACGCATCCGCGTCGCCGGTTCGTTTTCTAAATATCCACACATAAATTCCAGTTTGTGACTTAGTGGCCAATTTGGTGGGAGTGCATACATAAATTGATCTAACCATGCACATGGATGTATGTCATTTTTAGAATTGCGGAAGATCTTAAATTTCCGAACAGTCAAAAAGTGTTTATAGTCAAAGTTTTCGCCTCGTGGCGACAAAGACCTACCGCGTCTGTCCCAGTTTGAATGTCGATTATTGTCAAGTTCGCGCGCCTGGCGCTCTCTTGTTGCATCCCGTAAATGAAACAAATTATTTTCTTCAAAGCCCTCTGCTATCTGTGATTCTAAATTTCTTCTGCTGTCTTTTCCTACGATTTCGCCTTCAATTTGTTTGACTTGCTTTCGTAATGCCTCAACTTCCCTTTTAACGCGTTCATTAAATTTTCCATGATTTTCAACATGCTTATTTATGTTCTGGTACTCTTCGGTTTCTGCAAATGGTAATGGAGCTGTATCGTCTGAATCTCTATCCCCATTTAAACTAAGACTTGTCAATTTATCTGAAATCTCCTCAACTCTTTCCGATAAGTCACCTATTTTTTCTTTCTGTTTACTTACGTCTTCCGTAAGTGTCGCGACTCGGGTTTCAGTATTGACACATTTGGTAGTTAACTGTTCATATTGTTGTGTTAGGTTATTTAATCTGTCATTTGGTACGGATTCCTCGATTCCCTCAAATATTTCTTCTTTATCGTGTGCACGTTGTAAATTTAACTCTGAAAATTTTTGTACTATCACGCGATCTCTTTCTTCCTGTTCTCTATCTTGCTCCCTTTGTCTAATCTCTACTGCAATTAATCTATTATTGTGAGAATTCAAAATCGGTTGTACTTCTTCTCTGATTTCTTTCTTTAACTCATCTTTCATATTTTTGAAACATGTCCCTATTCGTGAGTCTAACCGTGTTTCCATTGTTTCCATCTCTGTTTTAATTGTTCCTATTTGTGATCCCACTGTTTTTAATTCAGATCCCAACTGTGATCCCAGTGAGTCTAACCGTGATTCCATTGTTCCCCTTTCCAAAACCCTACTGCAAATCGACGTTAGTGATTGGTCAAGGTCTTTCAGGGGTGCACTGACCTTCAGATCTTAGAACGTGGTACACTCACTGGTCAACCGTATTGTGACACTGGACTCCTTTCCCTGAAAAGTCTTATCAGAGATGCATCCGACCCTGACCTCATCTTTATGGATGGCAATTCGCGACAGCATCGAAAATCGCAAATGGAGGCGCTGTTGGAACGAGAAAATATTCAGCGAATGGAGTGGTCTGCCCGATCCCGCGTCTTAAATCACAACGAGAACGTGCGAGATTCGTTGGGTATATTATGTCTCCGTGCTCGTCGTCAAATATGTAGTGTTTAGGAATCCTACGTACTCGGTTCACTAGAGAATCAAATCAAACAAATAGTATTAATGAGTTTTATTGCAAAAAGTAAATGACAATACTTTGACAATTACACCGATGTGTCGCTAGCAAAGGGCGACATACAACATAAGCAATTTTCTTCCGTATAAACAGTCACAACTCTGTGATTCATAGACAGTACAAGCGAAGTAACTAGCGTTGACACTTCTATACAAGAGTCTAATCTTGAAGCTAGTATTCAACTGGGGCGTCGCCAGTCGGTCGCGGCCCTTATGTCGTCTTCACATAGGGGTCACTGCTGTAGCGTTGTCGTCGTGGAGAGGGCTCGGTCAGCGTGCGACTGGCCATCTCTTCTCTATCGTTCCCGACTGGCGTCCCGATGCTTGACTTAACGCTGCAGCAAGGTAGACGTATTACAACAAGCTCCCATGCACCAAAGAAAATCCAGCAGTTGTCGACCGCACTGTGGAGAAAAGGAACCCCTTACTATACGAACTCCTCGCAAACTTTGTGGCCCACCTGGAAGCGCGTTGCAGAGTGTGCATTGCCTACTAAGAATCATGTTCCGCTTTATTTTCAACGGCAGCTACTTTCTATAGTCCTCATTTTTGTATGTTGCTTCCTTCCCACAGATTTCCTTTTAAATTTTACAAGTATTTCCACATCAATTAAAAAATTGGCAAGCCCAAATTTTCAGGGCTATCTCTATAGGCCCACGAATCTGTAACGGGCTACGAGAAATTATTTTACTCGTTTTAGTTCGCTTTATAATTTGTTAAAACTTTCTTTATTTAAGTAATTATTAAGTAATTATATTCTACTTTTTGGCCTTGTATATGTGAACTTTTTCAATCGATTTCAACGATTTTCGTGAGATTACTACTGACATGTGATAAATTGCTGGTTTATTTCCGTTTGTCTTCAACTGAGTCACCCAATATATTGCTTCCTCCTGCGTATATCTCACGAAAAGACCGTGAAGGTAAAAACATGAGAGAATAGTGCTCTCACCGCGAAATATTTGCCGCTGCAACAGGAAAAGCGGGAAATAGTGGTACACAAAGTGCTCTCCGCCACACGCCACATGAAAAAGCGAATTAACATTGCATTTACATCCGGTTCTGAGCTCTGTTGAAAGATTCAAGTCTCTCGATCATCGGGAAGTTATTTTAAAATAAGCTACAAAACTTGTACCGAACGCCGGCCGGTGTGGCCAAGCGGTTCTAGGCGCTTCAGTCTGGAACCGCACGACCGATACGGTCGCAGGTTCGAATCCTGCCTCGGGCATGGATGTGTGTGATGTCCTTAGGTTAGTTAGGTTTAAGTAGTTCTAAGTTCTAGGGGACTGATGACCTCAGATGTTAAGCCCCATAGTGCTCATAGCCATTTGACTTTTGTATCGAACAAACAGACAAGAGTGCAACCTAATAAAGATGTATTAAAAAACATCGTTCAATTATCTGAGCTGGCTGTTTAGTATTCAGTCCAAAAGTCACTCTCTTTAAAATAAAAAAATAAAAATGTCTGAGCTGCGTCTGCTGAATTTGTAATGTGTGTGTATGAATTCCTAAAGAACGAAACCGCTGAGGTCATCGGTCCCTAGACTTACATACTACTTAAACTAACTTATGCTAAGAACAACATAGACACCTATGTTCCAGGGGGGACTCGAACCTCCGGCGGGAGGGGCCGCGCAATCCGTGACATGGCGCCCTAAACCGCGCGGCCAATCCGCGTGGCACTGAATTTGTACTTTCGTTAATGTTTGGTGATTATTGCACTCTTTTCCATCCGTTCAGTGATATTATTAATCATTCTGTTTTACATTAAATATATTCGCAGTGGCGGATACGGACAACCATAAGTAGTGTAGTAGAATGATAAAGAGAATTTTTACCGGGTGGGGACTCGAACATGAGTTTACTGCTTATCGCGATTAGTCGCCTTACCGTTAGCCTGTAAAGGTCCAGACTTCCATATGTCGTCAAACATGTGTCTACAATCTGTACTCGTACATTCATTATGTATATACCAGTACATATATTACATATATACTGTTGTGTCTAGACCATACAGCCTAGACACAATGCTGTAGCCGATAGGGCACGCAATGCTAACGCAGACGGGCGTGAAGTCTGGAACATGAGAACTTATAAATGAATAAGAAGAAAAGTACGTAGATGCTTGTTACTTAACTTTTAATTAGTCCTTGGAATACATCTCTCTTGAATATTAGTAAGCTATAGGCACTGATACAAATGGCGCCTTGCTAGGTGGTCGCCATTTAACTTAGCAGAGGGCTATTCTACTGTCTATCTCTCGGCAAATGAGAGCAAGGCTTAGCACGTCCAATCGCTAGCTATGTTGTCCGTACAACTGGGGACGAGGTCTCCTCAGTCTCTCGAGACCTGCCTTGTGGTGGCGCTAGGTTTGCGATCCCACAGTGGCAACACGCGGGTCCGACATGTACTACAGGACCGCGGCCGATTTAAGTTGCCACCTAGTAAGTGTGGTGTCTAGCGGTGACACCACATTCCTCCCCCGCAAATCGGCGAACGGTCGTGAGATAAGGCTTCCGCCCGCCGTGGGGAGGACCGCATGTTGACGTATGCGATGAGGTGGGGAGCCTAACAACAGGCGAGGCTGTGCCACCCGCACCCGGCCATTCGGTCCGAGGGGAGCTAGGAAACGCCTGAAAACCTAGTCCAGGGTGCACGTCAACATGCGGTGTATGCGCACGTAATGAGACAGGAGGGGCCGAAGGGTCGACCTCCATTGCGTCGGGGAATCCGACGCGCGATGACGACATCTGGTCCGGAGCGGGCAAGAGGTCCATGGCGGAGGACGGCTGGGCATGGGAAGCGACCGACTGCGCGTGACCCTGGGAGGCGCCGGGCAGTTGCAGCGAAGCGTCCACTGCGGGCGGCGCCGGCGGCGGCTGCGGCGGCGGCGCGACGCCATGAGGCAAAAGGGAAGGCAGCGTCGGTAACACCTGGGGATGAGACGAGCCAGTAGATGGGTCCCCAAGGCGCTGACCGGACGGCTCCGTCGCTGAAAGCAGACGGGGAGCGGCAGAACCCAGGCGACGACAGAGGCGCAGCTGATTGAGATGCCGTCGCACCTCACCAGAGGCCCCCAAAACCAAATACATCGCGCGGCCGAGGCAGCGAAGAATGCGCCCTGCGAGCCAACGCTGTGAACCGCGATAGGTGCGATAATAGACAACGTCGCCAGGAGCAAAAGCAGGAGTCTGCCGCTGCACAGGAACCTGATGTGGCGGATGCAGCAAAGACATCAAGGTGCGATGAGAACGACCATGGAGCAATTCAGCCGTCGAGCGACCATCGCGGGGCTGAGAGCGATACGAAGACAAAAAGAGCAACAATGCGTCCTCCCGAGAATGCGACTCTTTCAACTTCAACATCTGTGACTTGAAAGTCCGGACCAATCGTTCCGCGGCACCGTTTGACTGAGGCGAAAACGGCGCGGATGTCAGATGTTGAATACCATTGGCCTTGCAGAATGACTGAAAGTCAGCGGACATGAATTGTGGGCCATTGTCGGAAACAATAGTTTGCGGAAGACCTTCAATGCAAAAGATAGCAGACAAGGCTTGGATTGTGGCAGAAGACGTCGTGGAAGACATCCGGACAACAAAAGGAAAATTACTGAAAGCATCGACCACAACCAACCATCGAGCATTCCAAAATGGACCAGCAAAATCGATGTGCAAGCGTTGCCAAGGGGAAGTGGCTTTCGGCCATGCAAAGAATTTCCGCGGCGGTGCGGATTGTTGTTCGGCACACGCCACGCAAGAAGAGCACATATTCGTAATCGCCGCATCGATTCCAAACCAAGTACAGTGCTGACGAGCAAGTTGTTTCGTACGCACTATACCCCAATGTCCTTGGTGAAGAAGCTTTAAGACAGAGGACTGTAACGAACGTGGGACCACGACTCTGGACTGATCATTATCGGAACGCAACAACAAAACACCACGTCGGACAAAAAGTCTCTCCTTGTGAGCAAAAAAACGACGAACCAAAGGATCCTCGATCCGTGACTTTGACAAGGGCCATTGCGTAGCAACAAAACGCAAAACAGTAGCAAGGACAGGGTCAGCAGCTGTGGCTGCAGCTACACGACGAAAATCAATCGGAAACGATTCGACCACGTCATCGGTTTCCGAATCAATGAACATGCAAGCAAGTTCGGAAGAATCGAATGCTTTATCCTCAGCAACAGGCAAACGGGACAACGCATCAGCGTTTCCGTGCTTAGCAGTGGACCGATACAAGATATCGTAGCGGTACTGCGAGAGAAAAAGTGACCAGCGAATGAATTTCTGCGCTGTACGTGGAGGTACAGGCTTGGTCGGATGAAAAAGCGATGTCAAAGGTTTGTGGTCCGTGATGATGGTAAAGTGACGACCATACAAGAAATCGTGAAACTTTGTAACACCAAACACGAGAGCTAAAGCTTCTTTCTCTATCTGTGAATAATTTCTTTGCGCAGATGAGAGCAATTTGGACGCAAAGGCAATAGGGCGATCATGCGAGCCATCCTTGTGCGCAAGCACAGCACCGATCCCGAAATCCGATGCATCTACCATCAACAAAAGGGGTTTCTGGGGATCGAATGGCGTAAGGCACGTATTTGAAAGTAACGCCGATATCAACTGGCGAAAGGCGCGTTCGCAGTCCGTCGTCCAGACGAACGGAACACCTTTACGGCGTAAGCGATGAAGCGGAGCTGAAATGGAAGAAGCATTGCGCACAAACTTTGCATAATAATTAATTTTACCCAGCACACTCTGTAGTTGTTTAACATCCCATCCTCGTCGCCAATAATGTTGTGTCTAGACCATACAGCCTAGACACAATGCTGTAGCCGATAGGGCACGCAATGCTAACGCAGACGGGCGTGAAGTCTGGAACATGAGAACTTATAAATGAATAAGAAGAAAAGTACGTAGATGCTTGTTACTTAACTTTTAATTAGTCCTTGGAATACATCTCTCTTGAATATTAGTAAGCTATAGGCACTGATACAAATGGCGCCTTGCTAGGTGGTCGCCATTTAACTTAGCAGAGGGCTATTCTACTGTCTATCTCTCGGCAAATGAGAGCAAGGCTTAGCACGTCCAATCGCTAGCTATGTTGTCCGTACAACTGGGGACGAGGTCTCCTCAGTCTCTCGAGACCTGCCTTGTGGTGGCGCTAGGTTTGCGATCCCACAGTGGCGACACGCGGGTCCGACATGTACTACAGGACCGCGGCCGATTTAAGTTACCACCTAGTAAGTGTGGTGTCTAGCGGTGACACCACATATACCATACATGCATGTCGGAGAGAACAGACACAGCGGCTATTACGTCCACTGTGAAATACACGAAATGTCTTCGCAATTGTGAATATGGATAACCATCAGGTGTAACATGGAATGACGACAATTAAAATTTGTGTCGGACCGCGACTCGAACCGGGACTTTCCACTTATCGCGAGGAGTCGTCTTGCATTTACGCTCTCCATACACGATTCATGGCCAGACCCAAACTTCCATATGTCGTCAACCATGTGTCTACAACCTGCACTCGTATATCCATTATGTATATTCCCGTACAGAGGAGACTATTTAATTGAGAGAACGGACATGCGTGTATGTCCAAAGGAACGTTGCAACGTACTTCTGAATTACATAGGCGCTGCAATATCACATTCTGTTTTAGTTGTAAGAAGATGATATTTTTTTTTTAGTCTCAGTAAGACCCCTACACTAGCACAGTGGTTTAACTTAACGTACATTATTGTTCATGTCAAACGCTACTGATCTGAAACACTGGGAATATTTTCTCCCTGCCAAGACGAATAGGATCCCAATTTTTTCATATCATGGTAAGAACATTCGCTTAGTGCTCCGTCTATATCTACAAGGGTTAGAACTTAAATAGTGGCAACTATTTATTCACAACCGATACAAAAGAGTTACATGTTTGCACTTGTAGTCACCAGAGTTGAGTAGAACCTGTTGCCAGCGATTTGGAAGGCGTAATATACCGTTAGCAGAGCTTGTTTTGTTTGCTGGTGCGATTTGAGCGGCCGAATCTCTGGAACAGTTCTGAAGTGAATGCCACGAAGTGGTTCCTTCATCTTCGGAATCAAATCAAAGTCACAAGCGCTTTAGTCCGGGGAGTATGTTGGATGGTACAGTACTTCTCAGTCCCATCGACTGGACAGAGCAGCCACAGCTTGCGCTGTATGCGCCCGCGTGGAAAATGATGGGTGGGTTGCGCAGAAAGTGTCGCCGCTTCTTTCGCAAAGCTGGTCGCAGTTGATGCTCCAAAAACGAACAGTAATACTGTGCATTGACGGTCTGCCGTGGAGGAACGTAATGCGATAGGATAGCACCAACACAGTCGTAGACGAGAATCACTATAACTTTCACCATACTGGGGCTCTGACGCACTTCCGACTTTCACGGCGAACCATACTGACGCCATTTGTTGGATTGGCGTTTCAGTTTTGGCTCGTACGATGTGGCCCATGTCTCATCCAGTGTTACGATACGGTGTAAGAAAGCTTCTACTCCGCGCTCATAGCGCTTCAAGTGTGTCTGAGCAGCGTCGTAACGCATCCATTTCTGCGTCAAGTCATGCGGAACCCATCGTGACGCAATTTTTCGCATGCCCAGGCGTTCCTTCAGGATGCAAAGCACAGTCGTATGCACTAATACGGTTTCATGGGAGAGTTCACGAATCGTATGGCGTTGATCACTGTCCACTAACGCGGCAACAGCATGCACTTCTTCTTCAGAGACGCTAGGACGACCTGGCCGATGCATGTCTGTCACAGTTTGCCGATCTTCTTTGAAGGCTTTTACCCAACGTGCCACTGTTCTGTACGGCAATGCCGATTCCCCGCACGCCTCTTGAAGACCTTGATGACACTGTCGTGCTGTACGATCTCAGGCGTATCCAATCTTGATCTGGCCGTGGGGTTTTAGGCGCTGCAATCTGGAACCGCGAGACCGCTACGATCGCAGGTTCGAATCCTGTCTCGGGCATGGATGTGTGTGATGTCCTTAGATTAGTTAGGTTTAACTAGTTCCAACTTCTAGGAGACTAATGACCTCAGACGTTGAGTCCCATAGTGCTCAGAGCCATTTGAACCATTTTTGAACCAGTCTGGATCCAACTCCGTTGTTCCTGCTCCGAAAAAATAGTGACACCGTTACGTTAGACCGCTCGCTCACAAGTCACTGTGTTTCCCTCGATTGTGAGCACGCCGGTGACGTGGGATTGGCGAGTCCATTTGCTCGGAGGTAAGGTAGGTATGTCAACAACGTGTACTATCAGCGACAATAGTAGATTCCATTGCATAGTGTCTCCACAGCAGTGTTGCCACTATTTAAGCTCCAACCTATGTATTTTAATCCTAAAGTACATCATCTTAGCACATTTTTAGTAACCGTTGCTGCTAAGAGGCTAAGCGGGCTACAGCTAGGGGAATGTTTTTATGCTAATGTTTGGCTCACTGTGTTGGAGAAATTACGAACAGGGACGAGTCTCGCGGCATCCCGAAGTACCGATGAAACTACAGTCCTTGATAACGCATCCATTTCTGCGTCAAGTCATGCGGAACCCATCGTGATAATGAAATAAATAATAAAACTAATGTTGGTAGTTGAAATGACGATTGTAATTTTTCTTGAACGACGTATGCACCAGGGCAAGGCTTCTCTGATATTTAATTGACAGCTAATGGCTCTGAGCACTATGGGACTCAACATCTTAGGTCATAAGTCCCCTAGAACTTAGAACTACTTAAACCTAACTAACCTAAGGACATCACACACACCCATGCCCGAGGCAGGATTCGAACCTGCGACCGTAGCAGTCCCGCGGTTCCGGACTGCAGCGCCAGAACCGCTAGGACAGCTAATGACTGAACTGAATTGAAGTTAGCGAATATTACGCTGCTTTATGTGTTGTAAGTAGCGTGAATAAAAGGACGCTATGTGTAAGAAGCATGAAGCGCCCTTTGAATGTATCCTGATAGCTAAAAGAGCCACGCGCACTTTGAATAAGAAAATGCTATTTGACACTGAAATCAATGTAAAAGATAGGGTCGCCACCAACTCTAGCCACACGACAAAGAAGAGGTAGCACTGAGTCGGAAAATTACTTAATTTATTAATAAGAAAAACTCACAAAAGAACATTCATTGTAAAGTCATTGATAAAGAATGGGATGTAATTATTAATATGATCCAGGCATTCTTCCCGTGATCAAATATTGAGTAAAGTAAAGAGGGCGTGAACACCATGCGTAAGTGCAGCCTGCAGCAAGATTCGTGAAAACACGATCTATTCCAGAGCATTTGTTTCAGATAAAAAAAGGGACACTAATCACTACACCTGTGCACATGGAAACGCTATAGATGGGCCAACAAGGAAAACTACAAGGTAAATGGCGAAGGTAACGGCGACGTAACATCGGTACACAAGATAAGATTGAAGGCAAAATTATTTATTCCTTAAAACATTGATGTAGTGCATCTATAGACTACTGTTGCATGCTAACTATGTACAATTGCTTGTGAAATACTATACGTTTCATAACAGACTCGCGTGCCCACTCGGTCCGCGGAGACAATTTCTATGGACCGTGGCCAAATTTTAGTCACATGAGACAAAGAAAATTCACAAATACTCAAAAATTACCAAGATCCGGAAAAGATTAGAAGCATACACACACAGTTGTAGGCACATAAATATTCTCACTGAACCGAGGGCACTTCAACATATGCAACTCCTTTGTGCTACGTTCCTCTCACAGATCAAAGTCAAGACTGCACTGGGAATCAAACTGAAAGTCTACAAAAGCCTTGCATTCCCTGCTGCAACCCAGCAAATAAAACTTTATAAGACGAAATTCGAGACCAAAAGCTAAAATCTCCCCTCTCTATGTGACAACGCGCCACGCGGTCAGTCCAACTCACCCTTCTTCGACTGGAGCACAGCTGTGTACGCTTCCCGTACCGGCGGCAGACTGCCTCCCGCTTCTCCAGCCTCTTCCACGCTCCGCGTGGACCGGAAAACCCCAAGATGCCATTTCCGCCACCAACCTAACGCAGGTGGATTTCTCACAAGTAGCGGAAACCTCTTTGCCGACTTGACCACTACGAGAGTTGGCTATTCTGTACGACTATCGCAGACTTTCTGCAGCAGACTACGCCACCGTTTGTGAAATTGGGCTCACGGACTAATGAAAGGTGGCTACAGGACCCTTTCATCACCCCAAACGTCCCGGAGAAGACCATGCCGCGAATTTTCTCGCCATGCTAGGAGATTCGCCAACAGTCTTCGAAACAAACATACCCTAACGAGTAACAATTGCAACAGTAAACAGCAGCACAAAAGAGTTGATTAATCTCTTATATCCAAGTGAGCTTTATCTGACCTTAGTCAATAATTGTGACCTCATGCGGTCCGCAAAGCAAACAGAACAAATTAAATTAAGCGTGATATTCTACGCTAACATCATGTCATCTGACCTACTACGACCACAACCATGAGATATTATTTTAAAATTGCTTTAACCAACTATCAAAAGTTAACATAGAGACATAAGTGAACAGGTACATAATATATATAAATATATAAACAAATACAATGATGCAAAATCATTATCACGAACCAAAGCAGTATCATCTGGTGCTGACATATATAAAAACATGCAAGTGAAAGTGCAAAATACAATATTCACAACAAATACAGTGATACAAAATCATTAATGAACCCAATGGTATGACAGCTGGTAAATAATCACCTATGGAAAATAAGACATGAGTACAAAAACACATCCAGAAATCAACTCGTTGACACGCTATCATTTTTCAGTTTCGTCACATGGTTGTTTCACTGGGTATTCTCTTTAGGTGCTGGGGTGGGCGTCTCTTCTAAAGGCGACTTGGAGGATAAGCTACTAGGGGACCACAACACTGAACTGGGGAGTTCGCAGCGGCGTTGATTGTAACGTCCGTTGTAACCCAGGTTGTTCATTCTAGACAGCACCCCGCGACGTTGCCTCGTGCCCGTTTCCACCCTCTGCGTCCATACTGTGGGATGGTTCGGCGTTGCAGATTTGCAGGACATCGCCACTTGTGGGCCCTGCCTCATCATCGAGAAGGCGGCTTGGCGGTCGTCGTCCGTGTGTTGTGGAGGAATGTGTTTTACCGACACACGCCCCCGTCTCCTGTCGTGTCAATGGGGAGACACGCGCTCTTCTGCGTCGCAACGAGGTCGACGTAAACTCGTGCGGGTGTCGGGCTTGAGACCCGCTTATCACCTCTTTGCACCGTCTCAGCTGATGCGTCAGTGGTGGGACCCGTGTCCCTCCGGGCAGTGGGCGTTACCTCACCGCAGCAGCCGTCTGGACTAGCGGCGCTCAGGGATCGGCGGCCTCGCCTGGTGTGCGTCATACTTTCCCTTTCGCTTGTCAGATGACTAGCGCATGGGGTGGAACGCCGGCCATCAGCTGGCGCTGCCGTGGTGACACGCCTGCGGGCTCCGGTGTGAGCCTGCGCCTGGGGGAAGACCAGCATCCCCTCTCCTCTGATGGGGAAACAGCTGTGACCGCTCGCCGCACCACTGCTCCGCCGTTGATACCAGGGTTCTGCAACGCCTGCCGGTGGACCAAGCCCTGTGCTTTCTGATGCGGAGGCTCCCTAGGCGGCCTTGCACCCACTTAAGAACTGCGCTCACAGAGATCGTTACAAAATATCATGTGTACAGATTACCACAAAATCTTCGGAGTTCTCACTCCTGATCAATACATGGAATAGTGCCCAAAATTAACTTGACAAAAAGGGCCTTCTTAACATTACTAATAAAAAAACAATGAAGAAAATTAAATAACCAATATTCAAACAAACAAAAAATCCTTTTTATAAAATATAGTTCCAGCATTACATCTGCTGTCAATCATTCAGGGTAGATCTTGTACAAGGTTTGGTCAGGATTTGGATAGGATTTGGCGCCGCTGCTAGCTACAGACACAAAACTCTACCTGCTCCTAACTACGCTCTCACACACAATCTACACAGCTCGTACTAGTCACCATCACCATATAGCCCGACTACAATTCCCACATATAAACAAAATATTCCTTTCAACACCAATACCCATATCGTTGTTCATTGACTGCTCCTCCAAGGTTTGCAGAACATGTTTGCTGATCTGTGAAAAATTTCCGAGACTTCTTTTCTATGGACATTGCATAATAAAAGTTATGATTAATGAGACACAAAAGGTTCATTCAAGTCACATCTGGAATGGTAAATGTTTCAACATCTATTCATCAGACTAATGCAAAAGGTCAGTGGGCATAAAAATGAAAATAAAAATCATCCTATCCTATTAGCAAACACATAAACACTTCGTCCTATAAGTACATAAAAAAATACTGTCAAAAGAAATCCATTGTCCAGGGCCATGATTACCCAACTTACTGCTATCATAAGATACTCATAATGATTACACACTTACTCACCACATGTCCCCAGGGGTCCTCACCTACCGTCATGTTATTTTAGCTTGGAGGTAGTCGCATTGATTCTCTATTAAATATCAAGCTGCTTGAGTTTATAAGCTGTTTCCATATACATCTTCTGGGGTTTCACACCCTGGTGTCCTCAACCGTACCTAGTAGTATGTGACGGCAAGTTACACTTTCCAAATATCTTATAAGATGGCAACTCTGAAAATCAAACACTATTAATCTCCCTTCATACACAAGTCCTTCACCTACAAGTCACCAAGTTGCTTCATTAACATCGCAGTACATTTGAAAAATCTCACTCAATCATGCTCACCTAAGGGGAATAAGAACACTAAAACTGTAATTTATCATCAAGAATTACCTTACGACCATTGACTCGTCACGCCAACACACCCGATACCTTTTTAGTCATCAAAGAACGAAAGCCATCTTACTGTAATAGGAAACGCTTCATATGAGCCTCATAATCATTCACATTCAGATGTTTTGAAACTGCACAACACTACTCCTTTCTGCTGACAAGAGGAAATAACTACACACATATTGGGGGACCCTTTACAATTCATAGAAAATATACACGTTAATTTTAATCACACCAGAGTGAATCAAAACATTGGAAAATATGCACTGTAATTTTACGAAACAGAAGCGACTGGGTTTACCGCGGGCACACCAATACTGTGGCCCTCCCTCAAGAAATCTTCCATAATAACGTCTTCCTCTATCAAATGCACATCAATATCATCAATAACACCGGTCCTCATTAAGTTTGACGCCAACCGAGCCAGCCAACAGTCATTGATCCCTTTGATTAGAGGCATTTGTCGGATTGTGCCGCGGGTTTGCGGGACGAATTTCAACGCCCACTGGCGGACTACCCGTACTGTTTACAGCACCCCTGTTGTTGCTTGTTCGATAATTATTCTGTGGTCGGTCACGACTACCGTTCCTAGGTCCGCTATAATTACTCCAATATCTCTGCTCATTACCGTATCTTCTAAACTCCCGGGGGTGTCTTTGATTTACTCTCGGCGAATGATGACGATTGGCATCGTTCGTTCCGCCCGCGTTCCGTGAGGAGTCGCGACGCTGCCAACGCTCGCGCGCCCTGTAACTCTGAGGCGATCCATTACGTCTGGAGTGCCACCTGTCTCTACGGCTGCGGCTTCGCTCGCGCGGCCGCTGCTCGTAGGCGCTCTGACCGTAATTCTGCGTGGTGCCTTTCGCATCGCACTCAAGCTCTAAAAGGAAATTGCGAAACCCCTCTACGTCATCCTTACATCGCCCTGCAAGGATAACGTGCCGCAACTGCATTGGAAACTTTCCCAGGCAAATACGAATAATTTCCGCAGGTCCATAAGGATCGTCAAGATGTTCATTCGCCTGCAGTATGTGCTCGAACATCTGCACAGGGCTGGAGAATTTTGACCTGTTTAACTCTGGTAGCATAATGAGTCCGTGTTTTACACGACTTTGCGCTGCCACTGACCAATAGATCGACAGGAAGTGTTGTCGAAACTCCCCAACAGTGTAGCAATTGCGTGCAATTGACCTCATCCGCGCCGCTGGCTCACCTTCGAGGTAGCCACACATATACTCCATCTTGTGCGCACTGGGCCACGTAGGAGGAAGGGAGAACTCGAACTGCTGTAACCAGGCCCGTGGGTGAATCCCCGTAGCCGAGTTACGGAAGACTTCAAACTTCCTCACCGTCAGAAAATGTTTAAAGTCAAATTCGTGAGTTTCCCTTGGCGAACGTTCCTGAGGGGATCCGCGCCGTTCCCACCTAGTACGAGATCCGTGATCATGACGATGATCAAATTCGCCATCGTTCCCGGAATCATCGTCGGAATAATGGCCCTTTCGTTCATTTCTTTCAACTTCATGGGCCTTTAACCCTTTTAGGTGAAGTTCTAAACGGGCAATGCGCTCACATATTCCCTCGGTAACCCCTCTTTGTTGTATTTTTATTTCACACTGTCCACGCCGACATTTCGTTATCGACCGTATTTCGTCTGCATCCGCTGATGACGAGGTAATCGTTTCCCTATTATTGTCAGACTTACGCGCCACTGCGTCTGAGATCCTGGCTATTTCTTCTCGCATCTCTCGGTGGGCCGTGTCTTGTTTTGTTTGCGTAAGCCCTTGCTCTCGCTCGAGAGCTATTATCGCCTGGCTGAGGGTTTCTACCTGCGTGCTAAGGTGAACCGGGCACTTAGCCGCAGTGTCCTCTATTCGGGACACAAGAGCCGCGTGGTCACTCTGGCATTGTTCTGCTAACGCGCGGAGATCCCTGGCGGAATTTTGTCCTACTCGGGACTCAAGAGCCGCTTGTTCACTCTGGCATTGTTCTGCTAGTATACGTATATTCCCAGCGAACCTTTCTTCTTGCTCCATCACCTGCTTGCTAATGACTTGGTGCCCCTCTTCTAAGGCGGAGATGCATTGGTCAATGATCGCCAGTTTCTCCCCAACACCCCGTACTATTTCACTAGTCAATCTTTTATTCGCTTCTTCGATATGCCTCCTATTTTCTTCTGCTTGTTTTTTATTCACTTCCTCGATATGTCTCCTATTACTGTCTAGTAATTGTCGTAGCATAGCCTGTAATGAATTTGCATCTATCGAATGATTCGAAATCACTACAGCGGGCTCAGGATGGACAACACTTGTACTTGCGTTTTCCGCGTTTCGTTCCTTGTCGGACTCGACGTTTTGACCTCGTCCTTGTTCAGGGTTATTGTCTGGCAGGTTTTTCCGATCGCGGCTCCCTGAACAGCTACGCGTCTCCATCATAAGGATAGTTACTCCGTGCTCCAAAATACAACAAGAATAATGCCAAAGTCTCCTAATGGACTCACAGTCCCCACAAAGCACCCAAGATTTACTATATGACACCGATACACGCCACAGGACAAGAGTCAACCCACACTTGTAACACAATTGAATACTAAATCACAATATCTATACAGTAATACATATACAAGATAAAACATGTAAGAAAATGCACACCTATATCATAAATTCACGTAAATTCTGTATCACAGAAAGACAATATACCAATTAGCACATCCAACCGAAAATAACTAATCCTCACTGCGCATCAGAAGATCTCTGGTTTACCGAAATCTGTGAGCAGGGTAAGCCATGTGTAAGTAGCGTGAATAAAAGGACGCTATGTGTAAGAAGCATGAAGCGCCCTTTGAATGTATCCTGATAGCTAAAAGAGCCACGCGCACTTTGAATAAGAAAATGCTATTTGACACTGAAATCAATGTAAAAGATAGGGTCGCCACCAACTCTAGCCACACGACAAAGATGAGGTAGCACTGAGTCGGAAAATTACTTAATTTATTAATAAGAAAAACTCACAAAAGAACATTCATTGTAAAGTCATTGATAAAGAATGGGATGTAATTATTAATATGATCCAGGCATTCTTCCCGTGATCAAATATTGAGTAAAGTAAAGAGGGCGTGAACACCATGCGTAAGTGCAGCCTGCAGCAAGATTCGTGAAAACACGATCTATTCCAGAGCATTTGTTTCAGATAAAAAAAGGGACACTAATCACTACACCTGTGCACATGGAAACGCTATAGATGGGCCAACAAGGAAAACTACAAGGTAAATGGCGAAGGTAACGGCGACGTAACATCGGTACACAAGATAAGATTGAAGGCAAAATTATTTATTCCTTAAAACATTGATGTAGTGCATCTATAGACTACTGTTGCATGCTAACTATGTACAATTGCTTGTGAAATACTATACGTTTCATAACAGACTCGCGTGCCCACTCGGTCCGCGGAGACAATTTCTATGGACCGTGGCCAAATTTTAGTCACATGAGACAAAGAAAATCACAAATACTCAAAAATTACCAAGATCCGGAAAAGATTAGAAGCATACACACACAGTTGTAGGCACATAAATATTCACACTGAACCGAGGGCACTTCAACATATGCAACTCCTTTGTGCTACGTTCCTCTCACGGATCAAAGTCAAGACTGCATTGGGAATCAAACTGAAAGTCTACAAAAGCCTTGCATTCCCTGCTGCAACCCAGCAAATAAAACTTTATAAGACGAAATTCGAGACCAAAAGCTAAAATCTCCCCTCTCTATGTGACAACGCGCCACGCGGTCAGTCCAACTCACCCTTCTTCGACTGGAGCACAGCTGTGTACGCTTCCCGTACCGGCGGCAGACTGCCTCCCGCTTCTCCAGCCTCTTCCACGCTCCGCGTGGACCGGAAAACCCCAAGATGCCATTTCCGCCACCAACCTAACGCAGGTGGATTTCTCACAAGTAGCGGAAACATCTTTGCCGACTTGACCACTACGAGAGTTGGCTATTCTGTACGACTATCGCAGACTTTCTGCAGCAGACTACGCCACCGTTTGTGAAATTGGGCTCACGGACTAATGAAAGGTGGATACAGCACCCTTTCAGTGTAAGTAATATTCTCAGAATGTATGAAGATTTCGTGACTGTATTTGTGTTCTTCTGACTTATAGTCAGGTGTTTAGCTGACTGATTGGCTTTTGCAGAAGTTATTTACACTGAGGTGACAAAATTAACGGGATAGAGATATCCACGCATACTGATGTCGGTAGTATTGCGTACAGAAGGTACGTAAGGGTAGTGCATTAGCAGGGCTGTCATTTGCACTCACGTGATTCATGTGAAAAGGTTCTCGACGTGATAATGGCGCACGACTCGAATTAACAGTACTTGATCGCGGAATTCTAGTTGCAACTACAGGCGTGGGACAATGCATTTCGGAAATCGTTAGGGAATTCAGTATTCCGAGATCCACAGTGTCAAGAGTGTGCCGAGAACACCAAATTTGAAGCGTTACCTCTCCCCACGGACAAAGCAGCGGTTCACGGGTTACGGTCTTCACTTGACGGCTGATAACAGTGGCGTTTACATAGTTGTCAGTGGTGACAGACAAGCAACAATGAGTGAGATAACCGCAGAAATCAATGTGGGACGTACGAAGAACTTCTCCAGCAGGGCAGACCGGCGAAATTTGGTGTTCAAGGGCTATGGTAGCAGATCACCGGCGCGAGTGCCCTTGCTAACAGCACGGCATCGCCTGCAGCGCGTCCCCTGGGCTCGTGACCGTATCGGATGGAACCTAGTCCACTGGAAAACCGTGTTCTCGCCAGATGAGTCCAGATTTCAGTTGGTGATGGATAATGGTAGGGTTCGGGTGTGGCGTAGACCCCACGAAGTTATGGTCCAATAATGCGTGCGCTGTCTTTGATGGAATGGAATGCGTCCTCTGATCTAACCGAACCGATCGTTGACTGGAAATGGCAATGTTCTTCCACTTTGAGACCATTTGCAGCCATTCATGGACTCCAAGTTCCCAAACAACGATGAAATATTTGTGGATGGCAATTTGCCGCTTCACCAGGCCATAATTGTTCGCGATTGGTTTGAACAACATTTTGAACAATTCGAGAGAATGATTTGGCCACCCAGATCGCCCGACATGAATCCCATCGAACATTTATGGGACATAATCGGGAGGTCAGTTCGCGGACAAAACCCTCCACCGACAACATTTCCGAAACTACGGACTTCTATAGAGGCAGCATGGATCAATATTTCGACAAGGGACTTCCAACGACTTGCTGAGTCCATGCCACGTCCATGGCACCGGGCGAAAGGAGGTCCGACACGATATTATGAGGTATCCCATGACTTTTGTCAACTGATTTTTATGAAGTTCGGCATTGAGTAGTTTTATTTAAATCAGGTGGTAACGGTATATGGAAAGTGACTAGTAGTTATTCCTTGAAAGTACTAGCAACTCCGTTAATAGTCAACTTTTATCAGTTGTAGTGACTCAAGATTTTTAACTTGATCGTTAGCTGAGGAAATTTCTATCATTGAATCCTCTGTCAGGCACTTTATTGTGAATAGCAGAGTAATCACGTAGATGTAGAAATAACGGTTAATCATTGCCCTCTATGGGGATTTATTTTGCCTCCAATCAGCTACCGCTTGCACCTAGATCGAACTTCACAAACTTAGTACGTCCATGTTCGGGAAGGTGGGAAAGTGAGCTGACTTACTAACACTGGTTACAGTATTCACCTCCTGAAAGGCAGACCACCACAAAGGTTCCGATGAGAAATTGTCATGCCGGTTACCGTATTTAACAGAACCTGGCCAAGGGCAGAGGGAATCTTACGTGTCACCCTGCCAGAGTAGACAGATTATTTTGACAGACACCCTTAGCATTATAAACAAATTTCATTCCTTGTTCTACCTGCTATAAGATTTATACGAAGAAATAATGTGGCCAGACAAGGAAATCAACTAGTAAACATTCCTGAATTCGAATCAAGTTATTAACATAAGTAACTCAGATGTAGATATCCTCGGTGCAGGGAAGCATCTTAAATCACGTAATAAAAGAAAGGCCTCCGGTCAAGATTGTACAGGTTGCTCTCAGAGTACGCTGATACAATAGCTCCATACTTAGTAATGATATACTACCGCTTGCTCGTCGAAAGATCCGTACCTAAAGACTAGAAAGTTACACAAGTCACACCAATAATCACAGAATCGTATCAGCAAGGCCGAGTTGCAGTGGGAGTTTGGAAGATATACTTTGTTTGAACTTTATAGGTTACCTAGAAGAAGATGATTTATTGACAAACGGCCAACATGGAGTCAGAAAATATCGTTCTTGTGAAACTGAACTAGCTCTTTATTTTCATAAAGTATTGAATGCTATCGATAGGGAATATCAAACTGATTCCATATTTTTAGATTTCCAGAAGGCTTTTGACGCCGTTACTCAAAAGCGACTTCTAATCAAAATTGCGTTTATGGAGTGTCAGCTTAGTCGTGTTACTGCATTCGTGATTGCCTGTCAGAAAGATCGTAGTGCACAGTAACTGACGGAAACTCATCGAGTAAACCAGAAGTAATATCTGGCGTTCCCCAAGAAAGTGTTAAAGGCCCTCTGCCGAGTAGCACTCTTAGACTGATAGAATATGATGCTGTCATTTACCGTCTTATTAAGTCATCAGAGGATCAAAACAAACTGCAAAACGATTTAGACAAGATAACTGTTGTAACCACCCAACAGAACAATTCCGAAACCTCCCAACAGTAAAAAATAAAATTATTTATATCATTCACATTCAGTGTAAGCTCCCAACAGATAATTTCCGTAACCTACCAATAATAAAATGTGACTAATCTCTCAATAAAATTGTGGCTCACTTACAACCTTTCAATAATTGACCGTAAATTTAAACTGGTAAATTTTGGACGTCAGCAGTGCTGCGTCATGGCCCTGAAAATTCATTCTGAATAAATTGAAAATTCTTACCTCAATAAGGTCGCCGGATAACGCATATATATATCTGCTCCTATAAGAAATTTTTCTGGCACAGCCCAGTGCAATGCTGGCCGATAGGTTTGTCATGTATAAAAAGAAACAACTGATTTTTCTTTACAATAATCGGGATGACCATGGATTGGAGAAATTAGTAAATTCTTTAAATTGAGATGAATGATTATCAAAAGTTAATTTTTATAAGAAAGATTATTATTAAGAGATTTTTTAAAAAACACTTACATGGGACTTGATATTACAAAGTGGATTATTGAGCTGAAAGAAAAAATGTATATTATGCTGAAAAAGTAGTAAGCTTCGAATTAACAGGTAATGAAACGTGTACTTAATATGTATGTACTCTAGCTGTCTTTCCCAAAACTTCCAGTCATTATACTATGCGACCTAAGACATACTGTCAAAAGGAACTGCAACAAATACTGAAATAACTACATAGCATTTCTTAACTAATAGAAAATATATAAACTTCATCATTATCGTCATCTGCAAAGAAAAACTTCATTATTCATGTTACTGTAACTTTGTATAACTATTAATCATCATTTATTATCATCTGCAAAAAATAGACACTTCATTATTCATATTCATATTACCATTTACTTCATACAACTATTCATTATCATTCACTATTTCATATAGTATAGAGTTTCTTACTTCAAGAATATTTCATCACTAAAATTAAAATGTGTAGTTCTGTCTGACAGCCTGCATTAATAGCCTCATATTCTGAAAGAAAAATAATTAGTTAAGACTGCTATTATACAGTGTGTATAGTATATTCTTGTTAATGTTTGTTAATTCTGATCCAGTGACTCTTCATGAGAACGTATTGCATTTTCTTTCGCTCATTCCGATGGTGAAATTTCCATTTCATAGTAAACCACTGTGGTTGTTTAATTTAGTTCTTTTACACGGCATGGCGTTCTGAAAATAATGAATAAGGATTAATATCTTGCATTTAAATCATATACCCATTAAATGAAAACTTGTTTCTAGTGATATGACTAAGCATACAGCAAAGCACGACAGAAAACGTATTAGGTCTAAATCATAGACAGTTTTTAAGTGCGAAAATGCACACACAGTATCATAATGTAGTAGCAAAGATGTAGAATTATGAAGATATTGAGATATCATAAGGCAAAAATGCCAAAGTCAACTGGTGTTTGTTACATCTTAAGGATTTCATGGTGCACACAGAGAAAATTGTACTTTCGATAGGAAAACCATCATATATACATAAAAAAATGGAAAATGTGCACGGTCTGGTATGTAACGACAAGAAAAGCGACCTGCTAACCTTACCTTGCCAGGCACTTGCCAAGAAAAAATATAATCGTCATCAGTAAGTGGCCATATAAATATCTGGAAATGGCATTACAGTGTGATAAATCATAAAGTATGTTCATTCAATAAAGGGTTTAATATTGGAAATATGGTGATTGCCCTTGCTTTTTCTGGTTCTGAAAGTTTCGACATGTACTACATTGGGGTGAGAAATGCTGCGAATTCTATATGGACCTTGTAACCTCCCCACAAAAATGAAAGTCTAATCTTAGTCAAATGCTAATGGACCTAGAGTTAAGTGTAACCTCCACACAAAAATTTATAAGCCAATATTTATTAGAAATGAAGCCATGTGTAACCTTCCCGCAAAAATATTAATGACAATGACAATTAAACAAAAATTAGCAATCTGACCCAAGTATAAGTTCCCATAAAATAAAAGTCAATTCAGTGATAATAAAATTTCAGTGACAATAAAAATGGAAATAGACCGAAATGTCAGTCTTTGGCCCTGTGCAAAAATCAGAATTAATCTCTTACCTTAATATAACTGCATGTCAAAATTCTGCTCTTATTCTGCGCCAGGAGGAGATGCATCGCAATAATTAATTTTTTTGAAGTTAACTGAAAATTTTCTTTAAAGGAAATGGAAGGAATTCGAATCATTGTTTAGTTAAAAATTTCTCTGAAATCAGATTATTATTGGGGCGATTTGAAAATTAATTACAACGAATATAGATTAGATTATGTGATGAGCGCAAAGCTGCATGAATACTTATTTAATAAAATTATACCTCATCCTGAATCTCGACCATTGCTGTGCCGACGCCCGCCGACTGCTCTGGGCTACCACTACTCACAGACTCCTAGCACTACTGCGGACTGACTACTGCACACTGACTGACTGCTCGCTACTGCGAGTCGAGCGCAACTGCTCTGGTCAGAGATTCTACAATGTCTCAGCATCGCTGCCGCACAACATACGTGTTTCATAACCCTCCACTGGGGGGGCAAAAATTTGGCAGCGATGGTGAGTCATTTGGACTTGCCATCGTAACAAATTTTTCCTTTAATTAATTAACATTTACAAAATATTTGGATGTAATACATGAATTAAATGTTGTGCGCATGCACCAATTACAAAACATTACAGACAAGACAAAATATAAGTACAAAACAAATCAGGAAAAATGTATATACAAATTATTTGACAGATAATAAAATGCACACACACTGAAAAATTCTTTAGCAGTTTCATAACAGGCAAAAAAAATCATGTTGACAAGTGTCATGAGTGCACATGCACTGCAGTGGAGAACATATCAGTAAAAAACGAAATGTATATACAATGAGTAACAAGTGACATAAATCATAAAAGGTATACAGAATGAACACAAATCATATCGTAAATTGGGAAGAGTGCAGAGGCACTGGAGTTCAGTTGAAAACATATTCACATAAGTGCACATGCACTGAAAAGCTTTTGAACATTTTCATAACAAATAAACACAAGGGTAAATAATCATCAAATCACAAAAAGTATATACAATAGAGATGACAAGAGTGCACACATACTGCACTTCAAAACAAATCGAAAATGTCTTTAGTATTTACACAACAAATATACATAATGGCAAAAAAATCATGTCGACAAGTGACACAAGTGTACTCGCACTGGAGTTCAACAAATCGAAAAACTTGTATAGGCCATGAACATAAATGATTTTAGCAAAAAATGATTTTCACTCTTGGGATGGGAAAGGGAAGGATTGCATCATGGTTGTAGCACTTTAGTTTGCACAAAGCTGCACTGAAAGTCCATATCTTTCCACAGAATCACAACTAAGTGATACCATCTGCAGTTCCGTTCCCAGAAGTATTTATCATCGTATCAAGACAGTGAAACGTCGTAGTATTATTCCATGCTATCATTTGGCAGTACATCAGGTACACCAAACAGTGGGACCATAATAACGTCTTCTTCGCTTACGGTGGTGGACAGCATGTCGTGTCAACACCACGCTCTTAAGAGGCACACCAACGTAGAATTAGTGCAAAAACCAAATATAGTGCTCCATGATTAGGAGGATGTATAGGACAAATGGATATTACAGTAATTCAGGGTAGTTAGCTCAGAAGTTGAAGGACATTAACTAACAGACAAGCCTTAATAGGTGATTACATAAGTAGTATGCGGCATACATAGCTCAGTTATTGAACATTTCTGTACCATGAATGTAATATTACAGAAAAATGTTCATTAATTAATTTACAGACAAGAGTGGCAATCAATGGCCATCAAGTATTGAGTATTACAAAACATTTTTCCTCATTCAAATGACATATTTACAAATAATTATTGGCACTCAGTGGCTAGCAATTATTGATTAGTACACAACATTTATCATCATTCAGTATTATCGTGAGAAGTCATCATTGAAAAATAGGAGCTCATTAATGGCATAATTACTAACAAAACATTTAGTTACATTAATTATTGGCACTCAGTGGCTAGCAATTATTGATTAGTACAAAACATTTATCATCATTCAGTATTATCGTGAGAAGTCATCATTGAAAAATAGGAGCTCATTAATGGCGTAATTACTAACAAAACATTTAGTTACATTAATTATTGGCACTCAGTGGCCTAGCAACTTTTATCATCATGCAGTATTAATAGGAGAAGTCATCATTGAAAACAGTAGTTAATTAATGGCATAATTACTAACAAAACATTTAGTTACATTAATTATTGGCACTCAGTGGCCTATTATTAAAAACATGAAGTCAGAATTGAATACAGTAGCTAATTAATGACAATTAATACATAATTCATTAAGTGACACTAATTATTGGCACTCAGTGGCCGTCAATTATCGAATTAACAAGTCATTATTAAAATCAGTTAATTACAATCATAGCATTAAGAATCATGGGCATAATAAGTAGTCTCATTACAATAAGAAGTCATTATTCAAGTGACATACTATTCAGAGCTAATTAGTATTATGCAGAATTATCATAAACTAGTGACATTATATGGGACTGGTAATACATTTTGTTTTTTGTGCTAGCAATGCATTGCTTGCGTAATTATAAGGGAAAACAAGAAAAAAAAAGAGAAAAAATTGCTTCTAGGTTGTTCCTATAAATGAAAAATGTGTAACGTCATTCGTCATGAGTCAGCTGTAGCAAGGTTGTGACACAAGGTATTATATGTGATCACGTTTGTAAATTATATACAAATGGGTAAAAAAAAATAAATTGCAAGTACTAGAACAGGTATAATAAGTAACAAGTTTAGTAAGTATCATGAAAAGCTTCTCCTGGAAAAAATACAAAATGGATTATTGAGCTGAAAGAAGAAACGCAGACTATGCTGAAAAGTAGTGAACTTCGAATTAACAGGTAGGGAAATGTGTATATAAAATGTGTTCCGTAGCTGTCCTTTCCAAAACCTTCAGTCATCCTACTACGCAATATAACACCTGCTGTCAAAGTAAACTGCAACAAATACTTAAATAACTACATAGCATAAATACATAACTTCAACATTATCCTCATCTGTAAAGAAAAAACTTCATTATTCATATCATCATAACTTCATCATTATCATCACCTGTAAACAAAAACTTCATTATTCATAGTACCATATTCTTCATCATTATTCATTATCAGCATTCATTATCATCTGCAAAAATCATTTCATTATTCATCACACAACTATTCCTAATCCCTAGCATATTTCATCACTTAAAACTAAAATGTGTAGTTCTGTCTGACAGCTTGCATCAATCGCCTTGTATTCTGAAAGAAAAAATTAGTTAAGACTGCTATTCTGCGATGTGTATAATATATGCTTGTTAATTCTGATCCATTTACTCGTCCTCATTAGCTTATTGCATCTTCTTTCGTTTATTCCGTAGGTGAAATTCCCATTTCTGTTTAATTCATTTCCTTTACGCATCATTTATTTCTGAAACTGATGAACAAAGATTAATGTCTTGCATTTAAATCATATACCCATTAAATAATGACTGGTTAATGGTGACACAATTAAGCATACAGCATAACATGACAGAAAAACGTAATATGTCAAAAGCATAGACAGTGTTCAAAGGCAAAAAATGTACAGAGAATATCACAATGCAGCAACAAAAAAAAAAAAGAAAATGTAAAACAGTCACGATGTTGAGATATCATAGGGCAAAAAGTCAAAGTCAAATGGTGTGTGTTATACCTTAACTAGTTCACAGTGCATACAAACAAAACATGAAAACAATCGTACATACATAAGAAAGACAAAATGTGATATGCGTTGTGCTCAGCTTGTTAATTAAAGACTTCAATGGAGAGAGAATTTGATAAAATTAATGCGTCATTACAGAGGATTACATAATTATTCATAAAATGCGTAAGTTCATCTGAAAAAATGCACGGTCTAGTGTGTAACGACAAGAAGAGCGATCTGCTAACCTTACCTTGCCGGGCACTTGCCAAGAAAAAATACGATAATCATCAGTAATTAGTCATGTGAATGTAATTGCATAAGTAGTCATAAAATGTGTAAACGGCCTCATAGCATGTTACATCGTAAAGTGGTTTCATTCGATAAAGGGTTTAATGTTTGACACATGATGGTTCCCCTTACTTTTCCTGGTTCTCAAAGTTTCGACGTGTACAACATTGGGATGAGGAATGCTGCGAATCCGATATGGGCCTGCGTACAGAAGTTCAAATTTACTGCACTTACCTTTTAATTTACTGGATAAATAGTGTGTACGTACTAATATCTTCTGTCCAACGTGAAAGTCTCGGCGTCTACAAACCTGTTTTTGCTGTCTTCTCCGGCGCTCTGCGGCACGTTTGATGTTGTTCAGCGCAATGTCAATTATTTCGTGGTGTCGTAATCGACGAGATGTAGGAAAATTTACTAACTCTTTGATTTTGTTTGGTGGTTCAACGTTTTTCAGTATAACAGACGGAGATAGCATAGTGGATTCATTTGGAATGGAATTAATTACATCTTGGAATGAGTGTATGTGTGTGTCCCAATTAACATGTCTTTTGTGGCAGTATATTCTACACAGTTTACCAATTTCTTTCATTAGTCGTTCACAAGGGTTCGAAGAAGCGTGGTACTTGGATATATAGATCGGAGAAATGTTTCTAGCTCGTAACATGCGTATCCATATAGCAGAACGAAATTGTGATCCATTGTCAGAAATTACTTTCATCACATGCCCTACATGAAATAAGAAATGCTTTACAAACGCTTTCGAAACAGTTTTGGCAGTAGCTTTACGTAACGGAGTGAAAGTAACAAATTTTGAAGTGAGTTCAACAGCGACAAAGATGTAGCAAAAACCTCTATTAGTTCTCGGAATTGGACCAAAAATGTCCACTGCGGCCATATGTCTTAATTTAACAGGTACAATGGGGTATAATGGAGGAATATGTGAAGTGGTGTCAGACTTAGCTTTCTGGCAAATTTTACATGACGCTAAAACTCGTCGTATACGTTTTTCCATGTTCGAAAAATAACAGTTCTGTCTCAGTATAAGAAAACATTTTCTTGCTCCATAATGTGCGTAACTTAAATGCGTGTACCATATTAATTTGTTAATCAGTTCGTCAGGAATGCATAATAACCAGTTGTTGCTGTCTGGATGAGAGCGGCGAAACAGAATGTCATTGCGTACAGTGTAGTGGTTTCTAACCGTAACATTATTCTTATCTTGCCAAAGGTGTTTAATTTCTTTCCACACATTGTCTTTGCTTTGCTCTCGTGCTATATCCTGTAGAGACGACGAAATAAAATTTTCAAATGCAACTTGCTGAATGTACATAACACTGAAATTTGCTTTGCAGAAGTTGGTTGCTACGTCTTGCTGATTGTTGCTGAGAGAACGCGAAAGTGCGTCTGCTATAACATTTTGTGTGCCGGGAATGTGAACTATTGTAAAATTAAATTCCTGTAAATACAGTTTCCATCTGCTTAATCTATCATGAGTAAATTTAGCCGAAAGTAAGAATTGTATAGCTCTGTGATCTGTGTAAACGGTGGTATGTCTGCCATAAAGAAAGTGTCTAAATCTCGTAAAAGCCCATACAACACATAACGTTTCCAATTCTGTGACGGAATAATTTCGTTCAGCAGGTGACAAAATACGGCTTGCAAATGCGATATTTTTAATTACTGTAGAGCTATCTTCTTCAATTTCCTGAAAAATGTGTACACCTAAAGCTGTGTTGGAACTGTCGGTGGCAATGGAAAAATTTCTGGTAAGATCTGGGTGCGATAAAAGTGGAGCATTCAACAAAGCATGTTTCAGGTTCACGAATTCAGAGTGTGCTTGCTTATCCCATGACCAAATAGTGTTTTTACCTGTTAATTGGCATAATCTAGGTGTATCTAAAGCAGAGTGATGAATAAATTTACGAAAAAAGTTAATTAAGCCCAAAAAACTGCGTAATTGTTTCTTCGTTGTAGGAACAGTAATGTCACGTAGAGCTTGAAGTTTTTCTGGATCAGGCGCGATGCCTTCTGCTGAAATTACGTGTCCAAGAAATTTTATAGAAGTTTTGCCAAAATGCGATTTACTGAGATTAATTGTAAGTCCTTGTGCATGAAAGGTTTGCAACAGTTGTTCTAAAATCAGATTGTGTTCAGTCCAGTTAGCTTCTGCGATAAGAATGTCGTCTACGTACGTCGTAATTCTGTCTTTAAGTTCTGTCGGAAGTATTGTGTTCAAACCGCGAATAAAAGCTGCAGAGGAAATAGTTAAGCCGAACGGTAATTTGCAAAATTGATAACAGTCACCAAAACAGAGAAAAGCTGTATACTTTCTGCAATTTGGATGAAGTTGAATTTGCCAAAATCCCGATTTTAAATCTAGTGTAGAATAAATAGCTGTACCGTGAAATTTCTGTAGAAGTTCCTCTAATGTCTGTGGTCGATCTGTTTCATTAATTATAATGTCATTAATGTGACGTGAATCAAGTACAAGGCGAAGTGAGCCATCTTTTTTCTTAACAATATGTAGCGGGTTTATGTACGGACTAACTGCCGGTTCTATAATTCCTTGGTCGAGCATATCCTGCAATTCTTTTTTAACTTGTTCTCTGTGGATATATGGAATGGGATAATGCTTTGCTTTAAATGTATCGTGCTGTTTGACTTGAAATTCGTACATAAAGCCGGACATAGTACCAGGAATGTTATCGAAAACTGGAGCTTGCTGTAAAAGAATTTTGTGTAATTGCGTTCGTTCGTCGTCTGTATTTGCACTGCTTTGTTTAACTTTATCAGTAATCATCTGCATTACGTCGTACTCAGTTTCGTCTGGAGTATTATAGTTGTGTACGTACGTATCCGTGAACAATGTGGGATTACAGTCTATGTTACGCAATACTGAAATGACCTCTGTACAATTAATTGTTTCCTCTTCTGATGATAATGAGTGCTGAAATTCTAAAGCTAATTGTACATTTTCGTCCTTCAACATTAAATAAGAATTTTGAAAATCAACCACTGCGTCGTGTTGTACGAGAAAATTAGTACCTAAAATTACGTCTGTTGTCAATAAGGGAACAATCCAAAAATTTGAGTGAAAAGTATGACCTCCAATACAAAATGATAAATGCGTCTGTAATTTTACGTCCACTCCTTTACTCGATACTGCTCCTTTCACTTTTGTTTTGCCTAATGGTAATGTGGGATACGTATTCTCTTTGTTACACTCGTTAAAAGTTTCTTCATTAATAACCGACATAGGTGAGCCAGAATCAATTACTGCTGAAAATTTCGATGAACCAATTTTAATTTCGATGACAGGATGTGAAATGGTTTTCTGAACAACTGGTTTTTCCTGCAAAAGAGTGTCTCTGATGTCGTCAAACGTAATTACATTTTCGTGAACAACATTTTGCGTGTCTAAAGTAGTGCTTGTGTTATTGGAAGATGCGTCCTGTACGGTATCTAGTCAGATTCTATCTGACGTGTTATTATTTTCTGGATGATGTTGTGGCATTTCTACAATTTGAACAGTTCTATTACTTCTTCCAGACGTATTACGCTCTGGATGATACCTACTGTCGGGTTCATTTACTAGAATATGTTGTTGCTGATGATTTTGTTGCTGATAGGATCGACTGTTGTTAGATGTACGCTGAAAATTGTCGTCATTATTTTTACGTCTATCGTAATAGTCATTCCTATACGGTGCATTGCGATAGGAATTGAAATACTGTCTTCTCTGTACGTAGTTATTTCCTTGCTGCCGTGCGTTACTATTTGTTGTATCAGGGACTACACGTGCACGCGGCGAAACATTAAAGCCTGGTTGACCTTGTGCATTCCATTGTTGGTTAGGTATGCTAACCGGCTGACTTTCATGCTGTTGTGGTGGAAAACGTCTATTGTTACTAAAAGGTGGTTCCTGTTGCTGAAAATTTTGATGATATTGATAATGAGAATTTTGCCTGTTATTAAAGTTCTGGTTGTTGTCGTTCCTAAAGCGTCTGTTACCTTTCCTATTGAAATTACGTGACTGACCGTAATTGCTGTACGTTTGTTGGCCTTGGTTGTTATATGAAAAATTTTTGTTTACAAAAGAATAATCAGATTGCTGCACTTCTAAAAGCTGCAGCAGATCTCTGAATGCCGAAATGTTTTCTTTTTGCTGACCCGTTAGAAGTGACACTCTTAATGATCGTGGTAATTTAGAGATACATAATTGAATAAGTGCAGATTCACTATAGGGTTCACTAAGGTACTGGTTTTGTTGCACCATGTGCTCAAAAAATTGCGTCACACTGGGAAAATTTGAATTCTCATAATTTGGTAAACTAATTAATTGATCTTTAATTCCGCGCTGTGTCGTCTTCGACCAGTACGCTGACAGAAAAGCATTCTGAAATTCCTCTACTGTATAACATTGTCTCGCGATCGGCCTCATACGAGTTGCCGGTTCGCCTTCCAAAAAGCTGCAAATAAATTCCAGTTTGTGCGTTACAGGCCAAGTCGGTGGAAAAGCAAAGCTAAATTGTTGGATCCAATCTAGCGGGTGAATCTGTGTTCTGTCGTTTTTAAATATTTTAAACTTTCTCACTGACAGAAAATGTTTGTAATCGAAATTATCGTCTCTGTGTGATGGAACAGGTTCATGGTTGTAAGAGAATCTGTTGAACTGTGATTGTTCGGAATCAAAGTCGGGTGCTCTTTGTAGATTACCCAAATTGCACGCGTTGCGCGAATCTGACAAATGTTCGCAAAGCGGCGTCTGCTGTGATGCGTTATTAACCGAAATATTTTTCATCTGTGTTACTTCCTGCTGTAAACTTGACAGTTTTCTACGCAACGTGTTATTAGACGAATCGATTTCATTAATTGTTTGCTGTAAATTTTGAAATTCAGTTGTTTGACTAAATGAAACCGGTGAAATGTCGTCTGATTTGCTGTCATTAGTACTTTCAATAGCATCAATACGACTGGCCAATTCATCATATTTTTCAGTCAGTATTTTTGCCTGATCATCATTTTTAGAGTCGGACGCATTAATCTGTTTTTGCAAATTACGTGTAGTTTCGTTCAGTTTTTTAACGTCAGCTTTGACGACATCGGAATCCTGTGTTAATTCTAATTGTTCGAGTCTATCGGTCACTGATTGAATATCTGCTGTGTGTGTATCTGTTTTCGATTTAAGGTCAGAAATCTCATCACCTAATTCCGCGTTCAACTGTTTGACGGTATTAATTTCGTCGGACACTGTAGCAATATTGTTGTCTATATACGTTTTTGCCTTCGCAAACATTTTGCGTTTGTCTTCCTGTCTCTGAGCAGTGATTGTTTCCATTACTTGACGTTTTACTTTATTTTGATCATCAATAAATTTGCGGAAACGCGTATCACTGTTTTGTATGTGAACACTAAGACGTTCGTTAATTTGAGAGTTCTGTTGTTCGAATTTCGCGTCAATCTTTGCATCTACTGTGCGCGAAAGTTCTGCTGTCATTGCTTTAAATTCGTCGCGTAATTGTGTAGCTTTTTCAGAGCATTGTTTAGCGACTCCGCTAATTTCGTCTCTGAGTGTTTCTGTTGCAGCTGTTTGCAATTCCCTTAATTCCTGAGCAACAGCCTCAATTTCTTCGCGTAACTGTTCCTTAGTGTCATGACACTGCGCGGCAACGGCTCTAATTTGTTCACTAAGCTGTCTGGAATTGTTGTCTAATTTTTCATTTAACTGTCTGGAATTGTTGTCTAATTTCTCATTTAACTGTTCGTTCTGTTCACTAAGTTGTTGTTTGAGATCTTTTTTAAGACTGTCTTGTTTTTCGTTCTGTTGTTTGTTTGATTCAAGAATTTGTAGTAATAATGCCCTAATTGGATCCGACACAAAGTTAGCATTTCTATTCTCTGTGCTGTTTGACGGTGTATTTGCAATTGTCTCGCTTTCCTTAACCATTTGGTTATTCTGAGATTCACAAAAAGGTTTGTCAGTCGGATGTACGCTGTCAGACATTATTTCGGAATTAAATAAATCCGTCGTACTTTGTATATCCTGTTCATTTTCATTAGACAAATTTGTGTGTTCGTCACGTGAATTTAGTAAACCAATTGTGTTAGGCTGGGCAGCGCTCATTACAATAGAGCGTCCCGCGTCATTGATTGTCGTCAAATCAACAGAGGACATAACCGAGTTCGTTTGTTCATCATTAAGACAGAAGTCATCATTAGTGGTTGGAACGCATTGATTGTCAGTGAACGCAGGATTGTCATCATTACACTGCGTGTCACTAGTACTATTGGTGAAGTTATTTAATTCGGTCATTTCGTTCATGATACCTCGCGATACACTATTCACAGTCTTTCGCGGCATTTTCACAATAGTCACAATTAATCACAAAACAAATAAGCACAATGCAAAATCAACACACAAATACAACAGAGCAACGAATTGCCGATGATCTGAGGAAAGAAAGTCACAAATTAGTAAACGCGTTGCGCCAAATTATAATTATATTTAAGCAAATAAGAGCAGATATCTGACTGTTTTTCAAAAGATTCTCACGAAATACGATCCTGGACCGGGTGTCGCCAAGTGTAACCTCCCCACAAAAATGAAAGTCTAATCTTAGTCAAATGCTAATGGACCTAGAGTTAAGTGTAACCTCCACACAAAAATTTATAAGCCAATATTTATTAGAAATGAAGCCATGTGTAACCTTCCCGCAAAAATATTAATGACAATGACAATTAAACAAAAATTAGCAATCTGACCCAAGTATAAGTTCCCATAAAATAAAAGTCAATTCAGTGATAATAAAATTTCAGTGACAATAAAAATGGAAATAGACCGAAATGTCAGTCTTTGGCCCTGTGCAAAAATCAGAATTAATCTCTTACCTTAATATAACTGCATGTCAAAATTCTGCTCTTATTCTGCGCCAGGAGGAGATGCATCGCAATAATTAATTTTTTTGAAGTTAACTGAAAATTTTCTTTAAAGGAAATGGAAGGAATTCGAATCATTGTTTAGTTAAAAATTTCTCTGAAATCAGATTATTATTGGGGCGATTTGAAAATTAATTACAACGAATATAGATTAGATTATGTGATGAGCGCAAAGCTGCATGAATACTTATTTAATAAAATTATACCTCATCCTGAATCTCGACCATTGCTGTGCCGACGCCCGCCGACTGCTCTGGGCTACCACTACTCACAGACTCCTAGCACTACTGCGGACTGACTACTGCACACTGACTGACTGCTCGCTACTGCGAGTCGAGCGCAACTGCTCTGGTCAGAGATTCTACAATGTCTCAGCATCGCTGCCGCACAACATACGTGTTTCAACCTGCGTATAGAAGCTCAAATTCTGAATAAATTGAAAATTCTTACCTCAATGAAGTCGTCGGATAACGCATATATATCTGCTCCTATAAGAAATTTTTCTGGCACAGCCCAGTGCAATGCTGGCCGATAGATTTGTCATGTATAAAAAGAAACAACTGATTTTTCTTTACAATAATCGGAATGACCATGGATTGAAGAAATTAGTAAATTCTTTAAATTGTAATGAATGATTATCAAAAGTTAATTTTTATAAGAAAGATTATTATTAAGAGATTTTTTTAAAAACACTTACATGGGACTTGATATTACAATAGTACATATGCATGAGGCTGCTTGTACCTTATACTACAACGCTCAGGCACTGCCATCGCCCCCCACGACCGGCCCAGCCAACTCGATACACACGACTGCTAGCTACTACTTACTCCTACTGCTACTCAGTTCCTACTGCAGTCAACACTGCTCTCTGGTCTGAGATTCTATTATAGCTTACATATCGCAGGCAGCGCGTGAGCAATCCATCGAAATTACATCTGCACAACTGCACTAGCAACAAATTCCATAATCATGGACCTCTTACACTGTGTGGTGTTAAAATTGGCAATTGAGTCTAAATAATGAAAAGTATGAAGTCATCCGCATGAGTACCAAAGGGATTCCGGTAAATTTCGGCTGCATGATAAATCACACAAATCTGAAGCCTGTAAATTCAACTAAATACTTAGGGGTTGCGTTTATGGATAACTCAAACTGGAACGATCGCATAGATGATGATGTGGGGAAAGCAAACTAAAGACTGCGATTTCCTGGAGAACAATAAAATGTAGCAGATCTCCTAAAGATACTGCATACTCTACGCTTGTGCGCCCTATTCTGAAATATTACTGTGCGATGTGGGATCCGCATCAGACAATATCGACGGAGGACATCGAAAAAGTTTAAAGAAGAGCAGTTGGTTTTGTATTATTGCGAAATAGGGGAGAGCGTGCCATGGATATGATACGCGAGCTGAGGTGGCAATTATTAACGCAAAGGTGATTTTCGTTGCGCCAGGATCTTCCCATTAAATTTCAATCAGCATCTTTCTCCGCAGAGTGTGAAAATATTTTGTTAGCGCCCATCTACATAGGAAGGAACGACCATCATGATAAAATAAGAGAAATCAGAGCTCGCACGTGAAGATTTAAGTGTTCGTTCTTCCCGCGAGCAGTTAGAGAGTGGAAGGGTAGAGAAGTAGCTTGAAGGTGGTTGACGAACCCTCTGCTAGGCACTTAATTGTGAATTCCAGAGCAAGAATGTAGATGTAAATGAGACGTAGATGCGTTTCTGTCTCAGATGGAACGCATATAAAAACATACATTGTGTTAACTGAATATAGTGGAGGCTCAATTCAGCCGAGTGGTGCATTAACAGGAAACGCATTCGGAGAGATTTCTAGCATCGTTCAGTGTGACAAGTATCCCAAACCGCTGATCCGTTCCTTCTGAGGAGCACGCAGCTTAGCGCCAGAAGACGCTGGTTGACGTTCAGCCCGATCCGAGAATCCGGCACGAACAATGGGGTCCTCTCCCCGTGGCGTCAGCAGAAGGGCCAGGAATTTGAGGGCGAGGAAATTCCGGCTGCTGCCTTTGTCGCGCGCAGCAATCGCGGCTAATTCAATCAGCACGATTGATTTAATAGTCTGGCGCGCTCAGGCTGTCAGGCCGTCTGGAGAGCAGCGGATGGATGGGCGGCGAGGGGGATACAGCAGAACAGGACAGAGCAGACGGCCCCGTCTTCCCTCCCCCCTCCCCCCCCCCCACACTCCCTCCCACCCTCCTAAGTCGCCCGGCACTTCGCCTGATTGCAGCTTTCCGCACAGCTGGTTATTCTTGTGCTATTTCCCCATAAAATCGCAATAGGTTCCTGGAAGACACGTTCAGAAATAGAATAAAAAATTATTGGGCTTCCAGCTGCACCAAGTAGTTAAAATGTCACTAGCTTGGCTGCTGCTACGCCCTTGTATACACTGACGGAAAAAAGTCACAACACCAAGAAGGAACTGCGCTACATAAACGAAAATTGGCAGGCCTCTATCTACATCCGAAAGATGATGTCTATTTCAGTTTCCGCCCAGGTTCATAAGAATGGTACTAGTAACAACCCTAAGAGAATGCAAATCAGGTTTGCTTTGCATACACGCTGTAACGTTTTGTGAACGTTAGTTACCTTTGAGACAGGACGCGGTGAGCTGATGTTAGTCAAGAATGCCTTTAATGTGACAATGACGCCATTATCAGCATCTGAGTTTGAACGAGATCGTGTAATAGGGCCGCGAGAACCTGGATGTTCCTTCCGCGATACTGTAGACAGACTTGGCAGGAACGTAGACACTCTACGTGATTGCTGGCACTGGTGGTCACGAGAATCTATTGTTACGAAGATGACCGGGCTCCAGACAGACACGTAGCATTACCGACAGGGAAGACCACTGCGTTTGGCGCACAGCTCTAGAGCATAGTACTGCATTTGTAGCAGCAATCTGAGCAGCAGCTGGCACACAGTGACACAACAAACTGTTACAAATCGGTTACTTCAAGAACAGCTCCGAGACAGGTGTCCTGTAGCGTACACTCCACTGACCCCAAACCAAAGTCATTTGCGTCTTTCACTCGTGTCAAGCGAGAGCTCATTGGCTAGCAGAGAGGTCTGTTGTGTTTACTGATGAAAGCTGGTTCCGCCTCGGTGCCAGTCATGGGCATGTGTTGGTTAAAAGTAAGCCAGCTGAGGACCTGCTCCCAACCTGTCTGCATGCCGGAAACACTGAACCTACATGTGGAGTTACGGTCTGGGATGCGATTTCGTATGACGGAAGGAGTATTATCGTGGTTATTCTATGCACCCTGTTTGCAAATTTGTACGTCAATCTGATGATTCGATTTGTTGAGCTTTCGTGGACAGTATTCCAGGGGATGTTTTTCAACAGTAACGCTCGCCCACATACCGCTGTTGTAACTCAACATGCTCTACAAAGTGTCGAGATATTACCTCAGTCTGCTGGATCACCAGATCTTTCTCCAATCGAGCACATACACGACATCATATGACGACTCCAGCGTCATCCAGAAACAGCTTTAACCGTCCCTGTGCTGACCGACCAAGTTCCACAGGCATGGAACTCCACCGAACAAATTGAGATCCGGCATCTGCACAACACAATGAACGCACGTTTGCATGCTTGCATTCAACATTCTGGTGGTTGCACCGGTTATTAATGTACCAGCTTTTGACATTTGCAATGGCTTATCTCGCGATTACATTAACCTGTGATCCTCCGAAGTCAGTCACTTAAATTTGTTTCCCAGACAAATGAATTTCGTAATTTTATTACACTACATTAGTTATATTTTGCGTTACGACATTTTTCCGTCAGTGTAGCTGCCGTCTTCGATGTCAGTGGTTCCCGAAATAGGGCCATATACGGATATACGGTGTCCCCGCGTCCCATTAGCTCGCTTCAACCTCGCAATCGTTGAGGCATCAAGGTTCTGAGGCATCAAGGGATCACCAATTTAGTATTGGAGGGCAGCATGAAGGGCAAAAATCGTAGCGGGAGACCAAGAGATGAATACACTAAGCAGATTCAGAAGGATGTAGGCTGCAGTACGTACTGGGAGATAAAGGAGCTTGCACAGGATAGAGTAGCATGGAGAGCTGCATCAAACCAGTCTCAGGACTGAAGATCACAACAACAACAACAACATTAACCTGTGATCTCCCGAAGTCAATCACTTAAATATGTTTCCTAGACAAATGTATTCTCGTAATTTTATTACTCTAAGTTAGTTATCTTTTGCGTTACGATTTTTTTCCCGTCAGTTTAGCTGCCGTCTTCGATGTCAGTGGTTCCCGAAATAGGGCCATATACGGATATACGGTGTCGCCGCGTTCCATGAGCTCGTTTCAACCTCGCAATCGTTGGATTTCAAGCCGCGATAGCAGTCGGGCACCATCTGTATTCAGAGTCTTGTCAGTGAACAGCTTTTTAAATTGCACTGTCCCAGAACCCTTCAGGCACCTCCTGTTCACCTCGCCCCCTTCCTCACCCTCTATCCTCTTCTCCTACATCGCCCCTCCATGACATAACCTATACAACATTATGAAATGCAAATATATGGTATTTACTGTATCAGTCCACTGTTAATTATGTCTTTAATTATTGACTCAAATATTAACTTTAATCCTGTAATATCTGAATAAATTTCTACTTCAAAGGAAAATCAAGAACCAAATTTTGTACCCAGTAATGAAGTTCAATAGAGTACAGAAGCTCAAATCTAAGATATGTTACACCTGTTAGGTATAACTGAGTATGTCGCATATCTGTAACAACGGGCGTTTCAGAAGTTGAACACTTACAGCTCTTCGTTTAGTAAAAGACTTTTATTTAACATTTTGATCATGCATTGATAGGGTTTACATGATTGCAAATTAAAAATAGATGACTTTGTACCTTTTTAATACAAATAGCCTTGTTGGCGAAATACTTACAAGGGAACCTCCCCATCGCACCCCCCTCAGATTTAGTTATAAGTTGGCACAGGGATAGGCCTTGAAAAACTGAACACAGATCAATCGAGAAAACACGAAGAAGTTGTGTGGAACTACGAAAAAAATAAGCAAAATATACAAACTGAGTAGGCCATGCGCAACGTTGGCAACATCTAGGAGACTATCAGCTTGCGAGCGCCATGGTCCCGTGGTTAGCGTGAGCAATTGCAGAACGAGAGGTCTTTGGTTCAAATCTTCTCTCGAGTGAAAAGTTTAATTTTTTATTTTCAGACAATTATTAAAGTACAGGCACTCACACATAATCAACTTCACTCTCCAAAATTCCAGGACATGTTTAGATTTGCTTGGACATATGCAGGATTTGACGGTCTACACACGGAAACATTTGAAAACGTAAAAAACATATGTTTTGACAGAACACAGGGAAAACTGTGCGACTGTGAAACTGTTGCATTCATTTTTTGCAGTTTATGTGACAAACTCTTATGTTTTCATCACTTTTTTGGGAGTGATTATCACATCCACAAGAAAACCTATATCGGGCAAGGTAGAAGAATCTTTTTACCCATTCGTCAAGTGTGCAAGTTAGGTGGGTCGACAACATATTCCAGTCATGTGACGCACATGCCGTCACCAGTGTCGTATAGAATATATCAGACGTGTTTTCCTGTGGAGGAATCGGTTGACCTATGACCTTGCGATCAAATGTTTTCGGTTCCCATTGGAGAGGCACGTCCTTTCGTCTACTAATCGCACGGTTTTGCGGTGCGGTCGCAAAACACAGACACTAAACTTATTACAGTGAACAGAGGCGTCAATGAAGGGATGGACAGATCATAACTTTGCGAAAATAAGGAAAGTGAAATTTCACTCCAGGGAAGACTTGAACCAAAGACCTCTCGTTCCGCAGCTGCTCACTCTAACCACCGTACCACGGCGCACCTCTGCTCACGTTACCTTTGATGTTGCTTATCATGCACATGGACTACTCAGTTTGTATATTTTGCTTATTTTTTCATAGTTTCACACAACTTCTTCCTGTTTACTCGATTGATCTGTGTTCAGTTTTTCAAGGCCTATCCCCTGCGTCAATTTATAACTAAATCTGAGGGGGGTGCGATGGGGAGGTTCCCTTGTTAGAAACATAATATTGTTAAACTTACTACACACGAATACTGTCTCTCCTTCATAGTCTGGTCTTTTACGTCATTGCTTTGTGTCTGTAACCTTAGGCCAATGACCCAGTTCGCGTGGACTCATCTGGAACCTGTTTTGTTGGACCCCGATGCTTCTTGCGTGGTAGTTCTGCTTCTATATTGGCTGAATTCTACCCCTCTTATTTTGTCGGGTCTTTTCACTGCTTTTCAGAGTGCCTTTTCTATTCTGGGTTTGAATTCTAGTGTACGATTTTGTTTACTAAGGGAATTTTGAAACTATCACAGTCCCTCTCCTGAGATGATACAGTAGCACCGAAATGTTCATTGGCATTTGGAGGAGCAAAAAATTTCGAGGATCGCTAATAATTTAAAAGCTTCAGAGTGTCAGCATTTCATTAGAATTTCTACATCACAATGAAAGTGAAATGTAATCAGTCAAAACAGTACTGAGGTCGGCTGCTCCTATGAATTTCTGGAAACTTGTAATTAAGGTATATGTACATAAACAATGAACATAAATGGTCACTGAAGTACACTGATGTCACAAATTGATGGAAATATTTGCTTTCACTTCACTAAATGTCATCTCAGCCATGCACCCACAAAGGTACACAAATGCCCAATAATCCGTATTTCACACAAGTAGTGTTCTCGAATTCACTTGCATATACAACTAGTTTATTACATCAAAATGTAAAAATGGTTCAAATGGCTCTGAGCACTATGGGACTTAAATCTGAGGTCATCAGTCCCCTAGAACTTAGAACTACTTAAACCTAACTAACCTAAGGACATCACACACATCCATGCCCGAGGTAGGATTCGAACCAGCGACCGTAGCAGTGGCGCGGTTCCTGACTGAAGCGCCTAGAACCGCTCGGCCACCGCTGCCGGCATCAAACCGTAATTTACCTCACGTCACAGCTACTATAGAACAAACAAATAGTTTTCAGAACTGAATTTACTTATGGATGTAGCTGTAATTCCTAGAAACAATAACGATAACGCCTTGTGGATCTCGCGAGCAAAGGCGAGAACAACAAAGTCGTTCTAGAAGTACCCGAAACACACGAGACATAACAGCATATGCAGAGGTGTTAGTAGTATCGCATGAGAATCTCCACCTACCGTCACTGGTGGATAAAAATATTTAACCACTTACTGGCATCGCTATGCGAATTCGCGACAGAACGGCAGGACTGCATTTCTCAAGTACTACGATGTTTTAAATGGCCTCAACTTAATGTTTTAATTTGCAGAAAGTTATTCCGCGATGTCTTAACAGATTTCTTACCATGCTGACTCGTCTCGTTGTCAATGTTTTCCAAGTATTCCAGTCCTCACCGATTCCCCGGAGAACCTCCTCATTCCTTACTTTGTCAATACACCTAATTTTCACCACCATATCTCAGATGCTTCGATTCTCTTGTTTTCCGGTTTCTCCACAATCCATGGTTCATTATCATACAATGCTGTGCTCCAAACGCATATTGTAAGAAATTTCTTCCTCAAGGTCAGGAATGTCCCTTTAGCCAGTGCTAGTCTGCTTTTTATATCTTCCTTGATTCGTCCTATATTGTTATTTTTATTGCATTTTCAGGTTTTATGGATAAGATTAGTACGTGTCTTTGGTTTTCAAATAGTGCATTGAAATTTCCATTGAAACTAAACTCGCCTGTGTGTGCTTTGTCCTGTGTTAATACACTGAAGTGACAAAGAAATATTGTATAGGCACGTGTATTTAAATACAGAGATATGTAAAAAGGCAGAATACGGCGTTGCGGTCGGCAACGCTCGTTTAAGACAAGTGTCTGGCGCAGTTGTCAGATACGTAACTGCTGCTACAATGGCAGGTTATCAAGATTTAAGGGAGTTTGAACGTGGTGTCACAGTCGGTGCAAGAGCGATGGGACACAACATCTCCAAGGTAGCGATGAAGTGGGGATTTTCCCGTACGACCATTTCACGAGTGTACCATGGATATCAGGAATCCGGTAAAACATCAAATCTTCGACATCACTGCGGCCGGAAAAATATCCTGCAAGAACGGGACCAACGACAACTGAAGAGAATCGTTCAACGTGACCGAAGTACAACCCTTCCGCAAATTGCTACAGATTTCAATGCTGGGCCATCAACAACAGCCAGCGTGTGAACCATTCAACGAAACATCATCGATATGGGTTTTCGGAGCCGAAGGCCCACTCGAGTACCCTTAATGACTACACGACACAAAACTTTACGCCTCGCTCGGACAAGTCAACACCGACATTGGAATGTTGATGACTGGAAACATGTTGCCTGGTCGGATGAGTCTCGTTTCAAATCGTATCGAGTGGATGGACGTGTACGGTTACGGAGACAACCTCATGAATCCATGGATCCTATATATCTGCAGCTGGTGGAGGCTATTTAATGGTATGGGTCGTGTACAGTTGGAATGATAAGGGACCCCTGATACGTGTAGATACGACTGACAGGCGACACGTACGTAATCAACCTGTATGATCACCTGTATCCATTCATGTCCATCGTGCATTCAGACGGGCCTGGGCAATTCCAGCAGGACAATGCAACACCCTGCACGTCCAGAATTGCTACAGAGTGTCTCCAGGATCACTCTGCTGAGATTAAACACTTCCGCTGGCCACCATACTCCCCAGATATGAACATTATTGAGCACATCTGAGATGCCTTGCCACGTGCTGTTAGAAGAGATCTCCACCCCTTTATGCTCTTACGAATGTATGGACAGCCATGTTGTCAATTTCGTCTAGCACTTCTTCAGACTTTAATCGAGTCCATGCCAAGTCGTGTTGAGGCACTTCTTAGTACTCGCGGGGGCCCTGCACGATATTAGGCATGTGTACTAGTTTCTTTGTCTCTTCAGTGTATCTTGGCAAAGAACTGTAGCAGGTTTCTTGTTGCGTGCTCTTGAGTCCGTTGAAGTCACCGCTTTTATTTGCAGGTTTATTCGTCAATCTCCCCAGCGTCTCTTCAACTCCTCAGCGACGTAATGTAGCTGAAGCTTTGTAAGAGGTCCATGATTAAGGAATTTGTTGCTAGCGCACTCGAGCAGATGTAATTTCGATGGATTGCTCACGCGCTGCCTGCGATATGTAAGCTATAAGAGAATCTCAGACCAAAGAGCAGTGTTGTATGCAGTAGGAACTGTGTGCCAGTAGGAGTAAGTAGTTGCTAACGAGCTGTCGTGTGTATAGAGTTGGCTGGGCCGGTCGTGGGGAGCGATGGCGGACCTGAGCGATATAATATAAGGTAAAAGCAGCCTCGCGCATATGTATTATTGTTATGTCAAGCCCCATGTAAATGTTTTTAAAAAATCTCTTAATAATAATCTTTCTTATAAAAAATTAACTTTTGATAATCATTCATCTCAATTTAAAGAACTTAAAGAACTAATTTCTCCAATCCATGGTCATCCCGATTATTGTAAAGAAAAATCAGTTGTTTCTTTTTATATATGACAAATCTGTCGGACAGCATTACACAGGGCTGTGCCAGAAAAATTTCTTATAGGAGCAGTCAGAATGATCTTTCAGGGCCATGACGCAGCGCTGCTGACGTCCAAAATTCACCAGTTTAAATTCACAGTCATTATTGAAACGTTATAAGTGAGCGACAATTTTATTGAGAAGTTAGTCACATTGTATTATTGGTAGGTTACGAAATTTTACTGTTGGGAGGTTTTGGAGTGTATCTGTTGGAAGGTTACGCTGAATGTGAATTATATACTTATATTCCTTTTACTGTTGGGAGATTACACTAAATCTGAATGATATATAATATTATTTTTACTGAGGGGAGGCTACACTTGGCGACCTTGCCAGGATCGTATTAATGTGAATTTCTGAGAAGTAGTCAATTATATGTCTGCTCTTATTTACATAATATTAACTGTAGTTTGTATCTGGCGCAACGCATTTACTAATTTGTCACTCCTTCATTCACAGATCATCGGCAATTTATTTCTCTTTGTTGTAATTGTATTTGTTCCATTTTTGCCTTGTCTTTGTTTGATTTTGTGCTTACCTTTGACTTGTAAAAATGCCGCGAAAAACTGCCAACTGTACATCGCGATGCGCAGTGAGTGGAAAAGAGGACTTCAGTAATTTGACAGATAATAGTAACGACTCTCAGTTTCATAATCATAATCCTCCAATTACAGATAATCAGTGTGTACCGACCACCAATAATGATTTTAATCTAAATGATGAGCAAACAAATTCAATTGTGTCGACACTAAATTTAACGACAATTGATGACAAGGCTCGTTCCGATACAATGAACGCTACCCAGTTTGACACACCTGATGTGCAAAATTTACGCAGTAAACAGATAAATGTTTCTAACGAAAATGAACATTGTAGTCAAAATACGTCAGATTTATTTGATTCCCATGTAGTGACTCACAGTGCACATCCAATTAGCAGACCTTTTCGTGAATCAGACAATGACCAAATGGTTACACAAAACGTGACACATGTACATACACAATCACACAGCACAGAAAATAGAGTCGCCAATTTTGGCATGGATCAAGTTATAGCATTATTACTACAAATCAACGAAAAAAATGAGAAATACGACAACCATTTCAAACAAATTAATGATAATTTCAAACAGTCGAATGAAAACCACGACAGGTCGTTCAAACAAATTAATGAAAAACTTGACACCTCTACTGAACAGCTTACTGAACAGATTACAGCCGTTGCGGAGCAATGTAATGAAACTAAAAAACAATTACGTGAGGGAATTAAGGCATGTGCCAGGAATAATAGTGAAGAGATACGCAATACACATGCTGCCACAACTAAATTACTTAGAGATGAAATTAGTGCAGTCGCTAAACAATGTTCTGAAAACGTAACACTTTTAACAAGTCAGCAGAAAGAAAATATTTCGGCATTTAGAGGTCTGTTACAGCTTTTGGAAGTTCAGCAATCAGATTATTCCTTCATAAGCAAAAATTTTTCACATCATAACCAAGGCCAACCAACATACAGTAATTACGATCAGCCACGCTATTTCAATAGCAAAGGTAATAGACGGTCCAGGAACGACAACCACCAGAACTTTAATAACAGACAAAATTTTAATTATCAGTATCGTCAAAATTATCAGCAACAGGAAAAACATTTTGGTAACAATAGAGGTTTTTTCCCCACAACAGCAACAAAACCAGCCGGTTAGCATACCTAACCAACAATGTAATGTGCAAGGTCAACCAAGCTTTAATGTTTCGCTACCTACATGTTTAGCGTCGGCTCCACCAAATAGTAACGCACCGCAACAAGGAAATCATTACGTACAGAAAACACATCATTTCAACTCCTATCGTAACGCGCCGTATATAAATGACTATCATGACAGACGTAAAAGTAATGAGCACAATTTTCAGCGTACATTTAATAACAGTAGGTCTTACCAGCAGCAGAATCATCCGCAACAACAGATTATCATGAATTAACCAGACAGGAGGTATCACCTAATGCGTCAGGACGAAATAGCAGAACAGTACAAATAGTTGAAATGCCACAGCATCCTCCCGCAAATAACAGCACGTCAGAAAGAATTTGACTAGATACAGTACAGGTTGCATCTTCCAGCAACGTAAGCACTACTTTGGACACACAGAATGTTGTTCACGAAAATGTTATTACTTTTGACGACATCCGAGACACTCTTCTGCATGAAAAACCAGTTATTCAAAAAACCATTTCCCACCCTGTCATTGAAGTAAAGATTGGATAATCCACATTTTCAGCAGTAATCGATTCAGTTATAAATGAAGAAACCTTCAACGAATGTAACAAAGAGAATATTTATCCTACGTTACCATTAGGCAAAACTAAAGTAAAAGGAGCAGTATCTAGTAAAGGAGCAGATGTAAAATTACAGACACACTTATCATTTTGTATTGCAGGTCATACGTTCCACTCAAATTTTTGGTTTGTTCCCTTATTGACAACAGACGTTATTTTAGGTACGAATTTTCTGGTACAACATAACGCAATTATTGACTTTCAAAATTTCTGTTTAATGTTAAAGGATGAGAATTTCAGCACGCTTTATCTGCGGATGAACAGGCAATTAATCGAACAGGGGTCATTTCTACATCGCGTAACACGGACTGTCTTTCCACATTGTTCACAGATACGTACGTACACAACTATAATACACCAGACGAAGCTGACTATGACGTTATGCAAATGATTTCTGATAAAGTAAAACAAAGCAGCGTAAATACAGACGACGAACGTACGCAACTGCGCAAAATTCTTTTACAGCAAGCTCCAGTTTTTGACAACATCCCTGCTACTATGGTTTTATGTATGAATTTCAAGTTAAACAGCATGACACATTTAAAGCCAAACATTATCCTATTCCGTATACCTACGGAGAACAAGTTAAGAAAGAATTACAAGCTATGACAGACCAAGGAATTATTGAACTTGCAGTTAGTCCGTACATAAACCCGCTCCATATTGTTAAGAAAAAGGATGGCTCGCTTCGCCTCGTACTTGATTCGCGTCATGTCAACGACATTATTATTAATGAAACAGATCGCCCACAGACACTAGAAGAACTTCTACAGAAATGTCATGGTACTGCTGTTTATTCCATATTAGATTTGAAATCGGGATTTTGGCAAATTCAGCTCCATCCGAACTGCAGAAAGTACACAGCATTTCTCTGTTTTGGTGATTGTTATCAATTTTGCAAATTACAACGTATGTAGACGACATCCTTATCGCAGAAGCTAACTGGTCTGAACACAATCTGATTCTTGAACAACTGTTGCAAACTTTTCGTGCACAAGGACTCACAGTTAATCTTAGCAAATCACACTTTGGCAAAACTTCCATAAAATTTCTTGGACATGTAATTTCAGCAGAACACATTGCGCCTGACCCGGAAAAACTTCAAGCTTTACGTGACATTACTGTTCCTACGACGAAGAAACAACTACGCAGCTTTTTGGGTTTAATTAACTTTTTCCTTCAATTTATTCATTACTCTGCTTTAGACACCACTAGATTATGCCAGTTGACGGGTAAAAACGCTATTTGGTCGTGGAATAGCCAAGCACCGTCTGAATTTGTCAATCTAAAACAAGCTTTGTTGAACGCACCACTTTTATCACACCCTGATCCTACCAGAAATTTTTCCATTGCCACCGACAGTTCTAATACAGCTTTAGGTGTACACATTTTTCAGGAAATTGAAGGAGACGGTAATACAGTAACTAAAAACATCGCCTTTGCGAGTCGTATTCTGTCACCTGCTGAATGCAATTATTCTGTCACAGAACTTGAAACATTATGTGTTGTATGGGCATTTACCAGATTTAGGCATTTTCTTTATGGAAGACATACTACCGTTTACACAGACCATAGAGCTATACAGTTTTTACTTTCCACTAAATTTACACATGACAGATTAAGCAGATGGAAACTTTATTTACAGGAATTTAATTTTAAAATTGTTCACATTCCCGGTACACAAAATGCTGTAGCAGACGCACTATCCCGTTCTCTCAGCAACAATCAGCAAGACATCGGATCCAGCTTCTGCCAAGCAAATTTTAGCGTCATGTATATTCAACAAGTTGCATTCGAAAATTTCATTTCGTCATCATTACGAGACATACCACAATAGCAGAGCAAAGACAACGTATGGAAAGAAATTAAACACCTTTGGCAAGATAGAAATAACGTTACCATTAGAAACCATTATACTGTACGCAAGAACATTCTGTTTCGCCACGCTCACCCTGACAGCAACAACTGGTTATTATGCATTCCTGACGAGCTTGTTAACAAATTAATTTGGTATACTCATTTAAGTTACGCACACTATGGAGCCAGAAAATGTTTTCTTATACTGAGACAGAACTGTTATTTTGCTAACATGGAGAAACGTATTCGACGAGTTTTAGCGTCATGTAAAATCTGCCAGAAAGCCAAATCAAACACGACTTCACATATTCCTGCGTTACATCCCATTGTACCCATTAAATTGAGACACATGGCCGCTGTAGACATTTTTGGTCCGATTCCCAGATCTAATAGAGGTTTTTGCTACATCTTTGTCGCTGTTGAACTGACTTCGAAATTTGTAACCTTCACTTCGTTACGCAAAGCTACTGCTAAATATATTTCGAATGCATTTGTAAAACATTTTTTATTTCATGTAGGGCATGTATTGAAAGTAATTTCCGACAATGGACCACAATTTCGATCTGCGATATGGACACGTATGTTACGAGCTAGAAACATTTCTCTGATCTATATATCCAGGTATCACGCTTCTTCGAACCCTTCTGAACGACTGATGAAAGAAATTGGTAAACTATTTAGAATATACTGTCATAAAAGACATATTGATTGGGATACACACATACTTTCATTCCAGGATGTAATTAACTCCATACCAAATGAATCTACTATGCTATCACCGACTGTTATATTGAAAAATGTTGAACCAAGTAACAAAATTAAAGAATTAGAATCCTTTTCTACATCTCGTCGACTACGCCACTATGAAATAATTGACATTGCACTCAACAACATCAGACGTGTCGCAGAGCGCCGGAGAAGACAGCAAAAACAGGTTTGTACACGCTGTAACTTTCACATTGGACAGAAGATATTAGTACGCACACATTATTTATCCAACAGAGGAAAGAGTAGATGCAGTAAATTTGAGCTTCTATACGAAGGTCCATATAGAATTCGCAGCATTCCTCACCCCAATGTAGTACATGTCGAAACTTTGAGAACCAGAAAAAGCAAAGGCAATCACCATGTCTCCAACATTAAACCCTTTATTGAATGAAGGTACTTTACGATTTATCACACTGTAATGCCATTTCCTGATATTTATATGACCAATTAAGCAATTATATCTATGTGACTACTTACTGATGATGATTATGTTTTTTTTGGCAAGTGCCCGGCAAGGTAAGGTTAGGAGGCACTTTTCTTGTTGTTATACATCAGATTGTGCACATTTTCCATTTTTTGTGTATGTATTTATGTTTTCCTATCGAAAGTAGAATTTTTGTCTGTATGCACTATGAAATGTTTAAGATGTAACAAACACCAGTTGACATTGACATTTTGCCTTATGATATCTCAACATCTTGACTATTCAACATTTTTTGCTACTACATTATGATACTGTGTACATTTTTTGCACTTGAAAACTGTCTATGTTTTCGACATAATACGTTTTCTGTCATGCTATGCTGTATGCTTAGTCATATCACTAGAAACAAATTTTTATTTAATGGGTATATGATTTAAATGCAAGATATTAATCCTTATGCATCATTTTCAGAAAGCAATAACATGTAAAAGAAATTAAGTAAACAAACCACAGTGGTTTACTATGAAATGGGAATTTCACCTTAGTAATGAACGAAAGAAAAATGCAATAACTTGTCATGATGAGTAAATGGATCAGAACTAATAAGCATTATCAAGAATATACTATACACACTGTATAGCAGCAGTCTTAACCAATTATTTTTCTTTCAGAATACGAGGCGATTGATGCAGGCTGTCAGACAGAACTACACACGTTAATTTTAGTGATGAAATGTGCTAGAAGTAAGAAACTCTATACTATATGAAGGAATGAATGATAATGAATAGTTGTATGAAGTAAATGGTAAAATGAATATGAATAATGAAGTGTCTATTTTTTGCAGATGATAATAAATGATGATGAATAGTTATATGAAGAATATGTTAATATGAATAATGAAGTTTATCTTTGCAGATGATGATAATGATGAAGTTATGGTATTACGAATAATGAAGTTTTTCTTTGCAGATGATGATAATGATGAGGTTTATATATTTTGTATTAGTTAGAAGAGCTATGTAATTATTTAAGTATTTGTTGCAGTTCCTTTTGACATTATGTCTTATGTCGTATAGTATAATGAGTGAATGTTTTGGGAAAGACAGCTAGAGTACATACATATTAAGTACACGTTTCATTACCTGTTAATTCGAAGTTTACTACTTTTCAGCATAATATACATTTTTTCTCTCAGGTCAATAATCCATTTTGTATTTTTTCCAGGAGAAGCTTTTCATGATATTAATATGCTATAAGCAGTTAGTTATGAAACCTGTTCTAATACTTGCATTTTTTTTTACCCAGTTGTGTGTATCATTCATGAATGTGATCACATATACTCTACTTGTTTCATAACCTTGCTACAGCTGACTCATGACGAATGACGTTAATAATCCTTATTTCCAGCAATAAGTCAAAAGTAAATATTTTCATGCCCCAGCAATGCATTGCTAGCACAAAAAAAGAAATTATTACTAGTCACAACTATTACCAGTATACAACTATATAATGCTACCAGTTTAAGATATATTTCTAGTCCTAAATATAATGCTAATTTTTCTGATGTATTGATTCCATTATGTCTATGTATTAGTGGACTAAAGACTTTGACTAATAGTTACACTGTCTTACATTTTAAGTATGTCTTATGTCACTTACATGATATCATATATAGTCACTAGCAGCTTGTTGCTACACGCAATAACTCTTGTTTTGAATGATGACTTGTGAATAATACTGAATAATGTTTTGTAAAAGTACATGAATACTTTGTAACTGGCCAATGAGTGCCAATAATTACTGCAATGACATAAGTTCTTAATAATTTTGTTATACTCTATAAATGAATGCCAACAATTACTGCAATGAGATGAGTTATAAATAGGGTTTCGTAATACTCAATACTTGCTACATGTTTAGTAACTGCCCAATGAATGCCAATAATTATTCAGACAGGTTGATACACTAGTGTAATTCTGAATGATGAATAGCATAAGACTTAATGTATCCTTCGCCTTCTGACCTAATTACCAGCAATTACTGCAATATCCGTATGTCCTGTCCATCCTCATGATCATGGAGCACTATATTTTGATTTTGCACTAATTCTACGTTGATGTAAGAGTATGGATTCTACAAGAATGTGGTGTTGACATATCAAGCTGTCCACCACCTTGAACGATGGAGATGTTATTATGGTCCTACTGTTTGGTGTACCTAATGTACTACCAAAATGATAATATAGAATATTAATACAACATTTCAGTGTCTTGGCTACACTGATAAATACTTCAGGGAAAAGAACTTAAGATTGTGTCACTTGGTGTTGTGCTTCTGTAGAAAGATATGGACTTTCAGTGCAGCTACGTGCAACCCACTGTGCTACAACCATGATGCTATCCTTCCCATTCCTTTCCTAGTTCTTGTATAATGTTAGAGACTTATACAGTGCATATGCACTTTATTTCATTTCCTGATGTATTCAGTTCTTGTAAAAATGCTAAACACTTACACAGTGCATGTGCACTTCATTTCATTTGTTTATATGATCAGTTGTCCTAAATATGCTAAAGACTTTTACAGTGCGTGTGCACTTTATTTCATTTGTTAATGTATTCAGTTCTTGTAAAAAATGCTAAAAACTTTTACAGTTCTTGTGCACTTTATTTCATTTCTTAATGTATTCAGTTCTTGTAATATGCTATGGACTTTTACAGCGCTTGTGCACTTTATTTCATTTGTTAATATGGTTTTACTCCGTCGACGTGCAGAAATACCTCTGCTGAGAGCGATCATCGATGACTATTGGCGTGTCTCGGGAAAAAGTAAACTCCTTAATTGACGGGATTTCGACGGAGCAGTAATCACGTGGGCCGCGGGGGATCTTTGAACATCATTAGGAGTTGTTATTGATAGATGTCTTCTCCAAATAGAGACTCTTAATTGGAAATCCCCCCCTCCCCCCATGAACCATGGACCTTGCCGTTGGTGGGGAGACTTGCGTGCCTCAATGATTCATATAGCCGTACCGTAGGTGTAACCACAACGGAGGGGTATCTGTTGAGAGGCCAGACAAACGTGTGGTTCCTGAAGAGGGGCAGTAGCCTTTTCAGTAGCTGCAGGGGCAACAGTCTGGATGATTGACTGATCTGGCCTTGCTGTGCTGGTACTGCGAACGGCTGAAAGCAAGGGGAAACTACAGCCGTAATTTTTCCCGAGGGCATGCAGCTTTCCTGTATGGTTAAATGATGATGGCGTCCTCTTGGGTAAAATATTCCGGAGGTAAAATAGTCCCCCTTTCATATCTCCTGGCGGGGACTACTCAAGAGGACGTCGTTATCAGGTGAAAGAAAACTGGTGTTCTACGGATCGGAGCGTGGAATGTCAGATCCCTTAATCAGGCAGGTAGGTTAGAAAATTTAAGAATGTAAATGGGTAGAATGAAGTTAGATATAGTGGGAATTAGTGAAGTTCGGTGGCAGGAGGAACAAGACTTTGGTCAGGTGAATTCAGGGTTATAAATACAAAATCAAATAGGGGTAATGCAGGAGAAGGTTTAATAATGAATAAAAAAATAGGAGTGCGGGTAAGCTGCTACAAAATGCATAGTGAACGCATTAATGTGGCCAATATAGACACGAAGCCCATTCCTACTACGGTAGTTCAAGTTTATATGCCAACTGGTTCTGCAGGTGATGAAGAAATTGATGAAATGTATGATGAGATAAAAAAAAATATTCGGGTAGTGAAGGGAGACGAAAATTTAATAGTCGTGGGTGACTGGAATTCGTCAGTAGGAAAAGGGAGAGAAGGAAACATAGTGGGTGAATATGGATTGGGGGAGAGAAATGAAAGAGGAAACCGTCTGGTAGAATTTTGCACAGAGCATAACTTAATCATAGCTAACACTTGGTTCAAGAATCATGAAAGAAGGTTGTGTACATTGAAGAATCCTGGAGATACTAGAAGGTATCAGATAGATTATATAATGGTAAGACAGAGATTTAGGAACCAGGTTCCAAATTGTAAGACATTTCCAGGGGCAGATGTGGACTCTGACCACAATCTATTGGTTATGAACTGTAGATTAAAACTGAAGAAACTGCAAAAAGGTGGGAATTTAAGGAGATGGGACCTGGATAAACTAATTAAACCAGAGGTTGTACAGAGTTTCAGGGAGAGCATAAGGAAATAATTGACAGGAATGGGGGAAAGAAATACAGTAGAGGAAGAATGGGTAGCTCTGAGAGATGAAGTAGTGAAGGTAGCAGAGGATGAAGTAGGTAAAACGACCAGGGCTAGTAGAAATCCTTGGGTAACAGAAGAAATATTGAATTTAATTGATGAAAGGAGAAAATATAAAAACGCTGTAAGTGAAGCAGGCAAAAGGGAATACAAACGTCTCATAAATGAGATCGACAGGAAGTGCAAGATGGCTAAGCAGGGATGGCTAGAGCACAAATGTAAAGATGTAGAGGCTTACCTCACTAGGGGTAAGATAGATACTGCTTACAGGAAAATTAAAGAGACCTTTGGAGAAAAGAGAGCCACTTGTATGAATATCAAAAGCTCAGATGGAAACCCAGTTCAAAGCAAAGAAGGGAAAGCAGAAAGGTGGAAGGAGTATATAGAGGGTCTATACAATGGCGATGTTCTTGAGGACAATATTATGGAGATGGAAGAGGATGTAGATGAAGATGAAATGGGAGATACGATACTGCGTGAAGAGTTTGACAGAGCACTGAAAGACCTGAGTCGAAACAAGGCCCGGGGAATAGACAACATTCCATTGGAACTACTGACGGCCTTGGGAGTGCCAGTCCTAACAAAACTCTACCATCTGGTGAGCAAGATGTATGAGACAGGCGAAATACCCTCAGATTTCAAGAAGAATATAACTATTCCAATCCCAAAGAAAGCAGGGGTTGACAGAAATGAAAATTACCGAACGATGAGTTTAACAAGTCACAGCTGAAAAATACTAACGCGAATTCTTTACAGACGAATGGAAAAAATGTTATATATACACTCCTGGAAATTGAAATAAGAACACCGTGAATTCATTGTCCCAGGAAGGGGAAACTTTATTGACACATTCCTGGGGTCAGATACATCACATGATCACACTGACAGAACCACAGGCACATAGACACAGGCAACAGAGCATGCACAATGTCGGCACTAGTACAGTGTATATCCACCTTTCGCAGCAATGCAGGCTGCTATTCTCCCATGGAGACGATCGTAGAGATGCTGGATGTAGTCCTGTGGAACGGCTTGCCATGCCATTTCCACCTGGCGCCTCAGTTGGACCAGCGTTCGTGCTGGACGTGCAGACCGCGTGAGACGACGCTTCATCCAGTCCCAAACATGCTCAATGGGGGACAGATCCGGAGATCTTGCTGGCCAGGGTAGTTGACTTACACCTTCTAGAGCACGTTGGGTGGCACGGGATACATGCGGACGTGCATTGTCCTGTTGGAACAGCAAGTTCCCTTGCCGGTCTAGGAATGGTAGAACGATGGGTTCGATGACGGTTTGGATGTACCGTGCACTATTCAGTGTCCCCTCGACGATCACCAGTGGTGTACGGCCAGTGTAGGAGATCGCTCCCCACACCATGATGCCGGGTGTTGGCCCTGTGTGCCTCGGTCGTATGCAGTCCTGATTGTGGCGCTCACCTGCACGGCGCCAAACACGCATACGACCATCATTGGCACTAAGGCAGAAGCGACTCTCATCGCTGAAGACGACACGTCTCCATTCGTCCCTCCATTCACGCCTGTCGCGACACCACTGGAGGCGGGCTGCACGATGTTGGGGCGTGAGCGGAAGACGGCCTAACGGTGTGCGGGACCGTAGCCCAGCTTCGTGGAGACGGTTGCGAATGGTCCTCGCCGATACCCCAGGAGCAACAGTGTCCCTAATTTGCTGGGAAGAGGCGGTGCGGTCCCCTACGGCACTGCGTAGGATCCTACGGTCTTGGCGTGCATCCGTGCGTCGCTGCGGTCCGGTCCCAGGTCGACGGGCACGTGCACCTTCCGCCGACCACTGGCGACAACATCGATGTACTGTGGAGACCTCACGCCCCACGTGTTGAGCAATTCGGCGGTACGTCCACCCGGCCTCCCGCATGCCCACTATACGCCCTCGCTCAAAGTCCGTCAACTGCACATACGGTTCACGTTCACGCTGTCGCGGCATGCTACCAATGTTAAAGACTGCGATGGAGCTCCGTATGCCACGGCAAACTGGCTGACACTGACGGCGGCGGTGCACAAATGCTGCGCAGCTAGCGCCATTCGACGGCCAACACCGCGGTTCCTGGTGTGTCCGCTGTGCCGTGCGTGTGATCATTGCTTGTACAGCCCTCTCGCAGTGTCCGGAGCAAGTATGGTGGGTCTGACACACCGGTGTCAATGTGTTCTTTTTTCCATTTCCAGGAGTGTATATATATACTCTGTGACTGTAGACTTTATAACTAAATAAATCATAGAAACATTTGTTGCTCATGGCAAGTCCAATTGACTCACCATCGCTGCCAAATTTTTGCCCCTCCCCAGTGGAGGGTTATATAAGAGGTCCATGATTAAGGAATTTGTTGCTAGCGCACTCGAGCAGATGTAATTTCGATGGATTGCTCACGCGCTGCCTGCGATATGTAAGCTATAAGTGAATCTCAGACCAAAGAGCAGTGTTGTATGCAGTAGGAACTGTGTGCCAGTAGGAGTAAGTAGTTGCTAGCGAGCTGTCGTGTGTATCGAATTGGCTGGGCCAGTCGTGGGGAGCGATGGCGGAGCCTGAGCGATATAATATAAGGTAAAAGCAGCCTCGCGCAAATGTATTATTGTTATGTCAAGCCCCATGTAAATGTTTTTAAAAGTCTCTTAATAATAATCTTTCTTATATAAAATTAACTTTTGATAATCATTCATCTCAATTTAAAGAACTTAAAGAACTAATTTCTCCAATCCATGGTCATCCCGATTATTGTAAAGAAAAATCAGTTGTTTCTTTTTATATATGACAAATCTGTCGGACAGCATTGCACAGGGCTGTTCCAGAAAAATTTCTTATAGGAGCAGTCAGAATGATCTTTCAGGGCCATGACGCAGCGCTGCTGACGTCCAAAATTCACCAGTTTAAATTCAGAGTCATTACTGAAACGTTATAAGTGAGCGACAATTTTATTGAGCAGTTAGTCACAATTTATTATTGGTAGGTTACGAAATTTTACTGTTGGGAGGTTTTGGAGTGTATCTGTTGGAAGGTTACGCTGAATGTGAATTATATACTTATATTCCTTTTATTGTTGGAAGGTTACACTAAATCTGAAGGTTTTTTAATATTATTTTTACTGAGGGGAGGTTACAGCTTTCTATAGTAATTAGAATGACTAGAAAGAGTAATATTTGCGTTCGAGTCTCAATTATTTGTCGCAGATGTGCACTCGTTTAATTCTCTCTTGAATTCAACTTTTACTATAGAGTTACAGTATGTAATATTCATCTTTATCAGTGCAAGAGCAAAACTGGAGACATTAAGGTTAAATTCCACAACAGAGATAATAAAAATCAGAAAATCCAATGATAATGTTCGCTTTCCTTGTGCAAGGAGTAACGTCTTTGGTTCCTACACACATCGCAGTATCTGACACAGTTATTTTTGTAATGATATGTGATATTACACTCCGTCATGTGTTATTCTGCTGCCTAGCTAACAACATTCATTAACTTCATCTACTTCGTTATCGCCAATCCTGAGTTAGGTTTGTCGCTGTTCTCATTTCTGCTACTCCTCATTAGTTCCGTCTTTCTGCCATTTACTCTCAAACCATATTCTGTAATCTTTAGGCTGTCCATTCCTTGCAACAGATCCTCTAATTCTTCTTCACTTTCAGTGAGGACAGCAGTGTCGTCAGGGAATCCCATCACTGAATTCTTTTTATCTTGAATTTGAATACTTTTCTAGAACCTTTGTTTTATTTCTACCATTGCTTCTTCGACGTATGGACTGAAGAGAAGGGGTGGAAGATTACATGCATGTCATACACGCTTTTTCATCCGTACACTTCGTTCTTGATCTTCCGCTCTTATTGTTCCCTCTAGGCTATTGTACATATACTATATTAACCGTCTTTCCCTATATCTTACCTCTATTTTTCTCAGAATTTCGAACATTTTGCACCATTTGACGTTGCTGAACGCTTTTTCCAGGTCGACATATCCTATGAACGTGTCTTGCTTCCATTACCAACCTTAACGTCATAACTCCTCTCTATTACCTTTACGTTTGCTAACGCCAAACTGATCGTCATCTAACACATCCTCAATTTTCATTTCCGTTCTCCCATATGTTATTCCTGTCAGCAACTTGCATGCATGAGTTGTTATGATGATTGTGCGATAATTCTCGCACTTTCCGGCTCTTACTGTCTACGGAATTGTGTGAATGATGTTTTTTTTTTTTTCGAAAATCTGATGGTATGTCGCTAGTCTCATGCACTCAACACTCCAACGCGCTATGCGCCCCCATCGACAGCTCAACAATGCTCATGGACACAGGTGGGATAAACTTGAAACTGGTAATACGGCCAAAGATCGTAACATATAGCCCCTATTCCCTCTGGATGCTGGATATCATTTCAGTATAAATAGTTTTGGTTTTCAATAGACAGGGTGGTTAGAAACACTCTGGAAAGCTTGTAAGGGCATTGCAGGGCAGACTGTCTTTAGAAGTAACTATGAGGGCCGTTCAGAAAGTAACCTCCGGGTGATTTAAAAAAATACACCAAGTTAAATAAAAATATTTTAATATATACATCTTACAACTTCATCTTTGCACTATTTTTCTACATAGTCTCCATAGCGATTGAGGCACTTATCGTATCTCTTCACAAGCTTTGAAATTCCTTCTGCATAAAAATCACCCGCTTGTGCCTGGAGCCAGCCTGTGACCGCATCTTTGAGCTCTTCGTCGTCATCAAACTGCTGTGACCCGAGCCATTTCTTCAAATGCATGAAGAGGTGATAATCACTTGGCGCCAGGTCTGGGCTGTAAGGTGGACGGTTGATAACGTCCTACTTGAAGGACTCAAGAAGGGCCGTTGTTCTGCGAGCAGAGTGAGGACGGGCGTTATTGTGCAAAAAAACGATACCGGAAGTCAGCATACCACGGCGTTTGTTCTGTATAGCCCGTCGTAACTTTTTTATTGTTTCACAGTACACGTCTTGATTAATGGTCGTACCACGTTCCATGAATTCAACCAACAACACCCCTTTGGCATCCCAAAACACCGTTGCCATCAGTTTTCTGGCAGAAAAATCTTGCGAGGCTGTTCTTGGTTTGGTAGGCGAATTTGAATGTGCCCACATCTTTGATTGTTCTTTTGTCTCAGGGTTCACGTACTTAGTCCAGGTTTCGTCACCGGTCACGATTCTGTTTAACAATGGTTCTCCTTCGTCCTCATAACGTGACAGAAAGTCTAATGCAGAGGCCATTCTTTGAGTTTTGTGGTGGTCGGTAAGAATTTTGGGCACCCATCGTGCACAGAACTTACGGTAACCCAATCTTGCTGTCACTATCTCGTACAAGAGAGTCTTAGAAATCTGTGGAAAACCAGTAGACAACTCCGACATTGAGAAACGTCGATTTTCACGAACTTTTGCATCAACTGTCTGAACGAGTTCGTCAGTCACCAATGATGGTCTACCACTCCTCTCTTCATCATGAACGTTTTCTCGTCCACTTTTAAATAAACGTACCCATTCACGGACAACTCCTTCACTCATAACTCTCGGTCCGTACACGGCACAAACCTCACGATGAATAGCTGCTGCAGAATATCCTTTGGCTGTAGAAAACCTTGTGACAGCACGCACTTCACATTTGGCGGGGTTTTCTATTGCAGCACACATTTCAAACTGCCACAAAAACTAAACTAGCGCAGGTACGACGTTCACTCGACCATGGCTTGATGCCGACTGACCTGTTGAGTGCGTGAACACACAGATGGCGTCGCTACTCCCCCCACAACCCGCACTGTGACCAATCGGAGGTTACTTTCTGAACCGCCCTCGTATTAAGAAAAAGGTCCGATACGTTGCGCTGTTTCCGAGTTACTTAGCAGTGATGTTAGCCAAACGTATTCTTCTTTTGGTTTCCTAAAACCGAACAAGGGAGCGATAATAGTACTGGGCGTGGGACGATAGGAAGGATCGAACCCAAGCCTAATCTGAGCCCTCTCTTGCGCTGTCATCTATACAGCGAGAACAACTGATTCTAATTGTATGTGGCAGATCGCTTGAATTTGCGTGCGCAATGGCCTGATTTTATAACTTAAATGCTAAGTAAGTCGGAAACGGCGAAAATTCATCGATTTTTTCTTAAGAATTATTTCTCAGTACAACCTGCCCTGCAGAACCATCACAAGCTTTTCACACTGTTTCTGACCACCCTACCCAATCCTATGCTATACTTGATTAGAAGATTAATGGTGAGATTGACGTTTCATAATGGTGTTAATACTATAAAAACGGTGGATGAAAACATAGTAGTTCTGGCCACAGTTTACATCTATTCAAAAGTTAGCAGAGACATTTACCTTTACTGTAGCACACAACATATTGTGGAAGCTCGTCTGACTACAGTTTGCCATGGGTAAGGGCATGTCTATATATTAAGGTTGCTGTTTGTACCACACATTTGCTATCATTTAGAAAAAAAGGTGTAAATGTTTTGTAAAGAATATTAGTACTGTTTTTTGATCGTAGATGAGAGATGGCCCGATGATGGTACTTCGTATCGAAACCCATAGTCGTTAGACGAAATAAAAGTTCGGCTATATATTAAAACAAATATTTTTTCTGTTTGTTTTGGTCGCTGTTCTGACAGTACGTCCTGAATATGCTCGAACATAAATATTGTCACTTTAATCTGGTGATCATTTTATAGAGCATGTTCAGCTAAATCAGATTTTTCGGTTAACGAAGAAGATATAAAGTTCTTATACTCCTTCCTGTTTTGTTCTGCAGTGCGCATTATTTGTCGGACCCAAGACTGGCCGCACTCTCAGCGTCGTTATAAACGCCAGGCCTCTAACGCGTGAGCCGGCCGCGGTGGTCTCGCGGTTTTAGGCGCGCAGTCCGGAACCGCGCGACTGCTACGGTCGCAGGTTCGAATCCTGCCTCGGGCATGGATGTGTGTGATGTCGTTAGGTTTAGGGGACTGATGACCACAGATGTTAAGTCCCATAGTGCTCAGAACCATTTGAACCATCTAACGCGTGAAGCGTCGCTAATTGGTTTGAGCATGCTCTAGAAAACGGTCATCGTATCAAATTTGACGACACAGCTGTCGTGGCTCGCACTAGCGAGTTCTGGAACGCTGTGATTAAAGAAGCTATTGAAATAAAACCCACTGACAACACACTTAATAGATACGGAGATACGGCAGCTGACAGCTCATCGCGTCGTGGGGTCGAGCGATCGTGAGGTTGAAGCGGAAGCATCGAACGCTGAGTCAACGTATGCCCGTCAACAGTTATTCCACTTGACAAAGCAAGGAGTACTGCGTCGAAAGCTAATGATATTTTAGCTGCTTGATGCTATTGGAAACCCAAGTTGTCGCAGAGATATTCTGCATTCTTACTATACGTTCAAAAATATTTTAAAACTTTGGTTCTGATTACATGTAGGCTAAACAGATTTCTTGGGGCGCCGAATTTGAGGGATCTTCTGTCGTTCGCATCATTGACACCTCTGCTTCACATGATGCTAGCAGTGTGTCTTAACTGTATTACCGCTAACTTTCTAGTCATTAATAATGACATCAACACAGGAAATCACAAACTCATAACACATAGAAAAGATTTATACACCCGCGTATATTCCAGCTGCACCTTCTCTCCAACAGATATGTCACTTTTCATTTTATGATCCACCATTTGCTGTCAATTCCGATTTTCTGCATTGATTCTGAGCAAGAACTACACACAAACAAATTAAAATGTCGCCGCTCGGGGTAGCTGTGCAGCCATTGGTGATTGGTGTTTTTTGGGAACCGTTCATTTTTACTCGTTCACCGTTCATTTGCGCTTGGTACATGGTTCTTATGAAAAATTGAAAATTCGTAGCATAGGGACTGTAGGTAGAAGGCGCCAAGAGGGGCACTTGCCTCCCCTCCAGGAGTACAGAGTTTTTATGCATAATAGAATTCTCGCACATTTGTAATTTTCGTGATTTTGTAAACCCTCTCGTTTAGCCAAGTGTAGCGTTGTGTGGCTGATCGCTGTGAAATAATATAAGGTGGCGCACGATAAACCGGCCCCGAGTACAGACTGCTCGCCAATTACGCACGATTTGTTGAGCGCTACGAGCGGAATAGATAAACATGTAATAATTAGACAGTGAAGAAATAACAAATAAGCTAATGCAAACAACAACTTCGAAACAAAAGATGACGATTGGTGGGCGACAATGAGCAGTCTAGAACTTGGGGCCGATTTTTCGTGCGCCACCCTTTACTACTGGAAAAATATTGTAGACGTTATCATATTCTCTTTACAAAATGTGACACCAGACATTCGATTATGGAAAGCGGGCTTCATTCGATTGTAAGTCGGTCTGCCTGCCATAGTAACTTCCATAATAACAATGAACATGATGTTTTACCTTGGACCAGAAAAAAAATGGAAAATGGCGACTCGTGTGTGCCGTGTCGACTTTCTTTGCATGTCTAATAACAAAAAATCTTGCATTTTTACAAGTATTTCTTATGCTGTTTATCGAAATAGTGAGGCAAGCTGATATGCCGTTTTTTACCTGCAAAGATGTGTGTATTTATTACATACCACGCAATTTTATGTAATTTACGTAATTATAAAATACATTTTAATTACTGGTCATGGACGCTGTTGAATACGAAAAGAACCAGAAGTTCTGAGTTCAAAAAAGGTTTGAAACAGATCGAGAATGGGAGTGCGCAGCGAACGAAACGAACAACTCGATACTGAACTATGAGCAGCCGGCAGTGGAAATGCGACGAGAGGCCACGCGAAGAAGGACTAGTCCGGCCGAGCGAGACCGTGACCGAGACAGACGGGAACGGGACCGAGGCTGGAGCGAGACAACGGGAACAGCTGACGTGTCATTGCGGTAACGAGACAGACAGTTTCCCGTTCCCGGGAACTACAAGTAGAAAGCCGCGACCGAAATGAACTATGAGATATCGTTCCTTAGAATTCGTTCCTCGCTCGTTCAGTTCATCTTGATGAACCGTTCCTATGAATCCGTTAGTTCGCGAACGACTCATCTCTAGCGGGCATTGTTTAGTAAACAAAAATGTTTATTATAGTGAACTATGAGATATCGTTCCTTAGAATTCGTTCCTCACTCGTTCCGTTCATCTTGATGAACCGTTCCTATGGATCCGTTAGTTCGCGAACGACTCATCTCTAGCGGGCACTGTTTAGTAAACATAAATTTTTATTTCACATTTTTTTAACTGCAGTGCGAGCAACTACTGATTGATCTACGAGTATGGTAAATTCCTGAGCACCATGCTGCCATTTACAATCAAAGTATGAAAAAAAACTGCTATGAAAAACTTTTCTGAGTCCACGAACCTATGCGGAAAATATGTTAATGCAGTGCCTATGTTATTCCGAATTACGATGCAATGCTCCTTCGGACATGTATGCATGCATGCTGTTATCAAATACATGAAATGTATACGCGGTTGCGAATACGAACAACCATCAGCTGTGTCATGGAATGACGACAATGAAAATTTGTGGAGGACTGGGTCTCGGACCTTGATTTCCCGCTTCTTTCGAGCGTCCGCCTTACCATTTGGCTAACCGTGCACGACTCATAGCCACACCCAAACTTCCATACGTCGTCAACCATAACGGCTGTAGTCTCCTCAGTGTCTGTCTCTCCAAACACTGCATGCATTCCGTAGAAACATTGCGTCGTAGTTCGGAATAAAGCAGGTGCTGCAATATCACATTTATCTGCCGACATCGGGCAAGCGGCTTTCAAGTAAAATGTCTCCTCTGTTCGGCAATAAATATAATGGATGTACGACTACATGTTGTTGACGCACAGTTGACTACACATGGAAGTTTTGGAGTACCCGTGATTCGTGGTCGGATAGCCAAATGGTACAGCAACCGCTCGCCAGAAGCGGGAAATCCAGGTTCGAGGTCCGGCCCCCCACATATTTTTATTCTCGTCATTCCATTATACAGGTAACGGTCAGCCATATCCTAAACTGCGAATACATTGATTGTATGCAGAAAATAGTCAAGCCCTGAATGCCCTGCTGCTGTTTTCAGTTGAAGTCCACCAAATCGAGTGTGGAAAAATTTTCTGAGTCCACAGTCTCATGCAGGAGATTTACAAATTCATACATCTGTAGTATGAAAAATTTCAGATGCCGTGACTGACAAGCTGCACATAGACACAGGCCTTATCTCGATGAGTTCGTACAATCTTCCGACCCTGCAAAAATATGTCTGATACTCCTGAATCACCTTTCGTCTGTCGTTGCAAAACTAAAGAGGCATTTATTTACTGCATGTATGAGGGTAAGTCAATTATTATCCGCAATTTAGTTATATTTTTGTCTATTTCGGTAGTACTGTCCATCTACGTTGATGACGCATGCTTTGTTTATTTGTTGTTATATCTTTGCAATTTTCAAGCTGCTAGGTTGGTTCGTTATCGCTGCCGTGCTGTTAATCACGGCTGCTCCACTGTCTATTTGCACCTAAGAAGAGCAACGTTCAGTTATCCGTTTTTTGTGGTCGGAAGGCGTATCAGGGGCCAAAATTCATCGAAGACTTTCGGTACAGTGTGGGAACAGTGTTTTGCCACAACGGAGTGTCTTCGAATGGATTGAAAAATACCGAAATGGTTGATAAGTCTTACGTACGATGAAGGAGCAGGACGACCGTTTACCGCCACAAATGAAGAAACCACTGAGCCTTCACGTGAAATGATTCTCTTAGACAGAAGATTAACTATTGACGAGTGGCACATCGTCGGCAAATTAGACACGGTTCTTCCTAGTAAATCATCCACAACAGACTTGGGTTTCATAAAGTTTATGCAAGGTGGGTCCCAAAACAACTCACGCAGTTGCATAAACAAGCGCGCTTGGACATCTGCAAAAAAGATTTGGATCGCTATGGTAACTAAGAGGACAACTTCTTAGACAGGATCGTTACTGGTGACGAAACATGGATCCATCATTACGAGCCGGAGAGTAAACGGCAGAGTATGGAGTGGAAACATCCAAATTCACCATGCAGGAAAAAGTTCAAGACCCAATCGTCCCCAGGAAAACTGATGCTTATAGCTTTTTGGGACGCACAAGGTACAGAACTGGAACATTATGGGGAAAAGGGCACAACCATAAACAGTGTACGTTACAGTGAGATGCTTACTGCCAGGCTAAAGCCTACAATTCGAAGCAAACGCAGAGGATTGCTGTCAAAAGGTGGTGTATTGTTGCGCGTCAATGCCCGTCCGCAAACTGCTGCCCACTCTGCTGAAACGCTCCAGAAACTCAGATTTGAAGTACTGGATCGTCTTCCATATAGTCCCGATCTTTCCCCTTATGACTATTACTTGTTTGGTCCACTCAAACAGACATTAATGGGCCGTCGATTTGCCTCGGACGAAGCACTGAAAGAAGTGATACGTTCCTGACCAGCAGCTCAACCGAGAACCTTCTTTTATGAGAGCATCAGAAAGTTTATACAACGATGGACCAAGTGCGTTGAAACGCAAGGAGCCTATGTCGAAAAATTATGTTCTTCTAAGTTCCCTATTAGATTACAATAAAATTTCATAACTACACTCCTCGAAATGGAAAAAAGAACACATTGACACCGGTGTGTCAGACCCACCATACTTGCTCCGGACACTGCGAGAGGGCTGTACAAGCAATGATCACACGCACGGCACAGCGGACACACCAGGAACCGCGGTGTTGGCCGTCGAATGGCGCTAGCTGCGCAGCATTTGTGCACCGCCGCCGTCAGTGTCAGCCAGTTTGCCGTGGCATACGGAGCTCCATCGCAGTCTTTAACACTGGTAGCATGCCGCGACAGCGTGGACGTGAACCGTATGTGCAGTTGACGGACTTTGAGCGAGGGCGTATAGTGGGCATGCGGGAGGCCGGGTGGACGTACCGCCGAATTGCTCAACACGTGAGGCGTGAGGTCTCCACAGTACATCGATGTTGTCGCCAGTGGTCGGCGGAAGGTGCACGTGCCCGTCGACCTGGGACCGGACCGCAGCGACGCACGGATGCACGCCAAGACCGTAGGATCCTACGCAGTGCCGTAGGGGACCGCACCGCCACTTCCCAGCAAATTAGGGACACCGTTGCTCCTGGGGTATCGGCGAGGACCATTCGCAACCGTCTCCATGAAGCTGGGCTACGGTCCCGCACACCGTCAGGCCGTCTTCCGCTCACGTCCCAACATCGTGCAGCCCGCCTCCAGTGGTGTCGCGACAGGCGTGAATGGAGGGACGAATGGAGACGTGTCGTCTTCAGCGATGAGAGTCGCTTCTGCCTTGGTGCCAATGATGGTCGTATGCGTGTTTGGCGCCGTGCAGGTGAGCGCCACAATCAGGACTGCATACGACCGAGGCACACAGGGCCAACACCCGGCATCATGGTGTGGGGAGCGATCTCCTACACTGGCCGTACACCACTGGTGATCGTCGAGGGGACACTGAATAGTGCACGGTACATCCAAACCGTCATCGAACCCATCGTTCTACCGTTCCTAGACCGGCAAGGGAACTTGCTGTTCCAACAGGACAATGCACGTCCGCATGTATCCCGTGCCACCCAACGTGCTCTAGAAGGTGTAAGTCAACTACCCTGGCCAGCAAGATCTCCGGATCTGTCCCCCATTGAGCATGTTTGGGACTGGATGAAGCGTCGTCTCACGCGGTCTGCACGTCCAGCACGAACGCTGGTCCAACTGAGGCGCCAGGTGGAAATGGCATGGCAAGCCGTTCCACAGGACTACATCCAGCATCTCTACGATCGTCTCCATGGGAGAATAGCAGCCTGCATTGCTGCGAAAGGTGGATATACACTGTACTAGTGCCGACATTGTGCATGCTCTGTTGCCTGTGTCTATGTGCCTGTGGTTCTGTCAGTGTGATCATGTGATGTATCTGACCCCAGGAATGTGTCAATAAAGTTTCCCCTTCCTGGGACAATGAATTCACGGTGTTCTTATTTCAATTTCCAGGAGTGTACTTTGCGGATGATAATTGACTTACCCTCTTATTATGGCTCAAACGGTTGCTGGGATCGCGTTATGAGCAGGAGGCTGGACAGAGAGTGGTTCAGTTTACACCCAGAGACGTCATTAACACAGTGGTATCCACAATTACATTTATTTTTCATGTTGTGTTTACAGAGCTATAAAGTGTCCTTAGGAAGACGGTCGGCGGCAGTGCGTAAGCACTTGCCACAAAAAAGTACTAGGTCTCAACAGCGAGACTGACGTCACCCAGTGGTATTATATAAATGCGCGGTGTCTGTTCTTTCGGACATGTCCGACAGTGTATTTTGTGAGTACAGTACTCCTAACTTCCAGGTAACTGAATAAAATGCAAGCAGGAAATTGTTGGTGAAATAAAACACTTCGTGGGCACTGTTTAGTAAATAAAAATGTTTTTTTTTCACATTTCCTTAAATGGAGAAAATGGACAAGGGCTGTGGACAGGTGGCGCTCGATGGGTATATGGATCGACCGTGAGGAGCGCCGAAATAGTCCGCGCAGTTGCGGGAACACTGTGTCCCGGATGGCGCAGTGGTTAACGCACCTGCCTAGTATGCAGGAGATCTCTGGTTCGAATCCCGTTTCGGTACAGATGTTCGCTAGTCGCCTGCTGTTTCCGCGTAATTTCCCAATACAGCTGACAGCAGTCATCACTTCCATTTCCTTTCCTTTCTTCCCCTCTCCACCTTCAGTTTAGATACGTGAAACAACTACTACGTGTTTTACTGGCAGCAGCAAATGGACGAGGAGTCGCTTGCGCGGACGTCCTGGATACAGTGCGGCTCCCATCTCAGTACTCTCGAAGACAGCCCGCCACATGCTCAGGTGAGGCATGGAAACTAGGCCTTGGTCATCCACCATGGACCGACCAAGTCTGTAGCAGATATCCACACGGCCAGGATGCTGCCCATACATGCCAAACCTGGTCGGTGTGAAGAGGACAACTTGCAGATCATCTGCGATGTGTGTTGGTGGAGGTGTGTTGTCCATTCAACTGTCTTCTCGTCATCCACAATATCCCAGAATGCACCAAAGGCAGACCAAAGCTGCATCTTATTGTTGAAGTCAGCAAGCAAGTAGCAGGCAGACCTCCACTGAACAGCTTGTCGTGATTTCACTGAAACTCAAGTCCGCAGCTGGTGGTATAGTAGCTAACGTTGCTACCTCTGAATCATGTGGTCCCAGGTTCGATTCCCGGCCGGGCTGGGGATTTCCTCTGCCCTGGGACAGGGTGTTTGTGTTGTCCTTATCATGTCATCATCATCTTCATCATCATTTGTGACAGCGTCTAGATTGGATTGTGAAAAAAAATGGACTGTGTAAGAAATGGGGGTTTGTACGGTCGCTGATGACCGCGCGGTTGAGCGCCTCACAAACCAAACATCATCATCAAACTGAAACTCAACAGACGGTCATTCCTTCTGCTTCTGGCGACACGGACAGATTGGCAGCAAGAGTGTATGTGACTTTGGCTTCCGAGGGCCTCGTTATTTAAAGCATCGAACACACTTGCTCTCGTGTCCTCCCCCGGTAGCTGAGTGGTCAGCGCGACAGACTGTCAATCCTAAGGGTCCGTGTTCAATTCCCGGCTGGGTCGGAGATTTTCTCCGCTCAGGGACTGAGTGTTGTGTTGTCCTGATCATCATCATTTCATCCCCCCTCGACGCGCAAGTCGCCGAAGTGGCGTCAAATCGAAAGACTTGCACCAGGCGAGCGGTCTACCCGACGGGAGGCCCCCGTCACACGCCACTTTACTTTACTTGCTCTGGTTTATCAGTTCTGTCAGAGCTCCTTGCACGGCGGGAGTAATTCAGAATTATTCTAGAACACCGACCTCAGGTCTTTTTGCAACGCTTGATTACTGCAGTGGCGTTCTGGCGCTGAAACTGCAAAGTCTTACTTCACACTACCTCGTCATGTAGCACTGCGGTGTTGGCGTTTCTTCTTTTCTTACTCAGAGGTTATGTGGCAAAGCTCGGCCGGTGCCTTGACATCCATCACATTGGTTTTAGTTTTGTTTACATTCTTATTAACTCACCGGCCTTCTATTTTCCGAGTTCACCTGGCAGAACTTTAAAAAAAATTAAACATGTACAATACAATTATTCTGCTGCGCAGCAGAACCATAAACTTAAAGGTTTTACGCAACCTACGCTTATATGCTGCTACATTTAACAAGCTGAAACAAGCCAATTGGACTGCTTTTTGTAGGTGAATCTCACGTTATGTCTTTCGTGGGTTACGCACGGACTTTTGGATGAATAAACAGCCATATTAAATGTATCGCTAGTACAAATGTTGGGTATCAAGTATAATTAGATTTTCGCCAGATTTTACCTGATGTCAACATGTCTTTTGTTGGCGTTCTTTATTTTGTGAGTTATTGCAATCTCATTATGATGAATTTCTCAAAATTAGCATAATTCATTATTAACTACTTAAAATTAAGCGTAACTACACATCTACAGACAGCTATTTCGATTTATTATCTCGTACTGCGGCTATACTATTGGTTTACAAATAATTTTATATTTAAGCAGGTGTTTTAATAATAATAATAAAAGTTATTCTCACTGTGCTACTTTTATTTTTAAAAAACTAATAGTAAATTTCTGTAATCAAGCGATATCTGTGGGAACTTTGTTTTGACGTCTTACGGCTGATGAAGTTATAATTTTGAAGGATTAAGGGTACACCTGCGTCTTGCACCATCTCTAGCTTAGGTACTCGCGGAAGTCTGTAGGAAACACACGCAACTTTCGATAGTTTGACACTCGATAATTTGAAACCATATCATTACCTTCGATTTGCAGTAGGATTTTGGAACATATCTGTATTGAAATTTTAGGAAATACCTTGAAGAAAACGATTTATTGACAAACAGCCAATGCAGGATCAGAAAATATCTTTCCTGTGAAACACAACTAGCTTCTTACCATCACTAAGTAATAAGCACTGCCGGCAGGGGATATCAAACTATTTCCATACTTCTAGATTTCCAGAAGGGCTTTTGATATCGTTCCTCACAAGCGACTCCCAATCATATTGCATGCCTACAGAGTATCGTCTATGCTATGGACTGGATTCACGATTTCCTGTCAGAAAGGTAACAGTTTGTACTAATTGACGGAAAGTCATTGAATAAAACTGAAATGATTCGAGGGCTATTCGGAAAGTAAGGTCCGATGGGGTGCGAAATGGAAATCACGATGAAAATCCGATGAAGCTTTGCACAAATGTGTTGGGCAGTGTCTCTAGTACGCCCGTCGATAGCGTCACGTCACTCTTTTTAGTTCTGAGAGCACAATGATCACGTAAAGATGCTTAGAACAGTAGTGTCTCCCGCCAAATATGAGGTCCTGGTGCGAGATTTCGCCTGATGTCATGCAGCCCACATAACATAACTGTCATACATTTCCTTCTGCATGACAACACTCGGACGCACTCTGAAGGGGCAATGAAGATACTGCTGCAGTGTTTCCGATGATTGGTTTGTGGGGTGCTCAACTGCATGGTCATCAGCACCCGTACAAAGTCCCAATTTTTACACAGTCCAATTTTTTTCACAGTCCAATCTAGCCACAGTCACAAATGATGATGATGAAATGATGAGGACAACACAAACACCCAGTCTCCAGGCAGAGAAAGTTCTCAACCCGGCCGGGAATCGACCCAAGACCCCGTGGTCCAGTGGCAGCAACGTTAGCCACTAGACCACGAGCTGCGGACAGCTTTTTTGATGGGAAGTGTTTGATCAACTCTCCCTGAGTTTCATCTCTCCTCACAAGACCGCTAGCCATGAAGACAACGTTTTGGCACGGACAGCGAGCTGTAGACCAGCGCAGAGAATTGGCAGGAAGCACAGGTGGCTTCCTTCTATGACGAGGATATTGAAAAGTTGGTACAACGCTACGAAAAATGTCTAAATCGGAGCGGTGTCTATGTACAGATGTAGCTGGAAGGTGTAACTAACTGTTACTAATGAAACATTTTTGATTCTCACAATGGTTTCCATTTTGCGACCGATCGGACCTTACTTTGCGAATGGGCCTCGTATATTATGTTCCCCAATGAAGTTTTGCAAGCCCTTCACTGTTTCCGATTTACGCAAACAATTTAGGAAACAATCTGCGTAGCCATCTTCGACTGTCGGCAGATGATGCTTTCATTTACCGTCTTGCAAAGTCATCAGATGATCAAAACCAATTGCAAAATGATTTAGAAAAGATATCTGTATGGTGCAAAAACTGGAAATTCACTCCAAAAAATGAAAAGTGTGAAGTCATGCACATGAGTACAAAAAGGATGAATTCCGTTACACAGTAAATCACACAAATCTAAAAGCTGTTAATTCAACTAAATACTTCTTTTTTAATCACCAATCTTCTAACTAGTTTGATGTGGCCCGCCACGAAATCCTCTCCTGTCCCAACCTCTTCATCCCAGACTAACACTTGCAACATACATCCTCAATTATTTGCTGGATGTATTCCAACCCCTGCCTTCCTCTACAGTTTTTACCCTCTACAGTTCCCTCTAGTGCCACGGAAGCTATTCCCTGATTTCTGTCTGTCGATCTGTCTCTTCTTTTTTCTGTGATTTACGTATACTCCTTTCCTCACCAATTCTCCAGAGAACCTCCCCATTTATTGCCTTATCAATCCACCTAGTTTACAACATTCTTCTGTTGTTATTGTTTTGGTCTTCACTCCAGAGACTGGTTTGATGCAGCTCTCCATGCTAATCTATCCTGTGAAAGCTTCATCTCCAAGTACCTACTGCAACCTGCATCCTTCTCAACCTGTTTAGTGTATTCATCTCTTGGTCTCCCTCTACGATTTTTACCCTCTGCGCTGCCCTCCAATACTAAATTGGTGATTCCTTCATGCCTCAGAATATGTCCTACCAACCTATGACTTCTTCTAGTCAAGTTGTGCCACAAATTCCTCTTCTCCCCAATTCTATTCAATACCTCCTCATTAGTTATGTGATTACCCATCTAACCTTCAGCATTCTTCTGTAGCACCACATTTCGAAAGTTTCTATTCTCTTTTTGTCTAAACTATTTATCGTCCATGTTTTACTTCCATACAAGGCTACACCCCATTAAACACTTTCAGAAACGACTTCCTGAGACTTAAATTTGTACTCGAAGTTAACAAATTTCTCTTCTTCAGAAACGCTTTCCTTGCCATTGCCAGTCTACATTTTATATCCTCTCTACTTCGTCCATCATCAGTTATTTTGCTCCCCAAATAGCAAAACTCCTTTACTACTTTAAGTGTCTCATTTCCTAATCTAATTCCCTCAGCATCACCAGACTTAATTCGACTACATCCCATTCTCCTCGTTTTGCTTTTGTTTATGTTCATCTTATATCCTCCTCATTTTGCTTTTGTTGATATTCATCTTATATCCTCCTTTCAAGACACTGTCCATTCCGTTCAACTGCGCTTCCAAGTCCTTTGCGGTCTCTGACAGAATTACAATGTCATCGGCGAACCTCAAAGTTTTTATTTCTTCTCCATGGATTTTAATTCCTACTCCAAATTTTTCTTTTGTTTCCTTTACTGGTTGCTCAATATACAGATTGAATAACATCGGGGATAGGCTACAACCCTGTCTCACTCCCTTTCCAACCACTGCTTCCCTTTCATGTCCCTCGACTCTTATAACTGCCATCTGGTTTCTGTGCAAATTGTAAATAGCCTTTCGCTTCCTGTATTTTACCCCTGCCACCTTCAGAATTTGAAAGAGAGTATTCCAATCAACATTGTCAAAAGCTTTCTCTAAGTCTACAAATGCTAGAAACGTAAGTTTGCCATTCGTTAATCTATTTTCTAAGATAAGTCGTATGGTCAGTATTTCTACGGAATCAAGCTCATCTTCCCCGAGGTCAGCTTCTATCAGTTTTTCCATTCGTATGTAAAGAATTCGTGTTAGTATTTTGCAGCCGTGGCTTACTAACTGATAGTTCGGTAATTTTCACATCTGTCAACCCCTGCTTTTTTCGGGATTGTAATATTATATTCTTTTTGAAGTCTGAGGGCATTTCGCCTGTCTCATACATCTTGCTCACCAGATGGTGGAGTTTTGTCAGGACTGGCTTTCCCAAGGCTGTCAGTAGTACTAATGGAATACTGTCTACTCCCGGGGCCTTGTTTCGACTCAGGTCTTTCAGTGCTCTGTCAAACTCTTCACGCAATATCATATCTCCCGTATCATCTTCATCTACATCCTCTTCCATTTCCATAATATTGTCCTCAAGAATATCGCCCTTGTATAGACCCTCTATATACTCCTTCCACCTTTCTGCTTTCCCTTCTTTGCTTAGAACTGGGTTTCCATCTGAGCTCTTGTTATTCATGCAAGTGGTTCTCTTTTCACCAAAGGTCTCTTTAATTTACCTGTAGGCAATATCTATCTTATCCCTAGTGATATACACCACTACATCATTACATTTGTCCTCTAACCAGCCCTGCTTAGCTATTTTGCACTTCCTGACGATCTCATTTTTGAGACGTTTGTATTCCCTTTTGCCTGCTTCATTTACTGCATTTTTGTATTTTCCTTTCACCAATTAAATTCAGCATCTCTTCTGTTACTCAAGGATTTCTATTAGCCCTCGTCCTGTTACTTACTTGATCCTCTGCTGCCTTCACTATTTCATATCTCAAAGCTACCCATTCTTCTTCTACTGTATTCCTTTCCCCCATTCTTGTCAATCGTTCCCTAATGCTCTCCCCGAAACTCTCTACAACCTCTGGTTCTGTCAATTTATCCAGGTCCCATCTTCTCAAATTCCCACCTTTTTTCAGTTTCTTTAGGTTCAATCTACAGTTGATAACCAATAGATTGTGGTCAGAGTCCACATCTGCCCCTGGAAATGTCTTACAATTTAAAACCTGGTTGCTAAATCTCTATCTTACCATTATATAATCTATTTGAAACCTTTTAGTATCTCCAGGCTTCTTCCATGTATACAACCTTCTTTTATGATTCTTGAACCAAGTGTTAGCCACAATAATGCATTCACTATGCTGTTTCTAGTAACGTACCCTCATTCCTATTTTCCTATTCGTTATTAAACCTACTCCTGCATTACCCCTATTTGATTTTGTATAAATAACCCTGTATTCACCTGACCAGAAGTCTTGTTCCTCCTGCCACCGAACTTCACTAATTCCCACTATATCTAACTTTAACCTATCCATTTCCCTTTTCAAATTTTCTAACCTACCTGCCCGATTAAGGAATCTGACATTCCACGCTCCGATCCGTAGAACGCCAGTTTTCTTTCTCCTGATAACAATGTCCTCCTGAGTAGTCCCCGCCTGGAGATCCAAATGGGGGACTATTTTACCTCCGGAATATTTTACCCAAGAGGACGCCATCATCATTTAACCATACAGTAAAGCTGTATGCCCTTGGGAAAAAGTACGGCTGTAGTTTCCCCTTGTTTTCAGCCGTTCGCAGTACCAGCACAGCAAGGCCGTTTTGGTTAGTGTTACAAGGCCAAATCAGTCAATCATCCAGACGCTGCCCCTGCAAGTACTGAAAAGGCTGCTGCCCCTCTTCAGGAAACACACGTTTGTCTGGCTTTTCAACAGATACCCCTCCATTGTGGTTGCACCTATGGTATGGCTATTGTATCGTTGAGGCACACAAGCCTCACCACCAATGGCAAGGTCCATGGTTCATGGGGGGAGAACATTCTTCTATAGCATCACATCTCAAATGCTTCTAGTCTCCTTTCCGATTTTCCCACAGTCCATGTTTCACTGCCATACAATGTTGTGCTCCAAACATACATTCTAAGAAATTTGTTCCTCAAATTAAGGCTTAGGTTTGATACTAACAGGCTTATCTTAACCAAGAATGTTCTTTTTTTTTCAGTGCTAGTCTGCCTAATATGCCCTCCTCGGTCCATCTGTCATGGGTTATTTTGCTGCGTAGCTAAGATATTTACGGTGTGAAATTACGAATAACTTAAACTAGAATTGTAACACGGATAATTTTGTGGGTAAAGTGAACCAAAGAGTTTGATTTAGTGCTAGAACATTCAACAGTTCTGCTAAAGACTGCCGGTTGGTCTTCTTCTGGGGTATTCGTGTGTGATTGGGAACCCGCATCAGACTGGATTGTTGGAGGACATCGAAAAAGTTCAAAAAAGGGCAGCTCTTTTGTATCATCGCAAAATAAGGGAAAGAGTGGCATGGATATGAAACGAAAATTGGTGTGGCAATAATTAACGCCATACGCGATAGACGCACGGTCTGAAGCATGTTGTCGCGGTCAGCATGGCTCCCTTCGTCGGAGGTGCAAGTCCTCCCTTGGGCATGGGTGTGTGTGTGTCGTCCTTAGCGTAAGAAAGTTTAAGTTAGATTAAGTAGTGTGTAAGAGTAGGGACCGATGACCTCAGAAGTTTGGTCCCATAAGACCTTACCACAAATTTACAAAAAATCATTAATGCAAAGACAATGGATTCCTCCTGGATCGTCTCATGAAATACATGATATGTGTTCATGGCTGCTTTATAACGGAATGGCGACAGTGAAAATTTCTGCCGAACTGGGACTCGAATTTGGTTTCCCAGCTTATCGTGAGCGGTCGCATTACCATTCTTTTTTCGTTTTTTTTTCCTCACTTAACACGAGCAGTCGCCTTACCATTTTTTTAACTGGGTGCCTGATCGACGATCGAACTCTGCACCTATGCCTTTTAAGGGAAGTGCTCTACCTTTTTTTTGGTAGCTGCGTTAGCCACTTTTTTCTTTTTTTACTTTTCTTTTTTAATTGAAAAAAAAGAGAGGGGTTGTGTCTGCTTTATGGCAAAAACGATTACTGCTTTTCTCTTACCTCTTGTATACGGAAACGGAACAATTAATTAAAAACAAATGCCCGGAAATGTAGGCCTGGCTGCCTACCAAGTGTTTTTTTTTTTTTTTTTTTTTTTTTTTTTTTTTTTTTTTTTTTTTTTTTTGCACAGCAGGCTGGAGAAGGCAAAGCGAGTAGGGGTCGAATTCCAAGGCCTAGTCACGATGATTCTCTCCTCCTATCACTGAAGCACACCATCACATTTTTTTCATATATAAGAAGCAACAAAAACAATGGAGCCATACACCAAAAATTGGGCCGATAATGTGAACTAAAAAGGGCCATCTTGTCCGCTGGGATCGCCCTTATCGAAGCTAGTAGCCAGGAAGTGGCGGTCGTCATTGCACTGGACATCACCAGTTATCAGCCATCGCAAAACACACAGTCAGAGACTGTTTCTGTTATCGTAGGGGAATCGTGGAAACATCACGTCCGTAAGTCAATCTCTTCTCACACTCGGCACATCCGAGCTGAGCGGTGGGCCCATGAACCACTTGGCTGTCCGAGCAGTACTCACGGCCGCACCCAAACTTCCATATGTCGCCAACCGTATGTTTTTCCCGCCCGCTGTTCAAGAGTGGACCACTAGAGAAATAGCTTGGTTCGATGAAACCTCTGCCATGCACATTATTGTGAACTGCAGAGTAACCAGATGGATGTAGATATAATACAGTAAACTATATTTTATATCCATTTATGAAAGTTTTTGAATCTTTACACACGATGCAGTCACAGTAATGAAACCACTACCTACGTTCGAAGTAACCACGTACAGATCGGTGGTGACAGCTCTAGCAGTGGATTGGACGTGAAACGTATTGGGGGTAAGGGGGGAGGGGGGGGGACGCGGAAACCACTGCAGTTGTTGTTGTAATGCGGAAACGGAGTGATTTACATGACGTCCAAAACGGCATGATCATCGACTTAAAGGCCAAGGCTGGAAGTATTTCCGAAACGACAAAGTTTGTAAATCTCTCACGTGCCGCCATGGTTAAAGTGTGCTGTGCATGGCCAAATGCCGCTTCCCAAACCGGCGACAAGGCAACTGTGATGCACCAGAGGCCATACATGACAGGGATGAATGACAACTGCGGAGGTGTGTACTGGGGAATGGCAACTGCGGAGATGTGTACTGGGAATGGACGTGCAGCTATTGGGAAACTGACTGCCCAGACGAAACAAGGAGCTACCAACAGTGTCTCCTCAACGACAATTCAGCGAACGCAGCTGCTGCGTAAGGGGTCACCACGAAAAGGCGCCATGCTGACTGCTGTTCACCGCCGACTGAGTTGGGACAGGTGGGTTTTCCAGATGAATCACGCTTTATGCTCCATCAGACAGATGGCCGTTGGCGTGAGCTGCGTGAAACGTCTGAAAGCAAACACACTGAAGCAATCGTCGGAAGGGTCCAACCTGGAGGAGGGAGCGCTATGGCCGTGGGAATGTTTTCGTAGCATTCCATTGGTGACCTCGACATTCTGGAAGGTACAATGGATCAACGCAAGAATGCGTCTATTCTTGGGAACCATATCCACCCATACATGCAATTCCGCTGGCCATGGAACTACAGTCGGCATGATTGCACATCCCTGTCGGTACCTTCCACAACCTTACCGACTCTCTTCCTGCACGTCTCGCAACGGTCCACTTTGCAAAAGGTATTATTCAGGCTTTTGACAGCTGTTCACATTAACTGGTGTCCACATCAATGTGACTGGACACTGTTTGTCTCTCTTATAAAATTTACTTATTGTGGCGTACCGTGATCTATTCCCGAGAGCCTCATTTGTTTGCGTAAAGTAGAATAACAGACATAATTTACAGACAAGTAGGAATCGAGGAGCTATTCTATGAGAATGTTTGGCTTAAGGCGCTAGAAATGCCGTTCTCGCATCGCGGTTAATAATTGAAACAAGAATCAAGAAAAATCTAGACATTAGATTTGTCGACTTAAAAAAATAGACCGATTATGTAAAACGGTACAATTGTCAGGCAAATAGGTGCAATCTGTAGGAAAAGATGCAATATGTACATGAACAAAAAACGAAAAACAAGGATAGATCACCAAGAAGGAAGTGCTTGGAGTAGTAAGGGTATAAGAGAGAGAAGCAGTCTTTCAGCTCCACTTTTCGATCTGTAGATCAAGGGATCAAGGAAGCAATGACAGAAACAAAACAAAGGTTTAAGAGTGGGATTAGAGCTCAGGATGAAAGCATATACATAATTATATTCGCTGATGGCATTGCTATACTCAGTAAAAGTAAAGAGGGATTACAGGAGCTGTTGAATAGACTGATCAGCCTAATGAAAATACACTATGAGCTGAGAGTAAACGAAAGAAGAAAGTAATGAGTAGCAGAAATAAGGCTAGCAATAAACTTAACAAAATATTGTGCACCACAGTGTAGGGTAAGTGAAGGAGGTTTACCCCTTGAAAGCAAAATAACACATGACGAAGAACTCAAGGGGAGCCTGAAAATCAGGCAGGCAAAGGAGACATTCCTAGCCAAAATAAATATACTTGTATGGAATTTTGGTCTTAATTTGAAGAAGAAATTTCTGAGAATGTACATTTGGAGCACTGCATTGTAAGGTTGTGAAACTGATCTGAGGAAAACTGGTAAAGAAGAGAATCCAAAAGTTCGTCATGTGATGCTATAGAAGGAGGTTGCAAGTTGAGTGGACTGATAAGATAAGAAATGAGGAGGTTTTCCGCAGAACCAGTGATGAGAGGAGCATGTGGAAAACACTCACAAGAAGAAGGAACAGGATGATAGGACATGTATCAAGACATCAAGGCATAGCTTCAGTGGTACTTGAGGAGCTGTAGAGGCTAAAACCGGCAGGAAAATGCAAAGATCGAAGTACGTCCAACAAATAACTGAGCACGTTGGTTGCGTGTGTCACTCCGAGATACGGAGGTTGGCAAACGATCACTCTGGGATGCGGAAGTTGGAACAGGCTTTCGTGAAGGGTTACTTCAAACGAGTCAGGTGACTGGTGACTGGAGAAAAAGTAACGACCAAAGACTAATTGACTATGCTGATTTATGCTGTAAATTAAGTACGAAAAACATACTGATCACTTATGTGATTTTATACGAAACCGCTTTATCAGTGCGCACTCAGTTATACCAAGAGGACGCCAGGAAGGGAAAATTCTGCTCAGTGTGCTATTTAGTTCCAAGGATTCGGACATCAACAAGAGTTCCATACACAGTGAAGACATTAGGCTCTGGAAGCACTTTTACTGGAAGTACGGGAAATAAAAAGTGACTGACGTGTTCTCTGCTAGCTGCGTGACCTCTGTAATAAACAGAACGAGCTAATCTTCTGTGAAGGATCACCTGCATTATAACTGCTTCGCTGCGTCGGCCTATTTTTCAACAAGAAAAGTTTCTTAGCAGCTTAACCCATTTAGTACCGAGTCACGGCATGGATTCGTTCAGTTCCTTCCTGCTGTCTTAATTAACAATGCGAACTTACATTCACAACTGTAAGCTTAATACAATAAATATTATAAAGCGTTAAAACCTCGATATTCATTTATAAACACCTTGTATATTACGATGTGCCGTACGAGTCACTGAAGATGTAATCCATCAAGTTACACAAAGAAGACAGACTTTCGTTTTTCCCTTAACTTATCTATAAACTAAGAGGCGGCTAAACATAGGCTACTGGCAAGGCAAAACTATGTTCATAATTCTGCTCCGGCTAAGTGTGCTTGTTTAATATACTGCCACGCAGCAACGGAAAATCTAATGAAACATACCAGTCACTCCACTTAAATTAAGAAAAACAGCACGCGATTAGCTAGGAGGAGACGATGAACACGCCCTATGAGCTTGAATATACATGTAGACATCACTTCCACAGGAATTTATTGATTCTGAAATCATTATGAATGAGAAAGTGGAACTATTGTTTAATTTGTTCTTATAACAATGGGTCTATTGAGATCTTGAGATGGGACTGTCCCTAAAGCCTAAGGACCGGCAATGATCAACGCCATGAGGATGCAAAATGCAATGGGAAGCACTGCCTTAAAGAGACGTAATATGTGAATCCAGAAAACAAGTGTCTTGCGATTGAAGAAGTGTCATTATTATCCGTCTGTTGGTAATACACTCCTGGAAATGGAAAAAAGAACACATTGACACCGGTGTGTCAGACCCACCATACTTGCTCCGGACACTGCGAGAGGGCTGTACAAGCAATGATCACACGCACGGCACAGCGGACACACCAGGAACCGCGGTGTTGGCCGTCGAATGGCGCTAGCTGCGCAGCATTTGTGCACCGCCGTCGTCAGTGTCAGCCAGTTTGCCGAGGCATACGGAGCTCCATCGCAGTCTTTAACACTGGTAGCATGCCGCGACAGCGTGGACGTGAACCGTATGTGCAGTTGACGGACTTTGAGCGAGGGCGTATAGTGGGCATGCGGGAGGTCGGGTGGACGTACCGCCGAATTGCTCAACACGTGGGGCGTGAGGTCTCCACAGTACATCGATGTTGTCGCCAGTGGTCGGCGGAAGGTGCACGTGCCCGTCGACCTGGGACCGGACCGCAGCGACGCACGGATGCACGCCAAGACCGTAGGATCCTACGCAGTGCCGTAGGGGACCGCGCCGCCACTTCCCAGCAAATTAGGGACACTGTTGCTCCTGGGCTATCGGCGAGGACCATTCGCAACCGTCTCCATGAAGCTGGGCTACGGTCCCGCACACCGTTAGGCCGTCTTCCGCTCACGCCCCAACATCGTGCAGCCCGCCTCCAGTGGTGTCGCGACAGGCGTGAATGGAGGGACGAATGGAGACGTGTCGTCTTCAGCGATGAGAGTCGCTTCTGCCTTGGTGCCAATGATGGTCGTATGCGTGTTTGGCGCCGTGCAGGTGAGCGCCACAATCAGGACTGCATACGACCGAGGCACACAGGGCCAACACCCGGCATCATGGTGTGGGGAGCGATCTCCTACATTGGCCGTACACCACTGGTGATCGTCGAGGGGACACTGAATAGTGCACGGTACATCCAAACCGTCATCGAACCCATCGTTCTACCATTCCTAGACCGGCAAGGGAACTTGCTGTTCCAACAGGACAATGCACGTCCGCATGTATCCCGTGCCACCCAACGTGCTCTAGAAGGTGTAAGTCAACTACCCTGGCCAGCAAGATCTCCGGATCTGTCCCCCATTGAGCATGTTTGGGACTGGATGAAGCGTCGTCTCACGCGGTCTGCACGTCCAGCACGAACGCTGGTCCAACTGAGGCGCCAGGTGGAAATGGCATGGCAAGCCGTTCCACAGGACTACATCCAGCATCTCTACGATCGTCTCCATGGGAGAATAGCAGCCTGCATTGCTGCGAAAGGTGGATATACACTGTACTAGTGCCGACATTGTGCATGCTCTGTTGCCTGTGTCTATGTGCCTGTGGTTCTGTCAGTGTGATCATGTGATGTATCTGACCCCAGGAATGTGTCAATAAAGTTTCCCCTTCCTGGGACAATGAATTCACGGTGTTCTTATTTCAATTTCCAGGAGTGTAAGATTCCGAATTATTCCCCCAGTGCGGATATCAGAGAACAGACTGTCAAGGTAAGCATGAGAAAAAGATTGCCTATCCAACGAAAGGTAACATTATGCGAGTCGCTGCATGGAATGTCAAAAGTCTGAATACGGTAGGGAAGCCAGAAAATCTGACAAGAAAATCAATAGATCAATGTAGATATACTGGTAGTTACTAAAGTGAAGTCCAAACAAGATAAGGATTTCTGGTGAGACAAATATAGCAGCAGAAGAAAATGGTACGATTGGATTGGGATTTTGTATGAATAGCAATGTTGGGCAGAGAATGAGCTATGATGAATAGATCAGTGTTAGGATTATTCACATCAGAATCAAAATCAAATCAACGCCAGCAACAGTGTTTCAGGGTTACGTGCCGACGGTCCAAGAAGAAGATGATGAGATAGTGCATAGGACATTTAATGGTTTACTCAGAATGTAAATGGAGATGAAAATGAAATAATAATGAGGGTTGGAGCACTGTAGTTGGAGACGGAACAGTAGACAGAGGTACTGGAGAATATGACTCAGTAATACGAATGAGAGAGTAGAAAGGCTAATTGAGTTGTGCAACGAATTTCACCTATTTAATGGGCAATACTCTGTTCAGAAATCACAATATGTGTAGGTATTTTTGGAAAATACCTGAAGCTACTGTAAGATACCGACTGGATTACATCATGGTGAGAGGTTCCGAAATCAAATATCGGACTGTAAGACATACCCAGCAGTTTAGTAATGATAAACAGGCTGAAACACAATTGCGACATAAAGCGAACATGAACAGTAGTATTGCATAACGGCTGGAATGGGCCCTAATCAAAGAGCCATACTTCAAAAATAGAATGAAATTATCTCTTATAATATGACGCGTTTCAGACTTAGCCGTCTTCAGACATCTATTAACAAATGGTACAGGTACATGGAAATTACAAAACAGAATCAGAACAGTGAAATACAAGAACAAGTCTCAGCTGTGCAAACGAGGTAATTCAGGCAAAAACGTACCTAGGAGCAACATGCTGCATGTAGATATAAGACAAGATGTACACTTAACAATCATAAGCAGACTAGAGAGAAAATAAGAACAGGAAACTTAGACGTGAACATCAAGCCAGATGGCAGTATAGTAGTGATGGTGGTGCTGTAGTTCATCATATTGTAAATAATGGTCCAAAAATTAAATTATAAAAAGACAACAGTGAAATACACATGATACCATTATAGCGGTCAGAAACAATGAGACTGTTTTTTTTTTTTTTAGTTTAAACAAGAACAGCACAGAACAAAACCGCATGGCTGCTGTCAGATGGCAGAATAGTATTGAATCTGGGCCGTATGTAGATAAAATTAACAGTGAATTTTATTAAATAAAAATAACAGACATGAGTACACAATAAAAGTTCAACAACAAAATGATTACAAAATTTAAGATTTAGAATGGAAAAAAAATATCAATAAACTCAGCCGTACTGGCTGCCATCAGTAACAATGGCGCTGTATATCGTTACAATTGACAATGAATATAATGAGAGATAAACAACAAAATAGTATAAAATTACAACCCCAATAAAAGAAAGAATTAAGGTAGCCGTATTGGCTAACGTAGTTTGCAATAAAAAGTAACAGATGAAATGAGCACAAGGGCTATAGTGAGTACCGTTACAAAAATTGTAAATGCATAGAAATAAGTGTACCGTGACACAAAGGCTCAAATTTTTCCAAGAAACATAAACGTACAGTTTGTTACTGGCACAACAAAAAACTGAGACGTTTACAAATTAGAAAAAAATGCAGAGTGAATACAAACTGGATTTCTCGTGTTTAGTTTCAAACTATTCGCGCAACAGTAACAACAGTGTAAAGTGTTCATAGTAGAAATTTGGGGGGTAGAGGGGTAGAGAGGGGGAGAAGAAGAGCAATGTAGTGGACCAAGGAGGTGCTGCATTACGAGTAAAAAATGAGGAACGATGGGATCTGTATCTGAATAATGCCGATAAAAAAACGCAATACTTGTCAAACAACATGTAGAGGCACAATATTATTTCTGCGGTATAAAAAGTTAAGATATATGAAAATAAGAACAAGATATAATGTCGATGCAGACTGTATATTTGTGTTGAGAGATAGACTACTCATAGAATGTCCGTAGCAGGAAGGGGTGGGGGCAGGAGTGGGAGAGGGTGGGGGCGGAGAGCGGGAGGGGAAAGAAGGGGTACGTGATAGACAAGGAAGGCGTTTCACTACATGTGCCAGATCACATTATTTAAAAGAAGAGCCTTGGAGAATAACACCTGATTTTAAGAATTTGCCGTACTTCGATTATCACCAAGCCAGGTGTTTCACACTGATCTGCGATTCCTGCGTGTCTGAAAGCTTATGTGCATGTTAGGTTCTCTAAATGCCGTAGCGAAAAACTGACCTGAATAAAAAACAGACCAAAACTTCAACGTGTTATCCGTTGCCACTGGTGCGGGTGTTTTCCTATCAAAAACTGAAACTCTTATTTCACGAATAACAGAATAGTCATTTTGCAACCCTATATGTATGACTATGTCTATTTGTTTCTCGCTAATCTGTTCAACATTGCTTTACAAGAACGCACCTTTGTATGCTGCTGGTTGGCAAGAGTCAGCGCTAAAAACTATATTCGTGGTTGTCCTCTTCCTAAAAATGTCCAAGGACATATCTGTACGTTCCCTAACTATCTGTAGGTCCAAATAATTAAGGCTCTTATTAGTTTACAATTCCACAGTAAACGTAATATTTGAGTGCAGCTGGTTGAACGTTGTAGTTAAATCAGCTACATCCTGCTCATTGCCCTTAAGTAAAATAAAAATGTCATCGTCATACCTGCCTGACATACAAAGGCTTCAGTTTAAGAGAATCGCCAGTAAGAATCAGTGTGTAAAGAAATGGAGTACCGAAGTATTGAGGAATCATAGTGTATGTACGAAGTTTCCAGAATGAAATTTTCACTCTGCAGCGGAGTGTGCGCTGATATGTAACTTCCTGGCAGATTAAAACTGTGTGCCGGACCCAGAGTCGAACTCGGGACCTTTGCTTTTCGCGACCAGGTGCTCTATCTTCTGAGTTATCCAAGCATGACTCAGGAGCCGTCCTCACAGCCTTGCACTTGACCGCAAAAGGCAAAGGTCCCAAGTTCGAGTCTCGGTCCGGCACACAGTTTATTCTGCCACGAAGTTTTATGTGAGAAGTTGTTTGAGACTGTAGATACTGCGATAATGAATACCACAACAGGCAGTTCAGTCGAAGAAGAACCTCTAAAAAGGATAGTCACAGAAGAACTTTAAGTTCAAGGAAGGTAACTGCGAAGAAGCCTACGTTAACAGAAAAGTCAGTTTATCGACGAAATGATAAAAATAAAAAAAAATGTTTAGAACAAGATAGGAATGCAACAATGTAAGCCCTTAGAAAGGAAATCAAAAGGAAAGGCAAGGAAGTTAAATCGAAGTGGTTGCTGGAAAAATCTGAAGAAATCGAAAATAAATTGTTCGTTGGCAGAACTGGTTTAACATATGGAAAGCTCAAAACGACCTTCAGTAAAATTTTAATCTGTCAATACTAAGAATTCCTGTGTTAAGAGAGAGGGGTTTAGATCTTCTACGAGGAATAGGAATGGTTTGCTGTCGTGATAGAAGATGAATCGATGATGAATATGAAAGAGAGAGAGCGTCCAGTATTAAAGTCAGAATCTGGCAGAGATTTGCCATTAAATAAGGCAGAAGGCATAGGTAACACTCCTTTGAAATTTCTAAAATCATTGGGACAAGTGACAATTAAATGACTACCCGAGTTTCTATGTAGAAACATACCATCAGACTATCGGAATTCATCTATCGGAAGTTATCTACCAATCTCAAATATAGCTAGTGCAGATAACTACGAGAACTACCACACAGTCATATTAACAGCAGCAGCCTGTATATGGAATTACCGTCCCATACACAGACTTCCTTTAACACCACAACACAAACGTATGGAGTCTTGCCGTGACTGGAAAGCGTGGGCTGCTGATGAATGGCATCGAACTGTATTCAGCAATGTATTGCGATTCCGCACAACACCGGATGACCATCGTCCGCGAATATGGTGGAAATCTGGGAAGAGGTCCCATTCTTCCAATGTTTTGGAAAAGTACAGTGGTGTTACTCCTGTCATCATGGCTTGGAGAACTATCGGGTGTGACTTCAAGTCACAACTGGTAGTGATGGAGGAAACTCTAACGACGCAACGACACGTCACAGTTATCCTGCGCCATTATGTCTTATCTCTCATGTCACGGCATCTTTTGGCCATATTTCAACACGACAATGCTGGTTCACACATGGCACGTGTCTCAGCGAACTGTCTGCGTGATGATGGCGTACTTCCGTGGCCAGCATGATTCCTAGAACTGTCCTCGATAGAAAATGTGTGGGACCAGCTCCGACGTCAACTAATTTTCAGTGTCAGATCCAGGATATCGATGACCAGTTACATTTGTCGGCCTATCCGGGACATCGATGACCAGTTACATTTGTCGGCCTGACTGCCACAGGAGAAAACATACAACAGCCCTGTGACACTCTTCTCGACCGAATCAGTGCATGCGTCCAGGTCAGAGGGGTACAAGGTGCAGCGTCATACTGATGAGTGGGCTCATACTGCAAAGTTCTCTGTAAATTTGACTCGATTTTGTACTCACTGTAATACCGTCGCATACTATCTCAATCCTTAAAGTTAGCTGTATTTAGTTTCTCTCCCCTTCTGTGTGCTACACGTGTTTAGGCAGGCTAAACGGATTTCATTTCTTCCAAAATGTCTCTTACTCTACTACTACACCATGTGATGAAAAGTATCCGGACATCTGGCTGAAAATAACTTAAAAGATCGTGGCGCCCTCCATCGGTAATGCGGGATTTAATATGGTGTTGGCCCACCCTTAGCCTTGATGACAGCTTATACTCTCGCAGGCAAACGTTCAGTCAGGTGCTCGAAGGTTGCTTGCGGAATGGCAACCCATTCTTCGCGGAGTGCTGCACTGAGGAGAGGTATGGATGTCGGTCGGTGAGGTCTGGCACAAAGTCGGAGTTCCAAAACGTCCCGAATGCGTTCTATAGGACTCAGGTCAGGACTCTGTGCAGGCCAGTCCATTACAGGGATGTCATTGTCGCGTAACCACTCCGCCACAGGCAGTGTATTATGAACAGATGCTCGATCGTGTTGAAAGACGCAATCGCCGTACCCGAAGTGCTCTTCAACAGTTGGAAGCAAGAAGGTGCTTAAAACATCAATGCAGGCATATGCTGTGATAGTGGGACGCAAAACAACATGGAGTGCAAGCCCCCACCGTGAAAAACACGACCACGCTATAACACCACCGCCTCCGAATTTTACTGTTAGCACTAAATACGTTGGCAGATGACGTTCACCGGGCATTCGCCATACCCACACCCTGTCATCGGATCGCCACATTGTGTACCGTGATTAGTCACTCCACACAACGTTTTTCCACTGTTCAATCGTCCAATGTTTACGCTCCTTACACAAAGCGAGAGGTCGTTTGGCATTTATCGGCGTGATGTGTAGCTTATGAGCAGCCACTCGACCATGGAATCCAAGTTTTCTCACCTCCTGCCTAACTGTCATAGAACTAACAGTGGATCCTGATGCAGTATGGAATTCCTTTGTGATGGTCTGCATAGATGTCTGGCTATTACACATTACGACCCTCTTCAAATGTCGGCGGTCTCTATCAGTCAACAGACGAGGTCGGCCTGTACGCTTTTGTGAGGTACGTGTGCCTTCATGTCTCCACTTCACTATGACATCGGATACAGTGGACCTAGGGATGTTTAGGAGTGTAGAAATCTCGCGTACAGACCTATGACACAAGGGACAGCCAATCACCTGACAACGTTCGAAGTCCGTAAGTTCCTCGGAGCGCCCCATTCAGCTCTCTCACGATTAGCCCACTGAGGTCGCTGATATGGATTACCTGGAAGTAGGTGGCAGCACAATGCACCTAATTTGAAAAACGTATGATTTTTGGCGTGTTCGGAAAACTCTTTGATCACATAGTGTATAACCTAATCACTGAAGTATTAAAAATGTGTTTAAATCCTCAGGCTTTTCATTCAGAAACTGCGACGATTTATTATGAGTCAATGCAACATTCTGTGGTAGCTTTTTGCATTACCAAACCATTATCATACGAAACTTCCTAGCAGATTAAAACTGTGTGCCCGACCGAGACTCGAACTCGGGACCTTTGCCTTTCGCGGGCAAGTGCTCTACCAACTGGGCTACCGAAGCACGACTCACGCCCGGTACTCACAGCTTTACTTCTGCCAGTATCTCGTCTCCTACCTTCCGAACTTTACAGAAGCTCTCCTGCAAACCTTGCAGAACTAGCACCCCTGAAAGAAAGGATACTGTGGAGACATGGCTTAGCCACAGCCTAGGGGATGTTTCCAGAATGAGATTTTCACTCTGCAGCGGAGTGTGCGCTGATATGAAACTTCCTGGCAGATTAAAACTGTGTGCCCGACCGAGACTCGAACTCGGGACCTTTGCCTTTCGCGGGCAAGTGCTCTACCATCTGAGCTACCGAAGCACGACTCACGCCCGGTCCTCACAGCTTTACTTCTGCCAGTATCTCGCCTCCTACCTTCCAAACTTTACAGAAGCTCTCCTGCAAACCTTGCAGAACTAGCACCCCTGAAAGAAAGGATCTGTGGAGACATGGCTTAGCCACAGCCTGGGGGATGTTTCCAGAATGAGATTTTCACTCTGCAGCGGAGTGTGCGCTGATATGAAACTTCCTGGCAGATTAAAACTGTGTGCCCGACCGAGACTCGAACTCGGGACCTTTGCCTTTCGCGGGCAAGTGCTCTACCATCTGAGCTACCGAAGCACGACTCACCCCCGGTCCTCACAGCTTTACTTCTGCCAGTATCTCGTCTCCTACCTTCCAAACTTTACAGAAGCTCTCCTGCAAACCTTGCAGAACTAGCAGCCCTGAAAGAAAGGATCTGTGGAGACATGGCTTAGCCACAGCCTGTGGGATGTTTCCAGAATGAGATTTTCACTCTGCAGCGGAGTGTGCGCTGATATCAAACTTCCTGGCAGATTAAAACTGTGTGCCCGACCGAGACTCGAACTCGGGACCTTTTCCTTTCGCGGGCAAGTGCTCTACCATCTGAGCTACCGAAGCACGACTCACGCCATGTCTCCAAAGTATCCTTTCTTTCAGGGGTGCTAGTTCTTCAAGGTTTGCAGGAGAGCTTCTGTAAAGTTTGGAAGGTAGGAGACGAGATACTGGCAGAAGTAAAGCTGTGAGGACCGGGCGTGAGTCGTGCTTCGGTAGCTCAGATGGTAGAGCACTTGCCCGCGAAAGGCAAAGGTCCCGAGTTCGAGTCTCGGTCGGGCACACAGTTTTAATCTTCCAGGAAGTTTCATATCAGCGCACACTCCGCTACAGAGTGAAAATCTTATTCTGGCATTATCATACGCTTCGGATCAGCCCTAACCGGGAACTGGAACAGTGTTATAGCAGTTTTCGGACCATTATAATGTTAACATTAAGATCATAAATTTTGACAACATAGTCCACGGATAGCAGCGACTTGATTCTATATTTAAAAATGAGCAGTCGAGATAGCAATAAGACTCGCATTTCTTTATTAACCTGTTTCGGCTTGTCTACAAGCCATCTTTAGAACTTTTTCGGTCACCTGTGGCCGATGCTGGAGGCTTCTCGGATTTTTCGTGATACCACAGTCGTACACTCAATGTGTGCGCAGTATTTAACCCGTGTCTCTACAACCATCAGTCAGTGTACGATCGTGGCATCACGAGAAATCCGAGGAGCCGCCAACACCAGCCACAGGGGGCCGAAAAAATTCTGAAGACGGCTTGTAGATAAGCCGAAACCGGTTACTAAAAATATTATTGCGATCTCGACTGTTCATTTTTAAATAAAAAAATTAGCAATAAGACGCTACCACTGTCGGCGATCTGCCCGATCCTGATAGCGCTTTCGACAAAAATATGGAAGCTTGGTGAGAAATGCTTGCTGCAACATAAATACAGGTGCTGGCCAAGCCTTCAGTTCAAGCTGTTGTATTTGACCACGAACGGCATCTGTGCGACGTCCTAGTCTACGTGTTTCAAGTGTCAGTCGCGGTCAGAACAGTGTTCTGTGTGGTTTTAAGTGCATTATGTAGGAGGAAAGTGAAGTCGAACATCGTCAAATTGTTGGTGCTCGTGTGGTGGTTACTATCGTAACCAAGGTAGCCGAAGTGTTTGCTGTTTCAAGAGGCACCGCGTCGCAAATTTATACCGCATACCGGGAAAGCGGAAAGACGTAATCCGCTAACTCATAACGCGGAGAAAAGGGTGTTTTGAGTTTTCGTGACAGACGGTCAGTGAAGAAGTTTGTGACGAAAAATAAAGAGTACGGTAGCTGTAAAAGTCACTGCAGAACTCTCAATGTCGCACTCGCAAACCCCGTGACCTTCAAAATAACATGAAGGAACTCCAGAAGCGGGAACTGCAGGACGACCCTGGAATTCCAAACCCGCTCACCAGTGATGCAACTGCCCACAACAGAAAAACGCAGTGCCCACGCCATAAAACTGCACTCTGAAGCAACGGATGAAATTCGTTTGGTGGGATCGGTCTTGGTTCACGTTGTTTCCATCTTATGGCCGATTGTACGTCACAAGAGTGAAACTTGGCAGGGGTTTGGCGATAATTTGGAGAGCCATATCCTTGTATCCCATGGGCCCCGTGTTTACGCAGCAGGACAGCATTGCTGCGAAGGGTTATGTGACCATTTTGGCTGATCAAGTACATCCCATGGTACAATGTTTATTCTCCATTGGTGATGTTCACACAATTCGCTTCGTGCAGGACTGCTTTTGCGTGCACGAGGATGAATTGTCGCATCTTCGTTGTCCACTGCATTTACTAGATCTCAGTAGTATTACGTGTTTGTGGTCTACTTTAGAGAGGACGCTGTGTGATCACTATCCACCTCTATCGCAGTTAGCTGAACGTTCCACAATTTTTCAGCAAGATTGGTATAAGATTCCCCTGAAAACCATTCATGACCTATTTTTATCCATTCCGAGACTACTGGAAGCACTTTAGATTACCAACGGGATGCCAACCCGTATTAGGCATGGTAATGCATTGCCTGTTTGGTGTTTCCTCATCCACACCCTGTAATGTTTGAAGGTTTCCTTTTCTCTGTAAACAGGCGCGAATCTATCCATTTACTGGTCTAGCAAGAGGACGTTGCTGGAGCTTCGGTCTCCAGGAGTGTATGGTTTATACTTCATGAATCTGCAAACACATTAAAGGAAAATTTAAAAAGTACATATAAAAATGATTACCTGTTGGTGCATCGTATTTTCCATTATGCATATCACTTCGTCATCCGAAAGAAATACTATACATGAATGACCTTGTGCATAGCTTTGAAAACTCCACTAGCCTCTTCATGGTCGATGCTATTGTATATTCATTGAGACACCCTGCTAAACCCGCAGGACAGGACAGGTAGTTTAAGTTGTGGAAAGGGACCAAAACAAGCGGCTGTCAGTTACACTCGAACATACAACCTTTTATTTGATCAAACATTACAAGAGCCAAGATAATTTTTAAAAAAACACAAAATTAGTTTTGGAACTTAATTAGCGGCTGAATGCGCAGTACAATCTCATGCCTTAAGGGTTCAAATGGCTCTGAGCACTATGGGACTTAACATCTGTGGTCATCAGTCCCCTAGAACTTAGAACTACTTAAACCTAACTAACCTAAGGACATCACACACATCCATGCCCGAGGCAGGATTCGAACCTGCGACCGTAGCAGCCGCGCGGTTCCGGACTGAGCGCCTAGACCCGCTAGACCACCGCGGCCGGCTATGCCTTAAGGGCAAGACCACTTTAATTTCAAAACAGCTGAAAGCCAATAACTTAAAGCTCAACGAAAGTTAGAAATTTAAAAGGCAGAGCCTTATCTTAAAACAGTTCCTTAATTAGGCTGAAGACCCGAAGAATCTGACACTTTAAGAGCAAACAACTTAAATTCAAAAGCGGCTGAAGGTCCAACACTTCAGACTCAATAACATTAATTTTAAAAATGCCAAAGGCTTTACGTAAAACAGTTCTTAAATTAGGCTGAAGGCCCAAACCATCTGACGCCTTAAGGGCAAAACAACCTTAATGTAAAATTCGGCTGGAAGCCATACAAGTACAAACAACAAGAACAAACAAGAAAAGGCAGTACACCCAAGGGCGCTCATAAGTGCCGAGGGTTGGGACGGAATTCAAACACTAACGCTCGCTTAGGTGAGACAGGCAGTCTGCCCAACCGACAGTCAACGGACCCACCGACAAGATAACCTCAACATCACCCGACCAGCACACAACAGGAAGTTCAATGGAACAACGTAGAAGGTATTGGCGCCCACAACCAATTATACATTGAGCTGTCAAACCACACACCGTGCTGGACAGCGACAACACGATGAGGAAAATACACTGCCTGAATTTATTTCAACGGCCAGGGCAGGTAACCGGAACGTTAACGGCCACAAGGCAGAAGATTCCGCTGGTGCACTTCAATTCAAATAACCAAGAACAGTTTAACTGCACCGGAGGGTGGCTAAAACTGCCACCTTGAAAACACACGTTCTTTCTCGGGGGAACATCCCAACAGCCGACAACGAACTCCAAACGACACAATGTGAACAGTCGTGACTAGCTGGTAGATTAAGTCAAAACTCAACTTTCATGTCCTGCATCGGTCAGCCATGAACCTCGTAGCAATGGGAACAGCACCGCATACTCCGTCACCGCATAGAGGCTGCCAGTGGGCCCAGCCAAACTACGTGTCGCAGAGATTTCCTCACTGCTCCACGCCAACCGACCAACTGCAGGCCCATAAATAGTGAAAGGACCAAATATAAGTCGGCCGATGAGACGACCAACCAATGAAGAGCTGCTGAGGATCGACGCTTGGTGCAGGAATTGGCAGCTGACTGTCAGTGCAAATACATTTAACATATCACACATATAAACGTGGAAAGTTCCGTTGTTTCACTGCTGTGGGTGAGATCATTGGAAACAGTGAGAGACGTACAGTGTGTGGAAGTAAATATCCAGAGCGAACTGTAGGTGACCAATAGCACAAAAGTAATCCTATTAAAAGAAAATGCCTGGGTTAGATTCAGTGTAGCGTCTCACAAAAGAGACATCAGGTGCGATTGTTACAAGAATTAGAGGTGATTCAAAGAAGAGTGAGGCATTTCGACACAGGTTCGCTAAATATGTGTGCGTGCGTTGCGAAGTTTCTCATCAAATTCCAGTCATTGGCAGACGCTACAAGTGAGGCATAGAAATGGATTCTTGCAATCATAAAGATGATTATACCAGACGTACCCTCCACAACACGCTGTAAGTGGGCTTGCGACCTTTTGGTGTAGATTTAGAATTAAATGTGTTACTATGTCCGATTTTAAGTGGCCAGGAGAGTACAAAATACACTCAAAGACCAAAAAACGACGCACCACGAAGAAGTTACCCGAATGGGACGGAAACTTGTAGATACGACGCACAGGTACAGACAAAAAAGTAATTACGATTTCAAAAAAATGGATGATTTATTGAAGAGAAAGAGTTTTCAAATTGAGCAAGTCAATAACGCGTCCTTATGCAAGCAGTTATTCAGCTTGGCATTGATTGATCGAGTTGTTCAATGTCCTCCTTAGGGATATCGTGCAAAATTCTGTCCGATTGGCGCGTCTTCAGACACGTCTTAGCTGGTCACCGGGGCTCATTTAGAAGCGGGACCCATCACTGAAAACAATTCTATTCCAGTCAATGCAATTCCAGGTCGAAAATATATCTGGAGACACCTTGGACAGTGGTGGGATACCAACCTTACTGTCGCCATCTTAATGCCCTACAACCAGGAGTGATGGTTTGGGGTGCCGTTTCTTTTCATTGCACGACCCCTTTGGTTGTCATCTTCGGCATTGCAGTACAGCGATACATAGACGATATTCTACGCCCCTTCTTGTTGACCTCCACAGTAAGCCGTCCAAAGCTTACGTTTCAGCAAAATGATGCCCTGCCGCGAGGCGAGCGTTGCTACTGCTTGTGTTCGTGGTTGCCAAACCCTTCCCAGCTGAGAATCCTTGCAATATTATGAGGTAGGGCCCTCATACCATCTCGGGATTTTGGCGATCTACCGCGCCAGTTGGACATAATTTGGTTGAATATCCCCCAAGGCGACATCAAACAATTGTATCAATCACTGCCAAGTCGAATAACTGCCTGCAAGGTCCAGAGGTGAACCGTCGCATTATTTGCTTGCTTAATTTGTCACGCTCTTTCTCTTGAATGAATCACCCAATTTCCACAAAACTGTAATCATTAGTTTGTCTGTACATATACGTCACATCTACCGATTTCCGTCCCATTCGGATTATTCCTTCGTGGTGCGTCTCTTTTTTTCCCCCTCGGATTGTTCAAAAAATGGCTCTGAGCACTATGGGACTTAACATCTGAGGTCATCAGTCCCCTAGAACTTAGAACTACTTAAACCTAACTAACCTAAGGACATCACACACATCCATGCCCGAAGGCAGGATTCGAACCTGCGACCGTAGCGGTCGCGCGGTTCCAGACTGAAGCGCCTAGAACCGCTCGGCCACCGTAGCCGGCCCTCGGGTTGTGTATTTGGGCGTCCCTCAAAACGCATAACGACACACGTACAGTTGCAAGTACGTTAAGAATATTTAACGACCTTTGGCTAGTTCAAACGTACCTCTCATCCTTTCGGCGCTTTTCTTTTCCTCGGTGTATCTACGTAATTAACCTATGTTTGAGGAAACATAAACTTAATGAGAAGCCTAAGAATCTGGTAAAGATCTGCGTACGTCCCACATAGCAACACATAAATGTGGGCCGCACTGCTCACATTCTGTTTCAGGAGTGGTGTATTTGTGGTACCTTGCGACCTATTGTCGCGCTTTTCAGTCAAATTCTTCATTTACTAGCAACCCGATCATTTGAAAGGCACTGTCCGAATATTCAGTTACGTTTTTGGTAAGCTACAGCTCCTTGTAATTCAGATTAACGATGCTGGTGATCTTTTCGACGCGGTTGGCTGCTGATTTCGGCACGCAATACACAGACGAAAGTATCAACCGTCGCCGTTCTAGTTACACAAGATCTAAAATCTCTCTCACGTAGAATGTTCACCCAAATATGTACAAGGCCATTTTTCTTGATTCCGTGATCGTCACAGCACTGTAGAATATTTCCGCGATAACAAACGACTCACGAATGTGCAATTTTCATTCCTACTGTTTTATGTACACTTTTAATGATGAAGCACTGACATGAAAAATACACAACTAACGTGAAAGTTCTACCCGTTTTTGGAAATGCTAATGTTGCCTTTCTGTTCGACACGCGTCAGGCAATTTTCGTGCCCTTCACGACAAAAGCGTTTGCACGACTGTCAGAACTATCCAGTCTTGCCAGCTCTCCAAAACTAAATAAGCTAAATTTGTGTACAAAAAGAAGATAGAAAAAAGCTGAAATAACCTGCTGTATTATGTGCACTATTATTTTAGCAATAATTATACTGAGTAACAGACTAGCATGAATTGACATTTATTTTCTTAATTTTGAATCTCTTGGACACTACAAACAGTTAACTATGAATGTATAACAATATTTGAACTACATATCCGTGATAATATGGAAACTATAGACCTGCATTTTTAAAAGTTTAAAACGAATTATATGCACCACCATACATGTCAATTTTAACATTAATTTGTATCCATGAAACCTATTTTTAGCATTGCTTCATCCAAATCATCTGTGCACTGGAGCGCGGTGTACAACATGACAAACTAATGCACCGCAAGTTCGCAGCTCCTTTCCTCATTTCTGTCGCTGGCACACTATTTAGTGCAACTGTGAAGCATACGACTTCTGATTCATCCTGCATAAATCAAAGTCTGTTGTGCTTAGAGCAGCATCCTTTATTATTGTGAAGTTGTGATGCTTTGCTGATGTCAGCTATGCTGCAACAACATTTCTTGTGTCGCTCTCAACTGTTTGTATTTCGTAATTATGTTTTCATTCTGGTGTATGTGTATTCTGATGAACCGGGAACTCACACCAATACAGCTTTAGTTTGCTTTGTTGTGCTTTTCAGTTCGTTCTAACAATAAATTTTCGTGAGATATTAAACGGCTTTTCGAAAAGTTAATTCAGTGGAAGTAATTCTGCTTTAATCAACATGGATTTAATGCTTTGCTACAGTCAAGAAAAATAAAGCCAGTAAAAAAAGCAAATGACTGTGAAAAAACTTACTTCCGGACCTCGGCTAAATCAGTCATCAGCCAGCTAAATCGTGTTCAAAAGAATCCATAGTTAGCCTAAAAAGCTAATTTGGCAACACTGAAGCTATCAAAACTATCACATCATCACAATTATCGATTCTGAGATGGGCAGCGATACTATAGTACGCTTACAAGCTATCGACTCGTAAATACTACATGCTCTGTTACCACGATATGCAACTTTCCTCACAAAATCCTCAAATCATCTTGTAGCAGTGTAGCTGTCAGTACTAACTGCCATACTTTGAGCGCGTTATTGACGTGTAATATCGGCAAGGGAGAGAAGCCACCGAAGACGCCTGCAGCGATTCGTGTGTAAAATCTTGAAATTGTGTGCGTTTACCAGTGAAGTCGAAAATGACTGCAGTGAAAGAGTCGTTCTCCTCGTCCATTAGAGTGTACTTGGCAGCTTAAGACCTTAACTGATTACCACACATAAAGCGTGCGTCAAATTGGCGAGCAGTTATCTCGCACGAACAGGTAGGAGAAATTGTGAGCCAAACAGAAATTCACAGTAAGATAACAAACGTTCGTGGCGCAGGAATTTTCTCCACCGTGCGCCCAATCTCACACATAAGCTGGGTCAACAAGTTCTCCGGTATTCAGCGCCCAGAATTCATACTATGGCCCTAGCTTTTAAGGGGGCAGACAGCAGTGACGCTCGATTTTGCAAACAATATTCAGTATTTTTTCAATAAAATAACAAACAAATTACAAAACTGAATTTAGTTCTTTATCGTAAACCCTTAAGATTGTATTGTGTAACATTTTTAAGTAAAAAGCTTGCACTTAGATGACGCTACACGACATAGACGCAAGGCCTTCGCGGAATGCGAGGACGGTATGGGGGAACTTTGAACACCACAGTTTCCAACCTAGAACAAAATTTCAAAAACTTGAAACTGATGATATTGTCTAACGTAGTACGTACAGACATCTTTAAAAAAGAGTTTCTAAAAAATGGCCGCACTCTGAAGTGAATGTCGGTGTTTTCGACAAAAATGTCGTCATAAAAACGTGCACCAAAAATCGGAGTTAAAATATATAAAAAAATCCTACGTACAACAATAGAAAAAACGCCATCTCGCAAGTTACAAAAAGGGATATTGTAATTCTGTGTACATTTCGTGTGTGATAGCTCCCGCTAACTTGAAAACGTTGTTTTGAAATAACAATCGTTTAAAGTTTCAACTTGCGTTTTTAATACTGAAACTGAAAAAATCTTTAATCGGCAGTGCCAGCACCGTACATCTGGCCTTGTATTTGACCAAATCATATCGAGCAATTAATTGCCTTCCGCTTACTAATCGAAGCCTTTTTTGCACGCCTGGGATTACTTTCCGAACTTCAATAAAAATACGTGTTTCATTTTCAAGTACTCACGTTTGACTTTGTGTAAAAGCCAGCGAAGCGTAACAAGCACGTGCCTTCACACTGTTTGTAACACATCTATGATGTAACGAAATCTTTTAATTGATACTAATGCCCCATGTGACAATACCCGAAACTAACAGGACCACTACTCCGTCGGCAACTATTACAGTATTACATCGATTGCTTTCACGCTATGGATGCCAGACCCCATACAGTAAATCGCGGTTTTAACGTACACTCATGCTCATAAATTAAGGATAAATCTGATACACGGTGAAACAACGCTCTGGTGGGGGGTTTGCTGGTTTAAATCATTTCGGGGTTTGACCATGCGGTGCATTTGACTTGCGGTCGTCGCACGGTGGCGCTGGCAGCAGTCCACATACGCAGAGGTGTGTTGGTGCAGGTCAGAGTACGGCGCAGCAAGTAAGTGTGCGGACGTTTTTTAGACGTGCTAATGGTGATTGTGTGTTGAAAATGGTTCAAAGAACATATATTGATGATGTTATGAGGGGTAGAATACTAGGGCAACTGGAGGCTGGTCAAAAACAGCAGGTCGTAGCACGATCCCCTCCGTGTGTCACAAAGTGTGATCTCACGATTATGGCAACGATTCCAACAGACAGGAAACGTGTCCAGACGCCACAGTACGGGACGTCCACAGCGTAAAAAACAACAAGAAGACGGATATCTCACCATCAGTGCCTGCAGACGGCCACAGAGAACTGCAGGTTGCCTTGCTCGGTACCTTACCGCAGCCTCCAGACACACAGTCTACAGACGACTGAGCAGACATGGTTTCCAGAATGAGATTTTCACTCTGCAGCGGAGTGTGCGCTGATATGAAACTTCCTGGCAGATTAAAACTGTGTGCCCGACCGAGACTCGAACTCGGGACCTTTGCCTTTCGCGGGCAAGTGCTCTACCATCTGAGCTACCGAAGCACGACTCACGCTCGGTACTCACAACTTTACTTCTGCCAGTATCTCGTCTCCTACCTTCCAAACTTTACAGAAGCTCTCCTGCGAACCTTGCAGAACTAGCACTCCTGAAAGAAAGGATACTGCGGAGACATGGCTTAGCCACAGCCTGGAGGAGGTTTCCAGAATGGGATTTTCACTCTGCAGCGGAGTGTGGGGGCGTGAGTCGTGCTTCGGTAGCTCAGATGGTAGAGCACTTGCCCGCGAAAGGCAAAGGTCCCGAGTTCGAGTCTCGGTCGGGCACACAGTTTTAATCTGCCAGGAAGTTTCAGACATGGTTTAGTCGCCCGGAGACCTGAAAGGTGCGTTCCACTGACCGCTGGTCACAGGAGAGACCGTAAAGCCTGGTGTTAAGAACACAGTATACGGTCATTGGAACAGTGGTCCCAGGTTTTGTTCACGGACGAGTCCAGGTATAGGTTGAACAGTGATTGTCGTCGGGTGTTTATCTGGATTGAACCAGGAACCATATACCATCCCCTTAATGTCCTTGAAAGGGACCTGTATGGAGGTCGTGGTTTGATGGTGTGGGGTGGGATTATGATTGGTGCACGTACACCCCTGCATATCTTTGACAGAGGAACTGTAACAGGTCAGGTGCATAGGGACACGTCATTTTGCACCAGTATGTCCGCCTTTTCAGGGGTGCAGTGGGTCCCACCTTCCTCCTGATGGATGATAACGCACGGCCCCACCGAGCTGCCATCGTGGAGGAGAACCTTGAACAGAAGATATCAGGCGAAAGGAGTGGCCTGACTGTTCTCCAGACCTAAACCCCATCGAGCACGTCTGGGATGCTCTCGGTCGACCTATCGCTGCACGTCTTCAAACTCCTACCACACTTCAGGAGCTCCGATAGGCACTGGTGCAAGAATGGGACGCTATACGCCAGCAGCTACTCGACCACCTGATCCAGAGTATGCCAACCCGTTGTGCGGCCTGTGTACGTTCGCATGGTGATCATATCCTATATTGAGGTCGGGGTACATGCGCAGGAAAAAGTGGCATTTTGTAGCACATGTGTTTCAGGACGGTTTTCTCAACTTGTAACCAATACCGCGGACTTACAGATCTGTGTCGTGTGTGTTCCCTATGTGCCTATGCTATTAGCGCCAGTTTTGTGTAGTGTCACGTTGTGAGGCACCACATTCTGCAGTTATCCTTAATTTATGAGCATGACTGTTTGTTAACATCTATGGCACACTTTATATGATAGAATTGTTACGCCCCAGGATAGTATCCCCGGCGGACATTAAATATTCGTCCAAGTTCTGCTTTAACTGCTCCCGGAAGCCGAAGCCCCTGTGTCAATGATTGCCAGCTATTAGAAAATGCTGAGCGAGCGGTAGCAAACACGGAAACTATCGTAACACGGGGGAACGACCGAACGCCCAATTCCTACGTATCAGTATAAAAGTTTGTTAGGAAATTGCGAGACAGGCAACAAGTAAAACGAGCAAATACGGAAGACATAGAATGACAAGAGCAGCTAGGACAACTGATAGGGAAGTTGCCGCACTACAGGATTGGCCAATGGGTATTGGTAACGAACCCATATGCACAAAAGGCAAAATAAAGAAATTCATGACCCAATCCTATGGACCATACCAAGGAATGGACCATACCAAGTAGTGGAAATGACGTCACTTATCAATGTTACAGTACGGGTGCCAACGGTGACTTCAATTATTCATATGGGACGTATTAAGCTTTTTAAGGGAGCTGTCGATACATTGCCACAGATACCAGCAACATCTGAAGCACAGAATGCGAAGTCTTGTGTAACAAAGAAGAGACAAATGCCTGATGACCAGAGTACGTCTAAAATGCCTTACGCCCTTATGCCATGTCGATAGATAAGTTCTGAGTTGCCGTTTGCCTACACTGCACTTCGTTTGTTCTTGTGTAGATTATTATGAAATCGTCCAGTTTTATTTTCTTCTATTTATAGTATTTACGAAGTGGTTTTTTTTTAATTTTTCATTATCGAGGAGTCGATACGATGCTGTTTTTGTATGCGGGGGTATAGTTTTTCCAGGTAATCTCGCCTTCTGAAGTGAGAAGGAGTTAGTGATAAAGGTTCCTTTTTGTCAGATCGCATACAGAAATGGGTATAGGTGCGGACCAAAGATATATTAATAATTTCAGAATAAAGAGATGACTAGCTCTAATGTCGCTGGAAAACATAGGTATAGTCCACAGGGAAAGTGTTACCATCTGCCCAAGTAGGATGATACAGACTGCAGTACAGGCATGCGAGGTCCCATTATTTCTGGGAAGAACTGAAGCAAGTGAAAGTCAAAGGGAAGTTTTAACGTCGTATACACATTTCGGTAGAGTAGGCATAAACTAAGTCTATTCAGTTTTTTCACCAGAATTAGTCACATTAAATTGTTAGGAACACGGGAAACCAATAGGTATGAATAGAACAGAATTACGGGATAGCGGTATAGTAACAAAAGGTACGACTTGCGACTTCGCAGATGCGACGTTTCGCCTACCATCTAGGAACAATGGTACGACCACACTTACGCGGGACCAAACTATAACAGACTAGCCTAAGAGGCCGCTAGAGGTGCTGTCTACCAAAAATTTAACCTTCCTAAATAATATCCTGAAACCAGACTTTCTAGGCCCACGAGACGAACTAGTAGAAATGCAGAAAGGGAGAATTACAGTGAACAAATGTTTCAGCACATACAGGAGTACCGCGATAGACAACATTATAGTATCACAACGATAAGCATGACATCTAACAGCGTTGCAGTGGTTCTGATTGCGATTTCTGTAATCTGCTTCTGTTTTAAACTAAAGTCAGTAAGCTGTTCAGATTTATCAGTACATCAGATACTTGTTGTAAAAAAATTTCAGCCACAGTAAGGGAATTACGTGTAAACTAATAGATGAACCTATAAGTACATAAATTATTGTGTTAGTATGTGCGAAATGACTTCTACAAAGACCTGCGTTATCGCTTCGACATATCAACCGTTGAAAATCACATAAATTAGCTGTATGGTAGTGAAAGAATAACTAAAGATGTATAATGTGTAACTATTAGTGTGAAGTATGTAGGATGAGTTCATTAAAGGTACTTCAAATTGAAAAATTCGAGACAAATTTTCTGAAAGAAAGGGGAGAGGTTTCACCCCAGGATAACATCCCTGGTGAACATTAAAAATCAGTCCAACAAGCTTTACCTCGCAATTCCTGAAAGCCGAACAGCCTGTGTCAATGACCAGTAGACTGCCAGCTAGGGGGAAACGCTGAGCTAGTTGTGGCAAATATAGAAGACACAGGGGAACGACTAAACGCCCAAGTCTGCAAGCAAAGAATAATGACATTATGAAAGCTGAGAGATACCGTCATACTAGTGACAAAGCAGAGTTTCGTAAGAAGGACTAGTTGCAACCCAGCTTTAAGTATTCAGGTGTCGAGTCAGCAGAAAAGAGCCCCTGAAAAGTGAAGTCAAAAATCACTAGGAGAGTTGACAGCGAAGGAAAACCAGGACACATGATGTCATAGCCATCGCCCTCGCCACGGAGTGCATGGGGAGTGCCAACCTAAATAACTCACCCTTCATAACAAACTGCTGATAGCGGAGTTTCGATTGCTGACTGCCCAGCCGTTGTGTCAGTTAGAACCGTCTAGTGAGTGAGTAGGCTAAGGAGATCGACCCTCAGTAGGTCTAGCTGTCTTCGATTGTCTGTGGAACCACGAATCTGGCGGGGAAGATGTTGCTGCTGGCAGTTGCACTGCCAACTGAGGCCACATGATGGGGCACAGAGACCGATATCACCCTGTAGGTCTGCTGTAGGCTTGACCTGCATGACCTGGACACTGTCCATCATCTGCCTTCGAGTGGCTGAGCACTGCGACTGCTCATCCCCTTTCTGTGTCAGATATCGATGCTGCTGGCTCCTGTTCCCTAAATGGAGGCTGAGAGACGACCTCTGTAGGCCAGCGAGTACTTCAGGTGGACCTGGGGCGAGACTCCTGAATGCAAATCTTCGACGTCCATGAGAGCACATTGTTGATCGATACACAGAACTACACGCGGGCGGATTCCGTAGTCAATGGCCGCCGTAACGTAGCAACCGCGAACCAATGCTTCACTGTGCTGGTGATGCTGCAGGCCAATCGCAAGCCGGCTGTCTGCCACTGATAAGGCTCTGCCTAATGGGCTAGGTTGTGGTGTGATGCTTCGGTAGACAGTCCTGTATTACTGCCTAATAAATGGGTTATTGTCAATGTTTTCTTGGTGCTCTCGAGCATAAACAGGATCTCGCTACCGCATACTGCTTGGCTCTCTCCTGATAGCTGTAGGGGCCTGGGACCAGGCCAGTACAGAATCTTAAAAATAGGCTCTCTAAGGAACATTTTAAAGCAATAAAAACTTGGGTATAAAAAAAGTTTCTACCTGGTCTACACTCTTAATGCTTTAGTCAATTACCGAACACTTTATACTTGACATCACACAGACTACAATCTAATATTTCTCTATAAAGTCGCAAACCTCTGAGACGAACTGAAACTACGCCCCAAATAGATTTCAAACCTGGATATCCGCCATCAGATGGTAGTTCTACATCGTCTTCACAAAGGAATGTAACCACTACTGAATTGCCACAACACTCCAAAAATAACATAAGCCAACGATGAAAAAGAATTTTACATGAAAGTTGCTTGCTCTTGTGGTTTCTAGTGTGCTGAATCGTAATATGCTAACAAAAGATATGATCCTCCGCCATACTTCACAATTAATAATCAGTATTTTAAAACAATGCGTTTTACAATGATTTTCTAATCTGTTTCAAATACTGTTATAGTTAATAATAATACACAGTTGAAATATATGTTTTTGTCTCTACGTGTCAAATTGCGGCCAATGAAATAGTTTGTGAAAGTCGTGCTCAGAGATAGGAATATTTTATCTCTGCCATAAGTTTCCTCATCTTCCTTTGAACTTTATATTCGAAAAATAATAATCTATTCCAAATTTGAATTACAAATGACTGTAAATCAGATGCAAGCTTGAGTATAATTCGAGCAGGTTATTACTAAATTCCTAGGCAACGTAAAGAACCCATTTTATATTTATGTTGTAGCCAATGAGAACTTAAACTGTTTGAGGCGCCTAAAGATTCACTTTTTGAACAGCCACTCTGAGTTTTCTCTTTGAAGTTAGGTGAAAAATAAGTAAAGCAGAAGAAGAAACTAGCAAGGATATCAAGAAACTTCAGGAAAAACCGCAAAAGCTTTCTGTAGAAAATCGACAAGAGATTAGAAATGACTTACAATCAGTTGTTACGAGTTTAGAGGCCAGGCTACGCAGTCTTGAAACTGAACAAAATAATTTAAGAACTTCACAACAGAACGACAAACAAGAGCTACTTGCAAAAATAAATACCACTGTGCCGAGCACAGTGATCTCGAAATTCACATAACGTCAAGACTACCTTAATATCACAGCTGAAACAATTAGGCATACGCATTAAAACTGAGCTCTGACGAACAAAAACAACAACTTCAAAGAATGTCGAAGATCTGATAACAAAGATGGCAAACTTGACTACAAATACTGACAGTGATTCTCATGGTACACATCCTGTACCATTCTCTGACACAACGGAATATCAGACACTTAATAATTTTAAAGAAGGTCAGAATAAAGTGAATCTACAACAGAGAAATGACATAAACAACATGCGAGATCAGCTGACACGTATCGATCGAAAACTAAGTAGTAATGACGATACCAACGACTTCACCAGCGTTCACACTCACACCCAAGATCGGAAACTTGTGACTTTCCGGGGGAAGAACACTTTTTACACCAAGACATGACAGTGAGCCGCTCGTCAGGCGCAACAGAGAACATTCCGTCTCTCATCGAAACGACGATTTCGATTACAAGCACTTTCTCACTGTTCGCAGATACAAAATTTTTCGAAGCTTTGGCAACGACATTCATCCCCAAGCCTCGTTGGATCAATTTTTATTTTCATTATCACCAAACTGGCCTTTAGGGCACAAACTGGAATTCATGTGTGCATATCTCGAAAGTGAGCCAGCCGTTCTATAATCAGAGATCGTCAAAGTGAAGTTGATTTTTACCCATGGAGGTAAAAAAGAAAGAAGTTGCCATAACGTCACAAACTTGAAGTCGACGTCCGCCATCTTGAGTAGCCCAAAACATTAGGTTCACGGCATTCATACGTCGATGATTCACTGCTGTGATACTGCCTCGTGACGTCACTCTGACGTGTCCAGTTTCGACCGTGTTGGGTGCTTTGATTGAGTGGAGACGTAGTTGTTTCATTTAAAATGCCATCTTGCATTCTTTACGGATGTACTAATTAATCCGATCGTAGTCCAAAGTTTAAAGGACTCAAATTTCATTCATAAATAGGGCCGTTCAAGCAATATTTTCTTTTGTGTAGATGAATTATGGTTTCACTGGTTACTTTTATTGCAGTGGTTTTATTTCTGTCATTTGATTTTAGATTTGCCAAATATTACTCAGCATCCGTTCTTTCTCTTCTTTCCTGTGTGTTTTCATTGCCTTCTAAATCGCAAACGCTCCAGTATCCTAGCCACACTGTATCGACGGACTTGTCCCCGCACAACACTCGGCTACGTAATCGCGCTTATTGTTGGGGCAAGCATTTCATGCCCTAAATTCCTCTCGCCGATAGTTACTCATTGTTCACATTTCTTCCCATTTAAAAAAAGGTTCTGGTTAGAATAGCCGGAGACAGCGGTCATGTGTGGTGAGTTTTGTGTGTATGATTGTATGAATGTGTATGTGTGTTTTGCTTTCTTTCTGAAGAAGGCTTTGGCTGCAAATATGTGAACACACTTTTCGTCGTACCTACCTGCTGCTCGGCATGCGAGTAGCAATCTATCCGTTTCCCAGTATAGTTATTCCCTCATGAAGTTGTAAATAATCCACAGCACTTCAACAGGAACAATGTTGTACACAATTACAATACCAAAAGAAAAAAATGACATTCATTACACCATATTAAGGTTGTCTCTAGCACAGACAGGGTTTCACAATGTTGCAATCAAAAGTTTTGAACACTTCCCCATTGATATAAAATGCCCAACAGACAATAAAATAAAATTTGAAATTAAACTGAAAACGTTTCTCTTTGACACTCCTATTCCGCAGGAGATTATCTATTACTGTAATGTGTAAATGGTGATGGGTAGGAATTACTGACTAACATTGGTCTGTCAATAATTAAAAAAAGAAGAAAACTAATAAATGATCAGCATGGATTCATATTTACAAAAAAATTAAAGTCGATATATAATGTGTAATTCCTGAATCACATTTATAGCGGCCGGCCGAAGTGGCCGTGCGGTTAAAGGCGCTGCAGTCTGGAACCGCAAGACCGCTACGGTCGCAGGTTCGAATCCTGCCTCGGGCATGGATGTTTGTGATGTCCTTCGGTTAGTTAGGTTTAACTAGTTCTACGTTCTAGGGGACTAATGACCTCAGCAGTTGAGTCCCATAGTGCTCAGAGCCATTTTTCACATTTATAGCATTTCACAGTGCTGAAAGATGTTTACAAAATTATCTATCTTTTTTTACCCTGTAAATTGCTCTTACTGGCCACACACTGAATGAAGAATCGTAGGTAAGATTTCAGAAGGAAAAGATGTGTAAAACAACAGTAAGACTAATGCACTGACAGTCTAATAAAACAAGATCTCTATTCAGGGTGCAGTTATACCTCTATGCGGTTCTGTTTCTTCGACATTTCAATAACCGCTCACTTTGTTGATATTCACAAGATACGATAGCATGCCTTGCTTCTTTCCTCACAGCACATTGTTATGAACTAACAAAGAACACGTAGGTAATTTTTTTTGCAAATGTGAACATTAGAAATACTGTGCCTCCTAGTTTGAAAGCTGAAAATGGACTGACAAGAAGTAGTACCAGTAAGCAAACAAGCATTGGTTTCGGAATTCCAGCTTCATTTGATATCCATACAGATATAGTAAAAGTGGAATAAAATGTATTACGAAAGCGTCTTTTTCACATCATATCCTTGTCTTCTTAGTTATTCGAAAAACATCAACAAAAACAAGTTACATTTCGAGGCCAAATGTGTCGTGTTACTAGAGCAAATATGCATCCAAGAACAGAAAAACGTTCGAATTGCCATCCTTACACTATGTTATTCATGTAAGCACTGTAATTTTTAGTATTTAAAATACTTTTTGCTAGCACACGACAGAAATAATGAACAGGAAGCTACCGTAAACAGTAGTCTACTCATGTTTTGGGCTACTTAAAATGGCGACAGGCCCCGCCCACCCTGGTTTCAAACTAACGTACAACTTAAGTGTGTTGTGCCACCTTCCTTCCTTTTTTTTTACCTCCACGTTTTTACCACGTTTCTTGACCGCTTATTGGTCGCAAGCTACTCAGGATCGGGTAAAGAATAGTATCATAACGATGAAACATTTTGATCAGTCCGAGTTTTCTAACCCAGAGTCAGATATTTTGAAGAGATATTACGTAGGAACCATTATCTCGCAAACCCGTACAGTCAATCTGAATTGATACGTATTTGCTTAGAAAAATTGAACTCACATTTGCGTCTCCTGATATTGACAGGAAGATGCAAGAACGCCCTAGATGCTTTCCAGGGTTTGCTACAAGAACTGGAACTCGACTACGATAACCATATTATTATGAAATATGGCAACAAACATTTGAATCCCGACTTTCATTTCCACCGTACGATCATAGAAATGACGGACGCTCTCGTAAAACTCATTATCATACAGACGTAAAAAGGATTATTCGTATGATACACACGGGGAAAACCAAAACAATCATTATCACGGTAATCGAATGAACAGGCGTTATGAAAACGCGCACAGACACTCACAATTATCAGAACAACTATAGGTTCAACTCCTATTCTTACGGATACAGTTCTGGTATATCAAGCCCACAGAATTCATGGCAAAATAGGAACTATATACGCCTTAATCAAAACGGAGATCATTATCAAAACAATAACATGCCACAACACAGTCAACTTTGGCAAGTAGATCTCAAGCCCGCCGCGACACGTTGTGTTAGATCAAGTGAGAACGCCTATCCCGGCCAACAATCAGCGGCCTGGAAATGACATACAGCAATGACTCACAACGCCGGCAGCTGATGATGTTATAGACGGGACTGAAAAATTCGCTGCCAATACAGTAAATATCGTCCGTCTTGAAGACCATAGAGATATTTTATTACAGGAATCAGATAACACGGAATGCTATTGCACATCATGGAAAGGAAAAATATGTAGTGTATTCAGATGTTTTTCTTTCAAGAAAACGATTTAAAAGTCAGTATTACACTGCTTTTTAACATTATCCGATCTGAAAAATTTTATGGCTACTTACAAGTTGCCATTCATCTTCCAAAATATTAAAAATATGTCATACCCCAAGGTATACCCGCCCCCCCCCCTTCTGTAAACAATTGTATGAGCGCCCCTGTTGCACATCCTATAATACATGTTTCTTTAGGTGACAGCACTTTGTCTGCTGTTCTTGACTCAGGTAGCCCCATATCTGTTATTAGTGAAATTGCAGTCAACATATGTACAGTGATGACAGACTGTCCTACATTACCTTTACGTAAAATATCACGAAGTAGGTGAGCTTAAGGAATTCTGCTACCTAGGCAGCAAAATAACCAGTGAGCGACTGAGCAACGAGGACGTCAAAAGCACACCAGCACTAGCAAAAAGTGCATTCCCGGACAAGAGAAGTCTACTAGCATCAAACATAAGCTTTAATTTGAGGAAGAAATTTCTGAGAGTGTACGTTTGGAGTACAGAATTGTATGGTAGCGAAACATGGACTGTGGGAAAACTGGAACAGAAGAGAACGGAAGCATTTGAGATGTGGTGCTCCAGCCATATGTTGAATATTATGTGGACTGATATGGTAAGGAATGAGGAGGTTATGCGCAGAATCGGAGAGGAAAGGAATGTATGGAAAACACTGGCAAGAGGAAGAGACATCAAGTACTAGAGTGAGCTGTAGAGTGTAAAAACTGTAGAGGAAGACAGAGATTGGAGTACATCCAGCAAATAATTGAGGACTTAGGTCGCGAGCGCTACTCTGGGATTAAGAGGTCGGCACAGGAGAGAAATTCGCAGCGGACCACATCAAACCAGTCAGAAGATTGATGACAAAAAAAAAAAAAAAGAAAAAAATGCTGCATCTGTCCTTGCGACGACGATTTCCTTTTCGATTTCTCCGTATATTTTTCTTTAGCCAGTTCGATTAAGTCTCCGTGCACTATCTATTGAAATCTGGTTGTATAGCATATATTTTCCTTCCTGTTCATTTTTGTATTTCCATCTTTCGTCGATCAGGGAAAGTATTTCATCTTTACGTTCCTTATACCTAAATTTGTCTGTCTAACTTCTGTGACTGCTCTTTTTAGGGACATCAGTTCCTCTTCAACTGCACTTCCTACTATTGCTCCCACTATCGCGGTATCTACAGACTTCAAACGCACATCAGCGTTCCTCTGCAACTCGGTACTCACCTCTTTTTTGCTCATTGATTCCTCTTGACGATTCTCTTCAATTTCAACCTATTCATCAACACTAAATCGTGGTCTGAGTCTGTAGCTGCTCCTGACCATATCTTACCGCCCAGCATCTATTTTCAGAATCTCTGTTTCACCATTATGTATTTCGAGTGGTATCTTCTCATTGGCTGTTGAGACTACAGAGACAGCATTCATTGTCAACTGGAAGCGGTCTTTATCCAGTACAGATCTGGTCGGTTGACCTTTCCCTAATCCGTCTAAAGCGGCTTTGCTAGTGGATTTCCCATGTCTTGTTGGAAACGAGTCCAGACAGGAACTATAGTTTTCCTGAATAATGACATCGATTCCGCCACCGAAGGTATCGACGTTATCGGTAAAAGAGGTTGCGGGGCACGGTAGCTCAAGGTAAACAACCCATCTGGTTCCTCCACCTACAGGCCAGAATCTCTTTACCTTAGTAAATCGTACGTATGTAAGTACGAGGTCATGCTGAAAATTAACGACTCCTAATGTTTTATTTGAAAACTCTTTTAGCTTTTTAAACGTTATTAGCATTCTACTTCTTTATTCTCCACATCTACACATTTATTTCCCGACATAGCCACCATAGCGACGAACAAATTTCTCCCAACGAGAGACCAGTTTGTTGATACCGTCACTGTACAATATTTAAGTGAAGTCCTCGAATGTTTTCTTTAAGTTTTGTAAACAGATGAAAAGCAGATGGTGCCAGATATGGGGGTTTATCGATGACAGTAGCCTAACGCATCGGACTGTTGCAGATGGCACAGCGCTCTTGTATGGTCTGGCATTGTCATGCCGAAAGAGAGGGTCCTCCATGTTCGAAACACGATTCACGTAACGACATAGTTACTTCACACAATCATGTTACTCTCTACAAGTCGGGGATTTGTAGCGGCAGAGGGCTCCCAGTATGTAGACATGGACAACAATGATATGGAATGTTAAAAACTTTTGTTTTATTTAAAAGCTTTAATAGTTCTCACATAAAAATTCGGATGCATTACGTCTCAGCACGCTCTCGTATGTTCTACTTAGACCGTACTTGGGACACATACACTACTGGCCATTAAAATTGCTACACCAAGAAGAAATGCAGATGATTAACGGGTATTCATTGGACAAATATATTATACTAGAACTCACATGTGATTACATTTTCACGCAATTTGGGTGCATAGATGCTGACAAAAAATAGTTCAAATGGCTCTGAGCACTATGGGACTTAGGCCGGCTGCGGTGGTCTAGCGGTTCTGGCGCTGCAGTCCGGAACCGCGGGACTGCTACGGTCGCAGGTTCGAATCCTGCCTCGGGCATGGGTGTGTGTGATGTCTTTAGGTTAGTTAGGTTTAAGTAGTTCTAAGTTCTAGGGGACTTATGACCTAAGATGTTGAGTCCCATAGTGCTCAGAGCCCTTTTGAACTATGGGACTTAACAGCTGTGGTTATCAGTCCCCTAACTAACCTAAGGACATCACACACAGCCATGCCCGAGGCACGATTCGAACCTGCGACCGTAGCAGTCGCACGGTTCCTGACTGCGCGCCTAGAACCGCGAGACCACCGCGGCCGGCAAGATGCTGACAAATCAGTACCCATAACAACCACCTCTGGCCGTAATAACGCCTTAATATGCCTGGGCATTGAGTCAAACAGAGCTTGGATGGCGTGTACAGGTACAGCTGCCCAGTCAGCTTCAACACAATACCACAGTTCATCAAGAGTAGTGACTGGCATATTGTGACGAGCCAGTTGCTCGGCCACCATTGACCAGACGTTTTCAATTGGTGAGAGATCTGGAGAATGTGCTGGCCAGGGCAGCAGTCGAACATTTTCTGTATCCAGAAAGGCCCGTATAGGACCTGCAACATACGGTCGTGCATTATCCTGCTGAAATGTAGGGTTTCGCAGGGATCGAATGAAGGATAGAGCCACGAGTCGTAACACATCTGAAATGTAACGTCCACTGTTCAAAGTGCCATCAATGCGAACAAGAGGTGACCGAGTCGTGTAACCAATGGCACCCCATACCATCACGCCGGGTAATATGCCAGTATGCCGATGACGAATACACACTTCCAATGTGCGTTCACCGCGATCTCGCCAAACACGGATGCGACCATCATGATGCTGTGAACAGAACCTGGATTCATCCGAAAAAATGACGTTTTGCCATTCGTGCACCCAGGTTCGTCGTTGAGTACACCTCCCCAGGCGCTCCTGTTTGTGATGCAGTGTAAAGGGAAACCGCACCCATAGTCTCCGAGCTGATATTTCATGCTGCTGCAAACGAACTGTTCGTGCAGACGGTTGTTGTCTCGCAAACGTCCCCATCTGTTGACTCAGGGATCTAGACGTGGCTGCGCGATCCGTTACAGCCGTGCGGATAAGATGCCTGTCATCTCGACTGCTAGTGACACGAGGCCGTTGGGATCCAGCACGGCGTTGCGTATTACCCTCCTTAACCCACCGATTCCATATTCTGCTAACATGAGTCATCACAACAACGTTTCACCAGGCAACGCCGGTCAACTGGTGTTTGTGTATGAGAAGTCGGTTGGAAACTTTCCTCATGTCAGCACGTTGTAGGTGTCGCCACCGGCGCCAACCTTGTGTGAATGCTCTGAAAAGCTAATCATTTGCATATCACAGCATCTTCTTCCTGTCGGTTAAATTTCGCTTCTGTAGCACGTCATCTTCGTGGTGTAGCAATTTTAATGGCCAGTGGTGTATTACTTGCGATCTCGAAAGAAAGACACCTCTCAACGGTGTGATGATGAGGGAGAAGTATGAGAACCCTTAGGGACTTCCAACAAATTTCACACATAATTGCAAGCGTTTGTGAAACTTTTTCTCGCTGACACCCGCACAAAATAATGAAAGGGTAAAAGTTTATCGTTCACTACATTTTCGCTGGTCATGCATTAAAACTGCCGCATCAGGCACGACGTTTTTATTTCTTACTTCTTTACTACCAACTATAGTCGCAAAACAGTTTGCAGACGGTGTACCACACAATGCAACTGCACAATTACGTCATTGTTCGACTCATAGTTCAGGAGATGTGGTGTCATAAACATTGAGATGTTTGCTTAAAATGGAGCGCAAAGTACCAAGAGTCAATGAGAACCAAGAGTAAATGAGAACATTTAGCGGCATCCAACAAACTGTAAATATAATTTCGAAGCCGGCCGGAGTGGCCGTGCGGTTCTAGACGCTACAGTCTAGAGCCGAGCGATCGCTACGGTCGCAGGTTCGAATCCTGCCTCGGGCATGGATGTGTGTGATGTCCTTAGGTTAGTTAGGTTTAATTAGTTCTAAGTTCTAGGCGACTGATGACCTCATAAGTTAAGTCGCATAGTGCTCAGAGACATCTATAATTTCGAAACTTTCTGAACTATTTCACTCTTGCGTGCTTAACGTCAAATATTTAACACATTAACTCATTTGCAAAGTAATCACAAGTATGAAGCTTTTTTTTAAAGGTAAATCCCGAGTCTTTAAAGAATTAGGTGTTTACTGGTTACTACTATCTGGAAAGAAGCACTAGGGGATTAAGAACAACCTACACCCCATAGCGGTGGGAATGAAAACGGTGTGCATTGAAATAAAACTCAGCAACACTTGGAGGAATTTAAACCACATTTGATAGCTACAAGACTTGTATAAAAATACTACGGGAGTAATATTCCCCACTACCACCAAGATGTGTGGGGATATGGATAAGAAGGGGTGATATACAAAGGGTGAAAAATGACCTGTGGGTATTTATTTCGTGTATTTACTTGAATTGAAATACTTTTAAAAGCTGCGAAAATATTTTGTCAATGTGTTATGGGGAGAAAAGATCAAGCCACACACCTGATACCACAGATATGTTTAACGTCTTCTCTGGAGTTGTATGGTGTAAAACAGCGGATAATATGACGTGTAAGTGAGCAACGCATGTGACATATGCATGTGTTTAACATTTCCTCCTAAACCTCTGGATCGATTTCAAACAAGATTGGTGCACATATTATTCACTATATGGAAAGAAACACTGTGTGGGTAAAAATCACCAACCCGCTATAGGGTTGGAGGTAACGGAGGTAACAGATGTCGAACAGAGGGAGAAGGAGGCTGAGGAGATAGACAGGTTGGAGATCTGCAGAGAGAGGGGGAGGACGATATAAATGGAGAGAGAAATGAGGAGGAGATTGAATAATAGAAAATTGGAATAAATAAGTTTTTACACGACACTAGCTTTCCCATAGTGCCCTTATAGGCAGCAGTCGGTAGCTCCAGTGGCACATTGTTCACTGAACGAAGACTGTTGACATCCTTGTGAGACGAAACTGGAACCTGGCTGCTGTCTACTGGATTGCTATATTGACAATTAATTTCTGTGCTGATAACGACTTTGTGAGGCTTTACGGACTTTATGCTATTATTCTTCTATCATCGTTTTGTTTGCTCACACCGAACCAACTCGTTTCGGTGCTGTGAACTTTAACTTTGTTTGTGAATGAATAAAAATTGTGCATATTAATACACAGGAAGCAAACAAGCGAGTGCAAAAAGAGATAATGGCCTCATTATAAAAATTTCATGAGTTTTGTGGAGTTCGCAAAAAAAACTAGGATGCAGGTAGTAGTGTAGATCTTGTTACCCTCTTAGAAAAACTGAAGTTTTGTAGAACTGATAGCTTCAACGCACAACTGGTTTGTATCATACATAACTAGCAGAATGCAAAAGGTTGTGCTGGATAATTCAAACATGCCGGTATGGTGAAAAATTTTAGTGACGGGAGAAATCACAAAGGGAGTCTCACAGGATTCGAGTTTGGGTCCACTTACATTCATTATATATGAGGATGACCGTCCACTTAACATTCAGCAAGCAGAATTGGTCGTTCTTGCAGATGACAGTAGTGTTATAACAAACATCATTAGAGAGAAAGCAACGGAAGAGATGGTACAGAAAATGGATTCCCCCTAAATTTTCAAAAAAAAAACTTACTATATTGAGTTCTGTACGCCAAATTGTCATACAAACAACTGATGTAGCACATGATCAGGAGACCATAAGTAGGATAGAATGCTCCAAATTTTTCGGTGTACGTACTGACGAAAACTTGAACTGAAAGAAGTATATTACTGAGCTTCTCAAACAATTAAGTTCAGTTACTTTTGCTCTTCGTATAATTACTTATCTTGGAAACAAACGAATCAACTTCCTGAAATATTTTGCGTATTTCCACTCGATAATATCTTATGGAATAATTTTCTGGGTAACTAGTCACTTAGACAAAAGGCATCGAATCCAAAAAAGTGAATACTAAGAATAATAAGTCGTGTTCATCCACATATGACATGTCGGTACCTCTGCAAGGAGCTAATGAAATTCGTCATAAGTAATCTATCACAATTTGAGAAGAACAGTGATAGCCATACCTATATACTAGAGGGAAAAATAACGTTTATTACCCATTATTAAAGCTGTCGGTGGCTCCGAAAGAAGACCAATTTGCAGCAACAAAAATGTTTGATCATTTTCGAATAATGTTTTGTTTTGTTTTTGTCACAAAACAATTGTCCTATGAAACTTCCTGGCACATTAAAACTGTGTGCCGGACCGAGATTCGAACTCGGGACCTTTGCCTTTCGCGGGCAAGTGTTCTACCAACTGAGCACACAGGTTTAATCTGCCAGGACGTTTCTTATCAGCGCACACTCCGCTGTAGAGTGAAACTTTCATTCTAGAAACATCCCCCAGGCTGTGGCTAAGCCATGTACCCACAATATCCTTTCTTTCAGGAGTGCTAGTTCTGCAAGGTTCGCAGAAGAGCTTCTGTAAAGTTTGGAAGGTAGGAGACGAGGTACTGGCAGAAGTAAAGCTGTGAGGACGGGGCGTGAGTCGTGCTTGGGTAGCTCAGTTGGTACAGCACTTGCCCGCGAAAGGCAAAGGTCCCGAGTTCGAGTCTCGGTCCGGCACACAGTTTTAATCTGCCAGGAAGTTTCATATCAGCGCACACTCCGCTGTAGAGTGAAAATTTCATTCTAGAAACATCCCCCAGGCTGTGGCTAAGCCATGTCTCCGCAATATACTTTCTTTCAGGAGTGTTAGTTCTGCAAGTTTCGCAGGGGAGCTTCTGTAAAGTTTGGAAGGTAGGAGACGAGGTACTGGCAGAAGTAAAGCTGTGAGGACGGGGCGTGAGTCGTGCGTGGGTAGCTCAGTTGGTAGAACACTTGCCCGCGAATGGTCAAGGTCCCGAGTTCGAGTCTCGGTCCGGCACACAGTTTTAATCTGCCAGAAAGTTTCATATCAGCGCACACTCCGCTGTATAGTGAAAATTTCATTCTAGAAACATCCCCCAGGCTGTGGCGAAGCCATGTCTCCGCAATATCCTGTCTTTCAGGAGAGCTAGTTCTGCAAGGTTCGCAGGAGAGCTTCTGTAAAGCTTGGAAGGTAGGAGACGAGGTACTGGCAGAAGTAAAGCTGTGGGGACGGGGCGTGAGTCGTGCTTGGGCAGCTCAGTTGGTACAGCACTTGCCCGCGAAAGGCAAAGGTCCCGAGTTCGAGTCCCCGTCCGGCACACAGTATTAATCTGCCAGGAAGTTTCATATCAGCGCACACTCCGCTGTAGAGTGAAAATTTCATTCTACAATTGTCCTATGTCTGACAGGTAGCAAAGCAGGTTTGCAATCTAACTTAACATCATTTCTCCGGGACAACTTCTATCCCACTGGCGAATTTCTACTTAAAAGCTGGTAAAAACAAATTTCATGTTTAAGTGCAGTTGCGTGATTAGGACTAAAAATATGTTCATTGATGTCAACACTAATCGTGAATACATAGCCAGTTGACTGATTCGTTCCACATCATTTCTATAAAACAATCGTTCAAATGATTATGGCACTAACTAGTGTTCTTTTGTGTAGTGGTAAATGTACCCTCTCGAGCGGAGATGGTGTTTGAAAATGTTTTAACCTTTCCGAAGCAAGAAGTTGGTCATCCTACGTGATCTTAAAAGTAAAAGCCTACAGAGATCTTTAATTGCGTTCCCGCACGCATGCAAAGAATTCTATTCAGTCATTTTCAAAATTTCTAAGATAGTGTAGCTAAGTCCCCGTACTAGGTAGGAAGAGGCTTGATATGGGATGTTAGAGCCATTAGCTAGCATACGATGGCGTCTAATGAAAGACATGGGAGACGCGACGACGTCTGGGTAATATTTGTAAATTATATTTGTTTAAATGGAAACTTTTGATTGACTTGTGACCTATTGCCTCTAAACTGTTACTCTGTTTTGGCTGAGGGGAAATTATAGTCGAAGGTGCTAAGAACAGCTGTTGTTTATTGACTGTTGTACGTTATCCAGTCCAGTGTTCGAGCCTCGGAAGTTTTCTGAATGCAGTTAGATAGCTGAAGCTTTTGGAGCACTGACAGGTTTAATCCTCTTCCGCGAGTCAAACCGAGCCTTGCGACCCTTATTAAGAGTGATTTATAAGTGCGGCAGTGACGATAATTGATCTGGGTTCGTCTTTGTCTTCTGCTTATTGTTTGGGGCAACAGCTGGCGTTCTCTGCCTTGGGGACCAGTAGTGCTCAGATTCCTGCTACGTCTGTGACTGACGAAGCAAAGGAACGTTCCACTGTGTACGTGACTCATTTCTACTGTACCTATAAGCTGCCTACAGAAGACCTCCTCTGTCTGTACAGTAATCAAACCCATGGACTTTGACGCCTAAGCATGAGGTCCACTTCGACATGTCCACCTACTCCTGAATGTTGTGTCGGTCTGGTATCGGCCGAGAACTACGGTATGTGGTGGCGGGCGATCATCTTATAACCACACTTCCGGTCAAATTATCAATTATACAGATTGTAAGAAGTCCCACTGTCTATTTTTTGTTGTATATACACAAAACTACCACAAATTAAGATGGAAAGTTTCATTCAGTTTCAGCGTTTCGACGTTAGTTAATTAACTTGCAAGTATGTGTGGAGTATGTTGATCGAAATTTGTTGGAATGAAGTTGTTACACATTGATGTAGCGTTTCATAAGAAAATTAACATTAACCTTCACAGAGACCAATCTAGACAGAACTTTGGTCCGTGTAAATGGGAATATCCTTCTTTCTTGAAATACTGTAAGTTAATGTCCGAGAAAATTAAATCGCGTGTTCATCTACAATAATTACAGCTGCGGTATTTTTTAGCTCTCTGCCAAATCAGCAATTACCATCCACACTTTTGTTAGTCATTTATGTCCACTCATTTAATCTGAATCGTCACTTAATAGCTACAAGTTTTCCTCCCCAAAGGCTTGCAGCTCCGCACTAATTAACAACGGTTCTTCGCTAACATGGCACAAAGTTCTCCCTCTTCTAGCGGAGTCTCAGAAATACCGCAGGCAGTGTACCTTGCGTTTTCTTTATGTTGCTTTAACTGTCGTTTCCAGTTCTTGAGGTTGGTTTGTAGTTTGCATTCCCTCCTAGAAATGTTTCAACTTTCTCTCGGTTATCTTCCCGTTACTCTCACCTGCTTCAAGCTTCCGTTTACTCTGAATTTTTATTCTCTGATGTACTTTCCCTCACCAAGTTGCCTGTTTGTGCTTTCACTTAACGACAGTCGGGGTTCCGAATCAGGTACGCTGTGTTAATTAAATACCAGGTGGTTATAATTAAACTTTAGCTACTTGAGACAGTGTACATGGAAAATTATTTACCATGTAGGCACCCAACCTTACAGGAATGACGTTCAGTTTGCGCGCTGCAAGGTTTGCGTTGTTAGTAATGTTAACTCATGACTTGCCGTTAGTGACCTGTACTGGAACGACGACGTAGGTTTGAAGCACAAGCATCAGTATGCTATACTGTTGCAGGCAATCAACATGGGTTCGGACAATGTGAGCAGAACTTTATTCGTAAAGCTGTTTTATAAAAACAATAGCAGTAGTGCTGGTGCTCTTCGAGAATACCGACGCATTAAAAGAATGCGGCTAGATCTTCTTTCTTCACCGTGGTTGAAGAACGTTATCCGGAATTTCGAATCAAATAGCGATTTGGGAATTACTCCTAAGAGATGCCGACAGCCTATTGCGCCACGACTTGTTGAAGAAGTTACTGTTACCATGCTGAAAATGCTGGACGCAACGTACCATCTTCAAGCAATGCTCGAGCTGTTTCACGACAACCGATCAATCCATGGGCCTCCGTTCTAAACGTGCTGGAGTAGACTTCGTTGTTACGTTTCTTGCAAGGTTTGAAGTTGACGACATGTGGCTTTGGAACATTTTGTTGAGTGATGAAGCACACTTTACGTTCACTGGGGCAGAGAACAATCAGAACTGTTGCTTTTGTGGATCGTCACGTCCAAAGAACGTTCATGAACTTCCCTTGCACAGCAAACGCGTCACTGTGTGGTATGGTTTCACGGCACAGTTCATGATGGGTCCATTTTTCTTTGAGCAACTCGGACCACAAGGACCAAGGACATGCAGCGTGGATGGCACACATTGCTCTGATCTGCTTCGCCAACATGTGATCCTTGCTCTGCGGAAGAGTTGTGCTTTGTACTCAACTGTTTTGATGCACTGGAGCTCCTCCTCACATTGGTCGTGAGGTCACTCGATTACTACGTAACACATTTGGAAAAAAAAAAGAACAGGAACATCGGCCGAGCGCTCCAAACTACAAGACCAACAAGATCACCAGATTAGAGCCCGCGTGAATTCTGTTGTGGGTTACCTGAAGTACAGGATTTATCAACGTCGGAGGCTGAAAATGAGAATACTGAGGGAGGTAGTCAACATGCCACCTTAAATGTTTCGGACAGCAGTAGAGCAACATCTAGTGCGGTTGCAAGCAGTTGTGGATGCAGATATTCGTCACATTAAGCAACGTTTGGAAGCTGGAACATATTGTAAGCTGGAACATGATCACAATTAACAAATGTTACCCTCACGTGAAGATTAAAATGATTTTCTCTTCCGCATGTCCTTACAAATTGTTCCACAAAGTTTTATTGCCCTACTATCACTCGTTTTCAATGTGGCCCTCTCAAGTAGCGGAAGTTTAATTATAAGGAGCTCGTAGATTGACGCAGTATTTAAGAACTCACTAACCTACTACTGCTGAGTTGTCAAACAAGTGTTTACCAATCTGCAAAACGGTAGTCGACCTTTAAGTAACAGGGATACGTCATCGGACGTATGTCTCACTAGTAAAATACAATGAAGAGCCGAAGAAACTGGTACATGTGCCTAATATCGTGCAGGGCCTCTGCGAGCACTCAGAAGTGCCGCAACGCGACGTGCCATGGACTCGACTAATGTCTGAAGTGGTGCAGGAGGGAGTTGTTGACACCATTAATCCTGCAGTGCTGTACATAAATCCGTAAGAGTACCGGGTGGGGGGGGGGGGGGTGGAGATCTCTTCTGAACAGCACGTTGCAAGGCATCTCAGATATGCTCAATAATGTTCATGCCTGGGGAGTCTGGTGGCCAGCGAAAGTGTTTAAACTCAGAAGAGTGTTCTTGGAGCTACCTGCTCTGTAGCAGTTCTGGACGTTTGGGGTGTCGCGTTGTCCTTCTGGAATTGCCCAAGTCCGTCGGAAGGCTCAATGGACCATATCATTCCAACTGCACACGCCCCACACCATTACAGAGACTCCACCAGCTTGAACAGTCCCTTGCTAATATGCAGGGTCCACGGATTCATGAGGTAGTCTCCAAACCCTTACACATCCATCCCCTCGACACAATTTGAAACGAGACTCGTCCGATCAGGCAATATAGTCCCAGTTGTCAACACTCCAGTGGCAGTGTTTTCGGGCCCAGGTGAGGCGTCAAGCTTCGTCTCGTGCAGTCATCAGGGATACACGAGTTGGCGTAAGGCCCGTATCGATGATGTTTCGTTGAATGGTTCACACGCTGTCACTTGTTAATGGACCAGCACTGAAATCTGCAGCAATTTGTGGAAGGGTTGCACTACTGTCACGTTGAACGATTCTCTTCAGTCGTCGTTGATCCCGTTCTTGCAGGATCTTTTTCCAGCCGCAGCGATGTCGGAGATTTGACATTTTACCGGATTCCTGATATTCACGGTATACTCGTGAAGCGGTCAACGGGAAAATTCCCACTTCATTGCTAACTCGAAGATGCTGTGTCCCATCTCTCGTGCCGGCCGCGGTGGCCGAGCGGTTCTAGGCGCTTCAGTCCGGAACCGTACGACTGCTACGGTCGCAGGTTCTAATCCTGCCTCGGGCATGGATGTCTGTGATATCCTTAGGTTAGTTAGGTTTAAGTAGTTCTAAGCTCTAGGAGACTGATGAACTCATACGTTAAGACCCCTTGTGCTCAGAGCCATTTGAACCATCTCTCGCGTGACGACTATAACACCACGTCCGAACTCACTTAAATCTGGATAAGCTGCCATTGTAGCAGCAGTAACCGTTCTAACAACTGGGCGAGATACTTGTTGTCTTATAAAGGTTTTGCCGTCCGCAGCGTCGTGTTCTGTACGTTTACTTATTTCTGTATTTGAATGCGCATGTATATAACAGTCTCTTTGGCACTTCAGTGTAGTTATGTAACTGGAACAAAGACAAAATTGGCATCCACATGCAAATGCGATAAGGAATACACCTGCCTGTCACAGATTTTACGTTATCACTTCACATATTCAAACTTTTCGTAGATTGTATACGCTTTGAAGAACATTTACAAATCCTAAAAAGCTTTTGTAGCCTTTGTGATTCTGTCCACTACCACATCCAATACTGATTTCATACATCTCAGTGTCCAGTTCCTTGTTATGGTCTAGCGGCACTAAAACCGGAGATATATGGTTCGAATAATACACTCCTGGAAATGGAAAAAAGAACACATTGACACCGGTGTGTCAGACCCACCATACTTGCTCCGGACACTGCGAGAGGGCTGTACAAGCAATGATCACACGCACGGCACAGCGGACACACCAGGAACCGCGGTGTTGGCCGTCGAATGGCGCTAGCTGCGCAGCATTTGTGCACCGCCGCCGTCAGTGTCAGCCAGTTTGCCGTGGCATACGGAGCTCCATCGCAGTCTTTAACACTGGTAGCATGCCGCGACAGCGTGGACGTGAACCGTATGTGCAGTTGACGGACTTTGAGCGAGGGCGTATAGTGGGCATGCGGGAGGCCGGGTGGACGTACCGCCGAATTGCTCAACACGTGGGGCGTGAGGTCTCCACAGTACATCGATGTTGTCGCCAGTGGTCGGCGGAAGGTGCACGTGCCCGTCGACCTGGGACCGGACCGCAGCGACGCACGGATGCACGCCAAGACCGTAGGATCCTACGCAGTGCCGTAGGGGACCGCAACGCCACTTCCCAGCAAATTAGGGACACTGTTGCTCCTGGGGTATCGGCGAGGACCATTCGCAACCGTCTCCATGAAGCTGGGCTACGGTCCCGCACACCGTTAGGCCGTCTTGCGCTCACGCCCCAACATCGTGCAGCCCGCCTCCAGTGGTGTCGCGACAGGCGTGAATGGAGGGACGAATGGAGACGTGTCGTCTTCAGCGATGAGAGTCGCTTCTGCCTTGGTGCCAATGATGGTCGTATGCGTGTTTGGCGCCGTGCAGGTGAGCGCCACAATCAGGACTGCATACGACCGAGGCACACAGGGCCAACACCCGGCATCATGGTGTGGGGAGCGATCTCCTACACTGGCCGTACACCACTGGTGATCGTCGAGGGGACACTGAATAGTGCACGGTACATCCAAACCGTCATCGAACCCATCGTTCTACCATTCCTAGACCGGCAAGGGAACTTGCTGTTCCAACAGGACAATGCACGTCCGCATGTATCCCGTGCCACCCAACGTGCTCTAGAAGGTGTAAGTCAACTACCCTGGCCAGCAAGATCTCCGGATCTGTCCCCCATTGAGCATGTTTGGGACTGGATGAAGCGTCGTCTCACGCGGTCTGCACGTCCAGCACGAACGCTGGTCCAACTGAGGCGCCAGGTGGAAATGGCATGGCAAGCCGTTCCACAGGACTACATCCAGCATCTCTACGATCGTCTCCATGGGAGAATAGCAGCCTGCATTGCTGCGAAAGGTGGATATACACTGTACTAGTGCCGACATTGTGCATGCTCTGTTGCCTGTGTCTATGTGCCTGTGGTTCTGTCAGTGTGATCATGTGATGTATCTGACCCCAGGAATGTGTCAATAAAGTTTCCCCTTCCTGGGACAATGAATTCACGGTGTTCTTATTTCAATTTCCAGGAATGTATATAACAGTGTCTTTGGCACTTCAGTGTAGTTATGTAACTGGAACAAAGACAAAAGTGGCATCCACATGCAAATGCGATAAGGAATACACCTGCCTGTCACAGATTTTACGTTATCACTTCACATATTCAAACTTTTCGTAGATTGTATACGCTTTGAAGAACATTTACAAATCCTAAAAAGCTTTTGTAACCTTTGTGATTCTGTCCACTACCACATCCAATACTGATTTCATACATCTCAATGTTTAGTTCCTTGTTATGGTCTAGCGGCACTAAAACCGGAGATATATGGTTCGAATAATAGATATAGAAGTACACTCTAGGATAAAAAAAAGACGTACCACGAAGGAATTATCCGAATGGGGCGGAAATCTAGATTATTAGTACAGGCAAGCAGATGATTACGATTTCAGAAAAATTTGATGATTTATTGAAGAGAAAGAGCTTTAAAACTAATCAAATCAATGACGCGTCGGCCGGTCGGGGTGGCCAAGCTGTTCTAGGCGCTACAGTCTGGAATCGCGAGACCGCTACGGTCGCAGGTTCGAATCCTGCCTCTGGAATGGATTTGAGTGATGTTCAATTGTTCAATTGTGTGTGAAATCTTATGGGACTTAACTGCTAAGGTCATCAGTCCCTAAGCTTGCACACTACTTAACCTAAATTATCCTAAGGACAAACACACACACCCATGCCCGAGGGAGGAGTCGAACCTCCGCCGGGACCAGCCGCACAGTCCCTGACTGAGTGATGTCCTTAGGTTAGTTAGGTTCAAGTAGTTCTAGGGGACTGATGACCTCAGAAGTTAAGTCCCATAGTGCTGAGAGCAATTTTTGAATAATGCGTTGGTCCACCTCTGCACTTTATGCAAGCATCTGTCCGACTTGGCATTAACTGTCGGAGTTGCTGGATGTCCTCCTCAGGGATATCATGCCAAATTCTGTTCAACTGGAGCGTTAGATCGGCAAAATGTGGTTGGAGGGCCCAGCCCATAATGCTCCAAAAATTCTAAACTGGGGAGAGATCCGGCGAAATTGCTGGGCAATCTGTAGTTCGTTAATCACGAAGACAAGCACTAGAACTTTTAGCCATGTGCGGGAGGGCATTATCTTGCTGAAATGCAAACCCAGGATTGGTCGCCACGAAGCGCAACCAAACGGGAAGTGGAATATCGTTAACGTAGAGCTGTGCTGTAAGAATGCCGCGGAGGGACCTTGTATGAAAAGGAATGGCACCCCAGACCACCACGCCTTGTTGTCGGGCCTTGTGGGGGCGACAGTCAGCTTGGTATCCCACCACTGTCTCTCGCATATCCAGACACGTCTTTACTAGTCATCGGGGATCAGTTCGAAGCACCACTCATCAGTGAAGACTATTATACTCCAGTCAATGAGTTTCCATGCTGAAAACGTGTCTGGCGAAGCCCCGGGCAACAGGGAGATGCCAACCTGACGTCGACCGTCATGCGCCCAGACATCCAGAAGTTATAGTCTGGGTTGCCATTTCTTTTGATAGCAGGACCCCTTCCGTCATCTTCCGCGGCTTCCCTACAGTACAGCAGAACATCCACGATATTCTACTCCCCGTTATGCTGCTCTTCAAGAAAAGCGAGATAATGCCCGACCGCACGTGCTAGAGTTTCTAGCGCTTGTCTTCATACTTACCAAACCGTACCCTGGACAGCAATGTTGCCTGTTCTCTGCCCAACTGAGAATGTTTGGAGCATCATCGGCAGGGCCACGAACCATCTGGGGATTTTGACGATCTAACGGAAAACTGGACAGAATTTTGCACGATATCCCTTAGGAGGACATCCACCAAATCCGTCAATGAATGCCAAGCCGAATGTCTGCTTGCACAGAGAAATTGTTAAATAATATTATAATAAAGATTGAAATGAAAATGAATGTTGTTCCATTAAATGATTCTAGAGGTGGACCAACGAGTTAGTGACTTGATTATTTTGTGAAGTTCTTTCACGTGAATAAATATACAAATTTTCTGAAATTGTAATCATTTGTTCGCTTGTACTTATATATCACAACTACAGATCTCCGTCCCATTCGGATAAGTTCTTCGTGGTGCGCCATAATTTTCTTTCCCCAGCGTATAGCCCACAGCAGGAGACAGCTACCATGAATGCGTGATAGTCTGTCACGTTCCTTCTGTCGAATAACAAAATTTTCCATGGCAGACCGTTCTTAGTGGTAGCGATTCGTCCTCTATTGACTTCATTTCGATCTTCATTCATATGAGTACTGAACTTCAAAAATACATATTGTAATCTTCTTCCCAAAGCACATATGATTCTAAAGTGTCACACGTAAAGAAGAAAAAAACTATAGCGAACTGTCTTCTACTACGACCTGTTAATAACATAGATGAGCAGTAGTCTACTTCATTGCCATAGTTTCAAGTATTATTAATTTTCATTACAATTTCCAGAATGGAACACGCCATATTCCTATCTTGGGATATTCAAGATTTTTTCCTAAAATGAGTGGGTCATTGTCTAGAATATTCTGATACTTAACATCCCTATTTCAACCTATTACATGGAACGTGGCTGCCGCAAAATAGTCTACAAATTGCAACTGACTTGGAAGGCTGATTAGTAATTGTAATAAAAACATACTCGAATTTCAACGTTCTTAGGAACTTGGCATATTTTTCATTGAGCTTTGTACAATGTGGAGGACCAATTACTTCACCCGACCGACGATGTACAGGAAAATGGTAAATAGTCCGACCAGCGGTCAAATACAGGCGGTGCAATTTCCTTGTCAAATTTTCTTGTCTTATAAGGTTTCGAACCAGCTACCTAGGAGGTGATGGTCACCACTTAGACGTGCGTTAGTAATCTGATCTATGGAGGCTGGTTCCTACACTAAGCACGAACCGCAAAATTTCTACTGTGATTTCGTTTGCAGCATATTTTCTCACCTTGAGTACAAATATCAGGACATGTTAGATTGTCCATGATTTAAAACATCGTTATAATAAGCGAACTTCGCATTCGTTTTGTTGATTGTCCATTAGTTGTCATTATCGTTGTTGACACAATTTGTGTAGGTAGATTCTGCTTACAAGCAATGTTCCGATGAATTCACTCAACCACATTTTTATTCAGTGCGTTAGCGTTATTCCGTTACTCTACAATCAGGTCCAAAACGGCGTGAGATCTTACTTATAAGACGCAAATGCTGGGCGTGCCAAAATTGTATACCCTAAAGTTATACCAAGGATACTACCGCAATAGCAACGTTAACAAAGTTAGTCCATTTATGTTGTACATTGTTCCGTTATTTTACATGTCTTTCAATTACCGATGATAAAAATAATTATAAATGTATTTTAACAGTGAAGTTTTCCATACTAACAAGCTATACATGTAGAAATATTCCCAATTAAGATAATTTGCGTGCAATCACAATTTATATGCAAAATCATATTGATGCATACAGGTACGCAATGTAAACGATGTGAAATATATAAAATGGATCAAAAAAAGTTGTGTGAAATATAATGTATCGTCATGTACCAAAAATAGTGTATCGTGTTGTTTATTAGACAATGAGAGCGAAGCACCGACCAATTCCATTACATTTCCCAAGTGAAGTTAACAAGAACCCATAAATACAGATATTTCTCTTGAGAGAAATCACAGCTTACGACTACAAGTCATTTGTTGTCAATTTTTTTAAACAATAGGGACATTAGGATAGCACAGAACTCAACCTTCTCTCTTGTACGCCTAATGAAACATCTATAGTGACTTTTGAACACTAAAGCGCTCTCTACGACCCAGTCAGCAAACATCCCTCTCAGCTATTGTGTAGATATTCGTTGCGGAACAAGTACAGAGATCTATGTCTGAATCATTCTGAATGATTCATGGCCACGATGTAGAGGGGTATGTAGCGACGACAAAAGCAAATTACCACATCCTCAGTATGGTTCAAACAGCCACTAGACTGTGTTACGGAAACTTAAGGTAGCTGTATGATGCTGCACCTGGGCTGTATACCCTACGGACTGGAAGCCGTTTATCTGCAGGGGGCACTAGCGGCCTAACATCGCGGCCTGTGTGTTTAGGGCGACGCTTAGCCACTCTGTCGCATCTTCTGTCGAGCTCTGGGTCAAGTACCGAATGCACCCACAGTTCTTCAATCAGAGTCTCGATCGAAACCTTCGCTGCGTACGATACAGTGCCGCACCAACCACAGCTGACACAGGAAGCCGCCAGTATCTGCCTTTACCATCAACAGGACTTGGCCTCTGCTTTGGAGACGACCAGGAACTTAGTATCAGCCGTCGACCTCCACTACATTATTTTGTTCTACTTCCTAGTGATAAAAATAAAATGTAAATGTCGTGTGACTAGGGCGTCCCGTCGGGTAGACCCTTCTCCGGGTGCAAGTCTTTCGATTTGAGGCCACTTCGGCGACTTGCGCGTCGATGGGGATGAAATGCTGATGATGAGGACAACACACCCAGTCCCTGAGCGGAGAAAATCTCCGACCCAGCCGGGAATCGAACCCGGCCCGGCCGGCCGAGGCGGCCGAGCGGTTCTAGGCGCTACAGTCTGGAACCACGAGTCCGCTACGGTCGCAGGTTTGAATCGTGCCTCGGGCATGGATGTGTGTGATGTCCTTAGGTTAGCTAGGTTTAAGTAGTTCTAAGTTCTAGGGGACTGATGACCTCAGAAGTTAAGTCCCATAGTACTCAGAGCCATTTGAACCATTTTTGAACCCGCGCCCTTAGGATTGACATTCTGTCACGCTGACCACTTTTTTCCGGTATTGTTCGTTGCGTTTGGTCTGGGCGGACGTCACAAGACATCCGTTCAAGTTGATCGTTGATTCCTTTACTCAGTTTTTTTATTACAGATGGCGAGCAGCCCTTTGACCGAACACGCTGAGCTACCGTGCCGGCAATCCATTCAGCTACCGGGGGCGGACTTCCTAGTGATTATTAACTGAGACTGTTTCGTGCCTACGGCCTCCTGTCTAACTTCAGACTAGTGGATATTCAGTGCTAATCAAGAACTTTCATGTTCTATTGCAGTGCTTAGCTTTCCCCAGTGATGGAGTATTTTGGTTTATGTACTTTGCTGTAAAATTTCCATAAAGCGGTTCGGAATTTAAAAGAGCTTTAGAAGGCTTAAGATCAAATAAGGCAGGAGGAAGAGATAACATTTCATCGGAATTCCTAAAATCACTGGGAGAAGCGTTAACAGAACGACTATTCATGTTGGTGTGTAGAATGTATGAGCCTGGCGACATACCATCTGACTTTCGGAAAAACGTCATCCACATAGTTCCTAAGACTGAAAGATCAGAACAGTGCAAAAATTATCGCTCAATCAGCTTCACATCTCAAGCATCCAAATCCCTGACAAGAATAATGTGCAGAGGAATGGAAAAGAAAATTTAGGATGCAGTAGATGACGATCAGTTTGGCTTTAGGAAAGGTAAAGGTACCAGACAGACAGTTCTGATGTTGTGGTTGATAATGAAAGCAAGAATAAAGAAAAATCAAGACACGTTTATATGATTCGTAGACCTGGAAAAAGGGTTCGACAATGTAAAATGGTGCAAAAGGTTCGAAATTCTGAGAAAAAGCAGGGGTAAGGTAAAGCGAGAGACAGTTAATACACAAAAAGTACGAGAGCCAAGTGGGAATGATAAGAGTGGACGACCAACAACTAACTGCTCGGATTAAAAAGGGTGTAAGGCAAGGATGTAGTCTTTCGCTCCTACTTTTCAATCTATGCATCGAGGAAACAATGACGGAAATAATGGAAAGATTCAAGAATGGGATTAAAATTCAAGACGAAAGTACATCAATGACAAGATTCACTGAACACATTGCTATATCCAGTGACAGTGAGGAAGAATTACATGATCTACTGAATGGAATGAACAGTATAATTACAGGAAATGAATTGCGAGTAAATTGAAGAAAGACGAAAGTAATGAGAAGTAGCAGAAATTAGATCAGCGACAAATTTAACATCAGTATTGATGATTGCGAAGTAGATGAAGTTAAGGAATTGTGCTACCTAGGCAACCAAATAACGAACACATGATGGTCGGAGCATGGGGAACATAACAAGCAGACTACCACTGCGAAAGTGAGCATTCTGGCCAAAAGAAGTCTACTAGTATCAAATATAGGCATTAATTAGAGGAAGAAATTTCTGTGCATGTACGTTTGGAACACAGCATTGCATGATAGTGAAACAAAGATTGTGGAAAAACCGGAACGGAAGAGAATTGAAGCATTTGACATGTTGCGCTACACAAGAATGCTGAAAATTAAGTGGACTGATAAGATAACGAATGGGGAAGTTCTCCACAGAATCGGTGAGGAAAGTAATATGTGGAAAACACTGACAAGAAGAAGGGACAGGGTGGTAGGACGTATGTTAAGACATCAGGTACTAAGTTCGGTGGTTCCAGAGTGAGCTGTAGGATGACTCACGCTCAGTATGTAGCCTAGTGAGTACGACTAGTACAGCTACAGGGCTACCAGAGGTCTCATCGAGTTTGGGTGGCCTCTGCTTGGCATCACTGCAGTCAGACACTATTAAAGTGAGTTAAGGAATTCTCCATTGGTGGCACTGCTGTCGGTTCCCATCTTGTGCAGAATCTAAGAAAACAGTGGAGGTAAATTAAAAAATGCAAGATGGCAGAACTAGCTCAGTTGTGTTAGTGGAAAATTAAAGAAACAGTACAAGATAACTGATATAGCCTAGTTATGCTCAAAAGGAAAAGCCCATGAGTATACAGACCCAGGGCTCCCATCTAGGACACATTCAAAGGTATCTGAACGACCTGAATTGCCTACATTGATGCTATTTTCAAAAGTATCTGATCGATCTGAATTATTTATCAAAACTAAGTAAGGCTATTGGCAGTACTACCGTAATTTACATTATTTTAACACCAAAATGTCTGTATTACTTGTCAGAAGTATGGAGGTTTTTTCATCAACACACACGCAACATTTATGTCAAGTGTCACAACGTTATTTGCACATCTAAAATATCTGCAAAAAATATGTATAGATTTTGACAATACAAGAGTCTATATTATTTATCAGAGATACATAAGTTGCATCAGCAACAAATACAGTTCCCACAAACACAGTCCGCAGCTCGTGGTCGTACGGTAGCGTTCTCGCTTCCCACGCCCGGGTTCCCGGGTTCGATTCCCGGCGGGGTCAGGGATTTTCTCTGCCTCGTGATGACTGGGTGTTGTGTGATGTCCTTAGGTTAGTTAGGTTTAAGTAGTTCTAAGTTTTAGGGGACTGATGACCGTAGCTGTTAAGTCCCATAGTGCTCAGAGCCATTTTGAACCACGAACACAATGTTTATCTCAAGTGTCACAATATTATTTGCATATCAAAAATATTTGGCAAAGTTATGTAAAGATATTAACAAGACTGGTGTAACAGTATCTCTACGTCCAAAATGTGTCTGTATCAGTTATCAAATACATGTAAGTTTCATCAGCAAAACACACACACAATGTTTACTTCATATATTACAATATGTATCACAGTAAGTGATATCTAAAATGTCAATCAAAAATATCGAAGATATTGACAACCCTGAAGTAACTTACAGTATTTCATTGTCTAAAATGTCTGTATTGTTCATCAAAATACATGTGACAGAGGTTTCCTACCACACTTGGTGCAAGGCACAATGGAGAATCAAATTAAATATTTGGCTGTATTATTGTTCGACAACTATCAAAAACACATTTGGCTAAAAATATACTAAGCAGGCGAGGCAGGGATGGTGCATAGTTCCTCTTAGTCCTAAATGAGGTCATGCTAAGGGTGATACAAAAAAGTACTTGCATCAAGCGACCAAGCACCATTTTAGGAGGAAAGAAGATTATGCATCGTGTTCTACATTTTTTTTTCTGAGACATCATTCCTCTGACTGGATTGATGCATCCCGCCACGAATTCCTCTCCTGTACCAACCTCTTCATCCCAGAGCAACACTTGCAGCCTACGCCCTCAATTATTTTCTGGATGTATTCCTATCTGTGTCTCCCTCTACAGTTCTTGCTCTCTACAGCTACCTCCAGTATCGGGGAAGTCATCCCTGATGTCTTAAAAGACGCCCTATCATCCTATCCCATCTCCACATAGTCCTTTCCTCCCCTGTTTTTCGCAGAACTCAGAACCTCCTCGTTCCTTACCGTATCAGCGCACCTAATTTTCAACATTACTCTGTATTACCACATCTTAAATGCTTTTCGATTCTCTTCTATTCCGATTTTCCACAGTCCATATTTCACTACCCCCCCCCCCCCCCGCCATGAACCATGAACCTTGCCGTTGGTGGGGAGGCTTGCGTGCCTCAGCGATACAGATAGCCGTACCGTAGGTACAACCACAACGGAGGGGTATCTGTTGAGAGGCCAGACAAACGTGTGGTTCCTGAAGACGGGCAGCAGCCTTTTCAGTAGTTGCAGGGGCAACAGTCTGGATGATTGATCTGGCCTTGCAACACTAACCAAAACGGCTTTGCTGTACTGATACTGCGAACGGTTGAAAGCAAGGGGAAACTACAGCCGTAATTTTTCCCGAGGGCATGCAGCTTTACTGTATGGTTAAATGATGATGGCGTCCTCTTGGGTAAAATATTCCGGAGGTAAAATAGTCCCCCATTCGAATCTCCGGGCGGGGACTACTCAGGAGGACGTCGTTATCAGGAGAAAGAAAACTGGCGTTCTACGGATCGGAGCGTGGAATGTCAGATCCCTTAATCGGGCAGGTAGGTTAGAAAATTTGAAAAGGGAAATGGATAGGTTAAAGTTAGATATAGTGGGAATTAGTGAAGTTCAGTGGCAGGAGGAACAAGACTTCTGGTCAGGTGACTACAGGGTTATAAACACAAAGTCAAATAGGGGTAATGCAGGAGTAGGTTTAATAATGAATAGGAAAATAGCAACGCGGGTAAGCTACTACAAACAGCTTAGTGAACGCATTATTGTGGCCAAGATAGATACGAAGCCCACACCTACTACAGTAGTACATGTTTATATGCCAACTAGCTCTGCAGATGACGAAGAAATTGAAGAAATGTATGATGAAATAAAAGAAATTATTCAGATAGTGAAGGGAGACGAAAATTTAATAGTCATGGGTGACTGGAATTCGAGTGTAGGAAAAGGGAGAGAAGGAAACGTAGTAGGTGAATATGGATTGGGGCTAAGAAATGAAAGAGGAAGCCGCCTGGTAGAATTTTGCACAGAGCACAACTTAATCATAGCTAACACTTGGTTTAAGAATCATGATAGAAGGTTGTATACATGGAAGAACCCTGGAGATACTAAAAGGTATCAGATAGATTATATAATGGTAAGACAGAGATTTAGGAACCAGGTTTTAAATTGTAAGACATTTCCAGGGGCAGATGTGGACTCTGACCACAATCTATTGGTTATGACCTGTAGATTAAAACTGAAGAAACTGCAAAAAGGTGGGAATTTAAGGAGATGGGACCTGTGGGATCTGGATAAGCTGAAAGAACCAGAAGTTGTACAGAGTTTCAGGGAGAGCATAAGGGAACAATTGACAGGAATGGGGGAAAGAAATACAGTAGAAGAAGAATGGGTAGCTTTGAGGGATGAAGTAGTGAAGGCAGCAGAGGATCAAGTAGGTAAAAAGACGAGGGCTAGTAGAAATCCATGGGTAACAGAAGAAATATTGAATTTAATTGATGAAAGGAGAAAATATAAAAATGCAGTAAATGAAGCAGGCAAAAAGGAATACAAACGTCTCAAAAATGAGGTCGACAGGAAGTGCAAAATGGCTAAGCAGGGATGGCTAGAGGACAAATGTAAGGATGTACAGGCTTATCTCACTAGGGGTAAGATAGATACTGCCTACAGGAAAATTAAAGAGACCTTTGGAGATAAGAGAACCACTTGTATGAACATCAAGAGCTCAGATGGAAACCCAGTTCTAAGGAAAGAAGGGAAAGCAGAAAGGTGAGAGGAGAATATAGAGGGTCTATACAAGGGCGATGTACTTGAGGACAATATTATGGAAATGGAAGAGGATGTGGATGAAGATGAAATGGGAGATACGATACTGCGTGAAGAGTTTGACAGAGCACTGAAAGACCTGAGTCGAAACAAGGCCCCCGGAGTAGACAACATTCCATTGGAACTACTGACGGCCTTGGGAGAGCCAGTCCTGACAAAACTCCACCATCTGGTGAGCAAGATGTATGAAACAGGCGAAATACCCTCAGACTTCAAGAAGAATATAATAATTCCAATCCCAAAGAAAGCAGGTGTTGACAGATGTGAGAATTACCGAACAATCAGTTTAATAAGCCCCAGTTGCAAAATACTAACACGAATTCTTTACAGACGAATGGAAAAACTAGTAGAAGCCGACCTCGGGGAAGATCAGTTTGGATTCCGTAGAAATACTGGAACACGTGAGGCAATACTGACCTTACGACTTATCTTAGAAGAAAGATTAAGGAAAGGCAAACCTACGTTTCTAGCATTTGTAGACTTAGAGAAAGCTTTTGACAATGTTAACTGGAATACTCTCTTTCAAATTCTAAAGGTGGCTGGGGTAAAATACAGGGAGCGAAAGGCTATTTACAATTTGTACAGAAACCAGATGGCAGTTATAAGAGTCGAGGGACATGAAAGGGAAGCAGTGGTTGGGAAGGGAGTAAGACAGGGTTGTAGCCTCTCCCCGATGTTATTCAATTAGTATATTGAGCAAGCAGTAAAGGAAACAAAAGAAATATTCGGAGTAGGTATTAAAATCCATGGAGAAGAAATAAAAACTTTGAGGTTCACCGATGACATTGTAATTCTGTCAGAGACAGCAAAGGACTTGGAAGAGCAGTTGAACGGAATAGACGGTGTCTTGAAGGGAGGATATAAGATGAACATCAACAAAAGCAAAACGAGGATAATGGAATGTAGTCGAATTAAGTCGGGTGATGTTGAGGGTATTAGATTAGGAAATGAGACACTTAAAGTAGTAAAGGAGTTTTGCTATTTGGGGAGCAAAATAACTGATGATGGTCGGAGTAGAGAGGATATAAAATGTAGACTGGCAATGGCAAGGAAAGCGTTTCTGAAGAAGAGAAATTTGTTAACATCGAGTATAGATTTAAGTGTCAGGAACTCATTTCTGAAAGTATTTGTATGGAGTGTAGCCATGTATGGAAGTGAAACATGGACGGTAAATAGTTTGGACAAGAAGAAAATAGAAGCTTTCGAAATGTGGTGCTACAGAAGAATGCTGAAGATTAGATGGGTAGATCACATAACTAATGAGGAGGTACTGAATAGGATTGGGGAGAAGAGGAGTTTGTGGCACAACTTGACTAGAAGAAGGGATCGGTTGGTAGGACATGTTCTGGGGCATCAAGGGATCACCAATTTAGTATTGGAGGGCAGCGTGGAGGGTAAAAATCGTAGGGGGAGACCAAGAGATGAATACACTAAGCAGATTCAGAAGGATGTAGGTTGCAGTAGGTACTGGGAGATGAAGAAGCTTGCACAGGATAGAGTAGCATGGAGAGCTGCATCAAACCAGTCTCAGGATTGAAGACCACAACAACAACAACATATTTCACTACCATACAATGCTGTGCTCCAAACCTACATTCTCAGAAAATTCATCCTCAAATTAAGGCCTATGTTTGATACTAGTAGTGTACACATTTACTGGACTATTATTTCCTGTATCAGTACCTCCTATGACCCATTCTTCTGAATGAAATCCAGAACGGATGACTGTGTGGTTGATATGTACCTGAAATTATCTCAGGTAACAGGAGCCTGTAGAGTTATATGACAGTTTTGCCGACTTGAGATGGTGTAGGCAGGAAAGCAGAAAGGTTGATCTACATTGACATTACACCTTTTAAGTTGGCGAGCAACAAAAATTTACTCTCTTTCTTTCCTTCTCCAGATATTTCAAACCAGTAACGCTGGATAGCGTCCAGTGACTGGTACTCTTGCGACGATGGAAGGTAAGGGCAGACACTCTGTTATTGATTGGATTCGGATGTTTGAATGTCTCAGATGGGAGCTATAATTGTGTCATAACAATTCTATTTCAGCTTTTGTGTGTAGTGGGGTATTTGTTGTTGTTACTTTTCGTGTAATTTTTCGTGTGTGCAAATGTTTGCCGGTCTTCGCCCAGATGCTGCATTCACTGTTCGCCCACGTTCAGCAGTTGAGTTCTTGCTGCTAATTCACACCGGTGTTGTAAGGTCTCAAAGGTCAGTCAGGAGGTATTAAAGCAAATACGCTATTTTTGCTGATTTCTACCAGCTGAGAAATGTAAATTATGAGGAGCAAATAAAATCTGTTTTTTGTTATACATTGTACGAAAATCATTGTATAGCAGCTATATAACACACATACACACACGCGCGGCCGCACACGCGAGCAACAAAAATTTACTCTCTTTCTTTCCTTCTCCAGATATTTCAAACCAGTAACGCTGGATAGCGTCCAGTGCCTGGTACTCTTGCGACGATGGAAGGTAAGGGCAGACACTCTGTTACTGATTGGATTCGGATGTTTGAATGTCTCAGATGGGAGCTATAATTGTGTCATAACAATTCTATTTCAGCTTTTGTGTGTAGTGGGGTATTTGTTGTTGTTACTTTTCGTGTAATTTTTCGTGTGTGCAAATGTTTGCCGGTCTTCGCCCAGATGCTGCATTCACTGTTCGCCCACGTTCAGCAGTTGAGTTTTGCTGCTAATTCACACCGGTGTTGTAAGGTCTCAAAGGTCAGTCAGGAGGTATTAAAGCAAATACGCTATTTTTGCTGATTTCTACCAGCTGAGCAATGTAAATTATGAGGAGCAAATAAAATCTGTTTTTTGTTATACATTGTACGAAAATCATTGTATAGCAGCTGTCTTAAACAATAAGAAATAGATTTTTTATTTTAAATTTTTTCATAAAGTTTATACAATTTGTAATTTATTTACTACAAACATACATTCAGCGTTGGCATATATATATATATATATATATATATATATATATATATATATATATATATATATATATATATAACACACATACACACACGCGCGGCCGCACACGCGAGCAACAAAAATTTACTCTCTTTCTTTCCTTCTCCAGATATTTCAAACCAGTAACGCTGGATAGCGTCCAGTGACTGGTACTCTTGCGACGATGGAAGGTAAGGGCAGACACTCTGTTATTGATTGGATTCGGATGTTTGAATGTCTCAGATGGGAGCTATAATTGTGTCATAACAATTCTATTTCAGCTTTTGTGTGTAGTGGGGTATTTGTTGTTGTTACTTTTCGTGTAATTTTTCGTGTGTGCAAATGTTTGCCGGTCTTCGCCCAGATGCTGCATTCACTGTTCGCCCACGTTCAGCAGTTGAGTTCTTGCTGCTAATTCACACCGGTGTTGTAAGGTCTCAAAGGTCAGTCAGGAGGTATTAAAGCAAATACGCTATTTTTGCTGATTTCTACCAGCTGAGAAATGTAAATTATGAGGAGCAAATAAAATCTGTTTTTTGTTATACATTGTACGAAAATCATTGTATAGCAGCTGTCTTAAACAGTAAGGTATAGATTTTTTATTTTAAATTTTTTCATAAAGTTTATACAATTTGTAATTTATTTACTACAAACATACATTCAGCGTTGGCATATATATATATATATATATATATATATATATATATATATAACACACATACACACACGCGCGGCCGCACACGCGAGCAACAAAAATTTACTCTCCTTCTTTCCTTCTCCAGATATTTCAAACCAGTAACGCTGGATAGCGTCCAGTGACTGGTACTCTTGCGACGATGGAAGGTAAGGGCAGACACTCTGTTATTGATTGGATTCGGATGTTTGAATGTCTCAGATGGGAGCTATAATTGTGTCATAACAATTCTATTTCAGCTTTTGTGTGTAGTGGGGTATTTGTTGTTGTTACTTTTCGTGTAATTTTTCGTGTGTGCAAATGTTTGCCGGTCTTCGCCCAGATGCTGCATTAACTGTTCGCCCACGTTCAGCAGTTGAGTTCTTGCTGCTAATTCACACCGGTGTTGTAAGGTCTCAAAGGTCAGTCAGGAGGTATTAAAGCAAATACGCTATTTTTGCTGATTTCTACCAGCTGAGAAATGTAAATTATGAGGAGCAAGTAAAATCTGTTTTTTGTTATACATTGTACGAAAATCATTGTATAGCAGCTGTCTTAAACAATAAGGTATAGATTTTTTATTTTAAATTTTTTCATAAAGTTTATACAATTTGTAATTTATTTACTACAAACATACATTCAGCGTTGGCATATATATATATATATATATATATATATATATATATATATATATATATATATAACACACACATACACACGCGCGGCCGCACACGCGAGCAACAAAAATTTACTCTCTTTCTTTCCTTCTCCAGATATTTCAAACCAGTAACGCTGGATAGCGTCCAGTGACTGGTACTCTTGCGACGATGGAAGGTAAGGGCAGACACTCTGTTATTGATTGGATTCGGATGTTTGAATGTCTCAGATGGGAGCTATAATTGTGTCATAACAATTCTATTTCAGCTTTTGTGTGTAGTGGGGTATTTGTTGTTGTTACTTTTCGTGTAATTTTTCGTGTGTGCAAATGTTTGCCGGTCTTCGCCCAGATGCTGCATTCACTGTTCGCCCACGTTCAGCAGTTGAGTTCTTGCTGCTAATTCACACCGGTGTTGTAAGGTCTCAAAGGTCAGTCAGGAGGTATTAAAGCAAATACGCTATTTTTGCTGATTTCTACCAGCTGAGAAATGTAAATTATGAGGAGCAAATAAAATCTGTTTTTTGTTATACATTGTACGAAAATCATTGTATAGCAGCTGTCTTAAACAGTAAGGTATAGATTTTTTATTTTAAATTTTTTCATAAAGTTTATACAATTTGTAATTTATTTACTACAAACATACATTCAGCGTTGGCATATATATATATATATATATATATATATATATATATATATATATATATATATAACACACACATACACACACGCGCGGCCGCACACGCGAGCAACAAAAATTTACTCTCCTTCTTTCCTTCTCCAGATATTTCAAACCAGTAACGCTGGATAGCGTCCAGTGACTGGTACTCTTGCGACGATGGAAGGTAAGGGCAGACACTCTGTTATTGATTGGATTCGGATGTTTGAATGTCTCAGATGGGAGCTATAATTGTGTCATAACAATTCTATTTCAGCTTTTGTGTGTAGTGGGGTATTTGTTGTTGTTACTTTTCGTGTAATTTTTCGTGTGTGCAAATGTTTGCCGGTCTTCGCCCAGATGCTGCATTCACTGTTCGCCCACGTTCAGCAGTTGAGTTCTTGCTGCTAATTCACACCGGTGTTGTAAGGTCTCAAAGGTCAGTCAGGAGGTATTAAAGCAAATACGCTATTTTTGCTGATTTCTACCGGCTGAGAAATGTAAATTATGAGGAGCAAATAAAATCTGTTTTTTGTTATACATTGTACGAAAATCATTGTATAGCAGCTGTCTTAAACAATAAGGTATAGATTTTTTATTTTAAATTTTTTCATAAAGTTTATACAATTTGTAATTTATTTACTACAAACATACATTCAGCGTTGGCATATATATATATATATATATATATATATATATATATATATATATATATATATATATAACACACACACATACACACACGCGCGGCCGCACACGCGAGCAACAAAAATTTACTCTCTTTCTTTCCTTCTCCAGATATTTCAAACCAGTAACGCTGGATAGCGTCCAGTGACTGGTACTCTTGCGACGATGGAAGGTAAGGGCAGACACTCTGTTATTGATTGGATTCGGATGTTTGAATGTCTCAGATGGGAGCTATAATTGTGTCATAACAATTCTATTTCAGCTTTTGTGTGTAGTGGGGTATTTGTTGTTGTTACTTTTCGTGTAATTTTTCGTGTGTGCAAATGTTTGCCGGTCTTCGCCCAGATGCTGCATTCACTGTTCGCCCACGTTCAGCAGTTGAGTTCTTGCTGCTAATTCACACCGGTGTTGTAAGGTCTCAAAGGTCAGTCAGGAGGTATTAAAGCAAATACGCTATTTTTGCTGATTTCTACCAGCTGAGAAATGTAAATTATGAGGAACAAATAAAATCTGTTTTTTGTTATACATTGTACGAAAATCATTGTATAGCAGCTGTCTTAAACAATAAGAAATAGATTTTTTATTTTAAATTTTTTCATAAAGTTTATACAATTTGTAATTTATTTACTACAAACATACATTCAGCGTTGGCATATATATATATATATATATATATATATATATATATATATATATATATATATAACACACATACACACACGCGCGGCCGCACACGCGAGCAACAAAAATTTACTCTCTTTCTTTCCTTCTCCAGATATTTCAAACCAGTAACGCTGGATAGCGTCCAGTGACTGGTACTCTTGCGACGATGGAAGGTAAGGGCAGACACTCTGTTATTGATTGGATTCGGATGTTTGAATGTCTCAGATGGGAGCTATAATTGTGTCATAACAATTCTATTTCAGCTTTTGTGTGTAGTGGGGTATTTGTTGTTGTTACTTTTCGTGTAATTTTTCGTGTGTGCAAATGTTTGCCGGTCTTCGCCCAGATGCTGCATTCACTGTTCGCCCACGTTCAGCAGTTGAGTTCTTGCTGCTAATTCACACCGGTGTTGTAAGGTCTCAAAGGTCAGTCAGGAGGTATTAAAGCAAATACGCTATTTTTGCTGATTTCTACCAGCTGAGAAATGTAAATTATGAGGAGCAAATAAAATCTGTTTTTTGTTATACATTGTACGAAAATCATTGTATAGCAGCTGTCTTAAACAATAAGAAATAGATTTTTTATTTTAAATTTTTTCATAAAGTTTATACAATTTGTAATTTATTTACTACAAACATACATTCAGCGTTGGCATATATATATATATATATATATATATATATATATATATATATATATATATATAACACATACACACACGCGCGGCCGCACACGCGAGCAACAAAAATTTACTCTCTTTCTTTCCTTCTCCAGATATTTCAAACCAGTAACGCTGGATAGCGTCCAGTGACTGGTACTCTTGCGACGATGGAAGGTAAGGGCAGACACTCTGTTATTGATTGGATTCGGATGTTTGAATGTCTCAGATGGGAGCTATAATTGTGTCATAACAATTCTATTTCAGCTTTTGTGTGTAGTGGGGTATTTGTTGTTGTTACTTTTCGTGTAATTTTTCGTGTGTGCAAATGTTTGCCGGTCTTCGCCCAGATGCTGCATTCACTGTTCGCCCACGTTCAGCAGTTGAGTTCTTGCTGCTAATTCACACCGGTGTTGTAAGGTCTCAAAGGTCAGTCAGGAGGTATTAAAGCAAATACGCTATTTTTGCTGATTTCTACCAGCTGAGAAATGTAAATTATGAGGAGCAAATAAAATCTGTTTTTTGTTATACATTGTACGAAAATCATTGTATAGCAGCTGTCTTAAACAATAAGGTATAGATTTTTTATTTTAAATTTTTTCATAAAGTTTATACAATTTGTAATTTATTTACTACAAACATACATTCAGCGTTGGCATATATATATATATATATATATATATATATATATATATATATATATAACACATACACACACGCGCGGCCGCACACGCGAGCAACAAAAATTTACTCTCTTTCTTTCCTTCTCCAGATATTTCAAACCAGTAACGCTGGATAGCGTCCAGTGACTGGTACTCTTGCGACGATGGAAGGTAAGGGCAGACACTCT